>NC_136065.1:1902835310-1904056977 GCF_964261635.1 Lissotriton helveticus
GCAGGCAACAAGACCTTTAACATTTTAATGATATCAGGATACGTGTATTCTCCCATACGGAGCATGTCTTTTAGTTCACGGTGGAACCCTGCTGGATCTTTATCATGACAGGGGATTAACTTTTTCATCTCCAAAAGTTCTATTTTCGTGATGGGGGTGTAAACAAATACTCGTTCTAGAGCACCCCCCGTTGTCCTAACTGGATGTACTTCTCGTAACGGATTCTGTCTGTCTATGTAGAATGACTTCCTTACTGGGGGTGGAACGGGAACAAAATGCGGAGTCAGGAACGTACTGTATTTGTGGCGCTGTTCTAGAATGACATTAATTAATCCATCTGTACTGGAGTAACTCGTTCAATACATCATGTAAAGGACCTGGATCAGAATGCTGAACCTCATACAGTGTGATGAGGTGCTGGATCATATACATACCCACCAGACGCTGCTCGGCTGGGGGCAGTTTCAGGAACATTTGTGCCACGATTTCATCTGGAAACGTGGTAGAATCACTAGTCCATCGGACTGCTGATCGGGCTAGTTCTTGTTCATGCATGGTATTAAGTTCACTATAACCTATTCGTGATTTCAGAATTTTATCGGTAGCTTGGAATACTTGCTCAAGAGAACATTGTTCTGGCACTGGAGGAGGAAAACTTTTCTTGTAATCTGGACGTGAATGTCTGTCGGAAAGTCTAGTTCTACCTACATACGCTATTCTGTCGGGATTCTCGCTGTCTACCTCTTCACTTGAAGAGTCATTCTCTTTCTCGGCTATTTTCCTTGCTTTCTCTTTTTCGTGTATGTCTAGAATTTCCTTACGGATTTTCCTGTACATAGCGTCTATACAATTCTGTGTCTTGTGTTTTCCCTCGGCTATATTATCACTCCACTTTGTCAGGACTTTCATCTTATCTTTATCTTTCTCAGGATAGTCTTGTTCTCTTATTAAACAGTTAATCAAAAACTGTAAAATCAGATGTTGAGTCTCGACTTTTCTGTGTGCCATAGCTTCGTGAATACTTTCTGGATCCTCCCCTGTACGGATAAAACGATATATTCTATCTAGATGGTCCTTCATGTCTGGCAGAGTAACCAAAAAGGTGGTAACTCGTCGTAAACGTACTGAATACAGTATCATGTAATCTTCACCTGGTACTGAATCATATACGCAATCAGTAAGGTATTTCTTGAGGGCTGCGTAAGTAGAGACTTTCGGTGTACGTTGTAACGCTGCTTCTCTCAGCGTCATTTGTTTCGTTTGAGGCGGGGTGGTAGGAGCGCCTCCCGCCGCCCCTCCTGGGCTAGAGTCGTCAGGTAATACCGGACGTGCGGGTGCTGGTAACGTGACTGGTAAAACGGGTGCATTTACTGTAGGCTGGGCCGGGGGTACATTAACTTGGTCCCCGGGACCAGTGGCTGGAGGAACAGGGATTACATTATTAACAGGGTGCTGAGGTTGAACAGGCGGAATATGATTTGCATATTCTGGGACTGTATCGTCCAAATAGGACGAAAGAAAAATTTCAGCTGCGGTCGGTTTATGACGTAGCCTAGTCGGGACTAATGGTGGCGGAAAATTACTGGATGCTTCCGGGGTTGCCTTCGGCAAGCCCTCGGCAAGAAGAGGATACATGCCCCTTATAAGAGCATTTCTCTGTCTGTCTGACTGTTCTGCTCTAACTCGTTCACCTTCTTCTAGAAGTTCCCTTTCTTGGGCTCTCTCTGAGGATTCCCTACTTAACTCTGTTTTTCTGATTTCTTTTTCGGTTCTTCTATGAGATTCTTTGCGCCATAACTCGATGGCATCTTTCTGGGACTGTCGGGCTTTCTTTTTCCATAATGCCTCTTCTACTCGCATGATGCACTCGGCATCCCATGTACCTGATACAGGCCATCTATATTTCTCTTCTAGATCCTTGGTATAGTCGACCCATAAATCTAAATACAATATGGCACTTAAGCCATGCATATGATACATAAAATGTCCTGGACTGTCCCTAGGCGGGACAGGAACTGATTCTTCGAGTAACCCTTTCCGGGTTCCTATCTGACGTAACTTGGAAAACAGAGGCATTCTAGACTTGAATCCAAACACAATACAATACACGATAAACACAGTAATGAATAGCAAAACAAATCACTCATACCACGACATTGAAAACACATTAAATAACATTAATAACAGTTCGAACAGAATATTACCTGGTACATTGAAAACAGAACACATGAATTTCTCGAGAACAGACTTACTAGAATTACTGGATGCACTGCTAAAACAGTACCGAACATACCGGTCCCATAAAGAGACACGTCGGACCCGTATCCACCTAGGTGAATACTTCGGACTGGATCTGTGTACCCAAACCCATCGGACCAGAGACAAATTAATTGACCCTGTCTAGATACTACCCCAGCAACGGTACTCACCGGGCAGCAAGAACGGAAGGCCTCGGACTGGACTGGACTGCTACGACGTCGGACTACGAACTTCGGACTTCAGTTACAGGTGGGCCTCCGGATACCTCGGACCTTGTACTCTCGGCTTGGGCTCTGGTCAGGACTCGCCGCATTCCTCACCGCCTCGTCTGGATGCTGGACCGCAGTCTCCGTCTCCTCCGTGGGCCTGAGGGATACTTGAAGCAGAAATATCTGCACGTGCACGGTATGGTTCCGTCACGGCTGCAGAGGGTCAGGGGGCCTGCGTGGCTTCGCCGGCGCGTGGGGAAAGGGCAAGTCCCTATTCAGGCGCCATTATGTGGTAAATAAATAATTAATTACCGGTACTATTTTTGAATACATTGAATAAAACAGATAGCTCAATAAATAAGAGACAGGATTCGAGGTATCTGAGTCTAACAGGCTTTAATCAGGCATAAGGGAAGGGACAGGAACGGGATAGCCTGCACGGAAATAGAATGGATGGCAGCTGCCACGTCTAAGTAACAGTACAAGGTATATATACATTACAATTACATTCAATACAGTAGGCGTAGCAGTAGGCGTATACATGGACATGTGATGTAGACGTCACAGAAGTGTCATAAGATAGGCGGAAACATGGAGGGGGCTACCTGAGCAGCTGGGACCTTTAACCTAGTGGTGCGTGCAAACGGGCTATGACGTGTGACTAGGGAGAACTGGGGGCTATGACTTCTGCACTAGAAGAGGAGACTAAATTCTACGGTGTCAGGACGACATGTACCTATGGCATATCTGGTATCTTGTGTTTGGAGTACATGTTGATAGAAACTAAAAGCTATCAGGGCAGAGGCTACTTGACTCTAAGGCTGGTGCATGCATATATTCTTCGTGTAATGCGTGTGCTATGAATCTTCTATGAATATTAATACAGTAATTCTCTTGCATGGAGACATAAAGACTAGACTATAGCTGAAGCTGTTTATACGGTTCAGTAGCTAAGGAATGCAAAGACGAGGAGCTGAACTGATAACTAGAAGCATAACATACTCTTGGCATACAGGCAGGCAGAGCTGGGCACCGCGCTGCGCGGAAGTAAGTGAAGGGTCAGGAATGCAGGTGGGGGCTGCATCGCTCCTCGGAATGGGTTCAGGAGACTGGAGCTTGAATCTGGTGTCCGGGCCCTTTTGAGGCCTAGAAACGGGGACAATTCAATGAATTACCGTGCACACTGTAAAACGTGGCAACATAGGCCTAGTACTCGTTGCTTTCACGAGAACTGGAAACTGACATACTAACGTTGGACACAACTATAATTGCGTCTTCAATCGATCATAGGGGGATACATGCATATCGATCGTGCACATATAACATAGAATGGGGAAAACGTAGGCACATATAACATGGCAAAATTTACTTTTCCACAAAGGCCCAAAAATTATTATTTTTGATTTGGATGGATTTACGATCAGTTTGTTCTTGGCGTTGTAATTACCCAGAGACGTTAGTGCTTTTTGCAGGCCGATTTTAGTATGGTCTAAAAGCACCAGGTCGTCGGCATATTGCAATAGTTGGATCTTGGTATGCCCGAGCCAAGGTGTGGCTAATGATGCTCCAGTCAGGGCTTTGCCCAGGTCTGCGGTGTATAGATTAAACAGCATCAGCGCCAAGACGCAACCTTGCTTCAGTCCCCAATTGGTGTCTATTTTCTCCGAGGCTGCCGTATTTGAAAGTTTAATTCTAATCCAGGTTCTTGTGTATAACGATTGAATGGCTTTTAGTAAAGGGGAGTCAATATTCCAGCTTTCCAATTTCTGCCAAAGGATGGAGTGGTCAACGCCATCGAAGGCCGCCGTGTAGTCAATGAAGCAGGCAAAAATCGGGAGGGTTTTTCGCGCTACGGCCTTCTGCGATAGATATGAGAGAAATATAATATTGTCCACTGTTGAGGCTCCTGGTCTAAGCCCTGTTTGGTAAAAGGGCAGCAGGTCCTCCTCGCGAACCCACTTTGTGAGTTCCATTAGTAGGGTGCTCGCATAGGCCTTACCCTCGATATCGAGCAGGGCGATCATGCGATAATTTTGAGCGTTCGATTTTGGCCCTTTCTTATAAATCGGATGAAGTAGCGACCCTCTCCAAGAGTCAGGCACGCTCCCCAACAATCGACATTCAGCATATAGCAAGACCAGATTATCAGTCCAGAAGTCTATATCTTGGCGGAAGAGAAAACCTGGCAGACCATTAAGTCCAGGCGCTCCATTTGGTCTGATTTTTTTTAAGATTGTTGTGAGACGGTACCGCTGTCCACCCTGCCAGGAATATGCCCTCTCACACACGTACCGCCTTCCTTTCCGCCAGGACTGAAACCCCGCGGACACTTCCCTGTGTCGGAAACGGGCCCGGAGAAGCAACCATAACAAACGGACCCCCGCCCTTCTCTCTCTTACAGGAACCAACCCGAGAACAGCGTCCAGAGGAAGTACATCCCTCTGACCCCGGAAGTCCCGCCCCCGTGGCAGCGCCAGAACAGGGAAAAGCCGAGAGCAGGAACCAGAACTCCGTTGGAGCATCGTGGCAGGACACTCGGACTGGAGCAGAAGAAGGAGAGCAGGCGAACGTCGACGAAGACGTGTGGACCGAAGATTGGTGGAGTCCTCAGGAGGTGGCTGAAGAGCGGCCGCAGCTCACTAGAGAGTTGCGGCGGACCGTGTGAGTACCCTATTAATTCATATTCTGAGCTCGCTAGGAGCTCGCTGTAAATACCCTGTATATAACTCCCCAACTCTCTAGCGACACATTCATTGCACTGTAAAATACATGTACAGCACCCTCACTGTGTAACAAGCCCTCCTCCACACGACCCGATTCGACACTCTTTCTATGTACCGTCCTTCTTTTCCTCAACCCCGATACCTCCCTTCCCCACTGTCTCCTTTCCATCCCTCACTACCGGGTGACGGTGACTGTTACAGTTGTACCTCGAAACCCAAGATAGGACTAACGGTCCCCTTTTCTTTTCTCTTACTGCCCTTCGTGGATCCTCCCCGATACCGGACCCGTCATCTGAGTTCCGAAGAACCGTACCCGGACCCAAGACCCGGAGTGGACACGGACATCATCCCTTGGAACCCTTTCTTTTGTGACTTGTTTTCTGCCTTATGTGAATTAAAATACCAGCATAGCCCACTATATTCGGCCTCCTTGCCTGCTTTTCCGGCCTGCAGCACACCCACAATCACATCTGGTGTCAGAAGTGGGATTAGCTGGAAGCATGGAGGCCGTCGTGAAAAGGATGGCGGAATCCCAGGAACAGTTGGGAAAACTGATGGAGCAATTCTTGAAGACCGCTGAGGATGATAGGGGTCAACTTCAGGACGTTCTTAAGGGTCAGGGGGTCGTCCACGAACAAACAATGGGAAAACTAACCGACGCCCTCGGACAACAAAGGCCTATGACCTCTCTCCCTCCGTGGTCCTACAGAAGTATGTACCGGGGGAAGACCCGGACTACTTCTTCACCAACTTCGAAAGACTAGCCCAAGCCGCCAATTGGCCTGTGGAACGATGGGGCCAATACCTAGGGCCCCTTTTAACCGGCGACTTGCAGGCCGCCTATCAACAGGCCAATGTACAGGGCAACACGCCGTATGCGGACATAAAGAAATGCATTTTGGAGCGTCTTGGTATAGACGACGATACCTACAGGGTAAAGCTGAGACAAGCTAAAGAGGGACCCCAAGAAAATCCAAGGGCCCTCTCTTTTCGGATCAAGGATCTCACGAATAGATGGCTCAGACCCGAGGCCTCCACAAAGGAAGACATCCTTGGGAAAATATACCTCGAACAGTTCTTGAATTCTCTGCACCCGGCTACCCAGCGCTGGGTAAGACAACACTCCCGCCTCACACTGGACACAGCCATCGAAATAGCTTGTGCCTTTAGCCGAGCACAAGAACTCCAACGTGGCAAGGAAGATCATCTACATAGGCCCCACAACGCGACAGCCACTCGTCCACCCCGACCGATTTTCACCCCGAAGACCAGAACCGTCTCCCCTTTTGCCCTCACCTGTCCTGTACCGGCCACCTAACCCCGGACCCCAGTGTTATTCCTGTGGGGGTTTCGGACACATAGCCCGTGTGTGTCCACAGAAGGAGGAGCCGATGGAGATCGCCCTCGTTCGGAACTATGTCTGCACCAATCCAGGGACCGCCCCCCCCCCCCCCAGTTTCACTGCCCTGTGTCTATCGATGGACAACGAGTCTTGGCCCTCGCCGACACCGGGTGCCGTCAGAGCGTTCTCAGACCTCAAGACCTAGCCCTCCCTGTTGGTTCCCCTATGGGAATGGTAGCCATCCAATGTGTCCATGGGGATACCAAACTTTACCCCACTACCCAGGTGCGAGTCAAGCATCCCAAGGACCCGGGAACTAGCCTTACAGTTGGTCTTGTGCCGGCTCTACCAGAGCAAGTCATATTAGGAAGCGACTACTCCGGACTGCCTATGCTCCTCCAGGACACCACCGACTCCCTGGCCCAGTGGTGGAAAGAGGCTCCTTATTCCCAGGGTCAGACATCCCCGGATACGGATCCCAAACCACACAAGTCCAAAAGCCAGAAGAGAAAGGAAAAAAAAGCCTACACCAGTGCGTATCCAGCGCTTACGGAAGACCACCCATGGCAGACAGACAGGGAATTCAGGGCAGCACAACAAGAGGATCCCCTCCTACAGGAAGCATGGGGAAGGGCCCTAGATAACGAGGATCCTTTGCAAGTAGGTCCCTACTTCTACAAGAAAAACGGGTTGCTGTACCGAAAAGGGGGGGCACAACAGAACCCACAGTTATTGATCCCCTGTCCTTTCCAAGACAAAGTCCTCTTCCTAGCCCACAGCCACCTTTTAGGGGGTCATTTCAGGGATGAAAAGACCAGTCAGGTGGTCCTTGAGAAGTTCTATTGGCCCGGCGTGCACCAGAGGATTAAATCCTACTGCCGCGAATGCACGGTCTGTCAAAAACATAGCCGTTATCGACCCCCCAGGGTACCTTTACAACCCCTCCCCATCATCGACGTCCCGTTCAGCAGAATAGGGATGGACATCATAGGACCCCTCTTGCCCTCGCGAAGCGGGTGTCGCTATGTGTTAGTCATAGTGGACTATGCCACTCGCTTCCCTGAAGCCATACCTCTGCGTCAACCCACTGCTCAGAATATCGCCAAAGCCCTTATCTCTATATTTTTCCGGGTAGGGTTTCCCCGGGAAATCCTGACCGATCAGGGCACACCTTTTGTTTCTGCTCTCATGAAACAAGTCTGTTCCCAATTGGGAATAAAACAAATCAGAACGTCAGCGTATCATCCGCAAACCGATGGTTTGGTTGAGCGCTATAACGCCACGTTAAAGCAAACTCTGAAAAAACTATTGGGCCTAGAAGCAAAACGGTGGGAAGACATGCTACTGCTGGCCCTATTCGCCATCCGGTGTAAGACACAGAGTAGCACGGGATATTCCCCTTACGAGTTGCTGTATGGTCGCCCCCCTCGTACCCTGTTAGACATGGCTCAGGAGGCCTGGGAAGCAGAGCCAGATCGCACACGTCCGCTCCCAGAATACCTGGAAAACCTGAAGACCCACCTGTCGGTGATTCGGGACATAGTCAGGCAGAACCTAGTGAGCGCCCAAATCACCCAAAAGAGGCAGTATGACAAGGGCACTAGAACCCGTGTCTTCGCTATCGGCGAGCTAGTCCTCCTGATGATGCCCTCATCCGACCAGAAGCTCCTGGGTCAATGGCAAGGACCCTACACCATCCGACGGCAGGTGACCCCGGTTACCTACGAGGTGGAGCTGGACCCCACTCGGGGTACGTCCCAGATATACCATGTGAACCTTCTGAAGAAATGGGAAGGACCCCGTCCGGTCCTGTCCGGATCCAGCCTACCAACTCCTTTCCCTTTTGACCCCTGCCTTGATCCCGAGCTAAACCAAGTACAAGCTCGGGAACTCCGAGAAGCCCTATACTCCGTGCAAGGGGTCTTCTCCTCTTCTCCTGGACGGACCGCTATCACTGAACATGCCATAGAAACAGAAACAGGGGAGGTTGTCCGTTTGCGACCCTACAGGGTCTCAGAGGCTCGCCGGACAGTCATACGAAAGGAGATAGAAGAGATGCAAAGGATGGGGATTATAGAACCCCCAGTAAGCGACTGGAATTCCCCTATCGTCCTTGTGCCAAAACCTGACGGGTCTGTCAGGTTCTGCATAGACTTTCGTGAGGTCAATAAGGTATCCAGCTTTGACACCTATCCCTTGCCACGTGTGGACGAGATGATCGAGAGGATAGGCAAGGCCAAATACATCTCCACCCTTGATCTCTGCAAAGGCTACTGGCAGATACCCCTCAGGGAACAGGACAAAAAGAAAACCGCCTTTTCCACCCCTGAGGGGTTGTATCAGTTTATAGTCATGCCCTTTGGGCTTCATGGCGCCCCCGCTACTTTTCAGCGATCTATGAACCACGTCTTACGGCCCCACTCCCAGTATGCCGGAGCCTATTTAGACAACATCATCATTTACAGTGATAGCTGGGCCCAACACCTACCACATCTTTTCAATGTTGTCTCTTCCCTTGGCTCCTTTGGTTTTTCCATCAACCCCGCCAAAACCACCCTGGCAGCACAAACCGTCAAATACCTGGGCTATCTCCTGGGGGACGGCCTGATAAGACCCCAGGAAAACAAAACAGAGGCCATCCAGTCCCTCCCCTTCCCTCAAACGAAAAAGGATCTTCGAGCCTTTCTAGGGCTTCTGGGTTATTATCGACGGTTTGTACCCAATTTTTCCACAGAGAGCAGCACCCCTCACAGACCTACTAAAGAAAAAAAAACGAACCGATGAGATGCTAAAAAACCCCACTCCCTTATTATGGCAGGCTTTCACGGGCCTAAAGCATGCCCTGACCTCCCGTCCTGTCTTGGTAAGTCCTGACTACTCACTACCCTTCATTCTGCAAACGGATGCTTTAGATCAGGGGTTAGGGGCAGTACTGTCACAAAAAGATGTCCTAGGGAACAAAAAACCCATCCTCTATTTGAGCCGAAAACTGTTCCCCAGAGAAAGAAACTACGCTGTAGTAGAAAAAGAAGCCCTGGCAATAAAGTGGGTTGTCAAAAGCCTACGGTACTACCTAGAGGGCAGAGACTTTGTCATCTACACCGATCATGCCCCTTTGGAGTGGATGGCCCGGAACAAAGGGCATAATGACCGGGTGCTCCGCTGGTTCCTGTCCCTACAGCCCTTCCATTTCAAAACAAAACACCGAAAAGGTTCTGACCAGGGTAATGCCGATTTTCTCTCCCGCTACCCTTTGTCCCCGACTTGTACAAGAAGGACAGCTAGGGGAAGGGGATGTGAGACGGTACCGCTGTCCACCCTGCCAGGAATATGCCCTCTCACACACGTACCGCCTTCCTTTCCGCCAGGACTTAAACCCCGCGGACACTTCCCTGTGTCGGAAACGGGGCCCGGAGCAGCAACCATAACAAACGGACCACCGCCCTTCTCTCTCTTACAGGAACCAACCGGAGAACAGCGTCCAGAGGAAGTACATCCCTCTGACCCCGGAAGTCCCGCCCCCGTGGCAGCGCCAGAACAGGGAAAAGCCGAGAGCAGGAACCAGAACGCCGTCGGAGCATCGTGGCAGGACACTCGTACTGGAGCAGAAGAAGGAGAGCAGGCGAACGTCGACGAAGACGTGTGGACCGAAGATTGGTGAAGAGCGGCCGCAACTCATTGGACAGTTGCGGCGGACCGTGTGAGTACCCTATTAATTCATAGTCTGAGCTCGCTAGGAGCTCGCTGTAAATACCCTGTATATAACTCCCCAACTCTCTAGCGACACGTTCATTGCACTATAAAATACATGTACAGCACCCTCACTGTGTAACAAGCCCTCCTCCACACGACCCGATTCGACACTCTTTCTACGTACCGTCCTTCTTTTCCTCAACCCCGATACCTCCCTTCCCCACTGTCTCCTTTCCATCTCTCACTACCCGGGTGACGGTGACTGTTACAGTTGTACCTTGAAACCCAAGATAGGACTAACGGTCCCCTTTTCTTTTCTCTTACTGCCCTTCGTGGATCCTCCCCGATACCGGACCCGTCATCCGAGTTCCGAAGAACCGTACCCGGACCCAAGACCCCTAGTGGACACGGACATCATCCCTTGGAACCCTTTCTTTTGTGACTTGTTTTCTGCCTTATGTGAATTAAAATACCAGCATAGCCCACTATATTCGGCCTCCTTGCCTGCTTTTCCGGCCTGCAGCACACCCACAATCACAATTGTGTTAACTGTCTTTTTTTCCGGGAGGGTCAGATGATTCACAGTTTTTGTTGGATTAATAAATTCGGTTAGTGGAGTAGCATCGTCCAGGTCTATATTTAGTGGAGATGAGCTGTCCCACTCTTTATACAAGGTTTTCACGTGAGCTGCCCAGGTATCAGAGTCAATTGTGTTCTCCCTCTGGATGCCATCTTGATTTAAGGTATTAAGGTATTGCCAAAACTCTTGCGATTTGCTGGGACTCAATAGACCGAAGATCTTTAGCCATTTCCCCTCAATGTAGCCCCGTTTTTCAGCCCAAACTTTCTTCGCGTGTGATTTTGTGATTTCATGGAGTTGACTGTTATCATAAGCTGAGCCAGTTTTCAGATAGGCCCTTCGTTTAGTTCTTACTAGTCTCGCACTTTCTTTAATTGCAGGGATGTGGCCGAAGTTATGCCTGGGATTTGCATAGGTTTTGAGTGTTATTCCTCCTTGTAGATGTAGTACTAGGTTGTGGGTCAACTGATCCCATTCTTCTATTGTGCCCCTTTTTGTTTCATGTAATGGCTCATCAGCCCATTCATTTTTCCATTCCTCGAACTTGTTAACAGGCACTGTGCCCCATTTAATCCTCCTCACCAGCGTAAACAGTTCAGCACCGTTTGGTGACCCTACGTGTTTTAACGTGTAGTGATTATCTGCTGTAGAGTTTAAATTGATTATTAATGCAGCATGGTCACTTTCCTTGCGTTGTTCAACTTTGTGCAACTTTGTAGCCTATCATTAGCTTCTGTAGATGACTGCTTACTAGGATATAATCAATAGTGGTATGACTTCAGTTGTCTTTCTGATCTTTTCTTGGTGCGACTTGTGCTTCTGCGTCGACGACTTGAAGGGTGGTATTGCTTCTTGGAGGTGGGGACCGTCCGTGCTCTTGTCGAGACTGCATCCTGAACGCTTGTTCACGTTTCTCGCTTCTCCCGGCTTCCATCTTCTTCGCATGCTCGTCGGCTTGATCATCGACTCTTGTCATTTCCTCAATCTCCTCTAGCGGGTAACTTTTCTTGAGCAGTTTGTGTCTCAAAGGCTCTGGCAGACAGCCTTCTATAATTCTCAATCGGAAGGCATCCTCGGTGGAGAAATGATCAAAGTCACAATATCTTGCTAAGCGTCTCAGACATGTGACGAGTACACCCATTTGCTCACCTTTCTCTTGTGAGGCCAGGTTGAATGTATATCGCTCATAACTTCCACAAAAACCCACCTCTGCTTACATCCTCACTAAACCGCAATCTATTTATAATACAGTATGCCTCACTTTGTGTTTCTTGCTTCTTGATTCTTCACACTTCCTCTCAGACACCATTGAATCCTTCTTGTTACACCCACAATTAAGTCAGATTGCAAAAAAATTAAATAAAAGGAACAGAACAATTGAAGGAATTAACACAATAATTCTAGGGGTCAATGTGGTATGCAGGTTGTTTCTCTCCCTCCAAGCTATCACACCCTTCACCAAACTTTCTAATCCCTTTCCAATCTCACCAAACCAGGAACCAACTGATTTCCACAAACCATACTCCTCAAAAGCTTTTGTTTCATGGGAGATGTTAGTCACATAGTTTATATAAACATTAATAAGCTTATTGATATCCAGAATGAAGGTACAGGACTCTTGTACCCTGAAAACCAAACAAACTCTGCTCTGCTTCGCTTGAAGGCTATCCAATGCAAGGCGCTTCTGCATAATCAAAACACGCATAGCCGTTAGCTTCTGATTAATCTTACTTAGTGCTCCTTCACTGTTGGAAACAAGGCAATCAACTAGACCATCTTCTAATTTTCACATCATTCATAGCTATACCAATAGACAGAATAATAGCACCCAACACAGCTAACACAATTTGTCAAAATCCATGCATCACTCTTTTCAAAATCACAGCACCATTCACAGGGTAAACCAAAGGAATACCAGAGCAATGTATCAACTTCTGACACAATTACAAAGCAAATAAAAATAAATAGTTTTACGACACGCATAATAAATTACCCTAAATATTGCCTCTTCACATACCAAAAAACTCATTATGAACAACATAGCTCCTTTCCCAGTCCTCTCCAACAAACTCTTTGGCCTAATTCATGACGTTCCTCATACACCATACACAACTCTCCCTTACTTTCATGCTCCATTCTCAGTCTTGGATGCACATTAGAATTTCTATATTTCTGTTCAGCTTCAATTTGTTCTCTAATTTCACTTGGATCTTTCCAATTTCTCTGGATTTTCCCTCTCCTCATTATATTCCTTAACAAACTCACCCTCCTCTTCTCTCAATCTCCATACCTACGTTTTTTTTAGACAATTAATATTCTAGTTAGGTTGTGCAATCTTGTTCAAATGTTTAGCATAAATCATACAGTTCCCAGAGTCTTCATGAATAGGAAGTTCTTCCATCGAACCTGAAAGATATGGCAACAAACACTGTATGGAAAACGCCAGCAAAACATTACATGATAAACAATATGAGAGAGGAAACTGGAAATGCCTTTCATCTTCTTGAGCTGATGATGGGCGATATGTATACACGCAACATTCTCTAACATTCATTGGTTTAAAGTACGTCGCTAACAGATCAGTGTATATATTATTTTGATAACTGCCTACTGATCTATCTTTGTGTTAATCTCATGTTTTCCATTTCATATTGTATTGAATTTAATTCATCCTTTGAAGGAAAAACATATCCAATTGGAGAAATTAGGCTTAGCATTAAACCGACTAGAAAAATTATGATATCATGATTAATGAGAATACACTAAAATGTTTACAGCATCTGCTGTATGATATCTTCTACTGCAGAAAAATAAAAGGGGACAAAAGGAAGCAATAACGAGGTACAAAATCAGGAATCAGCTCTTTTTTCTTATTTCATTAACTCTTGTAACGTTCAAGATCTTGGTTCATAGTTCATCAGTATTTAGCAAAAGTTCAAGATGGCACTTCTTCTGGTTCGTCTTCAAAGATGAACTGGCAATAATTTGTGAAATCTTACACTTCCACATCTGACTCTTCATCTGGAGACACTGATGGGAGATACATCTACTCAAGTGATATGCACTTTATATTCTGCACTCTTTCTCTCATAGTTCTCTTCACTACAGGTGATTTAATTTCACTATTCTCAGATTCACTTTGATTGTTTCTGATTATTCTCGGATGGAGACTGGCCTCAGAGTCTGCCAGTGCAATATTTTACTACTTCTTATGGATACAGGCCACTTATCTCCTTGATGTGCATTCTCAACTTCTGTTTCTTCACTTCTACTACTGCTGAATATTCTCCACTCACTAATGGGCTTGTACTTTTAATCTAATCACAAAATAGAGAGGAGGTAGTTTTCACCACAGCACATGCTCCCTGAGTAATTGAACCAATAAAGTTAGGTGGCTATCTGAATTCTTTTCCATCAGTCTTATCAAATCACTGGTTCCCTAGGAGGGTTTTAACAGAGGTCCTGATTTGGAAGGGGGTATATGAAGAAAGATCAATCATTTGGAAGAGGAGGCCTCACTTAAGTAATGTGGTATGCTTCATCATACGCCACCTCTCCCCACCCTGGTAGGGTAATACCACCAGGGCAGACTTGACCACCAGGTGAAACCCGATAGAGGGAGTTCTTATATGAGGTATTTCCTGGACAAACAGAGGATCCAGATAAGATTAAAAGTACCTAGAGATAAGCAGGTTTTCACCTCCAGGCAGGATTCTGCAGTGAGAATACAGTACAGCAGAGCATGCAGTCCCGATACAAGGGGTGGTGAGAGTGGTTCAGTAACTCATGATTCTTCTACTCCAGTCTGGTTTAAAATGGTGTACTCACTCCCAAATGGACTTGGACTAAAGGCTGCAACATTATACCAGAGGACCAGTGCAGATTACAAAGGGATTGAGCTAGTTGGGGTGGCTGGGTAAGTAGCAAGGAAATCCATTTGTACAACAAGAAAGTAAGATAGAAATTGGAGGGCAACGTGGGGGAGGTAGTAAAGGCCAAGGGGATAGGGGATGCAAATTTGTCAAAAGAAGCAGTACAAAGCAGCCAGAAGGGATTAACAATAGCTGAGGGAGATCTGACAGATACAACGCAAAGGAGGAAGGAGTGGGATGTAGTGGGGGAAAAAAGCAAGAGAAGGAATGGGCAATGGCATAGAGGGGCAGGGTGGAGGAATCAAAATGTTATTAATGGATACAGTTGCATAGAAGAGGGCCAACTAACTCATGCTGGCATAAATGAAGACTATTTAAGAGCAGGTCAAAAGGTAGTTGCAGAGAATAGACAAGGGTTCTGGCCAGGGCCATTGGGCAAGGCAGGACAAAGGAAGCAGTACAGGAAACAGCAACAGGAGTATTTGAGGAAGAGGAGGCAGTGAAGACAGGAGACTTCTCAGGAGGTGTGACGTAATATATTGAAGGTAGGGCAAAACAATTGGGGTAAAGTGCAAAGAAGTAGAAGAGCGAAGAGGAATGTATTGGTAAGCGGAAGGATGCAATGGAGGCATCAAAGAGGGTTCGTCAGCTGAATGGGAAAAAGTGATGCCTTTGCTGAGGATAGTTGAAGAACCACTTTCTATAGCGAAGGACATCAAGGGGGCAATAGCAATGGGAGGGGGGTGATGCAGCTGAAGCGTTGGGGGATTTTTATCAGTTTTACTTATCCACACCAACCACTGTATCATAACAGAAGCGTAACTCTAATGACGGGCCCATAAGTCATTGTCACTCAATTAGCATATCAAAGGTCCTCAGATGAATCTTTGGTAGAGCTAAAAGGGGACAAATAATGAAAGACGGAATGCTATTTCTCCACGAGGATCTATAATGAAGAAATACGCTAAACATTTGTCATTGTAAACATATCCAAATAACTCAACAGCTCAGTAATGAGGACAAACACTATTCTTTTTCTATTCGTTTTCTTGTTATTTCATCATATGAGTGGTCAAGCAAAAATACAAGTCAGAATGTCAGAATCCAGTTAAAAAAATACAGAATAGATTCCCAATAATCACCAGAGAACATTTTCTAAAACATCAGAATTTAGGTATAGGGGAGTGAGAGAGAGAGAGAGAAAAACATCAATGAAATTAAGATTCACTTACAAGATGAAATACTAATGCACAGCGTGCAATTAGTCTGAAAAGCTAACTCCAATGCCGTTAGAGTATAACAAAGGCAGCATCACCAGCCGATGATGTGCAAAGTCTTTAGAAAAGTATTTTTGGTACAAGATCTACCAGCCAGAGAATTCGGAATCAGTACGGTATGCAGCATACCATGAACACAGGACTGGTCACGAATCTTGTGAACGAGACAAGGAATGCTTTCCCACCGAAATCTTTATAGGAAGCTACTTCCTTTCATCAGCTAAAATGTTGCTTTCTCTTTCATCAGCAAGCCTCTCCATTGGATCTTCTGACAGTGACTTTACTACTATTTTCTATTTTTTTTTAAACAGACTTTATTTACTTTTCTCATTTCACACAAGTGCACTATTCATATGATCTTATAGATTACATTAGAGGCACGTAATCCTGCATTCGGATGCACCCATCTCAAGTCATAGACCCGCATCTCAGTAGTTCGTCTAGTCCGTCATCTCCTTCTTCGCAAGGAGAGTAGTTCATCAGATGCAGGAGTCATATCCCATCCGACTTGTGTCGTAGCCCTGCGGGGCTGAATCGTGTTACCCCAGGATTATGCAAGCACTGTCGACTTCTATTCACAGATAACAAAGAACGCAACCCCCCCCAACTCATTCCCCCCCTTCTCCAGTTCCCTCCCGTTAGCCCCACCTCCCTCCTCCCCTCAGACATGTCGCTCTCCCAAACATCGCACTTGTTGCACTATATGTATTCCTCACATTCCGTTGGATTCCCTATGGCAGTGATACATGTCCCATCTAGGAGGATGCACCCACGTTAGTCGTGTCCCCACCTATCGTCTCACCCTGTGGCCTATGGTTGTGTTCTCATGTAGTGAAGAGTGTCCCCCATACCTGGAGAGATCAGTCATCTGCATCAGTCGGTTTTTTAAGAAGATCCACCATCACCACCCAGGCTCTCGCCGTGTCCCACAATCTGTCATTGTCAGTTCTCTGAGCCAGCTGGAGCCGGAGGGTCCCCTCGCAGTCTGCCCACTTTATAAATTCCCGCAGCCAGCGCGCAACACTGGGGGCTGTGACCGCCTTCCAATGGCTAGTATTTTCTCGTTTGGCTAGGACTCACCCCAGGTCCAGGAACTTACTGGCGGTTTTGTTGCGGGTAGTGTGGGGGAACCAGTGTAAGGGGCACACACCTGGAGTAGGCTGCAGCTCCCTTTCCGTCACCTCTGTCAGCTTGGCCAGAACCTCCCCCAGAACCCATGAAGGAATGGACAATCCCAGAACATGTGCATAAACGCTACGTTCTCCAGTCTGCATCACGGGCAGGCAGTGTGGGAGCCAAAAAATTCATTGATTTTGGAAGGAGTGAGGTACGCCCGATGAAACACATAGAATTGTATTGGCTGGAATCTCGCATTTCGAGAGCATTTCCATGCTCATTCCAGTAGCATCTCCCAGGGTTTTGCCTCTATAGGCGTTCCCAAGTCAGCCTCCCATTTCGTGCGCAGCTCCTCTAAAGGAGCTCTTAAGCCCTGCATCAGCCTCCGATACAGGCACGTAACCGCCTTGATCTTACCCGCGGAGGTGACCACGTATTGACAAGGGAGGAAGACCTGTGGTTCCTCCATCCCTTTTTTCCAGTGTTTGCGCACCGCAGCCGTCACTGCCGCATGCAGAAGAAAGTGCTGAGCCGGCAGTTCGTGTCTTTCTATGAGGTCTTGAAATGGTAAGAGGGTACCATCCTCGTATAGATCCCCAATGGAGGAGATCCCCAGCTCCTCCCATTCCTGCAGTCTCTGCCAATCCCCTCCATGAGGCAACTCCTCACAGAACCACACCGGAATCTCAGGCGCATACACAGGGCTCACTTTATGTCGTCGTAGAGCCCTATTCCAGCATTGCTGTACTACCCATAAATCTCTGGGCACCTCTCTCTTACAGACCGGTAGCTGGAGCAGAATCCGGGTCAGGTGGCAAAGCCCCAAGTCCCTACCTCTCCGATCCACCTCGACTCCCGGTTTCCCCGCCATCCTCTACGCGAACCATTGAAACTGGGCCGCATGGTAGTAAGCCTCGAAATCAGGTGCGGCAAAGCCCCCTTCCGGTCTGGGACGCATCATAGTATTCAAAGCCATTCTACGCCTCCCTGACCCCCATAGAAAGCTCGAAACCATTGAGTTTAGTTGGGCAAAGCACCTCCCAGACACCCAAAGCGGCAGTGTAACAAAGTAATAGAGCAAACGAGGCAGGGTTATAATTTTTAGTAATGCCACTAGTCCCACAACCGATAAAGGTAGAGACCCCCAGAATTCAAGATTACTCTTGGTAGTTCGCAGGGCCCGCCCTATGTTTCCCTCAAATCCGCAGCCTCATGATAAACTCGGACCCCTAAATAAGGCAAGCATCTGCCTTCCCAATGTACATCGAGCCCCTCAGAAGGATCACCTCGCCCCCCACGCACCGGAAATATACAGGTCTTGGCCCAATTGACTTTGAGTCCTGCCACTCGCCCCAGCCTCTCCAGCGATTCCTGGGCTCCCCGTAGCTCATCAGCAGCATTGGCAAGGAACATTAACAAATCATCAGCGTATAGAGCAATGTAGTACGTCTGACCCATCCCGTCCAGGCCCTGTAGTGTCTCCCTGTCCGTGCGCGAACTGCCAAAGGCTCCATTGCCAGGGCAAACAGAAGCGGAGACCCCCTGCCTACGTCACAAGCTGCGGAAATTGCCCCCCCTGTCCGAACCCTGGCCGTCAAGCGAGCGTACAGAATCTTCGTCCAGGCCACAAATCCCTCACCTAAGCCAAAGGCCCTCAGAATGCGAAACAGATACGGCCACTCTAAGCTATTGAAGGCTATCGATAGTACACACGCCTCGTCACCCCCTGCCTCCGCCTCGTGTAGTAATTGACACAGTCTCCGAATGTTCATGGCCGTGTTCCGGGTAGGAATGAACCCAGCCTGGTCCCCGAGCACCAGAGTTGTCATGTGCACCATCAGGCAACTGGCCAAGACACCACTCAGGATCTTATAATCAATGTTTAACATCGCCAGGGGGCGATAGGCTGTACGTTCCCACTCCGGCTTGCCCGGTTTAAGGAGAGGTACGATCACTGCCTCCCTTGTCGAGCTTGGTAAGTAGCCATTCTGTTTCGACTGATTATAAAGGGTCATCAGTTGCGGAGCCAGCGCGTCTATATAAGTTACATAGAACTCCGATGGCAACACATCAGTACCCGGCGGTTTGCTCTTGGCCATACGCTTTATAGCTCCCCTGACATCGCCCAATTCCACTGGTCGGCCCAGGCTCTCCACCTCTTCCGCTTCAATCTGAGGTAACTCTATGTCAAGGAAATCCCCTTCTTCTAGCTCTCTAAGGTCCAACTTGCTGCAATAAAGGGTGTAGTAGTATTCCAGGAACTGCGTGTTAAATGGCCTGCTGTCCATAGTGAACTGTCCCCCCCTCTCCCCGTAGTCCAAGAATCGGTGTGCCACTGCGCGCTGGATTTGCCAACCAAGCTAGGAGCGCCCCACACTTATCCCTTTCTGCATGCGCCCGCACCATGTATGCCCTATAATCAAAGCACCTCAGCCTCTCCACTTGCGTTGCCAACTCTTCCTTCGCTCTCAGCAGCCCTTCTTGTGTGTCCTCCCGTCCCGGTCTCTCCCTTTCTTTCTCCCTGAGCCGTCGTTCTGCCTTCTGTACCTCACTCAATAAAGTTCTACGAACTCCCACAGCTTCCGCAATGCACCGCCCGTGTATCACTACTTTGAATGCATCCCACTCATTATGCAGACTAGAGTAAGTGCCCATGTTGTCCTGAAAATAGTGCTCTATGGCAGTACCTATGGTGGTTCGGACGACCTGGTCCTCCAATGTTTCTGTTCGGAGACGCCAATGAGGGATCGCCGTCGTAAGTCTAACCCAATTCAGGGCCACCAAGAGGGGTTATGGTCAGAGGTTGTCCTAGCCAGGTATTCACTCATCGTGATCATCATGTGGACATCAGGGGAACACAACACAGCGTCCAACCCGACATGTAACTCATGGACCGCTGAAAAATATGAGTAGTCTCGGTCCCAGAGTGATGAGCCCTCCAAGTGTCCGTTAGTCCCCAGCGCTGCTGCCAGGCTCGTTTGATTTCTGCAATCCTATGAGTAGGGGCGTCAGGGAGCGGGGGATGGGAGCAGTCCAGGTCCACGTCAGTCACACAATTAACCCCCCCCCCCAGAAGTACAGGGCCCGTTAACTCCCCCACCAATTTCTGTGATAGTTGTGTAAAAAAGGTGGACTGCTCAACATTTGGGGCATATATGCTTCCTAGTGTGATGTCCCGCCCATCAAGTCGCCCCGTGACCACTGTAAACCTGCCCTCCGGATCAACCACCTGCCTGACACATTGAAATGGTACCCAAATAAATGTCCCCTGGCATAGGCCGAGTAGGTAGTGTGGAATACCTGCCCCCTCTAACGACACTGTAATGCCATCCCTTCCGCCTTTGTCAAGTGGGCTTGAAGCAGTGCGATTTTCACTCCCCGTCGTACCAGGCAGGCATGTATTTTGTGTCGCCGACACATAGTGTGCATCCCCCTTACATTCCAAGACATAACTTTAAGGTCTATGGAGGTGCCCATGGATCCCACTCATGCATGGTCTCTTCTAAAAAAAAACTAGCAACATGTCTGTACCTCCCCCATCCCACCCAAACTTCAAACTGTACCCAACTCCCACACCCCAGGACAGGCACAGAAGAACAGGTTCCCATCCAAACCAAACTGCTCATACAAAGAACCATAACGAGGAGGTAACGTGTGACTCGCGCACAATGCCCCCAGAAACCCCCTCCGGCCCTCCACTCCGTTTTAGGAACAGGCATAGCCAGTTGGGTCCCCGGCATTCCTGGAGAGTCATCTTCCGCCGTGCTGCCCCACATCAAACTGGTCCCTAAGCCCAGTAATCGCAACAGACATTGTACCAGTTGCCCCGCATACCATCTGCAATCCCATCACCCAAACATCCCATTGGCTGTCTGCGTGGTGACCTCTGGCATCTCCATGTCCGAGAGTACTTGGGCGCTACCAGATCTTGGGCTCTCTGTTCCGGTCTTCTCAATGTCCGTATCATTGCTCGCCGGGCTAACCACTCCCCGACTGATGGCCGCCACCGCCCGCACTGCACTGTCCCTCTCCTGACGCTGCTCCACGGGAGAGGTAGGCCTCCCCTCGATGGTGTAGTCGGCTGTCGTTCTCGTGGTGAGACCGCCCGTGGGGTGCGCGCAGCCGCGCCATCGCGACCCTCCAGCAAGTCCCATGCTGCCTGCGGCGTAAGAAAGAAGTGGGTCTCCTCGTCTGCAGTCACCCGCAAGCGTGCCGGAAATAGCATGGTGTAGGGGAGACGGAGCTGACGCAGCTTTCTTTTGACAGCCAGAAAGGATGACCCTTGACGCTGGACCTCCCTGGTGTAATCTGGGAATATCAGCAACTTGCTGTTTCCTATTTTCAAATTCTGTTGTTCTCGAGCCCTCTGCAGGATAAAGTCCTGGTTACGATAAAGTAACAGTCTTGCCACCATTGGTCGCGGTGGAGCTCCAGGTTTAGGCGGGCGAGCCGGGACCCTATGTGCCCTCTCCGGCTCGTAAAATAGGGATAGGTCCTCCGGTGCTACCTCTGTTCTTAGCCAGGTTTCCAGGAACCGGGCCGCATCTGCTCCTTCCTCGCGCTCCGGAACTCCTACGATGCGGAGATTGGTGCGCTGTGAGCGCCCCTCACTCTCCTCCGCCCTTACTTCCAGAACTTTGACTCTAAGCGTTACCTCATTCAAAGATTGGCGCAGGGCTGCCACTGTTTCCGTGATGTCCTTCATAGCGGTTTCGTGGGTCGCCACTCTGACTTTGAGCTTCCAATGGTCGTCCTTCAGTAGGGTGAGATCCAAGCCAATGGCGTCCATCCTTTTCTCGAGTGCCTCCCATGAGGCCACAATAGCCTGCATGATTTCTCCCAGTGTAGGGTCCCCAGGTCTTTGCGGCCTCCATCTCCCAACGTCGCCATCTTCGTCCTCCGTGTGCTGCTCCGACTCGTCTAAGCGTAGCACCACAAATCCCTTTTTCTTTAACACCCTGCCCATTGTGACAGTCACACGCGGTTGAAACTAGCAGCGCCGGTGGAGTCCAAGGTCCCACTCCACACCAGCAAGGCACCGCCGTCCCTCGATAGCTTCTCCAGAAATCGCAGCCCCGACGCCACTTCGACCCAGTGCGGGATTGACCCGTCTGTCACCAGTCCACCTCAACCAGGATCCTCTATCCTTCACAGGTTTGTGCCGCGCCCCCTTCCACCAGTGTAAGGCTCCTAGAGCAAGAGCGTCGCACCTGCAGTACCTCTCCGGGCCTGCGTTGGTCCCCACCGCCGGTGCAGTCAATAGGGTCATGCAGGTCAGTGATCGCCGTCGAACCACCCTCCGTCTGCCGTGCGGCAACACCCCTCAGAGAAGGTTCGCATTGTGGGGCTGTCGGGCATCAACCATGAAGTTTCTATGCAGTGTCTCTGGTATACAGCCTGCTGGGAGGTGGCCCAGCCCGCCACCCGGCCGATCCCACCACAAGTCCGCCACAGGCGCAGCAGCACCGAGACGCACCCCCAGCACTGCGCTGGTCCCACTGTCCCACAGGCCGCAGTCGTCTCGCTGAGTCGTCCCCTGGAGTCACCTGCCAGTGGATCCCCCAGCCTGGTGTTCCATCCTCTCCCTTGCCGACACAGTCCCCCCGCCAAGGATTCCGCAGGCGAGTCCAACCTCGCTCTCCACCTCCGTCGCCCAAGCCAGGCAGTCCATGGGAAACTCACCCATCTCTGCTATAGCAGTCTCCGCCGCCGATCGCAGCTGCCCTTTTGAGCCCCCTCCACTGCAAGCAGACACAGGGGGGATGAGCAGCCACCGCTGCAGGGGCAGGCAACTGCACCACCGGAGTTACCCAGAGGTTCAGCTAGCAGGGAGGGCGGTGCGGCATCGGAGCAAGGCAAGGACCAAGGGCACACCCCACCTCTCCACTCCGGGAAGCCCACAGCGAAAGCCCAGGCAGCGAAGGCGGTAGAAGCGGCAATGGCGGCAAAGGCAGCAAAGGCGGTAAAGATGCAGGCCAGGGTCTCAAATTCCGCCCCCCTCCTCAAGTCCGGTCCACTCCGCACTCCGTCCCGACCACTGTCCACCAGGCGCGAAACTCCGGGCCAGGCTCAGGGGCTCCGCGTTCACAGGTGAATGGCTTTCAGCCCAGCGAGCAGCTTAACGGTGCCGCCATTTTAAAATCAGGCATCCGCTTCTGAACAGCCGGGAAATCACCGCCCACACCTGCAGGTTCGCGATGTCTCCTCACCGCCAGGGTCCACGGAAGCTGCAAACTTCTCTCCGGTGGCGCCAATGGGGCCGCAGATGCCCCCGGGCCCTCCTCTGACCGCGGTAGGCGCTGTCGCAGTCAGCCGTCTGATCCACTGCGCGGGGCCGCCATTTTAATTCCCGTCTCGGCGGCCTGCAGCAAGGAGGGGATTAAGCTATTTCCTTTCCCTTATGGCCCTCGCCGACGTCCCAAACTCAGCTCAGGGTGGGCACTGGCTATTCCGCCACGAAATGCGGTGCCGGGGCCCTAGATTGCATGTCAGGATCAGCTGTAATGGAGGGCAGACACGGAGGAGCTCCAGAGTCCGCTGCTGCTCACATCGGCGCTTAAGCCACGCCCCGCTTTACTAATATTTTCTAAACACTCTTTGTCTAAGAATTGTATAGCTTCCAGGAGAGGAAGAAGGAAGAACCTAGATACATTTGTATACTAAATCTAGCAATAGTTACATTCACCATCTACAACCCTCACCTAGACAGGAAAGAATTCTAAAGCTTTATTCAGAAAATGGCTAAATATCTGCACTATAAGGAAGTATTTGAAACTTTTTGGAGGACAGAAACTAAGGAAACATTTGATACATTTTGAGGGACGGGAGCACAGGAGCATGGAAGCACATCCCCTAACATTTCTTAAGGCCTACATTTATTTTAGCAAAAGAGAGAATTATTTTCTAAAAGCCTACACTACTTCACAAAGAATAAAAGCAGTTTCTTTTGTCGTTTATTTTTCTGCAGTTAGGAAGACAGAATAAAATTCAGTTAGCATTATTCTCATTATAAAATCATACTATCATGCTTTGTGCATATTTCACGTAGTACACTCATGTTATTGTTAATAATCGCGCGCATTTTAGTAAAAAGCATGCATATGGGTGAATTTCATCGAGCAGATTTTATTTACAAAAATCGTGCTCCATTGGGGGTATTGCACAAGGCCCCATGTGCCTGCTGGAGCGTCGAGGCAGCCCGCTTCAGCATGTCTCTTTGGCCGGCTGTCTTAAGACAGCAAGCCTGACACGTGCAGTGTAAACCTCTCCACTTGGACAGCTGGGTCGAGAGCAGGCACAAGGCCCCCCTGTGCCTGCTGGAGCGTTGAGACAGCCTGCTTCAGCCTATCCTGGTGCTGCTCTCATGCTGCTCTGAGGATGTCCCCTGAGGCGTGAGCCGGGTGGACGAACGTTTCGCTTCTGCACTGATCATCTTTTAACTATTTTAAAATATATCTGGAGGGATCTAGCCTCATTTTAAAAAATTTTATTTTTCCACTTACCTGGGTCACCTTTCCCCGAACCAAGTAGCGGCAACAGACACTCGCGCCCGCCATCTTGGGAGGGAATTAGGTCACCGGGCTAGTCTCTCACCGCTCCTGACTACAAAGCAGGAAGCCGGTGTAGGTGAGCACTTGATGTCCCCTGAGGCGTGAGCCGGGTGGACAAACGTTTCGCTGCTGCACTGATCATCTTTTAACTATTTTGAAATATATCTGGAGGGATCTAGCCGAATTTTTTAAAATTTTATTTTTGCACTTACCAGGGTCACCTTTCCCCGAACCAAGTAGCGGCAACAGACAATCGCGCCCGCCATCTTGGGAGGGAATTAGGTCACCAGGCTAGTCTCTCACCGCTCTTCACTATAAAGCAGGAAGCTGCGGCACGCCGAAGACGCACCAGAGACAAGCCCGTCTGCGCCCGTCCGTGCACGACCAGCGCACAGCGCCAGCCTTGCTGCCCGGCCAACCAACAAAGACCCCTGCACCTATGTTTCAGGTTTTTTTTTTTTTTCAGGTTTTTAAAGTCTTTATTTCGATTCGTAAAAAAATCATAAAAGACAGACATTTGACAACATTACTTAATTTAAAAGATACATAATCTTTAAATTCATAAAACTAGTATTAAATGACAAAGAAGACAAACCTGTAAAATAAAAACAGAAAATTTACAATTTGGTTCAAAACAGTTTTCAATGGCATAGACAAAAAATGGACAACTTATTTTGTAAAAGCTCAGTATATCATGGGGAAGCATATTCATGGTCAGTACAGTAATTATACTATGGTTTCGACCTTAGTATCCAGGCCCACCCCAGGTATTTGGCCAGGCACACTGAAATGAACTCAGAGGTGTTGGTAGTTAGTACACGAATAGCCTCTTCAGATTTTCTTATGGGCAAACGTTGGAACAATGGTTTTAACCATTTGGCTCTAGGTGCTCGGTATCTAGGGCAAACAAACAAAAAATGTCCTATTGTTTCCCTATGACCCGGGCACCAACCACAATCATCCATATTACTCGTTTTCCAACTTTTAGTAAATGTATTCAAAGGTAATGCACCCACCCGGAACTGATGGTAGAGTTTCCTGTCCAGGGTTTTAGAAATTAAATCCCAATAGAGTTCACGGGACAAGTCCAACTTAAATGACAGGAACCTACCCGTAAGATTAATAGAGCTTGAGGCATTAACTCTATTCCGACGGACAGTGGCCCAGTACATTTCCTTGAAAGCTAGTTTAGATGGAAAGGTGCTGGTAGAAGGGGATATCCAGAGTTGCTCTAGCCCCATATCCGTCAGGATAGATTTTACCATTTTGAACCATTTAATTTTTCCTGAACCCCCAAGTGACCTAACTTCAGCTACCTCGTTGGCAAATAGGGTGAGTTCAGGGGTTGTCCACAAACGCCTCCAAAAGGCGGCCAATCTAAATTTAGCCATTTCATTAATCGGGGGGCATCCCATGTCCAAGCAGAGAGGGGTGGATGGGGTCGACTGTGGCAAGCCCACGAGGTTACGCAAAAATTTGCATTGTATTTTGTACAAACCCATAAGATCCATATAACCCCACAAATCTGCACCATATAAAATTGCTGGGTTAATTTTAGCATCATAGATCTTAAGAACCGGACAAACCCGCTTGGTGATAGATCTCTTTTGTTCACTTAGTAGGCAGCCGGTAAGGCGGGCAAGCTTTAGTTGTTGTGCTTCGACTTGTGCTTTCCATCCCAGTCGACTGTCTAGGGTAACCCCTAGATATACCATATTCTCTACTTGGTCCAGTTTAACACCACCCATATTAACTGTGCACCGGACAGGGCGATTCTTTGTTAGTACCATAAGCTTAGTTTTCTCAACGTTCACCTTAAGGTCGCTGATGACACAAAACTCCCCAAACCGGTCCAACGCCCGCTGTAGGCCAGAGCGTGTCCGGGAAAGGAGAAGGGTGTCATCAGCGAAGATGAGCATCGGGAAACGTTGTCCTGCAAGCATCGGGGCGTCCGTTGGCGTTTCCTTAAAAAATTTGACCACTTGGTCTATAAACAATAAGAAAAGAGTTGGTGCCAGAACACACCCCTGGCGGACACCTCGGGTTACTGGAAAATGTTCTGTCACTTGCCCCTGGGCACCCCATCTTACCCTTGCAAAATTGTCTTCGTGCAATTTGATTATTAAACCTAATAACTCCTCGGGCATTCCCAAGCTCCTCAAAACTCCCCACAGTTTATCCCTCGGGACTAGATCGAACGCGGACTTCAGATCAAGAAACGCTGCGTAGATTGTACCACCGCCAAGCTGAACCACCTTCCAGTAGATCAGACAAAATCTGAACACCTGGTCGATGGTGCTTGTTCCCGATCTGAAGCCCGCCTGCATTGGAGATAGTATGTCCTCTAGTTCGATCCATCCTTGGACCCTACCTAAAATCATACGTGCAATAAGTTTCTGGGTTGTATCAATGAGGCTAATTGGGCGATAATTACCCGGAGTTGACCTACTGCCCTTTTTGTAGATGGGTAATATCTCAGCCCCCTTCCAGGATTCTGGTATACTTGCACCAGCGGCTATTGAGTTAGCCACTTTAGTAAGGTAAGGTATCCATAAGCCGGGGTCTGTCTTGAACAAGTCGGCTGGTATGAGATCCATGCCCGGTGCTTTCCCTTGCATTGTAAGACCTATGGCCAATTCGACCTCTTTTTCCGTAAAGGTAATAATCTTAGTTTGCAAGGGGGGCTGGGATACCATCGCCGTAGTACTGGGGGGATTAGAGTTCTCGGCACAAAACTGAGTCGAGTAAAACGTAACCCATTCCGCAGGGGATACATGATTTACAGGGATGCAAGCATCCGGATCCTTCCCCCACTTGACTATTTCCCAAAACTTAATGGGGTTATTTGAAGTGGTAGCCTCCAATAAGTCCGACCAGTGCTTATCCTCCCACTCCCGCTTAGCTTCCCACTGTGTTTTCTTATAATTAGATCTCGCTTCTTTCACTGAGATCATAACTCCAGACTTAACTGCCCTTATAAGTTTAGTATGGGCTTCCCTACATTTAATATTATACCATTTCCTAGGACAGTTCCGTATTTTGGGATTTGCCCTAGGTCGGGGTTTTGAGAGTAGAGATTTAAGGTCGGCAAAACAACCATTGTGGAGATTCATAATATCGTTGGCCATTTCGGGGTTTCCCCCCGGATGATCAAATGCAAGCATCTCTCTATATGTTTTGCTGACTTTTATGTTTACCTTGTCCCTTAGAGCAACATCCTCCACAATTTTAGACCATTTGAGTCTCCTCCTATCATTGGTTAGGAAGGCATCCCCAGTTTGTGCAGTACCAGGGTTCTCAGATCTCACTAAGCCTGGTAACTTTAATTTTAGGGACAGGGGGTTATGGTCACTTTCTGGGCGGGGGAGGATTGCCATGTCTATCATAAGGGGCCAATCTCCTACTTTTAATAGGATATAATCGATACGGCTTTTTCTAAGCCCGTTATCGAATGTAAAATTTGCTTCCAGGTCTGATTTGGCACGGCCATTGACAGCCCGAAAGCCCCTATTAAGGCAAAGAGCCGTCCAATTCACTGCTGCCTCAGTTGCAGTTACTGGTTTACAGGGCAACAGTTCTGGAATACCCCATACTGCATCCTCCGCATAGCCCCAACTGTCCCCTGGGTCGAGCAAAGGCTCAAAGGTACAATTTAGGTCTCCAGCCAGGAGGGTTACAAGATCACTATCAAGATCGTCTAAGATTGGGTCCAATGTTTCCAGCAGGTGAGGTGAGCGGCCTCCTGGCAAACCTCGGGCATATACATTAAACAAAATCATGTCCCGACAGCCAGTCTTCCTCAACTTAATGATAAGGAGGTCAGGGTTGCATACTGTTATTTCTGTGGAATGGAATCCCAGGGATTGTTTCACCCAGATCAATAAACCCCCTGAGGCTCTCCCTTTAGGGCTTCTAATTGCAGGCTTAAAAAAATTGATGTATCCCTGCCTAAATGTTGGTTCGGTTGCCCAAGTTTCCTGGAGTAAGATAATATCATATTTATCTATAAACTCCAGCCAGTCATCTGAATGGGTACGACTTTTAACCCCCGCAACATTCCAGGAGACAATAGATAGTAGTTCTGGACCATGGGTCACAGAAGGTACCACTGAGTCCAGAGCCACTAGTGGATTTATGTTATTCTCAGCATCACACCCATTTGTGGTGCACCCAAGGGTGCCCCAATTTTCCCCTTGCTTCCGGGTCGTTTCTGCTTCCCTTAACGGTGGTCTGGTAGAACTTGCTGTCATTGAGGCCCCCAGTCGCTGCTCCTCTACAAATACCAACTGCGAAGGCTCATTAGACGGCCTATCTGGCGGGGAACTAGAATTTACTGTATGGGCAGTTATGCAAGTCCGGGAATGAAGTCAATCATTTGCCTCAAGATCAAATAAAGGGCCAAAGTGGTTGAAAAGAAATGGGAAAGTAGTGGGCTGGGGAGTCATTGTAGTAGGATACCTCCTGATGTTTGGTTGGCCATGTCTGAAACCCGCCAGGGTACTACTCTGCCTATGCGGGTAAAAATATGATAGGCTCAATGTTTGAACATCCCCCTGCCTGGCAAACCTCGCTTTTCTGCTAATCATTTCCACCACCCACGGATCCTTAAACGAGATCAATACACAATCACCCTCCAGATCTTTTGTACCATGACCCACCCAGTCCACCCTTCTCACAAACAAAATTTCAGTTGGCAGAGAGGGGGGTAATGGTCGGTTTTTATTTAACCAAAAAGTCACCTTATTGCGCAGATCATCGAAAGTCTCCCTCTTACCCTGTTGAAGGGGGGCTACACCAGTCAAAACTATTGTGTATAGTGCAGCCTCAATAGGGAGATCGGCCCGTGGCTTAGTGTGTATACGATGTTTTTCAACCGGGGGTTTTGTGTTGTTACGTTTTTGATTAGCCGTAGACCCTTGAAAAAGAGGCCTGGAAGTATTAAGACTAGATTGAGGCCGGGATGGTGGTCCAGTTGGTTGTAGTCTAGCAGGGTTTAAGCTATCAGGTTTTGCTACTGGCCGCTTCTTCTGCAGTAATTGAGATGCGGACACTAGTTGGTTATTGGATGTAACCTTATGATCTCCTCCCCTCTTTGGTCTATCAGTTACTACCCCAAGGGGTTTATCACTAAGGGGTGTAGAAGTATTTACTTGAGCAATATTTGGTGGATGTGTTGGATTAGCCCCCCCTTGGCTCAAACTAGTTAGGGATACTAGTAGAGCTGAGTTAGTGTTTACAACTGCCTCCAGGGATTCAATTTTTTGGGTCATTAACCTGGTCCGCTCTAGAACAGGCAATAAGAGGTTTTTCATCAAAGCCTCAATTTTAACCAACAATGATTCATCACTATTTTGACAAGTGGGGCAAGGGTCAGAGGATCCAAGCGAGGTGAGGGAGGGGCAAGGAATATTAGGAAAGGTACTAAGACATTGTTTGTTATCGCCAGGTTTGCCCATAACTAATGATATAGGATTATCGTGGCAGTTATCGGCGGTTTCTTTTACTTTTAATTTTAGCATTTTTCGTTCTCTCCCCCCTAAATAACTCGTATCATGCTTCCTCTTCCTTGTTGCCGTATCGGCACCAACTGAATTCATATGTATCACTCTTTTGGAAACTGTCTTAGGGGGCTCGGGAGATAATTTGGGCGTTTCTGGGGTATAGTCTGATTCAAAACTAACCTGAGATACAGTTTCACTATTTGCCTCAGAATCATTTAAATTATGTTCTACATGAGTTGGTATATGTGTAGACAAATCAACCCCGTCGCTATCTATATGTACTAGCGCCTCGACAGTTGCTGAATGGATACAATTAAAAGCTGCATGGGGTTGTGTCACAGGGCTAGGGATCGTAGCCAGCCTACCCAATGAAGAGCGTTTTTCACTAAGTAGGTCAAGTGAAAGGCGTTTTTCAACCATGGCGATTTCTTTTTCAAGTATACCTGTGGCACGAGAAATAAAAACATCCAATGGGCCTGAAACCACTCCTTTAGGAGTCTGAACTTGAACAATGCGTGTTTTGCCTGAGCGTAATGGCATATTATCTAGAGTAAAACAGATATGGGAGATAGCAACTAAAACACGCTTATTTACACAGTAATCTATACTAACATCAATGTGTTGACAGGCATTAAAATGTTTCCTATGTCCAAAACGCTTAAAAATTATGAGTTTGTAGTAAAAGTCAATAGCGGATGAGAGACCCGCCTACCTTGGTTGTTTGGGAATAACAGGACAGGGAATATGGGCCGGGGCCGTCCACTGCCGTCCTCGAACGGCCTCAAACGGCCCGCTCTTAGCCCGGTCTTGTCCCGGGCTGCGTCCCGCGCTGCGGGAGATATAACTCCAGTTATAGGAAGGATAGAAGGCGGTGGGCGGGCCGGCAGGGAGAGCGGACCGGAAGTTGACACGGTCTGTCAGGGACTCCTGGGAATTGGAGTCCCTGGACGCTCGCAGCCCTGCAGCCCTCCGCCGACGCTGTTGCTGACCCACCAGGCTCTCCCAAACTGCTCCTCCTCAAGGTAGTCCGTCGAAGCGGCACCCGCGAAGCGGGTGCGGCGAGGTGCGGGTAAGATGCGTGCAGGCCACGGGGTGTCCCAATAAAATAAGCGCGTCCCAGTTAAGCGCTGTAACAGAGTTCAAATGGTGTCCCAAAGAATACTGGGCGGCGAGGGGTTTTTAAAATCAATCCGGTGGGCGGGGGCGGGCCGGCAGGGAGAGCGGACCGGAAGTTGACACGGTCTGTCAGGGACTCCTGGGAATTGGAGTCCCTGGACGCTCGCAGCCCTGCAGCCCTCCGCCGACGCTGTTGCTGACCCACCAGGCTCTCCCAAACTGCTCCTCCTCAAGGTAGTCCGTCGAAGCGGCACCCGCGAAGCGGGTGCGGCGATGTGCGGGTAAGATGCGTGCAGGCCACGGGGTGTCCCAATAAAATAAGCGCGTCCCAGTTAAGCGCTGTAACAGAGTTCAAATGGTGTCCCAAAGAATACTGGGCGGCGAGGGGTTTTTAAAATCAATCCGGTGGGCGGGGGCGGGCCGGCAGGGAGAGCGGACCGGAAGTTGACACGGTCTGTCAGGGACTCCTGGGAATTGGAGTCCCTGGACGCTCGCAGCCCTGCAGCCCTCCGCCGACGCTGTTGCTGACCCACCAGGCTCTCCCAAACTGCTCCTCCTCAAGGTAGTCCGTCGAAGCGGCACCCGCGAAGCGGGTGCGGCGAGGTGCGGGTAAGATGCGTGCAGGCCACGGGGTGTCCCAATAAAATAAGCGCGTCCCAGTTAAGCGCTGTAACAGAGTTCAAATGGTGCACCTATGTTTACTCCAGTAAATTTCTACATAGTCTGAACCCTAGGAAACATACCCAAGCATGCATCATTATGAGGCCCCAACAATTCTCCCAACTAGGACTGGACAGCTGCCCAGTTTGCAAAATAAACGCTCCAGCCCCCAAGAACCAACAGGACGATCCGTTATACCAATCGACCAGGGGCAAACTAAGGCGTACTGCAGTAAAACAATCTAAATGTGCCCTTCTGAATGCTAGATCTCTCATTAAACATAGCATTGAGATAGCTGAGCTAATCCAGGAGAAAAATATATTGATTGCATTTATCACTGAGTCATGGACAAATGATGGGTCAGGGCCAGACCCAATAAAAGCCACACCCTTGGGGTATGCCTGCCATACATTAAAAAGACAGGGTAAAAGGGGAGAGGGACTAGCAGTAATCTACCTACAAACGCTGAAAGCAAACCGTAGCCCATCGCCCAACATAGACTGCGAGGCACTGGATTTTAGTTGTAAGCTAGATCACCACTCCATATTTAAGGGCACGTTGCTATATAGACCGCCTGGCCCCAGGAGTCAATTTACAACTCAAGCAGACACATGGTTAGAAAGAGGGATTTGTGCCAGTTCACATACCATCTTTGGGGATTTTAATTTTCACTTAGAAAGGGATGATGATCCAGACACTTTTAATTTGATAGAGCTAATGAACTCACTAGACCTTGCTCAGCTGGTTACAGAAGCCACACATAGCGGGACATACACTCGATTGCATCTTCTCCAAAAACTGCCATCGAAGGTTTACATACAAGCTCCCGGTGATATGGTCAGACCACAGGGTAGTGTTCTTTGAGGTAACATCACCAGACCAGGGTTTCCAGAGATCAGAGTTGAAACAATCAACTATCAGAGCTTGGAGTAGAATAAATGCCACTGAACTGCAGAAAGAACTGGTCTCTTCTGTTCCTCTGATTCCAGAGGCATATACCACCTGGCTAGAAGAAGCAACGAACAAGCTAGCGCCTATGAAAATCGTTCGCAGTAACAGGGAACAACCAAGTGCCCCATGGTACTCCCAGGACCTAAGGAAAAGTAAACTCCTCTGTAAACATCAAGAAAGGGTGTGGAGGAGGGAGTACAATATCAAGGAAAAAAATAAATATAAATCCTGTCTATCAAATTATAAGAAATGACTGCATAAAACAAAACAAGATTTCTTTGTAAAGAAAATACAGTTGGCAAAAAACTCCACTAAAGAATTATTTAAAACAGTCACAGCCCTAGCTCATCCACCTTCAAATACTGTGGTCGCCAGTCAAGAAATGTGCGATAATATAGCCAACTTCTTTCTAAAGAAAGTGGATGATATCTACAGCACCTTTACAGTAGACACTAATCACATTCCTCAAATAAAGGAGGAAGAGTTGGATATCATATCTCAGTTATGCCAGTTCACACCTATTACTGAGGTGGATGTGCATTCCATTCTGACTAAAATCAAATCTGGATCTCCAACTGACCCCTGTCCCCCTACCGTATTGAAATTGGTAGCAGAACCAGTTATATCGACCCTGACAAAGATAATTAATAGAATTCTCTCAGAGGGCTACTTTCCTAAAGCCTGGAAACCTGCATCAATGTTGCCTCTGCTCAAGAAACCAAAACTTGACCCTACGGATGTCAATAATTTTAGGCCAATTTCTAGACTACCACTTCCCGCTAAAATTATTGAAAAATTTATTAATACCCAACTTAGTCAATTTCTGGAGGAGGGTCATAAACTGGACCCCACGCAGTACGGCTTTAGAGGGAGTCACAGTACTGAATAGGCTCGCATTAAATCTACGGAGGAAATAAGAGCCACTCTCGATCAGGGAGGCAATGGAGCCCTGATCATGTTGGACCTCTCTGCGGCGTTTGACATGGTCCATCATAATCTATTGATGGACCGGCTCCAGCAGATTGGTGTTACAAGCGTGGCTTGGAAGTTGATCAAATCTTTCTTAACAGAGAGAGAGCAGACAGTTTCGCTTGGCAACTTTACTGCTAAGCCATTCTCTCTTCCCTGTGGAGTTCCGCAGGGGTCATCGATGAGCCCCACTCTTTTTAACGTCTATGTTTCCCACCTAGCACCCCTTATTGGCTCTTTTGGACTCAAGCTGACCTCACATGCTGATGATACTCAGATAGTGGTCTCCATGCTTCCGAAGGATACTCGGGAGCCAGGAAGGCGCTTTCATGACTGTATGACAGCTGTAGGTGGCTGGATGGCCCAAAATTGCCTAAAACTTAACTCGGCCAAAACGGAGGTGATCCTTTTCGGAAATAATCCTCCATTTGGACACCAGTCTGGTGGCCAGATCCTCTTGGCCCTCTCCCAACACCAGTTAGGAAAGTGAGGAACTTAGGATTCATTATTGACAACAAACTAACCCACAAAGACCAAGTCAACTCAGTTGTCTCTACAACCTCGTACATCTTAAAGTCATGCAAAAAAATACTGGACTTTCTCCCTGTAGCAAGTCAAAAAACGGTTGTTACTGCTTTAGCAATGTCCAGGCTGGACTATTGCAATGGCCTATACGTCAACGCACAGGAAGGTCTCCTAAGGAAACTGCAACTCCTACAAAATGCAGCAGCCAGACTGCTGTCTGGCATTCCAAAACACAAATCCATCTCGGCAGAAATAAAAAAAACTGCACTGGTTGCCAGTTAAGAAACAAGTCTTGTTTAAGGCTCTATGTATAACTCACAAAGCACTACATTCCACGGGTCCACAACACCTGATCCAAAATATCAAACGGTATGTCTCGTCCAGGTCTTTGCGCTCCTCAGAGGCCAAACTGATCCGCATTCCATCGGCAAAGAAAGCCAATTGGGGCGGCAGAAGCTTCTTTCTGGGCGCGGCCAAGGCCTGGAATGACCTTCCACTCTCCCTTAGAAGCACAATGGAGCTGCTCGTCTTCAGAAAATCCCTAAAAACCTGGCTGTTCAATGCATAAGCCCTAGGCGTTTCCATCTTCACCCTAGGGGACCATCATTTATAGCGCCAGGATGCCCTTGGGCAACAGTGCGCTCTACAAATATCACTAACATAACATAACATAAAATAACATCTGCAGCATGACAGAATGAATGAATGAATATAAGACTTTTAAAGCGCGGACTTAGCCCAGGGGCATCAAGGTGCTGTGGACAGAGATCAATGTATCAAAGTTCACAAGTTGCCAGAGCTAAAAGATTAAGGAAGATGGCAGCTAGAACAAGAGAAAAGGCAGGTCTTCAAAGATTTCCTGAAGGAAGAATGTATTTCCAAAGTGGAGATTAAGAGAGAAAGTAGATTCCACAAGTTGGCGCCTATCAGCGAGAACGGCCTTCCCCCCCACCTGACTTTCCTAAACCTAGAAACTGTTACCCGATTCATACTAGCAGATCTCAAGTTCTTGCTAGGGATGTGTCTGTGAAACATTTTTTTTTTTGTAACTTTTTATTATATAAAACAAAAGGAACAACACATCAAACATACAATCAAGGCAATACAGCAATAATACAGCCATTAGGTCTGTGCTCAAGGAGGACGGGAGATATATGACAACAGGAGAAAAGATTTTTTGAATACAGATGAGGGGAGGGTGCCAAAGGTAGAAGTGCATATGAACAGTACAATATACCACAGCTAGAAGGAATGTAGGTCAGGGCGACTGGGAAGGACTAGGAATCGCAGTGAGTGGGGGCGTACAGATATCTCCACGGAATGAGTTCCACTGGTTCCAAATCTTCCCCCATTTTTTGGGTCTGCCTCTTGCCAAATACACTGTCTTCTCTCTGAACATGCACCAGTTCAGACTCTCTTTCCAAGCAGTCACTGTAGGCGGCCTCGGGGACCCCCACAACTGTGCAATATCCCTCTTCGCAACCATATTGGCAAGAGTTACCCACCGAAGCTGCGACACGTCATAATCATTCGGACCCCACACATTCAATAAACATTTTCGGGCTTCCGGCATCATCACAACACCCGTTACTTCATCCATCACCTCATGTATACGTTTCCAAAATCGCACCACCTCAGGGTATTCCCATATGATATGGAGATAGGTGCCAAGGAGACCACACCCACGCCTACACATGCCATCCGTGGAGTAGACCATATGGATCAGACGGGGACCGGTGACATAGGTTCTGTGGAGGATCTTGAGTTGGACCAGACGGAGGCGGGCCGGATTCGCCACCTCCCTGGGAGAGGAGATCGCGGACTGCCAGTCCTCATCATCCAGTTCAATACCATCAGCAATCCAAGCTTCACGAAGGCGATCAAGCAGACTCGATCGGTCATTAATCATTTTCTTATAGAACAATGAGATAGTACTGTCTGGCACATAACCGTCTAGTATACGATCTTCGAGGGGGGAGGATTCCGGAATATCACTACCCACTGGCAACACAGAGTGCAGAGCATGGCGTACCTGGACATAACGAAATTTTTCCCTGTCACTCAGTTTATACTCTACTTGCAGATCCGAGAAGGTCTTCACCTCTCCTTTAACCCAGAGATCACGCACTTTACTAATACCGATCGTGTCCCATTTATCAAATCCCTTCGTCTTCCATAGTCCACCCAACTTCGCAGAGGCATAGAGCGGAGTTGCACCAGTTAGTTTATCACTCCAGCCCATAGCCGCCGTTGCGCTATGCCATACCCGCACGGCTATTGCGGTAGGTCCCAAGAGTTGTGAACGCGAGGGTCCCGAATAAAGCGTCCTGTAGTAATCACCACCCGGGAGCAGCCACTTATCCATTTCAAATGCTGGATTCAATGCAGGGCCATACATCCCGTGGTTGATGGCAGCAAGGTGGGAGGCCCAATAATACCTACGAATATCCGGGAGTGCTATACCACCATCATACCAGGGAAGTGTCAATTTTGGAAGAGCGATGCGTGAACGTCCGTCCCATATTAATTGCCTCTGCAACGATTCTACTTCCCGAAAATATTTAGACGGGATGACATCAAAACTATTCTGAAGTGCGTAGAGGAACCGCGGTAAGGACATCATTTTAAAAAGGGCCGCACGCCCTAGGGGAGATAACGGTAATTTACGCCAGCGCGCTACATCGGAGCGCAACCTTTGGAGTGGAGGGAGTAAATTGCGTTCATAGCGAACCGCCGGATCCAACGAGATAAACACACCCAAGTACTTAAAGCCAGACTGCGACAACTGGATGGGACAGCCCCGCGGCAAACGAGGGACATCACCCGCAAGCACATAAATGTAGGATTTCGACCAATTAATGATAAGGCCCGAGTTCTTCCCGAAGGAGTTAAGTATGTCAAATAATACGTTGAGCGATTTTTGGGGAGAAGTGAGGTACAATAAAATATCATCCGCGTATAAGGAAATGCGATCTTCAAATTCCGGCGTCCACGTATACCCTTCATCGAAGGTTCCCACCGTAGCCAAGCGGCGAGTGGCTCCAATGCCAAAGCAAAGAGGAGCGGGGACAACGGACAACCCTGCCGCGTGCCCCTCCCAAGAGTAAAAGACGCGGAGACACGGCCGTTAACCACCACCTGTGCCAGTGGCGTTTCATACAGGAGTTTGACCCAACCAATAAAACTAGCGCCGAATCCGAATTTGGCGAGTACCGCCCAGAGATAAGACCACTCGATTGTATCAAAGGCCATCGTGGCGTCCAAGGACGCCAAGATGGCCGGTTCACGCAGCGTCGAGGCCCTCACGAGAACACCATGCAAACGTCGCAAATTTAATGCCGTGTTACGGTGCGGGATAAAACCCGATTGATCCGGATGAATCAGGTCGCCAATAACCGTAATCAGACGATTAGCAAGCAGTTTGGCGAGGATCTTAGGCACCGTATTTAAGAGCGAAATGGGTCTATATGACTAGCAGCGATCCCGTGGTTTACCCTCCTTATGGATCACCACAATGGTGGAAAGACGCTGATCTCTGGGGAGGGAGCCGCTGTCTCGCGCAGCCAAAAACATATCACGAAGATAGGGAGCTAGAGTATCAGGGCGTAATTTATACAGTTCAACAGAAAGGCCATTGGGACCCAGAGCCTTGCCGGAACAAATGGAGCGTAGCGCGAGAGTCACCTCATCCACCGAGGGCGTGGCATCCAAACAGTCCCGCTCCGATTCCGACAAACATGGAAGTGCTATATCTCGAAGCAACAACTGCGAATCCTCCTCGGGCCTGTCGGACACCGAGGTATAGACCTCTCGAAAATAATCAGCAAAGTATTCAACAATTTCAACAGGGTCCGTTACACGCACACCACCACATGTCTCAATCACCGGAACCACTCGACTCGCTCTCTCCCTTCTGTCCAGCCAGGCAATCAATTTTCCTGCTTTATCACCCACATCATATAGCCGCCCCTGCTGTTCCCTACTCATCATCTTTGCCGCATCAGTAACCATAGTTTTATATTCTAATTGTTTATGGCGGAGGACATGTAATGCTTCTCGAGACACCTCTCGTTCCAATGCAGTCTCCAGGTCCGTGATTTCAGTCTCGAGCTGAACAATGGCCTCATTCTTACATTTCTTAGCACACCCCACCAAAGACAGTGCCTGTCCCCTGATCACAGTCTTAAAAGCTTCCCATAACGAAACAGGCGAGGATACAGAACCAGCATTCTCAGTAAAATACAGATCAAATGATTTAATCAATTCAGTGCGAGTCTTAGGGTTAAGAAGATACCTGGGGTTAATCGGGGCCACCCTCCCTTCGGCGCCGATGCCAAGATTAAAATGAAACCAAATAGGGGAATGGTCTGATATACCCCGGGCCAAGTGTCTAATCTCTCCAATCGAAGGGGACAGGGCAGCCGGTATCAGGATATAATCCAATCTAGAAAGACTACCATAAGCTCCCGAATGGAAAGTAAACTGTGTTTGCTCTGGATGCATTAGTCTCCAACAATCTATAAGTCCCAATGTTTCCAGGAAGTCACCCAACCAGGATTGCGCAGCAGGAAGATCTCGGGGCGGATAGCGGTCTATTCTGCCGGAAATGACAGAGTTAAAATCACCACCCAGTATCAAAACACCCTCCGGTAGACCCAGAACCTTCCGCCCCAGGTCCGTAAATGTCGTGGATTGTAAGCCCGGAGGGACATACACCGACACCAACGAAATTGGTTTTCCCTCCCACCGCCCAACAAGTGCAACATATCGACCCCTGGCATCAAGGATCACATCGTCAACCTCGAGGGGGAGGGAAACCCTGAGCAAAATACCCACTCCTCTAGAACTAGATGTAAATCCAGAATGGGCAGCAAGACGATAACCCCGTCTATTAAGAGTGTGACAAGTATTTCCTATCAAGTGTGTCTCTTGTAGCAAAACGACATCAGGCGAAAGGCGCCGCAACAGTTGCATAACCACCCCTCTCTTTATCCGATCACCCAACCCATTCACATTCCAGCATAATACCCTCAACCCTCTACCCCCATCCAGATCCACTAATGAACTCCCATCGCAAAACGAGCATCACACCAATGTCAAAAATAATGAAAGTACCTTGCCTTGAAGAAGAAAAAACAAACAATCCCGAAACATGACCCTCCCTCCCCCCAAGGTTCCCAACACAACTCCCCCCCACCCTGCACCCCTGCACCGACTCAAAAGCCACCCCAATTTGCAGTGTGCCTGTCGCCCTAACAATTACAAACAAAGAACTAATCTACACAAAGAAAACCCCAGAGGAGGAAAGGGGTCCCGCCATCCCCGCTACCTCCCAAGATACGAATGGAATGATCAAGGAAGTCAGTGAGCCTCAGCTGGACACGTTGAATAGTGTTCCGGACACAGGCACCATAATTATTCTTGGTCCATCAGTCCCCCTTCAGCACCACCAGCATGTTCCTGGCCAGCACGGTGAGCCGGCAAAGTGTCCAACCAATCACTCACTTCCTCAGGCCTGACAAAGAAGAATGTTCGATTGTCATATTCAACACGCAGTCGGGCCGGGAATAACATATCGTATTTTAGTTCCATGTCTCTTAGTCGCCGTTTCACCCCTTGAAATCCCATTCGTTGTTTCTGGACCGATTGAGAAAAGTCCGGGTAAAAGTTCACAGCAGCGTTCTCGAACTGCGTAGGGCCGCTTGTTCGTGCCGCCTGCAGAATGGCGTCGCGATCTCTGAAGTTGAAGATCCGTGCAATAATCGGACGGGGGGGGGGAAACCGGGCTTCGCCTGTCAGCCCTGGCACTCTGTGCGCACGTTCGATGGCAAAGAATTTGCTCAGGCCCTTGGGTGCAAGATGATTAAGAATGAGGTCCTCCACTCGAAGATCAGTGGCGAGTGAACTAGAATCTTCCGGGACCCCAATAATACGCACGTTGTTGCGCCGTGCACGGCCTTCAAAATCCTCCAAGCGACGAGCAAAAAAGCCATTAGCAGATCTAAGGTTGCGCACTTCTGTTTGCAAGTCGGACACATCCGTGGTAAGGCTGGATGTCTGTAGGTCCAATGACTTCACCTTCTCGTTCGTCTTGGCAAAATCAGTTCAAATGAGGTTGACATCAATAGCCACCGTGTCCAACTTCAGAGCCAGGGCTTCATACTGTTGGCCAATAGAAGACTGAATACCAGCAATGGCGCCCATCAAGTCCTGTAGCGTTAATTCCGCCAATACAGCAGGATCGTTGACAGCCTCCTCCCGGGCCTTAGGTGCGCCACCAGGGGATCCTTTAGAAAGTGTGTAGCGATCCATGACATTCATCTGGGTTGAACCTCCACGGATAGTGGTTTTGACTTTCCGTTTTTCACCCTCGGCCTTGCCCGTCATGGCGAGCCGGGTGCCCCGGAGGGAGGCTCCTTAAAATTAACACACAAGAATACAGGAGGCGAAGTTGGGCCAATTTGAGTCCACAGCCAAACAGTCGCTAGCTCGAAGCTCAATGAGCTGGCATCGGAACTCGTCTGATCAACAGACACACCGCAGATAGGAGACAGTGCGCTGGAGAAACGAAACCGAAAGTGAAGTGAGGCTGTGGTCTAATTCCCTCAAGCCGATGTTGTTAAATTACGACCTGGGCACTGCTACAACTCAAGGTCCAGGCTGTTCCATGGAGAAGGCCACACATTTCAAGACGGCAGAACTCGGGGACCATGCGTCCGATTCAGACCCAAAAACCTGCTAGTACATCAGCCGGGTTGTGTCTTCAATGACCTTCCATCAAATCAGGATATTATCCAGGATAAATGCGGGAGGCAGCAAGGGTCCTCGGGAGCCCTGTGCTCACGCGGCCATCTCGGATGCGCGCGTAGCTCCTCCGTGAAACATTTTATTAATGCCTTCAGAACGCCTATTATGAAAGGCCTGGTCTACCAGGCATAGGGCCTTGAACACAATTCTCCCAAGCGGGAGCCAGTGAAGGATCCTAATGGTGGCTGAGACCGCGTTGGAGTCGATACAGGAGTCCCTTATTTATCCCTAAATAAAGGGCATTGCAGTAATCCAACCTAGATATCACAAGGGCGACCACTGCCTGTTTCCGAGCTGGAAGGGAGAGAAAGCGGAAGATCTTCCTAAGAGTCTGTATCATCTCAAAGCATGTTGAAACAGTTCTATTTATTTGTGACTTTAATGACAAAGAGGAGTCTACAATAATGCCTAGATTCTTGGCACTGAGACAGGACGGGGCAGGCTCCTAGAGAAACAGGCCACCAGGCCTCTGACCAAATTTCCAGCTTGTCTCCAAAAATTAAAACCTCAGTTTTGTCCCCATTGAGTCTGAGATAATTCTCCACCATCCATGCAGCCACGTCAGGATTTATAGAGAGGAGCTGGCTGAGGCTCCATGAAATGCCATCGCGCTGACTGCTTTCAAGACAAGGATGAAGAGCGTGGGTCAGTAAAAAAATTTCAATATATTTATATCTTTTTGGTCCACTGACAGGCACTGTGAATAACTTGCACTGCCTTCAGCCTTAATTCCAGAGCTTTCAGCCACTGTCCGTTATAAACTCTGTTACCGAGCCATGATTGAGAGCTTTAGAATGTGAGCCCAATGCTTAACATTCGGTTTGGCACTAGGTCGATGACCCTCCACTTTTGAGTGTCACCATCTGCCACTGTCTATTTGCCTTCCTGCTGCGGAAATCCAGAGGAGTTCATAGCACAATGTGGGGATATGTGGATGGATCTAGAGAAGAAACACGAAGTCAACAAGGCACTCATTTGTGGGGGTTAGCATATGGCAATGCAGCAAGTCAACGCTAAAGTAAAAGGGCAGGAATGCACCGTATTTATCCAATATGGTTCATTTCTGCCTTTACCCCTGCACTGGCCCCGTTTCGGCACCCTAGCGCCAACACATGCCCCCTTGCACCATGGTGCCTGTGTTGTCTGTAGGATTTTTTTGTGCAGGAAGGGGTATTTTCCTGCACAAAAACAATCCTGTGTAATGCAGAATGCAGCACACATGGAAAGAGGAAACAAGCATTGGCATAGCCAATAGGTCTCGCCTTTGGGACCTTACAATTGCTTAGCCAGAGCTATTGGCTTGTTTTTAAGCTATGTGACCCAGCCGGTGCCTAAGAAGAAAAGAGAGCGTTTGATGTACCCAACAATTGGAGATCTTATAAGTGTAGATTAAAACAATACAAAGACCTTAATGTTTTAGTAAATTGTATGGTGTTTTCAATATATCAACTTTAGAAGGCTGAGGGACTGAGATGGTGCAAATAGCAATGTATGCAACTTTTGGCTGAAGCAAAGTACTATGTTTTCATTGTGTAGTTTGCATGAAGGTGCGTGCAGACATATCCAGTGCGCCACAAGCACATCGCAATACTCACTGCATGAAGGTGCGTGCAGACACCGTCTAGTGGCGCTATATGGACAGGTGTCTAGTGACGCTATATGGACACACAGTCACACACGCATGCCTACACATATGGGTCGCGAGTGGCCCATGCATAAACCCCCCCTCTTTAGCACCAGGTACTTGAAATCCGCCTGCACCTATTTTCTAGGATGATTAAGTACTATTCAGGTATGCGAACGGAACAGATACTTTTTACTATTTTCCTTCCTTTCAATACATTAGGTCATCATTCTGCAAGTCCCAAAGATGTCATTCACATACCAAACAGCTGCACTAACTGGTAGGCGGCGACCTACAAATTTTAAAAGGCCAAGTGAGGTTGAAGATGCTGTACAGAGGGCTGCCGGGTAGCTTCATGTTACCATGATCCAAAGTTTATTTCCTTTTACAAAGCACTGATTCCAGACGTTATAATCCATGTGTTTCAACTGGTGGTCAAAGTGGGGGGGATCTGAGGGGCACGACGTGCCCATACTTTTTTAGTTAAAAAAAAATAAAACAGTTCCCCTACTTTGTGTGAAAAAACAACTGTTCCAGGACGGTTGATCCCGACATTTGAAATGCTTCATCCTGTTAGGCATGGTGTTACCTGTGCTGTGAAACAGAGGGAGGCACAGACAGCTAAAGAAGCATTCTTGCCAGGGTGCCTACAGCCTGAATGAAATGTAAATGTTCACAACAGGCCAATCAATAAATCTAAAGGGTTCTCAGAAGCCGGAATTAGCTTTAATTGATGGAATCACTTCCTGATGACACACGTTTATTCTTTTTGAGAGCTACTGTAAGGAAGCTACCAGCTAAGGTGTGAAGTGTGTGCTTTTAAAACACAATTATAAAAAAAAAACGTTGCACTATGCAGTCTGGTTATTACTAAAATCTAGATTTTGACAGCACTTTTTTTTTTATCTTAAAACGTTTTACGCATTTTGTAGCAGCCTATCTTATATTGTAAGTACTGCAAGTTTGAAATATAAACTTACATGTTTACAGTGCTTTCCGTTACAGACCAGACCGGGGGGATGGGGTTGGGGGGATGGACAGAGAGATTCTACGTTTTTATACATGTAGTTACCTGAAGGTGAAAGAACTTCTGAACATATAAAAGCAATTAAACTGATTTCCATATGGCACCCCTAAGTACGGATGAACGCGTGCGTTCTGGCTAAAAGATGCAGTGCCTCTAATGAAAACAAGAGGTTTGTGTACATCGAAAAGTCACCTGTGTTGTTTCATCGGCTGCCAGCATTTTCAATAAAAGGCAGGGCTGAACACCAGAAACTGAGGAGGCAGGGGCGCAGGTAGAGTTCTCGGTGACTGGACATCAGCCCTACGACGCACATAGCTGAAAGAATATAAGTGATGATATGGCCCGAAAACACCCCAGGAGCTAGGGATGCACACGTGCACATTCCACAGAAGCCCACACTATACAAGATCCCTTTTCCATCAATGCCGGTTACTTAAGCTTCTCTCCCTAAGAACGTCTTCAACAAGAACTGGTGACACCCTCTCTCACCGATCCTATGTTTTGCAATTGCTTTACCCCTCTTTGGAATATACTTCCAAGGGTCGGCTGAAAGCCAAAGCCCACTCATCAAGGAAGAATATTGCCCATTTAGTCAGCGTCATGTCTCAAGCTTCAGACAAAATATATCACACCCTAATGAACAGTGCGTGACAATAACAGTAGGGATACAGACCTTGAAGGGACAGGGGGCCTCTGCTTCAAGCATAAGACAACAACACTTTACAGGCAGGATTCGGATAGCATGCTGGATCAAGACTTACAGCACATACGCAAAACAGCAAACTTGGCAATTGAGCAGAATAACGTTACTGCCTGTGTACTGGATGATTCAGTAAAATCGATATTCCTAAAACAACAAAAAAGAAAATTTTAGGAGGTTGAAATGAACTACTTGTGTGTGGGGAGGGTGGGGGAAGAGAAGAGCGAGAGAGCTGTAGTAAACAGGCATGACGATAAAAACAAGCCCAGGAGTTGTGCGCATGCGAGCTTGTGCCCTCCGCTGTACGCGAAAAATAGATGGCACACTGCGCGTAAACGCAAGCCCTAAGTCGTGGGCGGATACAGTTCCTGGAAAAGGTGAGACATGCACCCGCCTTTGCCCAATTTCGTGCTGCAAAGACCAAAAGAAAGCAATAAAAAAAAAACGCACGCACAAGAGTGTGAAAAGTACAGATTGATTTCAAGAGATCGTGTACCTAGAGCAGCGCATGCGCGCTACACTAGGCTCGACCTAAAATCGAGGAGATAGTTATTTTTCCTTGCTATGCCTTCCCTTGGTATGGGTAAGGTTTTGAAATGTCCCCAAGTTTACATGGTTTTGTAAATCCGGGGAAGCATCAAAATCGATGGGTGTTAGGTGGGAAAACCCACCGCAAGGCCCATAGAGCGCCTTCCTACTACAGAGTAAGGCAATGCAGCGATTTGTGCTGCCTTGCCTTACTCTATATCTATGAGGCCATTCAAAGCCACCGAAAGTGGCTTTGCCTGACATCATAGATATGACTTGGTAGTTTTCGCCACTGGAGCGTCACAAAAAGTGACGCTCCAGTGTCGCAACGGGCTCATAAATATGCCCCCAAATGTATAGGACATTTGAGAATTGGAGATCCGCTTTGGCTATAAAGATACACAAAAAAGAAGCGTGAAGGAATTTATTTTATATAAACCGCCAATCTTCCCTCATGAACTACAACAATAAAAAATATTACTAGTCCCAAACGGATGATACGCCACTGACAAACATTCTGCAGCAGAGCTTCAGAATCAGTTCTCAACTATCCAGGGGAGGATGTATATATACGGTAACAAGTATAGCGACCAATGGTTTCACTTTATTGAACAGTTGAGTCGGGTACAAGGAAAAGCATACGGGGTTTAGCCGGGCATGGATGCACCTTTGAACTACTGGATGGATGAAAGGATTTGAGGTTGTTTTCATGCAGTCTCTTGGAAAGTGGGGGATGCAAATGTAATTCTGGCAATACAATTTAGGGTCGCTGCTATGCAGGAATGTCACAAATGCAGTAGGTGTCGAATCACTTGCAGGGTTGGGACAGAGCAGCTGGTAAGTTTTAGCCAGGACGAGAAGCACGAAAGGACAATCAATGCAGTGGCAATGATGGTAAAGAGGATAAACACAAGGACAAAAAAAAGGGCATGGTGCACAACAATCGCCTACCCACTCCGATTGATCTACTATAATTGCACAAGGCATTTGTGGGCTTTGGAAATGAGGATGAGGTAGGGTTTTTGAGAAATTGCTTTTCATAAAGTTTCACAGTTCTTTTTTCGGCCCCTGCAAAACATTTCTTGGCACCTTATCGTAAGTTAACAAGACTCTGCCATTCCTTTGAACACACAAAATGGATAAGGAGTTGGCTCTGGAATAAGTGGCCTGTCCTGGTACGTCACCCTCTGTGGAGAATTTTAGAATGTCAGCCTTAGGTTTGGTACATAAGAAAGCTCACAGCGAATGTCAAATAATACACGTCATCCTTTATCCAGCAGATAGCTTGCGAACACCTCCTTTGTCAGGGAAAATGCTTGTTTGCATACCAAAGATCTAGCTGATACCACATTGAAAAGGCAACAGGATTTTAGACTAATATTAGAACTCTTACCAGAATCACAGATACTGTACCAGTGTTCAATCTTTACCTGACAGGAGAAAAAGATTACGGTGAGAGACCAGAGCATGAGTAGGTCTGCTGGATCCTGGTCGACACAACTGCAGAAAGAGAATTATGCAAGGATACGCCTGAAGGGAGCAGACCTCTTTGACAACCACAAAGAAAGAAATAAGATGATTTAACTCGTTGAGGACTTCGTTGCAGGCAAGTCCAGTGTCCTGCAACATCTGAAACCTGCACGAGCCAGCCAGAAGGACTTCCACTGTTCAGTGAGATTCAAAATATGATAATACTCCATGCCCTACCATCTTAGCTACTTGTTAATAAAGTGATCACCTCATCATGAAGACGGGTAGTTCTGAGTGTTTTTATTCAAAGTTAAATATTGCCAATCGGGCAGCTGCCATCAAAGAAAGGAAAGGACAATCTCAAGCGTGCTCTTGGAGCTTTGTCTCCTTGCTCCGTACTATCACTCACTCATTCTATGTTTTAGAGTCCACAGCGACCTGGACATTCTATAGTGGAGTGTTGTGGTGTGTAGACATAACACACGTTCCCGCTTTGAACAAAACAACAGGATAATCGAGCATACATAAAAGTTGAAAAAAAGAAACCAAACCATGGGTAACAAACAACAGGAGATAGCCACAAATAAAACATTCAACAACATAGTCATTAAGTTTACCGGATGACTGCTCCTCCTCTTGCTATGCCAGCATCGGTACTAAGTTGTCTCAAATTTCATTTTTCAATCTACTAGATACTCACCACACATGCACAATTCCATCACTGCTATCTTCACAAACATCTTCTACTTTATTAGGAGGGCTAAATCTCACTTTCCCCTTCATCACCTTGAATTTTGGCAATTTGCCACGAACCCACTCCACTCCCTCTTTCTTAAAACACATAAACCTGGGTCCTTTCATCACATTATATCTCTCATTGCTCTTCGTACGACTGCAGTGAATTTTCTTACATATTGTCATGAGCAGTGCTTTCAGCTAAATACGTCGCCTCCTCCAATTGATTAGGTTGCAAAACATAAGATCTACTTTCAAAGATTTAAATGATGAATTCGATAACATTATGAGGGGTATTACAATTCGATCACAACATAGCTCGAATTGCATCTCCTACATCCACACCTCCCACTAATTCTCCTCTGACACACTCAGTAATCATCTTATTTTGCCTATCCGCTTGACCACTGCCCTTTGGGTGATATAGGCTGCACTTTTTATGTTTAATCTCTACCCCTTGCAAAAACTCGGTCCTTTCGATAGATGTGAATTGCACACCAATGCCTGACACAAATTCAGATGGAAAACCTTCTCCAGCAAACACATCTGTAAGGTTTCTTGTTTGGTTCTCGAACAAACTTTACTTCCAACCATTTGGATAAACTGTCAATCAAATTTGTCCTCGTCTCCGTGCCAACACAAGTGCCAATTTTGAACATTTCTGTTGCATTTGTTTGGGGAATTATACTGGGTAGAGTCTGTTGTGGTGTAAATTCCAGGGGTATGCCTGTGACTGCCGATTCTATAACAATTATCTCTGCTATGTCTAGGAAAGAGACTCAATATGTGCTATGGTTTAGTATGGTTGTATATGTTGATGTCTTCTGGAGGGAGAGTGGCTGAGAGAAGGGACCAAATAGGAAGGGAAGTCATCTGTCAGGGTCTTGTTCTGTTTTGGACAATCCAGGTCTTAAAACTATCTCCAGGATATGTTCAGTACTGAAACTACTTAATTTAACACCAAGGAACTTGACCCAATGGCAAAACGTCTTATAGTGAAGAATTTGTTATGTAACGTGAAACGCATAATTTGTCTCATACAAGAAGAAAGGCTTGTTTCGCCTTAAGTACAGGTGAATTCCGAGACAGCATTGGTACTCTGTCCCTGCTAAAGAAGGGAGATGGTGAGCTTATTGGCATGGGGTTGCCCTGTACAGTGATGAGGGTTTTACCAGACACTGCCAGGAAAGTTGACTGCTAGTGAAAATGTGTTGATCGCTTTTACCACTGCAAAGGTATTTATTTATAAGGTTTCATATAGCGCCAACGTAACCCACGAGGGTATCAGAACGCTTTACAGTATATAGTTATAAAGACATATGAAATGAGGTAGTCTACACGCCTTTGTTATTCATCATTACTTACAAATAGTATAAGATAACATAGGTGCCCAGTAGACAAAATATAAGGATCACAGAGGGCGACAGATCATTATATTATATAGTGATTCCACCACTTTCTACTACTTGATCACCTCCTACCACTTTCTGCTGTAGATAGTACAGAGATTTGCCAAATAGCATTCTCTGACCATGCTCAAAACTTTTGGCTCTGTCTGCTACCAGTAACCAACCCGTGCACAGAAGATGGAGACTAAACAATGTATTTTTGTCGAACACAAAGTGAAGAGGTAATGAACGGCATTCTCTACCTCTACTTTATGTGAGTGAGAACAACTAGGGGCTGTTTGGGCAGCTCTGAACACTGCAATAAGGGATGTCCTGCTTTCAGTAAACTTAATAAGAAAAGGGCAGAAGTGAGAGCTTAAAGTAAAACAAAGGAAGAGGTGTGGCGCCGCGGCCAGGGCGACTGACTCCGGAATCTGGGGATCACGGTTCGATCCCCGGCACCGGCGGCAGATTAGCCCAGCACCATGTGACTCTGGGCAATAGCTTGCTTAATCTTCCCGACGGCCCCCAGCGCCTAGAGACCCTAATGGGTGATTGTGCGCTTTACAAATGTGGATATTATTATTATTATTATTACTCACTGAAAATCTGTCATTTTGGTGAGGGTGCTTAGAGCTCAAGTTAGGGCACTAAATACATGAAGCTCAGTTTCCCTTTCTCAGAATCAAAGGAAATAATGCAAATTGATTAATAGCCTGTAAGCTTTAGATGCGAATAATGAGGGACAGGAACGTTGAAGTGCTGGATAGGGCAGGCTCCTTGAGGTCTGATGACCCAGGAATAGTGGAATGAGTATTACTGTGAATTATGTAGGACAGAGAAACTGCCTGAAGTCATGCCTAAATCTTAGTTTTTCTCAAACCCTGTTGGTCCAGAATCTTGAAATTTATTGCTGCCGTCTGGAGATCAGATGAGAAGGGTATGCAGCATTTAGAACGCAAGCATTACCACGGAATACCTTTACAACGCGGGCGTAACAACGAAAGTTGTTCCCATGCATTGCACTGGGGGGCGCTCAAGGATAGTAAATGATTTAATTTACTATCCCAACACCTTCCCTACTATCCACGGGGACTGGTGTTGGAATAGTAAATTAAATTAATCAATTTTGCGCCCCCCAGCGCAGTGCGTGGTAACAACTTTCGTTGTTACGAACGCGTTGTAAAGGTACGCGTTGTCAATGTATGCGTTCTAACGCCATACATCCGATGAGAAGGTACTTTGAACTCCCTGAATTAGTCACTGATATCTGCAAATTATGGGGATCCGTTGATAAGGTACTTAGAACTCACTGAATTACACAGACAATCGAAAAGATTGAATCTGCTAATACAGCTAGAGGACATTACAGTCATTGCTCGCCGAAAAGTAGGCATAAGCCTCTAGCCCAGATGTGTCTTGCCCTTATTTTTCAAAACATTTTATTGAAACTTGGGTTTTACCTCAGTAAAATAGTTGAAATCCTTTGCAGACAGTGGGAAGGTCACTGCATCCATGAGAGAAGGCTAAGTATTCATGAGCATCCTTGGAGCAATATTATTTTGTGCACAAGAGACTCTAAGGAGACAACACCAGAAGGATAATACATTTCCTAGATAATATTCAGAGACTCTGGGAAGAAGTTATTGTTATCATTGATAAAGAGGAAGCATTTGATTGGGGGAATTTGGGGTTCCAAGAAGCTGCGCTGGAGCAATTTGGTTTTCACCCCTAATTTTGGGTTCGGCCATGGCAGACTGCATGAACCCCATAAACACAAAAAGAGAGTCCTCGATTTCCTTTGAGATCTGATGGTGAACGCTTTTTCCTCCTTGCTGTTCGCTCTCACCATGGACCGGTTCGTAAAGCACATTTTAAGCGAAGTGGACAAGGGTTGGGGGAATGGTGAAAAAATTGTGGACATGAGTACAAATTGTTAATGTATACAAACAATGTTCTGCTGACTGTGACTCACCCCTCTAACTCAGTTCCTCTGATTATGAAACAACTCAACAACATGGCGAGTGTGAGGCTCTAAAGTTAATTGCCAAGAATCGCAGACATTCAAAATCTCGGTCCAACAAGACAGTCTCTTTGAAGTAAAGAAATGAGCAGGCGGTTTGATATCAGATAAAGGTGCCCCTTATCACTTTCTTGACAAGCAGATTCCTATAAATTACAACTGCTGTTGAGGAAAGATCTACAGACGTGACATGTTTGAGGGAAAGTCCTCATTTGGAAGAATAATGGCCGTTAAAATAGCCATTCTCTTCCAAATGTTATCTTTATTCCAAACGCCACCCTTGAATTTGCCAGTCGCTATGACCCAGCAGGTGCAGCAAGCTAGTGAATACTTCATATGGCCGGGAAGAAACCTCAGTTCGAGGAACCCTGCTAAACAAATCCATCGGAGAATGGGGAATCCCTAGTGCAACAAAAGTTTACAACCCAACACAGTTTTGCTGCGTGGAATGGGAGAGGAACACGTTAAAAACAATGGTATCTGAAAAGTGGCATGGTTAGAGAAAAGACAAAAGGTCAAGGGTTTTCAGTCCGGCAGGCTGGGAAAAACTAGGTAAGAAGATTTCAAGTATGTTGTGGCTACGATTTCTTTTAAGGTGTGGATGTATGGGGGGGATTGCAACAGACTGTGAAACCTGTTCAAGAGTGCAGATATTACATGGATTGACTTTCTTAAAAAGGAGTTTAATCTATCAGAGAGATGCAGTTTCTGCCAGTTTTGCCTCTAGGATCTCCACCATGGGGTTAAACCTCTAGCAACTAGACAACAGACAAAATTTGAGAGATGGATCATTGCCTAAAATGGTAACAAAAGATTTGTATGAGAGTTATGCACGTTGCTGGTCCTCCCAGTTGATTCCAAGAGTATAAGTGAGGAGATTTGAGACTTTCTATCTCTGAGGATTTGTGAGGTAATAGTTACATAATTTTCCAACATTTCAAACCGCGAATCTCAACGACATAGACCTTGAATGGAACCCTCATCTACGAACGACTGGGACAACAAGCTGTTTTCACCAACAGCATTGCTGATTTCGATACGTCCTCCGTGACCACTAACTCCAAAGACTACATCCTACTAAGTGACCTCATATTACACCTGAAAGATTGGAACACCCCTGCTGCATCATACTCTTAAAAAGCCTAGGAAACCTCAGACTGACACAACATGCTGCTGGATCCACATAACTAGCCAAACACACCCTTGAACTACTTTTGGCACCTTGAATGGCATACAAATCACCGCAACCACGTCTCTCACCTGGACTGATCACGCTATCATCCACTTCCAAATGTACATCCTCACTAACCAACTAACTAACGCAACCTGGCCAGCTGTAGCTGGCACTGCGTCTCGGAATCCAACTGACAATACACTTTGTGCATGAACCAGTCTAACGCCATCAATGACCTAAACAGCAACATCAAACAGTTAGACGAATGGATTTCAAAATATGCCTGGCACCCCGTAAACACAACACACAAAGCAGAACTAGCAGGTACTCCGCTCAACCAAACAACACTGCTAACAACCAGAAAGTAGATGAAGAAAACCACAGTGATATCGACAAAGACACTTACAAAGCAGCACTGAGACACTACCACCAGCAGATCAGTGAGACCAGGAAGAGAGCCCTGGCAGAATGCACAAATAGCAGTTCCAAAAGCCATGAAGACATCTTCAATATCATCAAAGGATTCGCCTCACTAGTTCCACCACAAACAGCATTACCCCCACACAAGAAATATGCGATAATCTCTCAGAGTTTTTCAATAAAAAAGTCAAAACCATCTACAACAAATTCGACCCTCAATTGAACCCTTGGATCCTCACTTCCAGCCTACCAACAAATGATCACAAAAACTCTCTGATGACTTGGAAAACAATCACCACGAAGAAACAACCAACATCAATCATGAAGACCATCTACTCTGGGACAGAGACAGACCCATGGCTACACCACATCTACAACTTAGGCACATCCCCAATCAGCAAAGTTCTCTCCTGCATCCTAAAAAACTCCACCACCACGCAACAATCTTGGATGCCTGGAAACACAAAATGGTCAACAAACTGTCAAAGGAACCCTGAGCAGACTCCACCAAGCTAGCAAATTACCACCCAATCTCCCTTCTACCCTACCCAGCCAAGGCCATGGAGAAAGCCATCAGCAAGCAACTCAACCACTACCTTGAAAAACACCAACTCCTTGACACCACACAATCAGGGTTCTGGCTCATTCACAGCACTGAGACTACCCTCATCGCAGCAACAGATAACATTAGGATGATCCTCGACCGAAAAGAAACAACAGCCCTAAAACTGCTCTCGACCTCTCAGTTGCTAACAACAAGGTCTCCCAAAGCACCCTGATCAGAAGACTACATGTAACAGGCATCTAAAGACTTGCCCTCAATTGGATCTGTTCTTTCCTCACAAAAAGTCAACAACATCGGAAGTCAAGAACCTCATCTGTAGAGTTCTCCAAGGATCATCTCTTACTTCAACCTTATTCAACATCTACATGACCCCCACTGGCAGACCTCAGCAGTCCACACAACATCAACATACTGCCCTACACAGACAATACTCAACTGATACTCTCCCTATCGGACAAGACCCACACAGCAAAAACAGCTTTGACACCTGCATGACCACAGTAGCCACCTGGATGAGATCCAACTGCTTCAAGCTTAAATCTGACAAAACAGAAGTGGTGCATTCTATTTCGCTTACTATGGCATTGTCATAGGTTCCAATTCTACTGGGCTGATGTCCTATATGCCTCTGATATATTTCAGACATCTATGCCCAGATTTCCTGTGTGTACGACATCAACATACTTCCCTACACAGACAATACTCAACTGATACTCTCCCTATCGGACAAGACTCACGCAGCAAAAAACACCTTTGACACCTGCATGACCGCAGTAGCCACCTGGATGAGATCCAACTGCTTCAAGCTTAAATCTGACAAAACAGAAGTGGTGCATTCTATTTCACTTACTATGGCATTGTCATGAGTTCCATTTCTATTGGACTGATGTCCTGAATGCCTCTGATATATTCCAGACATCTATGGCAAGATTTCCTGTGTACACGATAATACGTTTTTCTAACGTATCCACTGTACTCTCTAAGAGCCAGAAAAATGTCATTGGTGGTATGTGTTGTAAAATCTGTCTTTGGGGAAGGCTAGAGAATCAGAGGTAAGAGACTAGTTATAGCTCTATGCAACCCAATGGCCACAGTGAAGCTGTGTCTTTGGAAAGGAAAATGGAATGGAAGAGTGCACTTTGACGTCCCTTTTGAAGGACCTAGCGACCAAATTAAGGGAATTGACATGTTTGAGATACCATAGAGTGTTCAGAATGACCCCACCAGCCCTTGCACACAAGTCTTAAGACTCGCATAGCTGGTTTTGAGTTGAATTACCTGGCTCTATGCAAATATGTATAAGCAGCAGATAGCCTATGTGCTTTCACCAAAGGGTAGGGGAAATTGTGCATGGGGATCTTTATAGATAGATTAGATGTTTCGTTACTTGTCTCACTGGCCTATGGATGTAGTCAAAAATGCGTATTGCTTTCAATTCAATAAAAAGATTTGATCCAAAAAATGCTATTGAGCAATCTTGTAATCATTCCAGAAATCTAAAGCCCTGGCAACCAGGTATAGAGTGGGCGCACAAACTATAGTTCGGGTAATGTGAGGTAACTACTCTTATCTCTATTATGTGCATCAAAAGGGGAAAGGAAAGAGGTCGGTTACCAGACAATCCCACACGTCCTCACTTCGTGAGCACCTTATCAGTAATACTATACTCCTCCCCGAGCACACTCCTTAAATCTATCCAAAAGAATTTTTCGATTATTTACTCATATACCATATTTCTTCATAGGTACATCATTTCAAACAGTACGCTATAGCAAAATGATATTCCACAACCAATATCCATAAAAGTCCAGAAGTTGTTCATCCACTTCGTTCTTCAATTATGTCTTTAATCCAATTCAAAATGTCTCCGGTAGCAGCCAAAACAATTATCTCCAGCAGCAGCCAACACGTGTTTCGTCATACACTTAATCCGTGTTAATTGACTTTGTCAGGATATTGGTTGTGGAATATCATTTTGCTATAGCGTACTGTTTGAAATGATGTACCTATGAAGAAATATGGTATATGAGTAAATAATCGAAAAATTCTTTTGGATAGATTGAAGGAGTGTGCTCGGGCAGGAGTATAGTATTTGTAATCATTCCATGTCATATTTTCGTTGCCAAGCATTTTGAATGCATTTTTCTGGGTATCTTGTTTTCTTTTCACTTTGCAGGTGGATTTCCATACTTTCCCTTCGTTGATCATTTAATTTAATGCTTTCTTTCACGGGGTTTGGATGATGTGTAGTTTTCCTAGAACGGTTGTGTGTCCCTGCCTTTTATGCCCCTAACTCTCCAGACTATTTACCAAATTTTCTATAAATGTGTGTTGCCATTTGAAAAGTTTCACCATTTTGAAACGTGATCTATACCCTTCCCACGTCCGGCCACCCGTCCCAACTAAACGTATTTACACTTACCATTTACACACTTCAATTACTTTTTGTCGGTCAGGTAAGATGCTAAGGGCCAGATGTAGGTAGGCTTTTACCGGGTGGTAACGGCCGAATTCGGCCGTTACCACCCGGTAAAAGCAATTTGACATGTAGGTCCTTGTAATTTACAGACTTGGTAAATTTACCGAGTATGTAAAATACCGAGTCGGTATCATTACTGATTCCGGACAATTGGTATGTAGGTGGGACTCTTCTGAGTCCCACAAGCAGTACCACATCGGTATTTTACCATCAAATACTACTTGATGGTAAAATACCGTTTCTGGTGTGCATGCACATGTGTGCATGCACGCCTATGCCATATGACAGGCAGACCTGCCCTTAGGGCAGGTATGCCTGCCACATGGCACCCGAGCCTCTTTTGGGGGTGCCAGAGGGTGTCAAAGTGACACCCCCTGCACCCTTGTGACATTCGGTATTTTCCGATGTGGTAAATACCGACCGGTATATGCCCAATCAATCCTATGGGCTTCAAAGCCCATAGGAATGCATGGGCATTAACTGGTCGGTATTTACCACATCGGAAATTACCGACTGTTTCCGATTCGGTAATTGCACATCTGCAATTACCTACATCTCGGTATTTTTATTTTCCGACCTCTTAAATACCGAGTCGGTATGACTCGGTATTTAAGAGGTCGGTAAATAAAAATTACCTACATCTGGCCCTAAGTGTCTTCCCTCTACTGAACAGATGTTAATGGAATGCTTAGTGAACGAATACATTATTTGACTTTTCTGAATGATGGATGATTGGGTGATGGGGACATTATAAATAACTATGGATCATACAAATGAGATGTTAATTAATTGGTCAATTAATATTTCAGATACATTGAGAGTAACCAAGCTCATATTCTGATCATAAGGTCATATGACATGAACATTGTAATCTTTAACTATGGAAAAGCAATCCTAAAATGTTAATTTGTCAGAAAAAGGAGGAAGGAGAATTCATTGAAGGCTATAGGGCAGGTTGGACAGAACAGTGGTCCATGAAAGGGTTACAGACTGGTCACACAATATGCAAAACAGTCGAATAGATGTAATATATGCTCATTCGGTAAACGATTCCAGGAGAATGAAGCGGACACTGACAATTAATTGTGCTCTAAATATTCAGATAAGAGAACAGTGCCCAGAGCTAACGTACTGTGCTCCTATCATCTTCTTGCAGAAGGATGTTTGAAACTGTCCATTAGATAAGTCGCAGATACCGCATCTCTCAATATATAGAGATTAATCTTATGTCTTGGACCCAAGTCCCACTTTTAAAGAGTCTAAAGATATTTTAACTACCATGATGTAATGTTAATGTTTTCATTAACATGAAGTAACACAAGGAATGTTAGTCACATTTGGTGCAAAATTCTTGAAATTCATTTTTGTGGTGAACTGTGTCCCTGAAGCTGCAGACAACCCTGTGCCATGCCTTAACCCTGAATACAAGCACTTAGTAAAGGAATAGGCACGAAGTAAGAGACCCAGCGAAAACAGGAAAGAAGGTGTCGGGAATAGAGAAGCACAGAAGCTGAACTTCAGAATATTTCTATGAATCTCTGATCATCTGTACCTAGCAATGCAGGCTAGAGGAGGAGTGCTACCCCAGCATAAGAGACACAAGCTTTGGAACCAGAGAGGGAAGACAAGTAAGTACCAGTAGGTCTTCAGAATATGGAGTAAGATAAACAGGCTGCAGGACTCAGGAGGGAACCAAATTAAGTGTCCAAAAAGAACAAAGGTGCCTATGGATGGAGAACTGGTAAGGCAGCAAAATAGCACAAGTCACACCGTTGCCAATCAAAGAAGTATTGGTTTTAAGCTGTTTATATACAGTCGCTGCCATGCTTGACTCGGAAATAATACACTTCTGCCATATTGGTTAGGGAAAGTCTCATACTTCAAACCCTCAAAAACACCATTCTGGAACAGGAAGGGTGCCAACAATCATGTATATAATTTACCAATATAATTTCCCGTGTAAGGCTGTGCTCCATATTCCCCAGGTAATTTGTGTGTACTTCACACTTGTATGTTGCTTGTGACAAGTGACACCATGCATTCTCATACAGCAATGAGAGTTACTACCTGGAGGGTAATTACGGTAAGAATGTCTCTCCGCCCTGACACTTTAAGATTGTGGGGAGCTGACTGAATCAAATTGACTGTAGTACTTAGAGGCGAGTAATACTGGTAAGTTTACAGCAAAGTTGTAGTAAATAAAGTGATTCCAAGGTTTATAGGTTTATTTCCTGTAAAGGACCTAGACACCAACATAGCAAATACGTTGTAAATGAATCACGTTTTTTACACATCAACGTTACACGACAGACACTGATTTAACCAAAAACATTTGAAAAAAATAGTATGCTTTAAAGACAAATAGGAGAAGAAGTGGCCACTTGAATAAGATGCATTTTAAATCACACTTAGAACATGACCTGGCATGCAGATTAAGGCAATGAGCGAAAAAAAAGATCAAAGGAAATGTGAAAATACCTTCATAAAAATGCAACAGACACGTTTAAAAAAACATAAAACCTTTAAAAAAGTGACCACCTTGATCACTTAAGCCTGCATTTCACTATATGTCGGAAACCTTAATCCACTTCTGAAAATTTTAAGGGGAATAAAAGGCATTTTATATAGGACCGCATCACTAGAACACAAAAGACGCTCATCTGAGATTTCTCTTAAGCTGTGAGTGTTGTTCATCTTCCTTCATTTTCTTTATTGCAACACTGTTACCACTGAGGGGTGGCAGCACGAAAGGATACACTTGCAGAAGGGGCAACTGAGTACACTTGCCATTAGCTCATGTGTGAAAGTTTGTGAATGCTTAGGTGGTGCAGGCACGACTGGTGCAAATACATCTGCATGTGGGTGGACAACCCAAACACAACGTCTGAATAACCAACATTGACAATATTTAAATTGGAGGAGTCTCAAGAAAAGTTACCCTCTTAATGTGCCTTGTAGTTGAGTTCCCTCTAAATTTGTATTCTATGTACGTTTGTAGTACTTTTTGCTTTAAATCTTTATTTTTGAAAAACAGAATTCCCATATTTTTATTTGAATTTTTAAAATTGGAAATTCCAGATCCAGAAGTTGTTTTTTTCCCAATTCTGCATCAGTACTTAATGAAAACAATCTTGAAACTATACAGTGTTTAATAGGTAGGTGGAAATGTATTGGGAATTATGGTTCAGGTGCTGCTGAGCAACTTTTATAAGCCAAACTTTCTTGTACATCTCAGGAGAACCTGATACTATATGATGGCTGGGAAGGTGGAGGAAGCCAGTAAAACATATGCAAATATGATTTTTGGAAGAAAGCATCAAATTCAACGATGTGAGAAAGAAACTTAAGTATGGATGCAAGAAGAAAGCAACATGTGTTGTATATGTGATTAGATTTGTCAGCATTAGTGTTCCCTTAGAATGTCTAGTCACTTTCAGAAATACTGTAGTCTTGCATTCACTATCAGCATTGAACACCTGTCTCAGGTGGAAGCATGCTGGCTGTCGTCATGGTTATCTGTCTCCCTGTGCCAGTGTTATTGTATGCTCTGCTCCAGTGCTGGTTACATGTCCCAGTGTGTGTGTGTTATTGCGCCTTTTATAGTAAATGTACTGCCTGATCTGAGGTGTTCAATCGAGATATGTATCTGACAGTGTAAGGATAACACATCACACACCCATGTAGTACAAGGAATTAAAAATACTACAGTACTGTAATAACTTTCTACAGTGAAACATGAAATGTACATGATAATTTAGCACCAGGTGGTTAGAGCTCAATTGTTTACAATATGTAGTTCGAATGACTTTCAACACTTTCTTTTTATAAAGTCTCCCTTCAGTATTAAAACAGAGAGACCTGAATCATATATGTATGTTTTGTCACATTGGGTCCATATATACTGGAGCGGCGTTGACAAGGCCATGCAATGCCTACTTGGACCTGGCCACATATTCTCCTCTTGAGCATCCCTCAGGTTGAATAAGGATAATGGTGATACTTGAACTCATCGTGATTGATTCTGTCGCGTCTAGCAGTTCTTGCGTGTTGCAGGGTTTGCATCAATTTCGCTTTAGCAACTCTTATTAATATAGCCTTATAGCCCACTATTAAAGGCCCGAGCCGAAGGCGAGGGACTTTAACAAGGAACCGGGACTTTAATAGCCAGTATAGCCCTGCAATGAAGGGCTATAAGGCTATTAGAACATTCTGCCACTAGAGGGCAGAATGTTCATTGGAAGATTGCTCTGCGGGCCTTTACCGGCCCGTAGAAGCATGGAGCACTCTATTGTCTACACTGGAGCTCCCAACATTCCAATGTTCTAATACTCATTAAAAGGTGTAGTAGAACCATACTACTCCCTTCTCTTTCTCCTGGCCGACAAAACAAGGACAACCCAAAAACACTCAGAACAACATCTTGGGCTAGTACACAGAGAGGCTGGGAGCAGGGGTAAATATAGTCTAGTGGCTAAAGTGCCGACTTGGAAACTAGGCACCCGGGTTTGAATCCAGGTCTGAACACTTGACTGAAAATCCTGTGATTCTGGGCAAAACATATAATCTCCTTGTGCCTAAAAATGTAACTATGAAATGCAATTGTAAATATGTGGTACTTAATTGTCAGATGTAAATTCCCGCTTGAAATACTCGATTTAGTATTAACTACCAACGGCCCCTATAATTCACAGGTTTCCGTTGCTCCACTGCTAGGGTTGAGCTATTTATAAATCTATACATACAATAAGGTGAGAACATGAAGTTATTCGTATAGTGTAACGTTAACTGTTCACAAGATGGCGCTGTTACACCGTAAATGAATATGACCGGAATAGTGTTGAATATTCAGAAACAGAAAAATACTACATGAGAGTTGATGTTATCAATTTGTCTCAAAACTCATGAATAGTATGCGATACTCACTTCATAGAAGCGTGTGTTCTGGCACCAGTTAGTGCAGAGAAAGGAAGACTCATTTTGAACAGCGTGCCAAGGTGTATTCTCTGGTCACACCGGTGTGAAATACTTAGGATGTGAAAATGTTTTACCATAAAGAGGATCAGGACCTGTGTGTCAAATCACATCACGCGCTAACCTATGCCTTTTGCAGGCGTGACATCATGTCTGCATCAAAGGTGAAATATCTTCAAATCAGACCAGGCATAAGGTCAGGTGATCGGGGATGCGATTACCTGTACCTAACGGGTAACTGGGGCACCTGAGGAGGTACGGGTACTGAATGAGAGGCACTGAAGGCCCTTATTCGTGGGGGTGGTAAGGTGTGTGGTATCGGAAAGCAAGAGCTGGGAGAGCTCACGGACCCAGTGGGCTAACTCACTGCGGCTCAGTGAAGGGAGACGACCCCCCTCTCCCTAGGACAGGGGGGCCACGCTTGTGGCGCTGCGGAACCTGGGGCAGTCCCGGGATAGGCTTAGAAAACGAGAGTGCAGACAGCGGCTGCACCGAGAGGGGGACACACCTGGGAAGCTGCTAGCCCCGCTGCTCAAACGTGAGGTGGGCAGGACGCCTATTGTAGCTCTACGGCCACATCCCAACGCTTTATCAATGACACTGGGGGACCACTTGCGCGAGCTGCATGGGGAGGGGAGGGGAGGGGCTGCAACAGACCCAGATGCAGGGAATACATACTGAGACAGTGTGGAGCTGCCAGAACCGTCTCCTTTACTGAGGGGTGGAGGGACTGGAGGCTGACATCACTCTGGAGGAACCGAAGGTGGCGCTGGGTAAGATGACTAGAGTAAAGCACCAGGTGGTGACGGCTTCTGGCGGAGTTCTAGCAGGCATATACGGCGCAGCTGGCAGGACAACTGCTTGGAATATTTCAAGAGGTGACGAATGGGGGGGATGCTTCTTCCCACCCTCTGGGAGGGAGGGATGTGTAGGCTCCTGAAGCCAGGCGGAGATGTGGGGTGCCCATCAGCCTATGGACCCCTTACCATGCTTAATGAGGACACCCAGGTGCTTTGCAAGGTGCTGGTGGAGCGGTCGCGAGCCGTGGTGGTTTCCTTGGTTCATGACAACCAAAGCGGCTTCATGCGGGGGTATTACGGCCCTCAATTGAGGAGACTTGCACATGTGATGCACCCTGTACCCAGAGTGGGGCAGACCTAGCCCTGGCGTTGGAGGACATCACTAAAGCGTTTGATACCCTTGAGTGGACGTATCTGATGGAAGCGCTTCTGAAGGCAGGCTTTGGGCCCAACTTCTGCAAGTGGCGAGGCTACTATACACGGCCCCCAGAGCCAGGGTGCGGAGTGATGGTCTGGTGTCCAATGAGTGAGATGTGCCGAGAGGCATGCTGCAGGGCTTGCCCCTCTTCCCCCTCATTTCGGCAATGGCACTGGAGCCGCTGGTGGCGAGGCTTCGCCGAGAGATGGAGGGTTTGGTATAAGAGTGGGGGTCGCGACACATCTCCTTCCTCTGTATGCCAATGATGTTCTGTTGTATTTGAGAAGATGCACTGAGGTGGTGCCACTGCTGCTGGCCCAGCTGGAGGGCTGTGAGGTAGTGGCGGAACTACGCATAAATACGTCACTGCTTTTCCTGCTGGGGGCTTAGAGAGACCCCAAAAGCGTATTTAGCCCTGTTGGGGCACAGGATGTGCCCTACCTAGTGCGGAAGGTGGCGAAGGTATGGGGGCGTACAGTGGCTAGGGTCTTATAGAGAACGCCCTTCGATTGAGAGCTCAGTCTCTGGGTGCCCTTGCCTTTCAACTGTATTAGTGAGGATATGGTCATAGTGCGCTGGAGAGAGGGAGGATGTGAGGCAGTAGGTGACCTCTACCCAGGAGAGAAATTTCTCACCTTCGAGGGTGTGCGGCAGGCCTTTACACTGGGAGGCGGGCATTTCTTGCAGTATGCTGCTAAGATAGCGAGCATAGAAAGGGAAATTTGGTCGGATTTCCCCACCACTCCCCGGCAAAGAAACGCTTCACTTATTGCTGACAGCTGGGGCAGCGAGACACATGGTGACACTCCTGAATAGAGCACTCTGGGCGGACAGAGTCAGGACTGAGCCTGCAGCACGTAGGGAGGATGGGGGAGGACCGACAGAAAGTGGAATTCGTCTTGCGAGCTGATTAAGCGGGTCTCCTGCAATGCTAGGTTCAAGCTGGAGCACTTTAGTTATGTTCCCCAAATATACGTAACTCTAGTCAAACTCAGCTGGAAGAACAGAGACAGGAGGACAGACAGTCCTAAGTGTGGAGAGGGCACATCCTTCTTGCATATGGCATGGGACTCTCCTAGGGTATATGCACTCTGGGTGAGTGTGGTCCTGCGATTGCACCTAGTTACAACACGGACGGCTGAGATGTCGCCCAAGGTGTGTCTGCTGGGGATTGTCAAACAACTCAAAAGGGATAAGATGCAATGGAAGTTCCTGCAGTTGGCCCTTGTGTTGGCCAAATTAAAGGTGGCTATACGATGGCTGAGTACAAGGGCCCCCTTGCTCGCACTATGGGTGTTACTGAGTGGGCATTAGTAGAGGAAACACACGTGAAACTCAATCGCCAGGATGGAAAACTGCAGGATGATATAGAGGTCTGGGTCATGATGCTCGAGGCCCTGCAGATGGGGATGGATAGAGGTGCCTGCACCCTCTCTCTCACAGGGGCAACAGTCGGAGGCCTTTAAGGTGGAAGTGGGTCCACCTTAAGGACCTAGAGGATCACGGCTTGGAAGTAGACAACCAAGAAGCGGGATCCTTCTCCTTTACAATAGAGGGCATGGATGATTCCCTGGTTAATGACTAACAATGTACTTTTTAGGTCTCGCACCTGGCGACACAGCACGAAGCGCTGTTGCCAGCGAGACTTATTGTCGCCGACTTGTCTCTCAAGGGAGACAGCAGATGGGCACGCGCAGGCCGGACTGGAGCTGTGAACGCGGGCGTTCACCACGTACAGTCACACGCTGTGCACATCTCCTGTGCCCCTTCCTCACGGCGTCAAATACACCAAATGCCCAAGACGTGGCAGCACACTTCCGCTTACAATAAAATATGTCCCGATGGAGTGGCCCGCAATAGCGGGACCGCTCAGGACAGGCACTCGCTAGTGCCAGCATCCAGCCCCACTCACCGGGGGGCTGTGCAGACTCCATTTACTCCCTCTTCGGCGGCCTGCACGGGGTTCCCACGCATCGCCCTGCAGGGGCTCCCTCAGCATACGGGAGCCACTGCAGAAACAGACCTTGCCTTTCCACTTCACCCGGGCGCCCTCCTGGGACCCGGGACTTCTGAGAACTTCAACCGCTACCGCGGGGGTCTCCCTTCCTCATGGGAGCCCCACATGCATGAGCCACACCAGCCTCTTCCGGCCGCGTCACAGGCCCCGCCCAGGTTACGGGCAAGGATGCCTGACTTCCTGGTTTCGCTCCGGGCCGCAACAGTCATTTTTTGCACCTCCTCTCAGCTGTACCTCCCAGTAGGACACAGCCCTCTTTTGGCCAGAGTGTGGGGGCTCAGGCCGTTTTATCTCCTCGTCCCTTTGTCGCTTTTTATTCTGCGCCCGCTGGTGTTGCACTGTGTACTTTACCACTTCACAGGTCCAGTCCCTCAAGCGCCTCCATCTCCCTGGCCGCCTCCCCCCTCTCCTGCCCACCGCCCCCAGCTCGCCGTTAATTGAATCGTGTCGGCGGCCCATTGACGACTCTGCTTCAGATTCGGGCGATTTCAAACCGGAAAAGTGATCACTGCTTGTTTTGTATGGCAGCTACCGCAACAAGGCCTGTTTGCATAGGTTTTTCAGTCAACTAACACACTTACTCCTCTCCTGAAACAAAGCTAGTGGGAGGCAGGTGCCTGTTGGCGAATGGTCCAGCGATTACAAAGCGTGTTCTTCAAGACCAGTAGCAATGCAGTCTGTGTTCTCGTGCTTCTGTTAGTGTGATTTTATTTTCACTCGAATCTGTGCTTCAAGTTCTGATTTATTTGTCCTGTTATATTGAATCCGCGTGTGATTCTTTTGCTTTTTATTCACTCCCAGGTGTATCCCCAGGTATTTACATTTTGTCTGAATTAATGTGTGTTGGTAGATATCTTTTACATGCCCGCAAGGAAGCAGCGAAAGATGACACCCGGAAACATCACCCAGCTATTTTGTTCTCTGGCTTAAAAAGTAAACTTTCGCTAACTTTCTGCAAGGAAGGCTCACTCTCGCATTTTTACTCCCCCCGCGCATTCCCAGATGGTCAAAGGGCACTGGGTGAGATGGTGAGGCTCGCCCTGGAGAACTATTAAGATTCTCAACCACAACAGGAGTCTTAAATGCTGCAAATGAATATAAAGGCGGTCATAAAAAAGCCAAACAGCGCCCTCATGTGGACATTTGCGGCGATATTGTGAGTGTCTAGTTACAATAGGCCTTCTGCACTCGCGTTGGTTTGATTTCTGGTCGTAACAAGAATTTGCAATGCAATAGGTCTCGCATTTACTTAAGTTTGAGCTATTGGCATTGTAAATGACAGTGCCTTTTTATGATTTAGTTTTTAAAACATAAATAAAAAGGCATTACCATTTACAATGCCAATAGCTTAAACTTGCGTAAATGCGATACCTATTGCATTGCAAATGCTTGTTTCTTTTTCTTAAGGGACAGTCACCTAGAGGATTAGTGGGGTAGAGTCTGGAGAGATGGGACAGAGAGCTGGATCCTTTCACAAACACGAATGGGTTTGTCATGCACACTGGCACATGTATCGTTTGTTGTCTTTCTTTGTTTCCTTTTGTTGGTCACAATGCAAGCGTGTAATGCACTTACATCAACATGTACACTCATGGAAGTGGGTCAGCCTTAAATAAATGACCCATAAAAATATTTGTTTTAAAAATGCGAATAAGGTGTTATTACCTTACCATAAGGTGTCAGTCCTTCGTCAGCTGGGGAGTGCTTTTATCATCTGTGATATCTCCCCATCACCATACCCTGAGAAGAACTGCAAAGATAAGTTACTTACCTGTAAACTTAGTTCTCTTCCAGGGGTATCCTCATGAAAGTCATAAGCACTGAATATTCCCGCACATGGGGGGGAATATTCAGTACTTATGACTTTGATGAGGATACCCCTGGAAAAGAACTATACAATCCTCAGGAATGCAACTTAGGGTAATCACGTGACATCATAGAATCACCAGGTGTAAGACCATACTTTGATCAGGAGTGGTTTCACCTGATAAATCTTGCCATCAACTGATGTGAAATCATAAATCATGCTTAGATCCACTCCCTGTCACGTGGCATTTCACATATTAATCAGGAGACCAATCACACCATAACAAGATGTGGCGTCACAGCCTCACCAGGTATGAATCGGACCCGCAACCCGCCACTTAGGCAGGTCCATAATACCTGACAAGCCAACAGGCGCTCTGGTGACGGAGCCAATGGGCAGGTTCTATCACTGACTATGGGCTGCTGAGGCCGAGATGGCAGCTGCAGCCCCAGCCCAAAGTTGGACCAGTTCTCAGTCGGCATCCACTAGGCAGCATATATGTACCCAATGCCAGAGCCGGCCAGTGCAGTCTGCTTATGATGTGACACATGCAGCATCGAAACAAACACAAACTTGTAGCTTCGTCAGCCAAATCAACTACTTGAGTATGATGTCACACTTCCTTCAGGTGTGAGGTGCCAATGTCACCAGAAGTAATATAGATATTATAGCGTAGCTTTCAAGTGTCCACTATGCGTGACACTTTTGATTAAACACTAATGATATCCCTTAAGCATATGCGCAATAGCACTTTCATTGTAGTGATGATGCACTTTCACCATATGCTACATTCTGTTATTATAGGCAAGAGGATTTCCAATCTTCCTTTCATTGGCAGAATATTGTTGATTTATCATATTTTACCTCCGTTGGGTCGTGTGTAGCTCCACAAAGCCTGATCTTAGTACTTCTCCGAGTGAAAAACTTGTAACCTCCATATCGACCCAGGAAACCCCTGATAATTCTAACTAATTAATAATAATGATTTCCTTGCTGTTTATATGCATTTAACATAAGCAGATTTTCAAGATCAAAGATTGTAGAATTGTTCAGCAAGTGCTAGTACTTTTTAAAATCCTTGGTAAAAATTAGTGAGGCCTTAAAAGCTTTGCTTTCATTATGAGTCGCAAAACAGCTGCGAAAGAACAAGTCCATTTTTTGTTCTGGATAGCTTATTTTGAAAGGAAAATAAATACCGAGGCTGGAAAGGACATTGTGCCAAAAGGCAATCCTTTGGCAAGGCAGTGACGCATTCAGCTGTCAAGCGAGCCGCTTCCTTTGTTACGGCGACTGAGCGGGAAGGCTGACTTGTTCTGGGGTTGGGTCATTTTGCTGGCCAGAAATGTTAACGGTTCAATGAGAGTCCGGCGGTCAGCAACGGTCACCTCCCACAGCTTCACTTTCTCCACTTTTGCCCAGTGCTGTGCACCTTCGTGGTCCACTCGCCTTTGGTCCTGCAGATCACATTTATTTCCCAGAACAACAATAGTGACCTGTATATCAAGAGAGAAGAGATGAATTAATAACCATATGTATTTAAGGTATGCTGATCCAAGGAGGTCAACATAATGCTTCTAAACATGGTGAACATGTTGGAATGGTAAAACAATGATACACTATGGACAATACAATTCCAACATGGCTGCACAGACTGGAAGCAGTGGCTGCACAGGCAGAAACGAGCTACCTTACTGCCTCATACAATATGCTGTCACGGGGCAAAACATAATGTGAATGGCAGAATGGACAGTTGAGTTTTTTTGTTAATCAATGGCCTGGCAGACAACTACATCTACCAGACTCACACAAGACACTCTAGCAAGGACTTTCACAGTGCAAAGCTTCTATCTCCAGGGTTTAACAAAGAAGGTGACCATTAGACATACAGTCAAAGAATTATAAAAATGCGTACACAATTACAGTTCTCAAAACAACACACATCTATACTAAGAGAGGTTAGCAAGGATTATCAAACTCAAAATCTAATACCCTCCGGGTTTCTGACATGGGGTGACCAGCCTACTATAGCAATCTGTGCGAATACAAGTAACCTCACACAGCCTTACCTGCTTGCCGTGAGGGGAACGGCCGATGCCCAGGTCCATCAGCCGTGAGGGGAACGGCCAGCATACAGCGCTCCATTGCCGTGAGGGGAACGGCCAACGCTGAACTACACTCCCCAGCAACCCCGGCGCTCCTGTGACGTTCCTGCAGCGCCCGCTAGAGCTTAACAGCGCGGAACACCTCCCGCGTCACGGGACGCGCGCGGGCGGCGCCGGGCTGAGCCCGGGCTGAGGTCTGTGGCCGTCCGGGGCAGGAAGAGGCTGGGCTGGCCCACCCCTCTGTCATCGGATACCTCAGGTACTGTAGGTGATTGAACACTGGCTGAGGGTCTAGCTGCTCCTATGTCCACTCGGTCGGGGAAAGTACTAAGGGGGGGGTGGGGGGGTTCTGGGACCTTGACGGTAGGCACAATGGACAAATTGATCACCAGAGTGGCTGCTGTCATAGAGAAAGAGATTGAGATGACGGAGAGACGACTCTCACAGGAACTCCTACCGGCTAGACGCTCCTCGCTTGGGGCAATGGCACAGGCCCAGTCACCCATCCCTACTCATGTTCCTCCCCCTCCCCCTTCGGGGCTGGTCGAACTGCCACGGGTTTCTGCTATTAGAGCAAGCATTGATAGGCTGGAGAGCCTGGTCACCCAATCGCCATCCCATACTGGCAGTCCTGTGTCGTTGGGGTCAGGCTCCCGAGATTCGCCGTGCCTCCCCATCGACCAGGATTTGCCATTGTCACACTCAGGTTTACCACAGGCCTCGACTTTGCCGTCCTCGACCAATGATCCTCCAGTTTGTTTTAAAAGGAAAAGGGCTGAGTGTGTGCGGAAGTGTGCTTTCACCGCACTGCACAAGCGCCCTAGGAAGCTTGTTGCTAAGGATTTGGCCCCAAACCAGGCATCGCATCAGCCCTGGCGAATCCCGAGTTGGCAGAAGGGCGTGTTTCCATAGGCACTACACAAGAGGCTGTGCAGGCATCACCACACGACCCAGCTTCCCTTAAACATTTAGAGGTTCTGATCAAATCCTTACTAGCCCCGCTCATTGACCAAGTCAAGGGCTTTGGGGAGAGGCTAGACAGGTTTGAGCAGACTACATTGGACAACTTCTTTTCACTGAAAACCTTAATTAAACTCCAGTCAAGAGCTAGGGAGGACTGTACGGGCGGGAGTTTGGGTAGGCGGGAATCCGGAGATGTATCTCATGCTCCACCCCAGATAACGACTGCACCTACTATTGCAGTCTGTAATGACCCACTTATTGTTCCTACAACTCCTATCGTGGCTAATCATGGGATCACCACCCACACTGTTCAGGTCCATTCAAGCTCTCTTGAAACATCTAAAGCTCCTACTACGAAATTGGGTCATTCCAAGACGTTAGCTGACGGGGTTTCAGCTAAGACCAAACGACAGGCCCAGGTAGCGGTTAACGGCAGGGGAGTAGGCCCTGCTCCCCAGGCTAAACCCGCTGCGAGCCATCGGGGAGCTGGTTCTCCAGCTGCTATACCACCGAAAGCGATCCCAAAAAGCCCACCTGTAGATCTTCCCCCAGAGTGCCACCCATATGTTGCTGTTCTCATTAATGTCCCCCCTTGAAGGATGCCCAGCACGAAACCCACCAGGCCCTCAAGAACAAAACTTTGCACTGGTTGAAATCTAATAAACCACTACCTAGGGGCCTGGAGGGGGTGATTCTTGCAGTACGTAGAGTGGGCTGGGTAGGACACGGCAAGAAACGCCTAGAAGGAGATTGTGTGGTAGTTAACTTCCAAGACAGCAGAGTTGCACACACAATCTGTAACCACAATTACGTAGCAGGCGGTCCAGGTATCGACGCGGTGGATTTAACGTATTTCTACCCGCGGCCTGCTATGAATCATTTTGGCTCACCCTATCCTGAGACACATCACAGATACAGCAGTCGCCCAGAGTCTCTGGTGGCACCACAGTTCCCACCACAGGCAGCTTGGCAAGGAATGAAGTGGGGCCCCATGGGTTACTGACTTGATGTCACATGTGGGGTGGCCTTGGGGGATTACAAAGTGGGCGGGGTTGCCTCTCCAACTGTACTGTCGACCAGCTCACCCACCCTAACAACAAACCATATAGCCCCGTCCCCTTCCCGGGAAGTAGGCAGAGAACAGGGTACTAATGGAGAGAGTAGTGGTCCCCTTGTCCTCGTCAGGGCAGTTGTCCGCTGTGATGCCGTGCCCAGCAGCGCCCCAGCTGTAACGGATCCCGTTCTTAGGATTTTCAGCTGGAACGTGCCTGGAATCGACAGGAAGCTGGCACTGCCAGACTGGAATGCCCTCATGGAAGAGTATTCAATTTGCATCTTTCAGGAGACATGGAGTAGGGAGCCCACCCATAAGGTGGGGTATTCTTCCTATTCTATCTCTGCTGTGTACCCGGCATCTGGGAGGGGACGCCCTTCGGGTGGACTCCTCATTTGGGTGGCAACTTCTCTAAATTGCAGAGTCGAGGAGCACCAGACTAATTGCCCAGACCTCCTTAATATTACCTTAAAAGACGCCCGGGGCCGTGTCATTTTGAACATCTATAACATCTATGCCCGGGGCACAAAGGGAGGAAGACTGTCGCCTACTATTGCCATCCTAGAGGGCCTGTTAAGGTCATCCCCATTTAAATCATGTACCCTGGTTGCGGGTGACCTAAACTGCACGTTCGAGCCCCTCGGCTCGGACGATACCATGGACTTGGAGGAGGAGGACCTAAAGAGAGGGATCCCGGCCTTGGAGCTAGCTCCGATTAAGAGGTGGACTGAAGTGGCTCTTCAGATCAACACTCTTGGTATGGAGTTCGATCTAAGGGCCCTCAACAGGAGGACGAGTTCAGACAAGGCGGGAGCCCACACTTACAACAGGCCCAACCACACGTCAAGAATTGACTATATCTTACTTGACGTGTGCTTATGGAGCTCGGTGAGGGATATGGTGGTTGTCTCGACCGTTGAGAGCGATCACAACCTCCTCTCTCTCACTTTGACTCCTTGGTGGTTGGAGGGCAAAACGGGCCCCTTGCCACGTACTAATGTTAAACCGGGTGAATCATCTGTTTCGAACTGTGGTAGGCGACTGAAGTGGGCAAAGCTCTCTCTATCCGTGGAGAAGGTTGCAGTTATATCACTTCTTCTGGCTACAGCCCAATGCAAAGTGGTCTCCCATGAGGTTGGGCCTGAGGAGGTGCTTGGGACTTTTTGTGACCTGACCACGGCTATAGGCAATTTGTTAAATGCCCCAACTAGACATTCTGGGGAGAATACTCGGGCCCGCCCTTTGAAAAGAGAGGGATGGTATACCCATAAATGTGGGGCAAATAAAAAAGCATTGGTTGAAGCCGTCAAATCAAAATCGCAAATCAGGATCAGGTCGGCTAGGAAGACCTACAACCAAACATTAAAAATAGCGAAAAAGGAGTGGGAGGAAAAGTTCTGGGCGGACCTTTTGCATGCCAGTCAAGGGAAGGATGCTAGGGGCTTTTGGAACCTGGTGGGATCTAGGAACAGACCTGATGGCACGTTGAGGACTTGTACGATCCCGGCCCAGACCTGGTTTAATCATTTTAGGACCTTATATCTACCGGCAGAAGGGTCCCTCAACGAGCCTTTTTACCTCGCCTTCTTGGCAGAGGTCAGTGTTCTAGATCCCTTCACTACACGGGAGGTTGAGTCTGTAATCAAGTCCCTTGTACCCTTAAAGGCAGCTGGCCCTGATGGGCTACCAGGGGATCTACTTCGAGCTTACCCGACTGAATGGGGCAAACTGTTAACCGCCCTCCTAAATTCAATCTTGGAAGGAGGACCTGTCCCCGAATCCTGGAAAGGGGCAGAGGTTGTCCCCATATTTAAAAAGGGATGTCGGGTTAACCCTGGGAACTACAGGCCGATAAGCTTGATAGACTCGACACAAAAGGTGGCGGGGAAGGTGATTCTGGGGAGGATCCTTCAATGGGTGGACGAGAACCACATCCTGTCTGATTTTCAGGCGGGATTCCGCTCAGGCACGGGGACCATTGAACAGGTCTTCAGACTGATGCTATTGCATTGGAAGGTGGTGGTGCTGGGCAAAGGCAGTCTTTACTTGGCCTTCATTGACCTGAAGACTGCCTTTGACCTGGTTCCTAGGGAAGAACTATGGAGGGTCCTGTATGGTCGCGGGTTGCCCCCCTACATACTGTCGCTCCTGATCAAACTCCACACAGATAATTACGCCCAGGTACGTAGGGGCCAGAATGGGGAAAAGACTGACAGGATCCCGGTCTGCAGGGGCGTCCGACAGGGATGTGTGCTTGCTCCCACACTATTCTCCCTATATGTTAATGGTGTGGTAGAGCACCTGCTTCAAGTACCAGCAGATGCACCCTCCCTCGGGGGCGTACGGATCCCTACCCTGTTGTTTGCGGACGACACCCTTCTCATTGCCAAGACTCCCCAGGGTCTCCAGAAGCTTCTGAATCATTTCCATGGATTCTGTTCGGCAAGGGGGTTGGTGATCAATGTGGACAAGACTAAATATCTGATCATGCACCCACCACGGAAACTAGGACGTGCTCCAGTTCTGAACTCGGTTCCTCTCGAGAAAGTCTCGGAGTTCGACTACCTGGGAATACGCATGAGCGATGCTATGAGCTGGTCACCCCATATCAACAAGATGGTTCTTAGCCACAAAAGGGTGGGGGGCGCGCTGTTAAAGGAGTATCGTGCCTCATCGAGACAGTCCGTGGCTCCACTAATTGACATCTACAAAGCAAGAGGAGTCACTGCAGCGCTATACGGGGCGGAACTATGGGGTCTTTGTAACTTGGAGGCCCTATCCAAGTCGGAGAGCAAATTTCTGAAAGACCTCTTGGCTCTCCCCTTGAGCACCCCAACAGTTCCGGTGCTCTTAGACGTGGGCTGCAAACCAATCAGGGACCAGGCCCGCCTCCGGCCGCTGCTCTTATGGGCCCGCTTGTGGAGGGTTCCAGAACTGAAATCCTATGCCGACGGGCTGTCTGAGGTAATGGGAATGGGGGGGTGGCACAAGATTAAGTGGCTAAGGGACATTAAAAGCCTCCTGGGGGAATTGGGTTTGGGGGTCTTTTGGGCTACAAAATCTGCCCCACCAAAAGCTACCTTGAAAAAACTGTACTGGGAATGGGTTTCCTCTCAACTTATTGTAAATCCCCGTCACTGCAATTCTACCGCAGCCTTTTTAAGATTCAAGGACGTGACGGCCTACGAGCCCTATCTGGATTTGATCACCATGCCAGCTGATAGGGCTCTTTACTTCAGGTTCAGAGTAGGTACCCTTCCGATAGGGGATCTCCCTTCCAGATGGAAAACACCTGTGCAGCAATCACCATTTTGTGCCCTCTGTCCAACAAGGCCTGAGACAGTGACACATATCCTTTTTGAATGCCCTGATTACTCCCGCCCAAGGAGATGTTGGCTCAAACCTCTGTGTAGGCTATTGGGGACACGTCAGCATCAGGAGGCGCTACGTATCTTACTAACTGACACTTCCCCATCCATAGTCTGTGGAGTCTCAAAATTTTTAAGATGGGTTTGGTTGATACGCACTAAAAGACTGTCTATTTCAATTTAATCTATTTTTAACTAACTTATTTTTTTGTATCAACCCTATTTTGCACTTGTTTTTAACGCTGAATGTACTCATAAATTGTCGATTTGCAGTTTTAAATATGTATGTAATGCTTTTAAGATATATCTGCATATCGAAATAAAGCTATCAATCACTATAGCTGACTGTAGGCTTTTGACAGTGTAATAACAATCCACCTTTAAAGGCCTACTGCCCTTAATGTATGCTTTTCACAAAAAATTAGTCAGGCGTACTGCTTTTGCCATATCTTTCATAATAAACAGATAAGGTGTGTGCCATGCTTAGTTTTTACAAGTTCAAGTTCCTCCAGATACCGATTGAAGAATATTTCATGGACAAAACAGTGTGGTAACAGGAATGTTGTGCGTAGCACACAAAATTGGAAATGTGTGGCGGATACTATGCATAAATGGTACTTCCCCAGGTGGTTTTTGCACTGAATTCTAACACGCAATTGAGGCCGTGTATGTTAATGTAGGTAGACTAGAGTACAGGCTATTAGGGCAGTCCAGGTGAGAAGTCACCACTGTTGTAGTCAGGTAATTTGCTGGGGAAGAGCAAAGGAGGTATGAAATTAATCAAGTATGGATGGCGGAACACACTCTTCTTCACTGAGTTTAGCTGTGAAATAAGGTTAAGGTCTGTGGCGAAGAGGGCACCCATGTCATATACTTTTGGGGATGTAGGGATTGGCATAGAACTCTCCAAAAATGACTAGAGGAAGAGTTTTTTTCCAGGTTCCCAGGCGCAATTGTCGAGTTTTTTGTGTGAATTCCCAAACAAAGGAAATGTATTCTGAACTTAGGAGGAATCTCACTGGAGCAATTTCCGACTGTTTTTGAAAATAAATCAGGACTGTGATGTTTAGAGTATATGGTTATGTCTGGTAAGCCTCGTTGGCCGCTGCATTTAAATCCATTAAGCAGACCACGTTGCATTTTCTACTCTAAACATAAATTTTCAACTTGACTCTTAAAACAATCAGCAGTCAGGTTGCTCCATCATATGGGTGCAGATTTATAGTTTTTTTTCCCTGAGGTGTACTTTTGGAAAATGTTGTGAATTCCTACTTGCGACACTGCAGGGGCATTTCTGCATGCATAATTGTAATTGTATTGCAACTTGTGGGATTCATAACACCAAACTCAAAGAATGTTATGGTATGTGGTACAGGCTTCTCCAATGAGAAGCTCATGAGCAACTGGTTGCTCTCCAGCTACATTTAAGTAGCTCTCCTGTGTGTAGTCCAGTTTACTAAATTTAAAGATCTTGCTTGGCTGAATTAATATATCTATACCACAATTGAAATGAGAAACTCTTATTACAAAAAAGGTTGGAGACCCCTGTTCTAGATCATGGAACATGTGTGGCATGGAATATTTATAGATCTTAGAACCTACAGGAGTAGGTGGTTTAGTGTGTGTCTGTGTCACCCAAACCTTCTCTTGTTCGATTGCATCACTTACATGAAAAACAGATTTTATAGCAGTATATCAAATCTAAACTCCCATGCTTTGCATACGCCTCACATCTATTGGTTGCATCAAGAATATGTTCAAATGTTTAGGAAAATAGTCCTCAAAGAGATGATTAAAGCAAGTCTGTCACAGCGTGGTGTGAATGCATCTGATCTAGCTTTTAGTTTGCCAATAGATAATTATCTGACACAGGCAACAGACGAGGATAGGTCGCGACTGCTGTTCTACTGGAGAGCTTAGCACAAGCAAATGCTGTCTAGCCAAGATAGCCTGTTGGTTTTACAGAAGCCAAGGAGGAAAAGGAAAATGCTACTTACCCAGTATGCATCTGGTCTTGGCATACGTTCTGAGGCCTTTGGGGATAAGCTGGCGTTAAGTATCCCAGTTTTAGGGACTGAAGTACATACAGCTGAGGGGCAAGTCTCTCTTTGGATCAAGGAGGCAGTTAGTTCCATCATTCCCCTGAAACCAGGTAAAAGTACCAGCAGAACTCCTTCTGCTAAATGGTTCTCAGTGTAACTGGCTCTCCTAAAGACGGTCTGTAAGCGCCTTGAACGCCGTTGAACGGGGGACTACCTTAATGAGAACAGGGTGCTTTACCTCGCTGCTCTCAAGCTGTATCATAAACGCATTAGGAAAGTACGGAGGGAGTTTTACATTGAGCACAATGATGTAGCTAAACATTGCACCAAAAATATCTTCAATGTAGTGAAATAACTTTCCTATTTAGAGCACGTGACAGCCACAATGCCAGCCTCCTCTGATTATTGCAATCAGGTTGCAGACTTTTTTATGAGCAATATTGATAAAATCTATGCTACCTTCCCTGGAAGTAGCAGGAATCACATCCCGGCTTCTGTAATAGATGGTCACGGAAGTGAGAACAGTTTTGCTTTTTGCTTGCCTGGAGTAAGCGAGGTTCTTAAACTCATGGAGGCAGTTAAATCTGGGTCGCCTTTGGACTCGATCCCCCCAAAATACGTGAGGCTAGGGAAAGAAGTAATTGTTCCGGTTCTTACCTCGCTCCTGAACCTCTCCTTTAGCTCGGTGAGGTTCTTAGTAATTGGAAGCATGCCATGGTGGTTCCATTGCTAAAGAAACCCTCCCTAGACCCTGCTCTCCCAGAAAATCTTAGACCCATATCTTTACTACCTTATGTGGCTAAAATTGCGGAGAAGCATCTTAACAGTCAATAGTCCTTATTCCTGGAAGAGAGACAAGTACTCCACGAAACACAGTCAGGGATCAGATCCCAACATAGTACCGAGTCGGCTCTTCTTCTCGCTTCAGAGGCTCTAAAAACTGCTGCTGATGAGGGAAGAACAACTGCTCTGATCTTCCTAGACCTGAGCGCCGCTTTTGACACGGTCTCCCATGGCCTTCTTTTAGAACAGTTGCGGGAGGCCGGGGTCGGTGGAGTGATATGGAGATGGATTAAACATTATTTGCCCATTGTTGCAAGGTGTTCCGCAGGGTTCTGCTCTCAACCCTACCCTATTTAATATTTATATGCGCCCCTTGGCAAACACTGTGTTGAGACATGGGGTAAAACTGGTATCATATGCTGATGATACACAGCTGATTGTTACCCTGGAGGCAGGAACGGATGGCAAGTTTAAGGCCTGTTTGGGTGAGCTTGCCAACTGGATGAAGCTCTGCTGTTTGCAGCTGAATGCAGGTAAGACGGGGTGATGGAAGTCGGTAAGCAGCCCTCCCTTTGGTCTCACCTGTGGTGGCCGGAGGAGCTGGGACCACCCCCGACCCCCAAGGCCAAGGTTAAGAATTTAGGAGTGTGGTTTAACGACTCTCTTTCATTCTCCGAACAGATATCAGCGGTGGCTGGTGCCTGTTTTGGCATTCTTAGGATGCTGCGAAAAATTCAGGATCTTCTCCCAGTAGAGGCTAGACGGACTATTATACAGGCCCTTGTTACGTCGCGTCTAGACTACTGTAACATCTTGTGCCTAGGGGTGAACCAAAAAAATTTACACATCCTGCAGAAGGTTCAGAATGCTGCAGCTCGCCTAATTTTGAATATTCTTAGATGGGCCTCGGTTGGAGAGACTCTGAGGAAATCACGCTGGCTCCCCATACAGGCAAGAGTCACCTTTAAGGCCTTGTGTTTCACTCACAGGATGATCAATAAAAAAGTTCCTGGCTTCTTGCACCCCCTTCTTACCGCCTACATACCTGCACGCTGCCTAAGGTCCTTGTGCACGGAAAAGCTTATTGTGCCTAAGGTTCGGAAGGTACAGGCTGGTGGGAGTTCCTTTGGCTTCCTTGCGGCGAAAGCCTGGAAACAACCTCCCTGCTGACTTAAAGAGGTGCCTATCGGAGACTTTGTTTTGAAAAAAACTTAAGACGTGGCTGCTCCGCTGTCCCCCTGATGGCCGGAAATAGGTCCTATGCCACTGTTCTATAGGGGGGTTCTGGCTGCATGGTGGGTGGGTGACCTCTGGCCCAGCTGTTGGGTACTAATTTGGTGTTTAGCGCGGTACACTCCGTTGGAGTAACCAGCCGCTCTATAAGCTGTATAATAATAATACAGAGCTGTAGTTATATGCTGTGCATAGATCGCCATCTAGTATTGGGTCCGGATGTTTTCACTTTGTTTTTCTTCTAAGAAGACTTCCCAGTCACAAGGTAGGTGACTGACTCCATTGTTAAATTGTTTTCCCTCAGAGGGTGATAATGGAGTTAGTAAGAGTAGTAAAAGGAGATGTCCATGAATGCATGTATCCAAGTGAAATGTTACTGCAACCGGTATAGGTACCCGGGGAGGCGGGCAGGCGCATATGACTCTACAGCTCTATATGCCAAGAACAGATGCATACTGGGTAAGTAGCATTTTAAATTCGAGGCATATGAGCTGTAGATCATATGCTGTGCAAAGACTACATAGCAGTTATCTCCCAAAGTGGTGGCTAACCTGTATCTGTTGCAGTGGTCTGAAATATGTTATGTTATGTTATGTTATTTTTATTTATACAGCGCACAGCTGCCCCAGCAAAGGGGCGTCCTGGCGCTAAGAGAAAGCAAAACACAACACAACATCAAAGAGAGAAGGGTACAGATAAAAACCTAGCGTTTAAGCAAACAGAAACGTTTTGATGGCGCGCCTGAACTGGAGAAGATCGTCCATAGCCCGGATCTCACAGGGAAGAAGATTCCACCACTTCGCAGCTAACACTCGAAAGGAGCGGCCGCCAGTTCTGCTCAGCCTGAAGCGGGGAACCACTGCTAAATTCTGGCCTAAAGATCTCAACGCTCTCAAAGGGACATAAGGAGTTAAAAGATTCACCAGAATTTGGGGAGACAAGCCTTTGAGAATTTTAAATGCCAGGCAGAGCACCTTAAATTTAATCCTCTGCTTGACAGGGAATGAAGCGAGTGCAGCGTTTTTGCTACTGAGCACCCCCTAGGCAAACCTACCACTACTCTGGCTGCAGCGTTTTGCACTCGCTGCAGCCGGGTAAGTTCCGACTGATTTAGCCCGGCCAGGAGCGAGCTGGCATAGTCCAGCCGGGACAGTACTGATGCCTGAATCACCAGCTGTCTGGTGGGGGCATCGAAGAATTTCAGTATGGGCCTAAGACCTCTAATGATGCCATAGCAAGAGGCCGCCACCCTCTTGGTGTGGCAAGTAAAACTAAGTGTTGGATCCAGCCAAACCCCAAGATTTTTTATCTCCGAAGCCGGAGAGGGGGTCACACCCAGTTCAGAAGGCCACCAGTCATCACCCCACAGTCCCACTTGTTTGCCGACCACCATGACCTCTGTCTTCTTGGTGTTCAGCTGAAGACAGTTAGAGTTCATCCAATTGGCCACTGCCCGCAAACCATCCCTGAACCTGAGGGCCTCCACATCAGAGTCTCCACTCAACGTGACCGCCAGCTGCGTGTCATCAGCATGTGTACATAAAACTGCCTGGCCCACTCTAGCTTGTTGTCTTGCTAACACATCTACACAATAATGTTTTGTAAATGTGTGAGGTGTAGACCATGTAGCAGCTTTATATATGTCATCTATGGGTATATTATCTAAGAATGTCATAGAAGCCCCCAGTTTGCGTGTAGAAAGTGCTCTAGTGGGAACTGCGAACGTTTGTTTTGCTTTTGCATAGCATATTTGAATGCACTTGCAATACCTGATTTTCATATGGAATAGCCTTTGTATGGTGGGGCAAAAGCGACAAAAAGTTGATTTGTGTTAAGGAAAGGTTTTGTTCTTATATGTAATAAAGCAATGCTCTCTTCACATCTAATGTGTGTAGGTTCTGCCACTGAATCTGGTTGAGGGAAGAACACATGTAACTCAACAGATTGATTGATATGAAAAGCAGAAATTACTTTAGAAAGCAATTTAGGATCAGTCCGAAGAACCACTTTATTTTGGTGCATTTGTAAAAAGAGATCTTCTATAGTTGATGCCTGAAGCTCACTCACTCTTCTGAGTGATGTGATAGCAATGAGGAAAGCAACTTTCCATGTGAGAAATTGCAGTTCACATTTGTGCAATGGCTCAAAGGGTGGACCCATTAGGTGAGAACAATGTTGAGATTCCACACTGGAGCAGGTGGACGTCTCAGGGGAATGACTCTTTTGAGTCCCTCCATAAAGGCTTTGATAACAGGTACTCTAAAAAGAGATAGATGTTGTCTATTCTGGAGATATGCAGCAATAGCAGCCAGATGTAAACATATGGACGTGTACACTAAATTGAAACCTTGTAGATGTAACAAATAACATATAATATTTTGGACAGAAGTATCAAGCGGGTTGATGTTGTTGTTATTACAGTATATCACAAACCGCTTCTACTTTGCTGCATAGCAGGCTTTTGTGGTAGGACGTCTAGCCTCTTTGATAATATTCATGCAGTCTAGCGGTAGATTAAGAAAGCCAAACTCTAAGACTTCAGAAGCCAGAACGCCAGATTGAGTTGACTGGGGTCTGAATGTCTTATGTCTCCATGGCTCTGTGTGAGGAGATTAGTTGCAAGACAAAGTTTTTGGTGAGGAACTACTGAGAGTTCCAATAGGGTTGGGAACCAAGGTCGACGTGCCCACGTGGGAGCAACTAGGATTAGTGTCAGGGACGCTTGTTTGAGTTTCTGAACCACTAATGGAATGAGTGGGAGAGGCGGAAAAGCGTAAGCAAATATCCCTGACCAATTCATCCATAGTGCATTGCCTTAGGACAATGGGTGTGGATACCTGGACATGAAGTTTGGGCCTTTTGCATTTAGATGTGTGGCAAACAGGTCTATGTGTGGGAATCCCCACATTTGGAAGAATGGGAGGAGAACTTGAGGGTGTATTTCCCATTCGTGGATTTGCTGTGTCTGACGACTCCGCAAATCTGCCATCTGATTGTCTACTCCTGCAAGGTGTTCTGCTAGGAGATATATTTTGTGATGTATGGCCCTTTTCCAGATGGTCTGTGATAGCTGTGACAGCTGGAGAGAGTGTGTCCCTCCCTGTTGTTGTATGTAGTACATGCCTGTCATGTTGTCTGTAAGAATTAGGACAGTCTTTAGTACTAACTAAACTTGAAATGCTTTCAGTGCCATAAAAATCGCTAGCAGCTCTAAATGATTAATATGAAGCGATTTCTGCTGAAAGCTTCAGATGGCCTGAATTGTGTGGGTTTGGAGATGCGCTACCCAACCTGTCAGTGATGCGTCTGCTGTCAGGACTATCTGTGAAACCGGGTCACTAAAGGGCTGCCCTTTTAAAAGGTTTTGTGTATTCCACCACTGCAGAGAGCAAAGGATGCGGCCATCTACCAACACTAGATCTGATAACTGACTGTGAGCTTGGTTCCACTGACGTGCTAAGCATTCCTATAGGGGACGCATCTGAAGTCTTGCGTAAGGGACTATAATAATGCAAGACGCCATCATTACCAGTAACTGCATGAACACTCAAGCTGGTAAGGAGTGTTGAGGCTGAAACCGAGACATCAGGGTTTATATATTCCAGACTCAGGCTGGAGTTGGGTATGCTAGAGCTTTTTGTGTGTTTATAATAGTTCCTAGATATGCTTGAGATGTGCATTGTTGGAGATGGGATTTGGACAGATTTACTATGACTCCTAGCTCAGTGGAGTGGTGTGGCTCACTGGTTAGAGTGGAGTGGAGTGGCTCACTGGTTAGAGGCAGCAGACCCGGAAGCAGAGAACGGCCCGGGACCCGGGTTCAATTCCCGACGCAGCAGGGTCGTGGACCTAGGGTCAGCGGACTCGACAATTCTCGCCTCGGTGCCTACTCTAACCAGGGATCACACTCGGCAACTCTGGGCATTAAGCTTGCCTCATCTCTACAACGGCCTCCCACAGACGCCGGGGATGCCTGGTTTCACCTTGGAGATACCCAGAAGGGACCATCTCACAGGGAAAGCCAGGACGGGTTCCCCAGCGGTCTTCAGCGCCGGGACGCTCACGGGCAGCTGTGCGCTTTACAAGTCCAATACACACACACACACACACACACATGGTGGAATTGCACAGTTTTTTTGTGTGTGGCGTAGACGGCTGTTGTGCTAGCTGGCCTTTCTGAGCCAGTCGTCTAAGTATGGGAAGACACGAATATGTTGTCTTCTTAGATGGGCTGCGACTACTGCCAAGAATTTTGTGAAAACCCTGGGTGCGGTTGTTACTCCGAATGGGAGGACATTGAATTGATAGTGCTGACCTGCTACCACAAACCTGAGGTATTTGTGGTGCGCAGTCTGTATTGGAATATGAAAGTAAGCGTCATTTAAAACCAGAGTGGAGAGAAAGTCGCCTTGCTGAAGAATGGGAAGCACTTTTTGGGGCGTTACCATATGAAAATGGCTAGACTGAATGTATAGATTTAGTTCTCGGAGGTCTAATACAGGTCTGAGAGAGCCATCCTTTTTGGGAATTAGAAAGTTGAGGGAGTACATTCCTGGTATGGTAAAGGGACTGGTTCTATTGCACCTTCCTGCAACAAAGAGAGAACCTCTTTTTTTTAGAAGGGTGAGATGTTTGTGTGACATAAGGTGTGACCTTGGAGGAATGTTCGGTGGACTGCTTGTAAGCTCCAGGCAAAAACCAGATTGGATAATTTGTAGAACTCATTTGTCTGATGTAATCGTTTTCCAAATGGGTAGAAATTGGGATAGATGTCCCCCAACAGGAGTGGAATGGTCAGGGGTATGGAAAGGAAGTCACTGTTTGGTGTTTGCAGGGGAAGTACGTGTTGAGTTACCTCTGCCTCTTCCCTTGCCGTTGTTTCCTCTATATCCACTTCTAAAATAACCTCTTGAAGAGGATGACTGATTGTTGCCCTTGTAAGAGGAGGAGGGATTGTCTGCAGACATATTTTTGGAGCCGCCCCTGTAAAATGAGCGACAAAAGGATCCTCTGTTGAAAGGTGATTGTAAGGCCCCCATGGACTTAACAACTTCAGTATCCTTTTTCATCTTTACTAGTGATGTATCAACAGCTGGACCAAAGAGATGTTCTTTGTCAAAGGGTTGATTAGAAATAGAGGCTTGTACCTCAGGCTTGAATCCTGAAATTCTTAACCAAGCATGTCTACAGAGCAGTACACTAGTGTTTACTGCCCAAGCTGTTGTGTCTGCCTGATATAGAACATACCTGATAGATGTATTAGTTATTAATTTACCCTCTTGAATAAGGGCACTAGCTCAAGACTTATGCTCATCAGGAGGAAATTAAATGAGCTTTTCGAGCTCATCATAATGAGCTTTATCATACCGTGCCAATGGTGCTTGAGCATTGGCAATGCGCCAATGATTAGCTTCTTGTGGTGCTACCCTTTTGCCCGAAGTGTCAATTAATTTGGACTCTTTATCAAGAGGAGGAGCTTGCCTGTTGTTTGCGAGTTGCTCTTTTGCAAGCATTGGAAACTACCAGAGTCCAAAGGTAACTGGCCTTTGATATATACAGGGTCATTAGGTGCAGATTTGTACTTTTTCTCTACCCTGGAAGGGATGATTTTAGCGCTTACAGGGTCTTTAAAGATGTCATCAGTATGTTTAACAATACCCTTTAACATTCGTAATGTTTCTGTAGCCCTTTGAGATGAACTTAGTGTGGCAAACAAATAATTCTCCTCTAAAGTCTCTTTATGAAGCTCTACTCCATGATATTGTGCAGCTCTGTTAACAAGCTCAATATATCTATCATCTGGAGGGGAAGATCTGGATGGATATAGGTCAGAGTCATTATCTGGTTGAGGGTTAGCATTATAAATATCCCATGGGTCAGTATCCTGTGGTGTGTAGTCATCTATATCCCCATCCCCTGTATCCTGTGGGTCAGGTGATGGTGGTGGAGAAGGAGAATATGTAGATGTAATGAGTAAATGTGGATCAATGATTGAAGAAGGTGGAATGTATGGTTAGTACCCACAATTTCCTTTTTAGAGGAATGTGGTAGTCTTCATGTAAGCCCATTTTCCTCTTCTCAGGAAGTTTGGCATTAATCTGTCCAGTTTCTGGATTAATCACAATCTCCTTCTGTTTCAGATCCGAAGGTGGAATATCGGTCAGAGGCTCTTTAGTTGAAGTATTTTCTTTAGACGCCGGTTTTGGTGCCGAAAGTTTCGCCTTCGAAGTTTTGGCTCCGAAGATTTAGCCTTATACACTGGTGTCACAGACACCAGACAGTGTTTGGATTTTGATGCCAAAGGTTTCAGGTCGGCACCGGTATGAGGACGAGTAGAACCCGAACAGGAAGGTTTTTTTTTTTTTGTTATCGCCGAACTCGAAGGTGGGGCATTCAAAACCTTTTGCCGGGGGTGGAGGAGATAGTAGGGGAAGGAAGTCTTTTTACTCACGATCCGTCGTCCCGGTGTGAGATCTTTGGCATCGGAGTCTGCTTCAGACACGGAGATGTGTTCTTCATCCATTTCGGCTTCCTGCGCTTGTGATTCTTCATGTTCGGACTTGTCTCCGAGGAGATCTGGTGCAGAGCCACTTTCCTGGTACATTTCTTGATGTCGAGCCTGACGGTCACAGAGCGGCTTCTTCGATCGAAATGACGACATACATCGCAATCCTTCTCGTCGTGTTCCAGTGATAGGCAAAGGTTGCACACTTCGTGCAAGTCGGTGCGTGGAAACTTAGCGCACGAGGAGAATGGGAAACACAATCGATAAACAATGCCGTAGAGGGTAGTGGATTGCGCATCGAAAGGGGCCCGAAAAAGCGGTGCCGAACCGGAGCACGACAATTCACATCCGAACGCCGTGGCGGAAAAAAACAATCTAACAATGGAGTTGATGCCCATGCGCACTATCGCCGACAGGAGGAGTCACCTACCTCGTGACTGGAAGGACTTCTTTGAAGAAAAACAAAGTGCAAACATCCAGACCCTACATTAGATGTCAATCTATGCACAGCATATGATCTACAGCTCATATGTCTCGAACACCTATTTTCTAAAACCCAGCTTCCAGGTATCATACTACTTTTTAGTCTATGCAAAACAAAAGGATCTGTTATAGATTACATATACAAAAAAATGTTTCTTACTTGAACACTACTCTTGCAGCTTGAGGTCTATTATTTATCCACCTGCAACAGGAAAATGCCACACCTCACGGAAGAGAAGAAGTACGCCTGAGGAATAACGCCCCTATTCTAAAGGGCCTGCATCGGCTATGAATGTTTTGTATTTATTTTCATTGGATGCCTTTATTAAGCATGACCCTTGCCCCAAGAAGCAATGAATTGCTTTACATACAACGAGACATACAATCTAAAATGAATCACAGAATCATGAACAGGAGCTTTACATAAACACAAGGGTAGCACCAAAAGTGAAGTGCGGAATATGCATATCTGAAGACTCAGGAGATTAGTAGCTGTCGGGGGGACAAAGGTATATCGAAGGATAGCAAGGAAAGAAGATAAAGGTTTTGGGTTCCCCTCTTCAAGGTCTCACAAGAAGAGACAAGTTATTCCAGAGTTTGAGGGCCAAAAATTAGAGTCTACCTTCTTTTCTTGCCTTGGGATCTACGGTTTCATCACATTAATGTTAAAGGTGACACAAGAGGGGCCTGAGAGCTAAAGTATTTCAACTAGTTAGTCAAATATTTCAAAGTGGATAACCTTGTAAATGAAGCATAGAGATCTAAAATAAATGCAGGTTGGGTAGGGGAGAAAAGGTAGGGTGATGTGACTGACCTAACATTAGTCAGATGCAGCATGGAAGACAACCTTCAGGGCATCGGTTAATTCATATAGTACAGTTACACAGCTGATGGGTGAGAATAAGTGCTTGTACTCCGATTCTGAAAATGTGGTCTGGGAGGACTGAATCTAATTTGGTGTGGAAGACTTACCCAAACCCAAGCCAAAGATCAATTTTATACCCAGGAACTTGACAATGGAGATGTAAAATGTGTAGAAACCTCCACGATGCATACTGTTGAGCCTCGGTACATTTTGGGCTTGAGCTGTATTTATTGACCATTACTATTGAGTCAGTCACTAATTAGTGCTGAACCCTGAGCCCCTGACCATCTATATTGATTCAGTCAACGAATGGGAAGGCAGCTAGAATTAATGACCATTAGTATTCAGTCAGTTTACAACTGGAGCCAGATCTTGCCAGCACTAACCATTTCTATCAGTAGTGATAAGGTCTGGGACATAACATATGCATCCTCAAATAAGAATGATGTTTGTGCTATAAACAAGCCAAATTAATAAGTATACCATGTTATAAAGCATACATTTCCTCCATGCATTACTGCATTGCAGAAACAGGAATTCACGCACCTCCTTTTTATCTTTGGACTTGTCGATCTCCTTCTTTAGGATTTCAACTCTTTTAAAAGACTCCTTGCTGTCGATGCTGTAGACCAGCACATAACCGTCAGTGCAAGAGAAGCAGTGCTTGGGCAGCTCCATGTTGTCCTTCAGGCCCCGTGTGTCATAGAAGCGAACCTGCTCCCGGACCCCTCGGTCTGTCTCCACTGTCCCTACATAGATGTCCTCCTGGGTCTCCATCGTCTGCGAGCCTGTGAGGAAACAATGTACAGGGAATGTTTAATTTTCTTGATAAAAAAGGTGTTTGAAATGTAGAGAAGGCAAGGGTTTTGGTGAGGAACCTTGCTAGAACACTAAGGGACAAGTGCAGCCTTACCAGGAACACTGAACTAGACGTCATACCTTCCCAGGATCAAATCCTGGCTTGCCTCACAGTATGACTGAGTCACTTTGTCATTCTTAGTGGAAAAATATAGACCATGTGGCTGTTACCATGTATGTACCATGAAATTATATGTTTTGCATTGGGGTATTGAGGACATGCATCTCAAAACCAAGTTTTACCACTCTAGTACCGCCAATCAAAAGGAACAACGTCTGCAAACATTTACAAAAGAGAAGGCCTCCCCACTCTAGTGATCTTGACTCCTCAGCTTCCTGCTGGCAGTCCAAGACACATGGCTCAGCCAACAGGGCAAATTCTGGGGAAAATCCACCAGGAGGTCCGACCCTCTACCCAATTAGCTGAAAATGGCACTGTCACCTCATGGATGAAATCCGAAAGAAGAGCTAAGTGGTCCCCAGTATAAAAGCGCATGGCAGGGAAAGTTCTGGCATCCCAGGCAGAGAGTAGGCCAAGACTGTGTTTCATTGCTCAGTCCTTCCAACTTCAAACTATCAATTCTAGATGGCTGTTGCTCAAAGTGCTTGAGCAAGTAGCTTCTAGGCGGAGGACCAGAGTGGGGAAAGACGACAAGCAAAGTAAAGTGACAGAGAGCGAGAGAAAGGAGGGGACGAGGACACTTAAATGGCTTTCTGATTCTCAGGGCACCAGTGGTTTGAGGGGAAAGGATGAGGTTTCCAAAGAATATATTTTGAATGGCCCTTACAAATTGGCCACACACTACATTGTTACTATGGCAAACGTAGGCTGTACGTTTCAATGACAGGGTAGTTACAACCTGCTCTCACTGTGTTGAGCCGTCCACTTTAATGACAACGGAGTCCTGGTCTGCTGTTGAAGTCGGCACCAGCAGCTTAAAGAGTACTTCTGGCCCGCATCCATGACCATAAACTTTAATCACAGTGGGAGTTCTTAGCTGCTCTCAGCGTCTTGGTCTAAGTTGAGGGGCCTGTTTCATAAAGGGCTGCATAGGAGTGTTTTACACTCCTGCTAGGCACTATGGATACATTTTTGAAATCTCAATTAATTTGTTCTAAATCATCCCTCATAACTAATCCCTTTTCCTCTATAATTATGGATCTTACATCCACTTCCTTTTCCCCCAGGGTCTCTTGAGCACTGTGCATAGAGACAATGTAGTTTATAATCTGCACATAACAAGCAAATGATTTAAACAAACATCTTTTGAAAGCGGTCTTGTCAGCGCAGCGGTCATCAAACGTAATGTGATCAACCTAAAAAAGAGTTTTTAAGAGTACTACATAGAGGGGTTTTGGCTTAGCCCACCTCTTAGTAGCCAGGAGTACGTGTTTTGATTGGGCAGAAGTTGTGTGTTTCCACAGAAAAATAGTGCTTACCCTCCATGCAGCTGTGATTATTTTATTTATCCATCTGCTTCAGCCAGCAGCAGTATGACTGCCTGAGCTCGAACTTTCAGGGGCACACACGACATAGTAAAGTGTCTTAGATAACCAGATAATTGGGTGTTGTTTATCTCTGGCAGCACCACAGAGGGCTGTTGTGGGCTTGAGAGCAGTATGGAATGCCCAGGGATTCACAAATCTACAAGGAGTTTTAGGTCCAATTCACAGTGCAACTGTCACATGGCCTTTGTGATCAACAAAAAGAACTTTCAGAGTACTACTGAGAAAGTGGTTTTGTCAAATTGTATACTTGATACAGCAAGACTGAGTTGGTTAAGGCGGTACACGCAAATGATTTTAGCTACAGGCCTGCTCTTTTTATTAAATGTGCAGGTAAAGGCACTAGGCTTGACATATTTATTGGGAAAAGACTATGATAAAGTCAATAAACATTTAAGTGCGGATCGTTATTACTCCATATTAAAGCCCACAGATAGGCATTTTGTTACAATATTTATGGATTACCTTAGCGGTCATGAGGCTTGGTGTTGGTTACCCCCTCTTACAAACCATACATTTAGAGGTTTTGCTCTTCGGGAATCCTTGGTAAAGCCTTTTAGAAATAGTATTTTGCTTTGCCAACTGTATACATTTGCAAGTTTATGACTATATGCCGGTGGGAAAGCTTATGCTCAGTACAACAGGCCTGAGAGGGATATGGCGACAAATCCATGATAACAGCTTTAAGCTTGATTGGTGTGAAGGAAAATGTTATTCCAGATGCCAAAGGCCTGGCATGTTTATTATGAACATTTATTAACAAGGTAGTAGGCCTGGGTTGTTTACTGAGAAAAGCATATGGAAAAGCCAATAGGCTTCCAATAGTGGATTGTTATCACATTGTGTTACATGCTCTAGAAAAGCATTTGGTTCCAAGTAATCTCACAAATCACAATGGTCGCAATGGTTTTGGTGTTGATCATTCACCCTGACAATACCGTGGAGAAGAATTTCAGTGTGATGATTCATTTTAGGCCCTGTTGAAAGTGGTTCTATATTGTTTTGCCAACTGCAATTTTGTACATACTTGTTATTTTATCAATGAATGCCCATTGGTTGCCAGCTTAGGCGCACATTGGGAGGCCTGGGGTGTATATAGTGTCAAGACATTAGTAAGGGCCTTATCTGTTACCTGGTAAACATTATGTCAAATTCATTAGGTATGATTTGTTTATAATGAACAGTTATGACAAACCACATATTTACTTATGCCAACTACCCCTCCTGGGGTATATAGGCCATCAACCAGGACTCTCTAGTCATCTCTGTCTTGGGCTTTTCATTCAATCTGACTCCAGGTGTAACTCATCACCTTGTAGTTAGACACGAGGTCAGATGTTTCTTGGCCTTCCTCTTTTCCTTTTCCCTTGAGGTTTCCAGGTGAGGGCTTGTCTGGTAATGTTTGATGCTGCCACAGGTCGTTGTTGCTGATGGTGTTCAGCAAGCAGATTTGGAGAAACTACCTCAGATAGGTGTTGATGAAGAGCTGGTCTTTGTTGGTGGTGGTCCCTGTTGTCCTCCAAGTTTCTGCTCCACACAGAAGAACTGATTTTACGTTACTGTTAAAAAACCTGATCTTGGTTTGCAGGGTTAAGTTCTTCGAGCTCCAGATCTTCTTTAGCTGAATGAAGGCAGCCCTTGATTTGCAGAATCTTGCCTTGGCCTTGGCGTCTGTACCGCCCTGCTGGTCTATAACACTGCTCAGGTAGGTGAATGCCTTAAACTCTTTCTGTGCATTGCCTGCTAGAGTGACTGCAGTTATGCTGCCTATGTTAGCCGTCAGGATTTTTGTTTTTTCCCCTGTGGATGTTAAGGTCAAGTTGTGCTGATGTGCCTGCCACTTTGTTGGTCTTCTCTTGCTTCTGCAGATGGGTATTGGAGAGTAGGGCCAGGTCGTCGAGTTGCGTCCAAGGTATCTACTGGATCCCATTTATTTTCCTTGTTGTGGATGTCTTCATGATCCAGTCTATGGCCAACAGAAAGAGAAAAGGCGAGAGCGAACAACCCTGGCAGACTCCTGTCCTCACTTCAAACGGTTCCGTGGACTATCTTGCAAGTCATTTCCTCATAAGATTCCCTTACGATTCTTACAAGTTTATCTGACACACCGAATTGGCGGAGGAGTTTCCAAAGGATCTCCCTGTCTATGCTGTCGAATGTCTTCTTACAGACATTGACATAGATGGAGAGTTACATTCCACTGATTGCTAAATAATGATGCGCAGTGTTGCAATGTGGTCTGTGCAGGACCTATATTTGCGGAAGCCAGCTAGCTGGTCTAATAACTGTGTGTCAACTTATTTTTTCATTCTGTTCAGGAAGACTCTGTTGAACATTTTGCCTGCAGTTGAAAGAGTTACTCAGCTTTCTTGGGGATCTTAATCATATATTCCGCCTTCCAGTCTGATGGCACCTTTTCTTCTTTCCAGCTACTTCCAAACATGGGGTAGAGCATGCTTCAATATCAACCTTAAGTGCCTCTACAGGAATGTTCACAGGTCCTGCTGCCTTTCCATTTCTCAGATATTTGATGGCTTGCCGTATTTCTTCTTTGGTTGGTCTGCTGCAGTCGACAGGCACATCCTTGTCAGCTGGCTGTATGTCTGGTGGAGACTACAGAACTGTAATTTTGTACATATCTGTAATGTTATAAATGTATGCCCATTGGTTGCCAGCTGATGCTCACACCAGTAGACCTATGTTGTATATAGTGTCCAGCCATTAGTAAAGGCAAATGCCCTATCTGTTCAATTGGAAACAATATGTCAAATTTCTTAGGTATGATGTTTATAATGAACAGTTATGACAAAGCAGGTCTTACTTATAAAGGCAAGTACCTTTTAAGGCTAGATTGCTATCACACGTGCTAAAGCCTGTAAACAGTTATTTTGTTACATGGAATCTCGCAGATTATCATAGTAGGCAAGGGTTTGGTGTTGGTGATCCACCCGAACAAACCATGGGGGTAGAGGATTGTATATAGTAATCCTTCTTAGGCTCTATTAGTGAGATTGTAAAATTATTTGACAACTGCATTTTGTACATTGTAATTTTACTATGGTATACCTGATGGTTGCTTCGTAGGAAGGCGAATGAACAACACAATAGGTCTGAGTTGGTTATGGTGACGAGCCAATGGTAAGGTTATAGGTCTGATTATTTATAATGAAAAGTTACAATAAAGTCAGTATGCCTAACACATTGATTGTGAAAAGCATAAGTTAAAGTCAATAAGCCTTTAATGGTGGATTGGTATTACTATGTATTAAATCCTGCACTGAGGAATTGTGGTATATGTAATGTCACAGGTTTCCTTTGTAGGTAATGATTTTGGTGTTGGTACCACCTCTGACAAACCCTAAGAGAAGAAAATTGGCACTGTAATAATTCTTGCTACAATCTCTTATTAGCTGACTGCCAGGATCTTAACATAAAGAAAATCATTAAATGATACATGCGGCCTTCTATATAAATATATATCCATAAAGATATAAAGAGGGACCTTCAGTCGGGTATGTTCTGCCATTGGTCTGTTTGAGTGTCATTGACAGCGTACTGCATGGAGTAATGGTTCTGTCCACATCAGTCACTGGCTCTCTTGCCCTGCATATGATGGCATTTTTGGATGCCATGTGTACACCCGCCTGAAAATGAGTATCATTCAGTGTCAGGGGTGTTTGGCCAGTCCTTTAGTTTTCAATGTTCTCCTTTTATAGTTCACCTTTAATTTCTCTGTTTTCACTCTTTTTTAAAAATGTTTCTTAATAAGATACTGCAGTTCTCCAGATAGCGCTCTTGCCGTTCATTTAATCTGCAAAGCACTGCATCCCATGGGGCACTTCCTCAAAACCAGGAGAGACCATTATGGCTTGCTGTTCATAATGTATTATTGTGAAAACAATGGTTCTCCTCAGTAATATATTAGAATATAAAATAAAACAAAGCAACAATGGCTGTATACAAGAATACTATTCAAAGGATCTGATAAGTAAAGTGTATTCAAAAAAATATATTATAATATATATATATATATATTCACTGAAAAAACCATAGGTTATAGACCATATATAGTTAGGAATTAGCATTTACAAAACCTTGAAAATTCACTGAAAAAACCATAGGTTAAAGACCATATATAGTTAGGAATTAGCATTTAAAAAACCTTATTTTACTCACACAAAACCATTGAAATTCCATATATAGTTAGTTGTACTAACTATATATTGCGCACCCGCAATCCACTGCTGATCATGTCACATATTACATCATTCATGACATGGTCAGTGACATCACTGATGACATCACTGATGACATCTCAAATGACATCACTGATGACATCACTGATGACATCACTGATGACATCTCAAATGACATCACTGATGACATCACTGATGAGTTAAAATATGTCTTGAGTGGATGTATAAGTGTCTGGATGAAGGATTTAGTAGGTGCATGACTGACTGTATGAGTGAGTGATTAAATGTGTCTCACTGAGTGCATGGGTTAGTGACTAAACTGTCTTAATTTGTGCATCATTATGTCTGTTGTTCTGAAAACTGCTGCATGTGTTGTTCAGTAGCTATATGAGTAACTATATGGGTTATTGATTGGTTGCCCAAGTATTTGTATGGGAGACTGAGTGTGTGTGGCTGGGAGGTGTATGACTCTGTGCATAGATGTGTGAGCAGTTGATTCACTAGATGTATGGGTTCAAAAGTGCATGTGGAAACAGCTGTATGGGCGGTTGACTGTGTGCATCAGTGTATTGGTGAGTGAATGGATATCTCAGTGCTACATGTCAAAGTAAGTACATATGTAAAACACAGTACATGTGAGACTTGACATATAAAAATAACTGTGCATAAGAGCCAGTGAATGTGTGAGTGGCTGTATGCATCATTGTGAACTTGTATCCAGGATTGTATAAGAGAGTAAATATGTTTTAGTATATGTTTGAATAAGTAAGGTGTGTATAACTGTATAGTTGGGAAAATGGTGGTGTGATTGATTGTTTGCATGACTGACTAGGTGTGTGTGTGTAACTTCATGGATGAATGACAATCTGTGAGTCTGTGTTTACACTGAGTGTATCTAAGGTTATATTAGAGTCTGAAGAGGTTCATCGTATTATCACATGAATGATGTCATCAGTGATGTGATCAGTAATGTCAAATGAGATGTCATCAGTGATGTCATTTGAGATGTCATCAGTGATGTCATTTGAGATGTCATCAGTGATGTCATCAGTGATGTCATTTGAGATGTCATCAGTGATGTCATCAGTGATGTCACTGACCATGTCATGAATGATGTAATATGTGACATGATCAGCAGTGGATTGCGGGTGCGCAATATATAGTTAGTACAACTAACTATATATGGAATTTCAATGGTTTTGTGTGAGTAAAATAAGGTTTTTTAAATGCTAATTTCTAACTATATATGGTCTATAACCTATGGTTTTTTCAGTGAATTTTCAAGGTTTTGTAAATGCTAATTCCTAACTATATATGGTCTATAACCTATGGTTTTTTCAGTGAATTTCAATGGTTTTTTAATAGCAAATATCATAAGCTGTCGAATGTCAAGTACGTGGTAAGTAAAAACATTTTCGTGTTTATGCACACTGATCTGCTTTGAATGCTGCCCCCCCCCCCCTCATTTCTATTAGGAGTACTCTCTCTTTGCAGATAGTGAAGGGTAGTTAACGCAGGCCTTTGCCCCCGTTGTAATCCGTCGTGCCTGCTTCTCTCTCCATTTCATTGATTGTTCTCTTTGGTTCATTCTCTATTTACAAACAAGCACAGAGTCGCAATACTCTGTTTAGTCTTTGCAGATAGCGAAAAATCGTGTAAAAAAACAAAAGGAATCGAGCAAAATCAGTAGGCCACTAATGGGATCTCTTTTTGACCTGGCTAAAATAGAAACATTAGGAACAACCTGTTGAAAATAGCAATGTGTATGTACATAAGCGGCGTTCATTTGTGTTCACAGTACCCCTTGTTGATTGTTTGAATCGAGCATTGAATTGTTCGAAGTTGGTTCTCTTAAGGATCTTCTCTGCCTGCAAACGAGGAAGAATAGGAATATTCTCTCTCCCTTTGCAGATAGTGAAAGGTAGGTAACGCAAACCTTTAACACGTCGTGCGTATTTCGTTCCTCATTGATTGATTGTTTGCCCGAACATTGACTGTTTGGGAATTGGTTCTTTTTGGAGGTATTCCCTGTTTGCAAATAAACGTAGGAAAATCTTTGCAAGTAGTGAAAGGGTAGGTAATGCTGACCTTTGTCCCCCGTTGTAATCTGTCATGCCTATCTACTCCCCACTGATTGATGCACCTGTTTCACCCGGACCATTTACTAGAGATAGGTCATCTGGCCCGACCAGAGAGCACCCCTAGTGAAAAGGACATATGCAATAATAACGAAGTGATCACTGTATCCTGTTAACAGAAACTTTAGCATAAAACAACCTGGAAAGAAAGGAATAGGAAAACGAAAATCAGTAGGCCACTGATGAACTTTTTATTAAATAACAAACAAAGAAACGATAACAATACGTAATGATAAAACCTATTATTGTCCTAGAAACAAGAAACGTTAGAAGTAAGCCCGTAATAAGAAACCTGAAAACAGTAAGAGAAACCAAGTGTGACATTGCAACGGCCACAAGGCAACGAGGCTTCATCGCCCCTCACTGCCCCAAAACGTGTCTGTCCCACCGCCTGCCACGCCCAAATAACGGCAAACTGGGATAGATACAAGTCAGCAGACATCCGCCCCATTCTGGAAACTTTATCGGGATTGTACTTGATTGAGTGTGATGTCACAAACATTTGTGCGGATCTAGATTGTGTTAAGGAATACAATAGGTTAAGAAGAGAGTATGCACCACATTTGCCTCAATATCCTTTGTTTGAGAAACAGGTTTGCGGCTACGCCCAGCCGGAAGCAACACATATAAGGCGGGTCCTGCTGCCAACCGCCGGCCAGGAGATCATCACGTAGGGTGTAGCCGGAGGAGAGGCCGAGGCCAGCGGGACCCGGCCAGGGGGATTGCTACGACCACCCTGGAGAGTTGCAGGGGGGGGAATGTCCGTGTCCTCGACCCTCCCCTCTCTCTCCCAGTCCGGCCACCATCAACCAGAGGCCGAGGCCGACGGGATCCGGCCGCGGTGGCGGTAACCCTGGAGAATTGCAGGTTAGACCCTCTCTCTCCCAGTCTGGGCCAGCATCCATGGAGGGCCTGGGAGTGGAGAGGCCACTGCACGAAAGGCCCAGGAGAGGCACCACACGCCAAGGCCTGCCCCACCGGATGAGCCAAGGAACCCGTTCATGGGGCCAGAGCAAAGGGCGTCCGGCCGCCATCCACCGGAGGTCCGGCCCAAAGACGGACGGGACATTTCTTCTTTCTTTTATAATGGCTGCGACAACACTGGGGGGGGATGTCTTGCACATGCCTCCGACCCCCCCCCCTCGTTCTCATCGCCTGGTCCGGCCATAACAAATGTCAAGCGAGACGCCGTGGGGTGCACTGGGTGGGAGAGACAGTGCGAACAGGCCTCTCCCGCCTCCCCAGGTGGAGGCTTCCCAGCTGCACCCTCAGCGCTCCAGGCGCCCGGAAAAAGGTTCTTCCACTGTGGCGATGCTGCAACGTCTCGCCCGGCAGGGTGGAGCCCGTCCGCTCATTTGACCCCGCGATCGCCAGTAGCTACCGAACTCTCAAAATGGCGGTCGACCTGGCAAGAGCGGGCCCAGCATGAAGAAATGGCCCGGTCACTGGTTGACTCCACCACCGTAGTCCTCCACGACCTTGAAGATTCTAGAGGAGCCGCGGGAGTCCCCGACCCCCGCAGACACCCCCGATGGGGAATGACTGCCATGATCGCCCGTGGAGTGACGAAACTGTAGCCGCGGGACGTCGGCGCTCCCATGCTGGCGCCAGCCTCAGTTTGAATGACTAGAAACCTGCAGACCTCAGTTCCGGTGAAAGCACAGTGTGACCCGGTAGGAAAAATTGTTGCACCCCCTCCCCTTTTTGACTGATGGTTCAAACCACCGATCCTTTCCTTTGCCCTTTTAACGGAACTTTGGACTGCCTCCCCCCCCCCCCGCGGCGCCCCACGCCGTTATTTGCTGGGCGGCAACTTACTAGACATCACCTTCATGCCATCCAGATTTCAGCGCGTTCTGCTGCCTTGGAACTATTCGCACAACAGACCGCTACTGACAACCCACCCCCCGGGACGCCCCACGCCGGATACCCAAATCAGTGCGGCACCCAGGCAAGATCTTCTGAATTTTCATAATTTGAAAGAACTAGTAACATGTCCTCATCAGGAATTTCCTCTTCAATCATCTCATCAGGAATCTCCTCATGAAAAGTCTGCAATGATGATTCTTGTAACTCTATGGTCTCCAAACATTCGATAAATTCGCCATCAAGAGATTGATCAAAAAAATCATTCAAGTCATCTCCTCCTTGTGAGAATATTTCATTATTGGTGCTGTCAATTTCATTAAATGTAGTGGATAATTCAAAAGAAATTGCCACGGTCTCTTCATTGTTTAAATGTTTTTACTGTTTTTATTTTGTTGTATATATTTATAAGTTATTAAAGTTTTATATTCCTACTACTTTGTTGGAGTGCTATATATTTTTAATGTGACACATAATTGTAAAAACTTTGATGTACAAAGAGTCATCCCTGGAATCTTCCGCTTCAGGCTCGGTCCCCTCCCCAATCACAATACAGGATGGTTTTCAGATAGTAGGAACGCGTGTGGTTTGACGGATCTCATCGGGTGTGGGCCTTGATCTACTATAACTCCTTTGAAGAGGGGTGATTCTTTACAGCTGGGGCCATAAACTACATCTGCAGGGCTAGCTGATAGCCTGGACAATCGGACACAGAGGAAGAGGAGTGTCAGAGGGTGCGGTAGTGAATAGGGCGAAAGGGAGGTGTCGGGCGGGCACAGAGTGTGATTCTCAGGGAAGAGCAGCGCAGATGGGGGGAGGTTTATTGCCGATGCATAAGACAGAGAGCGGGGGTGACCAGTGCCTGGGGAAGATGCTTGCGAGGGTGGGGAGCCATGCTACGGATCAACAGCGTGCAGAGAGTGGGTCTGGTCAAGGCATCTAAAATGGCTGCCGTGCACGACAAAAGTGTGGCATTTCAAAAAAGGCAAGATGGCGCAGACAATGTTTTTCAACACTTCCTCATTTCCTTCGAATCGAACGATAACAGACGTTGGTGCATATTACCAAAGTTAAGCGATATTTATCGCTAACGATGCTTAGCAACAAATTTTTTACCGCTAAGCATCGTCAGAAATTATCGCAGATAAACCTTGCTATTATCAAGGTTTATCGCAAATGCGATAAAAAACGGCCGCAATGCATGAATATCGCTAAAAAGTCAGCGATATTCATGCATTACCGAGCTAATGCTCTTAGCCATGTTATCCACCTCCCATTGGATAACATGGCTAAGAACTGCTCAGGGCAGGTGTTCGTTTTTGGAGATATTCGCGCTTAGCGCGAATATCTCCAAAAGTTGGTAATAGGAGATAGATATCTTGCATGTTGAAATGCAAGTTATTGTGGTATATGGAACTCATACCATAATCTCTCAGGAAAACAGAAACTGATCCTTTTGGGACCGCCTGAGAAGGCCTAGGGGGTGAGGGGTACTCTACTTTGCCCCCTTTTCACGTTCCGAACTATTTTATTTTACTCTCTTCTGTAATTACACAAAATGGCAGCGATAAGATGCATCAGACACAGACAGTGAGAGAAAGGAGGCCGGAGATGAAGAAGAGATGTCAAATACACATTGGAGATAATATAGTGGGAGAAGGAAAGTAAATATGAGTAAACTTACCATGTAACATAAAAATGTTGCACTCTATACTATAAGTCTCATTTTATACTACAATCACTTCGCTACAACCTCATGAATTAAAAATAAAAATGAATAATGTCTCAAACAATTTTTGATTTCTAAATATAAATTTATTCTTCTGAATTTTCAAAATTTGAAAGAACTAGTAACATGTCCTCATCAGGAATTTCCTCTTCAATCATCTCATCAGGAATCTCCTCATGAAAAGTCTGCAATGATGATTCTTGTAACTCTATGGTCTCCAAACATTCGATAAATTCGCCATCAAGAGATTGATCAAAAAAATCATTCAAGTCATCTCCTCCTTGTGAGAATATTTCATTATTGGTGCTGTCAATTTCAATAAATGTAGTGGATAATTCAAAAGAAATTGCCACGGTCTCTTCATTGTGAGCCATTTTATTTTAAAATTGCTTGCTGTAAATTGCAGAAAAAAATAATCACTTTCATTTATCGTTTTTAGTAATACATAATATAAAACTAACTTTATCAAGTATTTAGTATAACAGAAGGACTGTAAATAAATAACAGAAAACATTTTTCAAATTATCTTAAAGTGTACAACATAGTTCCCCTTACAAATTAACAACTCACCTTTTTAAAAGTAGGAGAAGTGTTAGTACTGTGTAAATCAAACACCAGAAATTGAGCACCAAAAATTCCTCACAAATATACCTCAGACAGTAGTATCACAAAATGGCTGTGGTTTCCTCTCATTTTAGATATATACATAACCAATTAACTTTCATCACACACAAATACAAAACCAAAGTAACATTTTAATTGGTTCTAAATTTCAACACTTTCAAATGTGTTTTCCCCATGCAATTTTCCATAGGACATTTAGATACGTCTACAGCCTGAATGGCTGAACGGAATTACACCAAACTTGGCAAAATGGTACATCAAACCTAAGAGGTCAGGGAGGATCTACTATGCCCCCTTATGGTCATTTGCCCCTTCGCTTTGGCCTCCTCTTGTCTCTCGATCCTACCGAGAGAAAAGATGGCGGCCGCTACGGACTGTTTGGAATGTTTACAGACGCCGGAGAACCAATCAGCTTCGCAAAGCTCCGTAACGCGAAAAGTACGTGAAGCGGAGCGCTGTTACAGATATATATCTTTTTTTGAACGTTAATTTCTCAAAATCCACTGGAGCACATATATTGAGACCTAGCAAAGGCACATCGGGCTACCAGTCCCTAATATTTTGCCAAGTTTCGTGCAAATCCATTCAGCCGTTCGATTATTATTATTATTTTTTTATTTTGCCCCGCGGGGCCCTTTTAAAACCTCCACATCAAACCTAGGGGGTCAGGGAGGATCTACTATGCCCCCTTATGGTCATTTGCCCCTTCGCTTTGGCCTCCTCTTGTCTCTCGATCCTACCGAGAGACAAGATGGCGGCCGCTACGGACTGTTTGGAATGTTTACAGACGCCGGAGAACCAATCAGCTTCGCTTCACAAAGCTCCGTAACGCGAAAAGTACGCGAACTGGAGCGCTGCCCGGTCCGCTGTTACAGATATATAACTTTTTTTGAACGTTAATTTCTCAAAATCCACTGCAGCACATATATTGAGACCTAGCAAAGGCACATCGGGCTACCAGTCCCTACAATTTTGCCAAGTTTCGTGCAAATCCATTCAGCCGTTCGGGCTAAAAGTGAGGCCAACCGCCCTATAGAAAACTCAATGTTAAAAACACGTTTTGGGACCCCCCTTTTTTCTCAGCCCCCCCTTGACAAACCCCCCCAAATTTTCAGTGGCTGCTCAGAAACAAAATGTTCCATTTTCCTGAAAATTTCATGGTTCTAAATTTCAACACTTTCAAATGTGTTTTCCCCATGCAATTTTCCATACGACATTTAGATACGTCTACAGCCTGAATGGCTGAACGGAATTACATCAAACTTGGCAAAATGGTACATCAAACCTAAGAGGTCAGGGAGGATCTACTATGCCCCCTTATGGTCATTTGCCCCTTCGCTTTGGCCTCCTCTTGTCTCTCGATCCTACCGAGAGACAAGATGGCGGCCGCTACGGACTGTTTGGAATGTTTACAGACGCCGGAGAACCAATCAGCTTCGCAAAGCTCCGTAACGCGAAAAGTACGCGAAGCGGAGCGCTGTTACAGATATATATCTTTTTTTGAACGTTAATTTCTCAAAATCCACTGGAGCACATATATTGAGACCTAGCAAAGGCACATCGGGCTACCAGTCCCTAATATTTTGCCAAGTTTCGTGCAAATCCATTCAGCCGTTCGATTATTATTATTATTATTTTTTTTTGCCCCACGGGGCCCTTTTAAAACCTCCACATCAAACCTAGGGAGTCAGGGAGGATCTACTATGCCCCCTTATGGTCATTTGCCCCTTCGCTTTGGCCTCCTCTTGTCTCTCGATCCTACCGAGAGACAAGATGGCGGCCGCTACGGACTGTTTGGAATGTTTACAGACGCCGGAGAACCAATCAGCTTCGCTTCACAAAGCTCCGTAACGCGAAAAGTACGCGAACTGGAGCGCTGCCCGGTCCGCTGTTACAGATATATATCTTTTTTTGAACGTTAATTTCTCAAAATCCACTGCAGCACATATATTGAGACCTAGCAAAGGCACATCGGGCTACCAGTCCCTACAATTTTGCCAAGTTTCGTGCAAATCCATTCAGCCGTTCGGGCTAAAAGTGAGGCCAACCGCCCTATGGAAAACTCAATGTTAAAAACACGTTTTGGGACACCCCTTTTTTCTCAGCCCCCCCTTGACAACCCCCCCCCAAATTTTCAGTGGCTGCTCAGAAACAAAATGTTCCATTTTCCTGAAAATTTCAGCCAATTCCGTCCACAAACGCCAAAGTTATTAGACATAGAATTTTCAAAAATCCCATAGAGAAACAAGCATTGAAAATGCAATAGGTCTCGCAATAGAAGAGTTTGACATTTTTCGTTTGTCAAATGGAGGAGTGGCGTTGCGTGGATGAGTGGCGTTGCGTGGATGAGTGGCGTTGCGTGGATGAGTGGCGTTGCGTGGATGAGTGGCGTGTGTGAGTGGCGTTGCGTGTGTGAGTGGCGTTGCGTGTGTGAGTGGCGTTGCGTGTGTGAGTGGCGTTGCGTGTGTGAGTGGCGTTGCGTGTGTGAGTGGCGTTGCGTGTGTGAGTGGCGTTGCGTGTGTGAGTGGCGTTGCGTGTGTGAGTGGGGTTGGAATGCAATAGGTCTCGCATTAGAAAAGTTGTAGTTATTGGTCTTGTAAATGACATATTTTATTTATTTTTTCGTTGTTAAAATTGCTAAATTGATGGCTTTGTCATTTACAATGCCAATAGTTATAACTTTCGCGAATGTGACACCTATAGCATTTGGAATGCAACATGTTTTGTATTTACGTGACTTAGATGGCAGGCCCTACAAGCACTATCGACGGTCTCAGAGCTTATTGACCTAATTTGGTATGGTAAGATCAGGCGCGTCAGCACTGGCGTTGCCAATAGGTCTCGCAGTAGGAAAGTTGGAGCTATTGGTTTTGTAAATGACATTTTATATTTATGTTTTGTGATTTACAATGCCAATACTTTTAACTTTAGCATATGTGACACTTTTAGTATTTGTAATGTCACATGTTTTGTATTGCCTTTACTTAAATTTATTGATATTACAATTAACATTGGCTTTTAATATTTTTAATTAATTAATAATTAAATAAAAGTGATTGTATTTTTTAATGGCAATAGCTTAAACTTTTGTAAATAACTGTTGTGAAGATTATGTTCATTGACTAAAATACAAGAACAGAAGTGAAATATTAACTTTTTTTGTGACATTTGCATTAAAGCTTCAAACATTGAGAGAACATATTTGAACCAGTGATGCTGTGGTGGTGCTGAGTGATGCTGTGGTGGTGCTGAGTGATGCTGTGGTGCCCCTGAGTGATGCTGGGGATGGAGCGATAGATAGATAGAGTGCGATAGATAGATAGACAGAGTCACGGCGATAGATAGATAGACAGAGTGAGGGCGATAGATAGATAGAGTGAGGGCAATAGAGTGAGGGCGATAGATAGAGTGAGGGCGATAGATAGATAGATTGATAGAGAGTGAGTGCGATAGAGAGATAGAGTGAGGGCAATAGATAGAGTGAGGGGAATAGATAGAGTGAGGGCGACAGATGTGTGTGTTTGTGTGTGTGCGGTTGTGTGTGTAGTTGTTTGAGTGGTTGTATGTGTGAGTGGTTGTTGTGTGGGTGGTTGTGTGGGTGGTTGTATGTGTGGGTGGTTGTATGTGTGGGTGGTTGTATGTGTGGGTGGTTGTATGTGTGAGTGGTTGTATGTGTGAGTGGTTGTATGTGTGAGTGGTTGTATGTGTGAGTGGTTGTATGTGTGAGTGGTTGTATGTGTGAGTGGTTGTATGTGTGAGTGGTTGTATGTGTGAGTGGTTGTATGTGTAAGTGGTTGTATGTGTGAGTGGTTGTATGTGTGAGTGGTTGTATGCGTGTATGGTGGTGGGGTAGGAAATTAAACAGCAATCGAGTTTTGCATGCGGTGACTGTTGCCATGTTTTCGCCGTGCCCTTGTTTATCCCCTTACCACATTTGCCCTGGAGTTTCGTTGGCTGTGCAATTTAAGGATATCCCTGCCTGTCTTGGCCCCCGGTAGCAGGGAGGAGAGCGCGCCGGACCGGTCGCGTGGCACTGCTATGGACCCCCGTGTTATTCTTCGAGAGCAGCGCTGCTGATTGCCTCAGCAGACGTCCGGGTAATTATCTGCAGGTGGCGTTGCCTAAAGCGCTGCCATTATTATAAAAATATAGACCCATGACAACATATGAAAAAGCCAACACACAGCACGGTACTAATAAAACATAGTTGAAACGCACTCACATGTGTGCGAGAGGCAGGCGATCATGTGGAGAAGCGTCCTCGGTTACAAACACCTCGTGTAACTAACAGCGGCAGCATTTTAAAACATTGTTTGCACTTTAAAACAAAGCGATTACCACAAACATATGTTTAGTTTAGAAGAAAGTGCCTGTATTTTAGCCCACCTTAACAGTACTACAACAGTGCGTTATAGAAGCCAAAGGAGGGTAGGGGTGGGGGAGAGTCAATGGCTGCAGCGCTACCCAGCATGAACCCAAACATCCCATGTACATTATAAACGCACCAAAGAAGACGCAGCCTTGGTTACAAACACCTCGTTTGACTAAGGCGAGAGGGGGAGGTGGGGGTGCAACTCTGTGTGGCTTGTGCTCTCCTGGCGCCTCTGGTCTGTTTACTGTTAACACATGGAATTCCAAAGCAATCATTAAGCCGGATGGCTCCGTCTATGTTGTGCACCACTGGCGCCTTTTGTCTGTTTCCAGCAGAGAGGAAGGAGCTGGAGAAGCAGGAAACTGAAAGTACGGCCGGCCACCGGCCAGCCATGAATGAACCCCTCGGTTGCCTGCACAAAAATAATCAAACTTTACTTTAATAAAGTTGTTAAAAAAGAAGTGAATAGCCCCATGGTCAATCCTCGTGAGCCACAATACCACCACACACCTACACAAACGCATCGCCTTTGGAACCAAGTTATAGATTTTATAAACAACTTCGGCCATAGCGCCCAGCACCAACTGCCTTGTCTCAAGGCGCGCCAAGATAAGGCGCTCTTGAAATCCCATAGAAAGGTAGGTACCCTCTCCCGGAGTTCGCAAGGATGAAAGGCTGCGCTGGGTCTGACAAGATTCGGTTCCATGAGCTGCAGCGCACTGGGCTGAAGGTCACGGCCTGGCCTCTTATCGAGAAAGTGCAAACATTAAAATATATCGATATCCGACTGAGGTCTTGTGAGGTGTAAACAATAAACTCTATTCGAGTTGGCAACATATTTTGAGAATTTAAACTATTAAAATCCAGTATAGATTTTGGGTTTAGATTGCAATATCCCTTTGCTTTCCTTTAAGCAGAAGCAATTTCTCTTCCCACCCAATAGTATTATCCCAGAGTATAGCCATCATCAAGTTACGTTCGTTCACTTAACTCTACGTAAAATGCGCCTTCTCCAAGGCAAAGCCATGCACTCAGTGTTAATTTTTTTTTTAAAGCAGCACAATGAGTGGCGGAGTCTCGGTGATTTACAAGCTCGCCGCTGACATCTGCTGTAATCTGCAGGGCTCACGTTCGAATCCTGGTAGGCTCAAAGCCTCCCGTCGTCCTTCTACGGTCGATGTGCGCAGTAATATTGCACTTTGGTAACTCTAAAATTGTACTATTTGCAGCGCCTAGAGCCTAAAGGAGATTTCAAGCGCTATATGAAAAAACAGGTTATCCATTTCTCTGCCCGCTTTTTGCACCCTTTTGACGTATTGCACAATTCACTGGTGCCCAGTTTAGCGGATGAAAGACTGCGCTATCCTCACAGGTGGAAATCTTTAATCTATGGGTTGCGCATATATTGTCTCAAAAGATGCACCGTCCCTGAACTGTTTTGTGGTTTTAAATGGAATATTGTGTTCTAGAGAGCCAACTGAAGATTATGGCCCACATCTGTAAATAATTGCCTGGATAAGAAATACCGTCGAATAGGTGCTTCTGAAAAGCCAGAAAAGGGGCAGGTGAATGTTAAATTGGATTGCTAGCTAGAGAAAGGCAACGAGAAACCCAGATGTTAGCTAAAGTATTGAAGATCCGCTGGACGCTGATATTCAGGTGAGCTACCATAGTGGGAGGGGGAGAAGACGAATGAGCAAAACATTAAAGAAGAGGGCGTGGTGGGAAGTAGAAAGTGATAACGGGTATTATAGCTGAGGCAGGAGGAATGGGAAAAACATTAAAGTAGTAAAGATGGGAGAGAACATTAACACAGCGGAAAGCAGTACAGCAGGATAAGGAGAGAGACCCCCCCACCAAAAAAAAATCGAAACATACTGAGACATTAAAAGAGGAAGGAATGGAATCGAGACAAGTTACAGGAGAAACATACGGGCATCAGAAGCAAAAAAAAAGACGCTGCGAGGCAAAGAGAGAAAGGGACGCGGGCTCATGTTTGTTTGAGGAAATCAGAGTTTAAAAACGAAAGGCACTAATCTCTTGCTCTTTAAGTTCTAGACATGGTCGTTTTTTATGTTTAAATCAAAAGAACTTTTGGCATGCTTGAGATACTGTAAAGAAACATACGGGCATCAGAAGCAAAAAAAAGACGCTGCGAGGCAAAGAGAGAAAGGGACGCGGGACAGATAGAGAAAAGAAGAAACGGGTAAAACAAGACGGAGGGCATTGCTGTGGGGAGGGGGGAGGAGAAATGCGACACGGCGGGCAGGGGCGGAGCGGGGAGAGCGGCATGAGGGTGTGAAAGCAGCAGGGGCCTGGAGTGCGGCTAAGGGAACTGAAGAAACGCGACACGGCAGGCAGGGGAGGGGGCGGAGCGGGGGTGTGGGAGGAGTGCGGCTGAGGGAAAATACATGCAAGCAGGCGGCTGGGGCATGTGCACGCGCTTTTAAGCTCAATGCACATGCGCATTAAGCTTGAATTTCACGGGCACTGCAAGGAATCGCCACGATTCCTTGCAAGTTGGTTAAAGACTGTTTAAGCCCCAATAGTCTCGCAAGCTCGATGCGCATGCGCATCGACAGGCGAGACCTAAAAATCCTAACTATATATACCTACTGGCGACCGCCAGTAGGTAATATATATATATATATATATATATATATATATATATATATATATATATATATATATATATATATTCACACCACAGACACACACACACACACACACACATATATATATGTGACTACCATTGTGACTCTAAGGAAGTGAGGAAAGCACTTAACAAATACTGGAATATACTCAAGTTAGACAAAGACTTAGCCCCTGAAATCTCAGAACATCCCCAACTCACTTTCAGGAGACCTAAATCCCTCAAAGACCTTCTCTGCTCCACTCTTTTACCTAAGACTGTGAAGCAAAGAAACCCGGTGCAAGGTTTTTACATTTGTGGCAGGTGTAAAGCCTGTCGCAACAGTAAAAACACGAAAGAAATACAGTTGTCTAAAGACACAAACAAATTTAAAATTACCAAACATGTGACATGCCTGACGGACCATGTTGTATATGCCCTAAAATGCCCCTGCCAGTTATGTTATATTGGCAGTTCCAAGCACCAGGCTAAGAAAAGAGTGCTTGAACACATGCGGGCGATAACGAATGGGGATAAACAATATCCTATCGCGAGACACTTTGCGACACACCATAAAAGCAATGCAAACATGTTGTCCTTCTGTGTACTTGAGACAGTTCCCATGAGGGAAAGAGGGGGAGATCGTATCAAGGAGATGAGGAGACTCGAATCGAGACTGATTATTAAATATAGGACGACCCAACCAAACGGTCACAATTTACATGAGGAACTTAGTGTGCATCTGGGTTAGCCTGTGAGTTTGACTGTGTATATATACCTGCTGTTTTTTAACTAAGCACTTATTTTATCACTTTACCACATATAAAACAGTCACTGATTTCATGTTTTTAATTTCTGGTTTACAGAGTTTGTTGGTGATCATAATTGGGAATCTGTTCGACCTTTGGGAGCACCTGATTACATAAGACTGTTTGAATGGACCACCAGAATGGGAATATGAGCAATTTATGCCCACTTGGGCTTTATTGAAAGAAAGTTGGACAGCTTTAAGTATGATTTGGTACTGTACGAACCTTCAACGACAAATGAATAGCCCACATGGGCTATATTGGGTATTGATGCATTTAAGAATGTACCACATATGCTTCAATCAATTGTTAAAACTGTTGATATAATTTCACAAGTGAAACCTACATATTCCCTGAAATGCTAATTATCCATTTTCAGGTTGAAAACAATTTCAGTTTGGTTTAATTTAAATTGCATCTTGCGTGTTACTCTAACGTTATTTGCAGCCTTTACTTTTGTTGCCTGACGAGGTCTGAAAGTAGCGAACTCAGCCCGTAGATATACCAACAAGTCTGTCTTCCATGTATGTGAATAGTACAACATGTGACTGTATATAATGAGCACTTCGTGTTTGGTTTCTGTCTCGTGAAAAAGCAGGTTTCACCTGCGAAACGCGTCGAGAAAGCCATTAAATAAATACGCTTTGCATTTATATAAAAAAAGAGAAAGCCATTAAATAAATACGCTTTGCATTTCCAAGTGGCCCGGATTTCCTTTCTTAAACTGGAGAAGGTTTTTGGGTGTATATATATATATATATATATATATATATATATATATATATATATATATATATATATATATATATATATATATATATATATATATATATATATATATATATATATATATATATATATATATATATATATATATATATATATATATATATATTTATTAAAGTCGAGTGGAAATTGCCCCTTGGAGTGCTGGATTATTGCCTATTTCTATGGGGTGGTGATTTATCTTTATATATATATATATATATATATATTTCCTCCCAATTGTACCCGTCGCAGAGGTAACTCTGAATGTCGGTGCCAGCGTTAAAGACCGGGACGTGTCTTTAATTCAATTGCAGATCAACAAATCACGCGGCACACTTCTTGGCAGTTACGATGTTTATTCACAGGTTACATGCAAAACTCCTACGCGTTTCGGACAAACGTTCTTGGTCACGGCAGTGTTCTACATTAGTCCTTTCTTTCTTTCACATTTAATACCCTTCCTGCTTCACCGGTAGGGTGATGCGTATATATATATATATATATATATATATATATATATTCACTGAAAAAAACATAGGTTTCAGGCCTTATATAGTTAGGAATTAGCATTTAAAAAAACCTTTGAAATTCACTGAAAAAACCATAGGTTTCAGGAGTTATATAGTTAGGAATTAGCTTTTACAAAACCTTTGAAATTCACTCAAAAAACTATAAGTTTTAGTGGTGTTATAGTTAGCTGGACATTTTACTCATACAAAACCATTGAAATTGCTCCTATATAGTTAGTTGTACTAAGTATATATCGCGCACCCGCAATCCACTGCTGATGATGTCACATATTAGATCATTCATGACATGGTCAGTGACATCACTGATGACATCTGAAATGACATCACTGATGACATCACTGATGACATCATCCAGTGAAAGTGGTTTGCTTCGTTATTTAAATATGCATTATATATATAGCAATTTGCATTGAAGAATGAGTGGATATATAAATAAATATTTGGATGGAGGATTTAGTAGCAGTGTAATTGACTGTTTACTTGACCAATTTATAATGTCTCAGTAAATATAGTGGATAGTAACTAAACTGTGTGAATATCTGTATCACTTTGTCAGTTGTTGTGTAAACTGATTCTACAGTTGGTTACTAGCTATGTGAAAGTCTATATTAGTTATTGATTAGTTAACTGAGTATTTGTATGGGAGTGTGAAAGTGTGTGTGGTTCGGTGGAGGGTGTGTGACTGTCCAAAGATGTGTGAATAGTTTATTCAGTAGATATATGAAGTTAAAACTACATGTTCTAACAGTTTGGGTGAGGGAATCTCTTTATGGGTGTGATGATGAGCAAATATATTTCTCAACGGTACAGGTCCAACAAACTAGAAAAATAAAAGGCAGTGTATGTGTCAGTTGTTGTATGAGCGTACCGGGCGCTCCCCCCGCGAAAATCGAAAAAAAATAAAAACATTTTTTTACCCGAGGGACCCTTTTATGGCCCCCACATCAAACCTTGGGGGTCAGGGGGGGTGTACCCTGCCCCCTTTTGGTCATTTCCCCCTTTGTTTTTTGCCACCTCTTGTGTCTCGATCCTACCGAGACACAAGATGGCGGCCGCTGCGGACTGTTTCGAATGTTTACAGACACCCGAGAGCCAATCAGCTTTCCGTGCGCAAGTCGCGTGGCGCGCCCGGAGCGCTCCCCGGTGCGCGTACCGGGGCGCGCTTACAGATATATAAATCTTTTTGAACCTAAATTACTCAAAATCCTCTGGAACACATATCTTCAGACATAGCAAAGGCACATCGGGCTACCAGTCCCTACAATTTTGCCAAGTTTGGTAAAAATCCATTCAGCCGTTCGAGCTAAAAGTGCGACAGACCGCCCTATGGAAATTAACATGGGGAAAACACGTTTTGGGACCCCCCTTTTATCTCGGCCCCCGCTTGACGGATCCTCCCCAAACTTTCAAAGAAGGAGCGGAGCGCCGCGAGGCAAAGTTGCTGAAAAATTCAGGCCGATTCCTCAACCGGCGCCAAAGTTATTCCCAATAGAATGTTGCGATTTCCCTATGGAAATCAATCCTAACTATATATACCTACTGGCGACCGCCAGTAGGTAATATATATATATATATATATATATTTATATTTATATATATAAAGATAAATCACCACCCCATAGAAATAGGCAATAATCCAGCACTCCAAGGGGCAATTTCCACTCGACTTTAATAAATACAGTGACAGTATATATATATATATATATATATATATATATATATATATATACACACACACACACACACACACACACACACACACACACACATAGATCATGTGTAGTGTCCCACATGAAGAACCAAAAACAACGGTAATGTACAATACACACATATAACACACAAAGTAAAATATATTTATGTGTTCCAAAGAACAACAAACAACCATGTAAATAAATAAAAATAAATCTGTACCCTTATATCAATTAAGGTAATTGTTAATTGTGATGTTGGTTAGTTTGTGTTACAAGATTGTCAATTACGTTTCGACCAATTTAAGGCTATTGGGTTTCGTCAGGAATAACAGCATCAAGGGGACACCTCAAAGATAAGCAAGAAACAACTACCCCGTCATGACAAGGAAAGTGTGTCAAATTAATTAATAAATGACATTCATACCTTAATGTTATTCTTCAGTATTCAAAACGGACACACCACACTAAGTGCTACGTAAGGAGAGAATTACTTACTCTGGGTACCCAACGTAGAAACTTGACAAGAAACAATGAGTGTGTTGATTAAAATCACTGGTGACGGGCAACCAGTCTGACATTAACAAAAGAACGTAAATGCTGGGATTAATTCATTCAATTGATAAAGAAATAAAATAAAGTCAGGCTGTACTCGATGGTGCAGCTCTGTGCTTACCCCCAAGAAGAACGTAAGCTTGCATACCTCAATTGCACAATGTGCATAGATGCCAAGGTTTCAGATTGCTATGTGAGACATTTTTACAATTTCCGAGTAATTATGAGGGATGTTGCTACGACTATGAGTGACACTTTCTCACGAGCAAAATCAAGGAATAAAGACGAAGGAAACATAAAAATATCAGAAGTTACACCAATTTGAGCAACAAGAAACTCTAAGAAGATCTTAAAACTGTTGCAAAGCGCGCTGGGGAAATTCCTCCTAGATCTACCAGAGGGAGACCTTATCCTTGGCGGAGATTTTAACGCAGTTGCCAATGATTCACTAGATAGGTTCCCGGTCCGATTACAGACGTCTGGGCCCTACCGGCTCAGTGGCTTCCTCGAAGCACTGGGACTGACAGACATATGGAGACAGATGCACCCCACCACACAACAATACACCTATTATTCCACAACGCACAGTAGTTTGTCACGCATAGATTATTTCCTGACGTTAAGTGACGGGCTCCTCACCATTGATGAAGTAAGCATCCGTCCCAGGGGAATATCAGCCTACTCCCCAATGACACTGTCTCTGTCCTGCCAGGAGAAGACCCGAAAAAGAATATACCCGATTTACCCGGGATACCTCAAGGTCCCTACGATAAGGAAGGACCTACAGAAAGTGACCCGATATTACTTCGCCAAAAACACGGCAACAGTGTCATCACCATCGGTCCTATGGGAAGCGTACAAAACAGTCTTGAGGGGGCACGCCATAGCGTCAATAGCGGGGCACAAACGAACACAAAGACAGGAACTGGCGGAGCTAGAACTGGCTCTCCAAGCGGCAAACACAGCACACATGGTGGACCCAACACCGGAAACACTGCATACGCTGCAGTTGTGTCAACGGCGACACAATGACCACATGAAACAACAGACCGTAGCTAACATAGCAGCGACTATACACAGAATCTACGACGTGGGGGACAAGGCAGGGAAAATGCTGGCCTGGTTAGATAAGAAAGGGGGTGGCAATAAGAGCATAATGCAGCTAAGTGCAGCGGACGGGACGCTCCTCACACGCCCGGCAGCTATAGTTGGTGAACTGGCGGACTACTTTCAAAAGATATACACCCCGACTGTAGCGGTGACGAAGGAGGCGGCATTGAACGCCCTCAACACCATACCGACACAAACACTTCCACCGGAGACGATGGAAGACCTAGAAGCAGCACTCACGACGGGCAAAATACAATTGGCCATTAATGCGGTACGATCTGGCAAAGCACTAGGCCCCAATGGGATTCCCATAGAATGGTATAAGGTAATGTCGGAGACATTGAGTGCGCCGCTACTGGCTATGCATATGGACAGTCTGGAACTTGCTGAACTCACACTGGATCAGCGAACGGCGACGATCGTGGCGATCCCGAAGCCCAGCAAACTAACAACAGAATGCACCTCCTATCGCCCAATATCACTCCTCAACGCGGAGGCGAAGATCCTGTCGAAGCTCCTGGCTAATAGATTGATGCCCCACCTCTCGCAATTAATCCACACGGATCAGTCGGGCTTTATGCCTCACAGGGGCACCACGTTAAACCTTCGCCGGGTCCATGGAGCACTGGCACGTGCACCGCACCTGACGGCATCTGCAGTAATATTGTCCCTGGATGCTAGAATGGCGTTCGACATGGTCGAATGGCAATATTTATTCGCAGTACTCACGCACATGGGATTCAGCCCCAAATTTATATCATGGATACAACTCCTCTATTCGAACCCGCTGGCACATGCTACGGCGAACGGTCACATTTCCCACTCAATACAGCTGGCCAGGGGGACACACCAAGGCTGTCCTTTGTCGCCCCTGCTGTTTGCCCTGGTGCTGGAACCATTGGCAACTCTAATTAGGACTACTCCGCTGTTAAAGGAGATCAACTGGGGAGAGGGCTGGGAAGACAGTCTCCCTTTACGCAGACGATATGCTGGTCTATCTGATGGAACCAGAACGTGGCATACCGGCACTCCTTGTGTTATGCGACAGCCTTGGAACGGTGTCCGGATATACAATAAACTGGACAAAATCGGTAATTTATGTAATGCACGGCCCAACACCAATCCTGCCCCCTGACTGTCAGCTGGTGATAACGGGGTCCTCCTTTAAATACCTCGGTATACATGTCACTCAGGACTCGTCTGAGTTTTACGACAAGAATTTGAAGCCTCCACTGGACCGCCTGCGATGCGATGTACAACATTGGAAGGCCATGCCTCTGACACTGCTGGGGAGGGCAGCGCTATTTAAAATGATGGCATTGCCACGCTACCTTTATGCGCTGGAGAATACTCCTTACTTAGTGTCACCGCGCTATTTTCAGCAGGTGACGACCCTGATCTCGGGTCTGCTATGGGGAAGCCGCCCTGCAAGAATTGCTCACGTGAAGCTGAACAGGAACTGGTACGAAGGAGGGATTGCGCTGCCGAATTTGCAGATGTATTACTGGGCGACACAACTAAAAATCATCAATCAATGGCTACAAGTCCCCCAGGACGATCCAGCTTACCGGGCCGACCGAGCGCAATTAGGCACACACAGTTTACTGGCGGCGCTTTACCACACAGGGCTGGCGGCAAAACTTATAGGACCCACGAAACACACCGTGGCGTTATGGCATAAGGCGCAGGCGAAACTGAAATGGAGTGGTAGACTTACTAAATTGACCCCACTGTGGGACACCAAGGCACTGGGTCATTTACGGCGAAGCAAGGGCTTCACGCAATGGGACAACATCGGCATTTCAACGGTGGGAGACTTGTGGGCAAAGGGGACCGTGATCCCCTTCTCACAGCTTCAGCAACTATACAACCTAGGCCCAAACGAAACGTACAGATATGTTCAAATTAGACACGCACTACTGACAGTAATTCCGGAGGACACAGAAGTCCCTGAATCCGCACCGATGGAAGACCGATTACTCACTGACTTTATGCAGCATAACGCTACCTCCCTCACATATCGCAAGCTGATCAACAACATGCCTGACCCCACGAGCACACTGCGAGAGAAATGGGTGGGCGAACTGGGAGACATGGATGACACAGACTGGAAAGCGTCCCTGGTGTCCCCAAGAGAAGCGGGCATTTCGGCCAGGTTCCGTTTGGTGCAGCTTAAGATACTGCACCGGATCTACTACACTAGGACCACCCTCCATAAGATCCATAGGGCGCCACATCCCTACTGTCTCAGAGGGTGTGGGGAGGAAGGGACCTTCCTACACACTATTTGGGAATGTCCCACGGTGGTAGACTATTGGAGGCAGGTAATGCGCACCATCTCACAAACACAAGACGTCTCCTTACCTCCAGACCCCCGCACATGTCTACTGCATGTCTGGGACAAGAATGATCTAACCCGTCTGGGGAAGCTCTGGGCCACTATAGGCATTATGGTTGCTAAAAGAGATATAGCGCAGAAATGGGGGGCAACAGATTCACCTACCTTAACACAATGGTGTAAGAACATGGATATGCTAATGCTGATAGAAAGAACGGTCTATACGACGAGAGCAAATCCCCGTAAGTGGAATAAAATATGGCTGCCTTGGAATGCATATCGGGGTGACTTGTGTGACCCACTGCCTGAAGAGGACCTTACCAGTTCAGATGAAGAGGGTGAGGAGGGTTGAGTAAGCACCACAGATAGACAAGGGTGGTAGTAATAATGGGTGACGGACGATGAGGAAGCGGCCTGCTAACATGCCCCGGACATAGCCAGTCTACGCGACACCTGATACGACCGTAGATTCACACTGTCAATGTACTGCTATAGAGCACCGTGATCACAAGTGTCCATTATGATGTTTCTTTTGAAATGTTCTTTTGTATGTTCTTTAGACAGTTTTAAACCATAAAACAAAAGTAAGATGACATTCTCTCTGAGTACGCAGTGGTTTATTAATTGATGCAGTTATTCAATTTCACGCCGCCGGACCTGACGTTGTCGGCTGATGGGCTGTGTAAATTACTAACGAAGCAGTACCACTTTAAATCCCGCAGCCGGCCCCCGGGTTGTAGGCTCATTGCTGTGTAATGATGTTTTGGTACAATAAAGGTCTTGCGGGGAAAAAAAACTGTTGCAAAGCAACCGAAATGGAAGGGTACTACCAGAGAAATAGACTGCGTGACTGCAGTTAACTGTAACGGTGGGCAGGAAGGCACTGCAGCTGCTCAGAAGAAAATCTCAATGATCTGATAATTCATGACTGCACGCTAGCCTAAAAAGCAAAGTTTATACCATAGCATAGCAAATGCAACTAGGAGATTAAACCATCACTCAGCTTCAGCCATTATCGGTTGCTAAAGCAATAAGATTCAAAAAGAATGCTAGGAAGCGCCAGCACAAAAGCCAGAGGTGTCCTGATCAAAACATGTGGTAGTGCAAATAAATGAATAAATACAAATTGCAGTATCACAAAGGTGTAAAACGAGGTCCAAGAAACAGTCGGACATTATATTATACTTGTTTTACACATATTCAAAGAAGGTATGCTTTTATTTATGACACTTTGTCGTCACCTAAGTACTGAGCCATTTCAAAATAGTGGGAACAATATATGGTTTAGTCAGTGTTTAATTAAACTTAAACTGTTCCTGAGCAGGTTCTAACTATCAAAAGGAGATCATTAGGAAACTTCTGTCAAATATGTTGGGATAATTTTGCTATTCATTCAGGAGTTGGTGCCTTCTACGATGGGGATATACGATTAAATTAACAATTAACAATCTGCATAAATTACGAGATCCACTCAATTGGGGGTGAAGATCGTGTCAGGTCAGGAGGAGCGGAGGGGAGGGGAGAGACTCTTGGTTTAGGAAAGTCGTGGTTAAGGAAAGTCGTGGTTTAGAATTGTTGTTGTTAAGGATTGGTCATTGTTCACGATTCGTTGTTCAGGTAAGTCGTTATAAAAACGTTGTTGTTAAGGATGTTTCCCCTACGATGGGTATGGCATTCTTACAGCTTATGTCAGTTCGGTCTTGGAAAGGATGACTTACACATCCTGGTCGAGTCTTGCAGCACACTTTTCCAAAGGGGGCCCTTTTGCAAAGAGGATGCACAAACGGTTATTTTATTGTAGCATTGTTGAGCCACCGGCAGTGCAGAATGTCCAGTTTTCTAGTAGCTTGCTCTAAGACATATATTTTACTATTGATCTATAAGGGTCGATTATAGCTGGGTTTTAAAATAACACTCATGAGTAAACTATTCCTTTTCTTGAAATTTGAGATGTCTTTAGACCCGTTATGCAAATCTGTCACCGCAATTGCACTAGCTGCTACCTTGATTATTTTAACAATATCTATGTACAGAATATAATGCGAAAACACAGCTTATGGATAGTGCAAGAGTAATTATAGTTAAGTGTGTTGAAGAACTTGGTTCTAGTGTTGCTAGGCCAAAGCAACAATTCCAGGTGCCCGAACTGGGGGGTGGGGCACAGGCTGGGGCAGGAAGCAGCAGGCAGAAAAACATTTAACAGCTCAGCTTAGCAAGCCTATGACTGGCCCCCCTGGCTCCGGCAATTAATCACTTAACCTCTTCAATGCGTCACCGTGGCCCACCTTCCGTGCGTCACGGTGGGCGTGTGCGAAGGACGGCCGGGGGCTGTCTGAACTGCACAATAGTTAAATTCCTCAGCACGGCGGGGGAATTCTGGCCGCAGCGAAACGGTTAATGGCATGCTGCAGAGCAGCAGTTTGGACTCCAGTCCGCTCTCCGTCCCACATGGGACCCAGACTCGGCCGACTTGAGTCTCCCAAACAGAATGTGATAGGTCCCAAACACGGATCTCTTCTTAGCTACATATATCTAATTAAATAGAGAGTCCACAGTCTGACTCAGCTGACTTCAGCATCCGCAATAGACTACAGCACCGGGCATTTATTCAGGGCAAGCACCAGTGTGAGGTGGAGGCACACAGAGGTCACAGCCAGACCTGGCTGCTTTATTTTAAAAACACTAGATTAGTTTAAACTTTACTTTCAACTTAGAATTAACCCTAAAAAAACAATGATAACAAGCTTAGCTGGGACCGCCATCAGCGATCACACCAGCCACATGGCGCAACCAGCCTGTCACAGAGATAGTATAGGGAGGATCTGCTGAAGTGAGGCGGATGTTCAGGCCGGCGCTGCAAGAAAGTAAAGTTCAGTTGTTGGACTGGCAGTGGGCGGCGGCTCACCCGACCCAAAAATAAGTTAATGCGGTGTGACTGGACTTTGACCAACACACTGAAAACAGCTGAGCAGACAGACGTGGCCGCATGAATGAGTTTGACCACGCGGAAAAAAGCCAATTTTATTAAGCATTAATAGCAGCATAAGCATTGAAGTAACAAACCTCACTCCAGGCACTTACTTCTTTCCAGTGAGTAACAATTCGGTAAAGCGACTGCTGGTAGCTGCTGCCAGTAATGTTGGACTCTCCCGACGGCTCGCCCACAACGCCCCCACGAATGATTGATTCTGAGGGCTGCTGGTGTGCTCTGGACAGGCTGCAGCTGAGGAGCCGCTCTATCGGTCAGGTTCACTCAGCTGCTGGTGTGGGGTCGACTCGGGTCCGGTCACCAGATTCATTTCGATTTCCAGCTGTGGTCCAAGCTATGACAAGCTGCACTCACTTCCATTCATTGCCGTCAGCAGCCAAAACTTTCTCCTGAACTGCCGGCGCCCGATCGCGCTGTGGGCAGCTGGACCTGCCTTTAAAGTGTACCTGACTTCACACTCAGTTGTAACAATAATGCTGTGGTGTGCGGTGCTGGATGTGTTACATTGTAGCAGCAACTAGAGCTGCGAGGAGCTGAGCCAGCCCCCAAGTCTGCCAAGAGAACTCTGCAGCACGCACCCTGAACGCACGCTTCCATTCCAGCTTAAATCCAGACAGTAATGGTACATTAACAGCGCTACCACTTTGACAGCTGAGGAGGAACTAAAATGCGTGACCACCACACTGAAATGCGTTAGTCTAACGGCTGATGCGTGGTTCTTGGCAGGGCTGAATGTGCCCAGATGAAAATGATTAATCTCCGCTGTGCAAGCCAACGGAGTAGGGGATACACCATGGGTTATTTGGCACAGAACATGGCCTCACGGGTGGTGGTCCAGCGTCAAATTATATTCCATCAATGTATGCAGAGGCGAGAGAGGATTCTCAATGCATGAGGCAAGGGCACGGGCTGCGAGGATCAGCCTCGCTTCTCCATCAGTGTCCATAGGAAGACGCGGAAGAGCTCTTGATAATGACACTGAAAGAGATCAAAACAAGGCCTGGAACTGATGCATTTAAGGCCTACGGTCTCTCACGAGTGACAAGAGGCATGCGAAGACGGAAAAGCCACAATGGTTGCCATGGAGACAAGCATGCAGATCGCTTAGAAGCGCGTCTGTAGAAACCATTATAAGTTGCAGTGGGGGGGGGGGGGGGGGGGGGTTGTTTTAAATACCCTGCCAACACAAACAGATAAAGAAGAAGAGGGGTCACAGATGATGCAGGGTCGAGCTGTGTTGCATAAAAGTCAAGGACAGGTACACTCAGTGACCAGTAGTGCTTGTCCGTATGAGAGGACAGTACGCATTGGTGCATGAGGTGGAATCGAATAGAGAGGGAAGGCTTCGATGGTGGTGGTAGTCCACACCATGTAAACCCGAGTACTCGCGGCGAGGCATTGTGCAGTGCTGAGTGTAGGTGCAGGTGGAGCTGCTAGAGCCACATCCAATCGAGGAGCTGCCACGGTGCGAAGAAGCAAGTTGATTACAGTTAGATAGTGGTATAGTCAATCACTGGATGAAGAAAGGAAAAATCATTATAACACAATTGCAAAAAGAAATCAATATGACATGTTTAAGACAGTGGCGGTGGGCAGGGAAAATAGGTGTGCCCAGGCAGTTGAAATGTCCACAAGCACATTCAGAGTTAGAGCCATTTGGGTTGCCTAGCCATAGCATAGTTAGATCAATTGTTCAGTTCAGCTACAAAGGAGCGCCATTCATCGGTAGGGTTTAGTCCTTGGTGATGGAGTCACACCGCTCAATCCATTTACATTCCATTTTCTGAAGGATCTATGTGATGTCATCACCTTTTTCTGGGATGCAAGCTGTATCGATAACTTGCTAGATGAAGTTCTCAGTAGTATGATTCTGTTACAAAAATGAGCAACCATTGGAGCAATGGCTACTCCCCATCTTATTCTGTTTAGGTGCTGGTATATTCTTGGTTTTACTTGTTGCGATGTTTGCCCTACAAATTTACATGGACGCCATTATGATGTAATGTAGGAATGCTTTTTGACTAGTATGCTTTTATGGTGGTATTTATTGCACCGAAGAAAGCTGATTTTGACTTTTTTGACGTGGACACCATATGCAATAGAAAAAGTTTTGCGAATTACAATTAAAGAAGGCATTGAGTTCAGCCTTAATAGTGCCTTGCTCAAATACTTTTGTGTCAATATATTTATAGGCTACAGAGCTGCTGCAACAATGATGGCCTTTCACAGGTTGTAGTCCTCAAATGTCCATTAGGGTTATGTTGATGTTAGTGCACATGCCTCTAGTAGTCGAGTGGAGCAAATGGTCCTCAATGGTTTTGCCTCTTTTGAAAGCAAACATGGGAGGTTTCTGACTATTAGTGTGGGGACAGAAAGTCGAGACACATACCAGTTTGTTGAAAGGTGTTTATTCATTGAAGCAACTCTTACCTCGGGCAGTACCAGCTATGTTTAAGTGAAGTTTTGACAATTTTTCTGGGGTAGCCCCTGGTCAATAATTTGTCTTGAAGTACGTATGCCTCTCTCAAATAGTCCTCTTTGTAGATACAATTTCTCCAGAAGTGCAGCAATTGTCCAAAGGGTAGACCATCTCGTAGTGCTTTGGGATGATAACTTTTGTAAGCAAGTAAGGTATTCCTTTCTGGGGGCTTCCTGAAAAGGGTAGTGTAAAGTTCGACATTATTTTGCCTGATGGTGAGGTCAAAGAAAGCAATTTCTATTTTGCGAGATGAATAGGTGAAAGTGAGATGCTGTTGGACATTATTCTGATATAGTATAACATTTTAAAACATCAGTTCAAGGACAGACCAAATTAGAAAAATATCATCAATATACCTTTTCCAGCAGGCTATACTGGAATGGTATTGGTTGGTCTCTGCGAGTATAAATCTGTGCTCCAGGTAATCAACGTAGATATTAGCCAAGGTAGGAGCAAACATGGCTCCCCTTGAAGTTTCTGAGCACTGCTGATAATAGTAATTATCATATCAAAATAGTTGTACTCTAGGGCAATCCTGAGGAGTGAGATGATGAGGTCAATGGGACTCTTCAAGGTTGTTCTTGTGTCTCAATCATTTTAATGCTCTCCTCTTGTGGTATATTGGTGTAGAATGATGTGATGTCTAATGTTGCCAATAGATCTGTGCTACTATCAAAAGGCATCCCCTCAATTAGATTTACCATATAGGTGCTGTCTCTCACATACGTTTCCTGTATCGGCACGTAGTCTTGAATGAAGATATTGATGTATTTGCCCTAAGGCTCCAAGCTAGAGCCACAACCAGTTAGATGCAGTGTGGTAATATGTTTATGCACCTTGAGTAAAGTGTATTAAACAGGGATGTGTGGATTCTCTGAGGTCAAAAACGTGAACTCTTTTTTTGACAAAAAGCCCACCTCGTTATCATGTGCCTTGAGCTTCAGTATCTCACACCTGATTTTGTCCAGCAGATCGAAGGAAAGTCTTTTATAGTGGTCAGTGTTAGAGATCTGTCTTTTTAATTCAGCGTTGTTGTCAGTATGGTCTTGTAAGACAATCCCTCCCCCTTTGTCAGCTGGTTTGATTATAATTGAGGGGTCATTCTTAAGGGCTTTCATGGTGCAGCGTCCCTTAACACTCATGACGGCTCCCGGCCGTCATGAGTCACAGTAAACGTGTGCTCATGACAGCCGGGAGCTGTCAGAACATTGCCGATCTGTCCACGCGAGGTTAATTCCCTGCCCTTGCAGTGGAATTAATCAGTGGGCTGAGTTCTGACGGCTCCCGGCCGTCATGAGCACACACCCACCATGATTTATGACGGCCGGGAGCCGTCATAAGTAAGTGAGCGGCACGGCCAACTACGCCCCCCTCTGGCAAAATTCACCGTCGGTAAAGGTCTTCAACAGAAATCCTCAATTATGTCATATTTGACTATGGCAGTGGGGGCTTTAACTGATAAAACCACAACTGGAGATGAAGAATTAGGTCATAATGACAGGTGCTCATGGGCACACACCTTAAGGAGTGGAACTGTTGAATTAAAACCCCCAGAGAACTTGTCAACTATGACAGCGACAAATCTCGATAAACCTTTGAAGGAGTCTGCCGATCCCCTCAGGGTTGTCCCCTCGGTAACTGTATCAGCAGTTGTTCACCAGACAAACATTAATATCTCTTGTGTCTCCCAGCCGCCAGCCCAGAAAATGAAATCAAATAATTGACGATCCAACAATTAAACCTGCTGGGAGCCGTGTACAAGGGGTGGCTGACAGTACAGGGGAGGGAGGTTTTGTGAGCACAAAGAGCAGTAAAAAATAATATGATTGAAACTTTATTTACCAACGTCTACAAAAAATTGGAATAATTGTTAAAAGCTTCCCTCAAGACTTGTAATCAGCAGCAACCTCAATTGAAAGGGAGCGATTTACTCTTCCCATAACCAACTATACTCATCATGCTCTCTTAAACTCAGCATGGGGATTGCTCCCGCTAGAAGGCTGCCCGAGGTTACCCGCCCTGTACAGTCTCAGCAAGAGTTGAACATTAGGGACACCTTTGTCTGCCCCAATGTGATGGGGCTGCAGTCAGGGAGTCTTTATCCATAACCTGTACCTTCAGATACAAGGCCAACACTTCCTCCAGCTGAATCACTGTTGACTCTACTTTGTATTCAAATATCAGCCCTCAAAGACCAGGGAATGGTTGGTTGTTCTTCAAGCAGGGAGCATCTCCCCTATTTACATACAGTTTGGACCTTACTCACAACAAATCTGCCACCAGACTCCACCCCATATGTCGTAATATTGGTTAATGTTCCATGCTTAAAATAAAGGCTATCAAAATATTTGCCCAACTAAAAAATAAAGTTGCTCACTGGTTTCACCAATACACAGGCAGGTCGTTCTCTTTCCCTTCATATCATCACAGTTAGACATATTGGGTGGATTGGGTCTGAAGCTGAATCTGTTAGTGGTGATTGTATTGTAGAAAATTACGATCAAGAGGGCTTCATGAGAAGGCTGTTATCTCAGATCTCTAGCTGTCAATGTCCCCTTTCGGAGATTCAGGTGCACCCACTGGGTTTTTTCTATAAACACCAAATGCCTCAGGTCGCTCCTAGCCTTCGCTTGCCCAGCATCCCCTGGGTTACCGCTATGTGCGATAACTTCCCCATGCAACTGTCTTAATAGATTAATAGATTCAATGTCTTCTACTCCTTTGAGCATGTTGATTGGCTTGGATGCACTTCCCTGGGATGTACTGCTACTGAAGAAACCACTGGTTCCCTTATGGCGGTCGCAAAGGATTATAACACTACCGTGGAGTTCCCATTGCTGTTGGGGTTCTTAAGCTGGAAGATCGCTGGGCTTGGGACAAAGAAAAACTAGCAAATATGGCTGGACCTTGTTAAAGGCAATATCTCAGCCTGCAGGAAACATGGGAGGATACCAATTAATTTTTCTTGGATGGATTTGAAACCTTTTTCTGCCTGGCTATTCTATACCCTTCTGGTACAGTCAAAGAGGGTCTTATCACATTTGTATCACTCTCCCTTGAGTTCAAAACTAGAGAAATACCCACTGGCTCACACATTTTTTTGCAGTGTTGTTATCCTTCTAAAAAAACAAGCATTGGTATAGCCAATAGCTCTCGCTTTTTGGAACCTATAAGTATTTAGTTATGCAGCAGAATATCCTTGGTGCAGCAACACCAACTGTTGCATGGCTAAACACTTATAAGACCCCAAATGCGAGACCTTTTGGCTATGTCAATGCTTGTTTAAAAATATATATATAAACAGACACCAGGCCGATGCATAATTCTGGGATACGTGAAACTACAAGTCCCAGATTTCAAAGTGCTACAACGGAAGGAGAGGGTATAGGCAGGGTCACTAGAATTTGGAAAATCTACATCTATACTCGGCACCATCGCCACTGGGAATCCCCTACCCGAGGGGTAAGATACTTCAGTGGCGTTATACAATGGCCTCTGCAGAGATCAGGTCACCAAATCAACAACACGTATGGGAGACACAGACTCTACTTGTTTAGGCTATCAGGAGTTACTTTTACTGAACTTCTTTTATCACTTGAGCGTCTAAAGATTACCTACAGACATCCAATGTTCTCAGTAAGCACATGTCTCAGAGTCTGGGCTGCCATAATATCACCAGTTGTTAAAGGCCCTGAAACTGCAGTATAATTGCAGGCTGCACACGAGGGCCTGTAATAACCAGGAATCCCTGAGGTAGAAGGGTCATAATGATATTATAACACTTTAAGCAATGAGAACAAAACGTACTAAATTACGTAAGGGAAGACCCAGGAAGACAAAATTGGAATGTTGGTGCGGAACTGACGCTGTTGTCCCCGAGTACCATCCTTGTATTCAGCAGAACGCCCAGCATTCCAGGGGTGTATTACGTAAAACTACCAAGTTCCGCATGCTTCGGTTCAGGACCCTCAATCTTACTTACTTACTTAGAAAGTGTTAGCACAACCTTTCAGGCTCCTGCATTGAAACTCGCCCTTTGCACCTCCTCGCCTGTACGGATGCAGCTGTGCACGCGGGGTCAAGGCAGCCAGGACCGCGGGCAGGTAGGTAGTCAAACCGAGGATCCTTCCATGCAAACTGTAGCCTGGCCAATCTGAGACTGGCACTGAATAGAGAACTCTGCAGAAAAAAATGGTTTCTGCCATACTTCGTCTAATCACAAGGTGGCTGTGTAGCGTTACGGTTTATCTGATGCCACCAGGACCAAGAGAGGTTGAGGAAGGTGCGAGACATGACAGGAGGAGGGGAGAAGTGAGGAAGATAAAAAAGGAGGTGCGAAAACCCAAAGGCAAGAAACAAGTAAAAACAAGCGTTTAAAAAAAAAACGCAAGTGGTGACGCGAGTTGTGCGCACGCGCGCGACGGGAAAAAGTGCTGTGCACGTCGCACGCTTTTTTTCCGCGTAATAGCAAGCTGGTGGCCGGCAAGGTAGCGCTTTTTGAGGCAGCTACTAAATGTCTTGCCAGAGCAGCGCATGCACTGGCTCAGGCGAGACCTAAAAAAGGAGGTGGTTGATCCTCAAATGTTTTAATTCTCACAAAGCACTCTGATTATATGTACTCTTTGGGAGCTTTCCTTGACCGGCACAGTTACTTCCCATGTCGTCTTAGGAGATTTAATTATTCAACCCTGTGAAGGAAGATGCCAAAGGTATGAAAGCCCCACAACTAGTCATAATGTCAACAACCTACATCTTGAACATACCCACCAAGGGAAAATGTTAAACTCTATTTTAACCTCATGTCTACAATTAAACAGAGTGAAGTCTTTGACAACAACCCGGCCCAACTGACTTTTAAGGGAAGAAGGTTTTCCTCTACCATTGATTTTATTTTTATGTCAGTTTCTCTTAGTTAACAGATTAAGGACTTCGGGGTTATACAGTGTGGGTTTAGTGATCAGAACCTGATCAGTTTTTCTGTGGAATGATAAACAATTGTAAAAGGCCTCACACATTCACTGGGTACCGAACTAAGAGATCATATCAAGGTCGTAGATTGAGGTTGGCTGATGTGATACCAGAGCCTTTCTGTAGCAAGTTATTTTTAAGATGTGATTATGATTTTGAGGTTTATACTAGCTCTGAAGGTGGAGAAATGTATCATCATTTAGGCAGATGTGTGAGAAGGCTAATGAGGACCCATGGTGTCACTAACTCCAACCTAACCCGTCAATGGTTTGACCAAACCGTTCGAGGGCCCATTGCAAACTTTTGAGGTCATTAAAAAAGAAACAAAGAGACAGAGAGAACTGTCTGGGTGCTGGTTAAAATATAAAAAAGCGATTAAGGAGTGAAAATAACTCCTCAAAGAGGACGCTTGCGGACAATTACTTCAAGCCAGCTCCCTTTCTCATAGCTTCATATTCTGGGACTTTGGTAATAGTCGAATTTCTGCTATGGAAGAGGATCCCGCACCGACATCCCATATCTCTGCATATATTTGTTTGAATCATTTTGAATGGATATATATATATATATATGGTCATACATATATCCCTCCACCAAACACTAATACAGTTGAAACTACAGGAGATTATCATATCATCCTCACTTTGGATGAGGTCAGGGACGCTATCTTGGGTCTATGTAAGAATAAAGACCACAAACGTGATGGAATGCCATCTGACCTATATAAATCGTACTGTATTATTTGGACTTGGGTCTAAAATGCCATCATAAGCATTGCCATCCACTCCTTGTGGTCTCACTCTACAATCATTCTGATTTTTAAGAAAGGTTATTAAAATGACCAATGATGCTACAGACTCATTTCGCTCATCGATACAGGAGGTAAAGTGCTCGGCCATGTGGTCCTGAACCTGTCATGTGCTTAGGCGGATGGAAATCATATAATTTTGGACAACCAATCATGTTTTAGTGCTAAGTTAAGCACACTTGATCTATGTCTAAACCTGTATCTCCTTATCAATAAATATACAATGGCGAAGCAGGAATCGATGCACATGGCCTTCATGGACCTCACCTCCACGTTTGATAGGGTTAATAGAGACAAATTATGGAACATCATAGTAACCCTAGGGGTAGACTATGACATAGTTGATTTTTGAAGAGATCTCAATCTGAACATATCTGCCTTAATAAGATATGGTTGGGAAGGCAGTACCACTCAAGCTTTTAACATCTATAAGGAGTAAGATGTGGGTGCATTTTAGCCCCCTTCCTCTTTACATTACACACATAAACTACCTTGGGGCATCCTTGGTGGCGGAGCGAAGGGATAGACCCATGCCAGTTTCTATCACAGTACTACTCTACGTTAATGATACAGTCCAAATGTCCAGAACTGCCCTGGGATTACAACAGCTACTCAATTCCTTCGTAACTTTTGAGAATTTGCTGGAGTACCAATTTTGTGTGAGAATCACATATTAGGACTATAGGCACACAGATTAACTAAAAAGGTAGTGTATAAAAGTCAAGTGAGCCATATTAGTGGAGTTGACTCTTTTAGTTATTGGGGTGTGCTATTTGACAATTCTAACTCTTGGTCTTCTTTACTTACCCCCAAAAAACAACTATTAGCAAGGTCAGTAGGGTCTGTTTTTTAATGTAATGCTAGACTGGCCAGGACTAATAAAAGCCCTACATCCAAATGTGTCTTGGCTATCTGTTACAGCTGTGATATCTGGGGTTACTCGGGTCCCATAAAAATACAAGAGGTGGAAAACCGTTTTCTAAGATGATTGATATCCCTTCTTCAAAGTGTTCCTCTTTATCCTCCTTGAGAAATTAGGCCAGAGCTATATTACGGACAAGTTGACACTTTTTCCTTTTCTAAGATGGACTTCAGTCTGGGTCTGGAAGGAAACAAAATTCAATTGTATGATATTAATAGACTGTTTAAGCCTTGATAAGGCACCCAGTATACCATGACTGCAGTATATAATATCTAATCCAACAGCTCAAGGCTGCTCAGAGTTTATATTTAAAGCTGCGCTTATCTCTAAACCGGGCCTGAGCTGGGTCAAAGTTCACTTTCTGGCACTATTAGGCGAACAGAGGAAATGTTGAGAATTCCGGAAGCCTTCGGTTTGATCTTATGATTTACTGAAAACTATACCATCCACGGAAACTTATCTAACATTTGTTACCAATGCCAACCATCGATCTTTATTAACTAGGTTTATATAGGCTCCACTTGTTATTGACAGTACCAAAAGGATTGTATCACGTCAAGACATTAGGCCCATGTAGTTGTGATAGTACTAGTGTCTTAAAATAATCTTGGCAAGCAATCACTAGCCTAAAAATCTTAGATAAAAGGGGTCCAGCATGGATTAACCGCTGTGAGACTGTTGCCTTAGGGGGAGCAGAATATTGTACCATGCATAGTATTAATGTAAGCATTTGGTTGCTCAAATGTACATTCACTAATTAAAACTTGCAGCCAAATAAACCTGCTGTAGATGCCATTGCTTTCTGTAGATGACAAAGATTAAAACAGCATAACGAGAGCACAGAGGAAATTTGGTAGTGTATAGCCAGGTCAGCCTCAAATTGTGTATGGTAGCAACTAGGGAGGGGCAGGAGCCCATTTATAATGGCCAGTATTGTTCCATCGAGGGGGACTAATACCTGCTCACCTCTATGATCTCAGTTTTATAGTCTTTTGTTTGAGTCAGTGGTCTCACAATCTGCAAAAATCTTCAATCTGTCCTAAAACAAAGCAGCCCACGACAGAGCCCCCCAAACAGATGATACATTGTTTGTCATCTGCATTGGAGAAGATGAGTTTGGCCGGTGGCTTAACATAAATGTTCAACAGGTGAGGGAACGGGGTTGATACCCATGGAACACCACAATTTATAGGCCAGAGAAAAGAGGTAATAGAGGTCAGGATGACAGATTGTTGACAGCTGAGTAAAAAGGATCCAAACCAAGCCAAGGTGAGGTCAGTGATCCCTGTTAGCCCAAGATGATCCATCAACATAGTATGGTTGACTGTGTCAAAGCCGGAGGCTTTTCTGTCCGTGCCGAGGGGCCAAAGTGCTGTCCCTTACCTGCTGCCTCGCACACCCCCAATCCTGCGCTCCTCTGTCCCCGCCATCGCCGCTGCTGCCAGAACACCGCAGCGCGGCCACCGGGACAAGGGACTACATCCCCCAAGATCCTCAGCGGCTGGACGCCGCCTCCAGCAATCAGGGAGGGCCCGGAGGCGCTTAAAGCGAAGGACTGCCCTCGGGGGAGCGGGAGGCTTTTCGGTCCGTGCCGAGGGGCCAAAGTGCTGTCCCTTACCTGCTGCCTCGCACACCCCCAATCCTGCGCCCCTCTGTCCCCGCCATCGCCGCTGCTGCCAGGACACCGCAGCGCGGCTGCCGGGACAAGGGACTACAACCCAAAGATCCTCAGCGGCTGGACGCCGCCTCCAGCAATCAGGGAGCGCCCGGAGGCGCTTAAAGCGAAGGACTGCCCTCGGGGGAGCGGGAGGCTTTTCTGTCCGTGCCGAGGGGCCAAAGTGCTGTCCCTTACCTGCTGCCTCGCACACCCCCAATCCTGCGCCCCTCTGTCCCCGCCATCGCCGCTGCTGCCAGGACACCGCAGCGCGGCCGCCGGGACAAGGGACTACATCCCCCAAGATCCTCAGCGGCTGGACGCCGCCTCCAGCAATCAGGGAGCGCCCGGAGGTGCTCAAAGCGAAGGACTGCCCTCGGGGGAGCAGGAGGCTTTTCTGTCCGTGCCGAGGGGCCAAAGTGCTGTCCCTTACCTGCTGCCTGGCACACCCCCAATCCTGCGCCCCTCTGTCCCCGCCATCGCCGCTGCAGCCAGGACACCGCAGCGCAGCCGCCGGGACAAGGGACTACATCCCCCAAGATCCTCAGCGGCAGGACGCCGCCTCCAGCAATCAGGGAGCACTCCGAGGCGCTTAAAGCGAAGGACTGCCCTCCGCGTCGCGGGATCGTGCGCGGGTCCGCGCCGGGCTAAGCCCGGGCAAAGGGCGGGCCCTCTACGGCCCTCAGAAGGCCGGATAAGGACGGGACGGGCCACCCCCATTTTCTCCCACACTGAAGGTCTACTATCAGGAAGGTAAAGACCCCCTTTAACCGATTTTTCTCCATATCTGTGGACCTGCTCATATATCACCGCTCTATATTCCTTTATCATCATGACCTCCAAGGGGGACCATTCAACTAGCGTAGCAGGCACTGGGCAAATGTTCTCCCTGTTAGACGAGTTAAACGTCCTATGTAAAACCAACTATGCTACATTGGAAACTCCTCCTCCGCCCAAAAGTGTTGGTACACTACCTAACAAGGCTACACTCCTAGATCCCCCCACATCATTGAACAAACCCTGTAGCCTGAACACTCAATGTATCGAACCCCCTCAGGTCCCATCTGCGAAAAGGAAATATAACGGTGTCAATCAAGGTGGAAATGACCCCAAAATCCAAAAATTGTGCCTAAACTCATCCACTGCTAACTCCTTAATAACCCCAGCGATTGTTGAGCACCCAGATGCCATAACACCTCCCCCCCACTTGCACATACTACCCCTTATTGAACAATTGGTCAGCTCCTTGATAGCTCCGTTGTTAGAAAAAATAAACTTGGTAGGGGATAGGCTCTCTGGATTAGAGAAAGCCATCAAGTCAAACTTGCTGGCTGACAAATGTAGTGACACATCCAATTGCCCTAAGTCACCTCCTACTCACCTAGGCTCTAAACCATTTGTGAGGGATAAAAGGCGTCAAATAAAACCAAATGGCCCTAGTGCATCAGGGGAAAAAATAGTTAAATACCCCGCTAAAGTTTCCCTTCCCCAGTTGACTGCACCTAGAGTAGTTCACAACAAAGTTAATTCTATTCATTTACCACCGGAAGCGGCCCCATACGTGTGCATCCTTGCGGGTGTACCTGTTCTTCCACTTGGAAAAACTGAGAGACAATATGACTTAGTTAATAAAACCAAATTCTGGCTGTCAAAAAATAGGCCACTGCCTCATAATTTATACGGAGCAATAAGGAGTGTCTGAAGGGTGGGCTGGTTGGGTTCCTTTCCTAAAGATGTTCCTGGGGACTTGGTACTTGTGAGATTTAGAGACAGAAATATTGTCCCTTACTTGAAAACTTGGCCGCCCCAAGAAAGAGACGGCCCAATATCCATATGGGACTTACATGACTTCTATCCCAAAATGCCGTGTTTTCCTCCTCTTCCGAAATCATACCCCATGTGGCATCATGCATCATGAATTTTTGGGAAACATCTGGACATGTAACAATGACTAAACACGAACTCCAAAGACTAACCACGAACTCCTCTGATACTTGGAGTGGAAAAGAATTTTTATGACTGGGACCCTGCCTTACTGTATCTTGGTCTCTTAAAGTGTTTTTACTATAATCTGGATTGTAATTTGTATGTATTGTGAACTTTTATGGTTTTGTATCACAAAAACCGAATAAAGTATATAGTTGATTTGATTTGACTCAGCCCTTGTAGGTATTGATCTGTGAATTTCCAAAGGGTTTCCTAGAATTATATTGTATTGTGGAAACAGAAGAGTCCACCAGACTCTTCCATTTTATGTCACATCACTTTGACATCCGTAGATCTTGGTCTACAAACCGATGATGCCTTCTATGAAACTTCACTAGGCCCTTGTACATTTTCCTAGACCTACCAACCAACTCCTTTCTAGATTTTAATATGTGAGTTTTAGGGAAACAGCTCTCTACCCAGACCCAGTGAATTTGGAGAAAAGAACAAACGTGGAAAATCCATTCTGTGATCCTTTCCTGCCCTGGAGAGGAAAATGGCACAGAAAGAGAGGAAGAGAGAAGAACAGGATTAAAAACACAAAAGTCAAGAGATAAATGGGACAGTGTTCAAGAGACTGGAAGCATAAAGGATGGAAAAAGAGGGGGAGAAAAGAGATGGAGATAGTGTGTGAAAGCATAAAAGAATGATAGATTAAAAGGCAGAGAAAGAGTGTTAAAGTGAGGATAAAGATTCAGAAAGACAGAGATTGTAAGAAAGAGAGGGAAGAGATTTGGAGAGCAGGGGAAATTTAGAAAGGTGAGAAGAGAAAAAGTACAAGGGGACTAGGTATAAGCTTTAAACAAACAGGATAACGGAAGGGTGGCATTTGGAACAGCAAGAAAGAATCCAGAGTGAAGGCGGCAAACAGGTAATAATAATAATATAATAATACAGCCATTTATAGAGCGCGAACAGCTACCTCCAATAGAGGTGTGCCGGCGCTGTAATAGAGCGCGAACAGCTACCTCTAATAGAGGTGTTCCAGCGTAATAAAAGATTATCAAGAATTGGCAACACCAATAGATCTCACGGTAACCATATTGGCTTTTGCCAATGCTTCATTTTACTGATTCAAAATGGACATAAGCCTTGTTGGATCGGTAAACTAAAAAAAGCCAAAATGGTCATCTCAAGTTGGAATAGTGGAATGGACTCATGCCATCTTAGAATGGTTAATTCTAAGATGAAAACTGACAGTATGTGTGTGTGCTCATGTGTCACGATCAATGCTCCTACTTATTTGTTGACATACGAGTACAAAGCTTGCACCTTGCACAATTCTGTTCTACCATTCCAACATGAGTGCCATGTTAGAATGGAAAAATAAACACTAAAAAAATAATAATAATGTGGACTTCAAAAGCGAAAAGGAGTGGCCCACTTGTGTTTGGCAGCTGTCGTGCCAACCAAAATAATTTTTTCTTAAAAGATTTGAAAATGGGGAGCATAGCTGGCAGGGAAGAGGGGAAAATTCGGCACATCAATGTTGGGGCTGGGGCTCCTCTGACTAAAATACAAAAATACTAAAACACATTATAATAGGCATTGAAAGTAATATAGATGTGAACCACTATATGCCGTGGTTTGTTGCAAATGTAATCCTAGGAGGCAATGCCTAAGGCAAGCTGAACAGTATTCGAAGATTGAAAGGCTTTCCAAACGTCCCTTTGTGTAGGTACGAGTATGTTTATATTGTGTGTCTTCGGACTGCTGTGATAAATGAGCTCTACCCAGACAGCTGAATCGGTCTACAGGGGGGACCTAAAAGAGTGGGAAGAAAGAGGGGTGATCAAGCAAAGAGAGAAATGAAGTATCATCTTCAATGGAATAAAAGTATTAGTGGGTTGAGAGGTATTCTGATTTTGTGCTGGGCGGCATCGGTCATGGAATCACGGGTAGCCGTTACTGGCGTCAGGCTTTGTTGGAGCTACTTCAAATACTTAGGCCTCGCCATTAATATTTTTTAATTGTGGTATTTTCCAGGGGAACTAGCAATCAGAGGTTAATAAGCAATATTTGCAGAGGTGCAGTACTTTACAACAATACTAATACATTTCAAATGAACAGGAGTTAGAAACTTAGTATGACGCACTAAAAAAAATGCAGTAACTTGAATATCCAGTTGATGATATAACTTCAAAGAAGAAAATATCTTCTATTAACAGGTATGTGAACAGACCAATTAAAACTAAGATATATAAAGATGCTTCAAGAGACTGAAATACAAACTGAAATATCAACATAGCTTCAATGCATTAAGCCCAACAATGTCTATAACATTGGGTACATGCTGTATGTTAATCAATTGTTTGGGTAGACTCATGAGTGTGTCGAAAATGGTCAGATCTCTTGTTTTTTACAAAGGCTTTTCCACTGCCACTGATTCATAATCATGTAAATGATGCAAACGTAGGGGCTATGGATCAAGCCCTGAAGTGTTGCCCCTTTGGGTTCCGACGAGAACAACTCAGTTGGCGGAAGTCATTAGCTGCTGAGTTTCCACTACTTACAAAAGCAGACATTTCAATGCTGAAAACACTCAAACAACAAGGATCCTATCGAAATGAAGTCACTATTGTAGTGTCATGGTCCATTGTTAGAATCTAATATAATGTCTGGTTGGACACTGTATAAATCACTGGAGCCCAGGAACCAACTGGTTCCTATATTTTCCATGAAGGCATTTGTAATAGAGGGTCAGCATCCACTATGGAGGTGCACATAATACGAAGACGCCAATAACTTCTAATTTACTGGCTGCAGTTGAGATTTTCCAGTAGTGGTGGCAGCATCCACGGACTGGTGCACCCGCTGAGTTCACTTACGTCACCATTTCCCCCTGTAGATATGTGGATCATACAGGCTTACCAGTGCATCCAAAATGTCCAATGTTCCCCAAACAAGATGATGCTATTCTTCAAACTTGATTTTCCTAGGCTGCTGGACTGAGAAACCCTGCAGCTCTTCAGTGACCTTGTTCCACTTTGATATTCTACATGGAGATTCTGTAGTCAACTACAATCAGGCCGACTCCTCTTAGCAAGTGAAGTCCATTTCTATGTGTAGGTGGGTAAGCACTCGATCTTTCTTGGGGTCACAGCAACAAGGCTTCACGAAGGATCCAAGCATTAAGGCATAACAACAATCCAAAGAGATGCACCTTCTGCTAAGATATCTTCCCAACACTGCTGGGCAAACCTACTCAGACTATGTATCCTCTTGTTGTGACCAAAGCTTGCAGCCAGAGCAAAGCAGGGTCTTGTTATTATTAAACATTACAATTTTCCTGTGCTATAAAGCCAAAATGCCACTGGTCAGAAATCAGCCTGGACTAGACTGAATCGTTTGTAAATTGCAGGTCAGACGGAGCTCCACATTTGGCCTAGTAGTACTGGACACCATCAACAATGTGAGGGGTGTGGGGGGGGGGGGGGCGGGGACATCGCACTGCTCTGATGAAAAAAACACTTCCAGTGGGTTGCATTATTGTATTTTTTACTGGAGGATAAATATTGAGCTAACCAGAGAAAAGGGCAGGGCGGCACTGCATAGTTTAGGAAAAATAGACAGGTTTCAGCAACGGAGAACATTAATCCTGGCAGGTCCTACACGCACAAGGCTAGTCTTTTCAAAATTTCAATCTTGTGCAGCATGATACTGGGTACAAATTGACCCCACACTTTAAAACGCACATACACAAACTTCAGCCACTATACCCCACAAACTGGAGTTATACTATACTTCTGGGGCCCTTTAATCATCAGTGCATTGCTCTGATGATGAACAGAAAAGAAACAAGCATTTGCAATGCAATAGGTCTCGCATTATGAAAGTTTGAGCTATTGGTCTTGTAAATGACAATTTTTTTATTTATGTGTTGATTTTGAAAATAGCTAAATTAATAGCTTTGTCATTTTCAATGCCAATAGTTATAACTTTCGCACATGTGACGACTATAGCATTTTTAATGCAACATATTTTGTATTTACGTGACTTAGATGTATTGATATTACAAATAGCAACGGCTTTTAATTTTTTAAAATAATTAATACTTAAATAAAAGTGATTGTAATTTATATTGGCAATAGCTTAAACTTTTGTAAATAACGTTTGTGAAGATTATGTTCAGTGTATTTTATTGTGATGAAAATCCAAGAACAGAAGTGAAATAACATCTTTTTGTGACATTTGTAATAAAGCTTGAAACATTGAGAGAACATAATTGAACCAGTTGTTGTTGAATGGTTGCACAGATTGATGCTGTGATGTCGCTGAGTGATGCTGTGGTGGTGCTGAGTGATGCTGGGATTGCGCTGAGTGGTGCTGTGGTGGTGCTGAGTGATGCTGTGGTGGTGCTGAGTGATGCTGTGGTGGTGCTGAGTGATGCTGTGGTGGTGCTGAGTGATGCTGTGGTGGTGCTGAGTGATGCTGTGGTGGTGCTGAGTGATGATGTGGTGCTGCTGAGTGATGCTGTGGTGGTGCTGCTGAGTTCTCTCTGCAACTGCACTCTGAATCTGCACTCTGCACTCTGAATCTGCACTCTGCACTCTGAATCTGCACTCTGCACTCGGAATCTGCACTCGGAATCTGCACTCTGCACTCTGAATCTGCACTCTGCACTCTGAATCTGCACTCTGCACTCTGCACTCTGAATCTGCACTCTGCACTCTGAATCTGCACTCTGCACTCACAATCTGCACTCTGCACTCACAATCTGCACTCTAAATCTGCACTCTGCACTCACAATCTGCACTCTGCACTCACAATCTGCACTCTGAATCTGCACTCTGAATCTGCACTCTGAATCTGCACTCTGAATCTGCACTCTGCACTCTGAATCTGCACTCTGCACTCTGAATCTGCACTCTGCACTCTGAATCTGCACTCACAATCTGCACTCTGCACTCTGAATCTGCACTCACAATCTGCACTCACAATCTGCACTCACAATCTGCACTCACAATCTGCACTCACAATCTGCACTCACAATCTGCACTCTGAATCTGCACTCTGAATCTGCACTCTGAATCTGCACTCTGAATCTGCACTCTGAATCTGCACTCTGAATCTGCACTCTGAATCTGCACTCTGAATCTGCACTCTGAATCTGCTCTCTGAATCTGCTCTCTGAATCTGCACTCTGCACTCTGAATCTGCACTCTGAATCTGCACTCTGAATATGCACTCTGAATATGCACTCTGCACTCTGAATCTGCACTCTGAATCTGCACTGTGCACTCTGAATCTGCACTCTGCACTCTGAATCTGCACTCTGAATCTGCACTCTGAATCTGCACTCTGAATCTGCACTCTGAATCTGCACTCTGAATCTGCACTCTGCACCTGCACTCTGCACTCTGAATCTGCACTCTGAATCTGCACTCTGCACTCACAATCTGCACTCTGCACTCACAATCTGCACTCACAATCTGCACTCTAAATCTGCACTCTGCACTCTGAATCTGCACTCTGAATCTGCACTCTGCACTCTGAATCTGCACTCTGCACTCTGAATCTGCACTCTGCACTCACAATCTGCACCCTGCACTCACAATCTGCACTCTGCACTCGGAATCTGCACTCGGAATCTGCACTCGGAATCTGCACTCGGAATCTGCACTCTGAATCTGCACTCTGAATCTGCACTCTGAATCTGCACTCTGCACTCGGAATCTGCACTCTGCACTCGGAATCTGCACTCTGCACTCGGAATCTGCACTCGGAATCTGCACTCGGAATCTGCACTCTGCACTCTGCACTCTGCACTCTGAATCTGCACTCTGAATCTGCACTCTGAATCTGCACTCTGAATCTGCACTCTGAATCTGCACTCTGAATCTGCACTCTGCACTCTGAATCTGCACTCTGCACTCTGAATCTGCACTCTGCACTCGGAATCTGCACTCTGCACTCTGAATCTGCACTCGGAATCTGCACTCGGAATCTGCACTCGGAATCTGCACTCGGAATCTGCACTCGGAATCTGCACTCGGAATCTGCACTCGGAATCTGCACTCTGCACTCTGAATCTGCACTCTGAATCTGCACTCTGAATCTGCACTCTGAATCTGCACTCTGCACTCTGAATCTGCACTCTGCACTCTGAATCTGCACTCACAATCTGCACTCTAAATCTGCACTCTGCACTCACAATCTGCACTCTGAATCTGCACTCTGCACTCTGAATCTGCACTCTAAATCTGCACTCTGCACTCTAAATCTGCACTCTAAATCTGCACTCTAAATCTGCACTCTGCACTCACAATCTGCACTCTGAATCTGCACTCTGAATCTGCACTCTGAATCTGCACTCTGAATCTGCACTCTGAATCTGCACTCTGCACTCTGAATCTGCACTCTGAATCTGAATCTGCACTCTGCACTCTGAATCTGCACTTTGCACTCGGAATCTGCACCCTGCACTCGGAATCTGCACCCTGCACTCGGAATCTGCACTCTGCACTCGGAATCTGCACTCTGCACTCGGAATCTGCACTCGGAATCTGCACTCGGAATCTGCACTCGGAATCTGCACTCTGAATCTGCACTCTGAATCTGCACTCTGCACTCTGAATCTGCACTCTGCACTCTGCACTCTGAATCTGCACTCTGAATCTGCACTCTGCACTCTGAATCTGCACTCTGCACTCACAATCTGCACTCTGCACTCACAATCTGCACTCTAAATCTGCACTCTGCACTCACAATCTGCACTCTAAATTTGCACTCTGCACTCTGAATCTGCACTCTGAATCTGCACTCTGAATCTGCACTCTGAATCTGCACTCTGAATCTGCACTCTGAATCTGCACTCTGAATCTGCACTCTGAATCTGCACTCTGAATCTGCACTCTGAATCTGCACTCTGAATCTGCACTCTGAATCTGCACTCTGCACTCACAATCTGCACTCTGCACTCTGAATCTGCACTCTGAATCTGCACTCTGCACTCACAATCTGCACTCTGCACTCACAATCTGCACTCTAAATCTTCACTCTGCACTCACAATCTGCACTCTAAATCTGCACTCTAAATCTGCACTCTAAATCTGCACTCTGCACTCACAATCTGCACTCTGAATCTGCACTCTGAATCTGCACTCTGAATCTGCACTCTGAATCTGCACCCTGAATCTGCACTCTGAATCTGCACTCTGCACTCTGAATCTGCACTCTGCACTCTGAATCTGCACTCTGCACTCACAATCTGCACTCTGCACTCACAATCTGCACTCTAAATCTGCACTCTGCACTCACAATCTGCACTCTGAATCTGCACTCACAATCTGCACTCTGAATCTGCACTCTGAATCTGCACTCTGAATCTGCACTCACAATCTGCACTCTAAATCTGCACTCTGCACTCTGAATCTGCACTCTGAATCTGCACTCTGAATCTGCACTCTGAATCTGCACTCTGAATCTGCACTCTGAATCTGCACTCTGAATCTGCACTCTGAATCTGCACTCTGAATCTGCACTCTGAATCTGCACTCTGAATCTGCACTCTGAATCTGCACTCTGAATCTGCACTCTGAATCTGCACTCTGAATCTGCACTCTGAATCTGCACTCTGAATCTGCACTCTGAATCTGCACTCTGAATCTACACTCTGAATCTACACTCTGAATCTACACTCTGAATCTACACTCTGAATCTACACTCTGAATCTACACTCTGCACTCTGAATCTGCACTCTGAATCTGCACTCTGAATCTGCACTCTGAATCTGCACTCTGCACTCTGAATCTGCACTCTGAATCTGCACTCTGCACTCTGAATCTGCACTCTGCACTCTGAATCTGCACTCTGCACTCACAATCTGCACTCTAAATCTGCACTCTGCACTCTGAATCTGCACTCTGAATCTGCACTCTGAATCTGCACTCTGAACTCTGAATCTGCACTCTGCACTCACAATCTGCACTCTGCACTCACAATCTGCACTCACAATCTGCACTCTGAATCTGCACTCTGAATCTGCACTCTGAATCTGCACTCTGAATCTGCACTCTGAATCTGCACTCTGCACTCTGAATCTGCACTCTGAATCTGCACTCTGAATCTGCACTCTGAATCTGCACTCTGAATCTGCACTCTGAATCTGCACTCTGAATCTGCACTCTGCACTCTGAATCTGCACTCTGCACTCTGAATCTGCACTCTGCACTCTGAATCTGCACTCTGAATCTGCACTCACAATCTGCACTCACAATCTGCACTCTGCACTCACAATCTGCACTCTGCACTCACAATCTGCACTCTGCACTCACAATCTGCACTCTAAATCTGCACTCTGCACTCTGAATCTGCACTCTGAATCTGCACTCTGCACTCACAATCTGCACTCACAATCTGCACTCTGCACTCACAATCTGCACTCTGAATCTGCACTCTGAATCTGCACTCTGCACTCTGAATCTGCACTCGGAATCTGCACTCTGAATCTGCACTCTGAATCTGCACTCACAATCTGCACTCACAATCTGCACTCACAATCTGCACTCACAATCTGCACTCTGCACTCACAATCTGCACTCTGAATCTGCACTCTGAATCTGCACTCTGAATCTGCACTCTGAATCTGCACTCTGAATCTGCACTCTGAATCTACACTCTGAATCTACACTCTGAATCTACACTCTGCACTCTGAATCTGCACTCTGAATCTGCACTCTGAATCTGCACTCTGCACTCTGAATCTGCACTCTGCACTCTGAATCTGCACTCTGCACTCTGAATCTGCACTCTGAATCTGCACTCTGAATCTGCACTCTGCACTCACAATCTGCACTCACAATCTGCACTCTGAATCTGCACTCTGAATCTGCACTCTGAATCTGCACTCTGAATCTGCACTCTGAATCTGCACTCTGAATCTGCACTCACAATCTGCACTCACAATCTGCACTCACAATCTGCACTCACAATCTGCACTCTGCACTCACAATCTGCACTCTGAATCTGCACTCTGCACTCTGAATCTGCACTCTGAATCTGCACTCTGAATCTGCACTCTGAATCTGCACTCTGAATCTACACTCTGAATCTACACTCTGCACTCTGAATCTGCACTCTGAATCTGCACTCTGAATCTGCACTCTGCACTCTGAATCTGCACTCTGCACTCTGAATCTGCACTCTGCACTCTGAATCTGCACTCTGAATCTGCACTCTGAATCTGCACTCTGCACTCACAATCTGCACTCACAATCTGCACTCTGAATCTGCACTCTGAATCTGCACTCTGAATCTGCACTCTGAATCTGCACTCTGAATCTGCACTCTGAATCTGCACTCTGAATCTGCACTCTGAATCTGCACTCTGAATCTGCACTCTGAATCTGCACTCTGAATCTGCACTCTGAATCTGCACTCTGAATCTGCACTCTGAATCTGCACTCTGAATCTGCACTCTGAATCTGCACTCTGCACTCTGAATCTGCACTCTGCACTCTGAATCTGCACTCTGAATCTGCACTCTGAATCTGCACTCTGCACTCACAATCTGCACTCACAATCTGCACTCTGAATCTGCACTCTGAATCTGCACTCTGAATCTGCACTCTGAATCTGCACTCTGAATCTGCACTCTGAATCTGCACTCTGAATCTGCACTCACAATCTGCACTCACAATCTGCACTCACAATCTGCACTCACAATCTGCACTCACAATCTGCACTCACAATCTGCACTCTGAATCTGCACTCTGAATCTGCACTCACAATCTGCACTCTGCACTCTGCACTCTAAATCTGCACTCTGCACTCTGAATCTGCACTCTGAATCTGCACTCTGCACTCTGAATCTGCACTCTGAATCTGCACTCTGCACTCTGAATCTGCACTCTGAATCTGCACTCTGAATCTGCACTCTGAATCTGCACTCACAATCTGCACTCACAATCTGCACTCACAATCTGCACTCACAATCTGCACTCACAATCTGCACTCGGAATCTGCACTCGGAATCTGCACTCGGAATCTGCACTCGGAATCTGCACTCGGAATCTGCACTCGGAATCTGCACTCTGCACTCGGAATCTGCACTCGGAATCTGCACTCTGCACTCGGAATCTGCACTCGGAATCTGCACTCTGAATCTGCACTCTGAATCTGCACTCACAATCTGCACTCTGCACTCACAATCTGCACTCTGCACTCTGAATCTGCACTCTGAATCTGCACTCTGAATCTGCACTCTGAATCTACACTCTGAATCTACACTCTGAATCTACACTCTGAATCTACACTCTGAATCCACACTCTGAATCCACACTCTGCACTCTGAATCTGCACTCTGAATCTGCACTCTGCACTCTGAATCTGCACTCTGAATCTGCACTCTGAATCTGCACTCTGCACTCTGAATCTGCACTCTGAATCTGCACTCTGAATCTGCACTCGGAATCTGCACTCTGCACTCGGAATCTGCACTCGGAATCTGCACTCGGAATCTGCACTCGGAATCTGCACTCGGAATCTGCACTCGGAATCTGCACTCGGAATCTGCACTCGGAATCTGCACTCGGAATCTGCACTCTGAATCTGCACTCGGAATCTGCACTCTGAATCTACACTCTGAATCTACACTCTGAATCTACACTCTGCACTCTGAATCTGCACTCTAAATCTGCACTCTGCACTCTGAATCTGCACTCTGAATCTGCACTCTGAATCTACACTCTGAATCTGCACTCTGAATCTGCACTCTGCACTCACAATCTGCACTCACAATCTGCACTCTAAATCTGCACTCTAAATCTGCACTCTAAATCTGCACTCTAAATCTGCACTCACAATCTGCACTCTGCACTCTGAATCTGCACTCGGAATCTGCACTCGGAATCTGCACTCGGAATCTGCACTCGGAATCTGCACTCGGAATCTGCACTCGGAATCTGCACTCGGAATCTGCACTCGGAATCTGCACTCGGAATCTGCACTGTGCACTCGGAATCTGCACTCGGAATCTGCACTCGGAATCTGCACTCTGCACTCTGAATCTGCACTCTACACTCACAATCTGCACTCTGCACTCTGAATCTGCACTCTGAATCTGCACTCTGCATCTGCACTCTGCACTCACAATCTGCACTCTGCATCTGCACTCTGAATCTGCACTCTGAATCTGCACTCTGCACTCTGAATCTGCAATCTGAATCTGCAATCTGAATCTGCACTCTGAATCTGCACTCTGAATCTGCACTCTGCACTCTGAATCTGCACTCTGCACTCTGAATCTGCACTCTGAATCTGCACTCTGAATCTGCACTCTGCACTCTGAATCTGCACTCTGAACTCTGAATCTGCACTCTGCACTCTGAATCTGCACTCTGCACTCACAATCTGCACTCTAAATCTGCACTCTAAATCTGCACTCTGCACTCACAATCTGCACTCTGAATCTGCACTCTGAATCTGCACTCTGAATCTGCACTCTGAATCTGCACTCACAATCTGCACTCACAATCTGTACTCACAATCTGCACTCTAAATCTGCACTCTGCACTCTGAATCTGCACTCTGAATCTGCACTCTGAACTCTGAATCTGCACTCTGCACTCACAATCTGCACTCTGAACTCTGAATCTGCACTCTGCACTCACAATCTGCACTCACAATCTGCACTCTGAATCTGCACTCTGAATCTGCACTCTGCACACACAATCTGCACTCTGCACACACAATCTGCACTCTGCACTCACAATCTGCACTCTGCACTCACAATCTGCACTCTGCACTCACAATCTGCACTCTGCACTCACAATCTGCACTCTGCACTCACAATCTGCACTCTGCACTCACAATCTGCACTCTGCACTCTAAATCTGCACTCTGAATCTGCACTCTGAATCTGCACTCTGAATCTGCACTCTGAATCTGCACTCTGAATCTGCAATCTGAATCTGCAATCTGAATCTGCACTCTGAATCTGCACTCTGCACTCTGAATCTGCACTCTGCACTCTGAATCTGCACTCTGAATCTGCACTCTGAATCTGCACTCTGAATCTGCACTCTGCACTCTGAATCTGCACTCTGAACTCTGAATCTGCACTCTGCACTCTGAATCTGCACTCTGAATCTGCACTCTGAATCTGCACTCTGAATCTGCACTCTGCACTCACAATCTGCACTCTGCACTCTGAATCTGCACTCTGAATCTGCACTCTGCACTCACAATCTGCACTCTGAATCTGCACTCTGAATCTGCACTCTGAATCTGCACTCTGAATCTGCACTCACAATCTGCACTCACAATCTGCACTCACAATCTGCACTCACAATCTGCACTCACAATCTGTACTCACAATCTGCACTCTAAATCTGCACTCTAAATCTGCACTCTGCACTCTGAATCTGCACTCTGAATCTGCACTCTGAATCTGCACTCTGAACTCTGAATCTGCACTCTGCACTCACAATCTGCACTCTGAACTCTGAATCTGCACTCTGCACTCACAATCTGCACTCTGAACTCTGAATCTGCACTCTGCACTCACAATCTGCACTCTGCACTCACAATCTGCACTCTGAATCTGCACTCTGAATCTGCACTCTGCACTCTGAATCTGCACTCTGCACTCACAATCTGCACTCTGCACTCACAATCTGCACTCTGCACTCTGAATCTGCACTCTGAATCTGCACTCTGCACTCGGAATCTGCACTCTGAATCTGCACTCTGAATCTGCACTCTGCACTCACAATCTGCACTCTGCACTCTGAATCTGCACTCTGAATCTGCACTCTGCACTCACAATCTGCACTCTGCACTCTGAATCTGCACTCTGAATCTGCACTCTGAATCTGCACTCACAATCTGCACTCTGCACTCTGAATCTGCACTCTGAATCTGCACTCTGCACTCTGAATCTGCACTCTGAATCTGCACTCTGAATCTGCACTCTGCACTCTGAATCTGCACTCTGCACTCTGAATCTGCACTCTGAATCTGCACTCTGAATCTGCACTCTGCACTCACAATCTGCACTCTGCACTCTGAATCTGCACTCTGAATCTGCACTCTGAATCTGCACTCTGCACTCACAATCTGCACTCTGCACTCTGAATCTGCACTCTGCACTCTGAATCTGCACTCTGCACTCTGAATCTGCACTCTGCACTCTGAATCTGCACTCTGAATCTGCACTCTGCACTCTGAATCTGCACTCTGAATCTGCACTCTGATTCTGCACTCTGAATCTGCACTCTGAATCTGCACTCACAATCTGCACTCACAATCTGCACTCACAATCTGCACTCTGCACTCTGAATCTGCACTCTGCACTCTGAATCTGCACTCTGCACTCTGAATCTGCACTCTGCACTCTGAATCTGCACTCTGCACTCGGAATCTGCACTCTGCACTCGGAATCTGCACTCTGCACTCGGAATCTGCACTCGGAATCTGCACTCTGAATCTGCACTCGGAATCTGCACTCTGAATCTGCACTCTGAATCTGCACTCTGAATCTGCACTCTGAATCTGCACTCTGAATCTGCACTCTGAATCTGCACTCTGCACTCTGAATCTGCACTCTGAATCTGCACTCTGCACTCTGAATCTGCACTCTGAATCTGCACTCTGCACTCGGAATCTGCACTCTGCACTCGGAATCTGCACTCGGAATCTGCACTCGGAATCTGCACTCGGAATCTGCACTCGGAATCTGCACTCGGAATCTACACTCGGAATCTACACTCTGAATCTACACTCTGAATCTACACTCTGAATCTACACTCTGAATCTACACTCTGAATCTGCACTCTGCACTCTGAATCTGCACTCTGAATCTGCACTCTGAATCTGCACTCTGAATCTGCACTCTGAATCTGCACTCTGAATCTGCACTCTGAATCTGCACTCTGAATCTGCACTCTGAATCTGCACTCACAATATGCACTCACAATATGCACTCACAATCTGCACTCACAATCTGCACTCACAATCTGCACTCGGAATCTGCACTCGGAATCTGCACTCGGAATCTGCACTCGGAATCTGCACTCGGAATCTGCACTCGGAATCTGCACTCGGAATCTGCACTCTGCACTCGGAATCTGCACTATGAATCTGCACTCTGAATCTGCACTCTGAATCTACACTCTGAATCTACACTCTGAATCTACACTCTGAATCTACACTCTGAATCTACACTCTGAATCTACACTCTGAATCTACACTCTGAATCTACACTCTGAATCTACACTCTGCACTCTGAATCTGCACTCTGCACTCTGAATCTGCACTCTGCACTCTGAATCTGCACTCTGAATCTGCACTCTGAATCTGCACTCTGAATCTGCACTCTGAATCTGCACTCTGAATCTGCACTCTGAATCTGCACTCACAATATGCACTCACAATCTGCACTCACAATCTGCACTCACAATCTGCACTCGGAATCTGCACTCGGAATCTGCACTCGGAATCTGCACTCGGAATCTGCACTCGGAATCTGCACTCTGCACTCGGAATCTGCACTCGAAATCTGCACTCTGAATCTGCACTCTGAATCTGCACTCTGAATCTGCACTCTGAATCTGCACTCTGAATCTGCACTCTGAATCTGCACTCTGAATCTGCACTCTGCACTCTGAATCTGCACTCTGCACTCTGAATCTGCACTCTGCACTCGGAATCTGCACTCTGCACTCGGAATCTGCACTCGGAATCTGCACTCTGAATCTGCACTCTGAATCTGCACTCTGAATCTGCACTCTGAATCTGCACTCTGAATCTGCACTCTGAATCTGCACTCTGAATCTGCACTCTGAATCTGCACTCTGAATCTGCACTCTGCACTCTGAATCTGCACTCTGCACTCTGAATCTGCACTCTGAACTCTGAATCTGCACTCTGCACTCACAATCTGCACTCTGCACTCACAATCTGCACTCTGCACTCACAATCTGCACTCACAATCTGCACTCTAAATCTGCACTCTAAATCTGCACTCTAAATCTGCACTCTAAATCTGCACTCTAAATCTGCACTCTAAATCTGCACTCTGAATCTGCACTCTGAATCTGCACTCTGAATCTGCACTCTGAATCTGCACTCTGAATCTGCACTCTGAATCTGCACTCTGAATCTGCACTCTGCACTCTGAATCTGCACTCTGCACTCTGAATCTGCACTCTGAATCTGCACTCTGCACTCTGAATCTGCACTCTGCACTCTGAATCTGCACTCTGAACTCTGAATCTGCACTCTGAACTCTGAATCTGCACTCTGCACTCACAATCTGCACTCTGCACTCACAATCTGCACTCTAAATCTGCACTCTAAATCTGCACCTGCACTCTGCATCTGCACTCTGAATCTGCACTCACAATCTGCACTCACAATCTGCACTCACAATCTGCACTCACAATCTGCACTCACAATCTGCACTCACAATCTGCACTCACAATCTGCACTCACAATCTGCACTCACAATCTGCACTCTGCACACTGCACTCTGAATCTGCACTCTGCACTCTACATATGGTATGTTATGCTTACATACGTTCCATATATTATCCATGTATATGCCACATTTAGTTAAGAATATATGTTCTGTTTAGTTACATTACTTTGTTTGTATACCCTTTTATGCTGCTCTAAAGTTATTTCAATGGGTGAAATGCGGAGCCTGGGTAGCAGGAAGGAGAAGATAAGAGAGTGCATCGAGTGCGGACTTGTGAACAAGCGCCTTAAGCCATCAGGATGCTACTTCAAGGCACGTAGACAGGGTCATAATACCCAATGATACTCGTAAAGGTAGCTACAAAAAATGGCGTTAGGTTGTGCACACACCCTGCAAAGATGCGTGTAGCGCCTGGAGTCACAAGTTGAACCTTGTGTTGTTCGCTACAATAGACGATAGTTATCAGTGAGGTTTGTTCCACCATGAAACGAAAGTTGGCTGCCGAGAGTAACAAGGCAGTGCTGGGAGGGGGGCTGCGCACCAACTGAAGTGCTCTGGTTGCACGGCCTGCGGCCGTGTGAAGTGATAAGCCTTGAACGGCCTGCGGCCGTGTGAAGTGATAAGCCTTTGAAGTATGGGAGTGTGGGAGAAGTGCTGCTACGGCCTGGGGTAAGCTGGCTGGGGAGGGGGAGGAGAAATGAATGTAAGGCTGTGGGGAACAGAGTTTATGGCCCAAAAGCGCGTGCCTGTGGCCACGTGAACTTCAAGAAAACTGCAAGGAACGAAGCCCTTGGTTTGACGAGGATTTCGAGCACTTGAATTCTCGATCCCTCAATGCGCTGGCGCGCATTGTAGGTCACGAGACCTAAAAACGCAATTACAATGGACTTCATCCAAACAACCTAGCTCCTGCGGTCTCTCATTACACAACAGGAGGTGAGGGATTTGTCACTGTTTGAACTGTAAAAGGTGGAGGCGTTGTCACTAATTACACTGCAGGAGGTCTGCTCCAGACTACACAGTGGTAGGCAATGGATATATTTGTTAATGAACACCCTGAATAATATGTGGGAGATGAGGGATTGTCACTGATTATTCTATAGGTGAGGTATTTCACCCTCAGTACAATGTAGTACGTGGCTTAGGAGGTGATGGTTCTCTCCCTGATTATAATGCTGTAGGTGGGAGGTCTGTCTCTGATTGTAATGTTAGTGGGTGAGTGGATTGTACACACTACACTGCAGGAAGTGAGGGATCAGATCCTGATTACAATTTAGAAGATGAGGAGCCTAGATCCAATTACACGTTGTGTGCGGGGAAGGCTTTATCCATTACTACATACACTGTAGAAGATCAGGACTCTGTCCTTGATAGTACAGAAGGAGGTGAGGACTCTGTCCAATACTACCCTTTTATAGACTAGCAGCCTATTGTTTATAGCACTGTTGGTAATGAATGTTCGGTCCACAGGTACACTGTTGTTTTTGAGGTGTCTGTATCGGATTAAAATATCAGAATTGAACAGGATGGCTGTCCCTGATTACACTCTTGGTGGTGAATTCACCGAGCTCGTGATAGTACATATCCCAGGGGTTTAATCTGTACTCACCGACTACATGTGCACCATATAGCAGCTGTTCCAGGATGGCCGTCTTCCCCACTGAACTCTGCCCGCATACTACCACCTTACAACTCTTGCCCATTGTGCTCCACTAGGTCCGTTATGTAGTATCTAGAAAAGAAAACGATAGACTTATTTCAGGTAAGTATATCAAATCTATCCCTGGAATTACACATACTTTCCAAACATTATGCTAGTTTTTTTTCTAAATCCACTTCTAGACTGGTACCAGTCAAATTGTGCAACTAACCAATGTGACAGAAAAAGGTTGGGGTTGCTCAGCGGCTCAGTATGTTGATGCCATAGATTATTATAATTTATTTTTAATTCAATTTATATTTATTTCCCAAAGTTATTATTGATGAACCTAAAAAAAGTAAATAATTACTTATTTTACAATGTAGTAACAGGTTGATGTAGTGCGAATTTGCCTCGTTATAACGCATCCCCTTTCCCCGCAGGCTGTTACAACATGGTCGTTACAACGACTGTGTTGTAACAATGCATACCATTACCCCGCAAGTCATAACAACAACTTGGTCGGGGTTGGGAGGGCGTGGGGCGCCCGATGTTGGAATAGTATAAGTTACTATTTGAACTCCAGGCTGTGCAACAGTAGGGAAGGAGTTGGATGTTGAATCCAACACCTTCTGACCCCTACGCAAGTCAATGTTATGACTTGCGGGGTAATGGTATGCGTTGTTACAACGCAGTTGTTGTCTCAACCGCATTATAATAGCCTGCAGTGAAAAGGATTTGTGGTAAACGATGTTTACCATGTAGTGCATGTGATATTATTGTAGGTCGATATTGTTAACCTAGATGCAGTGAGATACCTTAAAGGTTTTAAAATCCAGTTCCCTCTCTGCCCTAGTTAATTTCCTTCAACTGGTACTAATGCTTAATGGGTGTGTACCACCCATGGTAATGAAGCACTGATAGTGAATAGAGTAAAGTACATATCGGTCCACTTCTCACATGCTAGCTGTCTTCCTCTGAATGGCCATAGGAATGCTCCCACATAAATGCAACCTCCACAAACACATACAGTTCAGCAGCTTCAGGAAGGTCTCACACTCAGTAAAAATCACATAAAAGCATCCCCCTTCCACCATGGTCTTTTGCAAAGGTACAAGAAATAAGATCTCTTAAGGTCGTCAACGCAAAATCAGAGTCAGAAAATCTGCCCAAAGCAAGGGGGACCTTCAAAGCTAAAACACTGGTACCCCTGTGGCAGATGGTCTGTTGACTAGGTTTCTGGTAGCAAAGCAGACGGAGGATCTGTGATCAGAAAACTGATGGTTCTCCTTCTAATCAGGCCAATGAACTATGGAATGGAAAGAATGGGACGCTCATCAATGTAAGGCAAATATCCCATTCTGCCCTCCTCTAAATGACCCCTCCCCCAATGTTTATACGAGGGCATAAGTCAAGCTAGAGACTATTGAAAAGATACCTATATCAATGCAGTGGATATGCCGAGTCAGTGCAGAGTGTTTAAGTCAAGCCTAGCGTAGCGCGCATGCGCTGCTCTAGGAGAGGGCATCTTGGAAGCACTCCAGACTTCCAAGAGACTTCTCTGTGTGGGTCGGACTCCTCCCACTCATTACATTGGCCTTTGCGTGTGGCTTCCGAAAATGAAAGCACGAAAATGGCCAAAGTCCGGGTATGTCCTGCCTTTTCTGTGATCGTTTACTCCCATGGCCTATGGGTCTCGGGAGCGTGCGGCACGCAGTGTGCCAGCTGCATTCCTTAAATTCCTTGCAGCGTGCGCATGCACCACTCGCAGGCTTGTTTTATTTTATTTTTCACTATGGCGCCTCTTCAAAGTAGCCATTTACATAACTTGAAAACGAGGGAGCTGTACACATTTAACAGCCACTTCAGTGTCCGTAGGAGAGGAAGGGGAAGCCTCCCCAACAGCTGAGGTAAGCCGCATAAAATAAGCTATGTTTCCGAGGCACTAACATGAGCTCTTAAAACAGCAGATACTAACTTGCCTTTTGATAAGATCAAATGCTATTTTTCTACCGTACACTGATTTTCAGACATAATAGTCTAACCGTGCTTTCTTCACCCGTCATTTATGCCCAGTAAAACCTTTTGAAGCGGTGAATTTTTTTGTTGTTGCTGACAGCAGTCAGATGTGCGCTCCTGCACCGAGATTAAAGGGGCTGCGGTATGCGGACATTCCTCAGCCCTCTGCTTCACAGGAGACTCTGCGGGGCTCTACTGGGCCAATTGCCACCTAAGAAGAGACTCGAGGTTGTCAGGTGAATCGGTCCTTCTTAATTAAAGGTCACATAGCTTCTCTAAACTCAGGGAAAAGATAGCCCTTGCAGTTTACAACCAAGAAGCCATTAGCCCCATCTCTGTTGTCAATACACAGTCACAGAGTAAAATGCTTTTATGTGCAGCCTCTCCCCGACTCGCCCCAACAATACTTCCCACCCCGGACTCTGCATTTAAATAGCCGCAGGCGTTTTAAGGGAGGGTGGCAACTCTCACTGCTATTGTGCTTTGCACACCATAAACTGGGTAAAAGTTAACTTTAATGCAGTGTTAACTGCACAACACCATCTTCATCTCTCCCTACAGCTTGCATGTTCAAACAGCCTGTGCCCGTCCACCAACGTAATTTACTTTTATGCCCCTCTATTACTTACTTAAATAATATTGCTTCTGTGTTTTCCCCTATTACAACCAATTATAATCAATATCTGGCTATAATATCACTGCAGCACATTATAAACAGAGAGCTGTTATTGCTCCATTGCTGTTTCTGAAAACAAGCACTTATAAGGCCCCAAACGCGAGGCCTATTGGCTATGCAAATGCTTGTTATATACAGCCACCACCTTCCAACCTAATCGATTAGCACTGCTTCTATTGAAGGATTAGATCTCACTAACTGAAGAAAGTTCTATCACTCAGCAGACTTCCTGTCCCCTCCGTTCACACTTGACCTAGCGGGCTAGATTTCTGATAGGCTGCAAAATGATATATGCCATCTGAAAATCACACTAATCAAGATTCAAACGTGACTAAGCACCAATCATCTAAAACTGAAAATTTACTCATTTCCCCAAATTACACGCCTTTGCCAATCCAAGAATGGCTCGAGAACATGGGATCTCTTAACTTTTCTCTTACAATCTACAACTCTGTGAAGTCCTTAGGAATCATCACAGACAAAAACATGTCAATGAAAGAACGCATTAACAACTCAGCCAAAGGGGTGCTCTACACCCTAAAACATCTAAAATAAATCAAATTGTTTATTCCAACTGAAGACCTAAAGACTGTAGTACAATCAGGGCTCAAGTCCTAGAAAAAGAAGTGGGGGGACGCTGTCACCGGAAGTGACGTCACAACAGGAAGTGACGTCACAACAGGAAGTGACGTCACAAAAGGTTGCTTGCAACATCGGGCTTATTACCTCCCCTCGCTCACCCCTTCGATGCCGCCTAATGGGGACAGGGACGAGGCGAGCGTGCCCATGTGACAAATGAAAGGTTCCCGTGCCCCGGTCCAGCTGGAACTGCACACTTTAGTGCAGAAATAAATCACTCAGAACTTACTGTCACTTCTCGGGCTCTACCTTCGTGGCAAAGTATGACTGGTTCGAGCTGCCGTGGCTTTTAAATGAAATCTGGAAGACTGGCTTGTAAAGCGCTGCCGTATTTTTAGCTAATACCTCTGTGGCTTCAGCGTTCGCATCTTGCCGGCGCGCTCCCGTTGAGCCTGATTATAACAGGGCCGCCGCGTTTTCGCAGGGGAAGAAGCAGGGCCACCGCCTCTGACAGACTAAACAGGGGCCTGTTCCAAACACAACAGCACATACATCGCAGCCAGCCGAGGGGTCCGCGCGAGCGGGGCTTCTCCCAAGGCAGGGAAATAGAAATGTGTAAACAGTGCTAACCACAGAGAGGCCAAAGAGTGAGGTCCAACTGTTTAGCGGAGGGATGGAGTCCCCCCGGTAAAATAAGTGGGGGGACGCCGTCCACCCGCGTGGTACCCCGACTCGAGCCCTGAGTACAATCACATATCCTCCCGGAACTTGATTACGACAATGCCATAATGATCTCTGGCACCCCGATAAGAGGCCCGAAAACAAGGGTGAACTGGAACTCCCCCGTGGCGACAACCATGACGACACACACCCCAGGGACAGCAACAACGAGCGGCACAAACAGATAATAATGAATTTGAGCACCTATAAACCAACGGTATCTGAATTACAAGTGCTGGAAAAAGGACTTGGATTTGTACCCACCTATAAAGGGGATGTGTTTCAGACACGTCAAGAATTAGCGGCATTTTTTAGAAAAATTCGTCTTAACTCCTTTTTTAAGGATAAAGAACTAGGAGAGCCTAGTGTTATCAACACTGGATTACGTCCAAAACCTACATTCAATCCTCCTCAGCATATGATCCCAGCACGCATCACTCTATGACTTTGAGAATATCACTAACAACAACTCAAACCAATATCAAAATCTTACCCGGGAAGAAAAAACCTCGTTGCGCAATCTGGCTAACAACTCAGATTTGATTATCAAACCCGCTGACAAAGGGGGAGCAATAGTTCTACTGAATAAAGATACCTACAGAAATGAGTGTTTACGTCAACTTGATGATCAAAAATCTTATCAGAAATTACAATTGGATCCTACTAAACGCCTGACTAAAGAAGTCAGTAGCAAAGTGGATGAAGCAAGAGAGAAAAAATGGATCACTGATCGTGAGGCAGCGTATCTGGTGGTTGCTAACCCTGTAACACCGTACTTTTATGTTCTGCCCAAGATACATAAAGCTACTAGACCACCACCAGGGAGACCGATCGTCTCAGGGATCGGCTCTCTACTTGAACCTCTATCCACGTTCGTTGATACTTTTCTCCGACCCTTGGTAACTCAAATGCCTACCTTTGTCCAAGACACTAAACATCTTCTGTCTGAAATTCAAGAGCTACCATTTGATACGGAAAATGACTGGCTGGTATCTTTCGACGTGGAATCTCTTTATACCTGTATTCCACAGGATGAGACATTGGCCACAATTAGAACTATGTTAGAGAATCTCCACTGGGACAGCATCACACCAATAGACTTTGTGATGTTTTGTGCCAGAATAGTACTGAAGGAGAACTTTTTCAAATTTGAGGACCAACTGTACCTCCAAACTTCAGGTACGTGTATGGGCAGTGTGTGTGCCCCTAGTTTGGCAAACCTCTATGTCCACAAAGTAGAACAGGAGACCATTCTAGCATCTAGCAACCCATTCTCTAGCCATCTATGTATCTGGAAAAGGTACATAGATTACATTTTTGTCATTTGGCGTGGAGATGAAGAAACACTCAAACTGTTCCATGAATGGTTGAACCAGCAGGATGACTTCCTACGGTTCACCCTTGAATATTCTAGATCTAGTCTGCCATTTTTGGATCTGTTAATAAAACCTGACAATGGAACTCTAGAGACTGAACTATACAAAAAACCTACATCATGCAACTCCTTGTTGCCCTTCCAGAGCTATCACCCGCGAGCTCTTCGTGAGAATTTGCCGTTTGGGCAATTTTTACGTATAAGGCGCAACTGTACCAAAATGTGAAAAACATGCTACAGTACTATCACTTGACTTAACAGAAAAGAAATACCCTACACAATTGATCAAGAAATCCAAGAAAAGAGCAGCAAATAATAATCGAGAAGCGCTGCTAGAAAAAACACTCAGAGAGCAACTAATGAGAGATTAACATTTGTGAATACCTTCTCTAGCTTCTCTTATTCTGTAAAAAAGAGTATCAATAAACATTGGGGGGTGTTAAATACAGCTAACAATACTCTCCCAAGACCTCTTTTTGCTTACAAACGGAGTGCTAACCTCCGAGATAAATTAGTACATACACGGCCACGTGGTATGAAGAAAATAGAATCACAGACCACGTTGTGGAACATGCCCAAGGTTGTGGGTCATTTTCCCTGCGGGACTTGTACAGTTTGTCCACAAACTGAGAAAACACTTGAAATCGATATAGGCACTTCACGCCCGTGGAAAATTGACAAACACACCAATTGTAACAGTGACTGCTTAATTTATTTGATATGGTGTCCATGTCAATTGCGCTACGTGGGTATGACCACTAGGAAAATTAAGACCCACATCCAAGAACACAAAAGTACAATAAGATGTGGTAAACGGTCAACTAAATTAACTAACCATTTCATTGACCAAGGACATGTTGACACTGACCTTCACTGGGTGGTATTGGAAAAGCCTTGGATTCCACCTCAACTGACAGACGCTACTAACTTTCTTTTTTGCAAAGAACAACAATGGGTTTTCAAACTCAAAACAGCTGACAAGGGGTTGAATGATAATATACCCTGGACTTCTTTATAAAAGCTTACTAACAACCTATTTTTGAAGAGTGTGCGAGCTAGTCTATTCACTTCAGTCCCAGAATCTGATAATGTGTATCAATGGCAGTTTACACAACACCTTTATGCTGTAATATAGAAGAGCGTGTGGGGGGCCCCTCATGTAAAACACCAACCACCCCCGCCTCCCCCACCCCACACCCGATGTAACCTCTATTTGGATTATCTCAGCATGGATAGCATTCGTGTAACTGGTAGTTACTAGTATAATACCTTTTACACTATCCACTTCCGTGAGGCGCCTGCATATTGAGTACGATCAGATCGACACATCTGGTATGCCAAGCCCTCTCGCGGTAAACACCATATCACTGTAAACCTCTTGCGCACTGACACATCGGTGCTGCGCATGCGCGAGAGGACAGTGTAACCTTGCCGCGCGACCAATTGCGCATGCGCCGAGAGACAGCGTACCTCGCGCGCGGCTGCGCCTAAGCCAGGTTTGAGCACTAATCTTTGGCGCACGGGCTAGGGTGCTTCAGGCAATACCATAGACTACCATTTTCGAGGCCCTAGTACAGGTGCAAGTAATTTTCTTTGACCCACTATAAATACGACCGGTCTACCATCCGATCGGTACCTCCCGGGGCGAGCTCTCATGAGCATCGAGGTACCGACGGACAGGTAAGACAGGCAGGACTCTTGTTTGGATTCTTGTGGGGAACTTATTCCCTCTTTCATGTTAAATCGTTTTTTGATAACCAAGATCTTACCTAAAATGAAATCCTCCACCTTCTAAGTCATATTCATGATGGCAGCATTTTATGTGCTCTTCTACATATACTGGTACCAAGCAATATCCAACTAGGTACTTGTTTTCATCCTCCCCCTTTCTACAACTTACATAGTATTAGTATTTGTTAAACCCTGGGTTTGTTTTCTCTCTTGTTTGAGGTAGTTGCTATATTTTCTGAGAATTAAGAGAACGGTGTACCTCTTTAGTCACTGATATTATTTCCCGCAGAGCGGGGCCTCCCTCCAGAGCAGCCAGCCAGGTAGAGGTGAGGCAGGACTATCCTACAATTGAGGGTAAGTCTACTGCTCTTATGACTATGTTCATAGCATAACATTTACAACACTGAAAAAGTGGACGTTATGCATTACATGTGATAATTTAGCAAAATGTATGTCTCTCTCTTTCTATTTTTCATATCTACAGATACCTGGGTATGACCTGACAGACAAATGATACGCAGGAATACCGGTGGTGTATAACACTTTATTATCATTTTTTCATTATTTAATTTCACTTGAGTGCAGCAGCATACACATAATACTCTGGTCCTGAAGAAAGCCGCAGATACTTTGTTACAGATCTTTAGGCTGAAACAGGTCGACCTTCTAGTGACAGTGGTTTATATCCATACCACTGAGCTGTTCCTTTTTAACCCTGACAGGTAGAACACATTAATAAAGATATGTGGTGATTCTACTTAGCCAGTTTTAAATCTCACTTATCCACACCTTTGTACAGCGCTGCTTACCTCACTACACCCCACATCTCATCTATGGGATTATCATCCTTTTCTCATAAAACATCTCTAAGCTCCTTCTTTAACACCGAAGAAGCAGCTCCCAGTGTTGACTAGGTTTTCAGCACTGGTAAGGAGGACCCATATGATGAAGCATGTCACCTTCGGGTGAGTGAGGGTTCCTATCCTTAAGGGATGTCTTCCCCATCACTTCAATTTAATTTTTCTTCAGTAGATTGATTGTGAGAGAGACACCCACTTGCTTATACACACAGGTTTCAAAAGACTATAGGGGTATTATTAGGTATTGAGACCCCGATAAGCCACCTTGCGCCTAGAAGACCAGCTCCTGATGCACCCGCAAATATTGCATTGCTTTTTATTCCCTCTGGATATACTATCTGGCTATACTATGTCAACAGTGAATCCTTGTAATAATGCTATGGTCTCTGTTCACATGTCTTGTAAAGCGCTCCGATACCCTTGTGTCTAGAAAGTGCTGTATAAAACACTCAAATACATAAATAAATAAATGGTCACTGCAGCACTTTAAAGAGCTATGTACTGTCCTTTATCACACTCCTCACATTTTGTCTTTCAACAATATATATTTATACTTGCTTTATATTTGCTCCTATAGTACTTTGACTGACCTATTTTTATCCTCCAGAGGTGAAGAACATATATGTGACTGGGTGCACTATGATTATTATTCACTAGAATTCCCTAAAACCCAAACAAGTAAACAAATTAAATGTGTCGGTAACAGAGAATTCCAAAGTTGGGATGCACAGATGGCAAAGTCCAGGGAGTCTTTTTTTGGTGCATGCATCAGTTTAACAGCTCTCTCGGAAGTTGGTAAACTGAAAAACTGGAATGTGGAGAAGCGTTGGTTTGGTCACAAATGTTCCCTAATGGCCCTAGCAAAGGGACTATAAAGTTATCATCTTGGGCTAATGCAAGAAACTGAGTGGGATAAACGTACCCAAATCTTCTCAAATTTAGCAGTATAAAGGCAGTTCCATTCTGCACTCATTGCTAATGGACTGACATTTTAGCAGGAAGGACAAGATATGTAAAGACCTATTCACTAAAGTTTTTTGGGAGTGTGTAGAGTAGTTATACTATTATAGACTCCAAAATGCAATTAACAAACCTCTAGTCGGAGATTTCCATCGCCTCCACTTCTATTTTTCTTGTACACCGATCTATGCCCCAGTGGTGGCATTCTCTACACAAGTAACTATAGGGTTAAGCAGTAAATGTGGCAGAGCAAAAAGGTGGGTGGTGCAGAAATGGGGATGAATTGCTACAAAATAAGAGGGGGTTTGGGTAAATCGATGGCAGGATTTAGGGAGGGAAATATTAATACAAAACACCCAACCACATAAGAGTAAGGCAATTGCACTTCACAAAATACACATTTGAATCTTCTACAGTAGTACTACTGACAAAGACTTAAATGTATGTGGCGGTGGCAGCGGGAACTTTTAAAGCTATTACATGTCTTTATAGACTAATGGTGCGTGAAGAGACGAAAGCCCTAACCCAATTACAACGGAAATGGGAGGCAGATCTTGGCAAGGAGATTCCAGAGACAACGTGGGCCCGACTAGTTGAAAGAGCATGGAAGGGCATGTGAAATGCCAGGTTCCAACTGATTCATTTTTATGTCATACATAGGGTCTTTTTAACCCCGAAAAAGATCAACAGATACTTTACAGTAGATACAGCCCAATGCCCACGTTGTGGTTTAGTGGGAGCAAAGTTTCACCATATGATGAGGAGTTGCCCGCAGTTGGGAACGTACTGGAAGGAGGTGGTCTGTGAGATTACAGACCGGCAGATAGAGCCGGACACGGGTACATGCTTATTACACTGGTTTCCGCATACATCTAGGACAAAAGTCACAAGTACATTTTTTGACTTCGGGTTGCTGTTGCCCAAGAGGAGCTTATGACGCACTGGAAATCTAGGCGAGGGCCCAGCATTATTGGATGGAAGGCAGAGTTATTTAAGTGGGCAACCAGTGAGAGCACAGTTAGGTTCCGGCAAGTTAAGCGGTCTAATAATGATAAAGCGCTGGAGACTACGAGGGCGCGGGAGGCTTTGGTAGTGACGCTACAGACCCTGGAGGCGGAGTCAGACAGTGACTCGACACTGAATGAACCACTGAGGGCATCCCAAACAGACGGAGAATAGGGGGAGCTCCCAGCATTCTTGGGGGACATTGCTATAAAATCGGGGAATGTCAGATTGGAGTGAACAGTCTGGAGGATGAAGTATTACACTGAGTTAGAATGACACAGCATATTGTAATTTCCTTTATGTGTATACTGAACACACTGGTGGCAAAAGGGGGGGGGGGGACTATAGGAATGGGACTGGCTTTTCTGTTGAACATAGATCCGAAGTTCGGTAAAATCATAGATGCTTGCTTAGAAAAAAGGGCAGAGAATGCACATAAATGTGATTACAGGATATACAAAGGTGGATGGGACATAACAGATGAATATGGAATGTAAGATGATAGTGAATATAATCAAGTCTGTCCAAAACAACGAAATAGAGCCTGTATCGAAGTATATACTGAACAATATTATTGTACAACAACTGCCAGATGTTTGAGGTTATAGAAAATCAATAAAAATACATTTTAAAAAAACGTAAATGTATTCCTGTCCAACCTAGAAGTAAGTAAAGCACCACATATGGCCAACCAATGGTGCTGCAACACGCTCCCATGAAAATCAATGGAGGCCGGTAATAATGCTAGCACACAGGGACACATATAAGATACATTAAATTAAATAACATTATAAATACAACTTTGTTTACATTAATTTTATATGATGAAATAATTTCTACAATTACATTTCTCAAATTATGTTATTCTACATAACACTTTAGTACAATATATTGTAAATGACAATTTGAACTAATTAAAAAAAATAATACATAACACACATACAAGAGTGTGACACAGTCAACACAAATTATTCTGTAATTGGTGTGAGAAGTAAAATTAACCTTTCAAATAATGTTATTTTATTTAAAAAGAAATAATGAAATAATTTAAATAATTTAAAATGTATTATGATGATGAGTTTTATTGCATGTGTGTTGTTCCTTTAGGATTAAGAGTTGGTAAAATGTGTTTTCATTATTTTAAATTAAGAAAACAATATTTATTTTTCTAATAATTTACAATTAACATTCTTAAAATTCACAAATGCTTTCTAGTAGGAGAAATTCGTCCCAGTGGTAGAGTGCTCTATAAACAAGCAAAAAGTTACTAATAATAACTTTAAACTAGTAAATGCAGTCACAGGGATCTCCAACCCCTCACTTGAAGTTGTGGAGGCTCATAGCTCTACACCTACTAGTAAATCTACACAGTGAAATGGTGAATTCAAACCATATGGAGGTTTGCACCTAAGTGTAGAAGTAGACCTACAAGTTTCGAGATCTACACGTTAACTTAACTGTGAAATGTTCACTGACCGTGATTTTCTAGTGAACAGAAGCACAGTCATTTCTGCCACATATCCTGAATTAATTCTCAACTCCATTACTTTCAAAGAATGGTGTCTTTACAGTGCCCAAGACCAACATATTCAATAGAACAAGCACTCTGAGCCATAATTGTCCGCTTTCTTCCTTAGTTGGCCAAAAACAGTAGTACTGACCAGTTAGATATTTTTCCTTGGATGGACCTAAAACTATTCGGCCTCCAAGAGTTTTAATCATTTTGGCAGGTCTAGAAGTTGAGATCAGGATCAAGGAAACACATCTTTAGTAAAGGGATAGAATAACCATCATCTGCTTAGTGGAGTTTGGGACTCCTGCGCAGAGCAGAGTTCATTATTTGAAAAAGGTCATCTTTCATTGGGTTCTTAAATAATTTTGAGTGCCATGGATCATGAGGTAATAGTGAGAATCCCACCAGTTTAACCTACGGGTTTCTCGATTTTAAGTGCCATTACAAGTTTGAGCAAGTGTTAGACACTATGCAACCTGTTTTAGTAAAGAAATTATATCTCCAATTTAGATATGGGACTCTCCCGCTCAATGCCCGAAGAAATAAGTTGGGAGGCACCCTGGGTCGCCCTTGCCCAGGGTGTCTGTGGAGGAAGAAACTGTGATACACATGGTTTTCTTCTGTCCAGCATACAAGAGCCCCCGATCTAAGTGGGTGATCCAACTGTGCAGGAAACTGGGCATTAGAAACTATATAGAAATCCATAGGATTCTAAAAACAGACACCCGGTTTTAGCTGTTGTGATTTCAAAGTTTTTATTTGCAATGTGGTTAAAACGTAGGTATCTTCTTGACAGCTCCAATGAGAGTTGAGGATGCTTGTAGTTTGTTCATCTTTACGCAACCATTACGTGAGACATATTATAGATACCTATACACTTGCTGCATTAATAGGGCTGAAATACATTTTATGATTGTTAGTCGAGGATAACTGTTAGCTACCTTTTAATTCGATATTTTTATCTGTTTTTAAGGTGTGATATTAATTTATATTTTTAAGATATCTTTCCCATATTGAGGTATAGTAAAAGCCCGAATCCCTAAAAAGTGTGCCCATACTTTCTGCGTGCATCTTTAAATGGACTACTCCTCTGATTTACTTACCTGCTCGTTAAAAAAATTTATTTTCTCTGTTTTTATGCACTTTTATGGCTGTAATAGCCAAAATAAAGTTTAATCAATGAAAAAAAAAATAGTGAGAATCTTGCCTAAACATGCATTATCTGATGGACAGAAATTGTTGCAGCCAATTAACTTCAAGCCTTTTTTCCTTTTTAGAATAAGAAACTCTAAACCTTTCTAACCCAGTTTCAGGACCAGCAGAGGGAAAAAGTCAGTACGAATATCAATTCTAAATTACATGAAAATAGAAATAAATAGCAATGCTAGGATCCTGACTATTTTAGACTTATTGTCTTGTACAATTTAGGATCTCGGCAGCAGGGATGAAGCCTGTCAATAAGAACCTTCTTAGCTTTTATATAACCCACCTTTCAAGCCATTTCTTCAGTAGTCACTACAATACATCTCCCAAAGCTCTGCACCAATCCCTGGTTTTTTTTACCTCATCCCTCTTATAAAGAAAACTGAGTGCTGAGCAGAATACAAACACACATACAATGTGTAAAGATGCAAAACAGAAGATTAAAACACTAACATGTAAACTATTATGAACAAAAAAATGAAAAAGACTGCATCGGCTTAATTTTCTGAAAAGAACAAAGCTATGTATTGGGGAATAGTGACAACAAAGACAGCAACATTTTCCAAAATTATGAGATGGCTCATGCACTGGGACAGGAATGTTCCCTGCATGGTAAATGGACGAGTGTCCCCTCCGTGAGTGAGCACAGTGCATGTGAAACTGGTATACTGATTTTTGTTGGCCAGTTAGAAGTAAATCTAGCATGTGCATTGAAGGCCTAGGCCTGTTGATGATGATTCTAAGGTCCAGAACCAAGTCTGTGACCTGAAGGGGTTGCACCAAGTGTGCCATCTTTATTGACATGAGCATACTATCCATGTCCTGACATGAAACAGTGGTGGTAGTTCACAAATATCTTTATGGATTAGTAGTACTGTGGAGTCATTTTTTGGGGAGAGCAGCCTGCTGACACCACACATGTAAGCGCATGTCAAGTGCAATATGTAAAGTGTGGATGGTAGCAAAACTCCATGTTGTGGTGAGAGTCGGCTTGCCGGGACCAGTACGATGGCACATGATGCAGTGTGGCTAAAGCTCTCCAAGACAGTGCAACTGTATTGCCTGCATTCCAGGAGGTGAAGGGAGGAGACCCAGACAGTGAAGTGAGAGAGGATAGAGATGGGGCTACCGTTTGAAATTCTGAGAGGTCCTTTTTGAAGCGGGAGTGCATGTTACCTCTTCCTGAGTACTCCCACTTGGAGGATGGTTGGGGAAGGGTGGTTAGTCAGCTGTTCTGTTGATAAGGGTGGTAACATTTCTAGGCAGGGCCTGCCCTCTTGTCTTTCCCTGATTACTACTTTAGGAAGGCTGATGACAGTGGGGTACAGAGTCTTTATTAAATTGTGTCCTTGTGGAGAGACACTAGGGCTAGAAGCCAGCATCTTCGGAACCTGCTGTGAGAGTTGTCACCTTGCACAAAGGCTGTGTCTGCACTGCAGCTGGAAAGTAACATTTGAAAGGGACCCTACCCCACTCCAAAGAAAAACACGGTTACAGGTATCTAGGCAGTGGATCAATACCCCCGCTTGGAAAATGAGCATAAAGGTGTAATTCTTTGTTACAGTTACAAGTTGTTGTTGACCAAGACAAGGAGAGCTCCTCAGAGTACTCGAGAGATGCTGTGATCAAGGGATGCATAACAGCCAGTCTCCCAGAGGTGATGGGACACTGCCTGAATTCTGCACAACTCACTGGAGAAGCGGCGGTTCTGCCTAGCAACTAAAAGCACCTGTTTACCTGCTCAAAGAAGGAAGGAGCATATCTGGTCCTGCAGAAGGTCAGACTGTGCAGGAGTAGGCAAGCCTTATCTCTGCTGCATAGAACACCCAGAAATAGCAGGCATGCTAACCTCAAATTTGCTGCTGCTAACAAAGACACAATCAGTGTGAGTGCAAAGGACACACCACAACCACTACAGTGCTGAGCCACACTTGCACAATCAGTTAAAATACGAGGCTGTGTTGAGAGTCTGACAGGCTGCATCACGCAGAACTGCAAGCTGAAAGGAGTGCCAAGCACGTTTACAAACTCAGCTGCAAGACACGAACTGAGCTTACATATGCATCCCTACATTTTGCGATTACTCTCTAAAACAAACTGACATTTGGGTACATCAAGTTTGAGAACTGATAATGTGATGACTGTGGGCTACTCATAACCTCAATTTGAAAAGGAAAATGCTTTATATTTATGACCAATATGCTGAGCAACCGATCTTGAAGCAAGCTTCGGCGTCTGATGCCAGCTAACACAATTTGAGGAGCATTGGGTGGGTTCTGGGCACATTTCTTGTTACATACCACCAGGTTAATAACAGAATGCAGAATATAGGCTTCAGGGGGGTGAAGTAAACCACCGTTCTCACTATTAACCCTAAAAAAATGAAACAAGGTTTGCACCACCATTCAAAAATCATCTTTGGGAATGAACATTGCACCATGCTCAAGAAACAGAACTGAAATTGTGAACGCTGGAAAATGCCCTTTTTACCTTGGAATCTGGAACAAAGATGAGGGATTTGGCTTAGGGAACAAACTGTGAGGTAATAGCATGCACAGCAAGTAACTCGGGCCACATCTGTACAATTAAAAGAACGTACATACACCTGGATAATGGCAGAACAAAATCGATTTAGTGCAGGATTAAAGAGTATACAGTACACCAACTTTAACTTCTAGACTACCTCATGGTATGTTCGCTACCATCTAAGAAGCCAGAAGCAAGCTAACCCGGCCTTAAGATTCCTGTCCCTCCAAAAATGCAGAAGCCCCTTTGTTTGATCCATTGTGCGTTTGATAAGCAAGTATCCCTGTTCAATCAAAAGAAATTCAATATCAACATTTCCCACAGCACCCTCAGATCAGTATCACAGGGACAGGCTGCAATCCCCAACTAAGGGCTGTGCATTCTTAGACATATCCCAAAGCTGTGGAATTACCTCCCTAATCCTCTTTGTTGGAAATATCGTACTTAAAAGAAAACAGTTTACATTAGAATAATGTCAAACAGGCGTGTGCTTATTGGGGTAAAAACAGTGAAAGTGGTTGAGTGAGTTGCACGGGAAAGATCAGACCTCACTAATGAGTTGTCATAGTAATCAGCAATTCCGCCTTCATGACTGGGCATATAGACACATTATTACTGTTATAACTAATAATACTTATTATTATTATTATTATTATAATATCAGTTTTAGATGCGGGGAGTACAGCTAATCAATAACACCAAAGGCTACTCCAGCTGCGTTTGGTTTAGGGCCATGTAAATTGTTGACAAGTAAACATATTTTGTACTTTTCGTATCATACACGTCGAAAGTCGGAGAAGTATTTAATGTTTTCCTCTCTGCATTCAATCCAATTTCTTAATAGGGGGGAGGGAATCTTAGGAGTTCTAGGAGGACTATTTATTTGTGAAGTGTTACGTCATGTCTTGTTGGTAACATGTATGAGGAAAGATCGAGGGGCCAAATGTATGGCCATCGAATTTTGTTTGTCGCAAATTGTGACAAATTGCGAGTTGCAATATTCAATGTACAACTGTGTCTCAAACACTGTTTGCGATTCCCAATGGGGGTGCAAATTTCATGGCTCATGAATATTAATGAGGCTGTTGCAGTTTGCTACCCCATTGGGAATGGCTAGCACTCCCAGGGATGGTGGCCTGCTGGGGTCAGCAGACCACCATGTCTGGGACTGCTTTGTCAATAAAGCAGTATTTTTTTTAAAATGCACCCCATTTTCCCTAAAGGAAATCGGGCTGCATTTAAAAAAGACAAATGAAATTTCTCGGTTTCATTTTTAGGTCTCGGCTAGAAGCGAGCGAAGCTCGCTCTCGCCAGAGACCTTATTGTTAACGGCTCAGCTTCCCAGGAGGACAGCACTGGCCGCGCGCGCCGATTTGTTAAGGCCACGCGCACGAGAACGCGCTCGCGGCCAGGTGCTGTCCTCCTCGAAAGCTGCCTCCCTTCCCCGTGCAGGGCGGGCCGCCGCGCTGCCTGCGGCGACCCGGAAGCATTGCCGGCCAAACAGGAAGTAGGTGCTGTCTGCACCTGGGAAAACGAGGAGACAGAAAGCATGACTGTTTTGGGTGAGCCCTAACCTGCTGGTTCTTTGGAACGGCTGCTGGGCTGCCGTTGGTGCCTCGCGCACTTGCGTGCAGTGTCCGCTCGGTGGCGCCTCCGCTCAGGCCGCTGATATTTATTTGCAAACTGCGCAAGGCGGGCGAAGCTCACCCATCGCGCCTCGGAGCTCCGTGTGCGGGCTGATGCAGACCAAGGTCTCCGGAGCGTCGGGAACTGCCTGGCGGTTCAGGCGGAGGACTCGTATGCGAGTGACTCTGCCCCCAACCCTACCACCCCCCTCTGCCCAATCCTATAAGTGTACCGCGTCTCACACACCCCCTCCCAGAGCGAGCGGAGGCCGGGGCAGTAGCTGAGCCGCTCTACCCCAGCAGGGAGCACTTCAGAGATAAGGACGTTCGAAGCTTAGGGAGTTTGTCCAACTACAACTTAATCATTTGGTAACAGCGGAGTTGCCTTACTGTGTGATCCCGTTACAGTCAATGCGTCCCACTAAGACTTATCAGTAACGAACCTGTCCCCAGGTGTGACAGTTACGGGGGGGGGAGGGCGGAGTTAGGTTGCTGTCGCCCGTTTTGACAGCGGCAGTCATGCATTTCAAAAATAACAAAAATAAAGACTACACGTCGAGCAGGGGACTTACAGTAGCTTTTTAGAACGCTACCTAAACCTCGTTCTTGTTTGTATCTAGCCCTCGTGTTTATTTTCTTTTTTTTACTTGCAGCACTATTAGTATGTGCACGGTGCAGTATGGAAACGTACATATGGAATATGTCAGTGTGCATTTTTCTAATAACGCACATTGACCTGAACCCCATTCTGGCACTGTAACCTTCTTGGCAGTGAAAGTTGACGGAATGGGGGTGCGGTGTCTAGGCGGTAAAGGAAAATCCTATTATCGCTCATTGCAGTGGCCCGCTTTTTATCAACAGAAGTGTGAAAGTCTGAGTTTTCAGATCGTGACATTCAGGCTACACACAGGTCTGAGTGGGGCGTGTTTTCAAGGTACGTGTGTTTGGGTGGAGAGGTTGGAAGATATGAATGACTACAACATCCACATAAGTACACCTGCCAAGTGTAACTTTGCGAATACCTTTCAGTTATTTATAGCCCTATGAAGCGACAGCAGTGCGGCAAGAGGCGCCATATAAAATAATAATAATAATATGCATTATGATTATTGCTATTATTGTTAGTAAGACTACTAGTAGTAGTAGTGCTAGTAGGTATAGTAGGAGTAGTACTAGTAGGAGCAGTAGCAGTAGTAGTAAGCCACTGCCTCCTATGACGTGTTCATTTGCTAGTCTAGCCTCATGTTCACTAGGACAGAGGGGAATGTTGTTCAGATTACTAAAGTTAAGGTGTCTGCGCACGCTTTAGAATACTTGAGCATGTAAATATAAGATAAACGCGGCTGTTAGTGATTACACCGCTCATGTGTGTCTGTAGCTTTCTGTCTTTGGCATTGCAAAGAGGGCCATTCAAGATCCTAAACTAAGTGGGAACGCGCGCCCTTGCTAAAACACCTACGCCGAAATAATCGATCTGCGTGTAATGAATAAGGAAAACACCATACCTTGCTGCCTGATGTTGCCTGGACTGTAATCATTAATTTGAACAAAAAATGTGACTTAAAGTAGAAAAAAATACTAAATTGGACACATTCTTGTAAACACACGAAACAAGCATTTGCAAATCAATAGGTCTCACATTTGCGAGAGTTTAATCTATTGGCATTGTAAAAAACAATGCCTTTTATTTATGTTTTTAAAATCAACACATAAATAAAAGGCAATGTCATTTACAATGGCAATAGCTCAAACTCGCGCAAATGCGAGACCTATTGCATTGCAAATGCTTGTTAAGGGCAGGGAGGGACCACTGCCTACCCTTGAAAAATATTTGTGCACCCATTCACAAAGAGGAAGGGGTCCCCTGGGTACCCCTTCCGATTGCAAATGGTTTACCACCTACTCTAAGTAGGTGGTAAACTACAAGTTTTTTGTTGCCCTTCTCTATTTAAATAAATTAATTCCAGAAATGGTGCAATGTTTAAAGACTTTCATTTACTTGAATTTCCATTTAGTTCTTGGAATAATTAATTCAGCCAACTTATTATCAGTTCACTGGTTCCAAAAGTCTTATTCTGCCTGGATACACAGTTCTAATACTTCTCTTCTGTATTCCTTCTTTTCAGAGGTCTGGACTCAAGTGACACCACCATCAAACTCATCCACGTATTCATGTCCCACAGAAGCGAATATAAGTATCAGGTAAATGTATTATCTAGTCCAGTGGTTCATAACTAAGACTTTCGGTTTTCCGTTTTTACAGATAAATACAGACAGAAAGCAATGTGTTTCCTGTCTGTATTTATTTTCAAACGCAGAAAAAAGCTGAAAATTGTGCTTTTTGTGAGAGCCTCTCAATGCTGTCTTATAGAAATTCTAGGCAATCGCTGAGCAGATCGATAGCATGGACAGTTAAAAAACAGGATGAGATTTCCTTAAATAGGCATATGTAAACATTTATTTTTAGTATAACGCTAATATATACTTGTGAGTGTAATGTTTTGTTATACGTGGCTGCTTAATTTTCCAAACAGTGACAGGCATCCATGTATGAGTGCATGTTGAAGAGTTAAATAAATGTAGAAATATACCATTTTAAGGCTCCATTTATTCTCAAAACGCAAAATAAATATATGGATAAATACCAACAAGATAGCCAGAACATAAATATGGATGAATACAGACGGAAATGTTATTAAATAAATACCACAAAACCGGGAGCCCAATTCATAACCTGGGGTCCGCGAAGCCTACTCGGTGGGTTTGTGATGGCTTATAGAAAATCAAATAATAATAAACGATTAATACACTGTATAGAAATAAGGATTAAAATTGTACACAAGAATATTGTAAAACATTCTGTAAATGTGAAGGAATTTGAAATTGGGCACTAAACATTAAATTACTATCTTCAGACTGATTCGTGGGAGCAGTGCTAGTGCATCAAACAGAATATAGTATGGAAGAATGCGAGGCCTCAATTTTTTATGTTTCGCCCTGGGCGTTGGCAACTGCGTAGTAGTTGCCCCGCCCACGGCGAAACCTCATGATTCTACATATGTACTTTGGTTCAGCCTCTGTCTACCATTGGCTAGCTCCATAAATGGAGGCTAGCCATTGGGAGACAGAGGCTGCCAATCACGCTTTCTCGTGAAAACGCGATTCGGGGGCGTTTCTGGGACTTTTTTAAAGTCCCGCCCCTTTGTCCCGGGCCGCGCTGTCATTGGCTGCCGGCCCGGGACACCCCCGTGACGTCATCCCCGGGCCGCGCTGTGATTGGCTGGCCGGCCCGGGACCTGACTTGTTTTCAGTGGGATGGTTGGCGAGGCAGATGCTTTTGGTGTAGTGGTCACTCCTTGGACATCTGTATTCTGTTTGCCCCCGCAGCAAGTCAGATTAGGCCACGTTGCAGTTACCATCTCCTTAAAGTAGTATCCTGATCAGACCTCCTCTACCCAAAGGTTGCACCCCAGTTCCTGTGCAACAACAGCCCTGTGGGGGCAGCGGCCTTGCGGTGTCTCTGTGGTCAGCGTAGCAGACGGAAAGAGCTCCAATGCAGTAGAGTATCTCTACACGGGTGGCGAATGTCAGGTGCCCCGCCCGGGGTATGCACAGCCGGGTCCTGGCGCTGTCGCACTACTACCAGTGCCAATCTCAGTTTGCAATGCGTGGATGCCTGCCAGGGCATAAGGGGAGTGGCGGCAAGCAGCGGATAACCTCCTGGAGAGAGGTCCCTCTGCAAGTACAGCAGACGTTGTGCCCGGCTGAGCTGCCCACGTAGTGCCGCCCCAAAGCGCCTCCCTACCAGCTGGGATTATCCCGGGGGCTTCAGTCCCATCGTGCCTCTCTTCTCCGGACTGCGCAGGTACTTCAAAAGGCAGCAGCCAGTGTCAGCTCACCACCACCCCCCAACCCCCCCGGGGCGACGCTGACTCAGGTAGCGGCCGCTCTCACGCCGTAAGTTATAGGAGGGGGGGGCGTTCTCTGCCCATCAGTTGTAGGAGGGGGGGCGCTCTCAACCCGTCATCGGCAGTAGCAGCCCAATCGGGCCAGGCAACGTCCGATCGCCTCACGCTCCCGAATCCGCCTTAGTGAGTGCATGGGCGCCACACCGGGCAGAAGCAAGGCACGGGATCCCGTAGGTGGCTCCTGCCTCTCCTCCGCCGACAGCGCCAGACCCAGCATTGGGGGTGCCGTGCGCTCACAGTGCCACCTCGGGGAGGTGGGGGTTTGCCAAAGTATCTCCCTAATGCATGCGTGCCCAGACGTCTCCGCCGTTCACTATTCCTGCCCTGCGATAGAGCTGTCAGCAGAATCGGCCTGCACCCACAAAGGCAGGTTGGGAGCTCGATCAGGTCCCTCGCTGCAGCACTTTACACAGCGGTAAGCATCAGATCAGAAGCTGTAATCAAAGGCAGTCGCCAACCTGTTTATGGTAGCTGTGCCCTTCCTATCGGCCTTGTGGGCGGAGTCAGAACCCGGGCTCGCGTAGCCCAACCCGTCCACATCAAGGTCATGCCACGAACGGTCACATCGGTCAGATGGTGATCAGCGGGGCATGGGCGAGCTCAGGTTGATGACGCCACACCAGGACGATGCTCCGCGGTACCAATGTCGTCAAACACGGCTATGTCAGGAGTTATCAGCCCGTTCAGGGGAGCCCACAGTTAAGACCGGTTGAAACTACAGGGTCTAATCCAAATATCAGACACTTCCTTCTCTTTGTGCATCTTTCCAAACCTATCTTCTCGACAAGTATTCTTTACCCCAGGCATAGCTCGTGGTTATAAAGCAATTTATTTGCCCGCTGGTTTAATAATTTAGTTGCCCACTGTACGTGCAGTCGCTTAATTGATACATTGTAAAAATAGTTTTACAGTTTTATTGTGCACTGGCCACAATAAAAAAAATGCCTGCACAACAGCAATCTCCAGCGGCATCGAGCTGGCTGCTGTTGCGAAGCATCATTTTCGTCCTGCCTTTACAAAAAAATTTAAGAAATATTTGTTGAGGTTGCCTGGACCCTGTTCCCTTCCCCCTGCACGGGGATTCCTCGCGTGCGTAACCATAGTAACCGCGCTCACGTGCCCGCACATTCATGCCTTGCAATGTTCACTCTGACCAACAGAGGTTATTCTAATCCCCTTCTTCTCATTTTAATTTAGCAGCGCGCATTGCTTCGGTAATTAAAGTGACCTCATCCACTACGGAGTTCCATCTTAATTGTTAACAGGCTATTAGTGTTACTGAGATGCTGCTGCAAATCCCATCAGAGGAGTGACGACTAAATTTATGGATAATATTTTGAAACTTTAAATACAATGTTATAGGGCAAATATGTTAAAATCAGGCTTATCACGGTTCCCCCACAGTCAGAAAGTCGGAGATGCGAGTGCAGCCTATTAACGCCAAGCGGGATCACGACTTAACGAACTGGTCTCAGAGAAAATTCTCGGGTTACTCGAATGTTTCATTTCATGACACTCTCTGTCTAGCCCTCTTTTCTCCATTCCTGCCTCTCCTCTGTTGCACCCATCGCTCTCTCTCCACCTTCCGCCCCACGCCCCCGCCTCTTCGCCTTGCCTGACTCCCACATGCCAATGCTGAATGACAAAGCCGGATCGGGTGAAGTTGTGCGAGTCCCCCGGGCGCGGCGCTCCCTCCCCGGGTGCCGGAGGAGACCCCCCAGGCTCCCGTGGGCCCCTCCCGCAGGACTGGGGCTCCCCGTTATTGGTGCTGATGGGCTGCGGTGTGCGCAGCTGGAGGAATTCTAAAATGCACCCTCCCTTAGGAGTTCAACCCGGCGGATTCCCACAGGTGGCACTGGGAGGGAAGGGGGTGGGAGGCTAAGACTACCGCTCCCACGGGAAAATGCTTTTTACGAGTATGTGAGGGATTTGGGATACAGCCCTAAAGAGTATGGGGTGTTAATAATGGAATAGGATTGTGGGGCTTATTTGCATATGCCTAGGATGTGGCTGTGTTTTGTTGGGGTCACTGGGCTTTGATGTCTGGACTGGACGTGGGATGGGGCTTTGTAAGATCTGATTAGGTTTTCACTCGGCGGGAAGGGGGGGGCGTGGGGTCTATCAAGGGTTTCATAACGGAGGGCATGAGGGGGGGGGTGCCCATACTGGACTTTCCAGGGTCTCACAAAATAAATAAAAATAAAATAAAAAAATCTGTTCAGGATCTCGGATGGAGGGGTAGGAAGGGGGGGGGGGGTTCTTACATGGTTCAGTCCAGGATCAAAGAAGGTGGGGTCGTAGCTGGGAGTCTCAGACGGACCTGTTCATGGTTTCCCCTTAAAAGCAGATAAAGGCGATCTCCCACGGAGCTGTCCAATGTTTCACTCCCAGGAGGGGAGAGGGCGCGGATCTGCCGGAAGTGATGTTAAGAGGCATATATAAGAGATTATCCATCAGTAATAAACATGACACCGAAGCCTATTTTACATGCAAGTTTGTGCTCGCCATTAGGAAGTGGTAGTCTCACCCCCAGAGTCTACAAATATTTAGAATGGATATTTTGATGGAAGCAAGGGCTGCTCCATTTCTGTTCGATGACACCGGGTTTTACACTTGCTGCGGCTACAACCCTGGGGCGCCAGTGGTATTACCGTGGAAAGTCACGCAAAACAGGTCAGCCTTTGAAAACTGTCACTGTGACAGCCTCAAATGTAAAACCCCAGGCGGGACAAGGTGTGGAACCACACCCCCACAGAGAGGCTGGTGCCACACTTCTATAGCAGGACTGCCTTCTTTCCGTCATTAGGGGCATCGTATCCAGTCCTCATCCTTTATGTCATCACCTAATGCATTATGGGTATTGTAGTCTTGCTTCCATTGAACTAATTAGACTAAAACACCTGAAAACCATGACTGCTCCAGTGTGTGTGTATGTGACTGCTCCAGTGTGTGTGTGTGTATGTGACTGCTCCAGTGTGTGTGTGTATGACTGCTCCAGTGTGTGTGTGTGTGTGTGTGTATGTGACTGCTCCAGAGTGTGTGTGTGACTGCTCCAGTGTGTGTGTGTGTGTGTGTGTGTGACTGCTCCAGTGTGTGTATGTGTGTGTGTGTATGTGTGTGTGTGTGTGACTGCTCCAGAATGTGTGCGTGTGTGACAGCTCCAGTGTGTGTGTGTGTATGTGACTGATCCCGAGTGTGTGTGTGACTACTCCAGTGTGTGTATGTGTGTGTGTGACTGCTCCAGTGTGTGTGTGTGTGTGTGTGTGTGACTTCTCCAGTGTGTGTGTGTGTGTGACTGCTCCAGTGTGTGTATGTGTGTGTTTGTGTGTGTGCGTGTATGTGTGTGTGTGACTGCTCCAGAATGTGTGCGTGTGTGACAGCTCCAGTGTGTGTGTGTGTATGTGACTGATCCCGAGTGTGTGTGTGTGTGTGACTACTCCAGTGTGTGTATGTGACTGCTCCAGAGTGTGTGCGTGTGTGACTGCTCCAGTGTGTGTGTGTGTGTGCATGTTACTGCTCCAGAGTGTGTGTGTGTGTGACTGCTCCAGGGTGTGTGTGTATGTGACTGCTCCAGGGTGTATGTGTATGTGACTGCTCCAGAGTGTGTGTGTATGTGACTGCTCCAAAGTGTGTGTGTGTGTGTGTGTGTGTATGTGACTGCTCCAGTGTGTGTATGTGACTGCTCCAGAGTGTGTGTGTGTGACTGCTCCAGTGTGTGTGTGTTTGTGTGACTGCTCCAGTGGGTGTGTGTATGTGACTGCTCTGGGTGTGTGTGTGTGTGGCTCTGGGTGTGTGTGGCTGGCTCTGGGTGTGTGGGTGTGTGTGGCTCTGGGTGTGTGTGTGTGTGGTCGTAATTGCTGTCTGCTGAGCTCGTCCGTAGGGTACAATAGGTCTCACATTTGCGAGAGATTAAGCTATTGGCAATGTAAATGACAATGCCATTTATTTATCGGTTTTCAAAACCAACACATAAATACAAATTTTGTCATTTACAATGCCAATAGCTCTAACTTTTCCAAAGGCGAAACCGTTGCATTGTAAATGCTTGTTTTTTGTATTTGTTAACAAATTAAATAAAATGTTTAATAATTTCTGTATTTGTTTGATGAATGCTTGTTTCTGTATTTTTGTGTATTGCTTTGTGGTTCAAATCATCGAGAATGCTTAGGTCGGGATCCCCATTACAATAATGACTCAGGGTGATCCATGGATTCCAGTAATGACTCTATGGGGGGACCTGGATGCCAATAATGATTTAGTGTGGCTCTCCGGATTCCAGGGGCTCAACAATAGTCGAAAGGTTAGGAACCACTGATTTAGGGCCTAATTACGGTTCGAACACCCGAGAACCATGTCTGCGCCCGCCAGTAGCCCATTGTACTGGCAGTCTGTCGTATTACGAGTTGCCAACAGTGCCGGCTGTGTGGATACGGAGAGCTTGCAGCCGTGGTGAGTACTTTCACAAATATGTCGATGCCTGTGTGCATTCGGATGCACACATATGCATTGTACATGTAAAACAAAGTACCACCTACCCATTGCTGGAGTCCGGCCCCAGGTGGGCAGTCCTGGCAATGGGTATATGGTACCAACATGACTCTACTGTAGATCGCCCCAAACAGTGAAGGGGGACCTGAAGGAAGGGAACCACGTCAGACTCTGCCTGGAAGAACAAGAAAGGGGTGATTACACACCCCAAGCCCTCCGTCACCACCACCTTACACCAGGGTGTCGGACCGCCACAGTCAGCTCATGAAAAAGGCAACTCGTAATACGGATGGCAGTGTGCCCTCCCTTGTACTGCTCTATGGTGGCTGCCTTTCCCTGACCGCGAATCTGGTGGTCGGAGGTCTGCTGGCAGTCTTGGCGGTTCAGCCACAGTCTTTGCAAAACCTATCCTCCAACTCATAATACGGCGGTCGGAGAGCCGAGCTCTACACAGTCAGACCGCCTCTGCCGGTCCACTGACCGCCAAACTCGTAATAAGGCCCCATGTCTTTAATTTTCTACCACGATTCATTTCTTTACTTTCCCTTGTTCCTCTATTTGTCGAGCTCCTTGTTGCATCATTTATTTCAACCTATTTCTTTCCATGCATTTTTCTCTATTTTCAGTATTTTTGCTAGGATGATACTTTTCTTTTGGGATGTGAGCTGAAGTGCCTCGGAACTTAACCCTGATTTCACTCGTCATAACTTTCACATTCTAGTCTGGAAACCACTCCTTCCTTTACGGTATTCACCCACCACCAATCACAATTCAGTGCTGCTTAAATATGCATTAGTGCCATGAATTAACAAATAATGTCAATGATTCTTGGTAGAGCCTTCCTCTTTCCACTGTGAGTTTAATATTCCCTTGCCCGCAGTCACTAACCCAGAAAGGCCTAGAGTCTCACGACTCGTGGTAGGAACAGGCCACCTCCCGGGATTGGTCGAGGCGTCTCCACCTAGCATATGAATATGACCTCTTTCTGCCCTCGCTGCTCACTTCTTTTTCGTTGGCTCCTTCATCCTCCTTCCGTGTTGGCACTTAGGTCATACAGGTTCTGCCTTTTCCCACTCCACAAAATCCCCTTCCCATCGGCACTTCCTCTCCTACTCGTTTCCTGCAGGAACCACCAGCATAGTGTTTTCTCTTTTTTTATATGCTCTTATTGTTTTTCATCTTTCTTCTTTTCTCTTCTCCTTCTTGCCTGATCTTTGCACCACTTTCTGTTTCTTGAGCCCTAATCTTGCTTTCTTTTTACGGTTGCTTTCTTCCTTGATGCAGTGCGAGGAAGCAACCTGTCACCAGCAGTGTCAGGCAAGAACCCTAATTCAGATGGTTGAAGACAGTGAGAGATAGTCTCCATTTGTTAAAACTGGATATATTTATTGGCCTAGGTTAATTTTTCTGACAAACCAATATTCACAATTACCTGATATGGCAGTTCGGATTACTAGCAATAATAACGTCAGCTATGATGCTCATGACGAAATCAATAACTTCTAGTATTACCTTCAGACGGCGAAACAAATGGACAATATCTAAAGTGATTTCAGGTGACAGATTATACATGGCAAAGAACACATCCCAGGAATATAAAATGGAAGCTTTCACCATTCTTAGTAAAACTCAATCGTTGGGTTAGTTTTTTGTAGAAGTATTTTGTAGCTAAGTACAAGGAGATCTGAAAAGGATATGGTGCTGCCCTCACTTTGTCTGGCTTCCATTGCAATCAAGAAGTCTACTTTGTATGGAAAGAGCAAGTCACGAATCAGAAATGTCAATCTGAGAGCAGATCAAGAATATTAGGACTCTAAAAATGAACATTACAAGCCTCAAGGCAACCCTAAATGCTAAACTTTAACTGGTTTCATGTGCTCAGCGATTTGACCGCATCACAAAAGTTGTCCTAGTCTCCTAATGACTTTGAATGAAAGCAAGAAACAATTACAAATTGGCCTCTATTATACATAAAACCCTTCATTGTGGCACTGTGGAATACTTTCTATCTCTGAATGGTGCCCCTCTCTTCAAAGCTTCAAACTCCCTTTTCTGACAAGATAGATCCTCTATGGAAAACAAATACACTGGCACAATCCGTTTCTAGTATGTTTTTAGCGACATGCTCCACAAGAAAATAAAAGTTTAAAACGGGCTCACCGAGTAAATACAGATTACTCGGCGAGCCGCCTTTAATCACCAGCAGAGCCTTCGCTGAAACCTCTGAGCTGTGATAAATCCATCTGCCCGAGCAGGAGCTGAACCCTGCAGAGATCACTGGACAATATAGCCAACCAATGTAGACTGCACCCCACACTCAGCTGGCCCGTGAAGACAAGCATTCAACCCCACATAATTTAACACAATGCCACACAATTAAGTTCCAGGCAATTCCACAACATACAAATCCACACCGCATAATTCCACTACATACAACACATTTTAACATCTCATAATTTCACATCACACAATTCCACTCCTCACCATTCCACTCAATGCCACATAATTTCAATACAACAAATTCAACTCCATATATTTTCCCTCTGCTCCATGCCACATAATTTACATTCCCATAATACCACTTCACACAACTTAATTCCACTCCCAATACATAATTACACTCTGAGCAACACAATTAAAATCCAGATAATTACACTCCACATAATTACACATACATAATTACACTTCACGCCACATAATTACATTCCGCATATATCCACCCAGCTCCAAAACACACAATTACCCTCCACATAATTCCACTACTCACCATGCTACATAATTCCACTCAATTCCACACCACATAATTCAACGCTACAAAACTCTACATCACGCCACAAAATTACACTCCACATATTGCCATGCACACCACATAATTACACTCTACACCGTAACACATAAGAAAACTCCACATAAATCCATTCCACACAGCAACGCTCCACATAAATACAAATCACACAATGCCACATAATTCCACTCAACATAATTCATCTTAATGTCACACAATTCCATGCCCCAGAATTCAACTCAACATTCCATTCCACCCCACATAATTTCACACCAAACCACATAATTCCACTCAACACATAATTCTGCTACACACCACATACATCTAATCCACACCACAGAATTCCACATTATGCCACATAATTCAACACCACGCCAAATAATTCCACTCTACTACGTAACTCCACAAGACACAATACCACTCCACACAATTACACTCCATGACACACAATCCTACTCCACATAATTCCAGTACACTCAATACCACATAATTACTATCCACATGATTCCACTGCACACCATGCCACATAATTCCACTACACATAATGTAACTCAATTCCACAACAAACAATTCCACTCCAACCACATATTTCCACTCCACACCACCTATTCCTAATCCACACAATATAATTCAACATTTCTCTACACAATTCCACTCCACTACATGCCACTCCACGACACACAACGTCCCTCTACGTAAATCCACACCATGCAACATAATTACACTGCACAATGTCACATATTTCAACTCAACAACACAAACATCCACTGCGCTTCGAATCACTTAGCTAAAACACTTTGACAAAGCCAATAGCTCTTGGATTGCCAAAGCCTACTGGCATTGCCAATGCTTGCTAAAAATATGTTTTGTTTTACTGGTGGTAAAGTGTCCCTCAAAGTGTCACACAAAAGGAACTGACATGTCACACATACGGACATGTAAAAAACGAAATGTCAAACATTAGCAAAGGGAAAAATTGGCAGCTATGGGCTTCTGCCGATTTCTTGCTGTCTGCCATGTTTAATAACGATCTGATATAGTGTAGCATGAATTCGCTAAATCCGAGTCATATTTACGTAGTTTTATAAGAACTCACATGATAGAAAACAATAATAGTTATCAGACTGGAAATCGAATCCCGGACTATCAAACCAAGACAGTGTGCCATAAATGATTGAAGGCAAGGATGCACTTACCAACCACCTCTTGTCTGCTGCGCCTTTCGTAAATAAAACACTTCCTGCTTTCTGTAGACCCTGACAACATAAACAAGGCAGCCTGCGCAAGACAGACCTACCGAGAAGACCTTGTTGGTCACAGCGACCTCTAGTGTTCATCTAAAAGCCTCTGCCTTCAGCTCACAGAGGCTACCCTGGGTGACTTCAGCTGTCTGTGTACATGGGTTTAAGGACACAGCATCAAAGGAATCTGCTCAAGGAGATTCACTCCTGATAAACACCTTTTAGCGGAAAGGGGCAAGAACATTACACACCAGTGAATTTAAGGCCCTTTTAGCACAAGCGGACAATACATATACTACAGACAGGCAGACAGACTGACAGACAGACGTTTTAGCTAAAACAGAATACATAGCCCTCAAGAAGAGGGGAGAGATGATGTATGCTTTAATACTGCACGTGATGTGTGGATGTAACCTGCATTTATTTAGAAAATGTATTTGGTGAATTAATGTAGCGTGCATCAATTCACCACAAATCATGACAGAAATAAAAATACTTCTGCTTTTTGCATTATATTGCATTTGGGATTCAAAATTATATATTTCTTTATCTATTAAACCTGAACTAAGGGGTTCATCTGTTTTTTTTATTTGTTGACTCACACCAAGGTTTTCGTACAGTTCCTCCTCTTGTAGGCCTTCAGAAAATTACTTTTGTTTGGGTTACAGGTTTTGCCACCGACTGAAAACGAATCCGTTTTTGATTATGATTAAGTGAAAATCCACCCCATATAATTATTTTATTTTCTTCTCCATCTTGTAAATATTTTTCCTAGTCAAGATTTTACTTTTGCCACGCGGTCTGAAAATAAGAGAATTTGGTGCACTCATAATTTGAAGTCGGGTACATAAATTGGGTGGAAAAGGCAGCGGGAATGTTGTGAAGGTATATCTTTGTGGGTATTCTTATGGTGGAACATCTGCCAATTGGCAGATGTTTCTTTGCCGTAAAAGTGATCAAGGATTGGGATACTTCTTACAACTTTAACCTGTTAATCAGAATTTAGGAATTCTGACCCTCCATCAAACTTTTTGCAGTTGAAAGTGGTCTTCGTTGCTTACAGTTACTAGATATGGGTAGGGACCATGGCTTGAGCCTTATTGTGCAATACAGAGATTTGACCAGAGTGAAACAGTTTAGTTACGAAAGGAAATTGAGATTGCAGCACCTAAATCTTCTCTATTACAAAATTGAAAGTATAACTACAAATCTATGTTCTCTTAACTCTCATCCAAAAAAACAACGAAGTACCAGAATTCCTTTGTTGGGGTTGCCATTTTCCCAATGCAGCATTGAATACATTGTATAATTGTACATTGGGAAAACACAAAACGTGTGTTTTTTCTCTATGGATTTTTATACTCCCTTTTGAGAAACCCTCTTTTCCACATCTCAACAAAGTTTGACTGTGTTTTTTCATTGTCCCATTCGGGACAGGAAATTACTCCTGCCCTGGTCAGGCATACATTTCTGAGCAAAATCTCTTTGTCTATTGAGAAGCTTTCAATCAATCAATCAATCAGTGAATTGTGAAGCGCGCTACTCATCCGAAGGGGTCTCAAGGCGCTGGGGGTGGGGGTGCAGCTCTAGTCAGTCAAAAAGCCAGGTCTTGAGGGTCTTCCTAAAGATGTGAAGAGTGAGGCCACGTCTGATGTTGATCGGGAGCTTGTTCCAGGTCTTTGCTGCAATGTAAGAAAAGGATATTCCACCCGTTCTGGCTCTGCGGATGCGCAGGGTTTCGGCAAGGGCGAGGTCGGCGGATCGTAGGTTTCTCTGAGGTACTTGGAAGGAGATTCTTTTGTTGAGATATTGGGGTCCAGTGTTGTGTAGGCATTTGTAGGTGTGGGTGAGTATCTTGAAGTTTACTCTCTTCTTGACGGGAAGCCAGTGGAGGTCTCGCAGGTGTTGGGTGATGTGTTTGTGTCGTGGGATGCCGAGGACGAGTCTGGCTACAGTTTTCTATATGGTCTGATACTTGCAGAGCAGAGATTTGTCGTTCCCGGCATAGAGGGTGTAGTCCAGTCTGCTGGTTATGAGTGTGTGGGTGAGGGTCTTTGCTGATTAAGGGGAGATCTATTTGAAGAGGATGAGCTGGGTGTGGTCAGCGTAGGATACTATGCTGAATCCATGCTGTCTGACGACGATGGCGAGGGGGGCCATGTAGATGTTGAAGAGCGTGGGGCTGAGCGATGATCCTTGGGGTACTCCGCAGTTGATCTCTGTGGGTTCGGAGAGGAAGGGCAGAAGTCTGATTCTTTGGGTTCTGCTGGTGAGGAAGGAGAGGAGGCAGTTCAGGGCGGGTCCCTGTATGCCTGTGTTGCGGAGTCTGGCAGTGAGAGTGCGGTGGGAGACGGTGTTAAAGGCTTCAGAGAGGTCGAGTAGGATCAGGGCTGCAGTGTGGCCTAGGTCGAGGAGGATGCAGATGTTGCGGCAAGTAGGGTAGTCTCAGTGCTGTGGTTGCTGCGGAATCCGGATTGGGAGGTGTCGGGATGGATTCATCTTCGATGAATTTCGTTAGTTGGCCGTTGATGATCTTCTCTGTGACTTTGCCCGTGAAAGGGAGGAGAGAGATGGGTCGGTAGTTCTTGAGGTTTGTCAGTTCTGTTGAGGGCTACTTGAGAAGGGGCTTGACTTCTGTGCATTCCTAGTTGTGGGGAATGTGCCGGCTTCGAAGGTGGCGTTGATGGTGCGTTGTAGCTCAGTTGCAATGATGCGGTGGCTCTGTGGAAGAAGTGCACAGGCCATCCCAGACAATCGCACGGCTGGTAGACCCCCCGAGAGACAGAGGGAATCCAGAGAGTGGAATAAAGTGGAAGATTCAGAGTTAGAATTGTCAGTGAGAGAGTGCAACTGGTTTGCTTGTCTCTCACTCTCTGTTGTGGTAACAACAAGAGTATTACTTTGCCATGTCGAAATGGCAGTTAAAACTGCACACACAGGGTGCAAGGGCAGGCCTAAAGACATGTTTACAGTGCTACTTTAGTGGGTTGCACAAAGAGTGCTGCAGTCTACTTGAGCATTTAATTTATAGGCCCTGGGTACATGTAGTACCTTATACTAGGACTTATAAGTAGCTGTATCTCTCATATAATAAAACACTTATTATTTAATTTGCCTATGTTGAATAGGATTGAAGAGAAATGGATGAATTCTGTTTCATGGAATTTTCAGGGAAATTGTTTATAATTTTTTTTAATCTGGCGGTGAATATAACGACTTTGGAAGTTAAAGAGCAGTTTAAGACATTTAAATCATAAATCCGAAATCTAAGGCATATTTCCAAAAAAAAGCCTGCAGCTGTTTTTGCTAGAGTTTGTAAAAGAATAACAGGGTTACCGGATTCCAAGTCAAACCTCGGTATTAAAATAGTATAACAAAAAACACTGCAGTGGTGTCTTGTAATTGATCTAGAAGGGTCAATTTTTTTTGTAAAAGCACCAATGAACACAGCAGTGCAACTGAAGGTACAATAATAACAGTAGATTAATAATAGAGTTTTGCATTTTTCTGCATAAAGTGACCAACAGAGTGGGTGGCATAGTGTGTTGGTGAATAACAGATCCATGAATAATCAAGGAATAAACTTTAACTGTGCGGTAATCCCAGGTGGGAACACAACATAGTGAGACAATTTTTTGCTCAGGGGGTCAATCCAACAGAATCTTGTTCTGCATAAAAATGTTAAACGTCTTGGTAAGCTACTTGTGAACAGTTAATATTTCAGTCTTAATGTGCAAATCCACAGGTCATCATCGGGACTGTGGAAACATTATGATGCCATTTGAGGTCGGTGTCATTTTGTAAACGACTCAGTATGGGTCTGTATGAGCTCGAGAGCCCAAAGGTATAAGGGCTAAAGAACTAGATCACGTTTGGGAGCAGGAGAAGGAGTTAAAGAGATTATCACTGGTAAGTCAAGCATAGCGTTGTCCATGGGAGCTGTATCTTCAGGCACTTGCTCAATATCCAACAGCTCTTCACTTTATGAGAGTTTACTGGAGTCTTCATTTGACTTGCAGGTGAATGATGTGGCCTATTAGGGGTGTAAACTTACAGTGGTGAAATCCCAAGTATTCTGCAAACTCATTGAAGTCTCTACTTCTGAAAGGAGGTTCAGTGTCAGATTTGACAGCTAGTTGAATGCCAGAAGTTGAAAATATCTTGTTCGTAGCAGAAACAATGTTAGCTTTCATGCCAGAAAAAGCGATGACTTTGGAAACCTAGAAAAATTCATGGGGACTACAGCACTGATGATCTGTCTTGATTCTCTCATGGTCACACCATTATTAATTGTTTGGAGTGCTCAGTAGCCTCTTGTAGTCACATTAGTACAATATAATAAAGCTTCAAAATAGATAACTACAATAACTCATTGGGAAGTCACCAGCTAAGGCACTGCCTCAAGTGTGGGCTCTTCTTGTGAGGCCGTAATAATGTTGTCTTTGACCAAGGCAATAGGTTGCCTCTGCGTGACTACAAAGGAAGCGTAGTCCTCTGCATTGCAATGTAGGATTCTGATCATTTCCAGGCCTGTGAATGTTAAATTGATAATTCTGCAATTCCAAGCCCCACCTCTTTGTATGAGGGTGCATCATTGCCTAGACATTGCCAAATATGGATATGAAGCTTGATGATAAGTCACAAAAGTGAAAGACTCCTGTTACATGAACAAGTGAAAGCTTTCACAAACCCAACCCACTGTCAGACTTTCCTACTCTGTTTTGGAATATGTCTTCTCTCAACTTGTCAGCCTGTGATTGGCATAGGCAATACACGGCCAGGACAGCTCGGGATCAGATTCATGCAGGGAATCACAGAGAACAACTAGATTGGAATTAACAATTATCCTTTGTGCAAAGTATTGTCAAAATCTGCTGTTTCATCTGCTTTGGCAATGCAGATTCTAATTCTTTCAAAAAGTGGTCGCATACTGCTCAGACAACCTGCAGTTAAATAAGATTTTAATTTTAGAACCAGTAAAATCCATTAGGTATGTTAAAAACCTTGATAGCTCTGTGTTTTTCAAACATTGGTATACAATAGCTTGGTCATGAAGGAATCTCATGCTCCTGGCTCGTACTACTTCTTTCCTCATCTCTAAAATGGCAGTCACCTGCCCGAGGGTTTGCAACTGCCCGTTGAGGTGACTCTGCAGCCAGACCACTTCAGGTTTTTGCTCTCTTTTCCTTCCCTTTTCATCAAGGCTGTTCCTTCCTTGGTTTATTCCAGACTTTCACAGCCCATGATGCCTTCTGTCATGAAATGTGTGATATAATTTCCTTTTCTTGTTCTTTTACTATTTAAAGGCCTTTGTCTGGTTGGAGGGTGTGTCGCAACAATCCATGTTCCTTTGCTTGTTTCCTTTTTCTCTGCACTTCCTGATCATAACACTTTACTCTTGGGACTTGCTCTCCTGGATTCCTGACTCCTGGTTTTCTCAAACCCAGTGAAAACTTAATCAGCAAGGAGATTTTTTACGCCTTTGGCTTTTTCCTCCTGAGAAAGTGACAGTTTCTCATTGCCTCTTGCCTAAAACATATTCCAGTGTGTGGTGACATTGTAGCTTCGGGAACAGTCTGCCTCACTGAGGACAGTGGAAGACATAGATCTGGATTGCGGGTAAGTAACTAGCCCTCAACAGACAGTGCTCAAAAAGGTGAATTGCGGAAAGGGCTTCATAAGAAAATCAATCAATCAATCAGGGGATTGTAAGCGCGCTACTCACCCGTGAGGGTCTCAAGTCGCTGGGGGAGGGGGGTGGAGGGGGGGGGGGTGGGTTTGCAGGTCTTCTTAGCCGAAGAGCCAGGTCTTGAGGGTTTTTATGAAGGTGTTCAGGGAGGGAGCCCACCTGATGTCTGCCGGTAGCTCGTTCCACGTCTTGGCTGCAATGTGGGAGAAGGATCTTCTGTCTGCTCTGGCTCCGTAGACGCGCAGGTGTATTGACATTTCCAACTCACAACCGGGCAACTGGATCAGCGGAGCACTGGATCAAATCACTCCTTTAGTTAATCAGAATTTTTGCAAACAAAAACCATTGGCCAATTGGCTTCTTGATGAACTTTTAGCTTTATAAAAGAATTGTACGCGCCTTTTTTTTTAACCTGGAGCCAATGAAGGGCCCTCAAGTGAGGGGTTATGTGGGACCTAGGTAGGAGTCTGAGTAGCAGTCCCACTTCCTCTATTGGTCGTTATAATGTCACCAGGGCCACTCTGCAATGGCCCGTCCCCAGATGAACGACACCAGATATGAGTCCAATTCTTAGAATCGGGCTCTTGGTATCCATATAGGTAATGTGGTAAACAAATATAATCGGAGCGGCAGGGCTATCATTTTTAGTAGCGCCACTCTGCCGGCGACAGATAGAGGGAGTGCACTCCAGAATGTCATGGTGTCTTTTAAGGATCATTTCATCCACCTATGTACTTCTGCCAAATTACTTTGAGCCTCAACTGTACAGCGAACTCTGTCATCCTTTCCTCAGCTCCTTGTAAATTCCCATCCCAAATCTCTAAAGAACTAGAGTAGGCAATCTGCATATAGTCCAATATGATGCGTATGCCCTCCTAACTGCAGTCCCTGGTATTTTCCTCCCAACCGAGAAAGGCAAGCCAATGGCTCCATGGCTAGTGCGAACAGCAGTGGGGAGAGAAGGCACCCCTGAGGTGTTCCCCTCTTCATACCATACTGCCCAGAAATCGCACAGCCCGTTCGCACTCTTGGCAGGGGTTCCATATATAGACGCTGCACCCAGCGCAAGAAGTCTTGCCCCAGTTGCATTCGCTCTAGGACTCCATATAATTATCCCCACTCCAGGCTATCAAAAGCCTTTGTTATATTGATGGCAAAAAGCGCTTCATCTCCGTCTTCCTGGTCACTTGCATCCATTATAGACAACAAATGTCTAATGTTGAGAGCTGTGTTTCTGCCTGGAATAAATCCCACCTGGTACAGGTGGACTAGCGTAGTCATGAATGAGAGAAGTCTCGTTGTTAGAATTTTGCTTAATATTTTAAAGTCCAAATTAAGCATTGAAAATGGTCTATAGGCCACAATCTAGGGGTGATTTACCCAGTTTAAGCAGTGGTATTACGATTGCTTCTCTCGGAACCACTTTCTCCTCTCTCGCCACTTCATACAACTCTACCTGTTTTGGGGCTAACTCCTCCACGTAAGCAGTGGAGAATTCGACAGGAAGCCCATCTGTTCCCAGGGTTTTGCCTCTGGCTAAGTCTTTAATGGCCCTCCATACTTCCGGCTCAGTAATGTCTGCTGCCAAAATTGCAGCATTTTCTTCTGTCAAGGTGGGGAGGGGGAGCAGAGCAAGAAAGTGTCAGTGCCATCTCCTCCAGTCTCCTTGTGCTTTTTTAAAGAGACACATAATACTCCATAAACCTGATATTTATCTCCTCCTGCCAATATAAATGGTGCCCATCCTGATCAGCTATTTTCACTATAGAGCTACCCATACGGGTCGGGTTGGCCAACCAGGCCAACAGGGATCCCGTCCTATTCCTTTCTGCATGGGTCCACTCCATATATCTTTTATAATCAAAACAGCACAGTCGTTCCTCTTGCGCTGCTACTTTCTCTTTTGCATCCAGGAGATCCTGTTGAATCTCCGGATGTTCAGGACTTAGTTTTTCTAGCTCATGCAATGCTCGGTCTGCGTTCTCCACATCTATCACCAGCGCACGTCGTACCCCAATGGAGGTCGCCATGCATCTTTCCTGGATCACCGCCTTAAAGGTGTCCCATTCCGTCAGTCTGGATGAAGTGGTGTTCGTATATGCAGAAAAGCAGTGGACTATGTGGCCTATAGTTTATTTGAGGAATACTTGATCTTCCAGGGCCTCCAGTTTAAGCCGCCAAGTAGGAATGGGTTGTTGGCCCAATCCCCATCTTAGTCGCATCAGAACTGGTTTATGATCTGATATAGTTTGTGCCAAATATTTCACTCCTTGTACCAATGCATGTATATCAGTGCCATACAAGAAGGTGTCTAGTCTGACGTGTAGATCATGTACATGTGAAAAATGGGAATAGTTTCTAGGTGACTGGTGTATGCGCCTCCACGTATCCACCATCTTCCATCTGGTTTGTAACTCCATGAAGGCCCTCGCTATCCTAATGGTCCGGTCCAGCGTCAGGTCCGCCACACATTGCAGATATCAGCCATTGAAGGTCAATTCAATGTGGTCCATGAAGCCGCAAACCCACTTGCTGATCTACCCTGAATTTGAATAGAGAGGGATTTCAATTGTTTTCATATAATACCATAATGTCATGCTTCAATCATCTGCTTACCAGTGAAACTGAGGGAATCATTCCCCTCCCAAATGAGCCAAAAGTAACAAACAGAATATCTACCTTCCTAAAAGGTTGTGTTCTTTGCAAATAAATCTCCAGGGCCCTTCGAATGTCAAGGATATGCAACAACTCCTCATCAGGAGAAGAGGGCGATGACATTTACAATGGTGACACAAGGTCACTTGAACAATGGAAAATCAAGGGCTCTTTTGGGATAGACTTAAGGACAGGCATCAGAACCACTTTCTTCAGAAAGAATTTTAAGAATGGTTCTGATCTCAAGAGAGCCCAGAGTTCCACAGATCCCCTCCCCAAGGAAATTGCCACTAAGAAACAAAACTCTATCTAGCATGTAATTCAAGTCCACAGATTCCAACGGCTCAAATGGAGCCTTCTGAAATGCCTATAGCACCAGTGGCAATTCATAGGTAGAAATTGGACGATGAATTGCTGGCCTATTCAGAAAAAAGCTTGTCAATAATCTCTAGGCCAACAGAACTAAAACGTCTAGGTGAGGACTTCTGGAGACCCTTATAGCCCACACTGGACTCTCAAAGTGGAGACTGCCAATCTAAGCATGAAAGCATCGCTCAAAAAATGTAATATTAATGCCAGATCATCAGAAACAGGACATTTTCTGCCAAAGCCTACAATAGATCTTTAATGGTGAAGGATGTCTAGACTGCTTAATACGTTCAGCCACCTTTGAGGAACAACTCAATCTTCCTAGGTTTGCTCTTTCAGGTGCCATGCCTTCAGATGCAGATAAGCCAAAGAAGCATAAAGGCCACTGGAAAGACAGTGCATCTATTTTCCAGACCTCCTGACATGGAGCCCTTGTACAAAACTGTGGCCGAAGAACATTCTCCCTGGAGGTAAACAAGTCCACTTCTGGAATCCCAATCCTGTGAACAACTGCTGGAAGGTGGTTTGAGATAGGGCTTACTACACTGAGGAGGGGAAAACGCTACTCAGTTGATCCGCAGGCCCATTCTGCCTCCCCGACTCCGTGCAGAGAGAGAAGAATGGACTCCCCTCATGAGCAAATATCCTGTGCCAGAGATTATAACGCCATCATCTTTGAGTTCCCCGATCCCCTTGATACATGCCATAACAACCCTGATGTCTGCTCTGATTTGCACATTGTGCCTATCCAATGATGAGGAGAAATGTAACAGAGCCAAGTGGACTCCTTCCAATTCTCTGCAATTAGACAAGAACATGACCTGAGTCTTGGACCAAATTCTGTGCACTGAGTCGTACTCTAGAATTGTCCTCCATCCAATCCCGCTTGTATCCGTGGTCAGGGTATTTAGAGGAGGAACTCTAGGTGCAACCCTTTGGCCAAATTCTCTTGACTTATCACCACTGCAATGAGTGGTATACTCCTTGGCATACTGGGATTCTGAACTTGTATTGCAGTGATTTGGGGCCATAAAGAATCAGCAGATGGTAAACTAATAGGTAAAAATAGAGTCTGGCCAATGGCAGAACGATCACTGATAACACCATAAGTCCCTGAACCCGCAATGACTCCCTTGCTGTTGGGGAGTTATGGGCTGGAAGTGCAGAAATGCAACTAATACATTAATAGTACACTTTTCCCAGATCTGTTCTGAAGTGTGCTACTATGTACAGAAGATTTTGCGTCTGTCGTCTGTATCAAATGAGATTTCTTGTGGTTTTGAAAGGAAACACGACTCATCAGTATCCCACGGCACTTTTCAACTTGCTGGTGAGCCTGAAAGAAACAAGAAGAAGAAATCAACCAGTCATCTAAATACAGAAAGACCATAATTCCTCTAGCGTAGATCAACCCCAACGGACGCGCAGCTGTTGAAGCTGCTGGTAGGGTGCTTGCATACCTTGCTTTAAGTTTATACAACATTTTATGTATTTTAAAGAGCCTGATTGGAATATTTCTGACTAAGTTTAGTGATTTTAACTTGTATTAGTTTAATTTACCTCTGTGCTGTTGGCTTTCGCTTTTACTGCTCTGGGACCACTGCCTTTTGAGTTCCCGCCTCCTCGGTCAGTCGCAGCTCACCGTTTGAGCGGAGGGAAGCAGAACTCACCTGACGCACATAGTGCACTTCTGGCTGGGTTAACAGCCTAGTGCACCACCTATATCATTCAGTCTATGGGCCGGACGCGCAGTGGTTGAAGCTGCTGGTAGGGTGCTTGCACACCTTGTTTTAAGTTTATAGAATATTTGATGTATGTTTAAAGAGCCTGATTGGATTATTTCTGCCTAAATTTAGTGCTTTCAACTTGTATTAGTTTAGTTGACCTCTGCGCCGTGGGGTATCGCTTTCACTGCTCTGGGACACTGCCTATTGAGTTCCCACCTCCTCGGTCCGCCGCGGCTCGCCGTTTGAGCGGAGGGAAGCGGAACTCACCTAATGTAAATGTAAATGTAAATGTACATGTATTTATATAGCGCAAATCGCCCACATCGCAGGCATCTATGCGCTTGCTTAGGGAACCCGTCCTGGTATTCCCCTGTGAGATAACCCCGGCAGGGTATCCACAAGGTGAAAGCCAGGCATCCCGCCGCGAGGGGCCGTTGTGGAGATTAAGCAAGCTATTGCCCAGAGTCGCAGAGTGTGAACCCGTGAGTCGAGTAGGCACCGGAGCGAGAATTATCGAGTCCGTGGAATTATTGAGCCCAACCCCCGTCGAGGTGGGGAATTGAACCCTGGTCCAGGGCCGATCTCAGCTTCCGGGTCTGCCGCCTCTAACCCCTGAGCCACACTTCTCCTAACGCACATAGTGCACTTCCGGCTTGGTTAGCAGCCTCGTGCATCACCTACATGATTCAGTTTATGGGCCGGACGCGCAAGCGGACGCACGCAGCTGGCGCGCAAAAGGCAAGTATGTCTACGCAAATGGCCAGGGATGTGGCCAGTTTTTCTAGCAAGATGGTTTTGCACCAGTCTTATTCAGGCAAGGAACTGCGTGACCTGAATCTTTTACCTTCTATGAGGTTCAACAAGTGCGCATGCTTCGATCATGGCAAATTGTTTTTAAAGAAGCCGGACAGTTGCGCCAACTGAGGCTTCTCTTTGTCTCAAGGCCTAATATCCCGCACGCTCTTTTCTAATAATTTGCCATCCTCGACGGACACCATTAAACTCCCTCATATAACGCGCGACACCCTTATCAATGCCTGGTCAGTGCCTAAACATACGTTGGATATTGCTGAGCTGAATGATGCTCAGGGCTTGGATATGCTTTTTATTACAGAAACATGGGCTGATGAGGCAGCAGGCCCGGATTTCTGTGTTGCTGTTCCACAGGGCTTCACAGTATTCAGACATGATAGAAAAACAGCGGGCTCACTTTGATCTATCGTGATACCTACAAAGCTTCCTTCGAGCCTATATCCTCCCAAGACTGTGAAGTCTTTTTTCAAACTAAAAATAGCCATTTGTCTCTCGTTTAAAGGGTTATTATTCTACCATCCACCAGGGGCGAAAATGGGTTTCTCACTTCTTTTAATCCACAAGCCTGTGCCCTTGAAAACTGCTTCCACATTGTGGGTGATTTCAATTTTCATCTTTATACCAGCACAGATAATAACACTACCTCCCTACTCGGCATTATGACCATGGCAGGCCAAAGCCAAAAGGTTACGGTTACCCACGCATCGGGCTGGTCACACCCTAGACGGAATTTTCACCAATTTGAGATCAAAGGGATCCTACCACTGACTTGGACCGATCATTTTGCAGTTATCTTTGAGCTTAATAGTTCACCCACCACTCAGGCCAGCACTTCCTATATGTCCACTGCATCTTTCCGCAACTGGAAGCATGTGGACAACAACATGCTTAGCCTCCAACTTTCGCGCTCCCAAATTAAACTACTTGAGAATGCAGAACATGCCTCCATTCAGCTCAAGATCTCCTGATGCAAAAAAAGCCTCAAGTAACAGGAAAGTACTGTCAGCGCCTTGATTTTCAGAAGCCCTTAGATCCAAAAAACAAGATTGTAGAAGGCAGGAGAGAAGTTGGAGATCAAACTATAATGGAAATAAGCTTGCCCGGTATAAGACCTACTATCAGAATATAAAAACCTGATCTTGATGGAAAAGCGCTCCTATTATGCTAAACAAATCGAGGTAGCAAAAAACTCAACTAATAAACTTTTCCAGGTGGTAACCAAATTGTCCACACTCCCAGAAAAAAATGTGAATGTACAGTCCCAAGCCTTCTGTAATTCACCAGCCCAGCATTTTCTAAACAAAGTGGGGCAAATCTATATCACTTTTGACAACAGGACCAGGTCTGATGCACAGGTTCTGGTAAATCCGCGATCCCCTAGTGCTTCTGTTTTCACGGAATTTAGACCAGTAACTAACGATGTGATAACAACTCTTATCCTACAGGCCAAATCCGGCCTTCCCTATGACCCTCTTCCGCCTAGGATATTTAAACAGGTCCCGGAGATTACCAGCTCTGGTCTAACCACCATCTTCGACTCTATGTTCATACAAGGGGGTTTTCCTTCCATCTGGAAGAGGGCATCAGTCCTATCCCTTCTGAAAAAAACCCCAGTCTAGACCCAGCAGAACGTAACAACTATAGGCCTATCTCGCGTCTTCCACTCCCGGCAAAACTGGTGGAAAAAGTCATGAATGACTAGCTTACACTCTATCTTCATGAACATAATTTTCTAGATAAGTCCCAGTTTGGTTTTAGGGCAGAGCATAGTACCGAAACTGCCCTAATAAAAGCTACAGATGAAATCAGAGCAATTCTAACTGTAGGAGGTGCTACAGCCCTTATCTTGCCCGATCCGTTGGCAGCGTTCACAATGGTCGACCACATTCTGTTACTCAACCGTTTGAATACTCTTGGCATCACTGATAATAGACTAGCATTTGTTTCTTCCTTTCTATCTGGCAGAACACAATTGGTTGCCTTGGGCAGCTACGAATCTCCGTCCTTTGCTCTCCCTTGTAGGGTCCCACAGGGCTCCTCAATGAGCCCTATTCTTTTTTAATATTTATGTGTCAGAATTAGCAGTGCTAATCAGATCCTTCGGTTTGGAACTAACATCTTATGCGGATGACACTCAAATTGTCTTGTCCATCTTTAAAAACAGTATGCCACCAGTTAAAAGATTCAGGGATTGTATGCTGGATCTCCAAGATTCAATCATTAGGAAAGCATTTGCAGAAGCTGCACTGGCTTCCAGTGAGGAATCATATTAATAAGGCCCTATGCATTACATATAAGGCACTTAATGGTACTGGTCCTCAGTTCTTTAGGCGATCACTACACTGGTATTCTCCTAATAGATACCTTCGTTCGGAGGGGGCGTAACTGATACTACCTCTCAGATTTCGTAAATCCAGCTGAGGCGGCAGGAGCGTCATCGTGCAGGTCACGAAGCTCTGAAACAGCCTCCCCATTTCCATTAGAACTCTCCCTTCTCTGAAAGGCTTTAGGAAAGCCCCAGCTTGCTCAAGACTGCTAGCGCCAAGACCCAGTTTGGTATTCATGCAGTTTATAAATTTTAATAACATAACATAACATTTGAAGATCTTCCTCAACATCTTCAGGGTGTGGTAACAGGATGCGGTGATGGTGTTGACTTGTGCAATTATGATCAGTTAGTTAGCTGTTGATGATTATTCTAAGGTTCTTGGCATGGGTGCTGGGCGTGGGGCCGAGTTCAGCCGGCCACCTGTTGAAGTCCCATGGTGAGGTGTTCTTGACGAAGATCACTACGTCTATCTTGTTGGTGTTGAGCTTGAGACAGATGTCTTTCATTTAGTTAGCGACAATGATCAAGTAGGCGGTTAACTTGTTTCTTTTGTTGAGGGTCTTGCCTGAAAGGGAGAGTATGAATTGCATAATGTTGGTGCAGGAGAAGATATTGATGCTGTGTATGTGGATGATGCTGGCCAGATGGATCATGTATTGATTGAAGAGGGTGGAAGAGCGTGATGAGGCACTCCACAGATCAGTCTGCGGGCTTCCGAGGAGTAAGGTCCAGGGTTACAGCTTTTGTTCTATCCATTAAGAAGGAGCCGATCCAGCAGAGAGCAGGTCCATGGATGCCAATTTTGTGCAGGAGCCTGAGTAGGACATGAAGAGTGACCATGTTGAATGCTGCAGGGAGGTCCAGAAGAATGAGGGCTGCGATGTCTCCTCTGTCAATAATTATGTGGATGTCACCTGGGGTGGTGATGAGTGCTGCTTCTGAATTGTAGTTAGGCCTTATTACGAACTGCACGCCTTTGAGGAGTTGGTGGTTGCTGAGGTGGTCGGTGATTCATCTGTTGATCAGTTTATCCAAGACCTGTAAAAGTTAAACTCTATGGCTCCTTTCTATGACATTGGACGTAAACAATCATCTTCTTCTACTTTAACTGGTGCTTCTGGGAACCTTACATTTTCTCTTAAATATTAATGGACTTCCTTAAACTCCACCTGCCCTTGACTTCCTCATCTTCTAGCTCATGGGCCTGCTCCAGAGAGAATATTCTGGGCGTATTTGTTTTTTAATATACCACCTTTATTGGGTTTTGAGCAAAACTTTGTATACCAGACGTGTCAGGTATCTAATTATGGGAATATACACTCGTTATTGTACACCACAAATGTTCAATGCCAACATAACCCTATGCTTCGAGATGAAATAGTAACTCTGGAACAGGAATTCGAGAACATCAACAATGAGCCTAATCCTTTCACACAGGAGGATGATTTTTGACCAGCCTGAGCACCCCCCTCCTGACAGTGCCGGGACAGTATCGCTCCGCCATGATGCGGGGATCTAACCAGAGTGGGTGAGGTAGTATGTCTGAGTGGAGAAGAATGCGTGTTGGGGAATATTCGGGGCCTCTTAGGGAGTATGTGGCCTTTCCTTGCTTAAAAATACCAAGGCTACAGACTGCTTGATCATGCACTAAATATCTCCCAGAGTAGGAATTTGAGACACAGAATGACCTTCTTCCATTTCAACAGGGTTATCTGGCTCCTACAAATGGTGCTTTTTAATAGCACACTTCCGCTACTGATCAATTGCCAGGCTCAGGATGAACTTTATGTCCCCAACAGAGGTTTCAGGGGCACTTCACCCTTTCTTAGCTTAGAAAAACAATGTTGCAGCGTTTGGTAACAAGCAGGACATTTCCCATCCCCCTCAGCTCAAATACTCAACTAATCTCATTCTTTTGGAGAACCCTGCCATCTTTGAGTCAGACGGTGGTCTCAATAATCAGGAATCTTGTTTCCGACTCCTTTTCAAATATAAACAGAGCTAGAACACTCAAATGGAGGGAAACCTGCACTGCTTTGGCAGGTCCTACCTTTCCATTATTGCATGCTTCATGGTTCACTTATCCAGGAACAACACAAAAGTATACCCTCCCTGGTTAACAAGGTTTTATCCTCTGATAAGGCACCCTGCCTGTAGAACAATGCTTATTCTGTTTTTTGTTGGACCCTCACCCACTCTAGGAGCAGCATGCTTCATCGTCGGGTCTCATACTGGTCCCTGGCGGTCTGGAAGCTGCTTATGCCACACCAACTGTGTGATTATCTTATAACAGCAAACCAAGCTTGGTGAAACTAAGGCCCCATTTTTTTTGCGCATAGGTCTTATTACACAGAGCACTTACCCTATTAGAGAATCCTATATTACTACTGGGGGTTGGGGGAGCACACCCCAGTAATCATACACTGAATGATAGTATTGCTTTATCACAGAAGGAGAGGAGTCGTTTTTAAGACAGAGCGGCAGGATCTCCCATTTCATGTTCCCGTATAGGGGTAGGAAAACAAAGAATGAGAGGACAACTTAGTTAAAAAGCTACTTACTTGTTCACAAAGTACGACAGAAAGAGTGGTCCAGAGCATATAACTTACTTTGTCAATGGTAGCATGCCATTGGCAAACCTATTCAGCACCCTGTTCTCTGCTCGACTCCACATTTTGCTAGCCTATGGAGTCTAGTATTTGTATACCTGAGCCAGTTACTATTGCCATCAGAGCGCATGTACAATGAATGCATGACGCCTGCGTCATTCTTGGAGTGTTGGGGGTTATAATTTTTCTGGGTCTGGTGTGTTCCTAGCTGCTACTAATTTCTATTGTACATGCGCCCAGACATAATTATGTCTGCGCCAGTGTAGGGATAATGGGAACTGTAGTTTATCATGTCACTGTCAGTTTTCATGATTTATTGTTGCCATGGATTTACGAGATTGGTAGTCCATTTCACGCTCGCGTCTTTAATTAATTTATGCAAAGGTATGGAATTATTTTGCTCCTGTCCTTTATAATTCAATTCTAAAAGTATAACTTTGTGTTTATATTATTATTGCACGAATACCAATCAGGTAGAATTTTTTAATTTTATTTATTTATTTTTTATAAATGAGCCAGTGTCATTTAATATGGAGAGGGTACTAAAAGAGCTGGAAAGCAAAGTATGGAAAATTCTATTGTCATGTTGCAATCTCATGACTCAGTTAAGTTGGGTCCAAGGAAAGTTGTCGCTCAGACCTTATTTGTAGGTCCCTAATCTGTACATCCAGTGTTGTTCTGTCTCGAGGAGGGTCCTTGTCATTTTGTCACTATGTAGTATTCTCTCAATGCTTGTCTAGTACAGGTCTGTGTCTTTGTGTTGCTTTCCTATGTAAGGTGCAGTCAATTTAGTTGATCATCTCTTTCAGCAAATGGTGCTACGTTGTTCGCTTATCCTAATCTTTATTTTTCTTGAGGGCATTCCCACTTAAAGTAGATTACAGGGGCATTAAATCATGTATATTTTGTTATGTGAGTTGCAATTTGTGTACATTGTTCCCAGGAGGTGGTTAGGTCAAGAACCAACGCTTTGGTGCAATTTGTCAGTGAGCAAAGAGAACATCGTCCGCAAGGGTAATGGCCTGTAACCCTTGCGAGATCCGATAGAGTATCTTGACCTGGGAGACTTATTTTTGTAGGTCTAGTGTGAACTAAGATATCCCTCAGGCTCTTATTCCATTTGAATGAAAAGAGTGATTTCTTGATGGATAATTGGTTAGATGCTAAGATACGCCAATGTTTTGTTATCATTTTCCTTACTTGGTTATAAACATTGTTGTATGTGGTTACGCAACTCAACCCTGTCTTAACTTCTCTTGTGTTATCTTCTAGTAGGGCCTGTCTCTGGTTATTACGTGCTCTTTTGTTTGCTACCTGGATGATAAATAGTATTTACTCTCGTTCTAGCAACTTCTCTCGTTGCTTACATCTTGTAATTTCGGATTTCTGAGCAGTTTCTTCAAATTCAAAGAAACTGTCTGTGGATTACCAGCCAGAGACAGACCCGTTGTGGTGCTTTGAAGATTTATTTATCTTATCTTCTTTTAAAGAAAGTAACGAAAAAGCCAAGGTCAAACATAAATTTTAGGTTAGTCCTTTCGATTCCACTCTCCTTCGTCGTCAAGATGTTGGTGGCACGTTCCCGGTAATTTAATCTCCGCTCCCGGCAGGTTGAACAGGACACCGGACGTGAAATGAAAAAAAAAAAACAAGGACAACCGTCACTCTGGACTCTTTTCTTTTCAGATATTCAGGGGGAAGGAGTGAGGATGAGCACCCAAACCGTCACCAACGCTATGTACAAAAAAAGGCCAGGTGATAAGAAATAAACAGTATGAAAAACAAAAAGACTTTCGTGTCGGGAGGTTCTAGGGAATCAAAGCTCTCCTCCCTCCCCTAGGTTATGGACGCTTGTTGAGGATCCCCTGCGGAACCAGCCCCTCACTTTGGAACGTACCTCTGGGAGCCACGCTTCCCGGTGAGCGTGGCTAGCAGGCTCGTGGTACCGGATCGGGTCCGGCTCCCGCTCTTGGTTCTTCCGTGGGTGGCGGCTCTGAGGCTCCAGCATCTCCAGTAGCACGGCTGGGTCGGCGTCTACCTTTGGCTCGATGAGTCCTCTCCAGCTTCTCCTGGTCTCGCAACTTCCATGATCCCAAGATTCTACGATGTCATCAGGTCCCGTACTGGCTGAAAAAGCCGTCTCCTCGTCTTCCGGAACTCCTATTGGTGCATGTGACCCAGTCACATGATATGGTTGCTCCTCCCGGAAGAGAAATGACGCTGAGTTAAAGGGGCCACTGCAGTCCTGATTTGCCGTGTCCCAGGGCGACTGTAAAAGAAGCACAGGAGAGGCGTAAGGAGGTAGGTGGTCTTCCTCCCCTTCACCTAATGTGTCCCCAGTGAGCGTTTCCTGACACATCCCTCCCCTAGGCAGTTCCCATTCAGGGGACTGGGACACACGGGAGAGAAAGTCAGCGTTTACGTTGCAGCTCCCTTTCCGATGGCGAATCTCAAAAGAGCAGGGGTGAAGAGAGAGGAACCACCTAAGAACCCTGGCAATGTTCTCTTTGTTGCGACACAACCATTGGAGGGGGGCGTGGTCAGTATACAGAAGAAAGGGAGATCCTTCCAGATAATATTTCATCTTATCACTTGCCCACTTGACCGCCAGGCACTCTTTCTCAATTGTCGGATAGTTCCTTTCTTGTGGGAACAGTTTACGACTAATGAAGGCCACCGGCTGCTCAAACCCTGTCTTTGGTTTCTTGGGAAAGGACAGCACCAAGACCCGTGTCGGAGGCATCGGTCTGGAGAATGAAGGGGCGGTTGAAATCAGGGGATACTAACACCAGGCTGGAGGTGATACAAGTTTTCAACTTGGAGAAGGCCTGGAGGGCATGGGAGGAAGGTGACAGTAGGTCTTTTTCCTTAATCCCCTTTCGGAGTAAGTCAGTTAAGGGTGCGGCTATTTGGGAGTAGTGAGGGATGAACCTCCCATAACATCCGAGTAACCCCAGAAATGCTCGGATCCCTTTCTTAGTTCTGGGAAATGGTGTGTTGGTGATGGCCTTAACTTTCTCCTGCTGTGGTTCTATGAGCCCGTTCCCTAATAGATATCCTAGATACCTGACTTTCTGGTATGCCACCCTGGATTTTTTTTATTAATATGCAATCCGGCGGTCTAGAGGGCCTGAAGGACATTTTGACAGTGTGGCAGATGTTGTTCCCAATTGGGGCTATAAATAATGATGTAATCGAGGTATGCTGATGCGTACCCTTGATATTCCCTTAATATAACATCCATAAGACTCTGAAAAGTGGCGGGTGCCCCATGTAGACCAAATGGTAAAACTGTAAGTTCATAAAGGCCCGAGGGGGTGGAGAAGGCTGTTTTGTGTTGGTCTTGCTGGGACAGGGGAACCTGCCAGTAACCTTTGGTCATATCCAAGGCCGTTATATATCTGGCTTCTCCCAATTGCTCGACTAATTCGTCCACTCGTGGCAAGGGGTAGGAATCAAACTGGGTGATGGAGTTTACTGCCCTAAAGTCTATGCAGAATCTTATGCTGCCGTCTGGTTTCAGACCCAGGACGATGGGTGAGGACCATTCACTTTTGGAAGGTTTTATGATTCCGGAAGCAAGCATGTTCTGTACTTCCTTCTCAACGGCTGATCGTCGAGCCGCGGGAATCCTATACGGTCGTTGGCGTATGACCTTCCCAGGTATGGAAGGGATGGAATGTTCGACTAAAGAGGTCTGTCCTGGTTTGTTAGAGAAGATTTCAGCGAAGGAGGACAGTAAGGGACCCAGTGTCTCTTTCTCGTCTTTTGATAGGTCTTTGTTTATGTCGAGGTGGGATAGAGTGGTTTCTGTTGTTATCGAGACTAGGTTGGATTGTGGAAGGGGCCCCAACCACTTCTTTATCTGGTTTATGTGAAAAATGTGGGTTTTGTTTTTAGAAAGCGGAGTTTATAGGTAGTAAGACCTAATTTCTCGATTATCTCATAGGGTCCTTTCCATTCGGACCGACCCTTAGGGATAGCGGAGGCTAGCAATACCAAAACTCAATTGTGGATTTGCAGATGACGCCACTTCTTTCCTTTGTCATAGAATGTCTGCTGCTTTTGTTGAGCCTTCTCCAGGTTGTTATGGGCGAACTCCCGTAATTTAGACAGCCTCATCCTCAATCCTTTTGAATAATCCAGTAAAGCATGCGTTTCCTCAGGTTTCTCCTTTTCCCAAGCTTCCTTGGTCATCTCAAGGAGAGTATGAGGCTGTCGTCCGTACAGGAGCTCGAATGGAGAGCAACCCAGACTGCTCTGGTTTTGGCACTGGATGAACAACAGTGCCAAAGGTAAGAGAGCGTCCCAATCTGCCCCTTCGGCCGTCATCATTTTTTTGAGGGTGAGTTTTATCGTACCGATGTACCTCTCACATAACCCGTCTGTTTGGGGGTGGTAGACCGAAGTTCTTATTTGTGATATGTCTAGACTCTTGCATACCTGACCCATTAAACGTGACACGAATGGTGTACCTTGATCCATGAGGATCTCATGAGGGAACCCCACCCTCGAAAAGAGATCCATCAATTTCTCACAGATAGTTACAGTGTTTGGTGTTCTTAATGGAAAAGCCTCAGGGTACCTGGTAGCATAGTCGATGATGATGAGGGCATACTGGTTGCCCTTTCGGGATTTAGGCAGAGGGCCAATAAGGTCCATGCCAATGCAATCAAATGGCTTCCCAATGGTCGGAAGAGGTTGTAAAGGGGCAGCGGGTGGTCTATAAGGGTTTTTCCGTTGGCATATTTCGCACTCTCGACAGTACTTAGTTATTTGGGCGTGTATCCCGGGCCAATAAAAATGTTTTAAGATGGTTAGGCTGGTCTTCTGTGCCCCTGTATGGCCGGCTAGAAGATGTGCATGTATGAAGAACATGACCAGTTACCTAAAACTTTGGGGACCCAAAAGTTGTGGGGGGCCTATTGGACTGTCTTTTCTATACAGCAGGCCGTTTTCTTTAAGAAACGCTGGGTAGGTCATGATAGGAAGGGTCGCCTGTTGCCAGGCCACTCGATGAGTAGGGTCATTTTCTTGAGGATTATGAAAGTTTTTATCCCCTTGCCACGGGGTCTGAGTGAGGTAAACAGAGGATTTCCTGGTATAGTCTTTGACCTTCAAACTGAGATATTTCATAAATTCGGGATGGTCTAACCCCAATATGAGTTTCTCAGGCAAACTAGGAAGGACTCCAACTATAGCGGGAAGTTCCCTCCCGTCGGGCATCCTAACGCTAATGGAAGCTGCTGGGTATACTTTGATATCTCCATGTACACAGCTAATGGGTATTTGGTGTTGGGTTATGATATCTTTGGGTTTGACTAGGGAACTTTGGATGACAGATTGTCGGCACCCGGAGTCTAAGAGGGTTCTAATGTGTACCCCATCAATCACCAGACTTACGTAGAATCCTGTGCCCATCTCTTCAGTGTACATAACATGGCGTGGAAGATAGCTAACGTCCATAGGCTCGTCAGTGTTCCGATTCTGGGGACAGAAGCGAGCTAGGTGTCCCCATGTCAGACACTCAAAACACTGAGGCCCTTTTGCGGTAGGTGTTACAGGTTTGGTGGGACAAATTTTAGAAGTTTCTACCGGAGGTTTGCCTGTACTTCTTTTCTCTCCTTTACTGGGTGGGATTCGTGACTTGCTTTCTCCTTCCCATATGGAGGTCCTTGGTTGGGCCCTGGAGTATGTGGTGGCCATTTCGATGGTTTGTTCAACGGAAAGACCGGTGTGCTGCTTTAACCACCTCTGGGTGGGATACGACAGGGTTTCTAGAAACTGTTCAAGATAAATAAACAACATTATCTCCTCTTTATTATGTTCCTGAGGTTTGAACCATTTGTCCGCAGCGGTTCTTAATTTGTGAAAGAGTGTTTTGGGTGTATCTCCGGGGTTACCCTTCTCTTTTCGAAATCGGACCCGGTATGCTTCGGCATCAAGCCCCAGGTGATCCACAATGATCTCTTTTATTTCCGTATAGCTGGTAGTGCCTGTAGGATTGGCTGCCTGATAAGCAGCCTGGGCTTCGCCCGTTAGTAAGGGAGCCAAAAAGAAAGGCCATTTGTTCTCGGGCCAACCTGATGCTCGGGCAGCTCGTTCGAAGTTTACAAGAAAAGACTCCGCTGCGACATACTTCTGAAGTGCAATAATAGGAAAAGAAGATACGGTCCCCTGATGTGGGTTTGACTCTTTGGTTGCTTCTTCTTGTCGGGCGGATAATTTATACAACCCTTCCATTTGTTGGTTCATGGTTGTACTGAAGAGCTCTCCATCCGCTTGTGCAAATTACATATGTCTCTCGAGAGCCCATTCAAGTTTTGTTTGGCCGGCAATGAGTTGTTGAAGGAGGTTCTCCATTTCGTCTTACAATGGATAGAATCCCACTTCTGACACCATGTTTGGATTACCAGCCAGAGACAGACCAGTTGTGGTGCTTTGAAGATTTATTTATCTTATCTTCTTTCAAAGAAAGTAACGAAAAAGCTGAGGTCAAACATAAATTTTAGGTTAGTCCTTTGGATTCCACTCTCCTTCGTCGTCAGGATCTTGATGGCACATTCCTGGTAATTTAATCTCCGCTCCCGGCAGGTTGAACAGGACACCGGACGTGAAATGAAAAAAAACAAAAACAAGGACCACCGTCACTCTAGACTCTTTTCTTTTCAGATATTCAGGGGGAAAGAGTGAGGATGAGCACCCAAACGGTCACCAACGCTATGTACAAAAAAAAGCCCGGTGATAAGAAATAAACAGTATGAAAAACAAAAAGACTTTCGTGTCGGGAGGTTGTAGGGAATCAAAGCTCTCCTCCCTCCCCTAGGTTATGGACGCTTGTTGAGGATCCCCTGCGGAACCAGCCCCTCACTTTGGAACGTACCTCTGGGAGCCACGCTCCCCGGTGAGCGTGGCTAGCAGGCTCGTGGTACCGGATCGGGTCCAGCTCCCGCTCTTGGTTCTTCCGTGGGTGGCGGCTCTGACGCTCCAGCGTCTCCTGTAGCACGGCTGGGTCGGAGTCTCCCTATGGCTCGATGTTTCCTCTCCAGCTTCTCCTGGTCTCGCAACTCCCGTGATCCCAAGATGCTACGACGTCATCAGGTCCCGTACTGGCTGAAAAAGCTGTCTCCTCATCTTCCGGAACTCCTATTGGTGCATGTGACCCAGTCACATGATATGGTTGCTCCTCCCGGAAGAGAAATTACGCTGAGTTAAAGGGGCCACTGCAGTCCTGATTTGCCGTGTCCCAGGGCAACTGTAAAAGAAGCACAGGAGAGACGTAAGGAGGTAGGTGGTCGTCCTCCCCTTCGCTTAATGTGTCCCCAGTGAGCGTTTCCTGACACTGTCCTACTGGGAGATTTTCCCTTAAAGAGCGTAAATTTTTGAATTTTGAAGTGCAAGACATTGTTCTTGTCTGTTGGTTTGATATAACATTTTTGGAAAATTTCCCTCCACTAGCTTGGATAGGCATGTCCAGGAAGGATACTCCCTGTCAGTCAGTATTCACTGTAAACTTCAAAAAACTGCTGCTGGTGTTATGTTATAGATGATTTGTAGCACGCACAAATACTCTGGAGTGTCCTGGCGCGTAAGCAGACTGTGACCTAGAGATTAATTAGTTGGGTTGATTGAAAAGGTGAGTTTTAAGTAGTGTCTTAAAAATGCGAGGTCCAGGGTGTGCCGCAGCTCGTCAGGAAGATTGTTCCATAAGATGGATACTTTTACCGAAAGAGACTGGCCCCCCCAGCCTATTGCGACAAAACCGAGGCGTAGTCATCCGGCGAAGAGAAGCAGAGCGCAGAGAGCGGCTGGGATTATAGAAGGCAAAGTGCTTCTTGATGTCAAAAGGCCCCAGGTCATGCAGGGCTCTATGTTCAGCCTCTGGAGTAGGGTTATGGCCTTCTCATCATTGCCTTGACAAATGACAAAAACATTGGCAATGAATCAACGCTACAGACGTAATTTCTGTGTGAAAGGATCATTTTCCCATACATGTTCCTCCTCAAATTAATGTACATACAGGCATGCCATGCTGGGAGCAAAAGTGCTTCTGATGCATGTTCCATACTGTTGCAAGTACATCCTGTCTTCAAAGGCAAAGAAGTTCTCGGTCAAAGACAACTCCACCAATCGCATAATCCACTCAATGGGGGCATTGTTGTGCCATTCTTTCTGTTTTAGGAGGCTTTCAATAAATCTAAGATTTTCCCCTTGTGGGAAGCTTGTGTGCAGTATCTCCAAGTTCAGGCACAGCATCAATTCCTTTAGTGGGTTGTAATCTTGTTTACTCAGAATGGTCAATAGATGTTAGGTATCCTCAATGTAGGATCTATTTTACAATGGTCTTACTAACCAATCCACAAATTGTGACAAAGGTTCCAAGACTAAGCCAATACCAGATACTATCGGGTGGCCAGATGGTGGTATCCTTTGCTTGTGAATTTTTGATAATGTATAGAAATAAGGAATTCTAGGTCTTGTGGTGATCAGGAATTCTGCCTTTTTTGTGTTACCCAGCCCTCCTCCTTATCCTCATTACAAATGTGGCTATTTCATGTTTCAAACATTTGGTGGGATCTGACTGGAGTGTTTTGTAACTTTTTTCATCCCTTAGCAGGGTAATGGAGGCTTCCTAGTGCTCTTCTTTAGTATGGGAGACTATCCCGCCACCTTTATCAGCTTGTTGGATAACGAGGTGAGTCTGTTTGCATAAGGATTCCACAGCACATCTTTCTTTCTTTGTTAGATTCTGGTACCCCATTTGTCTTGGGTCATAGTTCCCTACATCCTTTAAACTTGCGTCCTCAAAAGCAGGTATTTCTGGGAGGATGGGGGAGGCAGGAGGATTAAAGGAAGCCTTTTTTCATACATTTGTTGAGTACTCGTTCATTGTTGGTTCCGGCTCATTGGCAAAAAAAAGGTTTTTACCATAATTTTATGGAAGATTTCTGCCAATTCACATCTGAGCTTACATTTATCTGCAAAGTTGCTTGGGACAAAGCCTAACCTTTTGCTAAGGACTTTTATTTCTTCGTTAGTTAGGACTTCATTTGTAAAGTTGACCACTAAATTCAGAGACCGCTGATTCCCAGTTGTGGTTCCTTCGTCCTGCTTCTTGTCTGTACCCTCCTGTCCCGGTTCTTCCAAATGTACTTGTTTGTTTCCCTCTTGTGCCCCGTTTCCCTCTCCATGGGCTTCTCCCTAAAAAAGGGCAGTTTGGTTGGAAAAGGGGATGGGATGGCGCCTGGGTGGTGATGGAGGGCCATATGTTCTCTGCCAGTAGTACAAGAGTTGGGGTTCTGAAGTTTGGAAAAACTGGCTCTGGTACCCTGTTCCTCTTTGGTTGCTTTGTTTCTCTCTGCTGCTGCGCTTTGAATTGTCACTTGCCGATTCTTCGTGGTCTGATCCAGAGGACCAGCTGCTGTCTCTTTGGCACTTTTTTGTGATTCTGTGTTCTGTTTCTTGTGATCATATTTGATGTAGGGATAAACCTTTTCAAGTGAGAGTTTTTTAGTGTCCTTCTGTAATTTACTTATTTTATTCTGCATTAGGAAATACTTGTAATCTCCTATTTCTTTATACACTTTGTCTAACTTTACCTTGAAGGCACTTATTTTAATTTGTATATTCAAAATATCCTCACTGGTTTTAATCTTTATTAACATTGAGTCAGTTAGTTGTTTTGCTGTGTTAATGATTAAAATGAACCAATCACAAGAACACAGCTACACGATTAAGGACCAGTCTTTTCTGAACTGTTCATCATCCAGAAAAATCCTGCGTACGTTGTTTACTAGCAAGCCCATGAGAACGGGGGGTCAACATTGGCCAGTAAATATTTCATCATTATTGCCTCACGTAGAAGGGTCTTTACTTGGTTTCTTTTGAGTTCTGTAACTGCCTCCCAAATATGTGTTTGTGCTAAGACCTGTGGGATGTTTGTCTTCCTAATTAAAGGTGGTGCAGAAAGGATCAAGGACGTAATTTCATCCAAATATGATAGTCCTACTTATTCTGTCATGGTAGCTTGTTAGGTTGAGAAAAGGTAGCTATAGAGCTGGTATGCTGTTTGCTAGTCTATCAACAAAAAGCCCAGAGAAGGGTGTTTAAAGCCTTACTTAAAACAGGACCTCGTGGGCCCAATGGTATACCTGGGAACCACGACGGCAGATTCTCCCCAAATGATCAAGATCAAGTACAACAAATATTGACATAAAATTATCCTACTTGAATCATGCAGCTTTCTGAAAAATGATATCAAAAGAAAGAAAACACAGAACGTGGGGATGGTGTGGGTTCCTTCTCTGAGGCATGCTGAGAGAGGTGGCATGAGGAAGCCATGTTAGTGGGTGGGGAGTCTCTTTGTGGATTGGTGAAAAGTTAACTCAATGGAGAGCAGAAGCTTGCGTGGTCAGGACTATGACGAGGAAGATGGACAAGGAGGTAAAAAGAAAAGCTGAGGTAATTGGGATCATGACAAGTCCTTTATTACGAGTGCCCGCACTGCAGTCCAAAAAGAAACTCAACTCTCAAGGTACAAGCCAGCTGGGCATTGAAGAGCTTCCTGCTGCTGCAGAAGTAACTATGTCATCTAGGTTGAGAGACAATCACCCTTCATATAATTTTCAGGGACCGAGACTTCGTGCAGTGACTGACAGATTTTTGTGTCACTGGGGAGGATAGCTGTAAGTTGGGTGGGGGGGATATTGGCCATGTTCTGTGTTTTGGAGGGAAACGTAGAATTGCACTGTAACGAGGGCACGGGGTCTCGCCCGGTACAGGGGCCCCCTTTAACAATGTACGACCCCCCCCTCTTGTCTCAACAGCCTCCGCAAGCACCAGGATGGTCCCCCGCAGAAAGGTACAGCTGCGACGAGGAGGATGAAGAAGGTTGGAGCCCCTTTAAGTGGACTACAGACCCAATTGCGGAGGTGGAGCCAGAAGGGAGCATAAAAGGCGGCAACAACGATCCCCAGGTGGGTTACTACACCGGAGGAGCGGACAGAGTGCAGGAGAGTGGAGAGGCGGGAAGCAGAGAGACGGAGCGGAGCGGAGGAGCGTATTGGCGAAGCGAGGAGGAGTGGAGAGTTGGTGCGAGAGGATTCGAGACGGAGTGGCGAGGTGGTGAGAGCTGGTTCAGCGAAGCGGACCTTGAGGAGGAGGAGACGGCGGACAGAGCGTCACCGGAGCAAGCGGCCGTGGAACCGGACACCGAGTCATCAGCCGGGAAAGACGAGAAAGGAGAAACGGAAGCTGTAAAGCCGGGAGGCCAACCCCGCGAGCCGCCCAGCCGTGCGCCAGGAGGTGTACGGCTAGCAGAGGTACGTGAACGGGTCCTGGGGTGGTGGAGGAAAAAGAGCAGACTCCTGCCATAGCAGTGTTGTAAAGCCCCGCCATAAGCAAGCCTTCAGTATAGCTGATCACGGACACTTCACCTTTCCCACACTAGATAGACGTGCACCGTGTGTCCCCTTCACTTTCCCCACACGTTCCCCTCCCTCTCAAATACCAGGGTCGGTGTTCATTTGTATTTACGGTTCCTCTCTTCTGTTTACCTTCTCGGTGGCCGGCGAGGGCGAGCACTACGGAGCCTCCGGAGAGCAGCAGCAGGAGGAGGAGCCCAGTCAGGAGAAAGGAGGAGGGCGTGATCCGAAAGTCCCGGCAGGAGAGAAGCCGTTCCCCTAGAAAGAGCAACATCCGAAAGAAATGTACAGATGACTTGCTAACTAGAATAAATACTACTGCAACAAAAACTCGTTTGCTTCCCCTTCCTCGTCCCGCGATTACAGTGGTGGAGAATGCGGGCAATCCCTCCATCTGTATAGAAAAGATGGAAGCAGTAGTGCAAGCCCTCGTACACGGACAAGAAAGACTAGAGAAAATAGCAGAACAGCAGCTGCTGGCGGCCGAAGCAGACAGGGAGATCATAAAAGCCGCAGTAGTAGCTCGCACCATGGACCCTCCTGTCAGTACAGCTGCCGTGACCGTGGGAGGGATACCCCAACACATCGGAGGGGTATCTCTACAAAAATATCAACCAGGGGAAGACCCGGACGCCTTCCTACTCAATTTCGAGAGGGCGGCTCGGGCCTGTGGCTGGCCCGGCGCCAAATGGCCGTTTTTCTTGGCTCCTCTGTTGGTCGGGGAGGCTCAGGCGGCCTACCAAGTGGCAAACCCGAGAGGGGGTACCTCATATGCAGATATTAAAAAGATTATCCTAGATCATTTGGGGCTCGATAAAGAGGCATATCGGCTAAGGTTTAGAAAAGAAAGGGGAGTTACCGGAGAAACTCCAAAGACCCTCTTTGTTCGTCTTAAGATGGCCGCTGATAAATGGCTCAAACCTAACGAGAGCACCAAAGAAGAGATCATGGATCGTATTTATCTCGAACAGTTCCTTGAGGCTCTCCCCTTCTCCACACAACGGTGGTTAAAACAACATCACGACCTCGCCACCGCTCAGGCAGTCGAGATGGCCAATACATTTTCCAGAGCTCCGCAGAGACCCTCTATTGTAGGGTTTTCAGACAAACAGAAGCAGCTATACAAGCCGGAAAGAAGACCCGTAAAGATCCAGGACCCCGGGAAACCCCGTATGTGGAAACCGGAGCCTCTGCCTCACAGTGGGCCTCAATGTTTTGAGTGCGGGACCTGGGGACATATTGCCTGGCATTGCCCCCGGCGCCGACAGGAAGAAGAACCCATGGAGGTCGGGTATCTGCCCAGAACCGTGTTATACTCATCGGAGATGGGCCGAGCATACAGAGTGAGTATGGGTATCAACGGTAATCCGGTACAAGCCCTTCTTGACTCCGGATGCCGACAGTCGGTGGTCCAGGCTCACCACGTGCGCCCCCATCAGATCGTCCCAAAAGAAACGGTGTATATTAGGTGTGTGCATGGGGACGTGAGACCCTATCCCGTAGCCAGGATCCCCCTGGTTCCCCGAAGTGGTCGCCCCTTTCAAATCAGAGTGGGAGTCTTGTCTTCCCTGCCTGAAGATTTGATAATCGGAACAGACAATCCTACGTTTCTGGAAATGTTCAAGCAAAGCAGCACCTCTGCGAAGGTGAGCTCAAGACCCTCGTCGAAACAGAGACCCTTGCCAGCCCTAGCCTCTGCGGACCCATGGCTGTTAGACCGGAGTTTCCAGTTCGCCCAGGCTAATGATGCCACTCTGTTTAATGCATGGGAGAGTGCCCACCAAACGCAGGATCAGCGCCCCATTAAGTATCCACACCTGTTCATTAAAAACGACCTGCTCTATAGACAAGGAAAGGCAGACGACCCCGAGCAATTACTGGTACCTTTAGCCTTTCGGGAACAGGTATTGTTCTATTCTCATTCGCATTTAGTAGCGGGACATACTGGAGCGGAAAAGACGACGCAGAATTTGCTGAAATGTTTCTACTGGCCCGGTATATACAAGGACGCTATGGTATATTGCCAGGAGTGTGACATATGCCAAAAAAGGAACATGACCCGTCCACCGGCGGTCCCGTTACAGCCTCTCCCCATAATTGGTGTCCCTTTTGAGAGAGTAGGAATGGACATCATAGGACCTCTCCCCAAGACAAAAAAAGGTTATCAATACGTGCTGGTTCTGGTGGATTATTCAACTAGATTTCCAGAGGCCTTCCCGTTGACTGCGACTACTACCAAAAACGTAGCTGACAAAATGTTGGAAATGTTTTCACGAGTGGGATTCCCCAAAGAAATCTTGACCGACCAAGGCACCCCTTTTGTATCTCGCCTAATGAAAGAAGTGTGTGCCCTCCTACACATACACCAGATCCGAACAGCCGTATACCACCCCCAAACAGACGGACTAGTGGAGCGGTATAATCGCACGTTGAAGACCACCCTGCGTAAAATGTTGGAGGTGAACGGGGCGGAGTGGGATCAAATCCTCCCCCTGGCCCTGTATGTCATTAGGGGACAAAAACAGAGTAGCTTGGGTTTCTCTTCTTTCGAGCTTCTCTATGGGCGTCAGCCCAGGTCCCTGTTAGACATGACCAAGGAAGCATGGGAGAGGGAAACCCACGAAGAAGTGGTTAACACCCTGGAGTACGCCCGAAACTTGAGATCCAAATTGGGGAAGTTACGGGACTTGGCCTTCGCCAACCTAGAGAAAACCCAAACGAGACAGAAAACGATCTACGACAAAGGCAAGAGATGGAGGCGGCTATCGGTAGGGGACTGGGCTCTGGTGCTATTGCCTTCCTCAACGCAAAAGTTTAAAGCTGAGTGGAGTGGACCGTTCCAAGTAGTTGAAACTATTGGAAACACTAGCTATAAACTAAGAATCCGTGCCAGAACCACACAAGTGTATCACATAAACATTCTAAAAAAATGGCTCGGCAGTCCTCCAGCAACGGTTCATCTCACCAACACCGATGTCCCGGCTCCCACCAGTACTCTTGGGCAACTAGTGGTTAACGAGGACCTGACCGAAACGGAGAGGAAGGAGCTGGAGCGTACATTACAAAGACATGCCCCAGTGTTCTCGGACATCCCCGGAAAAACCAACTTGGCCGAACATAGCATCAACACCTGCCCAGGAAAGACCGTCAAAATTAAGCCTAATAGGATCCCGGAGGCCAGAAGGAAGGGGATCCAGCAAGAGGTGGATGAGATGCTGAAGCTCGGCGTGATCCGACCTTCCCACAGCGAGTGGTCGAGTCCGATAGTGTTGATCCCGAAACCAGATGGAACAAAAAGGTTCTGCATGGACTTTAGAGCGCTGAATGACATCTCCACCTTCGACGCTTATCCTATTCCAAGAATAGACGAGCTCATTGAGAAATTGGGGGAAGCGCGTTATATCAGTACGATTGACCTGACAAAAGGCTATTGGCAGGTCCCCCTCAAAGAAGAGGACAGACATAAAACCGCATTCACAACTGAAACAGGGAGATATGAATTCACGGTACTGCCTTTTGGCCTGCATGGGGCTCCGGCCACATTTCAAAGATTGATGAACAATGTCCTGAAGAACATATCCTCTTTCACGTCCGCCTATCTGGACGATATTGTCGTCTTCAGCCCGGATTGGAGCACCCATATGACCCACCTACATAGGTTGTTCGAAACCCTCAACCGGGCAGGATTAAAAGTCAACTCCAAGAAATCCAAGATCGGGTTTCACAAGGTTAAGTACTTGGGGTACGTTCTTGGACATGGTTTAATCGAGCCTCAAATGGAGAAAGTCAGAGCCATAGCCGAGACCCCCTTTCCTGGAACAAAGAAGGAACTAAGGGCATTTCTGGGCCTCATAGGCTATTACAGGCGTTTTATCCCGGGATTTGCTCAGTTGGCTGCCCCTCTGACCGATGCTCTTCAGACGAAGGTGAAACAGGTGGACCTACGTTCACCCTCACCGGGTATGTCGGAAGCATTTGTCACCCTGAAAAGAGCGATCACCTCCACCCCTGTCCTTACCTCACCGGATTTCTCACGGCCCTTTTCGCTACATACGGATGCTTCGGACTATGGTATCGGGGCCGTGCTTTCTCAGGAGGGGTCGGACGGTATCGACCATCCGGTCCTGTTCATTAGCCGGAAGCTGTTCCCCCGGGAGCTCAAATACCCGACTGTCGAGAAGGAGTGTTTGGCCATACGCTGGGCCGTGGAAAAGCTATCGTATTATCTGGAGGGTCGGCAGTTCGAGCTCTACATTGACCATGCCCCGCTGCTGTGGATGGTTCGCAACAAATCCAATAACGCTCGGGTCATGAGGTGGTTCCTCGCCCTGCAGCCTTATGTATTCAGGGTGCACCACAAGAGGGGGACCGATAACAAGGGAGCGGACTATCTTTCGAGGAATCCACTTCCCGAACGGAAGTGTTCAGGGGGGGAGGTGTGTAACGAGGGCACGGGGTCTCGCCCGGTACAGGGGCCCCCTTTAACAATGTACGACCCCCCCCTCTTGTCTCAACAGCCTCCGCAAGCACCAGGATGGTCCCCCGCAGAAAGGTACAGCTGCGACGAGGAGGATGAAGAAGGTTGGAGCCCCTTTAAGTGGACTACAGACCCAATTGCGGAGGTGGAGCCAGAAGGGAGCATAAAAGGCGGCAACAACGATCCCCAGGTGGGTTACTACACCGGAGGAGCGGACAGAGTGCAGGAGAGTGGAGAGGCGGGAAGCAGAGAGACGGAGCGGAGCGGAGGAGCGTATTGGCGAAGCGAGGAGGAGTGGAGAGTTGGTGCGAGAGGATTCGAGACGGAGTGGCGAGGTGGTGAGAGCTGGTTCAGCGAAGCGGACCTTGAGGAGGAGGAGACGGCGGACAGAGCGTCACCGGAGCAAGCGGCCGTGGAACCGGACACCGAGTCATCAGCCGGGAAAGACGAGAAAGGAGAAACGGAAGCTGTAAAGCCGGGAGGCCAACCCCGCGAGCTGCCCAGCCGTGCGCCAGGAGGTGTACGGCTAGCAGAGGTACGTGAACGGGTCCTGGGGTGGTGGAGGAAAAAGAGCAGACTCCTGCCATAGCAGTGTTGTAAAGCCCCGCCATAAGCAAGCCTTCAGTATAGCTGATCACGGACACTTCACCTTTCCCACACTAGATAGACGTGCACCGTGTGTCCCCTTCACTTTCCCCACACGTTCCCCTCCCTCTCAAATACCAGGGTCGGTGTTCATTTGTATTTACGGTTCCTCTCTTCTGTTTACCTTCTCGGTGGCCGGCAAGGGCGAGCACTACGGAGCCTCCGGAGAGCAGCAGCAGGAGGAGGAGCCCAGTCAGGAGAAAGGAGGAGGGCGTGATCCGAAAGTCCCGGCAGGAGAGAAGCCGTTCCCCTAGAAAGAGCAACATCCGAAAGAAATGTACAGATGACTTGCTAACTAGAATAAATACTACTGCAACAAAAACTCGTTTGCTTCCCCTTCCTCGTCCCGCGATTACATGCACATGTGCAATTGTGGGTGATTACATGTGGTGCACCTACACCCCGCACCCAGTATAACCAGTTCGTTGAATCCTGATGAAATATTCTGTATGAATGAACAGTGTTGCGAGAACAGTGCAGGTTAGTTACCCAAACTAATGTGTCACAATGTCCAGAAAACTGAAGGCCAAAGGGGCACACAAAGATAGGAAATAGCAAGGTATGTGTAAGGAAATGATTGCAGACTGAATAGCTGCAATTGTAGAAATGATACGTTTAATTTTTAATGCTATCCTTTATCATTGGAAGACAACATGGTTTCTTCCAATCCACATGTAAGAGTCACAGGTAGGGTGGCCAAATTTCTCAAAGAAAAACACCAGCCACCTGTTCACATTTTATGTTTCTGCAAAGGTCAAGACATCCTCCGTAAATCAAACTTTAAACAAAATCATCTGTTTTCATTTTCGACATGGCCTTTCTGTTTTTATTTACTTTTGTTGTAAGTCAGCTGCCTTAATGACAGCTGACTTACAACAAAAGTGATCATGAGGGAAAAAAATACCAGCTTTAGGTGACTTTCCTAGTTTTTGTATCGGCTGGGACATTAAAATTCTGGTCATGCAGAGAAAAACAATCAGGTGGCAACCCTAGTTACGGGTAGCACCATGTGTGCGGGCTGTGAAGATCATGCAATGTAGATGTTTGATAGTGTAGTCGCCAGTGTAGCGACTACGGCTAACACAGCAGAGATCAGGGATTTAGGCTAGAGAATGTTTTTTTTAGAAGAACAAAGTCCAGGTAGCATTAAGGACATGACATTCATCAACCATGGCAGTTCATACATTTTGGCCAGTGTGCGTCTCTCTGCTCACTGTGGAGGCAGGATAGCACAACCTAAGCTCACATTCTGAATCTGCTCATGTGCTTTCTGCCCAGCCTGCCTTTGCCCAACAAGTATACAGGTCACAAGAAAAGGGACGGTCCTTCTCTACACTGTGAAGCGACTAGAGGTGGGTGAGCAATCACAAGCACAAGCCAGATGCCTGGCTCTGGCTCAGCTCAAGGTCCTTTGAGACCGAAGATGTTGTCGATTAGTGGCTATAACTGCCAACCATGTATTAACAGAAGCTGGGCTTGAATCCTGGCCTCAACTAATCCTGGCAAATTTGAAAATCGAAGGCCTGATTCACAAAGAGCCTTCACATTTGAGGTTGAGGCTTCACAGTCGTGGCGGGATCTCCGAACTCGTGGCTAGATCTCCGCAATGAGAAACTGCAATACGGAGATCCTGCCACGACTGCGGAGCCTTCACCATAAGTGCAGAGGCTCTTTATGAATCAGGACCTAATTTAGCATCCTCAGACTAATTTGTGTAAGCAGTGCAAATGCATCAAACAGAATATAGTATGGATGATGAGTGACCTCAATTGAATTTAGAAAAACTCCATCCTTCCCCATAAAATTAAAAGTTCAATTTTTTAAATATAATTGTTTGTGAATTAAATCAAATATTTTAGCGTTTATGTATTTGTTTCATTAATACCTGTTTCTGTATTTTTTGTGTATTTTCTTGTGGTTCATATCATTGTAAATGCTTAGGCAGCTTCTAATGACTAAGTGGGGCCTCCAGATTTGAATAATGGTTCAGTAGAGGTCCCTGGGTTCCTGTAATGATTAAGTGGGGGTCCACAGAAGTGCAAAGTTTAAGAACTACTGCTCTAGCGTGATGTTTAGTGCATGATTTACGTGTCAAATATTCTGAGGACTCGGCTCTTGTACATACCCTTAGTAGGGTTGCCACCTTTCCGAGTGAAACGTACCAGCCATTTCATCACATTTAAAGATGCTACAAGGCCCAGACATGATACTCAAAGAGAACTTTATAAAATATTGTCAGTATTAGTTTTTAACATGAACTTTGTTTACTTTAATTCTATGTCAGGACAGGAGGCTCCGATTATGCTTTCTCATTTGTTTATTAGAAATGCTCAGCAGCCAATCACAATATAGTAAAGAAAAAACAGACTACATTTCCCATGAATACTCAGGGTAACCATAGAGTATACAGACTATATAAGGAATCATAGAGAATAAGACATCCTCTTTCTTTGCTGCTGAGCAGCCAGTTAAGTGCTTTTTACTTACTTATGCATTATTGCTGTGTATTTCATGCTTTATTGTGCCTTTCAGGTGGTTGTCGGCTAGCGCTTTACTTGCGCTTTGGTTCCGACCTGCTGCAGCATCTGCCAGCTGTATTCTCGAGTCGCGTGTACGTTTAACTATTCTCGCCGCATTACTGCCGCTTCTTGCTTTGCCTTTGGGAGCGTGGGCCCACCTCCCCCGAGGCCGGGCGCTTTTGCGCCCGTGTCTTTTCTTTAGTGGAGCGGGAGACAGGGGCTCGGGGACTCGCGCGCTGTGCGCGAGAGATCCTTATTTGCATTTCTACCGGGCGGCCGTTACCGCGCAGGCGCGGCGGCCATTTTTGGTGTGATATTTCCGTGTTTACACGGTTTTGTGACAGAAAAGGGTCGTTTTCAGCGCCCAGTGCCCACAGCCTGGTAGTTTGAGCCCCATTTACGCCCTTTAGCCTCATTTACAGCATTGGGGAGTTAAACAATTCATAGGCTCTGCCTAGAGAGACTGTTTGCAGCAAGCCCTCCCTCCACACTTTACAGTTTGCAGTTTATACAGGTTCTACCTGTGCTGCTGGCTTGCTGTGGGGTTTATTCACTCCCCCTGCATTGTGCCTTTGGCCTTTATTGATTTTTTTGTCATCTCTGTGGGCAGTATTGGTTACACTTGGTGTTACTATGGAGGATTACTATGATGAAGATGACTATTGCTACGGCGATGACACCTCTGGCTCTCTAGAGCACGATTTGGTTGAGGCTTTGGATCAGGGAGTGCAGCACTCCGTTAATAAGGTGCTTGTTGTGCCGTAGCTCCCTTGAAGCGTCATTTGTCGCAATATGTGCAACAACAAGGCTGGTTGCCGTCTTCTCGGGCTTCCTCTAAGTCTCCTGTCAATCCTCATAAGTCAGATTTTCAAAAATTGGCTAAAAGTCTGGCCTCTGACAAATCTTCCTCCAGGAAGTCTGTTGCGACTTCTGCATCCGCCGATCCCTTTACGGATACTGATGACTCTCACTCTTCTATACTGATCGGGATGACCCTCCACCAAAGACGAAGGCTCGTAAGGAGCACTATGTCGATGCTCCCACACATCCCCCTTTACTCAATTTTGATCCCTTTGATATTGTTCATCCACATTCCACTTTATGGCTTCTGTTCCCTGCTGTGGCGGAATATGTCCAGGCACATATTCGATGACCCTTTGAGAAGGATGTCAGGGCCCGTCTTCGGTCCCAGTGTCCTCGCCCGGATTTAGCGGACTATTTAGCTGACACTCCTGAGGTGGACCCTTCGATGGTCACATACCTCAAGAAATATGCCAAAGATCCTAAAAAGGGTCTTGACAGGTCTTGGCAATCCTGTCAAGACAAAATGTTGGATTTACTGGGTCCCCTAACGAAAATCCTGGACCTTGGTTTTCAGGCCAAGGAGTCTTCGGCCCTTGTTGATCCTGATGAGCTCATTGAGTGGTCCCAAAGGGCTATTTGCCAGTTGGGTAATGCCAACTGCGCGATTTCTTGCAAACGACGTTGCTCTATTCTTCTAAAGCTGGACCCTAAGTTGGCGGAACTCTCCTCTTCCGAGTCCGGGCCCGTGGCTCAGGGACTGTTATTTGGCCAGCCTTTCCTGAAAGAACTTACAAAGTTTGTAGCCACTTTTATTGGTCTTGATAAGGCTCAAGCTTCGCTGCGGCGAGCGTTTCGGCCAGTTTTTGCCAGGGCTGGATGACACAGGGGACGCTCGTTCGGCCGTGGCACTCAACAAAATTCCCAAAGGGGATTCCAGTCCCAAAGAGGTGGTGGTCAGGATTCCGGCTTCAACACCCGTTCTAATTTCTATCCCTCTTGCAAAGGGAGAGGACAATATCAGAAAGGACGATTCAGTGGAAATCAAGGAGGACACCATGATTCCAACACTTAAGGTGAGGTTAATTCCAGCTTCCGAGGTGGTTCTGGGGGGCAGACTTCAGTTTTTTCTCCACAATTGGCGTCTAATCTCCAACGATGCTTGGGTGCTGGAAACTGTTCAACGTTACAAAATAGAGTTTTACCAGCCCCAACATAAAGCCCACCCTCCAACCCCAATGTTTTTCTCTCTTCAGGATCAGGAGTTCATTTCACCGGAAATACACTCTCTCCTGCAAAAAGGGGCAATTCTTCGGACTGCCCTTCATCCAAAGGAATTTGTGTGCACAATTTTTCTGGTTCAGAAAAAAGGGGGCGGATCCCGTTTAGTTCTAAATCTGAAGGATTGCAACGGAGGGGTGGTTTATCACCATTTCAAAATGGGGGGAATCCATCTGTTACGAGATCTTCTTCGCGAAGGGGATTGGATGGTTCGTCTTGACTTCAAAGATGCCTATTTGTCAATTCCCATCTTCGCCCCTCATCGTCGGTTTCTGCAATTCCAGTGGCAAGGGACTTGGTACGAGTACAAGGTTCTCCCGTTCGGCCTCTCGTCAGCACCCTGGTGCTTCACGAAGCTTCTGAGGCCCGTCGTGGAATGTTTGCGTGCTCGGGCGTCCATTTGATTATATATCTGGACGACATTCTGATCATGGCGGACTGTTCCCTCAAAGTCGTAACACATCTGGAGTGGTCTCTCGACCTATTGCAATCGCTAGGATTTCTGGTTTATCCTCAGAAATCGGTCTTCACCCCGTCGCAAGTGATGGACTTTCTGGGTTTCCAGACCAATTCTCTTTCATGTCAACTTCTCTTGCCCAATCAAACAAATTGTTACATCAAGAGAGAGTTGAATTCAGTTATCTCCAAACAGAATGTATCGTTGAGGTCTTTAGCACGAGTTGTCGGTCTGTTGGCATCCTCGATCCAGGCGATCTTCCCGGGCCCTCTGCACAGCAGGGCACTTCAACGTTTGAAGATCCGACATCTCCAGAGAGGCCTTTGCTAGTCCGATCTAGTCCCTCTTACGGAGGAAGCGAGGTGGGAGATGCAATGGTGGTTGGACCACAAGGATGCCTGGAATGGGCGAGCCCTGTTTGGATCATCTCCGGAAATGGTGATAGATGCCAGCCTGTGGGGCTGGGGATCCCAGTGCGGTCCGATCTTGACGGGGGGTCGGTGGTCTCCGCAAGAGTTGTCTCTCCATATAAATTGCCTGGAACTCCTGGCAGGGTCCTTTGCGATCCGTTGTTTCACTCCTCTTCGATCCAATTGTTGCATTCTTCTCCGCATGGACAATGTTTCTGCGGTCCGATATGTCAACAAGTTGGGGGGAACGAAATCCAGGATCTTGGCAGGGATCGGCAAAGATTTTTGACATTTTTTTCTGCACAAGAAGATCACTGTTATTGCAGAATATCTTCCCGGTCGCAACAATCAGATTGCGGACTGGAATTCGCGTCATCTTTGGGATTTCAGCGATTGGAGGCTTCATCCTCGCATATTCCGCTCTCTTTTCCGGGTTTGGGGCCAGTGTCAGATCGACCTGTTCGCCTCTCACCTCAACGCTCAGCTTCCCCTGTTCTTCAGCTGGAGGCCGGACCCGGAAGCCCATGCCACGGACGCTTTCCTTCAGACCTGGCCGTCACTTCTGTGCTACGCCTTTCCCCCGTTCATGATGATTCCCAGAGTCCTGGCTTGCACAAAACGTTATCAGTCGGAATTGATTCTGATTGCCCCTCTGTGGAGGGCTCAAGCTTGGTTCCCGGTTCTCCTGGAAATGTGTTGCGCGGTGCCGCTCCTTCTTCCCCAGAAGTGGAATATCTTGCTGGATCCCCTCGGCAATCCTCATCCACTGATTCAATCAGGCAGTCTCCTTCTTCAGGCATGGCGAATTTCGGGGACCGCTGGTCGATCACGGGCCTTTCACGAGACACTTCCAGGATTATCAGTGAATCTTGGGCACCCAACACTCATAAACGCTACTCAGGGTCCTGGAAACGATGGTGTGATTGGTGTGTTCAACGGGAGGTTGATCCCCGCTGCAGCAGATGTCTCTCTGATCATTAATTTTCTTGCTTCCCTGGCTTCTTCCGTTTTGGCTTATCGGACTGTTAATAGTTTCCGTTCCGCCATTTTGGTAGGCCACATTCATGTTGATGGTAAACCTGCGGGTGAACATCCTTTAATTTCTAAATTACTCAAAGGCATCCGTCTAGCGAAGCCTCCTTGCCCCAAGTACGTATCCTTTTGGGATGTTTCAGTTGTTTTGCGATTTCTAGAGCCTGGCCTTCCAATTCCTTGCTATCTCGCAAACAACTATCAGCTAAACTGACTATGTTCTTATGCCTCGTATCCTGTAAACGTGTGTCTGATGTTCGAGCTCTCAACTTGGCAGGTCGCAGTTTTACGCCTGAAGGTGTTACTTTTGTTCTTTCTAGACGCACCAAAACGAATACCACTTCGATTACCTATCCCTCTTTTCCCTCTCATCCCAACCTTTGCGTTCTACAATGTGTTAAAGATTACGAGGTGAGTACTGCTCCTTTACGTTCAGATATGCAGGGTCAATTGTTAATTGCTTTGCAGAAGCCATTTTGCCCTGTCACCCCAGCTACATTGGCCCGCTGGGTCAGATGGCTCATGTCGGAAGCAGGCATTGATGTCTCAGTTTTTGGTGCACATTCTGCTCGAGGGGTTATGGCTTCCAAAGCGTTCTCAATGGGTGTCACTTTGTTTGACATTATGAAGGCTGCAGATTGGTCTTCGGATTCAGTGTTTAAATCCTTTTATTACAAACCAATCGATCATATTGCTTCTGTGGTGGTGGATCAGCTTTGAACAAGCATAATCGGAGCCACCTGTCCTGACATAGAATTCAAAATTTGCGAACATTCGTGACAAGAATTTTCAATTCTAGTAAGGACAAGGAGGCGAGTATTATCCCACCCATGTTATCTACTTGTATTTCTACTGTTTGATCTTTTGCTTTATATGCAATTGTATTATGCATTGTTTCATGTTATTCCTTAGCAGTTTACCCCTCCCTATATGGTTCTGATGTTTGATCCATTGTGGGTATGGTATAGTACGGCTCTGTTTTGCTTTTCAGGCTCAGATCCTAAATGATGTGCTTGCTGTGCGTTCTTCCTTCCGCCTGTTGGCTGTTATTCGTCCTGGTGGATCTTCAACTACTGAAAGCATCGCTTCTGCCTTTCCAATGGACTGCTGTTTCGTGCTGTTCTTCGTTCATCCATGATTTCGTTGGGACTGGAAATTTTCTTGACTTGAACTGTTTTAGTAATGGACAAAGAAAGAGGATGTCTTATTCTCTATGGTTCCTTATATAGTCTGTATACTCTATGGTTACCCTGAGTATTCATGGGAAATGTAGTCTGTTTTTGTTACTATATTGTGATTGGCTGCTGAGCATTTCTAATAAAGAAATGAGAACGAATAATCCTCGCCTCCTTGTCCTTAATAGAATTGAAAAATCTTGTCACGAATGTTCGCAAATTTGGAATAATCAGTCAGGGATGACTAAGACAGCTATCGAACACATTTTGAGGTGTCTTTTGTTTATATTTACCATAAAAGCCAACATTTTCAAACTAGAAGAGAATCGGGGGGGATTTTATTTTCGTCATTGGCTTACATTAAGGTAAAGACAATTGTAGGCGGGGAGATGCTCAAATAGAGCCATTTTGCCTTTAAAAAATCGGGAGTCTTTAGCCTGAATAGGGTCTGCTGGCATGTATGATTTACTGCTTAAAGTATGTTGGGATAAGGTGAAAACATATCGGCTTTACGTGATTTTCCTAATTTTTGCACTGACTGGGCCATTAAAATACAAGCCATGCCTTGCAGTTAACGATTGACAGCTACTACTGCAACTCAAAGCCAGACATTTCACTGCCATGAACAGTCGGACAAGTGCTGCCAAAGCAAAATAGATCCAATTAAAAAAAGATTACAACCTCCCCATTTGGGATCCCATCAGTTTCGAAGCTGAGATTATACATCGTAGTTAAATATTCGAACCTGTGTTGGAAAAGAACAGTCCAAGAAAAGAAAAGTCCAAGACAACCGTGGAGTTTTCACACAACTGCCATTAAACTTCATCCGTGTGTGAAGTATTCCCAGTCCAACATGGCAATCGCATTCGCATCCCCACTCAGAATGACCCTGCGCGAAAGCCATTTTGGATCAGGGAGCGACTCATTCAGCTACATTGCGAGAATCTGCCAGAATGTTCTTTGTACAAATACGTCATGAGGGAAGTGATGAACGTTCATAAACACTGAAAAGGGATCAGCGTGCCTGTTCCTGGAAAGCCAGAGATAGTACCTGCTTGCACCCAGCGACTTTCTTGTTTCCCGGAAGTACCGGTTTTTCTCCCCCTGCCTCTTCTCTTCTGAAGCCCGGCGGGTAAGATGGCGGCCGCAGGGTGCGATTGTGAAGTGGTGATAGATGAGGACGAGGTGGAAATGATAGAAGATGACGACGACGAGGACGAAGAGGACACGGAGAGGTGAGGGGGACATTCTATTGGGAAGCCAAATATGAACGAGGGTGGAGAGGTGATATTGCTGTGAGGTCGAAAGACCAGAATGTAATGCCAAGGAGGTACTGTCGGTGTGAATCCTATGACAGTACAATGTAGAAGGAAGTGGTTGATGAAAGATGGGTATTAGCAGTGGGCAAGGTGGTCCTTTAGCAAGTAGTGGCGTGGCCTGTTATCAGCTGACAGCAGAGGTGTGATGAATGACGACCTGGGATAAGTGACAGGAGATGATGATGAGTGACATGCACGACCACAGTATACTCTCCGAGAGGGTGAACGGAAGATCATATGTTTATCTTTCACTTTCTGTGACAGAAGCTGGGCTGTGTGTTAAACTGCCGTGTGTTGCAGCATCATCAGTGACAACAGTTGGTTGAAGTGTTTGTACGGCTGATGTCGATGGCAGAGGTACATTAGGGATAAAGTGCTGAGAGCAAGCAATATTTGACAGGGATTGGGGTGGAGAGTAAAGTCCAATGGGACTAGTAGCAGTCTCTGTTATTACCATAGCTAAAGCCTCAGAATATAGGAAAAATACAGCAGCCTGGATAGTTAAGTATAGCGTCCTCCCCAGCCTGGGAGCATGCAAAGTGAATTCGCCACATACAGATCTCTGTAATAGGCGTCTTTATTTCCTCAGCATATCATTACACACTAAACTCTCCATACGTCGTAACAGTTAATAACCACACCTTAACAATTCCCAGCAAGGTACAAAATTCCTCAGTTGTGTCTGCTCAGAATCGCAAGGGTCCTAGCACACAGTCTCACGGCACTACAACTCCCCCCTTTTGTTAAATAAAAAGTACAGAAAGCGTTCACATTACATTTCCCCAATAATACTCAGCGAAGCGCTGGCACTAGCCGGACCAGACCAAGCAGTGTGAGATGATTGAGAGACACACTGATTGTGCACTGATGGTACAGGGTCTAGTGCTTGATCCAGACTGTTTGGTGGAGTTGCCTCATTCATGATTGCAGGAGCTGAGGAACGTCGAGATAGGTTCTGAAAATGTGACGTGTCCCATGGGATGTGCTTTCCGGAAGAATGTGCTGTCGCTATGTGTCCTTTGCATGTCACAATCCTCAGAGGATTGATGGCAAACAGAATTTCCTTTCCACTTCTGTTTGACCAGGACCCAGTCACCTTCATCGAACACTGCTCCCTGAGCTCTTCGTCGCCGATCGGTGCATGTTTTCATCTTGCAGTTTTGAGAAGTGTCTGTGACACAAACTTTATCAACACTCACGGATCTGGCTACTGTTCACTGTGGCAGTTTGGTTCTGGTTGCGCTCCCAAATATCAAGGTGGCTGAACTCACACCACTTGTGGAGTGAGGAGTTGAATGATACGCATGGAGGGCTTGGTTTAACTCTATTCCTTCCATCGACTCTTATTGAATTACCCTTTTGAGAGTACCTAGGAATCGATCCACAACACTATTATCTTTGGGCCACATGCTTGACATTTAGTTCAACTAGAAACTCCTTGAATTCTCTGCTATTGAACTGCTGACCACTGTCAGATTTGAGAATGGCTGGGATACCCCATGCTGCAAAGACGTCATCCAGCCATTCGATGACCTTGTCATGCGTTGTTAATAACTCCTCTACTAAAGGAAAGCGTGAATACTCATCTGTGACTACCATGAGATGATGTCCCTTTCCTAAATGCACAAAAAAATCATCTATAACCAGGAGGTGCTGCAAGGTCGGACATTGTCACTGGATGCTGTGTCACTTTGGAGGAAAGGCAGTTGCAAAGATGATACACCTTTATATCCCACTTCACTTTCTCATCTAGGCTGCAGGAACCACACCCTGTCTCTGAGGGCTTTCAATTGCTACAATGTCACGATGTCCTTCATAGGCTAGTTCAATGACTTGCTGCCTTAGTCTCTTAGGTATGACTATTCCCAAGCCTCTCAATACCATCCCTTCCTTGGTAATGGACAGTTCATCCTGTAACTCTTTGGAGTCTTTTCAATTCAACATGGCCAGCAAAAGGCCGGGCATTCTTCTCGAGTTGAATATTTTGAAGATAAGCATGTCCTTGTATAAATTAGTAGTAGCAGTAATCTGTTCAATGAATACGCCTGCTGGCGTGCTGGATCTCACAATTAAGTTAACATACTCCTCAGCCGCTTTGGATGACATTGTGACAGTGTATCAGTACTCATGAAAAGTAATCCGCAGGGTTGATCTTCACCCAGCTTGTGTACAGTTGTATAGTTGTACTCTAGAAGACGCAACCTCACCTCTCAATGCGAGGGACCATTTTGGCTTATGGGTCTCAAAAAATGGTGAGCAGCGCTTGATGATCTGTAATGATGGTGAAAAGTTTTCCGTATAGAAACACGTGAAAATGTTCGCAGACCCACACTACAGCCAGACTCCCCTTCGGCTGAGAATTCTGTGTCAGACAGGCTCTGACTAGCATAGTCCTCTGTACCTTGGGGTCAAAATAGGTCAGCTCTATTGCATTCTCAGTCGCATGTTTTATTGTTTTGAAGCTAGGGATCGCAGCATGGTAACATCTTGTGGAGGGCAAGAGCTTATAGCGAGCGCTTGCACTTTATCTGGGTCAGCAGTTATTCCCCTGTCAGAGAATGTGTGCCCAAAGAATTTGAGTTTGGTCTTTTGAACCTCACACTTCGCTGCATTCAGAGTGAGACCTGCTTCAGCAAGTAACTGGCATTCTTTTCTAGGAGCCTTGGCATGCTCCTTTTATGTCACCCCAAATACCAATATCTCATCACTGTTATAAAAGCATGCATGACAGGTTTAGTTATTTGGCTTATGACATCCTGAAATATTTCTGCGGCTGACGACACTCTAAAACTCAGTCTTTTGTATCTGAACAAACCAACAAGAGTCGGAAAAGTAGTGATGTACCTGCAGTTCTTTTGCAACTCTAGCTGAAGATATGCCTTATTCAGGTCAAGACGGTAGAAGACTTTGGCACCGTTCAGTTACATGATCATATCCGCGATGTGTGGACGAGGATGTTTTTCTGTCTCGGTTGCTTTGTTGTCTTGCCCCTTATCAGCGCAGATGCTCACTGCTCCTCCACTGTCCTTTTTTGCCTCCACCAACAGGCCTAAAAAAATTATAAAAATATTACTAGACCCTGCAGGTATAAATTTTTTTTTCTCTTCAGAGTTTTATATAGCGCGAACTTGACCCGAATCGGGTGTCAGAGCGCTTTACATAGCACCAAATGCATTACATCAGGACACATTCATTGTTATTAGGCAGGGGGAGATGAAGTGATTTGCCCAGAATCACAGGATGTTCAGTGTCATTGCCGAGACTCGAACCCAGTTCCCCCAGATTTGAGATCGACCGCCCTAGCCGTTAGGCCAATTCCTGTCCCCAAGTTGCTTGAATAAGATACTTGACCTAACTATAATGTACTTGACCTTATCTGGTCTCAAATTGTGTGATCCTAGCAAATATTTTATTTCAGAGTTGCCGTTTCCTTCATTATCACATATGAGAGCACCTTCAAATATGCAAGTTCAGCTTTTCTGCGGTACAAAAAACTATTTTGTTTCATTTAACAGACTAAACTTTGATCCATGTTGTATAATACGAATCTAGCCCTTATATAGGGTACACATGACCTGCCTCTTAGTTCACTAATAGCAGGTGGAGAGGAATGTTTCTCAGTTCATGTTTAAAAATTCATTTTTAATAAATGTATTACTAAAGCAGGAGTTAATAGTGTACTGTCATTTAGGAACCACACATTTGCCATTGAAATAGCCACAATATTTCCCACTAACATACAGGTTTACTGATAAACAATCTGTTGAAGCTAGGTTTCAGCGAAAATACTTATCATTTTCACATTGCCTAGTAAAGTGTTCTGATTTGTTTTCATCCTATTAAAAACTTGTTTTCATCACACAGGTATACAAAAAGTGTTTTTACCACTATTAAAATACATTTTGAAATGTTTTTACAGTTCATATACAAGCTATTTGAATGCTGTTAGAAAAAAAGACATCCTTCAGTTGTTCATTTCACACTGTACAGCACGATTGTCAGATAGTTCTCTTTATAAAATCCTCTAACTTTAATGCTTATTTTATCCTGAAGTTTGTTTTCTTTTTTTTCTCCGACTGCAAATTGTAAGACATAAGCCGACATTTGACCTCTGTCTCTGAAGGCAAAGCAAATGTGATGAGATAAAAATAAGAAGGCATCTTTATTACTAATTCCCATTCTGAGAGAACAGAACGCCTGTTCTTTATCTGCTCGCCAGAAAAGGCCAGTAGGCCCTAAAAATAGCCTGCCCGATAAAATCTGATTTACCTTAGCGAGTAGATTTCTCGAGGCCTAACTACTATGGGCAAGATATGGCGTGGGACCGGTGGAGTGATTGATGTCCTGCTTCAACAGCGTTCTTAGATTTTTATCTACAGCTTCTTGGAAGTGAATAGCGACTCTTCGGTGCCGTTGGGCAACAGCACGAATGCCAACAGTAATGTGAAGTTGCACTTTCATTGTCTTGAGCCTACGTCATAAAATGACAAGAACTGACTCACAATTTCAGATTGAGTCTGGAGGTTGTGATTGAGAGAGATCAATCCCATGTCTGCAGCAGTAGTTGAGTAGGCATGCGCTGGATAAAGTTCCTTGATGTACATGGCTTGGCGCTTGCACTGATACTGCTTTATGTCTCTGTCAATGACTCTTGATTCCAATGGTTTAGAAGCAGCCCCCATGTACCTTTGTGTTTGACGGGATGAGGAGTTGCACATGAGATAAGCTATTGAAAACTTCTCATCTGGCATGATGTTAATCGACGCACCACTGTCTATGATAAAAGTTGTGGGGCAACCGCTGACTTGTATTGTAATCTTGTGTCCGGATCCAAATGAATTAAATTGTTTTGTTGGGTGGTTTGCCTTCCTTTTGTTTTTTGCTGGCAAGCAGCCAAACCTACATGTGACTGTCTAAGAAGGGCCTTGTTGAGAATCCTTGAAACCCATCCATATCATGGCTGGCTGCTAGGGACAACCTACGCTTGTCGGCTCCCTATCCTGCCAGGGTGGATATTAGCCAGAGTCTATTCAAACAGCTTCAATGATCCGATATTAGCAATGCTGTACTTTTTGCGTAATTTTGCCCACTATACAGACCTTTGCCATTTTTAGGTTTTGCCTAGCGAAAGCTGCGCTCTGCGCAGCTTTTCGCGCAGGCGAAATCCTGTTGAGAACTGTAGGGTGCTTTGGGTCGGCCCTCGTCATTGATTGGCTGGCTCCGTAAACGGAGCCTTGCCATTGGACGAGGGGCCTGTCCGTCAATGCCGGACCAGACACGGGGGCGTTCCTGACATTCTTTGCCTTTTGCCGACGTCACGCGACGCCGGGAACGCCCCCGAGTCTGGTCCGGCATTGCCGGCACCTCCCTTGCTCTACTGTCATCACCACAACACTGCGCCCATTTTATCCCAAGCTAAAGAGAGGCGCAGTGACCGGGTCTTTGAAGGCCGCTCTCCCAATGAAAACAAGTTTTCTCTCCGAGTCAGCACGAGCAGGAAGACGAGCAGCGCGCCTCCCAGCTGGCCTCTCGCATCAGCATCCAGAGCTGCCCTGCGCGGTGTGTAGCTTCAGAGTGGAGCTTCAGAGTGGAGCTTCAGAGTGGAGCTTCAGAGTGGAGCTTCAGAGTGGAGCTTCAGAGTGGAGCTTCAGAGTGGAGCTTCAGAGTGGAGCTTCAGAGTGGAGCTTCAGAGTGGAGCTTCAGAGTGGAGCTTCAGAGTGGAGCTTCAGAGTGGAGCTTCAGAGTGGAGCTTCAGAGTGGAGCTTCAGAGTGGAGCTTCAGAGTGGAGCTTCAGAGTGGAGCTTCAGAGTGGAGCTTCAGAGTGGAGCTTCAGAGTGGAGCTTCAGAGTGGAGCTTCAGAGTGGAGCTTCAGAGTGGAGCTTCAGAGTGGAGCTTCAGAGTGCAGATTCAGAGTGGAGCTTCAGAGTGCAGATTCAGAGTGGAGCTTCAGAGTGCAGATTCAGAGTGCAGAGTGGAGCTTCAGAGTGGAGCTTCAGAGTGGAGCTTCAGAGTGGAGCTTCAGAGTGGAGCTTCAGAGTGGAGCTTCAGAGTGGAGCTGCAGAGTGCAGATTCAGAGTGGAGCATCAGAGTGCAGAGTGGAGCTTCAGAGTGCAGATTCAGAGTGGAGCTTCAGAGTGCAGAGTGGAGCTTCAGAGTGGAGCTTCAGAGTGGAGCTTCAGAGTGGAGCTTCAGAGTGGAGCTTCAGAGTGGAGCTTCAGAGTGGAGCTTCAGAGTGGAGCTTCAGAGTGGAGCTTCAGAGTGGAGCTTCAGAGTGGAGCTTCAGAGTGGAGCTTCAGAGTGGAGCTTCAGAGTGGAGCTTCAGAGTGGAGCTTCAGAGTGGAGCTTCAGAGTGGAGCTTCAGAGTGGAGCTTCAGAGTGGAGCTTCAGAGTGGAGCTTCAGAGTGGAGCTTCAGAGTGCAGAGTGGAGCTTCAGAGTGCAGAGTGGAGCTTCAGAGTGCAGAGTGGAGCTTCAGAGTGCAGAGTGGAGCTTCAGAGTGCAGAGTGGAGCTTCAGAGTGCAGAGTGGAGCTTCAGAGTGGAGCTTCAGAGTGGAGCTTCAGAGTGGAGCTTCAGAGTGGAGCTTCAGAGTGGAGCTTCAGAGTGGAGCTTCAGAGTGGAGCTTCAGAGTGGAGCGTGGAGCTTCAGAGTGGAGCTTCAGAGTGGAGCGTGGAGCTTCAGAGTGGAGCTTCAGAGTGGAGCGTGGAGCTTCAGAGTGGAGCTTCAGAGTGGAGCGTGGAGCTTCAGAGTGGAGCTTCAGAGTGGAGCGTGGAGCTTCAGAGTGGAGCTTCAGAGTGCAGCTTCAGAGTGGAGCTTCAGAGTGGAGCGTGGAGCTTCAGAGTGGAGCTTCAGAGTGGAGCTTCAGAGTGCAGAGTGGAGCTTCAGAGTGCAGCTTCAGAGTGGAGCTTCAGAGTGGAGCGTGGAGCTTCAGAGTGGAGCTTCAGAGTGGAGCTTCAGAGTGCAGAGTGGAGCTTCAGAGTGCAGAGTGGAGCTTCAGAGTGCAGAGTGGAGCTTCAGAGTGCAGAGTGCAGCTTCAGAGTGCAGCTTCAGAGTGGAGCTTCAGAGTGGAGCTTCAGAGTGGAGCTTCAGAGTGGAGCTTCAGAGTGGAGCTTCAGAGTGGAGCTTCAGAGTGGAGCTTCAGAGTGGAGCTTCAGAGTGGAGCTTCAGAGTGGAGCTTCAGAGTGGAGCTTCAGAGTGGAGCTGCAGAGTGCAGATTCAGAGTGCAGAGTGGAGCTTCAGAGTGCAGATTCAGAGTGGAGCTTCAGAGTGCAGAGTGGAGCTTCAGAGTGCAGAGTGGAGCTTCAGAGTGCAGATTCAGAGTGGAGCTTCAGAGTGCAGAGTGGAGCTTCAGAGTGCAGAGTGGAGCTTCAGAGTGGAGCTTCAGAGTGCAGAGTGGAGCTTCAGAGTGGAGCTTCAGAGTGGAGCTTCAGAGTGGAGCGTGGAGCTTCAGAGTGGAGCTTCAGAGTGCAGCTTCAGAGTGGAGCTTCAGAGTGGAGCTTCAGAGTGGAGCTGCAGAGTGCAGATTCAGAGTGCAGAGTGGAGCTTCAGAGTGCAGATTCAGAGTGGAGCTTCAGAGTGCAGAGTGGAGCTTCAGAGTGCAGATTCAGAGTGGAGCTTCAGAGTGCAGAGTGGAGCTTCAGAGTGCAGAGTGGAGCTTCAGAGTGGAGCTTCAGAGTGGAGCTTCAGAGTGGAGCTTCAGAGTGGAGCTTCAGAGTGGAGCTTCAGAGTGGAGCTTCAGAGTGGAGCTTCAGAGTGGAGCTTCAGAGTGGAGCTTCAGAGTGGAGCTTCAGAGTGGAGCTTCAGAGTGGAGCTTCAGAGTGGAGCTGCAGAGTGGAGCTTCAGAGTGCAGATTCAGAGTGGAGCTGCAGAGTGCAGAGTGGAGCTGCAGAGTGCAGATTCAGAGTGCAGAGTGGAGCTTCAGAGTGCAGATTCAGAGTGCAGAGTGGAGCTTCAGAGTGCAGAGTGGAGCTTCAGAGTGCAGATTCAGAGTGGAGCTTCAGAGTGCAGAGTGGAGCTTCAGAGTGCAGATTCAGAGTGGAGCTTCAGAGTGCAGAGTGGAGCTTCAGAGTGCAGATTCAGAGTGGAGCTTCAGAGTGCAGAGTGGAGCTTCAGAGTGCAGAGTGGAGCTTCAGAGTGGAGCTTCAGAGTGCAGAGTGGAGCTTCAGAGTGGAGCTTCAGAGTTCAGAGTGGAGCTTCAGAGTGGAGCTTCAGAGTGGAGCTTCAGAGTGGAGCTTCAGAGTGGAGCTTCAGAGTGGAGCTTCAGAGTGGAGCTTCAGAGTGGAGCTTCAGAGTGGAGCTTCAGAGTGGAGCTTCAGAGTGGAGCTTCAGAGTGGAGCTTCAGAGTGGAGCTTCAGAGTGGAGCTTCAGAGTGGAGCTTCAGAGTGGAGAGTGGAGCTTCAGAGTGGAGCTTCAGAGTGGAGCTTCAGAGTGGAGCTTCAGAGTGGAGAGTGGAGCTTCAGAGTGGAGCTTCAGAGTGGAGCTTCAGAGTGGAGCTTCAGAGTGGAGCTTCAGAGTGGAGCTTCAGAGTGGAGCTTCAGAGTGGAGCTTCAGAGTGGAGCTTCAGAGTGGAGCTTCAGAGTGGAGCTTCAGAGTGGAGCTTCAGAGTGGAGCTTCAGAGTGCAGAGTGGAGCTTCAGAGTGGAGAGTGGAGCTTCAGAGTGGAGCTTCAGAGTGGAGCTTCAGAGTGGAGCTTCAGAGTGGAGCTTCAGAGTGGAGCTTCAGAGTGGAGCTTCAGAGTGGAGCTTCAGAGTGGAGCTTCAGAGTGGAGCTTCAGAGTGGAGCTTCAGAGTGGAGCTTCAGAGTGGAGCTTCAGAGTGGAGCTTCAGAGTGGAGCTTCAGAGTGGAGCTTCAGAGTGGAGCTTCAGAGTGGAGCTTCAGAGTGGAGCTTCAGAGTGGAGCTTCAGAGTGGAGCTTCAGAGTGGAGCTGCAGAGTGGAGCTTCAGAGTGGAGCTGCAGAGTGCAGATTCAGAGTGGAGCTGCAGAGTGCAGATTCAGAGTGCAGAGTGGAGCTTCAGAGTGCAGAGTGGAGCTTCAGAGTGCAGAGTGGAGCTTCAGAGTGCAGATTCAGAGTGGAGCTTCAGAGTGCAGAGTGGAGCTTCAGAGTGCAGATTCAGAGTGGAGCTTCAGAGTGCAGAGTGGAGCTTCAGAGTGCAGATTCAGAGTGGAGCTTCAGAGTGCAGAGTGGAGCTTCAGAGTGCAGAGTGGAGCTTCAGAGTGCAGAGTGGAGCTTCAGAGTGCAGAGTGGAGCTTCAGAGTGGAGCTTCAGAGTGCAGAGTGGAGCTTCAGAGTGGAGCTTCAGAGTGCAGAGTGGAGCTTCAGAGTGGAGCTTCAGAGTGGAGCTTCAGAGTGGAGCTTCAGAGTGGAGCTTCAGAGTGGAGCTTCAGAGTGGAGCTTCAGAGTGGAGCTTCAGAGTGGAGCTTCAGAGTGGAGCTTCAGAGTGGAGCGTGGAGCTTCAGAGTGGAGCTTCAGAGTGGAGCTTCAGAGTGGAGCTTCAGAGTGGAGCTTCAGAGTGGAGCTTCAGAGTGGAGCTTCAGAGTGGAGCTTCAGAGTGGAGCTTCAGAGTGGAGCGTGGAGCTTCAGAGTGGAGCTTCAGAGTGCAGAGTGGAGCTTCAGAGTGCAGAGTGGAGCTTCAGAGTGCAGAGTGGAGCTTCAGAGTGCAGAGTGGAGCTTCAGAGTGCAGAGTGGAGCTTCAGAGTGCAGAGTGGAGCTTCAGAGTGCAGAGTGGAGCTTCAGAGTGCAGAGTGGAGCTTCAGAGTGGAGCTTCAGAGTGGAGCTTCAGAGTGGAGCTTCAGAGTGGAGCTTCAGAGTGGAGCTTCAGAGTGGAGCTTCAGAGTGGAGCTTCAGAGTGGAGCTTCAGAGTGGAGCTTCAGAGTGGAGCTTCAGAGTGGAGCTTCAGAGTGGAGCTTCAGAGTGGAGCTTCAGAGTGGAGCTGCAGAGTGGAGCTGCAGAGTGGAGCTGCAGAGTGGAGCTGCAGAGTGGAGCTGCAGAGTGCAGATTCAGAGTGGAGCTGCAGAGTGCAGATTCAGAGTGCAGAGTGGAGCTTCAGAGTGCAGATTCAGAGTGCAGAGTGGAGCTTCAGAGTGCAGATTCAGAGTGCAGAGTGGAGCTTCAGAGTGCAGAGTGGAGCTTCAGAGTGCAGAGTGGAGCTTCAGAGTGCAGAGTGGAGCTTCAGAGTGCAGAGTGGAGCTTCAGAGTGGAGCTTCAGAGTGGAGCTTCAGAGTGGAGCTTCAGAGTGGAGCTTCAGAGTGGAGCTTCAGAGTGGAGCTTCAGAGTGGAGCTTCAGAGTGGAGCTTCAGAGTGGAGCTTCAGAGTGGAGCTTCAGAGTGGAGCTTCAGAGTGGAGCTGCAGAGTGGAGCTGCAGAGTGGAGCTGCAGAGTGGAGCTGCAGAGTGGAGCTGCAGAGTGGAGCTGCAGAGTGGAGCTGCAGAGTGGAGCTGCAGAGTGGAGCTGCAGAGTGGAGCTGCAGAGTGGAGCTGCAGAGTGGAGCTGCAGAGTGCAGATTCAGAGTGGAGCTGCAGAGTGCAGATTCAGAGTGGAGCTGCAGAGTGCAGATTCAGAGTGCAGAGTGGAGCTTCAGAGTGCAGAGTGGAGCTTCAGAGTGGAGCTTCAGAGTGCAGAGTGGAGCTTCAGAGTGCAGAGTGGAGCTTCAGAGTGCAGAGTGGAGCTTCAGAGTGCAGAGTGGAGCTTCAGAGTGGAGCTTCAGAGTGTCAAGAGCAATGCCAATAGCTCTAACTTTAACAAAGGCAAAACCATTGCATTGTAAATGCTTGTTATATTGGTGCATTGTTGCTACAGGATGCTAGATAAAATCGGGGCCAATCGGCTTTCACATTCTGGCAACTGATTAAACAAGAAAGAAGACTTGCACTGTTTCACTTTATGCTCTATTTTCAGGGATGTGGAATTCCTATAGCCCGACGCCCAGGACATATTGTTTGGGGTCAAGGGCAACAAGTTTTAATGTGCATTTTGTCCTTGGGACAAGCAGGCCCAACCCCCTGCAGCGCAAACCCTTTGGTTGCCAGTTTGCAGTACCACATTAAGGATCAGGGAAGGGCACTGCCTGCAGTTAAGTTAATATTTGTGTGCATATGTTAATGCTGTTCACAATTGTAATTATGGTTCATTCATTGAGAGCCTTTATCATTAGGCTGAGCGCTCTCAGTAAATGTAAGTTCTGACTGCACTACTGACAGTGGTTCCAGTATAAAAATGTGGACACACGGTTTGAAAGTTAAGCAATATTTATAGTCTATGCATGCTCCCAGAATGATCTCTGTTTAGATGCAAATATTCGCAGAAGCTTGAAAGCAAGATTAATGATTCTTTGCTTTCAATATAAAATGTTCCTAAACAATGAAAGTAGGACATTTTTTTTGCTAAATTACTGTAAAATTTCAGTTACCATTTCTTTTCAGCATCATTTTATAAAATGTGTTGATGCATGCTAGTATTTCCCCAAAATATTCATATTAGAAAATCAGTGTAACGTGTTTCAATAAGATTTTGGGAAACAAAAATAAACAAGCATTGACAAAACCAGTAGGTCTGAAATGGTAGTCAGCTTTTTAATTTTGGCAATGCGTGACTTGTTTTGACATGGTTTTTGTAAAACCTTATTGATGTGAGAGCTGACGGACCCTCACCAATATAACAAACATTGGCAAAAGCAAAAAAAAATGTTGGTCTCAAAAAAGTACACACTGCCACATTAGTTACTGGCACTGAACAAAACTACTTTGTGTGCTGATATGCTTCTCGTGGAAGAGCAGAATGCTGTCACTCACCGTGAAGCCAATCGATACAGAGAGAAAGTTTCAATAAACACAAAAGGTCATGGTTAATGCCAGACCAAATTAGGGGCCCAATTATTAAATAAAGTCTCAAAAGTGCAGGCACCCTTGGTATATGTCCTTGCATTAAGGGCAGCTATATGGCTTTCGTGAATTCACAACGATTTACAGCAGTAGGGCAAGAAATAGTACTCCTAGAAAATATTTGTGAACTGCATTTTAGCATGAGCAAATATGCATGTGTAGGTTTGCTCATGCGAACACCTGAGTGTTTGCAAGTTTATTTTCCCTCCAACCACTTTTTTCCCAACTCTGGAAGACTGTTTACTTCTGCCATAAATTTCCAACATTTCTCAGTATTGGAAAAGATTAGAGAAGAGTTGTTGAAAACCCTTAAAACATGCAAGTTAGTAGGTTTGCATAGACTCCAAAGGACATTCCAACCCTGGAACTATTGTTTACCACTACCTTCAGTCCCAGTATGTAGATCTGCGGAAACGTAGCAACATAAAGGGATTGCTAATATTCAAACACTTCTATGGTATGAGCCCTGGTATAATCAGAGAGGCTATATAGGAGCTCTTATATAATGAGATTGCTGCCATAATTTGTCGCTGCACAACATGGCACCAAAGGGACAAGTGGATTTTGTTAAGGGACAAGTAGATTTATGAAGCATCCTGCCCCATGTACAAGTAGATATTTTAATAAATTCCACACCCCTGAATTTTGCACACCCTGGTAAAATCCTGGAAGAATTCCTCCAGTTGTGTGTTGAGACGGTCCGCAAAAAGGTCTGTTCCGAAAGGACCCCATATCGATTGAATAGCTAAAAACGTTTGTCTGTCTTGTCTCCAGTTGCTGGTGTCCCTGAAATTCCTCGAGAACCAGTCTGCCACACCATAGCTTAACCCAGGAATATGTTTCGCTATAATCGAAATACCTTTGTTCAAACAATATTCCCAAAATCCCTTCGCCAGGTCCGTGAGGCCCTTGGAGTGTGGTCCGCCCAGTTTGTTGACATAGCGGACAGCTGAGACCTTGTCCATCTGTAATGTCACACAGCATTTCGCTGTCTTCGGTGTAAAGCAGCGAATTGCAAATGAACCTGCTAGTAATTCTAAGCAGTTGATATGCAACCTCTTCTCTTGGGTGGTCCAACGTCCACCTGTTGAGTAGTCCCCACATCTCGCCCCCCATCCTTCCAAGCTCGCATCCGATTCTATTATTAGATTCGGTTCTTCTCCGAAAATGGCTGCCATTCCATGATTCCGCATTCTTCAGCCACCAGAGGAGTTCTGTCCTCGACTCTTGGTCTAGGGACACCATTTGGGAGTATGAAAGGTTCGATCTCAAAGCACTCGCCTTCAGTCTCTGAAGTGCTCGATAGTGGAGGGGTCCCGGGAAGGTAGCTTGGATTGTCGAGGATAAGAGGCCCACTATCCTCGCCAGGATTCTTAGTGGGAAGGTCTTCTTTGCGAGTGCCTTCCTCAGCTCCTTCCTGAGTTTCCTGACCTTTTCGGCAGGCAGTTCTGCCTTCAGTGTATCTACGTGAAGCCCAGGAACTGTGTTTGTTGACTGGGCTCCGTACAAGATTTCTTCGTGTTTATGATAAAACCTAGATGCTCTAGGAGTCGGATAGCGAGGTTTGTGTGAAGAGACGCAGTCTCCTTGGATTGGGCCATTATAAGGATATCGTCGAGGTATATTATTAATCTCACCCCTCTCTCCCTGAGCCAAGCGGTCACGGGACGAAGTACCTTGGTGAAGCACCAAGGGGCGGACGATAGTCCAAAGGGGAAACTGCAAAATTGGTAGAGTTTTCCTAGCCAAGTGAACTGGAGGAATCTTTAATGGGGTTCCCAGATCGGTATTGTCAAGTAGGCATCTTTCAAGTCTAACCTTGTGAGACAGTCTCCTTTTCTCAAGATGTCTCTTAGGAGGTGTATACCCTCCATTTTGAAATGCTGATAAACTACCCAATGGTTCAAATCTTTCAGGTTTATCACGGGCCTTTGTTCCTTGTTTTTCTTTTCCACTAGGAAAACATTGCTGATGAAACCCAGCGTTTCTGTCTCGATTATAGCCCCTTTTTTAAATAACTCTTTCACTTCTTGGGAGACTAGATCTCTGTCCTTTTGTGAGAATGTTATCTCGCGGGGGAATCGCGTTTGTGAAGGGATACCTGCAAAGTCTATTTTGTAACCCTTTACTGTATGTAAGACCCAACTGTCCCGAGTTACCAAATTCCAATTCCCAGCGAATTGGCGTAGTCTACCACCCACCATTGGAGGTGTATCTGAAGGGTCTTTCAAGGGTCCTACCTGTTGAAAAGGAGCGTTGTCTCCGTTCGCCTCTGAATGTGCGTCTGCGGTTCCTCTGTCTCTGTGGATTGAACTGATTGGAGCCAAAGTTGTTGGGAAATCTTCCACCATGGTTGAAGAAGGGTCTTGAGGATTGAGCTCCGCGGCCGGGGAAACGACCCCGCATTCTCCCGGCCCTGGTAAAAACTCTATCTTGGAACACTTTCTTAATCTCTTTTTGTGATTTCTGGATTGAGCTAAAAGCGTTCACATGTTTAGCCATTTCTTTTATACATTCCTCGCCAAAGAGGAGTCCCTGGGAGTCTGCACCTCCATCCCTTTTGGCTAATTCGACAAGTTTGGGGTCTATTTTTAGTAATATTCCCCTTCTTCTCTCTCTGGAGATGGCAGAACTAGCATTGCCAACAAGGCATATAGCCCTTTGCACCCATTCCCTGAGTTCTTTAACATCAATCTGGTTATTCCCCACATAGGCGGATTCGGTCATCTCGAAAATTTTAGTGAGCGGACCTATGACGTCAAGAAGGCAATCTTGACAGGATTTCAATCCTTTGTCCAACCCCTTCCTAGGGTCCCTGTTATTTTTGGCTACGAAAGCCACGACTTTGGGATCTAATTGCGGGGTCATGGCAATCTTGTGGGGAAGTGAAGGGCGTGGGCATTCACATCTAAGCCTAGATCTGACCTCCTGGGGTATTTCCCTTCTTAGCCAGAAGGAGAGGTAGTCCACAACGTGCTGGGAAGGGGTCCATTCTGGGGACAGAGGGTGTTTAATTAACAAAGGGTCCAACATTTCGTCCCCAAACGGATCCACAAGTATAGTATTGGACCCTGAGGCCTTAGAAGCCTCTTCCAAGCTCCCAGTATCTCTCATTTGATCGTCGTCCACATCTGTATTAAAGCCAGATGAGCATGACAGCTTAATCTCTTCCTCACAGCTCATGTCGCTGTCAATGTGGATGGGAAGCTCTGGGCCTTCATCATGCCCACCTGGGGTGCCCGAGGCACCAATCATCTTAGCGCCCTTTAGGCCCGTCGAAATGGAGGTTTTGGGCCTCTTTGCGCCCTTTTTGATTTGGTTCCCTCCAAAGACCCTCTTCTTATTAGCTTTAGATGCCTCATCAGATTTACTTGTGGAGGGGGGAGAGGATAGGTTGGAAATGGACCCCAGCTTTTTACTTATTTTGTCATCAATAGTCCCTAGGGCTTTCTCTAGAACCTTATTGACAAGTTCTTCTAATTTTTTGTCAAAATCTTACTGAGATGGGGCTGCAGACATTGTCTAGATATGTCCTTACCCCCTTTTTTTTAAAATTAATAAGGACTGACAAGGAAAAGAGAGCCAATAATTAGCCATAATGATAACGAAATGGGGGCTCTGAAATAATGAAAATGAGGTCGGGACTTCGAGAGAATGAATTGAATAAATGTCGCGTAAGCCAACAGTTTACCCAGTATCAAGACGATGAAATTGACAGTTGAAGTCACAAAATGTCCGTCACGCACGCAACGAAGCGTGCGCGAACGGTTATGATAGAGATCGTAGGTCACCCGACCAATAATTTCACCATATATTTTCCGGGCCCATAAAATTTTAATTCATCATATACATTAATCGGATGACCTTACAATTCTACCATCAGTATCCCTGATTCCTTCCTATTGGTTCCAGTGTACCCGACTTACCATCCACCGTTACGGGTACCTATGATCACGATAGATCAGGGAGCTAGCTGTGAAGAAAGGCAGGCAAAATTACAACAAATACTAACTTTAATCTCTTACTTTGTATTCATTTGAAATGACCACGGACAACTGGGAAGGTTTAAAAGTTTATCTTAGATTTCAGACTCTGCAATCATACAGTTTATAGCAATAAGGCAATCTATAATCAGAATAACGAAGAGTACATAACCATAAAGGAAGAGTATACAGGCAACCATTTAAAATCTATAATGAGGGAACAAGAAATAACCGAAACATGAAATTCAAGGGTGTATACTAAATGCTAGGAATTATTATGCACGTATCAGAATTTTACCATTGGGACATCTTTCATGAGTAAGACTCTAGGGAAACCTATACATTTATAGGAAGGGTAAAAAAAGTGGAACACGCTATAGTTCTAACGTTATTACTTCAGTTTAGTATTTAGGAGAAAATTTGTAAAAACACATTTAATTCATAAACAGTATGGAGAGATTTGTACTCTAAAAGGTAGGGGAACATAGGAACATGCTATGGAAAATATATACTTTGATTCGTCATATAGTAGATTGCGAAAGCATGGAAAATTTACGTATGCAAAGATATGTCTTTATTGAAGCAAAAGACAGGAAATTAGAAAGGTGCAGTTTAGAGTTTCGCTCTTATAATTACCTAGACTGGTGTGAAAACCAACCCTGGCCACGGGTCACTCAAGGACAGGAAAACCCTCAAGGAAGGATACCCCTCAATGGGACAGCAGGTGCAGAATGGACACCCCAGGACAGGACAGGATACCCAATTAGGATCAGGACAGGACCACCAGGACACGACCAGCACCCGCAGTTCGGAAGCAACGCCTGCGCTCCACCCTCTCTGCAGATATCAGTCAGAACCCCGATTGGGTTAGCGAACCTCCCAGCAAAGTGCTCCGCCAGCACTTAAGGTTTAGTAAAACCTTTGAGTCTATGGTCAAATTCGGACAGAGTGCTCCGCAGCACCTCTGTATCAAGTCACCTATTGAGTGCGATGGGTCAGTGACAGGTCAGCTATTCGGACAAGTCGGACAATTTCTCTAGCTAAACCCAGGCTAGATATACTGTTTTTGGGTCAGTGTACCACCCCCAAATGTTGCAAAGGGTCAGAATGCCTAATTTCGATTGGTCCCCAAGTAGGATAGGTTAACACACCAATCAGAACAGACTTTTACAAGGCACAATTTGCATTTCATGGGTCCGCCTAGCAGATTTGGGGTTCCCATGACCTATTCTACAGAATACAATAGCAAGTTAAACAATGTATCTCATGTAGAACATTTCGATTTCTCTTGCTGGGTGAAGGTGCATCTTCCCAGGCGCATCTTGGCTGCTGCTTCTGGTTGGCAGTCATTCAATGCCACCTCCGCACATTGGTCATGCGCAACAGGGACCTTCAAGATGGTTCTCGTTTTCATTCCGATCCCCCCCAGTTATCGCGGTACATGAAAAGTAAGCGAGAACAAATTAAAACATAGAAATAAATGAATGTACTACATCTTATATATGGGTACTTTATATATCACCTTATAAAAATATACTATGCAAGGGCATATTAGTGCAATACACAATAACACGAAAGCATCTGCACGAGTTTCACCACGTTAATACGATGATCAGCCATCTTAACTGTATTACGCATGCGCACCCTTTCCCTCCAAGACTCCAACTACGTCATGTCACGTGAGTATGACTAACGCATGCGCAGAAGCAAATTTCGAAGCAGCGGCCATTTTAATAACGAGAGTTAGTAGGATTAGAAAAACACATAGGCAAGCGTCTCTAAGATGCACGCATATCCCAAAATAAATGAAATTAGTAGAACGAACAATTTGGGTTACCTGGTTATAACGGATTCGAGGTTCATGAATCGAGCAAGTCGCGAAATATGCAAATTCTTGCTCTATCAGTTACTAAGGGCTTTTCCTCTAAGCCGTATTGCCGTCATGGCCGAGAGAAAAGATTGCCATCGCGTCCACATCGCCGAGGGAAGAGAGGCATGGGAAGGTGAGTCGGGGAGGCATGGAGCCGTGAGCGGTGGGTGACTGGCTACATGTGGAAGGCAAGGGTAAAGCGGAGTTTGGGACGCGAATGTGAGGTGAATGGGAGGCAGTAGAGCGCATAAAGCGCGTGCAGTGTATTTTCGAAAGGAAACTGTACCGGTTTAGAATAAAACTGGAGGAGGAGTAGGTAGAGCGTAAAAACGAAGGGTAACCAGACCCAGTAGATGTAGTAGTAGAATTTACAACAATTAGTAAGAGAAGTTAGGGGGTGAAAAAGATTAGCGTGAGTAAAGATCGATATGGTCACATAGTCACTGTTGAAAGGGTTGAAAAAGCAAGACATCAATATTCAGCCCTCAAAATGCATACAAGACAACATAAACCTCACGCATATAACAGCCACACACAGATAGCGTGGTCGCAAAAACACAGGTAAAGTGCTAAGCCTGAAGAGGCAGTACTTATCTTTCTGAGCAGCAGCAACAAAGAAGGATGATACCTGGTCATAGAGGGACTCTTCATCTCTACAGAATGTTCACTAAAGTTCTATTTGATTGTTGCTGCTGAGCTGTAGTAATAAAGGAGATTTGCATAATATTAGCCTCCGTGTCCTTAATAAAATCCAGATTTTCTGCCCAGCAGGCTGTGAAAAATCTAAATTGTTCGCCTTGCAGCATAAACCCCAAACTTAACTATGTTAAAAACTGTACTCAATTGTGGACTCTCTATTAACCATGTCACCACTGTCAAATAATAACTGGTAAAAATAAGTTTCTGTGTGGGCAACAAATGCCCACACAAATAAGAATTGACAATCAACTGCAACCCCAAACCACACTAAAGACATGGCTCTTCACATTTTAACAATCTCAAGATACAGGTGGTTATCTATGAAGTTGGTAAGTTGGTGTGCATGAATGTGTCTATTACCACGTTCTTGACAAAGCATCACTTTTATGCACAGTTTCATTCCCTACTTCATGTTCAAAGCATTTCGAACCTTGTGCACCTCACTCAGCATCTCCCACATATGACCTATTACATCGACACCCTTGCAACCACATAGTCTGCAAAAGTGCCCAGGAAACAAATTAAAATTGGAAGTACTTTCCAACCTGTCGGAGATATGAAGTGCTATACAGATGTTACAATACATTTACGCAGGGGCGCCGACTCTAACACCTGTCAGGCTCTGGTCCTTCTGGACTTGTCGGCCGCCTTTGACACGGTCGACCATGACATTTTGGTCGACCGTGTCAGAGAGGCTGGCATCCAGGGCATTGCCCTGGACTGGGTACGCTCCTTTCTTACCCACCGCCATCAAGCTGTCAGGCTGTCCCAGTTTTCTGCTTCTCAAGTCGAGTTGACCTGTGGTGTCCCACAAGGCTCTTCTTTATCCCCTCTCCTTTTTAATTTGTACCTGGCCCCGTTAATTCGTTCCCTCCGCCGATTTAATGTCTCCGCGTTTAATTACGTGGATGACATTCAACTGGTCTTCACTATCGACTCCGGGGAGGAATCCATTTCCACTTTCCAAAACACCCTTTGTTTCATCAGCGATTGGATGGGCACAAACCACCTGAAACTGAACCCCGACAAGACCGAGCTGGTGCTTGTCGGGGGACCCTCCAATCCCTGGCACTCCTCCTTCTGGCCTGCCAGCCTTGGCAGCCCCCCCTGTCCCGTCAACTCAGCAAAAAGTCTGGGAGTTGTCATTAGTAACGATCTATCTATGACACCCCAGATCAGCGCTGTAGTTTCCTCTAGCCACTTCCAGCTCAGGAAAATACGCAAAATCTCCCGCCTACTCACCACTGACGCCCTTATTTTGGCTCTGCTGGCGTTAGTTATGTCTAGGCTTGACTACGCTAACGCACTATACGTAGGCATTCCTGCATACCAACTCAGGAGACTCCAGTTGATACAAAATCAGGCTGCTCGCCTGATTTTCCACCAGCCCAGAGATCAACATGTCCAACCCCTCTTAAAAAGTCTCCACTGGCTACCGGTTTCTGCCCGCTGTAAATTTAAGCTCGGTTGCATCATCTCCAAATCTCTCACTGGCCATAGTCCCTCCTTCATTTCTTCCTTGCTCCATCAGTATGTCCCCTCCCGCACCCTCCGGTCATCTCAGATGGCTCTACTGTCCGTCCCCAGATTTAAGCGGAAGAAACACGGCGGCCTTAGGTTCTCATTTTTAGCCCCGTCCTTTTGGAACTCCTTACCTCTTTCTCTTAGGCTGTCCTCCCCTTATTCCAGATTCAGATCTTTCCTTAAAACCTACCTCTTCACTGAAGCATATCATTAGCTGGTTTCCCCTGTTATGTTATCGCTCGTCTCTCCTTCCTGCTCTCTCCGCATAGCGCCAAGGAACCTAATGGTGTTAGCGCGCTCAATAAATTAATTTAACATAACATAACATGTATCTACATGTAAACACACATTTTCAGATATTTAAATTTAAGTACTAATTGTATCCGGCAAAAGATTGGGCAACTACACTCCTTACACTCCACACCTTGCCATCAACTATCTCCGTAATCCCAAGCCCATGTTTATTAGAAACTACCCAGAATTTCTATGGAAGGATGCAGAATGGGCTGCTTAGAGTGCATCTTCAATCTTTTATACTTTTTCTGGTGAAAATAAAGAGGGCTTACTTCAGTCTGCAATTTAAAATAAACAGAAGCCTAACTGCGTTTTCAGGCATTTCTGAACCAGAATTACAGCTCAAGCCTGTTTGATTTACTTTAATTGTAATAGAACTGTAATGCAGTCTGCTTGAATTTGCCTAGACTACACAATGCTGTAGCCAGATCAATGTTGGGTCTGTCTTGATGAGCCCATATCCCCAGAGCTGTTTAGATTGCTTTGGCTGACCATCAAACAGTGGATTATGTGTGAAACGTTTTTTTGTGCACAAATCCATTTACAATTAATCATATGCTGCTGCCCAAATGCTTTAACTGCATTTGTCCCTCTGTTCTCTAATTTTAGCAGAGGTGTTTCTGCTTCATTTCCCTAAAACTAAACAGGTCTGAGCTAGTCTGGACTCTGGCTGACTGCAGTTATGTCAGTTGGTCAATTGTCTTTATTCGGTCATAACAATGACGATAAAACACAGATAAAAAAAAATAAAAAATGATACATCTTATGGCTTTTCATAATCCAAGGTTGTTTAGAGAAAAAAAAACACATTGGAATATATATAATTTAGTTAAGCATTTAGTAAATAGTGTAAAATTACTTTTTGGGCATCCCTGGAGGCTAACCTTCATGTAAGGACCTCCTCCTCAAGTGTATTGCAGGCAAGATATAATTAAGGACAGAAACAAATTGTGGGAGTATCTAAGCATTTTTAAAAGATCAGCCCCTTTTGGTGCATTGTAAAGTGCTTTAAAAGTGGTAGTGAAACTGTTTTCTCAAGCTGCTATATAGAGTGCAAAAAAGCATAAAGTTCATTGTCGTTTGGGGTGGGGAGTTATTGCATGGGCAGCCTAGAAGAGATTTGAACCAAGAGCCAGAGTTAGGGAAGGCAACCAAATAATGAATTCAAAAAGATTGGCTAAGCCCATATCGTTAAAGCTTTACCGGACATATGCGAGCCAAGGGATAGAGTATATATTGTACGTCTTCAAACAATCGTTAAGAATGTCTAAAAAAAATCTGCTTTTGGTGTACACCAAATTTGAACCTAAAAGAGGGGCCATTTTAACTTTGTCTACCAAATAGCCGTTCACTAATTCACTGTGCGAGATAAAGCTAGGGGTCGATTTAGGAATGGCCAGAATCCGGCAGAGGAATTTGTTTCCAAAGGCCTGCATTGTATTTGGCACTTCATGACCCCCAAACTCCAGCTCCATATTTTCCCTTTCCCAGACATTTGTCTAGCTGGACCATCTCTTTAATTGGCTTGTGCCCCAGTTTTTTTGTGAATCTAAAGATTGATTTGCACACTACTTCCATTTTCTGAATTCTGTTTAATCAAGCTGCTCCATGACAAGATAGCTTCAAAACAGATTACCTCGGCCACTTGGCTAGTTGACAATCGATTACCCTTTTGGGGAGGCCTAATAATGTGATTCTATTCACTTGACAGTTTACTGTAGCATTAATTGATTTCTGCCGTTGTAAACCCTCTGAAGCGCTAAGATGCCTCTGGATAAATGTTGCCACTCTACAAAACACTAAAAGTGTTAACACTTTGAAAAGCCTTCATCTGGTAAAGTACCCTATCCAATATGAAGAAGTCTAGTCTGTGTAGCATGAAACGAATTTTCTGTTTTTTAATTAACTTATCCAGCCACAAGACTTCACCAAGTCTTCTGCCACGGATAAAATGCACGTTAATTTGATTCTAAAGATATGCATGTTTCATCAAAGCATCCAAGGGAAACATTAATGGGCCCTTGAGAGCCATGCATGCCTCTGCTATCATGCAAAATCCCCTCAACACGTTAAGAATCAAGTGTGTAATTTGTCTCTAGAATGACCTCACTATAAATTATAACTTGACTGTGATGTTTTAAATACTAACTGAGTAATGATGTGCCTACAACCCTTAAGCAAGTCATGGTATGTTTCTGACTTTACTACTAATAATTAGCAGTTTGCTCTCAACATGGTGTATCTTTCCCTCACTGTGGGCAAATAGCCCGCTAAAAAAATGTAAAGCCCATGCCTTCAAAATATGCTTCACATAACTTGCCGTGTAATTAGACCTTTCCTGCAAAATACATTTTCGAACATTAGTAAATATCAAAAAGGTTCTTTTAACACAGAGACTCTAGTCTTAGCATTTTGTGGAGGCATTTAGACTTGCTCAACTGTTGCACAATCCTCTGGGAGTACTACTTGCTCTACGTAGGCCACAGATCGTGACTTTTGTTAACCCAGAAGGAGATATATATATATATATATATATATATATATATATATATTCTCTGTTCTCCAAAGATCGCTCTGTCTGCTTGATAAGTGCCCGGGAGCAGACATAATTATGAAAGCTAGAAACAGAAAAAAAAAGTGCGCATGGAGATGACAGTGTCCAGCTTCCCCACCTCACAAAAGGTTAAATCTGGTAAGGAGAGGACTGAGGATAATTTGACATATTAGCACTTTGTTAGATGGTGGGAAAGTAAACTTAACGCAGTTTAAATGTTATGTTATAACAATTTGTAGTGCGCACTAATACCCGCAGGTGTCTAGGCGCTCGCGGTCTACCAGGCTGAGTCAGGCTCCGCTAATTTCTAAAAAGCCATGTCTAGAGCAGTTTCCTGAACTCCAGTAGGGAGGAAGTCTTCCTAAGAGAAAGCAGAAGTGAGTTCCATTCCTTTATTGCATTGTAACTGAAACTCCTCCCCCCCCCCCCCCCAGTTTGCCCTTTAAACTCTGGGGGTGGACATCAGGTGGGCATTAGCAGAGCGAAGTAATTATTTGGAGAGTACCAACTAAGAAGGTCCCAAAGAAATTGTGGTCCTTCTTTGTGTAAGGCTTTATGAGCAATACAAAGAGCCTTGAATTTGATACGCTGACCTACTAGCAGCCAATGTAATTTTTTAATCTCTGCTCCGATAGACTGGTGTTTGGGGATATCCAAGACCACGCTAGCCGTGGCATTTTGTACTGCCTGTAACCTGAATAAATTGAATTGTAAGTTCAGATATAATACATTACAATAGTCCAATTTGGATAAAATAGAGGTCAGTACAGTTGTTCTGGTATTTAAGGGGATAAAAGGTAGTATCTTGCTTAAGGTTTTAATGGTTCACCAACGACCTCAAAGACTCCAAGAAATCCTGCCGCACCCTCGAGAACACATGCGAGCCCTCAAGAACGCCATCCGCAAACACCACCAGCTGATCCGCACCACCAAAAGGACAGCATACAGAGAACGACTGGACAACAACACCCACAACAGCAAGGAACTCTTCAGCATCTTAAAAGAGCTCTCCAACCCCAGCAACGACGACATCACGCCCTCGCAAGACCTCTGCGATTCCCTCGCCTCGTTCTTCCACCACAAGATCACCGACATACACAACAGCTTCGGCGTCCAGACCACGCACGCAACCACCGAACCAACACCCCTCACCACCACCCTCTGCACCTGGACGCCCGTCAGCACTGAAGACACCACCCACGTGATGAACACCATCCACTCCGGCTCCCCAACCGACCCCTGTCCACACCACATCTTCAACAAAGCCGACTCCATCATCGCACCCCAACTCCAGAACATCATTAACAACTCCTTCGCATCTGCCATCTTCCCAGAGAGTTGGAAGCATGCAAAGATCAGCGCCCTCCTGAAGAAACCCACCGCGGACCCCACGGACCTCAAGAACTTCCGCCGTCAACAAACAGCTGATCGGCTTCCTCGAGACAAACGACTCCCTCGTCCCATCGCAGTCCGGCTTCCGAGCTAACCACAGCACAGAGACCGCCCTCATCGCAGCCACCGACGACATCAGGTCCCTGCTCGACAATGGGGAAACTGCTGCCCTCATCCTCCTCGACCTATCGGCCGCATTCGACACAGTCTGCCACCGCACCCTAACAACCCGCCTCCACCACGCCGGGATCCAAGGAAAAGTTCTGGAATGGATCGCCTCCTTCCTCTCCAACAGAACTCAGAGTCCGCCTCCCTCCCTTCCGCTCAGCGGCCACCAAGATCATCTGCGGCGTTCCTCAAGGCTCCTCGCTCAGCCCCACCCTCTTCAACGTCTGGATGAGCCCCCTCGCAGCCATCGCACGCCAACACAACCTAAACATCATCTCCTACGCTGACGACACCCAGCTGATCCTCTCCCTCACCAACGACCCTGCCACCGCCAGACCCAGCCTCCAGGAAGGAATGAAAGACGTCGCAGAATGGATAAAGCTCAGCCGTCTGAAGCTGAACTCGGACAAGACGGAAGTCCTCATCCTAGGACCATCCCCCTCCACCTGGGACGACTCTTGGTGGCCCCCTGCACTGGGCACCGCCCCCATTCCCACGGACCACGCACGCAACCTGGGTTTCAACCTGGACTCCTCCCTCACGATGACCAAGCAAGTCAATGCCGTCTCGTCATCATGTTTCAACACCCCGCGCATGCTCCGAAAGATCTTCCGGTGGATCTCCACCGAAACCAGAAAGACGGTCACGCAGGCCCTTGTCACCAGCCGACTGGACTACGGGAACGCCCTCTACGCTGGAACCACAGCCAAACTACAGAAAAGACTCCAACGGATACAGAACGCTTCTGCACGACTCATCCTGGACATCCCCCGTCACAGCCACATCTCTGCCCACCTGAGAGACCTGCACTGGCTCCCCGTCAGCAAGAGGATCACGTTCAGGCTCCTCGTCCACGCACACAAGGCTCTCCACGACATGGGCCCCAAATACCTCAACAACCGCCTCACGTTCTACACACCCACCCGCCAGCTCCGATCCGCCAGCCTCGCCCATGCCACCGTCCCACGGATTCGCAGAACCACCACCGGAGGAAGATCTTTCTCCTACCTGGCGGCCAAGACATGGAACTCCCTCCCCACCCACCTACGGCTGACCCAGGACCATCTCTCCTTCGGGAAGCAACTCCAGACCTGGCTCTTCGAGCATTAGCAGCACCCCCCCCCCCCCTCCCCCCAGCGCCTTGAGACCCTAGCGGGTAAGTAGCGCGCTCTATAAATGTGTTTGATTGATAATGGTAACAAAGGAAGAGGACACTACCTTAGAAACTTGGGACTTAAGATTTAGTTTTTCATCTATAATAACCCCCAAATTCTTTGCCTTGGCTACTGGCATGAGAGGAGGTCCTAGGGTGTCTGGCCACCAAGCCGGTGACCACTGAGGTGAGAGGTTACCAAACAGCACCACCTCAGTTTGGTTGAATAATTGATATCCATGTCAGTTGCGGAGATAACCAACTGGGTATCGTCAATGTAGGAAGTAGGAACTAAATTAAAACGTTTGATCAAGGGAGTTAATTCGGAGACCTAAATATTAAAAAGCGTTGGGCTTAGTAAAGACCCCTGTGGCACCCCGGAAGGCAGAATAAAATGTGCCGACTTAAAATTGCCCAGATGCACTATTGAATTCTATCCGAAAGGAATGAGGTCAGCAGGGAAAGGGCTTTTCCTCCTACCCCTGTTGTTTTTAGGTGTTCAACCAAAAGAGTATGGTCCACGGTATCAAAAGCCACGGACAGGTCGAGCAGAACGAGGGCAGCCGAACCTCCACCGTCTAGTGCCTTACGGATTTCCTGTATAGTTTTTATTAGAGCCGTCTCTGTACTATGACCGTTCTGAAACCAAATTGACTTTGGTGAAGTATGTTGTTCTCTTAGATAAAAATAGTTCAGTATTTAAAATGTTTCCATTTATTTAGCAGGAAGTGGAAGCCTTGCGATGGGGCGATGATTCGCAGGATCGTTTCTGTCCATGTTTGGTTTTTTAAGTAAGGGCAATATACAGGCCTGTTTCCACCGGAATGGAAAATGCCCTTGTAGTAGCATCAGATTGAACACGTTAGTTAGCAGTGGGCTGACAATATGACTGAATCTTGGGGGGGCCGGGATCGTCAGGGGATCCTGATTTGGTTGTTGAAAGTAGTGCAGCTGTTTGAACTGAGGAGTCGGGGAGAAGTTAAGAAAAGACACTTTGCCCAAAACTGCTTGTTCCTGTTGATTAGTATTAGGTTTGTGGTTGGCAAATAGGGCATATATTTGGTCCACCTTAGAACAATGAACAGTGCCTTGTTAGCTGAATTTGAAATTATGGTTTGGCTGAGCATTGACCATTGTCAAAGACTTGCTGAATGTAAGCTGGAGACAAAGTGCTTTGATTATTGAGAGAGGTTGGTGGTCATGCCAGTAGAGTTGTTGTAAAATGTGAATTCAAATTGTTAGATTTTGTTTTGTGCCTACTAGAATTATTTGCATTTATGTTAAGCACTTTTTGTTGTTTTTGGCAAACCTTCATACATCTAACAACATTGTTTATGGTATCAATGGCTGAAGTGCAAAAAAGCTTTATATTTTTTAAACCTAAAGCACCTATGATCTTCTTTATTTCCTGTCTGATATCTATGTGAAAATATTACGATAATGAAGAAATACATCTCGATCCTTCCTGCTTCCAAAAACGCTGGCTATTACAGCACAGTTTAATTGTATATCGCAAACACTAAAGGCTTTAACTGCAGGAGTTAAATTTTTGAAAACTTCCTATTCAATACATCAATAAATCTGTTTTCTATAACCTCAAGATCCCTTGTTTATAATCAAGGCTCACAGTTTTTTATTTTTACTGGTTTTTACAGACAGAAAACAATGTGTTCCTGCCTGAATTAATTTGTTTAAAAGAAAAATACAGACAATTGTGCTTCTTGTGAATGACACTCCCCGGTGTCTTTCTTGAATTCCAAGACCTAAGCTGAGCCGATAGACAGCATAGGGAGTTGAGAAAACAGGATGAGATTTCCATTAATATAGGCATGTGGTAATTTTTTTAATAGAATTATGCGAACATTTTCCTGTGGGCGTAGTGTTTTGCTATATGTGGCTACTTAATTTGATAAAACAGGACAGACATCAAAGTAGGAGTGCATGTTTCTTAGTGAAATAAATGTGTAAATGTATCATTTTTCAGCTTCATTTTTTCTCCAAATACAAAATGAATCTAGATAAATACCAATAAGATGGTCAAAAAATAAATGTGGATAAATACAGGTGAAAATGCTTAAAAACTAAAAGTACCATACAACCGGGAACCCTATTTATAATCTTGTTAAGATATGAAGATGGCACAGTAAATGCTGCACAATGTACCTTTAACTTCGTTAAATACTCCTGAAAGAACATGTTTTTGCTGCATTATTCAGTTGTTCCTGCCACGTAATTTGGTCATTAGTTGCTGCAAAATTTCAATGGACCTCTTCCTAGAGTATTTAAGGGCCATACCTGTTACCACCTCCTGGAATAAATCTTGGCTTTTCAATTTCTCTCCTTTTGAAGAATCAAGTGCATAGAGGGCCTAACCTAGCCTTTCAATTAAGTATAATAGGACCAAACTCCTTAGTACACTATTAATAAACAGTATTCACCATGTATACTGCCCACCAACCACAAACTTCCACACTCCCAGAAAATAACTAAATAACTCCTTCATGTAGCAGAAGGGTTGCCTTTTGTTTTCTGAAGTGTGATGTTGTTATAGGTATCCCTTCCCCCTAGAACAAGGCTGCATTAGTGACATTCTAGAGTCCATTTCTAATGGCTATCATCTGCTAAGCAGCCACCTGGGCTGCACCACAAGCCAATGGTATGTATTAGACTTCCTTTATACTTTAGACTAGAGGTCTTCGAACTGGGGGGCCTTAAGTGATCTCTGGGAGGCGGGGTGGAGAGCCAGTCTCTGGCCAAAAGAAGCATCATGCTTTGTTTTAAGTGTTAAAAAACATTCGTGCCAGTAAGTCACCTTGTAATAGGCCATCACTAGCAACTTTTGTCATTTATATCATGACTAGGAGTATGTATAAAAAGGGGAAACTGAGCTTAACTGCGATGGTTAAATATAATTAGACACATTTAAACATTGCCAGTTTCGCAGAATAATTGTAGAAAAATTGAGGGGGGGCCCCCGAGGATTCTATTTTTTACATGAGGGTGCAGCATTAAGACGTTTGAAGACCACTGCTTTAGACACTCAAGCTGGACAAGCTAACATTGTGAACGTTTTCAGCTAAGTGTCTGGAGTATTTTAGGTAATTACTCACCCCCACCCCGTTTTCCAATAATCTTGAGATGTCTCTGGTGAAGTGAGGGATGGCTGAAACGCAGGGTCATTGCCACACACCTTATTGACAGCCGCACTACTAGCCTGACTCAGCATCCTATCTTTCAGGTGATCTCCTGGCATCCCCACCTAAATTATTCATTGAGCAGTGTAGATGATCAGAAAAGAAATAACCTAAAGAAAATGGGTTTGTTGGAGTACGGTGTGGGAGAAAATCTATTCTTCCCTAAGTTCCTAGTTTGTTTTCACTTTTCTTTACAAGAAAGACCTTTGCTCATGATTTGGAAGAACATCCTGTAATGTGTATCGGGCTAATAGTACCTTAGGGAGGTGTAGCAAGTGCTACTACAAACAAGCATTTGCAATGCAGTAGGTCTCACATTTACGTGAGTCTGAGCTATTGACATTGCAAATAACAATGCCTTTTATTTTTGATTTTCGTTTTTAAAACCTAAATAAAAGGCGTTGTCATTTACAATGCCAATAGCTTAAACTCGCGTAAAAGTGGGACATATTGCATTGCAGATGCTTATTTAGACATGTTACAAAGCAGCGCTAGCTGCTATGCAGCGTGTCTTAACCTTTTTTTTTAAAAAAGCAGTGTGACGCGGTCAGCGCATAGACGTTGCACAGCTACGTTATGTATTGGAGCGCTTTCACAGAAGCAAAAGTTAGCATTACACAAGGTCATGTTACTTTTTAAGCATGGGGGGATTAAGTGATTTTACCCAGAATCACGGGATGTTGATCTGACCGCATGACTCGAACCTGGTAAACCATTTGTAGCGCCACACCCTCTCCCGTGTCAGTTCTTGTTTTTCTCTCACTTCCCTTTCTCTTGCTGATAAGCGGAGTACAAGACACGTTTAAACCGATCTAAGCAGTTTGAACTGAGCCTGAGTGGCACCCAGAACAAAGGTGAAAGAACCGTGTTGTATGCAGTCACTAGCGCAATTATGGAAGCGATGGGCTTGAGTGAATATGTTGACATGTCCTCGGAGCCAATGAGTGCCTTGGTGCACGGGGCACCACTTAGGTATAAAAAAAGCTTTTATGTTAAGTTTAAAACTGAGCGCGACGCCGCTTCAAGGACACTCCACTCTGTTTCTTTCTTTTTTTTTTTTTACTTTAACACTGAGCGCGGTGTCCTTAAAGCTCCGCAGTGCTCAGTTTTAAAGTAAACAAAAAAAAAACCAAGCCTGGTGTCCCTGAAGTGGACGTCACGATTAACATAAATGAAAAATATAAAGAAATAAAGTCAGCGCGGTGTCCCTAGCAGGCACCGCGCTCATTAAAGTAAAAAATGAAAAACATACAATTTTGAGAGCATAGCGCTGCAGCCGCCACTGTCCCAATCAGTGTCCATGTTAAAAATAGTGCTCACTCACCATAGAAAGCCCACTGTGTAACGCCGCAAGCAAACAATCCAGTCCGGATGGGCCTTCCCAAAAGGAGACATGGCAGTAACAAAGAAGCCTCACTTTCAGTCGGAAGCCAGCGTTTAGCATAAACGATGATGCCAGCCAATGAGAATGATGGGTGGGGCTTCAACTCCACTTCTGAAATCTCCTCGATTTACAGTTAGCCTCGCAGATCATGCAGCGCATGCGTGCTGCAACGCAGGTCTGCGAGACCTAAAAACAAAGTCATGATATTGATACGTTTCGTATTCCGGGAAGTCTGTGGATGTAAGCGTTCAGCATAATGTGCTCTCCTTTTTTAGGTCGAGCTGGTGTAACTGCGTCCAGCGAAGCATCTTTTGTTTCTCACTTCCTGGGAATGTGAGACAGGGGATGGGCACGCGCAGGCAAATCTCCCATGTGAGTGCGCACAGTCACCCACACGCTGTGCACATCTCCTGTCCTACATTGCCAGGAAGTGTAATACACAGACACATTCTCCCCGCCCCCCCCCCCCCCCCCCCCACCGGGCTCTTTCCGCGTGTCCCTCTCTCCCTCTGCAGCCAGCGGGTCAGTCTCGGCATGGGAGCCCCGCAGTGCTATCCGCTGGTCTTCACCCGGGCCCCCTCCTGGGACCCGGGACTTCAGCTGCCGCACTTCGCTTTGGCGCCGGGGCTCCCTCTTCATAACCAATAGCACGCATGCAATGGCAGCCCCGCCCTCTCAGTCACAACCCGGTTACTGAGCTGCTTTCTGTTTCGCCATCTTCCGTGTTCGCTGTGGTGGCTGCTGAACCAGTGTGCTTTGTGATGCGCCTCATATAAGATAGGGGTGGACGTGCGCCAAACCGATGACTGGCGATTGTCACAACACGCTTGTTGTTGTTTTTTTTTTTTTTCTTCATTAGTGCTGCCAGTCTCAGTGTAAAGTAAAGTTGTCCTTTGTCTGACGTAGAACAACAGAGCTGGATAACGTGTGTGTGTGTGTGTGTGGGAGGGGGGGGGGGGTTCTTTAGTCACCCAAACTCCTTTCCGTGAACCTTATTGACCGCTGAGCAGATCCGGTAAGCCGCCGTCCAAGCCTCGCCACAAGGAGAGCCAGCCGGTGTGGAGAGATAGCGGAGAAAGCTCCCCAGCCTTGCAATTAATTATTCTCCCTGACAGTACAGGGCTCTCTTATTCCGCTTATCGACCCGCTAAAAAAGATTTGCCCGAAGACAAACACCTCGTGTCACTAAGGGATCAGAGGGAAGGCTGGATTCGGGGTGCACGGTGCCCACCATCTGGGGGGCGTTGAGGCGCTGGCCCGCTGTCGGCCTGCATAACCCTCCGAGCTTCACTTCACCTGATCGCTGACGCTTCTAATAGACTTGAGCGGGCGGCTGGCCAAGAGGTGGAAGCGTTTTGTTTCTGTTACGTAACTGACCTTCCATTTTCTCCGGCTGCTGCTGCTCTGCCATTCCTGCTGTAGTCTCTTCATCTCTCTCACACCTTCCCGCCATTTTAGCTAAAGGTGAGCGAGTCAGCAAATTAAAAGGAAGGGCCGAGCCATGGGTCGGCGTTTGCTCTCTGAGCACGTTCACGAGCGGGGTCCTAAAATGATTTGGTATCTGAATCTTGCAACAAAGTTCATGTTGAAATATGAAATGATGTCTTCAAACATGAAGTGAAAAATATTCTTACCCTAACTCCAGTTCACTAAGAGACAGGTCACTTGTCATATGTTCCCTGTATGTCACCCAGATTCATATAATAGATGGCACAACTTTATACGCTATTCAATCAAACACAAGCGGTTGTGCCACAGTGCACATCCTGAACTCCCAATTTTGAAAGCGCTCCCCTGATAATGAACAACAAGCAATGAAAATGCAATAGATCTCGTTTCTGTTTGTATCTTTTATGTAACACATGTAATCCTTAGTCCTTATGTTTTGCAACTGGTTCTTAAGTAAAGCGCTCTGACACCTTCGGGTAAAGTTCGCGCGATATAAAATCGCATTAAATAAAAAGCTCTCACTTTGGCCTTTCCCAACCCCCTCCGCTGCGCTCTCCCTGCCCTGAAGGGCAGACGGCGAGGACGGTGAAGGCAAACTGGTTGAAAAGTGATTAAAGGTAGCCGACAGGCATCAGAGAGGGGCAGAAACCGGGAGAGACAGAAGTGTAGAAGTGCAGGACAGGTAGTGAGCAGGAGGGGCAGAGAGGCGACAGGAGCAGGGTGGGCGAGTTATAAAGTAGGGACGATGTAGTGTTAGCAGAGTTAAGAGGTAGACCTACTACAGGGCTTGGGGTATAGGCTGGCGGGACTGCGGAGGGTGCCACCTGGAACAATAAAATCATTCTACAATGCATCGTTCCTCGAAAATGGACAGGCTAGTGTAGTGAAAGGTCATGGTGTCAAAAAATGTAAAAAGCTGTTCACTATAAAAATTTAAATCTCAGGACATTTACATTGGGAATTAACACATTGTAAAATCTACACTAAAAGATGGTCGCCATGCTTTACGATGGTTACAGCAAAAAGTTTCCCAGCAGGCAAGGTGAAAACGGCAAAGGAGGGCTGGAGGGCTGAAGGGAAAATGTACGAAGGAATGAGAGTTCTGGTTATTTGGAGTGAATATGTTTTTTTGTGACTGATGCAGTGATTGCTTATTAAATCCAAGCCTTTTCTTTTTCTCAGCAAAGGGCAAATCATCCAAAGATGTGGAGTTGGGTGAGCCGCGAAATAAAGGCAGATGGGCAAAAAAAAGTCATGCTAGAGAAGAGATCTAAGATAATACTTTGCTTACATGTCCCTTGTGCTCCTAATATACGAATTAGTGTAGCTGGCTCAAGATGGCGGAAATCACTTACAATCGAGATGCACATACTCTGTATAGATCTCCAGGGCTGGCGCCTATAACAAATGTAGTATGCTAATTGCGCAGTTCAATTGATACAGCCTTGTCAAACAAAAGGAAGGCATGAATAGAAACAGGAATATAGTGCCGTGATACATGAGACGTGGCTTCTAAGTGCCAGGCCTGGTCCAGCAGTCCCTGTGGCGCGGTAAGGCTGCGGCCTAGCAGTGTTCCATCTAGGTTGGAAAACTTCATGTGAGACCCTTTGAATGTGTGGGAAGGGGGGCTGGGGGGGAGCGGTGTATCCCATTATCACTTTCCCGACCCCCAGACTGCAGCTCATGATACAGCACATACTGAACGCATGTTAGAACATATGCAGCACTTTTTTGTGTCCTGCTGTCGGCACACTGCCCAGGGGGACAGACAGGTTCAACAGAAAAAGAGCCCCCATCGCCGGAATCTGCATGGTTCTCGCTTTCTGGCCTCGGTTCAGTGGCATGACCAGGGCTCGAGTCAGGGTACCACGTGGGTGGACGACGTCCCCCCACTTATTTTACCGGGTGGATGCCATCCCCCCTGCCAAGCAGCTAGACTTCACTCTTTGGCCTCTTTGGGACGAGATCGGAGCTCACAGCACGCTGCTCACGTGCTGACTGCTCAGATGCGACCATCTCCGCCAGCCATGAGCGCAGCCCGTCTTAGAAGAATTAAATCAAACCACACAGGATTTTGAAAATATTGCTTTTGCATCTTGGGGGTGAGCGAGGGGAGGCAATGAGGCCGATGGTGCAAGCCACCATTCGTGACGTCACTTCCGGTGACAGCGTCCCCCCACTTCTTTTTTAGGTTTCGCCCTGGAGTTGCAACTGCGTAGCAGTTGCTCTGCCCAGGGCGAAATCTCATGATCCTACATATGGGGCTTTGGTTCCGCGTCTGTCTCCCATTGGCTAGCTCCATAAATGGAGGCTAGCCATTGGAAGACATCAGCGTCAATCACGCTTTCCCCGTGAAAACGTGATTCGGGGGCGTTTCTCGGTCTTTTTTTTAAGTCCGCCCCTTTGTCCTGGGCCGCGCTGTGATTGGCTGCCGGCGCGGGACACCCCCGTGACGTCATTCCCCGGGCCGCGCTGTGATTGGCTGGCCGGCCCGGGACCTGACTTGTTCCATTTCTTTTCGGTCTCCTGTTACTTCCCGCTCCCGCTAGCTTCTGTCACTGCTATCAGCCCGTTTTTGTCCATGTTGATGTCATCCTTCCTGTACACTTTGAAAGCCTCAGTTGCAGAAGTCGTGTTTTGCTGTGACTGTCTCCTTGTCACCAGCAGTGCACTTTGTCAGCACCGCGGCGTCCCTTCACAGTGAATTCCACAAACAGTCCCGAGACCTTATGCTGAGCTCGTGTTTCCTGTCGCACCCTGTCAGGCAGCATTGCAACGGTCCAAAGTGAGGAGCAGGCGAGCCTGAGCTACAGGTCCGGCTCATCTATTGGGGGAGGGGGGGCAGGGTATCTACATCTGCAAACATTGCTCATAATCAATTCATCCTACAGGTTCTTACTGGCGGGCGTGCTGGTGATAGAAATGATAAAGCAATGTCTAAATATTTAGCATTGATCTATATATGCAAAATAGATGGGTGACTCGTTTACAAAACAATTCCAATGCCCTCGTCTTTACCATCTGTAACCTAACCCAAGCATTTTACCTGCGTGATTCACCCCCTCCCGCTGTCTGTTCCCGCCCCCCCCTCCCGCTGTCCGTGTGCCCGTAGGTGCTTGTTTTTCCATTTCTTTTCGGTCTCCTGTTACTTCCCGCTCCCGCTAGCTTCTGTCACTGCTATCCAGCCCGGTTTTGTCCATGTTGATTTCATCCTTCCTGTACACTTTGAAAGCCTCAGTTGCAGAAGTCATGTTTTGCTGTGACTGTCTCCTTGTCACCAGCAGTGCACTTTGTCAGCACCGCGGCGTCCCTTCACAGTGAATTCCACAAACAGTCCTGAGACCTTATGCTGGGCTCGTGTTTCCTGTCGCACCCTGTCAGGCAGCATTGCAACGGTCCAAAGTGAGGAGCAGGCGAGCCTGAGCTACAGGTCCGGCTCCTCTATTGGGGGAGGGGGGGCAGGGTATCTACATCTGCAAACACTGCTCATAATAAATTCATCCTACAGGTTCTTACTGGCGGGCGTGCTGGTGATAGAAATTATAAAGCAATGTCTAAACATTTAGCATTGATCTATATATGCAAGATAGATGGGTGACTCGTTTACAAAACAATTCCAATGCCCTCGTCTTTACCATCTGTAACCTAACCCAAGCATTTTACCTGCGTGATTCAACTTACAAGTCTGAGGTTTTAATGCATGTTTTCCTAGTCACACTGGTATTCGAGCATTGCAGTCTGCCACTGTTAAAGCTCACTCCACAGCTCCCAGTGCTGTTGGTTGTAAATCACACAATGCTTTTGTGCAGGAATATACTACAACTTAGCTGCTTAAATCCGTGTAAGCTAGGTGTAATGTCATTGTCACCTGAAGAAGAGATCGGTGAGACCTCTACAGCTAATGCATTGTATCACCTGCCATTTTGTTTTCGTTACTCCATTCAACACTTGGAGTGCTGAGTTAATTGTTAGGGGAAATCCATCTGAGTCGGCTCCACATTTCTACAGTTTCACCTAGTTGTTGTTTAAGAGTAACTTTTGTGTGGCACAATAATGAAAGCAGGAGAGAATTGTGTGAGGGATGCAATGTATGATCCTAACGCGGGTATTTTTGTGTAGCTGCCGTTCTCACAGCAGGATTTCGGGTGAATTCTTGCCGGACAGCTACATTTTCGGAAATCATGGAGCAAAACTCCTGCTGTAGTGGAACTTAGTTTCTTAAGCAGTGGGTCTGAGTCTAGCAAGATTGTGCCTCCATCAGGTGCCTTCACTCGGGCCCTTTTTTGATAACCTGGTAGCCTGCAAGTGTCCAGTGCAACCCGGTTTTTGAGCCTCTCTACCTCCGGTTTAAAAAAACTCAAGCATCAGTGTTCCATCATTTTTGCGGGTGCAAATAGGTGACACCCCCCTAACCTCCCCCACAACAATCTCAACTCGGCAGCCCATAGCAAGTTTTTCCTAAGTTCATCTTGCTGTACCAGATGCAGAATGGTGGGTAGTGTGCTCTGGGCCAGTGGTTTTGTGTTACATGTTTTCGTTTCTTTTGGTAGATGTGTGTGTGTTTGGTGCGTGTGTTTAGTTTGTATTTGGTGTTTTGCCATACGTGTCTTGTATGCTAAACTGCATTGGTGCGCCTTTGAAAGTTTATAATTGAGTTCAATGTATGTTTGGGTATGTGCACATGTCGTTTTGATATGTACATGTCTATGTGACATAAGAGTGTTCCGAATGTATGCATTATGTATGAGTGATTGGTTGTGCTTCTATCGCTGTGATTTGTGTTACATATGTTTGTACGTTTTTGTTTGTGTTTTGTGGTTGTGTGCCTACCCCGAATGCACAGGAGTTTGTATTGTTATAGGAGTACATGGTTTGATTGCTGTATGTGTGTGCTTCGGTGAAGTATTCCTGTAATTGTGTTTTGGGCTCACACGTCCTTTTGAGTGTGTGTACTTTGAGTGTGCGTGTTTGCGAGAATGTTGGGTGTTCATGCTGCTGTTGCGCATTTTTTTTTTTTACAGCTGCCAGCTCGACTTGGGAATGATGGACTGTCCGGATCTGGGACTGGAAGGGAGTTTTAGGCAAACGGGGGGCTTGCACTTTCCGAAGGGTCTGTGAGCAGGTCTGATAAACTTAGCGGCAAGGTCAGAGCTGCTGCCTCCGAGCACCTCATCCAGGCACCTATCTATCTATCTATCTTTGGTGCAAGGTGAAGATACTTAGTTACAGTGGAGTGGACAATGAGACAATGGGTCCTAACTCAAGAAGAATAATTATCCTCCTACCCTCAGTTTTAGTAACCAATTGGCATAACTGAAGTTCAGTGCTTCGTCAACTCCCTGGGCCCCATTGTGACCCTACCTGCAGTGCTTATGATAGCTACGCCCCTAAGCATGTGATGTCCACACTCACTTCAATTGATGTTTTTCACCTGCTCCTTTCCAAATGTGTCTATCACATGTGCTCCTTGCCCTCGCTCTCCTGTCTTCTCTCACACTCTTGGCTTCACTCTCCATCTACCTCCCCATTTTCTCCTCACTCTCTATCCGTCTCTTTTTATCTTTCCTTTTTGCACACTCTCTCGCTCCTGCCCTCCTTCCTGCTCTCTTCTTCTTTCCTGTCCTCCCTATCCCTTCTGCCTTCTCTCACTCTATTCCCTCTGCCCTCCTTCTTGCTTTCTCTCTTCTGCCATCCCTCTCTCTTCTGCCTTCTTACTCTCTCCTGTCCTCCCTTTCCAGCTCTCTTCTGCTCTCTTTCACCTTCTTGTCCTCCATCTCTCTCTTGTTCTCTCTCCTTCCTGTCCTCTCCTCCTCTAGCCCTCCTTCTCCTTCCTGCCCTCCCTCTCCTACCTGCCGCCCTCTCCTTTCTGCCCTCTCTCACACACTCCTACCTTCCCTCCTGCCCTCCCACTCCTTGCCCTCCCTCTCCTTTCTGCCTCTTTTCCTTCCTGCCCTCCCTCTATCTCCTGCCCTCTCTTCCTTTTGACCTCTCTTCCTTCTTCCTTCTTACTCCTGCTCTCCTTAACTTCTATATCTATCACTTCTTCTCTTGCACTCAGTCTCCATCTCGATCCCTCTTGCCCTCTCTCTTTATCTTACACTCTCTCCTTCTTGCCCTCTCTCTCCTGTCTTCTCTCACACTCCTGGCTTCACTAACATGCTAACATGCTCTATGAAATAACGTGTATTCTAATTCACTGTGCATCTGCAACTAATTGCATTATAAATGCAATCCATATTTCTGTGTAAAGTAAAACACATCAACGTTTTACACATAATTCAAAGAAGCTAGAAAAGACCATTTGTCAAAAGCAATACCAAAAGCTCAAACTTTAACAAAGGCGAAACCATTGCATTGTAAATGCTTGTTTAGGACTTGTGCCCTGGGCGTGACATAAAATTATTCCCAGCCCCTACTCCCTGCAGATTGTGATGAGGGGCCCCTGACTTTGCCGTACAACAGATATTCATTGACCTCAGACAAAATGGGGCACTGAATCCTGAAGGATTGGGGTCTTCTGTACCCTGGGACTGCGTTAAGCGCATTAGTTTATTGCCACCCTCCCCCTTTTGCCGCCCTAGGCAGCCGCCTAGTCTTGCCTGATGGCAGAAACGGCCCTGCTCACACCCACTCACCCTCACTCACACTCACCCTCACTCACACTCACCCTCACTCACACTCACCCTCACTCACACTCACCCTCACTCACACTCACCCTCACTCACACTCACCCTCACTCACACTCACCCTCACCCTCACTCACACTCACCCTCACTCACACTCACCCACACTCACCCTCACTCACACTCACCCTCACTCACACTCACCCTCACTCACACTCACACTCACCCTCACTCACCCTCACTCACACTCACCCACCCTCACTCACCCTCACTCACCCTCACTCACCCTCACTCACCCTCACTCACCCTCACTCACCCTCACTCACACACACTCACACTCGCCCTCACCCTCACACCCTCACACCCTCACACCCTCACACCCTCACACCCTCACACCCTCACACCCTCACACCCTCATACACACTCACACACCCTCATACACCCTCATACACACACTCACACACCTTCATACACACACTCACACACCCTCACCGGCATAGTATAACAAAAAATAGCATAGCACAGCATAACAAGAAAAAGCATAGGATAGCAAAACAAAACATAGCAAAACAAAACATAGCAAAACAAAACATAGCAAAACAAAACATAGCAAAACATGGCAAAACAAAACATAGCAAAACAAAACATGGCAAAACAAAACATAGCAAAACAAAACATAGCATAGCAAAACACAACATAGCATAACAAAATCCAACAAAGCATAGCATAACATAACAAAGCATAGAAAAACAAAACCTAGCGTAACAAAACCTAGCGTAACAAAACCTAGCGTAACAAAACCTAGCGTAACAAAACCTCCTAGCGTAACAAAACCTAGCGTAACAAAACCTAGCGTAACAAAACCTAGCGCATAGCACAACAAAACAAAGCATAGCAAAATATAGCATAGCAAAATATAGCATAGCATAAAAAGCATAGCATAGCATAACAAAACACAGCATAGCATAACAAATCAAAGCATAGGATAGCATAACAAATCAAAGCATAGGACAGCAAAACATAGCATAGCAAAACAAAACATAGCATAGCATACAGCATCACTCCGCACCACCACAGCATCACTTAGGGGCAACACAACATCACTTAGGGGCTACCACAGCATCACTGAACGCCACAGCATCACTCGTTCGCCATCACAACATCACTCAGCGCCACCACAGCATCACTCAGCGCCACCACAGCATCAATCTGTGCAACCATTCAACAACACCTGGTTCAAATATGTTCTCTCAATATTTCAAGCTTTATTACAAATGTAACAAAAAAAGTTAATATTTCACTTCTGTTCATGTATTTTCGTCACAATAAAATACACTGAACATAATCTTCACAAAAGTTGTTCACTAAACTTTAAGCTATTGCCATTATAAATTACAATAAGTTTTATTTAAGTATTAATTATTGAAAAAAAATTAAAAGCCATTGTTATTTGTAATATCAATACATATTAGTCACGTAATTACAACACATATTGCATTACAAATGCTATAGGTGTCACATTTGCGAAAGTTATAACTATTGGCATTGTAAATGACAAAGCTATTAATTTCGCTATTTTCAAAAACAAAACATAATTAAAAAATGTGTCATTTACAATACGAATAGCTCAAACTTTCCTAATGTGAGACCTATTGCATTGCAAATGCTTGTCATCTGTCTTCGTTCCTTGTTTGTGATTTTTTTTATTTTTTTTCCCCCCATAGTGGTGTTTGTCCTTGCATGCAGCCCTGCAAAACATTTTGCCCAGTTGTTTTAGGTAACATTTTGTGCTTCAATATTTCTCTTTTATTCTATTTAGAAAGTGGTCTTGTGTCGTTACTACTATAGCTAAATAATTCTATTTTTTGCTGTGCCTCAAAAAATGTACGTGTGTAGATTAATGTGTGCTCCTTTCAGAGATATCTGCTAGGCACTGAAACTGTGAAAGTAGGCCAGGCGCTTGTGTCCTAAATCTGCGTTCGTGCTATAGTAAGTAGTGTATCTAAGCTAATTCTGGGAATCTGCTTCCAGAACAGATCTTTATATCGGGATATATAGCATCATTCTGTAACCTTTGTTGGTCAGCAGCTCACAAAATAGCTTTTTTTGTAACGGCCAAGGTTAGTTTTGTATGTTGCAGACTGTACAAGTTCCTAAATTGCAATGGCTTGGAATTTTGTTTTTAATTTAAATTAAACTGCTGGACACTTTTCTGAAAATTACTGAATTGTTTTCCTTTGTTGTCCCGTTGAAGATGGCAGTTGTACTTGAGAGGATGCATTTCTGATGCTGGAGCAAAGCCCCTAAATTACATGGCCCCTGACCGGCCTGGCACCACTGTCCTCTGGGGCTGGGCACACTAGTTTCCATATTTATCAAAAAAAGGGAGAGTGATCAATAGATCAACGGACACTAATTACCACTTATGAAAGTGGAAGGTCCAGTTACAGCGAGTGCCCGTATCTAGTACAGGTAATTCAACAAATGGGGTGCTGAACTGTTCCTGAAAGAAGGGGAAGGTTAGGTAAAGCTGGCGTGACCGGAGGTGTGAGTGTTACACCTTTGGGCATCCATTTTGTTGGATGTATTTGCCTCACACACCCAGAAGGGTGTCATGCTTCATCATCGGCGGTTGCTCCTCGTCGGGGGGGCGGTGCAATCCCCGACGGGCTCACCTCAAAGAGGGGCACTTTGGCGGAGATCTTTTGTATCCAACTGCCCTGTGGTGAAGTGCGGGTGTGTGGGCAGGATAGCAGGTAAGCCTGGTGTGGTGATTAAAATGCAGCAAGGGGTGCCGGAAACTACTTTATTCTGGAGGTCCCCCTACTACAATTAAAACCGTGAAAAAGGTCGCTCGGTGTCACCTCGTTAGGTAGAGTGACCCTAGACGAGCCTTGAAGAACAAATGGTCAACATGTTTCTCGCAATTGGGTAAATCACCTGCGATTCATCAGGACCTTATAGGAGTGAAAAAAATATAATAAAAGAAGAACTCAACAACATGCCAGTGTCATGTATGTGGTGTAGGTGTATTTTACCTCTGTGGAAAGTCCTATGCCTAATGGTCAGGGTCTAAGAGCCACATGAGTGGTCGGCAGGACAGTACATCGGGGTTAAGCCTTCAGGTGTAGCTTAATCAGCCCGTGACCGCGTGGAAACACCTACCCATCTCCGCCGAACTAGTTTCCAACCATAGGAACGGGTGCTGGTTTTGCACATTGCTCTAGTCAGGGGGGGGGGGTGCTGTAATCCCACTTGAGATTTGTTACTGTTGCTGGCACCTCCCCACTTTATTTTCCACATCACACACAAATGGCTTCTTTTTAATATGATTCAACAAATAATAATAATAATAATAATATGATTTTACCCCTTATGGACCAAATGACAAGGAGGTTTCCTTGTTGGACTCATGTTGATACTCAGGCTACCAGGAGTGCTCTTTTGGGACTTTGTAACACCCAACATTTTAGTTGTTACTCTCTTGATGGTTTAATCACAGATAGTCTTCATCAGCAGCCTGCTGATAGAGCCTGGCCCTGCCCAGCCCTCCTAGTCTTTTGACTTATAGCCTTCCTGGCATCAGCAACCTAAAGGGCCCAAGGGCAATCACTTTTGTTATTGAGCATTAAGCCACTTTTATGCCTGTGGTACAGAATCCTGAGGACCCACGTGCATGACCAGCCCCATAAATGTCCAACAGAACTTCTTTGCTGTCAGCTAGTCAGCAGAGTAACTTTGTTCAGCATATTAGGTCAAAGCATGTCTTTTATTAAGCTGGGCAGGGTAACCTGCCCAATTATGTTCATGCAAACGGACTCTGGCTATACATTGGTGACAGAAATCGAGGGAAAGGGGCATGCAACAGTCAATACAGATGGACTTTTCTACATTTTGCCAATCAAAAGTTATATTTTAGTCATCATTTAACCGATGTGTAAAAATAGTTAAAGCACTACAGATGATGCACTTTAGCTTGAAAGAAAGGGAATTTTTTTTCTGGATTCCCAACTGAATTATAAGACATTAACACTCAGAAGCTTACCATCAATGAGATTTCCACACGGAGGTTCCCTCACTGTCACGACCAAAGCTCGGATAATGTAGAGGCCAACCCTCGCCACCTACCCACTTTGGTTCTATTCACCCACCTCAAGGTCTGTGTTTTTTTTTTTTTGTTTAAATTTGTTTTGATTTTTCATATTTGCACTGTGTATCGGGTCAAGCATCTACAACACAATTCAATTTTTACTCCATGTTCTTGAGCAGATTTACAACATAGTTTGGTTCAATTAAAAACATCAGATTCTCACTCAGCATTGTAATAGTAGCTGCGATGTCCTAGTGAATATATGTTTAAACAATTGACAACATAACATTGATATAACAAGGAAAATAACACATTTACCCTTGCTCTCAGAGCTGAGACATTAAAACAAAGTATTGTATTAGACATCATATATCACTTTTCCATGTGGCCTATCTGTTGTCTTGCACGCAGCACTTGGTTGTGTGTTCGCTTGAATATATGCGTCCATCGAAATACCACGAGAACTTTAGATACTTGCTTTGTGTAATTGATGTTCATATGTGCATAGCTGCCAAGTTTCCAGATTGCTTGCGTGACATTGTTATTGTTCAGTAGGCGTATTAGTGACAATCTATTGTCAAATGTGTGACACTTTGAGAGAGACTTTCACGTGGGTAAATCAAAGGAATTACCATAATTTCGTTGCATCTGTTCGTTTTGTTATTGCATCTACTACACATATCAAGCAACAATGAACTTAGGCAAAATGTGATTCAGGCCTGTTGGTAGCAGCAGCAGTTATTAGCATGTTGCAGATTCTCCAGTGTCATTGTATTGTTAGCAGGCTGTGGTTTCTCTCTCTTGGCCAGTGACGTCATGGCCGCCCTCGGAGGAGTCCTGTCGGGTGAGGGCAGCTGACAGGTTCTGGCACTTTTAAAGTGTCAGGCTCTTACCTCGGGCTGCTCCATTCCTCGGCGGCCATGGACGAGACAGGCACAGGAGGCTCGCCGTAAACTGTCCTAGCGAGCTGTTCCCTAGGTGTCCGTCTGGCAGGGGTGCAGCAGCAGTTCGTGGCCCAACACTCGAGTTCGCAGCCCCACCCACCCTGAAAGAACCAGCAGCCGCAATGCCAATGTGCCGCAGAAAGGCCGGTACGGCTTGTAGAGAGAGCAATGTCTTTTTTTGCCACGGGAAAGATACAGTTTATCCAGTGTTCACCATAGCAACGAGTCCTCCAAGCCCCACGCCGGCAGGCTAAATTCATTTCCAGGCATAGCGGCAGTGCAGATTTTATTCAGTGCTGCACACAAAGTAATTTTGGAACGTACTGATGCGTGGTACTTAGGGCTGTATGTATGGGGGTTTTCAGTAATGTAATTGGTATTTTATATTTGCCTCCTAAACTTTTTGTTACTGAGATTAGTTTCTCTAAAATAGTGTTGTCGAATGTGTTCATAGACCAGTCCAGGCTCCTATTATTTCTCCTTATTGTGTTTGTGATGGGTCAGCTTTCTCTCTTGCGCTTTCCCGGTCTTGTCTTTCCCTCGAAACACGTTAATTCAGTGAGATTTTAATTTGGTCACACTCTGTGGCTTTCTGATGGCATTTATATTCTTTCATATGTGCAGGTTTTGTCGTCGCCGTTACTGTTTGCAGAGAAATTTAGTTTATTATGTCTCTCTTCTATGTTTACGTCCTATCGCCAGTCATAGAAGGGGGCCTCAGTCTGGCTCGTGCGGTTGTCATGGTGAAGCAGGCGCTGAGCACGCGCCGTGCTCAGGGAAAGCTCCTCAATGGGCTGCTCCTCCATCGGCATGCCCCGCGGGCCTGTGGAGCCTGACGAGACCATCCATATCCCGCAAGAACCACAGCCTGACCCACAAGAGCCTGAAAGTCATCCTGAACCTGCGCCCTGCCCCGTAGTGAGTCCGGAAGAGCCCCCGAAGAGGTAGGGCTGGCATTAAGTGGGTCGGCAAGCTGAAAGGGAGTCTAGTGGTGGAAGCAAAGTGATGGCGAGGGTAAGGCATGGAAGATATGGCACAGGACAGTTGAGGCAGTCGGGCACAGACAGGGCAAGGCAGGGGCAAGAACTAGTTAAAGATCATGTGTCATGGATGGCGCTTGAGTGAAGACCAATGGCATATGGCAAGGAAAATGGCACATATGTGATTACAAATAGAAAGGTATTGAATGTCGTTTACTGAATGTATGTATATTACCCCTCAACCATCTAGTGTTTCTGTACGTTGTAATGTAAAGCGCTCTGATACCCTCTACGGTCATGTTGCGCCATATTGAACTGTATAAATACAGTAAAATGGACAGGAATGATCAGGTACGAACTCTAGGATGCAAGGGGGCCCAAGGAAGGGAAGAAGGAGATGAGACATAGGGCACGTGTAAGATGGACATAGAACAGCAGATGAAGGTGTGTGCAGTGCATGTGGTGTCGTCACTTAAGATTGTCCCCCCCCCCCCCCCCCGGTGTTTTTGATGTTCCATTGTCCAAGAAGTTGACAATCAAGTTGTTTATTCTTAATCAGCAACTCTACACATACAAGTGATTTTACATAACCACTATATTGAGTGTATTCTAGCTACTCTAGACGTTTTGTTATAAGCATTTGCTTAGAACATTTTTACTATTTGTAATGTCTTGCAAGGCTTTTCGAGTGTCTTCTCCGATATTATGGTTATGGCAATTTCATTGACCAGAGTCGACTTTAGCCATTGTTTTTAGATTTAGTCATGTTGTATGCTCGCGCATATGAAATAAAGATGAAATCCTGGTTCAGTTGATATTGAAGTATAGGCTTTATTCTCAGAGTAAGTAACCCACGACCAGCATAGAAGATCAACAGGATTACAATAACTGTGATATTGGAATCATCACATTCTAAGAATAACTATGACATATATCAGAATGTACATGAAAGATTCCTTATGAGAGATTCTTTAAAGCAACAGTATAACTTAATAAATACACATACTACACATCCTTCCCCTAATAAATAAACTTAAATTAAAGATAAATACAATCAGGTATAAGAATAGAAATAAATGTATTAAAAGATGCATTGTAATAATAAGTGTGAAAAGAAATACTTCTCAATACAAACTAATTCAAAACATAATCGTGCAGTCTCAATGGAATACTACAAGTCATCCCAAACAGTAGTGGCTGGATGTGGCGGAACTGACTGTATTAATTAATGGTTCAAATCGGATTGTGGTCCGCTAGATGTTGTCCTGGAACTGTTTAATGTATTTGTATGTGGAAGGATTTTGGTATTTGTTTGTCTGCTGGGGATTTTATTAACTATTGCTCTTAGGGCAACTGTTCAGTTAGGAGGCTTCTGCAGTCAAACTGTTTGACTTTGATCCAGTGTTGTGCCTCCGTGGACCAGATCTATTAAAAGTAACCTCCTATGAATTGTTGTTATCGAGGCTGATTATAGCCTGTGGATGTGTTGATGACCCTTGTCCAATTGTACAGCTTTACTGCTGTGATACAAGCGAGATTGTGCCAGGGTATATCTAATTGGTTCTGTTGGCTTAGGGTGAAGTTTAAATTCAACTTTATGCACAGTTCACTTAACCTTTATATTATATCTGTCCTGGTAAGATTTGCAGGTCGATTTCAAATTGCTGTTTGGAAACCGATTTGAAGGATGTCAAAGGCTGTCGCATATAGTGTACTCCTACTCCTCAGCTCTATTGACACTGCTCTTATCTTGCCCACATTAAGTACCATTGACTATGATATTTTATCTGATCAGTTGCTGAACAGCTAATATATCAGCTGAGTGCTTGAGTTGTTTTAATTTCTTTTCTTTCCCTGCGAATGTCTCTGGTGGGACTGTAAATCTGCAACAGTGGTGGGCTCCATATTCTGAGTACCATAAGGCTGTCTTATTCCTTCTAGTTTATAGTTTGTTTTGGAATGTGGTAAATGATTTACTAAAAGTATGGCCGATAGGTTTTCACCTCGATGCTGGTGATACACTAGGGCTGTGTGAGCTGATTGGAGGAAGGTTGGCAGGCCCTAAATGCCAGCAAGGGCAAGTTTATGCTGAATGTTTCTATGGCCATCATGAAAAAGAAGTGATTTCCATACGAACTGCGTTTCAGGAGACTTTAACACTGGGCTTTCTGATGAGGTTAACCTGCTGGGCATGATTTTTGATTACCTCCGCAGTGAAGAGGGTTAAGTAATCCTGCTCCTTCAGATCTGGTGTTGACATAGTTGTCTGCGGGGCAAAGTTAGGCTGTATCACCATAGCACGGTTGTGTGATCCAGAATCAATAACTTCAACAATGTTTTGGGTGAGCTGACAGAAGGCATTATTATACACCTATGGAGACGCCGGAATCATAGCAGGGGGTCTCAAACATCATGATTAGATCCTGTCGCCCCCTACTGTTCGTAGGATTAATTGGCTGAAAGATTTAAATGTTGTACTCTTATGATGATCCAGAGTGTAGAAAGCCGTCTCTGTATATGGTATTGCCACTTGGTAGTTATACCTTGCACAGAGTACAGGGGTTCCCAAAAGTATACAGGATTCAATGTAAAACTCAAAGTGCTCTATTAGTGGTAGTGTGGGCGAGCAGCCTTTGGCCTAACACAGAGGAGCGTAAGACATTTATTGCACAACATTAACCAATAATGGACACACGACTCATAAAGGAGACCCACACCAATTTTGGAACAATACACTTTGTTTGTATTTTAAGACCAAGATCCTTGCAATAAGGTAAGCACGTTTTTAAATAAAAATACTTTTCACTTTCAAAAGTCGCAGGGGCACCATCTGTTCACTCACCATGGGCTTCGGGTGCAGGGGTGCCTTTCGACATCAGAGTCTTCTTACAGTAGCCGTTTGCGGTCAGGGGAGCGTCTAGATTTAGACTTCAGGCACTGTCGTGGAGGTCAGGAGCAGTCAACCAATGCTGAACTCGAGGTCCAGATCGCTAGGGAGACTTCACTGGGCAGGTGGACCACTCAGTCTCTAGCGTTGGGCGTCGTGTGCAGGGTGGGCAAGAAACGTGGGTCTGCCTGGATCCAGAGTCCCTGTACTCTGTTTCTTCTGGACAAGCCCGCTGTCCTCAGGAGATTGGAGTCCTTTTTTGAAGGCAGCAATCCTCCCAGGGTTTTCAGAGGTCGCTGGCACAAGACAGGTCTCTGGTCCATCGAAACTGGAGACCGGCCTGTAGGGCTGGGGCCAAGGCAGTCGTCGTCTTCAGTCTTCTCTGCAGGGATGTCTTCTTTCTTTTTAGATCTTTGCAGATCTAGTTTCTAGGTCTGGGGAAGCCCTCCAAATACCATATTTAAGGGATGTTTTAGGGAGTAGCAGATGGGGCCAATGGGCACCTTACCTGGGGGGACTACACCCATTATTATGCCACCCTCCTTTGGGAGGCGGCATAGACCTAACCCTAATTGAAGAGGTCACATTTTCTGCAAGATGAAGGGGGCTGAAAAGTGGGCTTAACTACGCCTCCTCCACCATAGGGGTGGAGTTGGCAAAAGTGGGCGCACACCTAGCCTTTCTAAGTTTTCACATCGGTTCTCCCGCCGAAAGTGGGTGTGTTAACCAGGGCCTGCCATTTGCTGCTAGTAGCAGAAACTGGCTGTCACATTACAAAGGTGGAAGGCCTTTGAAGCTTCCCTTTCGAGCTCTGGCCCATCCTGGGGGAGGAGGTGTGATACCTCTGCCCGCGATGTGCATTGTTTCTGGTCCCAAAGAGCAGAGGCTCTCCACCCAGGGGTCTAGAAACATATCTGTGTGTGGCAGGCTACCTAAACCCAGTCAGTACCCACACCAGGGTCGGTAGCTTTTCAGGGACCAACTCTGAGGTGCCCTTTGATTACATATTTTAATAAATCTCACACTGGCGTCAGTGTGGATTTATAACAAGGAACTGGTTGGTACCGAACACTCCTGGGTTCGGTCAAGCAGTCATGGTGCTTTGAAACTCTAGTTGTCAAGTTCCCAGCCCATGTACTCTCTATGGTTTACCTGGCACCTACAATATTAAGGAATAGCCCCTAATACTGTAGGGCCTATCTGCTTATGCAAATATGCCCACACCTGGCTGCCTTAGGACTGGTAAGGCCTGCTAGAGGGATGACATACCTGATTCAAGCAAGCCTGGCTGAAGACTACTGAAATGCCAGAAACCGGTCCTAGGAAGCTTGTTTCCGGTCCAGGGAAGGCATGGCTTGGCAGTTCGGGCTGGACTGTTCCCATGAGGCGCAGGGTCAGACTGATTTGCATATAGCCATGTCTGAACTGGGGTGGCAGAGTGGGCTAAAGAACGGTGATGGATTAAACCCAGATCTGTTGACTGGGTGTGAGTGTTTGATTGGTTCAGATGCTCCGTCCATCACCACCCCCTTTTGTACCGCTTTGTTCGCCATAAGTTGGCAGGGTACAGCCTCCCTTTCCGTTGCTTCCCTCGCCCACCCCCCTTACCGTTGCTTCCCTCGGCCGCCCTCCCTTTCTGTTTGCTTCCCTCGCACGCCCTCCCTTCCCGTTGCTTCCCTCGCCCGCCCTCCCTTTCCGTTGCTTCCCTCACCCACCCTCCCTTTCCGTTGCTTCCCTCGCCCGCCCTCCCTTCCCGTTGCTTCCCTCGCCCGCCCTCCCTTTCCGTTGCTGCCCTCGCCGGCCCTCCCTTTCCGTTGCTTCCCTCGCCCGCCCTCCCTTTCCGTTGCTGCCCTCGCCGGCCCTCCCTTTCCGTTGCTTCCCTCGCCCGCCCTCCCTTTCCGTTGCTTCCCTCGCCCGCCCTCCCTTTCCGTTGCTTCCCTCGCCCGCCCTCCCTTTCCGTTGCTTCCCTCGCCCGCCCTCCCTTTCCGTTGCTTCCCTCGCCCGCCCTCCCTTTCCGTTGCTTCCCTCGCCCGCCCTCCCTTTCCGTTGCTTCCCTCGCCCGCCCTCCCTTTCCGTTGCTTCCCTCGCCCGCCCTCCCTTTCCGTTGCTTCCCTCGCCCGCCCTCCCTTTCCGTTGCTTCCCTCGCCCGCCCTCCCTTTCCGTTGCTTCCCTCGCCCGCCCTCCCTTTCCGTTGCTTCCCTCGCCCGCCCTCCCTTTCCGTTGCTTCCCTCGCCCGCCCTCCCTTTCCGTTGCTTCCCTCGCCCGACCTCCCTTTCCGTTGCTTCCCTCGCCCGACCTCCCTTTCCGTTGCTTCCCTCGCCCGACCTCCCTTTCCGTTGCTTCCCTCCTCCGCCCGACCTCCCTTTCCGTTGCTTCCCTCCTCCGCCCGACCTCCCTTTCCGTTGCTTCCCTCCTCCGCCCGACCTCCCTTTCAGTCTCTTTCCATCCCGCCCGACCTCCCTTTCCGTTGCTTCCCTCCTCCGCCCGACCTCCCTTTCAGTCTCTTTCCATCCCGCCCGACCTCCCTTTCAGTCTCTTTCCATCCCGCCCGACCTCCCTTCCCGTCTCTTTCCATCCCGCCCGACCTCCCTTCCCGTCTCTTTCCATCCCGCCCGACCTCCCTTTCCGTCTCTTTCCATCCCGCCCGACCTCCCTTTCCGTCTCTTTCCATCCCGCCCGACCTCCCTTTCCGTCTCTTTCCATCTCTTTCCATCCCGCCCGACCTCCCTTTGCGTCGCTTCCCATCCCGCCCGACCTCCCTTTGTGTCCGTTTCCACCCCACCCTCTGCCTGTCCTTTGCGTCGGTTTTCTCCTCTGTCATTCATTTTGCCTTACTCCCTCATGCAAATGGATGTGCGCAGCACTATCGAGGCAGTGCTCGCGAGAGTCGTTGGCCGACGAGTGCAGCGAAGGGGTTAAGCGTCTACAAACCAGCAGAAAGAAATGGATCTGATTTTAAATGTGCATTTAAAATGTGTACAAGAAATAACAAGTTAGCAACCTGTCACCACTGCATTGACGGACGGCTTCAGTGTACAATAATGGTTGTGATTCTTTGTGCTCTAGGGGCCACATGTATCAAAATAGCATTTTGCGATGACCAAATAGTGATTTTTACCGAATCCCAGTTTGGTAATCGCACAATGCTATGTATGTAAGGAATCGGCAAAGATTTTTAGCTTCCTTAATTTGACTTCATAGCGATTCGGTAAATAGCAAATCTTTACTAGATAATATTACTCCAATCGTTGCCTATAGGTGCGGATGGTTTTGCATCAGCTAATTTGCCATTACCCAATTCTTAATTGCAAATGAGCGAAGGCAAAGCCAAGGGTGGCCGGGGACCTAATCCCCCACTGAAACACCCGGAAAAAAATGTGTTGTGCACATATAAAGCGCATTACGTGGCACTTTGAAAAATGATTTCTTGTGCATATTTCAAAGTTTACTCATGGTTTGCGTTTTGCTAAATGCACAGTTTGCATTTGGAAAATGCTTCATACATGTTTTCACAGAATCGGAAATTGCAGTTCACTATTTAAATTCACAATTAGTTAATCGCAAAAAATTCAGATTACCTACATTTGCGACTACAATGCCTTTCGTACAACTTGAAAGGCTATTTTGCATTCACAAACGGCCGAATTTTATATTTGCACCGTATGCGAATGCAAAATTGTTTTATACGTGTGGCCTAAATTTCCTGCAGAATCTTTCACGTAATGATTGATCTGTCTGGCTTGTTTGCATTCTTCACTCCAAGGTGGGCCAAATTTACTTTTTCCAGAATACACCAAATTTCCAGAGAAATATTACAGCATCCTTCGTCAGAGTATTTTTTCAGCAGATGTAAAACTTCGAATCAAATCTTTTTAGGAGAAGGAATAATTGGGAATTCTGGGGTTCAGCTATTTTCAGTAGAATGTGCTTTTAGTCCGTCTCCTCTAGGGATTAATTGGAGTTTGTAATCTGAAAGTTCGAAGGATAAAATTGAACGCGGATATTGTTATCTAATAATTGGTTGATTTTCCTGGTGTGTATGGGTGTGCTTTTTGTCTTTTTATTGTCAAGCATCTTAAGTTATCTTATGCGTAGTGAGCAGTGTTCTGAGTGTAAGTTCTTGGATTTGCCTCTCCTTGGCATGCGACGCAGGCCACTCGGGCAGACTTTGAAAGTCGAGGTGACCAACTTAGTAAGGTAGTACTGTGATTGGCACGTGTTCTTTCAAAGGCACCTTCTGCTGAGCTCTGCAGTGCATGCAGCCTTTGCTATTTATGTTTTGCAGTTTCTTCTCCCTCGTGTTCTTTCCTCAGCCCCAAAATACTTCACCGCTGCCTCTGGTGCTAGTTTATTTTTAGATATGGTCTGCTTAAGAAAGCTTGACCTGCCGATGTCATGCGTATTGAACATTCACCACTAGCATTAGGTACTGTTAAAGCTTGTCACTTGTTGACCTGCTGATCTTGCCTACTTGCACTCTGTCGTTATCGTATGTTCTATGTTGTTCATCTACTTTTGTAGATATCGGGATGCATATTCACATTTTTAAGCTGGTTATCTGGTTTGATTAAAAAAGAAAATATATAGATATCAATTATTGTTAACCGCTTTCTATTTTCTAATACTAAAATGCCCGGTATAAATGTATAGCCTGTTGACTACTTCAATGTGATGTCACATTACTAACCTTGCCCTGCAAAGCACGTTTGTTAAAGTCCAGTCGTCAATCTGCCCTGGTTGTTTAAATTGTAAACAGACCAGTTTGCATGCACAAAAAGTGTACAGCTACCTTTTTAGGTCTAACCTAGATTCCACTTAAGCTGTTTCGCCAGCCCTATGCAATAAACATTCTTTGACTAGGCCAATCGGTTTGATGTGGTCTACCATCCTTTTTAGGTCTCGGCCTAGCGAAGGCTGCGCTTGCGCAGTCTCGCTCCGAGACTTTATGTCTTAGAGTATGGGGGCTTAAACGCGCCCCTCTTCTCCATTGACTGGCCTCGTAAATGCTGGCCAGCCATTGGAGGAGAGGGGTGTCACTCCGTTTAAGCCCGTCTTTTTCGGATTCGGGGGTGTGTTTTTTAGGTTCTTTGTCTCTGTGACGTCTTCAGTCAATCAAACCTAAAAAACATGCCCCCCAGTCTGAAAAGGACGGGGCTTAGAGATGGCGAGCGCTTGTTCCTGGTATACTGTTTCTCGTCGGTGCCATTTCCCACTCGTATTGAATCACTAAGTCGGCCTTTCGTATTACTGTTCGTCACCCGCAGTGGCTGTTATTAACTGTATTTCCAAATTACTTATTTACCCAGGGGTGTGGAATTTAATAAAATATCTACTTGTCCAGGGGGCTGGTTGCTTCATAAATCTACTTGTCCTGTTACAAAATCCACTTGTCCCTTTGGTGCCATGTAGTGCTGCGACAAATTAAGGCAGCAATCTCATTATATAAGAGCTCTGATATAGCCTCTCTTATTATGCCAGGGCTCATACCATAGTAGTGCTTGAATACTTGCAATCCCTTTATGTTGCCAGATCTACATACTGGGGCTGAAGGTAGTGGTAAGCAATATTTCCAGGTTGAGAATGCCCTTTTGAGTCTGCAAACCTACTAAGTTGCATGTTTTTAAGGGTTTTCAACAACTATTCTCTAATCTGTTCCCAATCAGAGAAATGTTGGCAATTTACTCCAGACAATGGCAGGCATAAACCTTCTTCCAGAGTTGGGAAAAAAGTAGTTGGAGGGAAAGTGAACTTGCAAAGAGCAAATGCATATTAGCTCAGGGTAAAATGCAGTTCACAAATATTTTCTTGGAGTACTATTTCTTGACCTACTTCTGTAAATGCTTGGGAATTCACGAAAGCCGTATAGCTGCACGTAATGTTAGGACATAAACCATTGGTGCACTTTTGAAACTTTCTTTAATAATTGGGCCCCTAATTTGGTCTGGCATTGGCTATGACCTTTTGAGTTTATTCAAATTCTCTCTCTCTCTGTATCGTCTAGCTTCACTGTGAGTGACAGCATTCTGCTCTTTCACAAGGAGCATATCGGCACACAAACTAGTTTTGTTCATTTCCAGTAACTATGGCAGTGTGCGCTTTTTGAGACCAAAAACAACTCTTGCTTTTGCCAGTGTTTGTTATAATGGTGAGGGCCTGGCAGCTTCCATACCAATAAGGTTTACAAAAAACATTCCAAAACAAGTCACACATTGACAAAACTATAAAACTGACCACCAATTTCAGACCCACTGGCTTTGCCAATGATTATTTTTGTTCCCCAAAATCTTATTGAAACTGGTTACACTGATTTTTCTATTATGAATATTTTTGGGAAATACTAGCATGCATCAACATGTTAATAAATGATGCTGCAAAGAAATGGTACCTCAAATTTCATAGTGGTTTAGCTAAATGTTTTTTTCCTGCTTTCATTTTTTTATGAACATTATATTTTGACAGCAAATAATCATCGATCTTGCTTTCAAGATTCTGCAAATATTTGAATCAAATCAGAGAGCATTCTGAGAGCATTTACATTATAAATAGCCTCATATTTGCTAAACTTTGAAAACTTGTGTACACATTTTTATACTGGAACCGCTGTCCGTAATGCAGTCCGAGCTTACAACATTTACTTAGAGCGTGCACCCTAACAATGAAGGCTTTCAATTAATGAACCATAAATACAAGTTTAAACAGCATTAACATATGGACAAAAATATTACTTTAACTGCAGACCGTGCCCTTTCCTGATCCATAATGTGGTACCGCAAACTGGCAGCCAAAGGGTTTGTGCTACAGGGGGTTGGGCCTACTTGTCCCAAGGACAAAATACACATTGAAAGGTGTTGCCCTTGACCTCAAACAATATGTCCTGGGCGTCGGGCTATAGGAATTCCACATCCCTGTTTACCACTGCTCCTTCTTAAATCATTGCTACCTCTCCCTTAGTCTCTCTAGCATTCCGACTGCCCCCATCACATGGTCGGCTAGGTGTCCTTATCGCACCTGCCTTCACTTCCGCATAACACAGCCTGACTCCTGCCAGCTGCCTGCGATTCATTCTTGACAGACTCACAGACCCTTTGGCTGACCACTGTCAAGAATCCGGAAAATTAGTAAGTACCCTGCTGCTGTTCCCTCTCGGCCGACTGGCAGCCACACAGCCCCCCCACATCAGCGCTCCCCCCTCCCCTTAACCGGCACCGAGAAGTAGACCTTACCTACACGCTTCCCGCTATCCCGTGGGTTCACTCTATCATTTTATCATTTTTCCACTCTCAGCTGCCTGGTAGCCCCACGATCCCCTGCAATTACGCGCCCCCTTCCCTTGACCGGTACAGAGCGGTCAATAACTTCTACACGCTCCCTGCCATCCCGTTGTTTCACTGTAGCGATCGTGAACCACACGATTCCCCCACCAACAGGCACCATTAGTGCCCGCCAGTCCCTTGGCTACCTGTTCTAGTACCTCTTCCTCCCCCCCCCCCACCTACCCTTTTCCCTCCCGTTTCAACCACAACAATCAGTACGATTCCACTTCTGTTGTTGGCCTTCACTCCTAATTAGACACACAGCGTTGCCACGATATTACTCGCCGACTCCTCACTTCACACCATCGTCGTCCCATTGATCCATTCACCACATCATAGATGCCCCACACGCATGCCTATCCCTCGCCCGTCTGCCTGAGTGTGGATTCTTTCCCGCAGATATCCCTGGAACTGATGCTCCTCAGCAGCATTCACAACATCCCAAGCCCTGCGAGGACTTAAATACACTTCTTGAACTAATCCCTCCTGCTTATTACGAGTGAGTTTAACTCATTACCTCCCACGCGCTTTTCCCCACCTTTCCTCACTTTCTTTAGGAGCCTAGACGCGGGATTTTACAAGCAGTGTTCTTTTTAACCCTTGACTCTTTCAGGGCTCCACCTCTAACCCTAATTTAATTTAATCTACCTGTCCCTCCTGGTCCACTGAGTATACAGAGCCCAGCATATTTATCCTTCTATCCCAAGCACTGCTATTGAACCAATGTAACCCGGTCCTGATGATGGCCTGTCACTAGACGCCCCTTCAGGATCAGACGCAGGGAGAAGATGACTGACAGTTACCCATACCTCTCCTGTTTTTTAAGTCTCTGCCTGCGTAGGCTGCGCTTGCGCAGTCTTGCCGGCGAGATCTTATGTCTTAGAGTAGTGGGCTTGTTAGCTTTGTCAGTGGTATTTATTTGTTATGGCTTTATAAAACCTTGTTAGGGAGCTGCTAGGCCCTTGAATATTTATTTTTTTAAAAAAAGTGAAAACATTTGCGATCAAAAAGCGTGCTGAAGAAAACTACTTTGCATATGTGCTCCTTGAGAAAAGGGCAAACTGAATCACTCATAGTGAAGTTAGCCAGTGATTGAAATTGGCTGCCTAGTGCTGTAATGTGAATGACAGATCAGACTAAAGGATGAAGAGGTCTGACTGAAAAACCCTGAAAGTACATGTGTATAATCCAAATGCCTTGGCTAATGCTAGACTTAAAAAACAAACATTTGCTATGCAATAGGTCATGCGTTTGATAGAGTTTAAGGTATTGACATTTTATTTATGTTTGTTTTTTAAAACCGCTAAATAAAAAGCGTTGTCATTTACAATGCCAATAGGTTAAACTCTTGCAAATGCGAGACCTATTGCATTGCTTCCTGTTGCAGTGTAAGAGAGGGAGAGAATGGAGAGGAGGAGTCCGCTGCAGTGAGCAGCGCCGATTATAAGAAAGACGCGGCTCGTTGAAATCTATTTTTTCAATATTGTATGATTTTTGGTAAGCAGCGCAGCACACTGCCTATGGTGCACTGCTTACCAAAAGCTTACAATTATTGAAAACATCGACTTGGGCGAGTTGCAACTTTCTTTTCTTTGTGGCGACTCAGCGAAGTCTATTTTTTCAACATTGTAAGAATCTTGTCAGCAGCGCAGCATGCCACCTGTGTTGCGCTGTTGGAGAAAATCCTTAAAGAAACAGTGCTGACCTGTCTTCGTGGAAGGTTACAAATGTAGACAAGGTGGTACTAAGGAGGGACTAGCAAGCCTATTAATGAATCAGAAGCCAACATTTACAAGGGACAATGACACAAACCAATGAAAAATATGGCAGAGAGTGGGTGGAGCATCACGTCCATCCCTGAATACAGCAAGCCTCCCAGAGCAGCGCATGGTCTGCCCAGGCTCGACCTAAAAATCCATATACATAGAGGAGCTTTGGGTGTTAGTCCTCTCGATCTTTTGGTCTGTTCATGTGCTATTTACATTTTGCTTCCACCCACGAAATCATACAGCTTGGTGTGGTGGGTCAGCCACCTTCAGTAATTGGCTGTATTGCACTTTGAATGATGGCAGTTTACCGATCAGATTTGAATATGTCCTCAAAAATTAATGCTCTTTAGTACCATAGATGGTGGGCTAAGAGCTATGCTTCTTCATTTTTCACTTTATTTCTCTGATGGTGCTATTCTTACTAGCTCCCTGGTTCTTTATTTTTATTTTAAACTGTTTTATTTTAAACTTCAGCCAAAATATCAGTAGGTGAGCATTACATACAATGGATTCAACAATGATACATTCCATAGGTACTTTCAGGGATATAAATATTACATTCTGAAGACCCATCCTCCGTCAGCACTCCCACCTCCCTCTCCCCAGATTGGCAGTGGCCCTCCCCATCTACATGTTCTCACTGTGTGAGTGTATTTATTACATATCAATCTTGAGTGGTGTGTTGTGTACCCTCCAGTCCCGACCTCTCGATCTGTAGATTGTAATATCTCAGCAATGATTGCCATGTACAGATCCAAACTGGCACGCCATTCCACCAGTTTGGGCAATCCCTCAGCACCCCGGTGTCTAGCAATATCCCTCTTTGTGACTATTAATCCGAAGTTATTCAGAAGAAGTTTGTATCTAGGGAGGTCACTATCTGTTGAGATTCCCAATAATACATTTTTAGGGTCTATATGTATCTGTGACTATGTTAAGGTCCTTCATTATTCGTGACCAATAACTTTGTATCTGCTGACATTCCAATATAGTGTGGATATAGTTGCCTTGGACAGATTTACATCGCAAGCAGTAGGGCATTTCTGCCCTGCCCATAGCATGTAGCTGTGCTCTATCTTAGTAGACTCTGTGTAAGACTTTAAATTGAACTAGCCTTAGTCAGAGCTTAATCGCTACCTCTCTAGGGTGCATCAGTGCTCCCTCCCAATCAATATCGTCCAGCTTACCTGTGGTTCCTCCCATTTAGACTTGAGTGCTAACAATTTGTTGGGGATGTTATTGATTAAAGTTTTATAAGTCCAGGAGACTGCTTTTGAGGGTATTTCCTCTAGTAGTAATCTACCTTCAAGCGGCGCATACTCTGGCATGTCTGTAGTATCAATTTATTGTGCCCTCCCTACATGTTATAGTTGCAAGTATTTATAACATTTGGTATGTGTCAATTGATATTCATTCTGGAGGGCCCCAAATGTAACTAAGTCTCCATCCTTTAGTATGTCGCTCAATGTCGTGTTCCCAACTGTATCCCATTCCTTGAAGCACTGCAGCTTCGCTAATTCTGGCATCCTCTTACCCTCTCGTAGTGGTGTGACTCTAGTTAATTTCTTATCCCATCTCATCTGTCGTTCTGCCCCCTTCCGGGCCTCTAAGGTACTTTGGGTGGCCGGCAGTAGGTCTCTAGCTTTTGTGCCCCCAGACAGATAATGGAGATGGGTATACTTCCTAAATAGGAGCCTTTTAAGAGCATACGTTGCGTACGTTGAGTTGTCTTCCACTGCATGGCCCAATTCATTGATCACTGTTAGATGCCTGGCACGGTAATAAGCTTGTATGTCTGGCAAAGCAGTTCCCTCTGTATATTGCTTACGCTGTTGTTGTGTTTGTAGCGCTACTCTGGGGTGCCCTCTGTCCCATAATAATGTGCAGAGTTTGTCATTGACTATCTTGACGATTGTTTCCGGGATTCTGTGAAACATATTTGAAGTATATACAGTAATTTGGGATGCGTTCTCATTTTATACATAGCAGCTCTTCCCAGCAGTGTTCGGAGTCGTCTCCTTCTGGGTACATAGTCTCGGAATTCTGTCAGAACCCATGTGACGTTTTTATTAGGACCTTCATTTTCGTCCACGGAGATAAACAATCCCAAGTATTTAAAGCCCCCTTCAGTGATGTGCAGGTGTCTTGGCATTAGGTTTGCATCCATTAACCCTTCCACCGGGTAGAGGCTAGATTTTTCCCAGTTTATTTTATAGCCCACATTTTTACCAAATTCCTCAAATAGCTGGAGCGTCCGCGGTAGTGTATTGTCTGGAGTCTTAATGTATAACAAAGTGCCTTCCGCGTAAAGGGATATCCGTTCATTCGTAATGAGTTTCCCATTGTCCTGAAGTCTGGGTGGGCTCTAACCAGACAAGCCAGCAGCTCTACGACTAAAGCAAAAAGCTGAGGAGACGAAGGCCAGCCTTGTCTGATTCCTCTTTTATTGAGGAAGTCTGTGATTTCACCTCATTAACCCTCTCTAGCTCTAGGGTTAGTGTATAATAGTTCCACCGAGGTCATGAACTCCCTTCCTAACCCAACCTTCACTAGAACGTGTCGCATGAAGGGCTGGTGAACTGTGTCATAGGCCTTTTCCGCGTCCAGTGACAGGAACACATGTGGAGTGGGCTTATTCTTGACAGTGTCTAGCCAGTTGGCCAATCTGCGAAGATTGAACCGTGTGGCTTGGCCGGTCATAAACCCTGATTGATCTCGGTGAATAAGGATGTGACCACTGTTAGAGTCTAGTTGCTAGAACGGAAGCTAGTTGCTAGAACGGAAGCTAGAATTTTGGTTTACGTATTTAGCAGTGAGATTGGGCGATAGGATCATTTAGAGATCACTCTTGACGCTAGCTTTTCCAACTTTAGACGCTGCCTGAGCAACATCTCATCTTGGATGTCACTCAACACTCTCAGGCTCAATTCGGATAAAACCGAGGTGCTGTTTTCTAATCAAAAATACCCACCTCTCCCTTTACTTTGGTGTCCTCCTGAGTTGAACCCTCCCCCTGTACCGGTGAACTCCGCTAGGAACCTGGGTTTTCAATTCGACAATGAATTGTCTTGCAAGGCTCAAATAAATAAGGTCACCTCTGTGTGCTTTGGTAAGCTTCGCATGATTCGTACAATTCTCCCTTTTCTGCCTATGGACACACGTAGGACTGTCATTCACGCTCTTATAACATCACACTTTGACTATGCAAACAGTCTGTATGTGGGAGCTCCGGCCTATTTGATTAAACGTCTGCAGATTGTACAGAATGCAGTGGCAAGGCTGATATGTAATATCCCCTATCGCCACTCAATCTCCCCTCATCTGAAGAAGCTACAATGGTTACCTGTGACTAGCAGCATACAGCCGCATACAGTTCAAATCCCTGGTCCTGACATTTAGAGCAATAAAAGGTCAAGGGCCTGCACATCTCAGAGCCAGGCTCAAGCTTGTCCAGTCCAATCGATCACTTAGGTCAAATTATCCATGCGTCCTACGCCCTCCCCGTTTTTATCACTTTTGCAGTTATTAATGCTAAATCATGGAATAGCCTGCCACTATCTCTTCGTATGATTGAATCTGAATGCCTGTTTGGGCGCAGTTTAAAAACCTGGCTGTTCCCCAACCCTTAGCCACGCTAAGATACTCATTACTGCCCTCTGTCCGTAGCTCGAGACACCCCCGTTTTAGGTAGCTGCACGCTTTATAAGCTTAAAAAATAAATCTTCTGGGGGTTTACCTGGTTTCATGATGACTACTCCCGTGGTTTGACAGAGATCTGGTGGTAGTGCTCCCTCCTCTTGTGCTGCTTGAAATATGGTTAAGAGGTGGGGGCCTAGCAGATGTGGAATTTTGTTTGAAAATGTTCCCTTGTAGCCTGTTCGGTCCCATGGTTTTCCCTTGTTTTTGTATATTAATGGCTATTGTGTATGCCGTAACATATAGCTCTCCTGCCTCCTTTATCTGAACCACCCAGCTCGCTTCTCTCTCCCTTCTGCCCAACCAAGCCAGAAGCCTCCCCGCTCTGTCACCCGTCTTGTAGAGTCGGTGGTGTGTGGCCTGAATTTGTGTTTGTCCTTCACATTCAGTCAATGCTCGGAGTTCCCTACGGGTAATTTCTATTTCCCATATCCTTAAGGCCTCAGTGGCTGGTGTAATGCTACACTTGAGTTCTAGGAGTTTACGCTCTAATGCCTCTTTCTGGCTCGTTTCATCCCTGCGTTTTTTTGCAATTACATCCTGTATTTTACCTTGGATTACTGTCTTATAGGCCTCCCAAAGGGTGGTGGCCGAGGCCACCAAGCCCACATTTTCTTGGAAATATAGTTTGGTCTCTGTCTTTATCACGCCTCACACTTTTTTGTCCCGTAGCTCCCAAGCGTTTAGTTTCCAATCCAATCTTCATCTAATGCCCCCCCTCCAGGCGTTAACCATAAATTTGAGTGGTCTGAGATTCCCCTTGCCAAGTATTCTACTTTGTCCATAGGTCGTATCTCTCCAGCCGGGGCGAAGAAATTGAGTCTGAAAAACTCTATGGGCCCCGTAGAAGTAAGAGTAAATACGATCTAATGGGTGTTGTTTCTGCCACAGTTCAGTCAGCCCCATCGAAGTTGCAAAGTCCGCCAGTAGGGTGGGCATATGGGTTCCAGCAGTGGTATGTGTGCGATCAAGATATGGACCTATGACGTTGTTGAAATCGCCACTGATTAGCTGTATGGAGGGGCCTGATTCCATTAATATCTTTGCTATTACAGTTCGGGTCTGAGATTTCAGTCTTGGCAGGGCATAGGTGCTAATCAGTGTTAGTTCCCATTGTCCCCATGTTCCCTGAACAACGACAAATTTTCCATTCGGTTCTAACCAGGTTCTGGTAGTGTGGAACAGGGGGTTTTCTTGAGGAATATTATAACTCCTCGAGCCCCAGAGGAGAGCCCGGCGTGCGCTAGTGTTATGTATGAGGCCCTCCCTTTACAGGCACAGTGTGTCCCATCAAGTGGGTTTTCTGTAGGATTACGATGTCTGGCTTGAGTCTCTTGATATACTTTGATAACAGTCCCCTCTTGATTTTTCTACCCAACCCATTGACATTCCAAGTCAGTGCTGTGTATGTTTCCTCACCCATTGAGTGTATGTCCTGTATTTACCCTATTGTATTCCGGGGAGGCCTCCTTGGTGGCCCCTTTCCTTCTGTCCCTGCCTGTAACCCCAGACGCTCCTACTGTTGGCTGTAGAAATGACTAGCACACAAAAGTTACAATATAACTTTTGGTCCCGCAACCTATCCCTCCCGCCCCACTCTCTCCCACTTCCTACACCCATCCCCTAAACTTTCAACGTGATAACCTGCGCATGTATAGTTTGTGAGGTCTGTAGTCCCCCCTACCCCAACTCTTCCCATACCCTCTAAATATTAATCGGAGCAATAAAGGATATATAAGCTTGAAGTGAGTCTTTATGTTTAGAGACACTGAACTCTAGGGAGTGTCTAGGGAGGCCTCCTTGACAGTGCTACAGTCCGTCCGTCATCGGCCCAGCCCTTGTTTCAGTCTTCATCACCGCTCTTATCCTGCCACTGACATGTTCTCTGTTGATTACTCGTTGATGCGTTCCGGTCCTCTACCTGGTTAATGCTCTTAAGGAGTGGGTGGTCGCAATCTGTGTCTGCGAAATACTCCTGATCTGAAGGCTCCGCCTGGGTGCTGTCTGGTTGGCTGGAGTGATTCTTCCTGGCTTTGGCCTGTATAGAATCTGTCTCCCCTCCAGGGTGTCCCCCGTTTGAGTCTTGCGTCCGTCCGTGTGCAAGCTCCTCTTTTTCACCCTCTGCGGATTGGGTTCTGTTCGGTTAGTTGTGTCCCCATGCGGCGTCTCACTGGTCCTGGTCTTGCATTTCAGAAGAGTGCGCTACTCTAGCCAACACCATGATTCTTCTGGTGATTGAAAGAAGTGGTACTTGCCCTGGAAAATGATTATCAGCTTGTCCGGGAAAAGAAGCATATATTTTTAATTTTTATTGAGTTAAATGTTCTTCTCATCCTCTGGGCTTCTCTCTAGTAATCCGAGGAAATAGTTATCTTTGCGTTCACCAATCTAAGTTCCCCTTCCCGACTTGACTCTCTTAGGATTATGTCTTGATCCTGGAAGTTTAAAAACCGTGCGATGAGCGGCGGGGCACAATGTGGTGGTCTCGTACTGGGCATTCTATGGGCTTGTTCAATTATTAAGCAGGCTGAGAATTTGGCCGCAGGGAGGCATTCACGTAACCACGTCATTAGAACGTGCCTTCTGCTCCCTCCGGAAATCCAATAAAGCTCAGATTGTTTCTGCGGGCCCTTTTTTGCCATTGTCTACTTTCCATGCTGTCTCTCCCATGGTTGCTTGCAGGCTTCTAACGTCCGTTGTTAGTTTGTGTGTCGGGTCTTCCACCTCCGAAATGCGTTTTTTTACCCTTTTGGAAATATTCCGAATGTCCTGATGGAGGAAGGACACGTCTGTCCTTATTTCGGCCATTTTCCCTTCAATGGCTTCCCTGGAAGCGTGCATCGCTTGGAGGATGGCCACCGTTTTGTGGGTTCCCGAGGGTTCTCCCTCTGCCTTTGCTGGCCATTGTCCATTTTGCCCTGTTTTGGGCTCTTTGTCTCTTGCCATTGTTGGAATTGTGGGAGCAGTCTTCCTACTTAAATTTCCCACTGTAGCCACTTCAGGCTCGGGATCCCCTCTTTATTGCAGACTAACTGGGAGGTATGTGGGGCTTACCCTGTGCCAATGCGTCTTGTAACTCTCTTCCCTGCGGGCGGCCACTGCCCTCTCCTCAATTCCCCCAACCTCTCATTTGGTAGCTTCACTGCAGTAGTTATGGAGACCCCCACAGACTCCACATCCTTCCAATCTGCGTCCTTTTTAGGTCGAGCTTGTCTAAGCAGTGCGAAGCGCTGCGTCCAGCGTAGCATCTTTTGTCATCCACTTCCTGAGAATGTGAGACAGGGGATGGGCATGCGCAGGCGAATCCCCCATGTGAGCGTGCACGTTCACCCACACGCCGTGAACATCTCCTGTTCTACATTGGCAGCAAGTGGATAACACAGACACACACACACACACGTACACACACACACACACACACACACGTACACACACGTACACGTACACGTACACACACACACACACACACACACACACACACACACACACACGTGCACACGCACACACGTGCACACGTGCACACACACACACACACACACACACACACGTGCACACCCACACACACACACACGTGCACACACACACACACACACACACGTGCACACCCACACACACACACACACACACGTGCACACACACACACACACACCCCCCACTCCACTCCACTCCACTCACCGGGCTCACGTGCACACACCTCCCACCCCACTCACCGGGTCTGTCGGACTCCTCTCGTCCCGCGGTGGTGGCGGCTGCACGGGCTTGGTAGGCGGCAGGGGCAGGCACCGGCAATGTGCCTCGAGCCCCTTCCGCTTCTCTCCCCAGACTCCTCGCGGCAGCGGTCCAGGCCCAGCAGCAGGCGGGGCTCTCCCTTAGCACGGGAGCCCCGCTGGGTCACACGCTGGCTCCTTCCTCATCACAGGAGCGCGGGGTAGGTTCCCGTCCGCTTCCTGTCTGTGCTGGTGCCCTCAAGCAGCCAGTCCCGGGCAGTCCCGCCTGACTTCCTGTGTCTCCTTCCTTTGTTTTTATACTAGTTCTTTTTAGTTTTGTTCTTTTGCGGTTTTATACAGCGCGAACGCGGCCCGAATGTATTGGACCACTTTACACGAGCACCAGGTACGTTTCACAAGTTCTTACAATGCTGTAAATATGTATTCTATGCCTAGTGTTTTTTTGTCAGAGCCTCCTCTTATTTTAAAACTTCTTGAACTATCCCATTTGTATCTGTAATGTGTAAGTTTGTAAATCTCCTTATGTAACATACTTGGTTTTAGTGTAAAGCGCTCTGACATCTTTGGGTAAAGTTTGCGCTATATAAACATAAATAACACACGTGTTTTTTTTAGTTAGACACGGGGAGATAAGTGATTTGCTCACAATCACAGGATGTTGAGCCCACGCCTATATGACAGTTTTTATCACCACAGATTATCATAAATGAAGTCTACAGTTTTCTATCACCTAACAATGTTTCCCTATCTGTGCAACAATCATCGCCGTACAGTCAGTGAAGTATTTGTTCTCACACTGCAGCGCCATGTTTGTCCATAACGTGACTAAGAAGAACATTAATCGCGTAAATGAAGGCCGGCTCTCAGCCGCTCTTGAAACACCCCCCAGGGCGCTCGCCATTGCTCCACTTGTCATGGGTTCCGCCTTCGCGTGGGAGGCGCTGAACGTATCTTCAAGTGCTCTTATTCAGGTGTCTTGTTGAGACCAGTGTTTGCCGGGCTCGGGTAGAGTACTTCCTAAGCAAGCGTCACATGTGCTCGGAGCGAGACGTAGTGCATATGAAACATCTGAATTGTGCATACACACCTGCATAGTCTGTTTATGTGCATTAGCTTACTTTTGTTTGGAATGATTGAAAACAGCCACATAATTGCAGTCACAGTCAACAGCATGAACGAAAAATACCGTGGCTTTGAACATCCCATAGGAATGAACGGGCTCAACTTGCATTGGCAAAGCCAACAGGCTGGTTCTTGTTGTCTTTCGTGGCTAACACAATCCAAGGGCGAGGTGACAGATTGTGTCCAGGGGTGTGGAATTTATTAAAATATCTACTTGTCCATGGGGCAGGTTGCTTCATAAATCTACTTGTCCTGTAACAAAATCCACTTGTCCCTTTGGTGCCATGTTGGGCGGCGACAAAGTATGGCAGCAATCTTATCATATAAGAGCTCTTACATAGCCTCTCTGATTATGCCTGGGCTCATACCATAGTAGTGTTTGAAAACTAGCAATCTCTTTATGTTGCTACGTTTCCGCAGATCTACATACTGGGACTGAAGGTAGTGGTAAACAATAGTTCCAGGGTTGGAATGTCCTTTTGAGTCTGTGCAAACCTACTAACTTGCATGTTTTAAGGGTTTTCAACAACTCTTCTCTAATCTTTTCCAATACTGAGAAATGTTGGAAATTTACTCCTGACAATGGCAGATGTAAACCTTCTTTCAGAGTTGGGAAAAAAGTAGTTGGAGGGAAAATAAACTTGCAAAGACTCAGGTGTTCGCATGAGCAAATCTACACATGCATATTTGCTCATTCTAAAATGCAGTTCACTAATATTTTCTAGGAGTACTATTTCTTGCCCTACTGCTGTAAATTCTTGTGAATTCACGAAAGCCATATAGCTGCCCTTAATGCAAGGACATATACCAAGGGTGCACTTTTGAGACTTTCTTTAATAATTGGGCCCCTAATTTTATCTGCCGAGAACCATGACCTTTTGTGGTTATTAAAATTCTCGCTCTGTATCGGCTGGCTTCACGGTGAGTGACAGCATTCTGCTCTTTCACAAGGAGAATATCGGCACACAAAGTAGTTTTGTTCAGTAACAGTAACTAATGTGGCAGTGTGTGCTTTTTTGAGACAAAAACAATTTTTGCTTTTGCCAATGTTTGTTATATTGGTGAGGGTCCGGCAGCTCTCACATCAATAAGGTTTTACAAAAAGCACGCCAAAACAAGTCACGCATTGCCAAATCTAAAAAGCTGACTACCATTTCAGACCTACTAGCTTTGCCAATGCTTATTTGTTTCCACAAAATCTTATTGAAACTGGTTACACTGATTTTCTAATATGAATATTTTGCGGAAATACTAGCATGCATCAACACATTTTACAAAATGATGCTGAAAAGAAATGGTAACTGAAACTTTACAGTAGTTTAGCAAAAACATTTTTTTCCTACTTCCATTTTTTAGGAACATTTTATATTGAAAGCAAAGAATCATTAATCTTGCTTTCAAGATTCTGCAAATATTTGCATCTAATCAGAGAGCATTCTGAGGGCATATTGCATAGCCTCATATTGCCAAACTTCGAAACCGTGTGTACACATTTTTATACTGGAATCACGGTAAGTAGTGCAGTCAGAACTTACATTTACTTACAGCGCTCACCTTACTAATAAAGGCTTTCAATTAATGAACCATAAATACAAGTTTGAACAGCATTAACATATGCACACAAATATTAACTTAACTGCAGGCAGTGTCCTTCCCGGATCCTTAATGTGGTACTGCAAACTGGCAGCCAAAGGGTTTGCGCTACAAGGGGTTGGGCCTGCTTGTCCCAAGGTCAAAATGCACATTAAAACTTGTTGCCCTTGACCCCAAACAATATGTCCTGGGCGTCGGGCTATAGGAATTCCACATCCATATACTGGAGGTTATCTGCCACCCTGATTAATCACTGTGTTTTCCCCAGCCCAACTTACACAGCTTTCACATGGGGAGAAAACACTGCGTGAAGGAAGGTGGGAAACCAGATTAGCAGATTACGTCAAAGGGTTCAGTGAAGCTTGCTAAAATATAGCTTTTTGAAGACTGTCCGCCGCTGGCACTGGTCACCAGAGAAACTATGCAGGGCTAAACTTTGTAATGATTTCAGACATTGGAGAGGCGCGGAACACAACAGTAATATGGTGCACATCTGTGGGACGGCACGAAACTTGACGAATACTGGCTTTAGGTATGGGGCTGTTTGAAAGCTGCCCTTCATATTCCCCCTGCCTGCATGGCGCTGCTGCATGATGTTTCATTTTTACCTACACTAACAAGACATGTAAGATGATTGGCAATTGCATTGAGCATTGCTAGATAGGTTATCCTACATCACTAAAGGACAAGTACAAGCCTGACACTTTTATTTAAGTATTAATTATTTAAAAAAATTAAAAGCCATTGTTATTTGTAATATCCATATATTTAAGTCACGTATATACAACACATATTGCATTACAAATGCTATAGCTGTCACATTTGCGACAGTTATAACTATTGGCATTGTAAATGACAAAGCTATTAATGTTGCTATTTTCAAAACCAACACATAAATAAACGAGCATTTACAATGCAATGGTTTCGCCTTTGGAAAAGTTTGAGCTATTGGCATTGTGAATGACAAACTTTTTATTTATGTGTTGGTTTTGAAAACCGATAAATAAATGGCATTGTCATTTACAATGTCAATAGCTTAATCTCTCGCAAATGCGATTTGTATTGCAACTATTTCAGTTAGCATTTTACACTACGATGAAAACTGGCTAAAGATAGATACAAAAAACAAGTCTTAGCTAGGAGGTAATACTCACCAGACAGAGACACCCGGCAAAAATGACTTCACTTAAACTATCATATGTACAGCACTAAACATTGCACATCCTTCGTTGAATAACTGTTTGTTTACTGCACTAAAGATTGAAGATTACTCTAGTGTTATTTCTATAGTGCTCACATGCTTCAGAGCAAAGAGGACTCTAGGAAAACACTTGTAAACAAATAATCATCGTGGGGTGAATTATAGTCCGGCATTGTAGAATTACAGTTCGTTTTGGAGCATGTAAATGCTATAGACGGGAAATGGTTAAAGGTGCTGGTTCAGAATTTGTAGCTGTGGTTCTGTGCATTTGCAACGGGTGCATTTAGTCGCAAAGTTTCAAACTAGAAGACATGGAATTCATTCCTAGCCTAATAAACTGATCAAATTGTGTGATCCTGTGTAAATCATGTTTTGCCACTATGCTCTATTTCACTTTCGAGTTTGTGTTGGGCATGAAAATACATTATTTTTTTAGAGTGGGCCGGGCAAAGCTCCCACTCAGCCTGACCCAGGCTGCATGTCTCTTTCACAATAACTCCTCACTGCTCCAATATCTACAATCTCAGCCTTTCACCGAAAGTGCAGCAGGCTCGGGTGAAATGTCGGTCCGATTACAGCTAGACGCGCCCCCGCGTATTCTTCCTGTGGCCTAGTCCGCTGGCACACACTCTTATTATATAGCTCCTCACTAACTCTTTTGTGGGAATTAACAGGTGGGAGTGTAAGGAAGCAGCTGTATTTTAAATAACTAAACGGAATCTCCAATTATTGAGCGCTATAATACCGAAACTCAATTGCTTTTGGGAAAACGAAACACAGAATATAATTTCTTTTAATGTAGCATTGTTACGGGACATCCACTAAATTGTCTCTGATTATTACAATTCGCTCTTCAATGGAAGGGCGTCACCGAAGTTAGGCCCAAGCAACGTTTTGTAAAGCGCTCGCCTATAAGAGGACGAGATGTAGCAATTTCGTTGAACTGAATATTGTTAAGCAGACTAAACAACTTAACTAAAGAAGACGAGTATTCATTCCACTCAGGTCATGTTTGGACATGTAGGATTGTAAATAAGATTTGGGCATACGTGTCTATAAACGATATTTCAGCTATCAAGTGGAAATATTACTCATTTAACACTGGCACTCGTACAGCAATGCAAGGCATTGAAGATCATACAGACACACATAACGATCATGTGACGTTCACAAGTATATATACACACACACACACACACACACGTATGCATGTTTGTAAATAATAACCATGGGGCCTCCAACGAGAACAACTGCATTATCAGAAACATGTCATGATTGGCACTGAAGACGAAGGCTCTACGGGTATCACAACACTTGACATCTCAATTCATCTGCCTCAAAATCAATCACAGTTAGTGAATCGTGTAGATATATTTGGAGTAAATACCGTATTTAATGTGACCTGGATTTAGATAATACGTTGATTCGCGAGGAGGCGCGCCTATGTTTCAGGAAACTTCAAAAACAGAAGTTGCCCCTCAATCCAAGCCAACGTTTTCAGAGCACAATGCTGCTTCCGCCGACTACCTATCGCCTACGCTGTACCTGACAGAATAAATGCCTTCGATGAGTGTCCAGTGAACAAACATACCCCAAGAGGAAGAGGGGATCAGAGCACAGAGGCAACAGAGGAGAAGAGATCACAGGAGCGCAGATCAGGGCACAGAGGCAACAGAGGAGAAAAGATGAGAGCACAGAGACAGCAGAGGAGAAGAGATGAGAGCACAGAGGCAACAGAGGAGCAGAGATGAGAGCACAGAGGCAACAGAGGAGCAGAGATGAGAGCACAGAGGCAACAGAGGAGAAGAGATGAGAGCACAGAGGCAACAGAGGAGAAGAGATGAGAGCACAGAGGCAACAGAGGAGACGAGGTCAGAGCACAGAGGCAACAGAGGAGACGAGGTCAGAGCACAGAGGCAACAGAGGAGACGAGGTCAGAGCACAGAAGCAACAGAGGAGTAGGGAGCAGAGATCAGAGGAGCAGAGATCAGAGGAGCAGAGATCAGAGGGGCGCAGACCAGAGCCGCAGACCAGAGCCGCAGCCAGCAGACCAGCGCTGGGAGTCCAGATGAGGCGTTCAGAGCGCGGGGGTCGCCTCAGCCCTCAGCAGCAGCAGCGTCGGCTCAGCAGCAGCGGAGGGAAAGTTTTCCGAAGCGGCTGCAGGGGATCCAGAGCCACCAGACCCGGGGCTCGGGCTGGGATCCAGCCAGGAAGGGATCCGGCCGAGGATGCACCCGGGGACCCACCGCCCACACTGCCTCCAGCCTAGCCCAGCCACCGACCCAGCCAGCAGCTCCGGCGAGGGAGGGAGAGGGAGGGAGAGAGAGGGAGGGAGGAGAGAGGAGAAGAGGCAGAGGGAGGGCCAGGGGAGGAGGAAACACCGACATGGAGGGGGAGGGGGAGAGGGAGGGGAGACGGGAGGGTGCGGGGGGGGCACAAGAGGGCAACAGTGCGATGGGAGACAGAGAGAGGAAGGAGGGAGCAGCGGGAGGAGAAGGGACTGAGGGGGGACACGGGGATAAAATCAGGAGCGGGTGAGGGAAAGGGGAGGATAAAGAGGCGGGGGAAAGAGAGCATTGAGAGGAAATGAGTCGGGACGAGGGGAGGGGTGGAGAAGAGAGAGATACGTACTGAAGAGAAAGAAACATATGAGGCAGGTAATCAGTGGAGAAGACGCCTAAAGCAGGAGGGTGAAGGAGAGGAAACAGAAAGAGAACGGAGGAAGAAAAGGAAAGGCAACAAGAACGGGGGGGGCGTGGCCGGGGGTCAGCGCAGGACGGACGGGGAGCAGCCACCCCCCCTCCGCCGCCCGCAGCTCCAGACAGGGGCACGAGTCTGTGATGGGAAAGTCCGGGGGTTGCATAGTGTGGGGGGGCGATCAGAACCATGGGCAGAACTGGGGAACTCCACAGTACGTGGGCAATGCTCTCGGGCAGAACTGGGGGCGTCCATTATGTGTATGCATTCGGGGTGGATAATGAACAAGCACTCACCTGGGCTTCCTCCGGCGGCCGTGGTCGGCATGAAATGACAAAAACAAACCCAGAAAAGAAAAAAAAAAACTCCGCCCACCGCCGCGATGACGAAATCGCAGAGGCGGAGAGCGAAGAAATCGCGGGAACGCCCCCGAATCTGGTCCGGCCTTGACGGACAGATCCGGCTCCCAATGGCTAGCCTCCATTTATGGAGCTAGCCAATGGGAGCCGGGGGACGTTCCTGAAGCCCATATTGTAAACAATAGATTTCGCCTGCGCCGAAAAGCTGCGCAGAGCGCAGCCTTCGGCAGGCGAAACCTAAAAATGTGTCATTTGCAATACCAATAGCTCAAACTTTCCTAATGCGAGACCTATTGCATTGCAAATGCTTGTTTATTGTGTTGTGGTGCACCTGTATGCTCTCTACATGTGCGCCTTGGTTATAAGCTGATGTCCGGGACCCGCCTGTAGTTTACTGCGCCTTGATTTAGTGGGCCCCGGGTCGCGTTCCTGGCTCCTTGACCCTGGTCCTACTTTATTGCTTGGAGAGCCCCTAGTGGGTCTCGTCAACTTTGCCTCTGTCCCCCCCCACCCCCAATCCCCTTCGGGATAGCATCCTTGGTTTCATCTGTGTGCAGCCCTTTTATCCACACACAGGGCTCTGGTTTTCTGCTTACCAGAGATGATGGACTCAGCCCCACCACTCTGCAATATTTGCTACCAGGTAGGAATCACTTTTCTCTAATAGGGGTACAGTTCATTTAAGCATTTTAACCTTCATTTGATGCCATTTTGTTGCCAATCGTTACCCGGTAAGCAGCGGGTTCGCCGGTCTACCACTGACCCCTCTCCAGATTCTCTGGTGGTTCACCGAAAGCTGCCTGCCCCAAATTCATGTCTCACTTCTCCCAGGAGAGCGCCACTCACACTACCCGCTCTTTCCCATGCGCAGCCCCTCTCACCTGCGCAATGGTTGGGCCCGGTTCTCAACACCACTGCAGCCTCTGTTCGGAAGATCGCGCTCGCCTTACAGCCGCAGCAGGCTTGCGGCACGTTGAAGAAGTCCCGGGACAGGCAGAGAAGATTGCCTCGGCGTCCCTCAAGGCAACGCCCGGTAGGCCCTTTATCTTCAACCCCCTCCCGAGGGACAGCAGGGAAGTCGGGCCCCTCTTCCCATGTCAGACGTGGGGCAACTCTTGTGGGTCCAGTCCTGGGGAGGTGGTCTCTATCAGGAGCGGGTTCGATTTCCCATTCACTTTGGCTCGCCAGGCGGTAGGGTCTTCGCTCCCCCATTGCTGAGTCCTCTCGGGATCTCCTAGCACTCCACTCTGGGCCGCTCAGCTCAGATGCCGGCCTCGCTCTCCTCAGGAGGACCTAGCTCACTCTTGCCCGTGCGCTGCCCCTCTCACCTGCGAACGGGCTGGGCTCAGATATACACATCACCGTGGGCTATGCGTGGCTCACTATGTTGGCCCCTGGAATGTTGCCCGGCAGGGCTTCCGCATCTAGGTTCCGTCTTCCTTGTTCGATGTAGAGCGGTTCCCCTCAGCTAGATTTTCGTGGCCACCATTGTGGGAAGCTGTGCCTCGTTCCCGCGTTTTCTCATTTCTTCTGTTTCCTCAGCTTTCGATGGGCTCAAATCACTGTACATGGTGTCTATAAGTTTTATAGACTAGGACGCCCTGTTTATAGGTGGCAGGTAGTGGTTAGAAGGACAGGGTGTTAATCAGGATCAGGTTCGGGCTGCTGAAGCTCCGGCAGATGCAGCTAGGCAGCCATTCTGCTGGCCAAGCCACTCCAACAATAAGCCTTGGCCTTTAGTTTTAAACTTCTGATTCTTTAGCCATTATTTTAAGCGTACCTCTGTAAGGCTCCTACCTCGCGCTCGCTCCCTGGTCCACCACGGAATTTCTGCTTGAGTGGAGGGCGCTGAAGAGAGTAGGCGGGGCGACTTCCGAGTCAAAGGCCAGGTAGGCATACTCCCTACTACTATTTAAGTTGCATGGCAGCGTGGACGCGTGCATCTGGCGCTTCGGCGTGCCAAAGGCAAGCCCGCCAGGGGCCAGAAACCCTGCCCCTCCTTCCAAAGACAATTTTGTATACTCCTCCAGCCAACTTCATCAACTACGGATCCATTGTAAAGATAAGTGCCTTCATTCCATCTGTTTAATGAATGGCTTCACTCCATGTACTTAGTGTACCTTTGGTCCCTTCACTGCCCCTCGGACACAGCCTAAAACAATGACCCCCAATTTGTATAAAATATTTATTCTCAATTGCAGATCAGAACATTCTTTAGAAATCAATATATTTCTTGAGGAAAACAACTCGATGTTTTGTTTTTTAACTGAAACATGGTTCCACAAGGAATCTGAACCCGACCTTGTGCAAGCACTTCCTCCCGGCTATTGTATCATGAGGAAAGACCTGGAATTGAGGAAAGAAGGAGGCATTGCTATCATTCTCAAGGATTGCCTCAAGTGTCGCACTGAGCCTGATGTTATTCAAGACTGCGGAAGCTTGCTCTTCGCAATCTCATTTTCTGCTACACTCCCCCTCTCATCTATCGCCCCCCAGGTCCCTGTGGACAGTTTCTTATATCCCTCACAGATACCGCTGCCATGTTAGTTAGCCCCTCCCCCAAAATCACCCTCTTAGGCGAATCCAACTAGCATTTAGAGGACCCTTTTAAAGTCTGAAGCCTTGGAACTCATCTAAGACTTATCGGCTATTCAACTGATTCAAAAAGTTACCAACCCGACACATTGTAAAGGCCACATTCTAGATCCAGTTTTTTCAAACAACAAAAAGCTTTCAGCAGACAACCCCATCCCTGTGCCTTGGTCGGACCATTTCCTAATCCCGATCCAATGGAACATTCCGACACAGACCACCATTTCTCTATCAACATGTTGTGGCGAAAGCTCATGGACTAAACTCTCGCTAGAATCTTGGACTACAGCTCTGACGAATACCAGGCCTTCGTTAGACACCAACCCCAAAGCAGCTACTGAAATATTCAATCATTGGATTGAATCATCCTTCAAGGCCACAATCCCATTCAAATCTGTCCACAAAAGGGCTAAAGAGAAAATGTCACCCTGGAACTCACCCAAACTCTGAACTCAAACAAAATTGCAAAAGACTAGAATGAGCATGGAGGAAAGATTACTATACCTTCAATAAACCGAAATATAGAGAGTCCATCAAAATCTAGCAAACAGAAATAAAGAAAGCTCAAGCACTGCACTTTGAAGAAAGAATTACCTCTGCAGTCCACGCCCCCAGGTACATTTTCCGTATTGCAAAATCTCTCATGGAGTGTACTCCGCCTGAGACACCACCTGACTCTATCCCAACCCGCTGCAGTGAACTTTTTCAATAAGAACTTCATAGATATATATAATGCCTTTCCACAGGCTCTTTGTTCCCACAACACTGCCGTGAAAGATAACCCTCAATTTGACATTGAACAACGACTGGAGGAACTTCCTATTCTGAACCTGGACACCCTTTTCCGAATCTTTGCCCAGGTCAAATATGGCTCCCCGTGCGATCCGGCACCCCTACATATGCTTCTAAGGCAGAGGAAACCATTCTCCCAGTTTTAATGGAAGTGCTAAATCTATCTATTTCCACTTGTCAAGTTCCTCTATCATGGAAGCATGCCATAAGAGCTGTGCTAAAAAAAAAAAAAGTAAACCCTGAGCTACTGGGTAACTATCGCCCCCATCTCGCTTCTCCTTGGAATAGGCAACATTTTAGAGAAACATGTCAACAGAATTCTCTCTGAGTTCCTGGAAACTGACGCCCTACTACAGACCTCACAGACTGGATTCCGACCACTACATGGTATGGAAACCGCCCTTCTCGCAGTAGTTGAGGAATCTAGGAAAATTCTCGACCAGGGAGGAGCTGTTTCCATCATTGTTCTCGACCTGAGCTCCGCCTTTGACACTGTCAACTATAACATCCTTCTTAACAGAAAGTTTGGAGTCTCTGGTGGCATCATAGCTTGGATTAGGTCCTTACTTTACAGATCATTCCAATCATTCCAGGTACTTGAAGGAAGTAACATCTCTAAGAGCATGCCACTCACATGTGGAGTTCCCCAGGGCTCCTCATTGAGCCCCACACTGTTTAATGCTTTTATGAAACCCCTTGCCGAGCTAGTCCGACCACACGGGTTCCATATCGTTACATATGCTGACGATACACAGCTGATGGTAGCTCTAAAACACCCGAATAACCTTCCATCCGACCTGGAAATTTGATATGAGACAGTGGCCGAATGGATGGATCACTCGTGCCGCAAGCTCAATGGAGATAAAACTGAGTTAATGATAATGAGCAATCATACTATCTCCAATTTTGGACTGGGCTGGCCTACCTGTCTTGGCCCGCCACCAGCCCCTAAACCTAAAATTAAAAGCTTGGGGTTCTGGTTGGATAGCAGCACCAAGCAGTGAAGCTAGCATCTACCTGCTTCGGCATCCTTAGATTGATCTGGGCAAACTTACCACTTCTTCCAATGCCAGCTAGGAGAGTCATGCTTCAAGCATTGGTTCTCTCCCGCATGAGTTATGGGAATTCCCTCTACCTTGGTGCCCTTAAATCCACCATAAGGAAATTTGAGGTCGTGAAGAATTGCGCAGCCAGGCTGCTACTCAATACCCATAAAACTCATTCTGCCAAGCCCGCCCTTAAAACGCTACATTGGCTGCCAATAAATGAACGCATGATATTCAAATAATTGTGTATAGCTCACAAGAACCTCTGGGGGAAGGGTCCCAGAATTAACCATTCCCTTATCACCTTCTATCGCCCCATGAGATGTCTTTGTTCAGAGAATCTGTTCTTAGGATCAGTCCCTAAAATCACAAGGGCCTGTTCCGGAGGCTGCTCTTTCTCATACAGTACAGCCAGATTATGGAATACCTTTCCTCTTCATCTTCACTCAACTGCTCATCACTTCTCTTTTCAGAAGCTATTGAGGACCTGGCTGTTTCAGAATACGATATAGAACTCCTGCTGTCGTCACTAGCGCTGGGATGTCTGCGGGTAGCTACGAGCTCAACAAATGTCAAATAATAATGTAGCCCTGGGGTAATAGCTGCCACCAGAAGACAAAACACAGAATCTAGCATTCCTGTTTGTACTTTTTAGTTTGAAACCCACCAGGCAGCACAGCTGTCTGGTTTGCTAACAACTTCTTGGGGACACTCTGAAAGCTTTCCTGGGAATGCATACCGCATACCGCCCATTGCTTACAAATGGCTTTGTCTTTTGTAACTCACATTTGCTTGCAGTTGATTTGTTGGCTTTATTTGTTTTAGGCTGTACAGCTCGTTTCTCCCATGAAGCATAACCTATTTACTGTATTCTTCCATTATTTCTTGCTTTCTGCAAACAGGCCTTTAAATCTTGTTCTTGTCACATTTGCTGTGCATTCATAGACAGAGGTCAAATGTAGGGCTCTGTTATCCGAGGGAGCTTGATGTTTACTTTTTTCCCTCTGACTTCAAAGTGAAAGTATTTGTGACGATCAGCTGTGAAAGGAAAGGCTTTTTGCAAGCACACACCAAAATTTAAATGTCTTTGAATTAACTGTGCAAATATTTCAGAATATATATATAAGAATTAGGTAAGCACAAAGGAAGCAGATTTTTTTGTAATTCTGAAGGGTGGGGAAAACAAATTTAATAAGATCAGAAGAAATCAATGCACTAGGTTATGACATTAATGCACATTGTTTGTGAGCTGTATACATTTTTTCAATAAAACTGTATGTCTGTGCAAACGTAATGGTCATTTCAATAAAAAAATGTGTTATCTGTAATCGCAGTGAGCTACCACAACATACTTAATCCACACTCCACCACTCCACTCAGTGACTCCGTGCCCTTCCATTGTGCTTGGCTCCCTCCTGCTCTGCTCGGCTCCCTCCCTCCCTCCCGCTCTGCTCTGTTCGGCTTTCTCTCTCCCGCTCTGCTCTGCTCGGCTCTGCTCGGCTTTCTCTCTCCCGCTCTGCTCTGCTTTCTCTCTCCCGCTCTGCTTGGCTCCCTCCCGCTCTGCTTGGCTCCCTCCCGCTCTGCTTGGCTCCCTCCCGCTCTGCTTGGCTCCCTCCCGCTCTGCTTGGCTCCCTCCCGCTCTGCTTGGCTCCCTCCCGCTCTGCTTGGCTCCCTCCCGCTCTGCTTGGCTCCCTCCCGCTCTGCTTGGCTCCCTCCCGCTCTGCTTGGCTCCCTCCCGCTCTGCTTGGCTCCCTCCCGCTCTGCTTGGCTCCCTCCCGCTCTGCTTGGCTCCCTCCCGCTCTGCTTGGCTCCCTCCCGCTCTGCTTGGCTCCCTCCCGCTCTGCTTGGCTCCCTCCCGCTCTGCTTGGCTCCCTCCCGCTCTGCTTGGCTCCCTCCCGCTCTGCTTGGCTCCCTCCCGCTCTGCTTGGCTCCCTCCCGCTCTGCTTGGCTCCCTCCCGCCTCTGCTTGGCTCACTCCCGCCTCTGCTTGGCTCACTCCCGCCTCTGCTGCTCGCTCTTCTCTCTCCCTCTCTCCCTCTCTCCCTCTCTCCCTCTCTCCCTCTCTCTCTCTCTCTCCCTCTCTCTCCTCCTCCCTCTCTCTCCCTCTCTCTCCCTCTCTCTCCTCTCTCTCTCCCTCTCTCTCCCTCTCTCCCCCCTCTCTCTTCCCCTCTCTCTCTCTCTTCCCCTCTCTCTCTCTCTTCCCTCTCTCTCTATCTCTCTTCCCCTCTCTCTCTATCTCTCTTCCCCTCTCTCTCTCTCTCTCTCTTCCCCTCTCTCTCTATCTCTCTTCCCCTCTCTCTCTATCTCTCTTCCCCTCCTCTCTCTCTCTCTTCCCCCTCTCTCTCTCTCTCTCCTTCCCCTCCTCTCTCTCTCTCTCTCTCTCTCTCTTCCCCCCTCTCTCTCTCTCTCTCTTCCCCCCTCTCTCTCTCTCTTTCCCCCTCTCTCTCTCTCTTCCCCCCCTCTCTCTCTCTCCCCCTCTCTCTCTCTCTCTCTTCCCCTCTCTCTCTCTCTCTCTCTCCCCTCTCTCTCTCTCTCTCTCTTCCCCTCTCTCTCTCTCTCTCTCTTCCCTCTCTCTCTCTCTCTCTCTTCCCCTCTCTCTCTCTCTCTCTCTTCCCCTCTCTCTCTCTCTCTCTCTTCCCCTCTCTCTCTCTCTCTCTTCCCCTCTCTCTCTCTCTCTCTCTTCCCCCCCTCTCTCTCTCTCTCTCTTCCCCCCCTCTCTCTCTCTCTCTCTTCCCCCCTCTCTCCCTCTCTCCCTCTCTCCCTCTCTCCCTCTCTCCCTCTCTCCCTCTCTCTCTCTCATTCTCTCTCTCATTCTCTCTCTCATTCTCTCTCTCATTCTCTCTCTCATTCTCTCTCTCATTCTCTCTCTCATTCTCTCTCTCATTCTCTCTCTCATTCTCTCTCTCATTCTCTCTCTCATTCTCTCTCTCATTCTCTCTCTCATTCTCTCTCTCATTCTCTCTCTCATTCTCTCTCTCATTCTCTCTCTCATTCTCTCTCTCTCTCTCTCCCCCCCCCGGCCTCTCTGCTCTGCTCTCACCCTTCCTTCCTCGTCTACTTTGCTCCCTCCCTCCTCTGCTTTGCTCCCTCCCCTTATCTGGTCCATCCCACTCGGCGCACCAAATGAACAGTGCTTCTGACACAATTAGTGATTTCCACTAGTGTCACTTAATTGGCTGTGTAGGCCACTTTCCTTCAGTAAACCAACACCAGATATTCAGGTCCAGATTTCCTTGGCGAGCTTTCCTGGATTGGTTTGTCCGTTGAAAAATGCAGCAATCTTGAGTAAATTTATGAATAAAATGAAATTATATCTACATTTGTCACTGTATCTTCAGGCTGCAATGAGATATTGATGTGGGAATTTGCACCAGCACATAGCCATAAATGTGGCAAAACATTCACAAAGAGTTCACACAGACATTCAGGTATAAAAAACCTAACCAATTGATTTTTAAAAAATGTTGTAATAAAAAAAAGAAGCCCTGGCACAGAGGTGTGAAAATATCTAGCAGAGGAAGGATTAAAAAGTAATCAAGACCCCAATCCTCATTAAAACTTTCCCAGAGCTTTCATGATTGTTTACCCATATTTTATGTGCGAACTTGATCTGCACATGCAGTGGTTGTTTTTTTGTGCTTTTTGTTTAAAAAATAAAATAAAATCTCTGTGGTGTAAAAAAATTATTTTCAGTCTATAAATATTCTTTTAATTTAGGCCCTTTTGATTTTATTTTAGAGAAGCCGAAAATTACAAGGAACAAGGAAATCGCTATTATGCGAAGAAGGATTACAATGAAGCATACAACTATTATACAAAAGCCATAGGTAAGTATTGACGATCTGAGGTGTATCTCGCATATGTTTCCAATGTATTGTTCTGTAAATTGCCCTTACAAGTTGTTTTGGGTCAGAGAATGTTGCAGGTAAGCAATTGGCTAGTTACGACTATAGGAATACTCCCATTCCATGGTGCTAAAACCTGCCTAACTTGGAAAAGGACTGTGGTCATAAAATTTGAAAGGATCATTGTCAATATTGGAGAATGTGTTAGGGTTTTCTGCACCTTTGCAGCATAATGCCATTTCCTCTATCTTAACCTCTCTTTTCCACCTCACAACTTGGCACATTTTATTAAATGGTACAAGGTATTTATAAAGCACACTGTCACTCGGAATAGAGCATCCTGCCGCTCTGCGCCTCCTCAGTTTTACAGAAGTAGGAGCGACCCTTTGCTCAAATCAGAGTTCCATGAGGCCATGCGCCTCATTTTTGACCTGCTCGACTCCCTCCAGTGCGCCTTCGCTCCCACGGGGTCAGAGGAGACCCCCATCAGGTTCTTGCTCCGATGGGACACCTTGGATCCTGGTCATGCCATTACGACCTACCCTTGCCCCGCATCTGATGCAGGCGGCGCCAGCACTATTCTGATCCCTGTTGACATAGAGCTGGAGCCGCATCGACCGATGCATATTCCGATGCCAACAGGACTCCTGCATCCTATTTCAGAGCCTGAGCCCTATTCTGCAGGGCTAAATCTTGGGGATGAATGGGAGGGGTCACTGGACCCTTTAGAATACTAGGATGAACAGGATATGGACTGATGTGAGGAACTGGGTAATGCCAGCGGACTGAACATATCTTCAGATACCAGCATGCTCCCCTCCTCCACCGTGGCCAACGGAGGAGGGACCTATGCCATGGTGGTGTGGAGGGCGGCCGAAGTTCTCGATCTTCAGTTGCCCTTAGTGGCAATCAAGGATAACATCTAGATGGAGGTGTTGCAACCAGGAGTCTCCTTCTCTGAACCTCTACTCCTGTTCAGCAAAGCCCTCACTGACATCCTTCTGGATCCCTGTTCGAAACCTAGCACAGAGGTGTAGGAAAGTAGGCTCTGCATTCATGGTCACCCCCACTTTTTGCTAGCGTCATTCTGTTTTTCTGACTAGTTTGATTGGGATCCTACTAATCAGGACCCCAGTCACTGTGCTTTCTCCCAAAATTGGACTTGGTAAGTACTTTTGGTACCTTCCAAATTGGCTACTGGTGTACCCTTCTAAGTGCCTAGTATATGGTACTAAGATACCCAGGCCATAGGTTCACCAGTGGTCTCCAATGGGCTACAGCATGTATTTTGCCACCCATGAGACCACGCAAACTGTGCCCACATCCCTACCATTGCAGCCTGTGTGATCTGGGGCTAGCACCACTGACAACAGATACAAGCTTCCTTATATCTGAGGTTACTGCACTTAAAACCTATAAGTCATCCCTAAGGTAGGCCTTTAAATCCTGAAGGCAGGGTTCTTCGTTATAAGTGTGAAGGGTGCCCTGCATGAGCAGGACATCCCCAACAAACCTAGGAGTCCATTCTCCTGGCTTTGTAAGTGCGGTCAGCCATTTTAGACATAAAGTGGACATCAAGTCAATTACGAGATGTATAACTATATATTGGCTGCACCGAAACCAGTCATGTTTGGCATCAAATATGTTGGAATCCTACCATTACACCGATTCCAGTGTTGTATATAGGATCCAATGTACGGGGGTTCCCTAGGGAGCCCCCTGTATTCCCAGGACCAACCCCTCATGGTCCAACAGCAAGCTAGTGCTGCTGCCGACCACAGACCTGATTCGCCCTCCTGCTGCTGAGCCTGGCTCGAACAGGGTAAGGTAGAACAATAGGTTTCCTGTTGCAGGGAGGTGTAAGCACCTCTCAATCAGAACTTTGTGTATTGGGCTGGGGTGGGGAGGGGAGCTTGCCCGTGCCACCAGACTGCATTGAAGGGTACATTTAGTGCCCTCCTTGCATACTTCAGTTGAAACCAGTTCATGGAGCTGTTGGCTCCCGCTCTGGCGTGAAACTGGACAAAGAACATGGGATTATCAACCCCTCTGTCCAGCCCCTACTCTACCTGAATCATCCCAATCCTTTCCCTAGGGTGGCTTTTCAGCTTCATCGTGGGGCAAGATTCAGATCCAAAACCACTTCATTTTCAGCTGTCTGGGCACTTTGGACTTTGTTGGACTTCGCGTTGGGAACTGAGACTGCATGTAGGCAGACTCATGCTGCTCCTGGTCTCGTCGTCCTGCCAGTCTTCTGCGTCGTATGTGCCTGTGCTCCACAGAGGTTCTTCTCCAGGCCTGTGGACATCTAAGACACCCGAAGGAATCTTGCTTTGTGTGAAGGAGTTACTCCCCTGCATCTGCAGGCACTGCAACTAAGCTGACCAGTCTGCTGCTCCTGACGTCCCACAGACTCCGAAAGGCTCAGCAACACAGTTGATGGCTCTCCAACTCCCTCGAGGTCTGCACGGTCTATTCAGCAAGTTTTAAGTCCGTATCCCTCATTGGAACCGCTGGAGCAGTACCCCTTTGCACCGCGTCTACTTGCAGTTGCCAAGACTTGTTGACACTTTTCCAGAGATCTGCGTGCTCCATGAAGCTCCAGCATCTCTTGCTACCAAGATCTTTGTCCTCACTGCATCCTCTTCACCATGGGCCTGCATTGTTGGTGAGCTGCTTGAGGTCCTCTTGCGGCTCCTGTGCCTTCGGCCTCTGGGTCCTCTTTAGGCTCTTCTTTGGCTCCATTGGGCTCACCTGCTTGCTTGGGGCCTGCTCTGACTCTCCTGCACTTGTGAGTCCCATGGACCTTGCTGGTCCTGACACTGGACTTTCTTCGCTTTCCTTGTCTGTTGCTGCTGCCAAGGCTTGTTGGTGCTCCCACAGGACACCGACCCCTTGGCTGTCTATTTCCAACGTGGTACAGCTCGTGAACGGCCCCTGGTCTTACACAGGGTAGCCTGGTCCTGCAGTGACCAGGGCACCGTCAACTCTCCTGCATCTTCCATGATCGGTGGTCATTGGTCTTCATTGCCTCCTGGCCACTCCCGAGTGGCAAACTCTTTCTACTCTGCTTGCAGGTACTCCTTCTTCAAGAATCTACCTTTGGATTACACCGGACTCTTTTACTTTCACCTTTGTCAGTGGCATCTTCACTGAAGTCTTCCATTGTGGTCTACGGCGGTGTCCGACGATAATTCACACCTGTGCACCTGGCTTACCTGGTGTAGGTATCCTGGTTTCTGAGGTATCCACAAGAGGTGGTGACTCTCCAACCTTCCGTCTGCCTTGGGGCGGCTTCAGGGTTCCTCGGGAAGGGTCTTTCTTCTTAAACTGCAACAGTGACTTCCAGTTTGACTTGTATTGAGCACACAGTCGTGTTTCCACTCTGCGCACGGCCTCGGTGGCATTCCTGGGTACTTACCTTGGATGGGTCCTTGGGTCCCTGGCTCTTCTAAGACTTGTGGGTCCAGTCTCGACTTTGGTCACAGTTCACATTCCAATTTCTTAAAATATGGTTTGGTCTCCCCCTGAAGACCACTGTGTATTTGTGCTACTTACCTGTTCTCTTGTTGAAGTATTGTGTGTATTGTGATTATATATCCGGGTAGGAGATATTGCAACGTGTTAGTGAGCGTTTATAATAAATACATATTTTTTTTAACTACACTGTGTGGTTCTTTTTCACTTAACCTACACTATATGATTAGTACTGGAAAAACAAGCTGCTCATACTCCTGGACTAAGCCTAAAGGCTACTTTCCACAGCTACCAATGAGAGCAGTGGCGTAGCAAAACTTGAGGGGGCCCCCCTGCAAAGTACATTCTCTGCGTCGGTCAAGAGCTCTCAGGCCAGTGACCTGCCATATTGCAGGGGCTCACCCCCAGCCATAAAAAAAGGAATCTGGTTCCTCCATTGGTCACATCGACCCTTTTATTGGGCGATTTACATATATCAGTAAATACTGCTGCAGGGCCCTTCAGCAAAGTTACATAACACTGCCTCCAGCTGGCCCACCAAACACCTCCTCATACTTGAGGACACACCTTCAAGCGAAGCCCGCTCAGTTAACTACCTCCAAACACAGACCACTGCCTTTGTGCCCGTTTTTCATATTAAGAAATTCCCGATTAATTCGGGCTTTGGATATTATGAATGCCCAACTCTAGGGCCTTGCCTTCCATTGAGGACTTCACAAGACTGGGCTATCCAAGTGGAAGACACCTTAATCAGGGAAAGTTACCTGCCCAGCTTGGATCCTTGACAAACCTGTGATGCCATTGCGGCACCAGGAACAGGTTGCCCTACCCCGTCCTGAATAAGACTCGCAGCAGAGGTCCAAAATTACCCTCCTTGCATTAGTCGAGTCAGAACGTCGACGCTCTCCACCAACTTGGGGTCTGTACCACTTCCCCCTGACCATTTTCCGATATTGCGTTGATGCATAACAATTTGTAAAAAAGTATTGTAAAAAATGTTTAATAATGGACAGGTCTCTCTGTACTGGTCTTTTTTACCAGTTTGTTGTTGAAACTATCTGAATTGTGTACTTTTTAACCAGTGATTTTCACCTACACCTACCCATCACAAGCACGCCCATCCCCACTCTTTTTCCTTTTTGCGACCTTCTATCAAATATAAAATTGTGATTTAATTCTATTGATTGTATGTCTTTGAAATATATCCTTGGTACGTATTGGTTCTCTACATGGTATTAAATACTAGTGTTGAATATGAATGCAACACACACCCTACTCAGATTAAAGCAGCCCCTTTTGGAAGGTTTAATCTAACCACAGATGAGCATTTAAAAAAAAACTTTGCAACATTTCTACGCGGAGTAACCAGACCTTATGGGAGGCCTGATTGGACTTTGAATGAACTGCCACTTACTTTTAAAGTGCTGGAGTAAGTGTAAACTGGCGCAGGCATACCTCTGATTTCTGCAGAAAACATCCTATGTATTTATTTTGTAGTGTTACATTAACATGTTGCTGATGGAAAACTGCTTGGCGCTCGCAGGTTTGCACAGACACCTGGCAGGCTGGTCACCATGAGAGTGCAGGGGAATTCACCTCAATTAGAGCACATTTTCACACTAATTCACTCATAGATGCCAAGGTTTCAGATTGGGAAAGTGACGTTTTCATAATTTAACTGTAATAATGGGTGACATTCACACAGTCTGACTCTGCTCAGTTTTTAGTAGCCTGCTGTTAAGTGCACTTTAGTTCACTGACTTTCTTATAGTTTTAGTTCCTCAAATGGGCATAATGTCTAATATTTATGTTTCCCTCCTTTTCATTGCTTGATTTTGTTCACTAGAAAGTGTCACTCATAGTCGTTGAAATATCACTCATAATTACACTGAAATTATGAAAATGTCACACATCGCAATCTGAAACCTTGTCTGCTATGCTAAGTCTAACACACACAGGACATTTGAACATCTCATAATTCCATGCCACACAATTCAACTATAAATAATTTAACCCTACAACATTCCAAACCACATAATTACAATCCTCAAAATAAAACGAGCATTGAAAATGCAATAGGTCTCGCTTTTGATTAAGTTAAAGCCATTTGATTTGCTAATGGTATTGTATAGCAAAGCAAATGGCTTTAACTTACTGAAAGGCGGGACCTATTGCATTTTGAATGATTGTTCACTTATGTCAAAGAGCCATTGCTTTTATTTTCTCAGTCTCACCAATTGCAAACAAGCAGCAAAACACTGTAAGCAGAGCACATGCTCGTCCGTGTCGGCCTGCCGAGGTTCTTTCCACATTAGTGGCTCATGTCCTCCTCGCAATGTAGCTGCACTTTCCGCGTGTGCAATTAAATAGTGTTTCAGTTGCACGGTTCACAACAACGGATGTGATCTAGTGTGGAGCAAACTGCATTCCCCCTCTCCTCCCCCCCCCCCCCACGCCAACCCAGCTCGCCACTTGAAGAACCTCGTGTAACACTCGTGTAACACTCAATGTGTTTGTGGACGTACATGAAAACGAAACAGATTTGCTACCAAATTAAATATGCACCAGTCGATTAAGCCTTTTTTCCCCTCCGTATTGAGTGAAATAAATTTGCGTGCAAGCCGTTTCTAAGTTTGAAGTCAACAATTTGTAAAAAAATATAAAACCATCTTTAATACCCGTGCAGTCATTTAGTAAAAATGCGCGCTTAATAAAGCCAAACCTATTTAAATCACGTGACTGAGAAATAAACATAATGAGGCGAGAAACGCAATTTGTTTTCTAACGATAACCCCATTTTCAACAAACACAATTGCTCCAAATTAGGCTTTAAACACCTGCTTGGTCAGTTTGCATCGCTGGGACTCGTAACTTTTTAGAAGTGGTAATGACAGGTTTATTTATACATGTTTACATGTAGCTGAAGTGGCATTTTTAGAACTTTATACCATCTGCTAAGAATGTGCCACCCTTCAAACAACAATGACTTGGGTCCCACCTTTCCGCTAATTCTGTGTTCTCCCTTTTCTGTTCTACCATCTCCTCACCAAGCCCTTTCTTCACCCCTTAACCTTCTCTTCGCCCCCTCACTCCGCCTAACTCTCTCTTCATGCTAGCTCCCCATCTTCCTTTCACATACGTCTGCCCTTCTCCGTCCCCAAGCTGAAGACAGTAAACGGGGGGTGGGCCTCACTCCTTACCAGGCAGAGGTCTGTAAATAACTAGCACAACAGTAGCCCCTCCCCTCCCCCCCGCCCCTCCTGGCATCGCTAAACAGGTCCCCTAGAAGATTCGCACCTGTGTAAAGAATAATAAACTGCGAAACACATCACTCAATTTCAAAGTCTCCGGGCAAGAGCACACTCCACATTCAGACTTTGGGGTCGTGCGTGTGCATGCCCTCCCATTCTCTCTCTCCTTACCCCCCCACCCCCAATCACCCCACTGCACCCTGTGGAGGGACACTTCACTTTGTAGGCACTTTGTACCTCGCTGTTTTCCATATACTGGACCTGCACTGATGCCGATCTATACTGGCAGAAAAGTTGGCAAAATGAACAGGGCTGGATAACGCACCCCTCGACCCCGTTGTCTCCGTCTGTTCATCTAGACAGACCCTATCACCTTTTGAGTGCAAAGGACTCAGTATTTTTCAAACATTCAAACTAAGTACGTACGCTACCCTTGCATAGTCTACTTTCCAACTTTACAGCAATGTCAGCTATACCACTGTATTAAAATATGGCTTGGCAAAAGCTTTAAAAACGTAAGCTTCCAAGTGACTCACTGGTCACAAAAGTCAAGTCGCAATGATAAACGCGCCATAAAAAACACACTCACACTTGCTATCCCCACATTTATTTAATTGACCTTCAGGCGAATAAGGAACCTGCACATTTTTTTTTTGAAAAAGGTACGTTTGGTTCCGAAGACGTCCGATGTTATCCTGAGACCTAGGATGATGCCTGGTAAAACATGACGACTCCCATCTTTTTCTGTCTGTCGTATGCTCAATAATTTATGATGAGCAATGGAGTGCCGTTAGAGGGCTGTAGAGAGTAACAAACGGCTAAGAAGTCAAGTTAAAAAAAATTATACACAGAGAATGCAAGGAATGTAGGATGACGTGAGATGGAAATACACATCGAACGCACACTACATGAAGGTTTGACTGCGGTGCATGCTCTTTAACACGAAAGTGCAAATTATACCTCCATTATACCTCTGTCGCCAGGAAGAGTAGATATTACACATTATTGAATTACAAGACCATGAGGTTTGATGTTCCTTTTGAAAGGCAACGTGTTCGATTATAAATCAAGGATGCTTATCGGTGCTAAGATGAAGCATCGATGTACAAATGGATGCAGGAAAAAGGTGGAGGAGTTGGGCCTTGACTCTGCTTTTGCCAGTCTGAGGCGAGCGCGGCGCCATTAGACAGCTTCACATTCTTTCAAGTGTTTTAATTAATCGTGACACTCTTGTCTCAAAAAACGTGCAATCGTTTTAACTCCGATTTTTGTATATTATTGACATAGTAGTTAACTAAAGCTCTGTGGTCGCATAATTTCTAGATGGGCCTCGTGATTTCCTGAACTGCTTTGCGCGTGTGACTTAACCCGTAACCGGAAAGGCTAGTTCGTTGGAAAAAAAACATAAAAGTACACTGAACCTTATTGTTGGTAAACTTCTTTAAAAAAAAATGAAGAAATCTTGAGACATTTTGCTTAAAACTGCAAAAGCGCAGAGAACAGAGAAATGAGAAGCGCGTCGGCCATTGTTGAAGGACGCGTAATACAAAAAAAAGTGCTTAGCGGCTAATTGAGAGACACTGTCTCCCGCCGCTAGTAAAAGATTAAATCCCAGGGGGTGGGGCCAAAAAGGGCCCAGGGTGGCAACCCTCAGTGTAATGATTGCCTCTGGTGCAATCATTACCCTGTGTTTTGCCTAATCTACGATGCAAAACGACACGCACCAATGTAAATTGGAGGCGGAGCCGTGAGACGACTTCTGGGATTCCAAGAAGCTCTCATATGGCGAGATCAGCGCATGCGCTGCCTACATCAGGCCGAGACCTAAAAACACATATTTCCACTTCACTCCATACCACATAATGCCACCCCAGTTTAGAGCCAGCCATATGCACACCAGTCTTCACCGTACTCCCCATGGGAACAGTCCAGCCTGAACTGCCAAGCCAAGTCCTCCCTGGACCATAAACAAGCATCCTGGGGCCCACTTCAGGGTATCACTCATCCGCCGGGCTAGCTTGAATCCAGTGGCACAGTGACCCATCTGGCTTTTCAGGGTATGTCCCCTCATGGACCTTCCCTTCGACGGTACTTGTCTTTTCAGAGACAATGCGGACTCTGTGTTGGAGTGCTGTAAGGACTTGTGGGCTACGGTCAAGTCCTGCCCCACGTCCCGAGTCTACCTTTTGCTGGCACAGAAGGGGCTTTCAACCACGCCAACCTTATCTCCGCCGCCGTGCAAGGTTCCCAGCCTCTGTGTGGATGAAGGCGCGGTTCCTGCCAGCCTTGTGGGTCGAGTAGCCAGTGGTCTTGTCCCGCAACCACTACCCCTTCTTCTCCTCCCGTCTCCCCTTCAGCAGCTGCATCCTCCAAATCTTCCCGGTCTTGCCCTTTTAGATCATGACTGTCTAGTTGGTGGCAGGATCCACCATCACCTACACCACTGGCAGTCCTTAATATCAGACACGTGGGTTCTGCAGATCGTCCGAAGTGGTTACTCCCTTCCTTTCGAGATTACCCCTCACTTTATGCCTCCATCCTATGACCAGCTGATGGAGGATCATCTGTCCCTGCTCCGGGAGGTGGTCATGGCTTTCTTGACCAAGGGAGCTATAGAGTTCAGGTTTCATTAGTGCTGTGCATGCTATTCCCCCTACTTTCTGGTCCTGAAAAAGGCCTTTGTTCGAGGCATGGGAGCTGTAAATTGTATACTTTAACATAAATCGCTATCTGTTGTTGGGCTTGGATGTTTGCAGTTGTTTTTGTCGTAGAAGTCTTTGTTAGTCACGAGATAGGTGACTTCTCCTTATGGTGACAGTGCACATGGGCATCGACTCCATCCCCAGATTGTTTTTATCTGCCATCAGGTTCGGATATGTCCTGCTGTGCTCCAGGTCGGTGTCATTATTGAAACCCCATTCGCCGCGCAATCACCTACCACTCGACGGTATTGTCTCAATCGCGTTTCCACATTCTCGACTCTACAATCAAAAAGAATTTCGATAAACTACAACGTGGGTCGTTGGCCTACCTGCGCCGATTATGATGGAAGTCGATGGAACGGACACCCTTCAAGAAATGTCCCCAGTGTGGTGCTAAATTCCCACACTCTGACCTACACCCAGTGTGTAATCTCTGCCTCTCTCCGGGGCATTGAGAGGATACCTGTGAGGCTTGTTTACCTCTCCAGTCTAAGAAGACCATCCGTGATAGTCTGACTCAACGCCACGAAATGCCCAGAGGAAGCGGCTTCATTCGGGACATCTTCCATCCACGCCCAACAGCCTTTCGGAACAAGCCCAGGAAGATTCGGTCTTAGTCTCCACAGATGAATCCGACACCGAAGACTAAGTCACCTCAGCTCAGCGGACCATGAGTACTGAGACCCCTGCCCCATCCAAGCCCAGACCAAAGGCTCCGGTAATAACTTCACCACAAGGCCTAGATCCACACCGGTCGAACATTTCAGATGCCCCTACCCCGGGCTCGGCTATGAAAACCAAAGACAAGCCTTCAGGCTCAGGTCAACCACACTCCAGTACCAAAAAACCACCTTCGGCACCGAAGTCCAAGGTCACCGATATACCACACATACCACCATCGGCACCGAAACAGCTGAAGGACAAACCCTCGGAGCCGAAGCAAAAGGGAAAAAACTTCGACACCGAAAACATCGGAGCCAAAACAATTCAAGGAAAAACCTTTGACGCCTAAACATCTGAAGCAAAACACTCCGGAACCGAAACAATCGACACCGAAGTCTTCGGAACCACAAAAGGTTTCTACAACGGACTCTATCCCTATACCTAAACAGTCTAAGACTCCTCATAGGGAGAAATCTTCAGCACCGAAAAAGAACACCGGCTCCGAAGAACTTTTTGTCCCGGATCCAAACCAAAAAACTATTTATATCCATCCAAAGACTGGTAATATTCTTTCGAACCAACCTACAAAAAGGAAACCGGACCATTTGCAAAATTCACCGATTCCGGCTAAAAGAATGGACATGGACATGGGCACTAACACCTCTCCACATCCTCCATCTCCACCTGTTGATCCCAATTTACTTATCTCTCCAGTACACTCTCCAGAACACACTTTTCCACTCACAACCAGAGGATAGTGATAATGGAGATGACGACGGACAAGGGGATGATAACATAATACCACAACACAATGATGACAATGATAATCCCCCACAGGACCCAGATCCATGGATGGACTATAACACAGATCCTGACTTAACAGACCCAGATCTTAATCCCTCTAAGCCATCCACGCCAGACGATAATGTAGGGTGTGCCCAACTGATCAATAGGGCCACAACAGATTACGGAGTCAATCAACATTCTGACCCTGTAGAGGAGGATTTTCTTTTAGATACTTTTGCTCAACCACAAAAAACCTCACTTGTCCTACCAATGTTAAAAGGACTCATTAGACATGCACCAGAGGTGTTTAAGGACCCTGTCAGAACTAGGGTTCTTAACCCAAGGATAGACGAGAAATACAAAGCTGCTTCCAGTGACCCTATATACATTAAGGGTCAGCTTCTTTTAGATTCCCTGGTAGTGGCCAATGCATGCAAAAGGGCCAACTCTCAAGGTTCGGGTGACGCCCGCCCCCTGATAAAGAGTCCAAATTCTTTGCCTCAGGCAAACGTATGGCGTCTCAAGCTGCAAACTTTTGAAAAATAGCCAATACACAAGCTCTCTTGGAAAGGTATAATAACTAGAGAAACTCATTCAACACCTACTAAACCAATACAAAGACAAGGGCAACGACCTCATACAGGAAGGCAAATGAATCACAAACACATCAATCAAATGTGATCTAGACACCGCGCAGTCAATACTAGCGTATTGTTATGCAGACAGGGTTGGCTCAGGATATCCGGATTTGAACAGGAGGTGCAAACCAGTATCCTTAATCAGCCCTTCGACTAAGAGCACCTCTTTGGCCCTGGAGTGGACACCTCTTTAGAGAAGATGAAAAAGGACACTGAGACTGCAAAGCTCATGGGAGCCTTGCAGTTACCTTCTTCTAGAGGCTCCTTTCGACGCTCCTTTTATAGGGCTGGCTCAAAAACCAACACACCAGAGCACCCATCCTCATCTTACAAAAGCCCCAATCAAAGTTCTTTTTCCAAAGGATACTTTAGGGGAGGTACAGGGGTAACAACAACAAGGCCAGAGGCCGGGGTTTTAACACCCGCAGCTCCCCTACCACCAAGCAGTGACATCCCTGCACTCCCCCCGACCACTCCACACCTGTCGGGGATGCCTTTCACAGTTCCTACCCGTCTGGAATTCAATCACCACAGACAGGTGGGCGAGACAAATTATCCAGTACTGTTACTGCCTGGGACTCACGTTCACTCCCCCACACATTCCTCCCAAACACCGACCAATGTCCGCAGAATATTTGAGACTCCTCAAATAGGAGGTTCTCTCCCTACTGCACAGAAACACAATAGAACCAGTCCCCTTACCCTAACAAGGCACAGACGTTTACTTACTCTACTTTCTGATTCCAAAAAAGGATGGCTCTCTCAGGCCAATATTAGACCTCAGACCCCTAAATTTCTGCAGCTAATCAGACCACTTCCACATGGTCACTCTCCAACAGGTGCTCCCACTACTTCAACAAGGCGACTTCCTCTCCACTCTAAATCTAAAGGACGCCTACTTTCATATTCCTATTCACCCCTCTCCCAGAAAGTATCTCAGGTTCATGGTGAACGGACAACATTATCAGTTCAAAGTCCTCCCATTCGGGGTAACCACAGCCCCCAGACTCTTCATCAAATGCCTTGCAGTGGTAGCAGCTCATTTAAGAATGCAACACATCCATGTGTTCCCTTATCTGGACGACTGGCTCATAAAAGCCAAATCTCACAACAGTTGCATACAGCACACGCACAGGACTATCCATCTACTTCACGACTCTGGTTTCACGCCAAGTCCCACCTTCAACCATCCAATATACAGTAGTATCTAGGGGCTACTCTAGACACCTCAAAAGCTCAAGCATACCCCAATCTAGGCAGGATTCACTCCATGCAGACTCTAACATTACAATTTCAGCCTCCACACTCGTTGCCAGCTCGAGTGTTTATGCAGTTAATCAGGATGATGGCTTCTTGCATCCTCATCGTCCCTTACGCAAGACTCCAAATGTGTCCCTTGCATGAATGCTTTTCACATCAGTGGAACCAGGCTAAAGGTCAGCTGGTGGACAGCCGCACACATCTCTCTCTGCAGTGGTGGAATACACAAAAGCTTTCCAAAGGGCGGCTGTCCGTCGACCTGGTTCCACAGATAGTACTATCAACAGACACGTCGCTCACCGGCTGAGGAGCTCATCTACAAAGTCAAACTATTCAGGGCTTATGGACCCTTCGACAGAAACAACTTCACATAAATCACCTGGAGTTACGAGTAATCATTTTAGCACTAAAGTATTTCCACCTTTTGCTACTAGGCAAAGCTGTCCTAATACGTACACACAACATGACAGCGATGTATTACATCCAAATACTGGGGGTGGGTGGGGGACACTCTCCAACTCTCACGCCTAGCGCAAACCATATGGAGATTGGCTATTCCTCAAAAGATATACCTCTTCGCGGAACAAACAATCAGATCGCGGATCTGCTCCGTTGATAAACACAACATATCCACGAATGGGAACTTCAACCTCAAGTTCTTCTTTCATTCTTTCAAATGTGGGGACACTCTGACATAGATCTGTTCGCCACACATCACATCGCAAAATGCCCAAACATTGCCTCCAGGTATCCACACCCATTGTCCAAAGGCAATGCACTATGGATGAACTGGTCAAACAATTTTTCTTACGCTTTTCTGCCTCTCCCGCTCATTCCGTTAGTGTTTTGGAAACTCGAACAACATTCCCCCACAATGATCCTAGTTGCTCCAACATGGGCCCGACAACCATGGTTCTCAACCCTCTTGGAACTATCAGTAGTTCCACATCAAAAGCTACACCTCTCACCCAAACTTCTTACACAGAACCAAGGAGAGATAAGACATCCCGATCCCAATCAACTCCATATTGCGTTCTGGCTCCTGAGGTCCTAGAATTTGGCTACCTCAATCTCCCACCAGGCTGTATGAATGTCATCATAGAGGCTAGACATCCTACCACAAGAGCATGCTACGCACTAACGTGGAAGCGATTTGTTGTTTAGTGTACAAATAACAAATTCAACCCACTAGATGCTTCCATTCAAAACATTATCTGTTATCTCTTGCATCTACAACAATGTAATTTGGCATATAAATCTATACGACTACATCTAGCGGCAATAGCCACTTACCTCCAAAACAGACTACACTTGTCTCTATTTCGAATCCCTTCTATCAAAGCGTTCATGGAAGGACTTGAAACAATAATTCCACCTAGAGTTCCACCCTCTCCAGTCTGAAACCTCAATGTTGTCCTTACCAGGCTCATTGGCCCCCCATTTGAACCTCTACACAAATGTGAGTTACAGTTCCTCACTTGAAAAGTAGCCTTCCTGGTAGCTATCACATCCCTCAGGAGAGCCGGTGAACTCCAAGCATTAACCATACAAGAACCATTTTTACAAATGCATCATAGTAAAGTGGTTCTTAGGCCTAAACCAAAATTTCTACCCAGGTAGTTAATCAGTCTGTTGAACTCTCAGTTTTTTTCCCTCAACCTGACTCTGGCAGGGCGTGATCTTCACACACTAGACGTCTAGAGAACGCTACTATAATACATAGAAAGAACTAAACCTTTTAGAAAGACTAAACAGCTCTTTATATCTTTCTCTCCATCTCACAAGGACAAACCCATTTCAAAAAACGGAATTGCAAGATGGATTGTCAAGTGCATCCAAATATGCTATCTCAAAGCTAAACACACGCTTACTGTTCTCCCCTAAAGAACATTCCACACGCAAACTAGGGGCTTCTAGGGCATTCTTAGGGAACATTCCCCTAGATGACATCTGCAAAGCAGCAACTTGGTCTACACCACACACTACACACTATTGTGTAGATATGCAAGCAAAGTAACAAGCTAGTGTGTGCCAGGCTGTATTGAGAACAATTTTTCACACCACTACAACCGATACACGTTGCCACCACTAAGGAGGGAAAGCTGCTTTATAGGCTATGCTTAAGTATACAATCTACAGCTCATATGCCTCAAATGGGAAATGCTACTTGCCAGTATGCATCTGTTCTTTGCATGTAGAGCTGTAGAGTTGTATACGCACACCCACCTCCCCGGATACCTTTATCCGTTGCAGTATTATCTTACTTGGATACAATACACACTAACATCCTTTTTTAGGTCTCGGCCTGATCCAGCGCATGCGCTGGTCTCGGCCGAGACCTTAAGTAGGGCTCTGAAAAATGCTACTTAGCTGGCGATCAGCTTTCTAGAACGTGCACAAGAGCGCACACGCGTTATAGCAAGCTGATCGCCGACAACTCGCGTTTCTGAAGCTGCTAATTGTTTATTCCGGGAGACAATGGCACGTGTCATTGGTAAACTGTGCTGGGTGAAGAGAAGTTGTCGACACCGTAAAGCTGGTTTAAGGTGAGCCGTGTTACACTGTACGTTCCATCAGCTGTGCAACAAGTGGTCACACTCTTTCCTCTCTGCTGTTCATGGTTCGCTGTCAACCTCCCGCTGGGCTATCATCAGTGCAACAGGCGCTTTCACTCTTCCCTCTCTGCTGTCCAGGGCTCGCTGCCAACCTCCCGCTGGGCTTTAATAACGCTCGACCGTCATTGATGTGCATGTCTATTTCTCCACTTTGAAAGCTGACACCATTGACTCCGCTCTAGTCCGCTCTGTGAAGCGCGGCCAGTCACATGCCGCTTTGCGCCAGCGCTCTTCGTTCTCCTCACACACGCATTACGTTACTGATGGCATCCATGAGCAGCCTCATCCATACACATATCACTTTTCCTCACTTTAGGCACAGTTTAGCACAGAAAATGAGAGCTTATCCTATCCAGCTCTCTGACCTGTACTTTTCTCTTAGATCGATCCCTTGGTAGAGTACCTTCTACTGGCGATCTGACTGAAATCGGAAATGTAAACAACCGTCATTCCCTCATTGACCAATGATATCCTCGGTTATGCATCCATGTCAAACTTCACTGTAAAGGTGAAGCCAGTATTAGTTAACTGTCATACTTCTCTATCTCCATAGAGAGACTCAGTCAGTGATTACTCGTTAAAAAGGTTTTTTCACTGTAAATTGTCTTCAGTTTTGAACAAGGTGTCACTGTTATTTCTAGCATTGACAAGAGAAGACAGTAATTTACAGAGCTTGGAACAAACCTGTTAATATGAAAATAGTTACAAAAAGTATTTCATGCAGTCGCAATACAAGTTGTATCTGGTTTGTTTTCAGCCTTCTTTAAGTATGTTTATCAGATGTTATTTATTGGAATATGTCTTTTATATATTTGTGAATATAAAGACTGGACCTTTTGTAAGAAACGTTTTTTTGAAAAACAATGCACCTCCGAGTAACTGCTCTGGCCTGTTTTTTTAAAGCTCATGAAAAGGTAGCGCGACAGGTAAATGGACAATGAGATGATAATGTGTCTACATTTGCCTTCCTTATTTTTCCCTGTGTGTGTGGCAATTATGCAGTACTGTAAATTTAAAATCCTCCTCTTTTACGTTCCTCCTTCTTGAGATACCTGAGAGCCACTGACCCTTTTGAGTGACCCAGTAAATTATTTGTTTTTATCAGTTTAATTTGTATATATCATATTTATTTCTCCATATAGAGTGCCAGATTATAACTCAGAATTATTAGTAATGTATGGCAGTGTTTGTGAGAAGTTTATAATGGTTTAGGCGAAGTCAATTCTGGCCATACCAACTAATTGGAAAAACTATGAAGTTGTGTAATCACTCTCCCTTTATAACTGCTGATAAAACACACCATTCTATACACAGAGGTCACCCAGTCTGCTATTGTAATCACCCTTTACACCCTTTACAGAGTTCCTCTTGGGCTTGATGACAGCCAGTGTTTTATTCGCTTCCTAGAAAGAGTTGTGTAGTTTGGTTTGTTGGTTACCAGTGACTGCCTGTAAGTTAAGTTAAAAAAACAAGCACCCCCTCCCACCGATGACGGCTGATGGCAATCCAAACTGATTAAAATGGGTGACATCCAACCAGTTGCCCTGCGATACCGTGCTTATTTTGGTGCCATTTTTTTAATATGTATGTTATTGTTACACATATTAATCTGATGACTTCAGTATTCTTCTCCCAACTTTCCCAATTATTGTCTGTTCCTTCTGGAATAATATGCTGTTTTCGGCATGGTGCTTCGGTTCAGTTCACTGTAGCCATTGTATCTTTCTAAAACGATACTGGAAATGCACTTTTAAGTGCTAAGGCTCGTGGTCAAGTATTTTTATTTGGTGTTTCTTTTTTCCCATTCCTCTCTTGTTTGTCCTGGGGAGTATAAACTGTATCTCGGGCTACAGCAATCCAAAGCAAGTACACCTGCCTGGAAGAATCTATAACAAGCATTGGCATAGCCCATATACCTTGCCTTTGGGACCTTATAAGTCTTTAGCCATGCAACAGTTGATGTTATTGCACCAAGGATATTGTGATGCATAACTAAATACTTATAAGGTACCAAACCGAGACCTATTGGCTATGCCAATGTTTGTCTACTTTCCTACTAACTCCATTGTTACCCTTAATGGCAAAAAACAATCTGAGGATGGAGTCGATGCACATGCGCACTGTCACCATAAGGAGGAGTCGCCTATCTCGTGACTAACAAAGACTTCTTAGACAAAAACAAACTGCAAACATCCGAGCCCAACACCAGGTGTCGATCTATGCTAAAGTATATAACTTGACCGCTCTACATGCCAAGAACAGATGCATACTGGTAAATAGCATTTTTCTTTCCTATCATAGATCTCCGAGCTCTCAACTACTTCCTCAAAAAGGAGAAATTCAAGATACTCACATTGGCTCAGTTTTTGTCTCTCCTGGACCCAGGAGACTAGATGGTATTGTTGGACTGTCAGGAAGCCTATGTTCACATTCTCGTCCTGCCTGTCCATCGGCGGAACCTGCAGATTGCGGTAGGCCACGAGCATTTTTAGCTCACATTGCTTCCCTTTGGCCTTACCAGTCCCCCTCAGGTATTAACAAAGGTGATGGCCTTGGTTGCAGTTCATCTGCGCAGATCAGGAGTGCCAGTCATCCCCTATCTCGTCAATTGGCTGCTGAAGGCGGGCTCGCCCAGGCTGTCGTCTCTCACCTCCAATCTATGGCAGACTTCCTGCATTTGCTGAGGTTCACTATCAACATGCCAAAGTCACACCTTTCATCAGAGCGATTCTGGACACAGTGCAGTTTCAGGCTTATCCTCCTGAGCAGCGAGTCCAGGATATTCAGGCTATGATACTAATGTTTCAGCCCCTATCCTGGATTTCCGCAAAACTGACTGAGGCTGCTGAGCCTCATGGCCTCTTCCATCCTGCTAGTGACAAATGCCAGAAGGATAGGCTGGCTCTGCAGTGGGACCTGAAGTTCCAGTGGGTGCAGCCGGAGGGTAATCTCTCTGACATGGTCCAGATCTCGGCGAGAAATACAAAGGAGCTGCAGTGGTGGCTAACAAACCGCGATTGGGTCAGTGACTGACCCCCTAACTATTCCCCAGCCAGATGTCACAGTAGTGACAGATGTGTCACTCCTGAGATGGTGCTGCCACCTGGGAGAGGTGGAGATCAGAGGACTCTGAACTCCAGCGGAATCTGGGCTCCTCATCAACCTGTTGGAGCTCCAAGCAATCCAGGCATTAAAAGTCTTCCTACCCTCCATCAAGGGAAGACTAGTTAGTACAAGTGTTCGCAGAGAAATCCACCGTCATGTGGTACTGTAACAAACAGCAGGTATGGTCATTGCCCCTATGTCCAGAGGCCCTGCGTCTCAGGACATTGCTGGAACAGCAGGGTATTTCCCTGTTTGTTAAACGCATGGCAGCCCCCTGAATATCCTGTTTTCTTAACTTGGGTCCGCGTTGAGAATAAATGTCGGCTAAGAAACTACATTCTTGGTGAAGGATTCGTAACACTGTGACACCTCCTTAACAGATAGCCAAATTTAAAACATTAGCTTCTTCAGTAGAAATCGACCTACTCTGCACACTTTACAGTTGAGCCAGGGATTATTAAAAAAGAAAGAAAGCATCTTCCTAGATCAAAAATACAGTGTAGCAAAGAAACCAAAAATCGATTTTTAGGTCTAGCCTAGCAGCGCACATGCGAGGCATGCTGTATTGATGGATTAGGCTAGTTCAAAGCTTATCCACCACTAGGGCCACAATGGAGGAGACTGGTTGAAAGTAAAACCTCTTGAAGGTGGAGTCAGATGACCAGTTTGCTGCTTTCAGAATGTCCTCAAAGTGGGCTCCTAGTGCGCAAGCTTTTGATGCCATGGCACCTCTTGCAGAGTGCGTACCGAAGACCTTCGTGTCGATGACAACTTCAAGCATCACCCAGGGAACCCATCTTGCAATGGTTGGGGATGAAACTGCCTGAAACTGTTTCCTCAAAGCAATGAGAAGTTGCCGTTCGCCATGTGGGTGTACATCCGTTGTCATGGCCTCATCTTGCTACACAGAGTTTGGGAACTCCTGGAAAGGCCAGGTATGAAATAACCAGCGACTGGCATTTGAAAGATAGTTGCTTGCTCGACAATATTTGTTGCTAGGCCATTCAGATAGCAGATGCAACACCTTATTAACGTCCCATAGGACTGAATATCTCAGTTCCGTTTGAAGGGAAAGGCAAATATATTGTAGCCGCTTCTTTACCAATGGGTCGCCTCCCACAGGGTGATCTCCCAAGGCAGCGTGTCCAGCTGAGGTTGCGGACCGGAAACCAGTCCTGTTGCCAGTCCCTCAAAAGCTAACTGGGCCAGGAAATTCAGGATATGGACAACGTCTGCCCCCACAGAATCCAGACCCCGTTGGAGACACCAACCCACCCACCAAGACCATGCCGATTGGTATTGCTTGACCGTGCCGTCGGACCGGGAGAGGAGCTCTGCAGCGTTTCTCGAAAGTCCCGGGACCTTCCATCGAGCCCGGTAATCCTCCAAGCCATGAGCGGTAGGGATTCACTCGCTATCAGAGGGCGAGGATTGCCCGCTGGATCGCTCAGGAGATGAGGGAGCGGGAGTAGACTAATTGGAGAAGCCCAAGAAAGTTCGATCAGAGTGGAAACTAGGCTTGCGCTCTCCAGACTGGGGTTATCATCATCCTTCTGCCAGCGGGCCTGTGTCGTCAACCGCATTATCCTGGCAAAGGGGGAAAGGCATTACCCTGTTCTGTGTACCAATCCTGAAGGAACATGTCGGGGGCAGTCACCCCCGGATCCTGTCTCAGCTGAAGTACCTTGGAAGCTGGTGGTAGAGACGAGACGCAAACAGCTCGACGGAGAAGGGTCCCGGAACATCGGCGGAAATAGTTTTCATAAGCTTGAGTCCCGAAGAGGCAGCATTGCCAGTCTGCCACCTGGTTGGCCACTCCCGGGAGATGCTTCACCGTCAGCGAAACCTGATGTGACAGACAATATTCCCAGAAGTCCTTGGCGAGATCTGCCAGGGCCTTGGAGCGAGTCCCCCCCAGGTGGTTTATGTAACGGACGGCCGCCATGTTGTCCATTTTCAGGAGGACACAGGACTGGGCTCTCCCTCTTGTCCAACATCGGACCACAAAGGAGCCCGCCATCAGCTCCAGGCAGTTGATGTGGAGTGATCGATCTACAGTGGGCCAACCTCCTCCTGTGGTGAAATCCCCACAGCGTGCCCCCCAGCCCCAACCGCTGGCGTCCGACTCCATCACAAGGTCCGGCAGGGATCCGAAGATGGCCTGACCGTTCCATGCTTCCATGTGGGAAAGCCACCAATGGATTTCTCCCTTTGCCTCCTCGGACAACAGAACCTGCTGGGTGTAGATTAAACCCCTGCGCAGGTTATGTTATGTTAGGGCACTCTTCTATATCGCACGACTCACCCGGGGGCATCTCGCCGCTTACTTAGCAAAAATGAGGGCAGAAAATAGGAAGCAGTTAATGGATGTAAGTTAGAACAAAAAAGCTTTCAGCTGTTTCCTGAAGACCAAGTAGGAAGTGCATTTACGTAGGGCCATTGGGAGCTGTATCCAGTATTTGGGGGCAACATATGAAAAGGCTCTGCCCCGGTACGGGTAAGACGTATACGAGGGATCTTTAATAGTGCTAATAAGTTGGATCTAAGATTGCAGCCCGAGACCTGTTTACTGAGCTTCTTTTGTAAGTAAAGAGGACCCTTTCCATTTAGAGCATTGAATGTGAGGCAACAGATCTTAAAAAAGGACCTCTTTTCCACTGGAAGCCAGTGAACCTCTCTCAATAACGGGAGGGAAGGAGAGCCGTGAGGACGGTTTAGTATCATCCTTGCCGCAGTGTTTTTTTTGTCAAAGGTGTGTTTATTAGCATTTTTAGAACTCAAAAAACATGCGACAATCCCGCACAGCTTCCCACGCAGGGGGCAGATGAGGAATCCAAACAATGTATAGTTCAGGACCTCTGGAGGTAACGTAGAACAAGGCCAGTGGCGGCCATGACGCAGAAGGAACCACGGAGCATGGCGTGGGCCCACCTCCGATCAGGCAATCAGCAGAGTTTAAGTCATCATTAGAAACGTGGGTCATCTCTGAGCAGTAGTCTCAAGAGGCTTGGTCTGTCCTGCCCCCATGCTAAAAATAGAGCCACCGCGTGTCTAACAGTGTCTCGCCCACTTCCGCCAATAGAGCATTTCCATAGTCGAGGCGACTTATAACCATCGCCTGGACCACGGTTCTTCAATTTTTCTCCGGCAAGAAAGGTAGTATATTGCGCAGAAGGCGTAGACTATAGTAGCAGGAACTAATAGTAGTAATGTGCCCCTTCATAGTAAGGGTTTGGTCCAGTTTTAGTCCCAGGTTTTTTACTGAAGAAGTTGGGATGGGAGCCACTTCCAACCGATCAGGCCACCAGTCAGCCGTCCAGATGGTAGATGCTTTACCCAAGATCATAAGCCCGTTTTTTTTCGGGGTTTAGCTGGAGGCAGTTTTCCATCATCCACTTTGAGATGGCAAGCATACCTGCTGAGAATTACTTCTGCGTTTTGGGAGGCTGTGGTAGGAAAGGTGGCATATATCAGTTAAACAATTTTCATGGAAGTAATTAGCTATTGAATCTGAGTTCCTCAGACTCAACTGGTATCTGTTTACAGACTTGAGGTGACACAAATTATTTGACTACATTGAACAAAGCTTTGGAGGAATTATTCGATTGTTCAATTTGATCCAGAATGTAGGTTTCTCTGGCCACTTTTATATTTTTATGGTAGCTGGATAGAGCTAGTTTATAGTCTTGTCTGTCCGAAAGATTTTTTGTACTTCTCCAACATCTCTCTAGCACCTTGCAATTTGATTTGTCAATTTTCAACTCGCCTGAGTACCTGGGGACAGAAAGCCGCCGCAGGGCTGGGCTCTGATTTGTTTGAGGAATGACTAAATCTAATGCCGTCACTAATTTAGAGTTAAAACTTTCCAACAAGTCAGAGACATCAGGATCGTTGTATTCATGTTCCCTCCTATGAGGGGGGAACGCCTCCTTACAATATTCCAAGGTAGGTTCATGCCAGGGCCTGCGTAATTCTTTATTTTTCTGTTTTAAATGAACCATAGGGGTCAGTTCAGTCGGAGGTTGATAAGTAAACATGATCATACAATGATCGGTCCACGTGAGGGGAAATGGGGAATAGCTGCTAAGGTGTTCCATGTTGGTAAAAATTAGATCCAGAGTGTGCTCAGCTTGGTGAATGGGCCTGAGCACCCTTTGGGAGAGACCGATATGGTTAAGGCTGGAAATAAGCTTGTTTACCTCTGGGTTAGCAAGGTCTTCCCCATTAAAATTAAAGTCACCCAATAGGATAAACTTACTGGAAGCCAGGACCTACATTGCAATTAGTTCAATCAAATAATTGGCAACATTTACTATCCAGCCTGGCGGTTGATAGATTAATGCTCCATTCCAGGCATTCGAGGAGTACATAGTGATTTTAAAAATCCCCAGTCCCAAGTTGTCATTGCCTAAAGAGGACATCCATTGCACCTTTAGGTGGTTTTTAAAGGCAATAGCAAGGCCTCTCTCAGTTTTACCTACTCTATCAAGATGAATACATTTATAGCCCTCCGGTATTGCCAGGTTAATCGAGGGATGGTATTAGCCAAGTTTCAGTAATGAAACAGAGCTCAGGAGAGTGGGAGGAGATCATGTCCCATATCTCAATCGGATGTTTGGCTGGAGATCGTACGTTACATAGATTGTACTTGGGGCTGTCGGAGATTTGGGCAGGCTCGTTCAACAAGTCATGGTGAGACGCCTTGAGTCTCTGGAGTGCCCGAAAATGAAGAGGGCCTGAGAAAATTGCCTGAATGGAGGCCGACAACCACCCGGGCGATGCTTTGAAGGGAGGTTTGGCGCTTCTGTAAGATCTGTAGGATCTTGCGACAAATTGTCATCACTTTCCTGAACGGGAGGCTTAGCGTCGCCTCTACGGAGTTGATCACAAACCCTAGAAAGGTGATCGAGCGAGAGGGAGGGAGGCAGGACTTTGTCTGTTTTTTTAAAATTCTTTTTATTGTTTGAAGAATGGTATCATTCAGAGCAAATTGCTGCATCGTGCATATTTCACATATTCAGTACAGTTGGTAAAGCTTTTACAATTGCGATGTAGAACATTAGGATGTAGGTTTTTAGTAAATGGTATAACAACGTAGGCTATCGGCAGTACCTCGGAGAGTAAAATATTGAAGCATATTCGACAATATCAAAAACATGGCATGAAAGGCTAGTGTATCAATGTACGGGATGACAATTTGGTGACAAAAAACAACAATGGTATGGTCATCAAGGTTCCACTAGACATTAGGGGCGACTTGTACATTCATGAGACCGAGAAAGTACGGTGGTTACTAGCGGTGCATTAGACATGAGAGACAGAAGGTCTAACAATGCATCAGCAAGAATCATCATACTTTTAAATTTAGATCACCCCTCTGGATCTCGGCCGCCACGCAAGGTTACGGTGGGCTAGCAGGCTCAGGAGACAACAGCGCTTCTCTCTCTCGCACCCATTGAAGGAATGGTTCCCAGATGTCACGAGGGCGAGAGGCAGTCTGCATGGATTGCCAATAAATCTCAATTTGAGTGTGACCATAAGTCACGTCTGATAGCCAGTCTTTAAACTTGGTAAGGGTCCTGCGCCCCCAGCGGATTGCTACCTGGCGTCTCGCATATAGCAACAATAGAGCATGGAGTTTGCGACGCTTGGGTTCTGTATCCGCCACCCACCCCAATAGTCCCAGCAGTGGAGAAGGCAGGTCCGCTCTCGTAAGTATCTGGTTTATTGCAGTAAAAACTGCCATCCAGTAAGTATGCAGAGATGGGCAACTCCACGCCCGTGCAGGAAGGAGGCAGCCTCCACACCACATTTCCAGCAGTTATTGTCCTCCCTTAGACCCATGCGGTGTAGAGAAACAGGGGTGCGATAGAATCTCTGCAGAAATTGAAGTGGATTAACCGGAGTCTATAGTTAGGGGAAAGTTCTAACAGTTGTCTGCAGCAAAAGGACCATTGGTCGTCCGTCAATTGCGGGTCAAGTTCAGCATTCCACAGTTGCAGCATAGAGTTTGGAGTGGCAAGGGGAGATTGCTCTTCCATTGCATTGTATAAACGGGATATCAACTTTTTCGGGGAGGCTTTGGCAAGAACGTTCTGGAGAGCTTGGAGCTGTGGAGGCTCCTCTGGAAAGCAGTCACTGAAGGCCCTACAAGAGGACTTCAGTTTATGGTACATGAACTTGTCTGTGAAGGACTGGGTCTGTCCAGTCTTCCCCCCAACTGTATATCGCGGAACATGCCACCAGGATAGAGATCAGCAAATGTGTGTAAAGTCGTCCCTGCTAATGAAATATCCCCCCTATTTTCCTCCAGGCATGGTAGCATTGGGTTTTGTCTGAGAGGAATAGCCGGCGCGTATAAAATAGAAAGACCTGCACGCCTTCGCAACTCCTGCCAAACCCATCGCAACATGTTCGCAGTGTCTGTCTAGTGATGGTCTAGGGGTTTTGTGATAAAGAGCTACACTTAGTGGAAGTGGGGATACTGTGTCCATTTCCACCGCACCATGCGGTTGGTAGGGGGTGGGGTAAGCCCAAAAGTGTGCAAATTAGGCCTGTGCGCATAAGGCATACAGGTGCATGTCAGGCGCACGCACCCATGCCACCCTGTCTCAATGGTAGTGTCAGGAGCGTCCAGGACAGCCTAGCCTGTCCGCCCGCCCAGATCAAAGCTAGTAGAAGAGAGCGCAGACAGGTGAAAAAATGCTTCGTCAAGGGGATCGGGATGTTGACAAAAAGGTACAGGAATTTCGGCAAAACCACCATTTTTACAAGGGCAATTCTACCAGCAAGAGATAACGGCAGCTTTGTCCAAATGGCCACCTTCCCTTCCAGCCAAGCCACAGCTCTGCCGAAATTTGCGACTTATCCACACTCCCAGATACTTGACTTCATCCGCCTCCCACCGTAGAGGGAATTCAGATTGCACCTCTTTAGTGTTATCAGTTAGTGGAAAGATGACCGATTTGGCCCAATTAATTGAAATACCAGACAGACCAGCGACTTTTACAAATTCGCGGAGCAACGGATCCAAGTTTTCAGTTGGTTTCGAGACATATAAGGTCACGTCGTCAGCATATAGGGAAATCAGGAGGCTGCGGGTGCTAAAGCCTATCCCACGTGCAGTGTGGTGTTGTCGGATTCTGGCCGCTAGGGATTCCATCGCAATGGCGAACAGAAGCGGGGATAAAGGGCAGCCCTGTCTCGTACCCCGGGAAACAGCAAAAGGTGCAGGTATTAGACCATTTACTCTCACCCTCGCCCTAGATGCTGTGTAGAGAGGACGAATAAGCACTATGAACATTGTGCTAAACCCCATACGTTCCAGAATTTGGAAGAGATATGGCCATTCAAGAGAATCGAAGGCCTTTGTAGCGTCTAAAAATATCACTGCAGCTTGTACAACTGGATGAAGGTAGTGTAGTACCGAGAAAACAGTCCTTAGGTTATGTGAGGTTGCACGGCCTGGTATGAATCCCGATTGGTCGGGAAGGGCTATCATTGGAAGTAGCGGCAATAAGCGGTCAGCAATAATTTTCGCATATATCTTCACGTCCACATTTATAAGGGACCAAGGCCTGTACGAGTCTAGAGATTTGTTGTCTTTGTCCGGCTTCAAAAGCGTGACAATAAGGGCCTATCTCATAGATTCCGGCAGTACCCCCTTCTCTAAGGTTTCGGTAAACACAGCATGTAATCTCGGCGCCAGCTCGTCCACATACGTTTTATAGAAGGCTGTGGTGAGCCCATCAGGGCCTGGGGCTTTGTTCAAGGGTAGACCCTTAATGACCTTGGCAATGTCTTGGACAGTGACCGGCAGGTCCATATATTTACGATGGGCATCGTTAAACCAAAGAGGGCGATGGAATCTAAATGGGTCTCGAGCAATTCCCGTGTCTGCACATGTGTGGATTCATAGAGTGTGGAATAGAATGCAGCAAAAGTCGCGAGAATCTCCTCCTGGCCTATAATCACGTCCCCACCGGGAGCAACTATGGTGTGCAATAGGAGGGGGATGCAGTAGTGTTAATGAGCCTGGCTAGTGTTTTGCTAGGCCTATCCCCCTCACCATACCTTCGCGCCTCCGTCTGCTTGCCTAGGAACTTAAGTTTGCGCTGCGCTTCCTCGGTATAATCTAGCAGTTTAGCTTTAATCTGGGTCGCAAGCTCAGGAGTGGGATAGTCGCAAAAGATTTTCTCAAGGTCTTTGAGATCTCTCTCCAATGCGCTCCGGGTACCCCTAATAGCTTTAAGAACACCTGCCTGACGAGCTATGCATTGTCCTCTAATTACCGCTTTAAATGCATCCCATAATACTGATTCCGCAGAGACAGAGCCGACATTGTTTTCAAAGTAATTGACAATATCTGACCTTATCTCCTCGGTGAAGGCAGTATCTAGCAAAGCGTGTGGTGGCAGGCGCCAGGCAAAGGCACGAGTAGGGGCACCAGGAATTTTCAATTCAAGCAGGCAAGGGGCATGGTCGGACAGCGACCGGGCCAGACCCTCCACACCAACCGTCCAGGCCACTACATCTGAAGTCACCAGCCAGAAGTCCAGTCTCGACCAGGCTCCATGGTGACTAGAAATACACGTGCCTTCCCTACCTTTGGGGTGCCTCACCCTCCAAATGTCTGTCCTGCAGCCAAACAACCCATCACCTCGACCCTCCCTCCACCCACACCAACCCCCCAATCAGGTTGTGATAAACCCCCCCCCCCCAAACGCACATGACGTGAGAACAAGTAAACAAAGAAACAGCGGGAGACACCCCTCGGGGGCCAGGCATCTCGAGCATACAGCCCCGTTTGCAGAGGGTGACTGCGTTCCATTTATTAAGACCTGAGGCACCTAACGGCAATTAAATCTACAGTGACACAGGTGTTGAGTCACGCATCAGAGGCATAATGTAGAAGGCAACCATAACAGATAAAACAGGTTTGATATTGAGGCTACACAGTAAAGCGGAGCGAGGTGCACATTGAAATATTCAGTACTATCATGAGTCAGCGCTGCGCTCTCAATAGCAATACTGTAGTGTAGTTCCTATTATCCCAATAGGCTCTGCGCATTGGAATAATACCTTCAATAGTATAGGCCTAGACCAGACGTTAACTAGGTCTACTACTGTCGATATTAGACTTAAAGTTTTGGGTTTGCCAGCTAGCTCAGAGTTCACTAGAAACTTTCTCGAATAGGCAAGGAGGAGTTGAACCTCCCTGGATAGACAAGAAGGGATTTAGTTTCTGACAACCATAGAACATGACAACTTTGCTCTCCCCTAATCAAGAGTGTATCTCTAGAGTCGTGTGAAAACAAAAGACGACTTATTTTACTCAGTCAGTACGTGCATTCTTAGTCTCACCAGATTGTAGAGAAAAGGAAGAGACGGGCGTGTTCAATAAAAGATGTTATTTATTGATCAGTCTCTTTTCTCATACAAGAGAAATGGATCGATATTATTGCAATACTTATGGTTAAGTAAAGTGCATACATTAAAAGCAGAAGTATAAAATAATACTGTAAAAACATTGATATGGTTTCTAAGCCATATGATGGTTTAAAATGGATAAAATAGATACATACACATATACATTTGACTAATCGTACTCAACTGGTGTTTCTAACTACGCCTACCCCAGATGTACCTGACCTAAGCCTAATACGTGGGCGGGAGTAGAAAGTAGCAGTTTAAGTTAAGTGTGTTTTGCCAAGTGACTGACTAAAGAATTCTCTGCAAGGGGTTATTCAGTTCTGTACCTGGAATCTAGGATGAATGAGGGATGGTATCTCTCGTCTCTGGTCTCGATATTCCAGGCTGCCTGCGAGGGCTACCCGGAAGCGCCGGAGCTGGATTTCTCGGCAGGAGAAAGCAGCGTCTCGTTCTCAGCGCGTCAGGAAGGCGGGGCTGCACCAGCGGGGTCTGCTCTGCTCTGGGCTTCGGCAAGTCTGGCTGCTCCGATCTCCTCACCACCGCGTGTGTTTGCATAGGGCAATATCGGTAATATTTATACCTTTAAGGTGCCGAGATTGACGTAAGGATGGACATAGATACGTCAATAAGGATGTCATACGACCTGGTCGTTAGCACATTCTTTTGCTGAAGTTCTCGGTGAAATCAAAACAATGGCCGCAGGGTTTTTCCCAGGTCTGTCATAGGTTTGATTTGTTTTGAGAACTCCGTATGCCTTATCAGGGGCTGGAGGAATATCGCTTGTCTAATTAGATGGCAAGCGTTATGACCTAATCAGATAACACGTTCCTGTGCCGTAGTGGGGCTTAATCAGATAACGGTTCCTGCATCATGGGGGTTTTCTGCCTCATGGGATGGCTGCTAGTTAACTTGTTAACCAGAATAGGGTCAGGAATAGGGGGATCGATACAGAACCTATAGGAATACATCACACCCACTCCACGCTAACTATGGACATATTTACGAATCTATGCATAGTAAAACATACTGTAGAGTATCGTGTATACCTTACCACCCCAAAATACATAAATGCATTTTGAATTTTATCAAATATACGGAAAAAACAGTCACATGTATTATATGCACTCAAGCTGTAGAACAACGCTAAAGTAATCACGCATATCTATACATTATCACTAATTTGTATATGAGAATTTACACATGAAATGGCTCTTAATACAGAAAAAAGGTTCGAGACCATTCCATCACAGAATAAAATAATTATGAACATACCAGCGGGCAGCTAATGTCTATTAAGTATCTAAAAATAGAAATTTTAGTTCTCTAAGAATAGTTCTTACTTTAAGCAGAAAATAAGTGTCCCGAAAAATTCGTAAAAATATTTTGTGGCTGCTGAAAAAAATTGCTGTCCGTGAACTGGAGGGAAAATTGTTCATGGTATTTTGCTATTCTAGTTGAAGGCCAAATTCAGGGAACGCCGTGTGCGAGCTTGCTCAAAAGTCTCTATTTCTGCTCTGGTGAGAACATCATATCATTTAGACTGTCGAAAAAGCTGTCAACAGCTTCCTGGGAGAGTTCCACTAACTCGGAAAAAGGTGTAACCATGCATTCGTGCGCATGATTGTCTCCATTGACGTTTTCATTAGAATTGTTGACAGAAGGTCGTACCTGATCAATGCTGCTTTCATCTTGAACTTCACTACCCCTTAATCGTAGTGGTGAAGCTTCCACGAATGCCGTCATCAGGATTGGTAGCCGTTGAGGGCAGCACAAAGCATGAGCCTTTATTGGACTCAACAATGTTTCTGCATCCATTGGCGCATCCGATTGTAGCGTCAGACAGGTGTCTAACACGCATTCTTCTCCGCATAGCAAGCACCTTAATACAGGTAAAACACATCGTTGCCACATTGGTCGAAATGAAAGAAACCAAGTCATGTTCAGGTCTCTAAGCCGGGATAGTCCCAGGATTTTTGATATCCGGTCCCGGTATCCAATGGCTAGGATTGTTTCTTCCCTTGTCGCAGGTGTTTTGTCTGTGACATGGTTTGCCATAACGAAATATGAGGACTAGGAATAGGATTCCTGCAAATAGTCCCAAAATGAGGGGAAGTCCGCCAAAAATCGAATGGACGAAATCTGGAAAAATACCCAGTATGGCTTTGAATGGTGTTAATGCCATCGAAAATACTGTCTTAAATACTTTTGAGACTCCACTGGTATCAGAAATATTTAAGATTTCATTCAGGATTTCTGCGAAATGTATGGGGGAATTAGTTGATAACAATGAGTGAGTCTCTACAGTCGTCCTTGCGACCAGGAGATCATACGTTTCTTTTGATGACGTGAGCCTGGTCGGCGTCTGAAGAAGCACTGTTTTCATTCTGCTTAAAGTATCTATTCGAATAGAAGTAATTTTAAAGTTGGGCCATGCCCTTGCCTCCCTGTCTGGAAGGGAGCTGGGGAACAATAAGCGTCCACAGCACTTGACCTTCGCAGTCGTAGTTACGAGATAAGGAGTCCCGGGCATAAGACTACAACATCTGCGGTCCACAATTAGAACGTAACTCCCATTATAGAGTCTTTGAAAGAATGGTTCTATCTCTGTTGCAGGTGCGCCTAGTTGGTGACATGAAAGGTTATTTGAGTTCCCTTCACAGGCTCCATGCAAACTAATTCCGTTACACAGAAGTGTACCGCTTAGTGACATCGCACAATTATTGCCACTAAGAAACACTTTCTGTCCTTTATTACTGACACATGCATGTGAATAGGGCAAGTTCCATGTTGTTTTAATGTACCCTTTTCCCAATTTTTCGTACATGCCAGCCTGTATATATTTTTGGCAGTATTGAAACCTGAAGGTAGATATTGGAATATTAATTATCCCATGTATTATCCATTCACTGACAGGTCGTTCTGACATTGTCACTGGTAATCTCTCGAGTTTCTCAATGCTCAGGATTGTATAATCAGCACCCTTCTGAGCCATACTGATCTGTTTATCAGTAAGGTTAAAGATATTGAATAGTGACGTTGTGTTGATTAAACGCCAAGGCACATAGCCTGAACGAAGATTTTGTAACGTCCAGCCAAGCTGTACAATAGAACGCAATTGGGACTGACCGTGTTGTAACAACAGTAAGTCTTGCGATAATATGTCGATTGCTGAAGACACAATGCTGTCCAGAGAAAAAATTCTGGAGGACAGAGTCATTAACCCATTGTCCACTACAGAAAGTGATTTTTCCAAATTAATACGGTCAATTTCCCGTATTCTTTCTGCTGTCTCAATTTGAGTCACCTTCCAGGCCTCGTTGTATGCTGCATATACAGAGGCTGCTATGAAACGTTTCTGACGCTGTTTGCGCGGTCCCATAATGAAATCACGCAAGTCGGCACCATCAGTAAGTAAAGTTAGGTGTTGCTTAATTTCTGCCAGTGTGGAAGTTTGTAGCCATTGAAGGCATAATTTGCCCACACTGTAGGTGGTTATTATTCCTTGGTGTTGTCTTTGGGAATATCTAGGGTCTGGCCTGGTCATTTTGAACCCCTGTGTTTTGTTCAGGAATCTGTCTTGACAGTTATTAGTATCTGTGGGCCAGATCAACCACTTTTTCCAATCAGGATGTGTTCTGTTTTGGTTTAATACGTAATTTACGTCTATCTCTTCATCTGTAGAGCTATTGCTGTTCATTGTTGGTTTTGGAATAGACGGTTTATTTAAGTCTTTGATTTTGGCTAGGCCAAGACAGGTAGTTTGTTGAACAGTGTCATTTAAAAATATAATTTGTTCTGGGATCATGCAGGCTCTAAACAAAGATTCTATACCCTGTACTTGCCATTCTTTTGTACCCCAAACACTCTTTACTTCAACGTTTTTGTCCCAATAATCCAAACCAAAAGTATTCATTTGTTCAAAGAATGAGTCTGAATATATCAATTTCGTGTTTGTTATCATGGTCTTTGTCCCTGTCTTATTTGACAATTTGAAATAAAATGTTTCAGCATTACTTGTGTTAAAACCTGAAAAGTATGAATATTTGTCATAAACGGTTCTTGAGCTTCCTTTTGCAGGGGTTGCACAATGTTCCCATTGATTATAATTTAAAACATTTCTAGGTTGTGCAGATCTATGTAGAAAATGGTTACCATAGTGGTTATAACAGTACATACTATCATAATTTGTCGAACCCTGCAAATAATCATGTTTGGTAAATTTAGCAGACATCACTAAGTCAGACATCATATTATTTATACTTTCAAAGTCCCAATCATCAGCAAATGAGCTTGGTTTTACAAAGTCACTCAACGAGATCTTAATTTGGTGTGGATATTTCAGGATTTCAACCGGACCATAAATTTCGTAGTCAGTGTTGTCCCATGCTACCCCACCCGGTATAGGATTGGCTGTGAAGTTGACTGAAGAAAGTTCTCTTTTCTCGACGTGTGAAGATGTGTGTGGTTTGAGGATCAAGTTGATTTTCTGACTTGCTGTGTCCATTTTAGCATATTTTCCCTCAATGAAGCGTCCCAAAGTTAGTACCATGATGAGCCAAAGTATGAGGATAAATGCACCAAAACCCACCCAAAATTCAATCCATGGAGAAATCAGATATGTTTCTTTCAGTTGTTTCAAAAGTACTTTAACTTTATCTTTAAAGGTTTTTGTTGATGGCTGTGTTATTGATTCAGTGAAGCCTTCAGAGGAATCATCGAAGTTTATGAAGTAGCCGGATGCAGTTCTGTCAATTGTTCCAATTGCTTCAGGATTACTGTTTCTTGCATAGTCGTTTGTTACTTCATTATAGATTGGTGTGTCTCTGCTAAATGTTTTTATTTGGGTTTTCAGAGGTCTAAGTTCCATTGCATTGTTGCATAGTCCTTGTTGTAGTTCTGTAGGCGTTTCGAATGTGATTAGCCTCTTAGATTGAACCTCTGTGTTTGTAGCAAATCTTGGTGTTCTACTACTTTTCGGGAGTCCACTTGGCCTACTATTTGTTATCGGCCACATGATTGTGGTTTTACCAGGTCGATGGATACAACTCGGTTCTCCTTTTTACCAGCAAGCGGCGGTAGTACAACTGATCTTGTCCCGTTGATAGACTAGACAGGAACTGCTTTTCTGTAAGAAGGCCCAAATTCCTTCTTTACCGCGATCTTTTCTCTGATTAGATCCCCGACTTTTGGAATCCAGACAGGTCTTGCTGGGACAGGTGGTGGTTCTTCAGTGGTTGTTGGCTGCTGTTTCAACTTTATGTTGCTCAGGTCTTTTCTTGTTTCGTTTAAGTCCTGCAAAATAGCCAAACGATCTTTGATATCAAAGCATTTTTCCTTCACCACTGAAGTCTGACTGTCGAGGTCTAAGACTAACATCCTAGTTCCAAATAATAATTCGTACGGACTGAATCCCTTCAGAGAATTTCTTGGCAGGTTATTTAGACTACGTTGGACACTTATTAGATGTTTGACCCACCCAGCCCCCGAACCTAATATCCTTTCTGTTATAGATAGCTTTATGCCTTGGTTTTTTCTTTACACCATCCCGTATCCCTCAGGAAGGAAGTGAGAAGAGTCCCGCTGTGCTATGCTCATTTGGCCATGTTTCCCCTCAGGCTGGAGGGCTAGAGTGAAAACAATGGTCAAACGTAGCATGCTTCTAGCGTATATGCCATTTAGACTCGCAAATCTTTGTATAACAGTCCAGACGTCAGCCGAGTGCTGGTGATCTACATTATAAGTGTAAACTAGCCTGTATATGTTAATCGGACGCTTTGCTTTTTACTGTTGATTTTTTCTGGAGTGAAACGACACGGTATTACACCGTTTCTCTCACCACTGCGATTTCTGTTACAGTTTGGGCAGTTCTTTACAAACATGGTATGATGCAGGCTCATGCCTGGCCACCAGTACCTTGATTGTAATTCTTCGAGAATCTTTTAGTTTGAGGTGTCTGAGACCCTCGCCCATATGTGCGTCTGCTATTAACAAGGTTCTCCTGTCCATGTTTGGAATCACTCTATCCCCCACTCCAGGGATTCGAGCAAAAGGGACGGAGTTTGCATCGATTATGTATGTATAATTGAGTGGATAGTTGATCGGTAGCGCTGAGCAGTCGCCTTTTGATGACGTTTTCACCGCCAGCACTGTTTCACCGTCAATATACTTCACTGTACGCTTTTTTCGAGCTACGGAAGCCGATTTAGTTGCTACCGCTGTGGCTGTCTCAGCCAATGAATTCCCTGCAACGTGAACGCCATCACGCTGATGACTCAGTGAGTGTGTCACGTGAGTCTTTGGTAGTTCTTTTTGTAAAAGAGCTATTTGTTCCCAAAGCAGTTTCTGCTTTATTGTTGCATCTGTGTCCTCTTTGTAACCGTTTTTGAATCCATGTCTGCAAATCGTTGTTATATGATTTGACGCAGTAATATGAATCGGACACTGAGTGTCGGGAATTCGCGATCCACATTATCTAGCGCCATTTTCAATGCCATTATTTCAGTCTGTTGTTCTGAATTAGTTTCTACTGAGTGTGTTTTTGTTAATAGAGGTCTTAGTTTACCTCCGCGCCACACTTCTTTTGTAATCTCACATGTTGGGTTGTATGCTTGTTCTCCCCAAACGGAGGGTTGAGCATGTCCGTCTGTATAGATTACACAAGCGTATTGTCGTAAGGGCAGAATGTCGATAGGCAGAGGGAATGTTCTTTCATATTCTAGATTTTTCAATTCCTTTAGTTCTGGATCAAAGTAGTAGTATACTTTGTCCGTTGTAATTGAATTCACCCATTGTATCCATTCCGGATTCAATGATGTTGTTGGTAAATTACACGGTGTTGTTAATGCCTCAAAGGCTGATTCCGCTGTTCTGACTGTGATGTGTCTACCGTCCGCTTGATCTTTTTCTCTAGCTATTACGGTTTGAACTGCATGAACAATGTTTTCTTTAATGCTGAATTTCTTTTCAGCTTCTGTGTACAATTGTGATTTGAATGCAATTGGTACCTTTTCTCCCTTATTAGAGGTCAGGTATGTGAATCCGCATCTTCCTGGGATGACTCGAATCACAAGATTGCGTGTGTTATCACGTGTTTCTAATTTTGTTTTGATTAACATGTCTGTTTGTAAGGATCTCAGAATTTCTGTGTGTATTTGAGTCCAATTGGTTCTTTTAAAATCTGGTTTTATTAGATCATAAAGGGGTTTAACTCTGTTACTCTCGCTGAGAATACCCCTGGGCTATTCTTGTACCCCTGGGCTAACCGACAGAATTGTTTTTGAGTGCCATTTATTGAGAACGCAGACAAATATCTGCTCTCTGGTGCTATGTTTTGACAAAAGAATCCATTAGAGATGTCTAATGTTGTTTTGTATTTTTTGCGCACTATGTTATTCATTAGTGCAGCACTATGCAAATTTTGCACTGCAAAAGTTTTGCAACATGAGTTAAGGTGTCTGTAATCCAAAACTAGACGATATGAATTGTCTGGTTTGGAGACAGGAAACAAAGGGTTGTTCATCTGTGAGGTGCAAGTTTCAATCACCCCCTGGTATTCTAATTGATCTACGATTTCTTTTACCTGTTTTTTAGCTTCTTGCTTAATTGGGTACTGTCTTAGTGCAGTCGGTTGTGATTTTAACTGGATTTTGTGAGGAGGAGAGTCCTCATCCCATCCTACATGATTTTTATATAAAGCAGGAGCTTGAGCTACTGCCCACTTTCTGGCAAGTGTGTATTTTTTATGAATTGGGATATGATTTGAGAAGGCAGGCATAATTATTTCTTCGCCATGAGGGCACTCCCTGACAAACTCTGGTGGCCAGTCTTTTTCAGCTAGAAGGATGTCATAGCCCTTGGAGAGATTATCCCAAAATAGTCCCCTTATTTTTCTAGTCTTATCCCCTTCTATACGTAAAGTTATTTCATATATTTTGTGAGGTTTGCTAACTCTGGTGTCTGCAGTTTCCACTTGAAGATATTCATTCGTGTCCACTGTCTCCAGAAGATTCATAAGGACTTTGCGAGCTATGCTCACTCCTGCTGCGCTGTCTAGCATTGTCTGAGCCCATTCTCTGTTTTTCAGTTGTGTCCTCAGTATTCTCGCCATTGTTTACTACCTTGATACTGGCTACCTTCTTTTTTGGAAATTGTAGTTTCTTTTTTAGATGAGCAGATTCCTTGTCTTTGGACTTGGCGTGCTCTTCTCTTTGTTCTGATCGTCCTCTTCTTTCCGATTTCTGCGAGGAAGTCTGAAAAGATTGAGAGGGACGTGTATCAATGTCTTGATATCTATCAGGCTTCTTTATATTATCCCTATTCCTAAGGTTATATCTTTTCCCAGAGGGGTCACTTTGGGGTGACCTGTGTCTCTGGTTCGGAGATTTTTCTCTCCGCCGAGGAGACCTTCCTCTGGACTGGAATTTCTTTTCTTTAGGATTGGATTGTTTGTTTCCATCCCAGCTCTTTTTTTGTGATGTTGAATTATTATTAAAAAATATTTTTTCAGGACTTTCAATCAGTTGAGGTTTTACTGGTATTCCACCTAAACTATCTCTACCTAGTTCCTCATCGGATTTTTCTATAATTCTGGCAATTTCAGCTGGTTGGTCTGCTATATCTGTCTCCTTTAACCTCTGGCGGATCGCCACGTTTGCTTCTTCTCCCTTTATGTTGGCTAATAATATAGCCGAGACCTGCTTGAAGTCTTTCAGTAATTTCATACCAAGAGTTAAAGCGGGTTCTGGACCGTATTCGTCTTGAATTTGTTTTAGCACATCTGGTATTACCGAAATGGATGGAACACCGTGCGTTTTTGTGTAGATGGAAGCAAAGACTGTACCCCAAGTGTCACAGTCCTCCACGTGTGGTGCGATTCCCATTGGAAGACAGATAGTCAGAATCCTGTGTTTTTCTAACGGGGTGGTGTCTGGAAACACCGCCTCTATTTGGGTGATTTTTTGTGCTAACCTGTGTTTTTCTAACGGAGTGGTGTCTGGAAACACCGCCTCTATTTAGGTGATTTTTTGTGCTAACCAGAATGGTATTTGTTCCCGTTTAGCTGGTACTTTACCTAGGCAGGACTGTATGTTCTGTGGTGTAATTTCATTTGTGTTCCCCTGATGAGGGGTCAGCTGTGGAATTTTAATTGCTGGTTGGATTGTTGAAGTCCGCATTACATATTGGACTAATTGTCTATGTATTTTTATTAATTGTTTTAGTTGTATTAAAAGGTTTGCTGCAGACATCCCATCGATGTCTGGATGTGGTGTGTATCCGGCTAGAACCGGCCACGCTGCTCCTGGTCTACCTAATGGACCGAGCCTGGTGATGTGATTATTATGTTTTAGGGCGCCATTAAATAAGAGCAGATTCTCTTGAAATTTAAGTGGTACTTCCACCTCCTCGAAAGGAGTGTACTCATTAGGAGGTTCCTCTGTTTTGTAATAGTGGAAGACCTTTGTTACAGCATTTGCTGCTGGAAAATGTATCCATGAATAGAATACCTCTGTCTGCCGATATTCGTGTGCCTCAATTACGAATATGACCGTGCCACCTCTAGGTGTCAGTCCATTTTCTATAAGTTTTAAAGTTATAGATTTTCTTGTTGACCGCGATGAGTATTATCTCCGGGTCCGCGTCTTGCAGTGCATTATCAGCTGCTGCGAGTTCAGTTGCTATTCTAACTGCCTCTCTTTCTCCTTCATTGTCTGACATTGTACTGTCCAGAAGGTTATTTTGTTTGTTTGCAGATCAGGTTCTTATGGAAACAAAGATTAGATGCACAATATTTTGGAACAGTGTATCCTTCAACGTTGACTAAACCAAGGACCATACATAGGAGTTTCCTCCTGCGAGGTTTGGCGGATATTACCTTTCACCCACTCCAGACGTCTTTGGAGTATTATGGGAAAAAGGGGTCTGAGTGAAAAAGCACGACTGAGTTACTCTAAATGTCTTACGTTAGTTTTATCGCCCATCCAAACACGTTGGGCGCCATGTAGTGTAGTTCCTATTATCCCAATAGGCTCTGCGCATTGGAATAATACCTTCAATAGTATAGGCCTAGACCAGACGTTAACTAGGTCTACTACTGTCGATATTAGACTTAAAGTTTTGGGTTTGCCAGCTAGCTCAGAGTTCACTAGAAACTTTCTCGAATAGGCAAGGAGGAGTTGAACCTCCCTGGATAGACAAGAAGGGATTTAGTTTCTGACAACCATAGAACATGACAACTTTGCTCTCCCCTAATCAAGAGTGTATCTCTAGAGTCGTGTGAAAACAAAAGACGACTTATTTTACTCAGTCAGTACGTGCATTCTTAGTCTCACCAGATTGTAGAGAAAAGGAAGAGACGGGCGTGTTCAATAAAAGATGTTATTTATTGATCAGTCTCTTTTCTCATACAAGAGAAATGGATCAATATTATTGCAATACTTATGGTTAAGTAAAGTGCATACATTAAAAGCAGAAGTATAAAATAATACTGTAAAAACATTGATATGGTTTCTAAGCCATATGATGGTTTAAAATGGATAAAATAGATACATACACATATACATTTGACTAATCGTACTCAACTGGTGTTTCTAACTACGCCTACCCCAGATGTACCTGACCTAAGCCTAATACGTGGGCGGGAGTAGAAAGTAGCAGTTTAAGTTAAGTGTGTTTTGCCAAGTGACTGACTAAAGAATTCTCTGCAAGGGGTTATTCAGTTCTGTACCTGGAATCTAGGATGAATGAGGGATGGTATCTCTCGTCTCTGGTCTCGATATTCCAGGCTGCCTGCGAGGGCTACCCGGAAGCGCCGGAGCTGGATTTCTCGGCAGGAGAAAGCAGCGTCTCGTTCTCAGCGCGTCAGGAAGGCGGGGCTGCGCCAGCGGGGTCTGCTCTGCTCTGGGCTTCGGCAAGTCTGGCTGCTCCGATCTCGTCACCACCGCGTGTGTTTGCATAGGGCAATATCGGTAATATTTATACCTTTAAGGTGCCGAGATTGACGTAAGGATGGACATAGATACGTCAATAAGGATGTCATACGACCTGGTCGTTAGCACATTCTTTTGCTGAAGTTCTCGGTGAAATCAAAACAATGGCCGCAGGGTTTTTCCCAGGTCTGTCATAGGTTTGATTTGTTTTGAGAACTCCGTATGCCTTATCAGGGGCTGGAGGAATATCGCTTGTCTAATTAGATGGCAAGCGTTATGACCTAATCAGATAACACGTTCCTGTGCCGTAGTGTGGCTTAATCAGATAACGGTTCCTGCATCATGGGGGTTTTCTGCCTCATGGGATGGCTGCTAGTTAACTTGTTAACCAGAATAGGGTCAGGAATAGGGGGATCGATACAGAACCTATAGGAATACATCACAATACCAGGAAGGAGCCTTCAGTCATTATGACTTAATCTCGCCTCAGTTTCCCCATCAGGCACAGTCGTCTTCTTCGATCCAGAACCACATATGTGCTTCGCAAATTTAAGGGCAGATCGGGCATCTGTGAAGTAATTGGTAGTCCCTTCATGAACAACTCGTAATTTTGCAGGGTAGAGGAGGGAATATGGAAGACCCGCCTGCAATAGTAGGCGTTTCGCCGGTACAAATTATTTTCGAGCCGCTTGCACCAGAGGCGTGAAGTCAGGGTAGAAGGAAAGATTATTACCTTTGTGTGTTATTTTACCTTTCTCTCTCGCCAGTCGGAGTATGAGATCTCTGTCCTGATAGTTCAGCAGCTTAACAAGGATGGGTCTCGGCGTTTCTCCAACCGGCAGCTTCTTTCCTAGCGCCCTGTGCGCACGTTCCACAGTGAACACGGGCGACAGGTTAGGGTCGAAAAGTTCATGCAGTAGGTCAGTGATGAAGACCTCCATCTTCCCGATCGCTGTGGTCTCTGGAATTCCTGTGATTCGAACGTTGCACCTCCTGGAACGTACTTCCAAGTCGTCGGCTTTGGCGCGCAAATCTTCGATCTGTTTCTCCATGTTGGTGAACCTCACCTTCGCATCATGTTGGAATTCACAGCATTCGGTGTTGCGGTTCTCCAGGCAGTCCAGTCTAGTCTCATGCGTGCCGACCTGTGCTCTCACCGACTCCAGCTGAGCAGTCATTGAGTTCAATTTCGTATCGATGCTCCGCAGGCTAGAGCGCACCTCCAACATCAATGTTTTTACATCTATGTCCTGCTCGTCGACATTTGTCTCCGACTCCACAGCTCCGGAGTCTGGGGACCTCTGCTTATTTTGGCGTTTCTGTTCGAAGTTGATGCGCGGCTGTCGGGGATCCCCTTTGCCCATCCTATCAGTGTGGACGAGGCACAGCTTCACGTTCACAACAGCCAACGCGCAGTATCTTGTGGCTACGGTTAGTGCAGGTAAAGGATGAGCAGAAGGCAGGGCTCACAGGGCACAGCACAAAAATATGACTTTGAGCAGTTAGATGGGTGCTTGTAAATATGGGCGCAGTCGCGATAGCAGCCGACTTCCCTGCTCTGCCAGCGATAGCTCAACGTTTGAGGGAGAATTGGTGGCACAGAGGCCTGTCGCTCCCCAGGGATCCAGGTGATCGCCCGTGCAGGCGTGGCAAATCCACAGGCCCCCCAGCAAGCCCCCAGTGCCGGCCCGTAGATTGGAAGGGAGGCGCGTAGTAGATCGAACCGCGCGCTATTTACAAAATCTTGCGCCAAGCTCACCCTTCAATGTCTGGCGGTCGGCTGTCTCTTCCCGCCAACAGCAGGTGCCTGCCATCTTGACGCAGGGGCAGCCAGGGTAAATCACCGCTTGCAATGGCGGCACCTCGTTATAGCCCAGGGAAGATCTGGTCGCATCAATCCTGCCTCCTTAGATAGTCACAATGCCTCAGGGCTGCCTCCGGATAGTAAAGCGAGATTGCAGGGAAGCAGTGTACCAACGTCTCCTCCAGTTAGTGAGCTCAAATCCCGGATTCACAGCGTAGCCCGATCCAAGATGGCGGCCGCCATAAATGACGAGCTCCGATTTTATAAAATATAGTCCCAAGACGTATCCTATTGCAGGACTAAAATGGCCGCGAAGATGGAGCACTGACCCGGAGCTCCTGGCGCCTGGATCAAGAAACCGGAAAATCCACACGAACAAAGAGCAACAGGTGGAACAAATCAAAGGGAAAATCGTACCGGCCAAAGTTACGAGCAGCATGAAGGAGGTGTGGGCACGCCCGAAGAGTGCCCGATGATTCGCACTTCGTCTCCCCCCTACACGGAGGAACGACCAGCGAGTTACACCGCAGGAGAGATAAGGAAGTACAAGCGCCCCTCGCATCCACCACCTGGGAGAAGAATCGGCCAAGACGAGAAATCACCGCACTCCGGGAGAGAAGCTGTGGTGACTGCGTAAACGGAGCCTCTGATCCCCTGCATACCCCAATGGTGACTGCGTAAACGGAGCCTCTGATCCCCTGCATACCCCAATGGTGACTGTGTAAACGGAGCCTCTGATCCCCTGCATACCCCAATCGCCGCATGAAAACCAGAGGTGAGCCGCCGTCCTGCTTGCCACCACGCTCCCGTATTCTCCAAGGTGAGGCAATTGGTCACAAGCGACAAAAGCGATCCTCACAACAAGGCGAGAAGTCACTCACAGGAGAGGCGAATCCCGGTGCCTGACCCTAAAATGGCGATCGCTTAGGACAGTGAAACTGTAAGCCCAGTTACTGTCGCGATCTGAACCCATAATAGGTCCCATCATCACCAAAGGCATCGGAAGCTACCCTATAACCTCACCAGTCACGGCAGCACATCCAAGGAACACCACTAGCTAGGTCAACCTGAATTATAAAGCCACTGCACCGGGACAATTCATTAAAAATAGAAGAAGGACTATAAAGCAAAAATCAGGGTCCTTACACAAAAATAAAAATAGAAGGACTATAAAGCCTGAAACCGGAACATTTCACAAAAATAGGACTACAATTCTACTGCACACGATGAGAGCACTCCTCAGCAGAGAATTACAGTACATGCTGCAAGCACATACCTAAAAGGCCATTTTTAAGCCCAGTAGCATGTCTTAAAAAAAAAAAAGCCCCCCCCTGTGGCCCATAATGCTCCCACAGGACAGAAATAAAGGACCCCAGGTCAGACTGACTCTCCCCCAAACAAACTCAGCACATGGCTTAAAACCCCATGGCAGAAACTCATTCTCCATCATGTACCCCCCCAACCTATCACACAAAGCGTAAAGAAATTTTAAACAAAGGTTGCTAAGACCGCATCAAGAATGCCTAATTGCAGACCTATAACACTGCGCCACAAAAGGATTACGAAAAATGGATCTCATCTTCCACACACTGAATCCCAGGGGGTGGATCTCCATCCTCAGACCTCACCTCCACATTTATAAAACGACCACCACCCCTGCAAGCTGCAAACTAACGTTGCTAATCCCCAACTACCGCACTCCCTGTGAAAACTCCTTTGTGACAATATACAACAATGGCACAATCCTGATCCAAGCCAACAACGACAACCTAGAGGCCTTTGACTCACTCTTCCCCACTTTATGCCTTGCCCTCACCCATTCACCTCAGACCAACACGAAAGACTCCCGAGCCTCCAACCACACACAAGACAATAACCTCCCAACCCTTGCACACACTCAACCCCCCCCGCCCCCGCGGGTGCGGCCAACCTACCGCCCCCTAGCTCCCCCATTCACCTCAACGCCTTCCTGAGCTTGCAACATTCATCCCGCTTATGCTCATCCACCTCTAGACTCTCACCAGACAATACACCCCAACCCCTCTCCAGCACAAGGGTCTCCCCTTACCCCCTCCCAGTAACCAAAGAAACCGACCCACTGCTAACTGTCCTGAATGCCCTGCCCACTCTAAACCCAGTAAGTCCACTGATACCAGTGACTACCCCCATAAACTACAATAAGATCACAGACAGAGAGAAGAACTCCCTCACTGATTCGCTTTCTCCACCTACCATAACAAATCTCCCTCCAAAAACTAAGGATCGGAGGCAGGACACACAAAGCCTCAACCCCCCCACCCCTCCTTCCTTGAGCATAACCCAAAGATTGGCTCGACTAGAACTCCAGCTAGGAACAGTGACCCAAAATTTTAACAGAATCTTATATAAACTTAACTTCCCCTCTATTCAAGGCCTACCCCTTCCACTCCCTGGCCCCCTCAACAAACTTAGACCCCATCACATAAATTCACGATTGAGTTGGAAGACAACCCCCCTTAGTAACCATCCACACAGACCCAAGAGAACGAGCGCTGTAATGTCCATGCTAGAAGCGAGGGACCTTGCTGAATCCTATAAAGCAAAGCCAACCTCCATCACAAGTGCTATGATCCCAGTAATTATCGGTCTTGGGAGAAAAACCACAACCTCAAAATTATTGAGACATCCAGCGCACCTCATTAACATTCCTAGGGCCCCCCCAAGCTTAGAGCTAAACAACAAGAAAATGGCCAACTGCATGCTCATCAACTGCAGATCTGCGAATAAACACTCAACTGAACTGGCAGAAACCATCTTAACACATGACTTAGACATCCTGTTCATCACTGAAACCTGGCTGAATGAAACCTCCCCACCTATCTTCGACATGCTTGTACCCCCAGGATTCTCTATCCTCAACAAGGACAGGAACAACCAAAGAGGTGGAGGGACGGCAATCATATTTAAAAAGAACATCTCTATAACAGAAATCGACTCCCTCAAATATAATAATCTGGATTACCTGTAAGTCAACATCAAAATGTCTGACAACAAGAGACTTCACTGTCACCTTATCTACAGACCACCAGCAAACAATACCATTTTTGGTGAACAGCTGGCTGACCTGATCTCGCACTGCTCACTCTCAAATGAGAAAAACCTGATACTAGGAGACCTAAACCTTCACTGGAATGAGACAAACAACCCTCTAATGTAAACATTAAACGATCTCCTCCACAACAACAACTTGATTCAACACTGCACTTAACAAACCCACGACAAAGGTTCAATCCTAGATGCCATCATTGCCCATGAGGATGCAATCACCATCATTCGTACCCTCCCAGTTGACTGGTCAGATCATCATCTCATCCTCTTTCACATCAATCAAAAACCGCATCAAACTCCTAAAATCACTTCCATTGGACAAGAAACCTGAGACAGATCCCCTTGGAAGAACTAGAAGAAAGTCTGAACCCACCACCCCCCCCCCCCCCCCCCCCCCAATGAAGAAGAAAGGTCCACTATAGAACTTACCACCCAATATAACGAGGCCCTAACCGACATGTTGGACAAATTAGCACCCTTGAAACAAAAAAAGAGCAAGACCCTCCCATCGAGATCGTGGTTCAACTCTGAACTAAACGTGGAAAGAAGACAGCTAAGAGCATCTGAAAGACTCTGGCACAATAACCCCTCGTCAACTCACCTCGAACTACTCAAAACAAAACGTAGGATGTATAACAAGCACATCGCGCACGAGAAATCCTCCTTCTTCTGCAACGCACTGAACAATGCAAAAAACCGCCCCAAAGAACTCTTCAACATTATAAGACAACAAACATCTAAACCAACTCTGGCTGCTATTCCGGCCTCCAAAGAGCTTTGCAACAAATTTGCTTACTACTTCAATGATAAAATTCTAAAGATTGAGCTCTCACTAACGGCCCATCCACCTCCATCAATGACCGGCCCGCTACTCAGTAAAGATGATGCAAACCCACCCAGCCAACCTACCTACAATTGGCTAACCTTCACTCCCACCACTGTAACTGAAATTAATGAACTAACCACCGGATCCAAACCCTCATCGCACCTTGAAGACCCCATCCCCGCGCAAATGGCAAAACAACTCAAACACTCCTTAGCCCCCACCTGGACCAGGATCATTAACAGCTCCCTGGAAAAAGGAAGCATACCTGACTGCCTCAAAATAGGCGAGGTAACACCTCTAATAAAAAAGGCTGGTGCTGACCTCCACGATCTTAGCAACTACAGACCTGTTTCCAATCTTCCTTTCCTAGCAAAATTACTAGAAAAATGTGTTCTCCGTCAACTCGCCCACCACATGGACATCAACAACCTCCTCGACCCACACCAATCTGGCTTCAGGAAAGGATGTAGCACAGAGACTGCCATCCTTAATGTCATAGATGACGTGCACAAATCACTAGACAAAAACCGCTGTTGCCTACTCATACTCCTGGACCTTTCGGCGGCCTTTGACACGGTCGACCACAAACTCCTCATCAACACTCTCACAGATAGGATAGGTGCCAAAGGAGTGGTTGCACAGTGGTTCACCTCCTTCCTACAGAACTGATCTCAAAGAATAAAAATAGGAAACTTCACGTCAGACCTACACCCTATAACTAGAGGTGTCCCCCAAGGGTCAGTGCCATCACCCGCACTATTCAATATATACATGGAGCCACTCACCATCATCCTCAAAAAAGCCAACATTCCCTTCCATCTCTATGCCGACGACACCCAGATATACCTAGAAACCTCCTCCCTAGCAGACATGCAAAGACTAAACCTCACCCTAAGAGAAGTACAAGAGTGGCTATCCCGCAACCATCTGAAACTAAATCAAAACAAAACGGAAATTCTCCTCCTAGCCAGCAAGGAAAAGACCCCGCAGATCACGGAATGGTTAAAGGCTATTGATGCTCTAGACTGCACTCTCATCCCAGCAGACTCAGTGAAGTCATTGGGTATCACTCTGGACCCCAACTTGGATATGATTAAACACATCAAGAGCACCGCTAAAGGTGCCTTCTTCAACCTAAAGCTACTAAGTAAAATCAAACCCTTCATCCCACCAACGGACCTCAAACAAGCCACGCAATCCCTTGTCCTATCCAGATTAGACTACGGGATCGCCACCCTCACAGGCACAGCTAAACTACACCTGGCTCCACTTAGAACAACACTAAATGCAGCAGCCAGAATGGTGTCGGGGTGAAGAAATATGAACACATCACTCCCGCGCTAACTGAACTCAAGTGGCTCCCAGTAGAAATGCGAGCTAATTTCAGAACGCCTGCCTCACACACAAAGCTCTACATACTGGCAAACCCACCTATCTAGCTGCCAAACTCAAGAAAGCGGGACAGACAAGAAACCTCAGAAGCACTAACTCTCTGCTTCTCATCCCTCCGAAAACCTGCAAACAAAAGACTCGATCTAGATCCTTCACCGGAAATGCACCCAAAATCTGGAATGCCATACACATTAGGACAAACTCTTCCTACAGAGCCTTCAAGAGCCAGCTCAAAACGCTCTTCCTCAATCAAATCCTCACAAAGTAAAAACGGATCCTCTTTAACTCCCGACCACAGAACAAAAGACTAGAAACTACATCAAAGCGGATTACCGAACCCCCTTAGACCATGGACTCACTATTTACCTGAGCACTCCTGGTGTTACAATCTGTTTATAACAATGTAATCTGTTCACATCAATGTTGTAAAGCGCTCCGATACCTCCGAGTCTGGCTAGCGCTATAGAAAACTCCAAAAATTAAAAAATAAATAAATAAATAAGAGTGCTGATATACCTTAACAGAACGGTGTTCTCACTCTTGCCCGTCCGCTAAGAAACCACGGGCTGCAACCAGCCAAGGCGCGGTGTCTCCGTCACGGGCTCAAGTGTGATCAGGTGCCCAGCGAGGGTATTGCCACCCTCGGCTTCCGTCTATGCCTCGTCTCGGAGCCAGCAGCTGGTGCGTGCGGCTCGCGATCCCCACACTCCTCGGCCCACAGAAGACGGCTGCAGGTACCTCTCGGCAGTCGCTACCCCACCGTGCAAGGATTTTCGACGTGCCGGGCGGTCTAGAAGGATTAGTGCAGGATTAATAGCGCAGTCGGCGGAGCTCGCTTATTCAGCGGCCATCTCGCTGCCCGGTCAGCCACGCTCCCCTAGGACTTTGTCTGTTGATCACGAACCCCAGTGACTGTAGGTAAAGCACTGCTGTCTGCAGCTGTTGCGACAAGACCTGAGGGCATTGATGTATGAACATGTCCCCCAGATACACTATCATCCTGATGCCAGGTGACCTTACCCTCTCCACAACCGGGTGCAAGATTTTAGTGAAACACCACAGTGCCGACGACAGGCCAAAGGGAAGCGAGGTGAACTCGAAGGTTTGGCCCTGCTACAGGAACTGAAGGAAGCGACGGTGAGGAGGAATGATGGGGACCGTAAGGTAAGCCTCCTCAATGTCCAAGCATACCATCCAATCATTGGGACACAGAAGGTCGCAGAGCAGGTGAATACCCTCCATCTTCAAGTGACGGTATACCAACCACTAGTTCAAGTCTCAGAGGTTTATCCCTGGACGTTGACCTCTGTCCTGCTTCTGTACCAGGAAGATATTGCTTAAGAAGGCCTTGAGATGAGGGGAGGCGCGGCAGATAGCCAGTTTGCCCAGGAGTCCCTGCACCTCTTGTTGAATCAGGATTGCCTCCCTGCCAGAAGAAATGGATTGGAGTCAAAGGGGAAACCTGGACAGGGGAGCAATAAAACTCTGTGTGGAATCCCTGCACAGTTTGGAGCACCCACGCGTCTGTAGTGAGGGCCTGCCAGTTGTTAACTGGGCAAGTCTGAACCCCAAGCATCGACATGAGATGATAAAAGAACTCCGAGTGGGGAGTGCCACCACCTCTTTGCTCCATTGCGTTGACCTCTGCGCCGAGATCGGCCCCTGGTGGATTAGAAACCTCCAAAATGCGAGGAATCCTGGTACTGTCCTGTCTGAGACTGCTGGCCTCTGCCGGTTGCTGTCTGCAATGAGTGGCCAGATGAGCACCCCCTACCATGGTCGGCCCCACCGAAAACCTGTATGTTAAAAATGCGCTTCACTGTAGATTGGGCTTTGTCTAAGGAGTTGAAAGTGGAGACAAATTTACTCCTTTGTCCCCAAAGAGCCCACCCTGAACCACCTGACCTGCCTCTGAGGTGGCTAGCTAGCCTAGCTATGGGTCCAGCTTGATGAGGAGCGACCTGCGCCTCTCTGTGGAGATGGCACAATTTGTGTTACCTAAGAAAATTATGGCTCTCTGAGCCCAACTGGAGAGAACATCTGACAGGATCAGGGCCCCCGACGCCTTGGCGTCCTCCGCCATGTCAAAAATCTTTACCAAGGGGCCTGTGACATCCAACAGTTTGTCCTGGCATGCCCGCCAGGACCCATCAATGCCCTTTTTTGGATCTTTAATATACTTAGTGAGGATAGTCGCCATATTGGCGTCGATTTCTGGGGTAACAGCTACTTTACCGTGAAGTGATGGGCGAGGGCATTCTGCCCTAAAGCGAGAGCGGACCTTCTGATCCAGGGGTTTCCGCAACCTACTCGCCACATACTTGGCTACTTTCTCGCAGAGGAACCACTCAGACGAACGCGGGTCAAGGAGCTCCTCCGGGTCTAGGATATCCGACTGAGCGTCTCTAGGCTGGTCAGGAGCCTGGGGCCGGGAGAGAGAAGGGTGCCAAGACTCGCCGTGGTCTGAATCACCATCCGACTTGGGAGTCATCGGAGGGTTGCGGGAGGCCTCTAGTCCCTAACCCCCTGAGAGCGGGGGATCTGGTGGGGACGAACCCGCTGGTGTAGTGGGAGTCTTGGTGTCTAAGAACGCTTGTTTCAATCTGTCAAAACCGTCTAAGTCCACCCCTTCAGGGTGTCGGCGCTTGCACGGTTTCTCAGATGGGGGAACGGTAGCCAGCTCTGGTGTCATATTGATACGCGTTACCTATATACTGTGTTAAGTTAGCATGAGCTTATTAAATGCCTCAAATGCCATTTTACCTTTTGCTGCTTCTGCACACAACACATAATTGTTGTTTTAGCTTTCAGCCCAGTAGAGTGGCGTGATTTACTCGAGAATAATATGTTATTGCTCTGATGTCATCTTTGCTTGGTAAACTGTGTCTGTACAGTGAGTGCTGAAGCTTTCAAAGATAACGCGACAGTGTTGTTGTGAGGTCTGATCTTCGCACCTTCCTAGACATAACATACATGCAAGCGACAGCCAAATTCTTGCTTTAGGCGCGTTTTATATTGCTGCACAGAAGGCACACGTTACACTTGATGCTGTTTCGCATGCAGAGAGCTGGTGGAAGATGATGTGATCCCTTCACACTAGGATCTTGAGGTATGGGGCTGCCCTGCTAAAACCCAATGAGACCTTCTTAGATGTAATATATTATGCTAGTTTGGGAGGGTGAGAACTAGGTGTAGTTAACTCCTATTCATTTCAGCATATTTAGTATGTTGTCACCTTTCGTATTCAATGGACTAGTAACTATGCTGATAACTTTGTTTCTTATAATATGTTTGCTTGTATTATCTAAGATACTGCGTTTGAGAACACTGCATTAGTAAATAAATATTTCAAATATGCACGCGTCCTCATTTGCTCCACGTTCTGTTTTGAAATGATTGTATAACGAAAGAGTGCTCATGTATTCCACGTGACCTGAGGTATTCTAAGTTCATGTTCTGGTTTGTCTAAACATTGGGAGTGTGTAATGACCAATGAGACACTGTAGCTAGCTCGGTAAGGGGATTTTGGGTACTAAGGTGAGTTTTGGCACACCCTAATTCACTGAGGTTCCAAATCTCTTTGCACAGTTCTGTGGGAGAGCGGAATCCCTGCTACACTGGAGGTGTAAGGGCAGCAGGCCCGGGAAGTTCTTCCCTCACAGGGAGGGGTTGAAGGCAAGGTCCATCAACCTCTTCTCCTAAGGGGCAACCACCTCTGAGACTGCCTTGACAATGGAGTCATCCACTGTGTCACAATAGTAGTCAATGAGTGGGAAGTATTGAGTTTCCTCCTCCTCCTCCTTATAATAGTTGTAGAACTACTCCATCTTCCAGGGATTCCTGTGGGAGCTGAGGGCTAGAGGTAGGTATCGGGTAAGTAGGGTAAGTCAGGTGGTGACCACTCACCAGGTAAGAGGGCTAGTATGGTTGGGTGGAGCCCTAGGTCAAAGTCCATGGAGAGGGAACCAACTCCAAACAAGGCCTAGGGCACGGGTGTCCTGGTTCTGTCAGAGCACCCCACACATGTGGAACTGTCCTACTGAATCCGCCCTTAGGGTAGGTTAAAGTGCTGTTATATCACAAAATAACCTTGGGTCTAATTATGCACACAAACCAGCGGATAGTTATCAGGTATATGTATCCAACAATCTCCTCTGGGGAGAGATCCCTTTCAGGACGAATACCCTCACCCACCTATGGTGGCATGCTTCATCATATGGGTTTCTCCTCCCAGTGGGAACACCTAGTCCCACTTAGGGCTACTGATAGAGCGCGCAGGTCACCCGGCCAACAATTTCACCATATACGTATCGGGCCCATGACCAACAATTTTATTATATACGTTAATCAGGTGACCTTACACTCTACTACCAGTAACCCTGGTTCCTTCCTATTTTTCTCTACTGTACCCGACTTACCATTCCACCGTTACGGGTACCTAATGACCACAATGGATCAGGGAGCTAGCTGTGGAGAAAGATGCAAAACAAAATACCAACATATATTCTTATACTTTCATTAAATGACCACAGACTACTGGAAAGTTTTAAAGTTTTATCTAAGATTCAGATTCGGAAAGCATACAGTTTACAATCAAAAGGCAATCAATAATCAAGATAACGAACAGCACATAACCATATAGAAAATATATTAGGGCAACCATTTAGGAGTCTATAGGAAGATAATGCTAAACAGATTTCAAGAAAGGAACTTAATAAAGTATAACTAAAATGGGCAAAATTTATGAACGTACTAGAATTACACTACGGGGAAATACTTAAACAGTTGAAATCCTATACAGCTATAGGAAGGGTAAGAAATTGGAACACGCTATAGTTCTAGAAACCTTATTTCAAATAAATTCGAGAGGAGAAAATTATAAACCACATCTATATTTCATAAACGGTATGAAGAATTGTATTTAAAGGAAGGGTAACATAGGAACATGCTAGAAAAATAGCAATAACGTATGAGCTTTCATTCAGTAGCTTTGCGAAAGCATGGAAAATCAAATATACGCAAGGGTGTGTCTTTATTAAAGCAAAAGATAGAAATTAGAAGGTGCAGTATAGAGTTTCAGCACTATATATTTACCTAGAATGGTGTGAAGACCAACCCTGGCTACGGATCGGTCAAGGACAGGAAAAACCCCAAGGAAGGACAGTCATCAATGGGACAGCAGGTGCAGAATGGACACCCCAGGACAAGACAGGAAACCCAGATTAGGATCAGGACAGGACCACCAAGGCACGACCAGCACCCGCAGATTGGACGAAACGCCTGCGCTCCACCCTCTCTACAGCTAACAGTCAGAACCCCGATTGGGTTAGCGAACTCCCCAGCAAAGTGCTCCGCCAGCACTTAAGGTTTTTCTTAGCAAAACCTCTAGAGTCTATGGATATTTCGGACAGAGCGCTCTGCAGCCCTCTGTATCAGTCACCTATTGAGTGCGTTGGGTCAGTGACAGGTCAGCTATTCGGACAAGTCGTACAATTTCTCTAGCTAAACCTAGGCTAGTTATACTGTTTTCGGGTCAGTGTACCACCCCCCAAATGTTGCAAGTGTCAGAATCCCCAATTTCGATTGGTCCCCAAGTAGGATAGGTTAGCACACCAATCAGGACAAACTTCTACAAGCCTAAATTTACATTTTTGGAACCGCCTAGCAAATTTGGGGTTCCCATGCGATATTATACCGAATATAATGAAAATATAACATTTGTAACAATTGTGGTACATTGCTGTTCCATCCTGCTGGGTCGCAGGTCATGTTCTCAGGAGCATCTTGACTGTGGCTGCCAGCTGGCTACGTTCCACTGTTCAAGGTTGTCTTCCCTCTGCCAGGGTGACATGCGCAGTAGGGATTTTCAAGATGGGGTTTTCTTCCCTCCCAGGCCCATAAGTTGCGACACATGAAAAGTAAGCGAAAACAAATTAAAATATAGAAATAAATGAATTCACTGTATACCATGAATAGCTACTCTATACCCCTTTAATTGTAATATACTAATGCGTGAGCGTTTTAGTGCAGACAGACAATAACATAGAACATTCGCGCAAGCTTCACCATGTGAATACACAGACAGCCATTTTAGAAGCAAGTGCGCAAGCGCAAAGATTCCCACCAGAACTGCAAGTAAGTCACGTCACGTGAGTGTGACTAACGCATGCGCAGAAAGGAAACCCCGCCAAGCAGCGGCCATTTTTTAATTACGAGGCTTATTGCGTTAGTAAACACATAGGCAAGCGTCACTAGGACACCCCAAATGTCAGAATAAAGGGAAATTAGTAAGACGAACAGGTTGAATTACATGGTTATAAGTTATGCGAGGTTCATGAGTACGAGCAAGCCGCGTAATATGCGAATTCTTGCTCCATCAATCCCCTCTTTGATGATATTTACTATCATCACAAAAAATGGAATCAGATGCCAACTTTTCATTCACACTTTGTATAGTTCAATTTCTTCCAACATTCTGTTTAATTTTTCTTTAACGTCTTTAGTAGGGTGAGAATTTTTCACAATTTTTGTAAATTTGATTGTTCTGTTCTTCTAATTCAAGTTCATCCACACTCCGTTTCACACCTCTTTTATTCAGAGCATATTTCTTTTGGTGTTTGCGACATTTGCAACATACAAATATGAGGAATATGATGAAACCTATTACCGCAATTGGCATCAGTACTTTAAACAACAAACCTTTACCTAAACTAGAACACTAATGACCTAAAGAGGAGAGACCATCAGTGAGTCTCTTCCAGGCACTGTCAACCTCCAGTGGTTTGAGTTCCTTTTCCAAATTTGTAATGTTCTTTACGTACCTTTTTATTTGTACACTTTTATCCGGTATGTAAGTGCAACAATGTTGCGCTTTCAACATCCGGCAGACTCCGCCCTCTTTTGCTAATAAGGTGTCAAGCGCAAGTCTGTTCTGTAAAACCATAGATCTGATCGCAACCATTTCGGTATTGACCATCAGAAATCCACTAGCAGTGTCAGTAGCTAACCGATCCACTACTGTGGACAATTTGCAAATTCTGTGTGTGTTCAGAACCACTCCCACTCCAGGTATCAGTGCACTAAAAATACTACCCATTATTTCACCTACGCTTTCTCTTTTACTACGCACTAAGCCATTAGTGTTTTCACTGCTTCCAGCAATTTCATTCACATGATATATTTTCGGGAAGACAATGCCAAAGTAGCAGCTTCCATACCAGTGATCCGGCAATTTGAAATAAGCCTTGTTTCCACATATATAATAAATTCCGGGAAACACAGGTTCTGACCCATTTTTGAAACCCCAACCTCCAATTACCTTGTAATTGTGCTCACATTGACTGGAACCAATGAAAATGTTATTATAATAACTAGTCTTTTCACGGTGAAGACAGAGTTTCCCTTTTCTCTCGAAATCCAGCAACAAAGCAGGACCACTCCCACCATTTGAGGGGCTTTCCATGTTTTCAGCCCACTTAGGAGTTTTCTGCCTCTTGTCATTTGCCTTTCTTTGGAAACTTTCCCTTCTTTTCTCTGCCATGTTTAAAAACATTTTCTCTTGTTCATGTAATGAACAGGTCAAATTATCTCTGTGTGCTTCACCTAAGTCTATGGTACCTATAGTCAGAAAGTATTCTCCCATATAACGTGTAACGTCACTTTTAGTATGTACAGGATTTCCACGTATAGGAAGTTCGGAAAATATTACGTCAGAGTTTGAGTAGTAGTACTGTAACGGTCCTCTTTTGTAAAATAAACTAGCTAAAATACTACAGGAAATTCCATAAGTCAAGGGCAGGTGATAAGTCACGCCTTCAGCCACAGAAGTAGGTAGCTTCATGCAGACATAACAGTCTTCTATCTCCATAGTTCTACGTAATGTACTAAAAGGTTAGCGAATACATTTAGATGAGTCTGGTTCTTGATTCCGTGATAGTGTAGTCCTTCCTCATCTGATGCTTCTAAGTCTGGTCTTGTTTGTCTGAGGCTAAGTGTTTTCTCACGTCTTTCTACACTTCGTGTTGTCAATTCTTCAGTGTCTTTTGTCACAGTCTGTGTAGGGTCAATATCAGTGTTTTTGCTCACCATATAAGGAATAAAAACTGTTGGTCCTATCCATAATATTAACACTATAGCTACACTACATATACATACTTTGCAGCATGTCTTACAACAATTACGTCTAGGCCTTCCATTCACATTTGAATCAGACATTTCTTCTTAACAGAAGTTTTCCAACCCCTCTTTGTAACTTTGCACAGGTAGCTTACACTGAGCAACTTCAGGTTGGTTCGTCTTCTTCGGCAGACGATCTGCTGTCTGTTCTTCGTCACTTTCGTCAGTTATATAAAGATCCTCAAATTCCTCCAATATCAAATAAGTCCATTCAGGATCCTGATATTTTTAGTTTAGTCTTTTTATTCTCTCACTTCTTCTTTTGGAGCTTTCTCCAGCCTGCTCTGCTATACGAGAACTTCTTCTTTCCTCAAGTTTTTCTTATACGGTTTTGTCTTAATCTCAGTCTCTTAATATATCTTGGTTCGATATGTTTCTTTTTCTTAAGTCTTTTAGCTGGCACTGTAGTTTGGCTTTCTTCTAATGCTCTCTTATTTTCGTTTGTTTATGGCACTTCTTCTTCTGCTTCTTCCCTTCCTGGCTGACTAGTTCCAGGTCTTTCTTCAGATTCTTCTGCCTGGTCACTAAGCTGGCCTTGTTCAGGTGTATACTGTATTTGGCTTTTGGGCGTTTCTATTTCTGTGTCCTGAACACGTTCTTCTAATTCTATCTGGTCCTGTTCAAGCACTTCGAACCTTTGATTTTCTTCCGCTTGAACTTTCGCCCTAATTTCTGTCTGTCCCTTTTCAATATCAGGGGTTTGTGGAGGTGTGTCAATCACTTGTTCTGTCCCTGTCTGCTCTTCTTCTCCTTCAGATTTGACATGGATTTCGATAATCTGATTGTCTTCTCCTATTCCTGTCTCGTCCTCACTATTCCACTCTCTGTCTGCGTAGGTTTGACTTCTTGTTCTGATTGGGTCATCGGTCAGGTCGATTATGGGTATCCATTCATCTTGACTGGTGCTCGGTTGTTCTTCATCAGCTACTTCGGAACCTACGTCAGGAGACTCCTCAGCTGGGCAACCTTCAGCGTCAGTCTTCTTTTCGTCTCTTATTACCTTCTTGGTATGGCTGGCATGGATCCACTTCGGGACGCCAGCACACTTCACCGCTGTCGTGGTCACCAGTATCACTTGGCGTTGTTGTCCCCACTTCGGTGCAAGGCAATCTGAATGAGTATGCTTCTTGATTACAACCCAGTCGCCTGGAACCAATTTATGGACTGGAGTTGTTGGATTGGCGACTGCGTCCTCCCCAATCTGGCGAGAGATAGAACGCACTTGGTCACCTAGTTGCTTGCAGTATTCAAGTACCAAATCATCAGAAATGCTTAACAGTTTGTATCCTGGTACCCACGCCTGTCTCATCACTCTTCCCATCAGGATTTCATGGGGGCTCAGGCCTGTGTTTCGGTCTGGAATACTTCGGATTCCCATCAGAACAAGAGGCAAAGCATCTATCCAGTTCATACCAGTTGATCCACACATCTTTCCTAATCTTGATTTGATGGTGCCATTTATTTGTTCCACTACTCCAGAAGCCTCTGGACGATATGCACAGTGCAGCTTTTGTGTAATCTTGAATGCTTTACAGAGCTGATCGATTACCTCATTCTGGAAATGCCCCCTCTATCTGATTCAATTGTGACTGGAACCCCGTACCTAGGTATCAGTTCTCGTAGTAATAACTTGGCTACAGTCAATGCGTCATTCTTTTTGGCTGGGTAGGCTTCCACCCATTTTGAAAACAGGCATACAATAACAAGGACGTATCTCATTCCTTTACAAAGGGGCAGCGTGATGAAGTCTACCTGTACCCTCACAAAGGGACCTCCCGATTTTCCAATTTTTCCCAATTCGACTACTGTTCTTTTCCCAGCGTTATGCTGCTGACACGTCAAACACCTCTGGCAGAGCGACTCTGCTACCTTCCTGAACTTCGGGTTGTACCATGTTTGTTGAAAAACACGAACCATGGCATCCCTACCAACATGCGTATTTCCATGTATCAGTCTGGCCATAGAAGCAAGCAGGCATCTAGGCAACACAGGCATACCATCAGGGCCACAATGATACCATCCTCACTTCTCTGTCGACAACCAAGCTTTCTCCATTTTTCCTTTTCCTTTGCTGGCGCAGCATGTTGCCAGTCTCTCAATTCTTCCCATGTAGGCACATCCTCAAACACCATAAGTTGGCAGCGGTTTCCATATCCCCCCAATTTGATGTTTACGGACATTCGATGTCTGGCACAATGTTGGGCCACTTCATCAGCATATCTATTTCCCACTGTCACATGATCAGTGCCAGATTTGTGAGCAGCACACTTGACCACTGCCAATTCTTTTGGTAACTGGATTGCATCCAGTAGTTCTTGTACAACTTTCCCATTTCTGATAGGAGTACCTGAAGAAGTCAGCAACTCTCTGTAGCCACAATTGGCCGAAGTCATGCACAACCCCAAAACAGTATTGACTGTCAGTATATACTGTTGTCCTTCCCAATTTTACAGGCCCTTGTCAATGCAACCAATTCGGCTACTTGTGCAGACTTCACTCCAAATAAACAGGATGCTTATACAGTGCCTTTTACCGTGACTACAGCATAAGCAGCACTTAGGCCTACACGTTCGTGTCTCAGACATGAGCCATCCACAAACAACTCGCTATCTTCTACTGGCAGGGATACTTCTTTGATGTCTGGGCGTGGTTTAGTACTGAATTCTGTTAGGTCAATGCAATCGTGCTCGACCTCTCCCTTTGCTTCTGCAATTATTGAGTCGGGTAACAGGGTAGCTGGATTCAGGATGTTACACCGAGTAATGACTACATTTGCAGCACCTACGAGAATCCTCTCGTACTTAGTCAGCCGACTAGGTGTGAGATACTGTGTCTTCGTTCTGGTCAGTAGGATTACAACTGCATGTGGAACATACACAGTTACAGGATGTCCCATAACAATGGACTCGCTTTGCTCAAGACTTGTGCAAGTTGCAGCTACAGCTTTCAGACATCCAGGTAATCCAGCAGCCACTGGATCCAAAGTGGCAGAAAAGTATGCCACTGGACGTCTAGTCAATCCATGGGCTTGGGTTAGGACTGACAACGCACAATTGTCTCGTGTATCACAAAACAATGAAAATTCCTTAGAATAATCAGGCATGCCTAAAGCAGGGGCTGTACACAGGCATTCTCGTAATTTAGTAAATGCTGTCACGCTCTCCTCATCCCATTCCACTGGGTCCTTTGCTCCTTTCTTTGTCATTGTGATCAGAGGTTTAGCTAGGACTGCAAATCCCACAATCCACTGCCTACAGTAACCTACCACTCCAAGGAACATTCTGACTTCCTTTTGAGTATTGGGTAACTGCATGTTTCGAATTATTCTGATTCTTTCTGAAGTAACTTTTCTGATACCTTTTTCTATTTGGTGTCCCAGATATTTTACTGACTTTGTACAGAACTGCAGTTTGTCAGGTGATACTTTATGTCCTCCTTCACCTAGATGGTTCAGTAGGGCATTGGTGTCAACAACACAGTCTTTCTGACTCTTAGACGCCACCAAGAGGTCGTCTATATATTGCACCAAAACTGAGTTTCCAGGTAAAGTTAAAGATTCAAGACACTTTTTCAGAATCTGATTAAAGATCGAGGGGCTTTCTGTATACCCTTGAGGGACGCGATTCCAAACGAACACGTGACTGTCGAAAGCAAATGAGAAAAGAAATTTGCTGTCTGGATGTAATGGGATCGAAAAAAAATGCATGACATAGGTCAATCACGGTGAACCATTCAGCATCCCAGGGAATCTGATACAGAATCACTGCTGGGTTTGGAACAATAGGGCAGCAAGGAACAACTATTTTGTTTCTTTCTCAGGTCCTGCACTACCCTGTACTTGCCACTAGGTTTCTTAATTCCAATTATGGGTGAGTTACATGGGCTACTCATCACTTCTTGTATGATATTTGCTTCTAATACTCTTTTTATTTCAATGGCAACTCCTGCTCTAACTTCTGCACTCATTTTGTATGGCTTGGTATTGGGGTAAACTGCATTTTCTTTCATGGCTATTTTGATGGGGTCTACATTTGCCATTAGACCTACATCCTTTCCAGTAAGGTCCCATACTTCTGGTTTCACTGTCTTTTGGAGTTCTTCGGGTAAGTCTTGTATAGTCAACTGTTTAATTTCTGAGTCAGGTCTGATTAACATTAACTTATATATTCCATCTGTGTCTGGGGTTTGAATTTCGACGCCCTTTGGTGTGCAAAAGATGGTGCAGTTCGTTTTACACAACAAATCACGTCCCAATAAGTTTACAGGACTGGTGTCACAAACTACAAATCTATGCATTTCTTTGAAGTTCCCTATTGTAATCTCCATGGGCTCAGTGACTGGGGTACTAATCAATTGATTAGATACACCCACTACATGGATTGTTCTCCCGAGAGGGGTAGGTTTGGAACGTCTGCTGTTCTCACAGTAGAACGGGTAGCACCAGTGTCCAACAGAAAGGTGACATCATTGCCTTCAACCTTTCCTTCAATGTATGGCCCAGACTGGTCTACCAGCAAGGAGGCGCCAAGCACGCACTCCTCGTCCTCCCCTCTCAGGCCCGTCAGTAAGGTTCATCACAGAGAAAAGTGTCATTCAACAGAAATTGCGAAGTTGCTGCATTTCTATCCTCATTCCCTCCCCATATCTCTGTCATCACCCTGTGGTGTTTTTCCTTTATAATTCGGGTTAGGTGCACGGGGCAACTGACTCGCCTTTACCTGTTGCTGGGTCTTTCTTGGTCTTTCATTCTGCGTCTGTGGATTTAAATCCGTGTTTTGGAGGTTACCATTCTGTAAGTATGGACACTCGTCTCTCCAGTGCCCGATTTTTCCGCACTGGTGACAGGGAAATTTCTTTTTAGCTTCCTCCCGACTAATTTTCATCTTGGGCTTTCCCCCACCTCCAGAACCTTGATTTTGGGAATTCTTATTCAATTTACCCAATTGCTTTTCCTGCTGTTCCGCTAATTTTACTTGTGCCCACATAACCTTTTCCTTCAGAGCCTTTCGTTTGTCTGCCATCTCATCCTCGCAATACTTTGCGTATCGCAAGACTTCATCTATTTTCTTAGACTGCCAACAGATTTTATTGTCTTTGATCCACTGACAAATCTCAGGTCTTAAACCGTTTACAAACCTGTAAATGAAGTGGGTCATATCCTTCATCTCGATGTTATCTATACCGCTGTATGTTTTAAACACCTGTAACAGTCTTTCATAAAAGGAGTGCACAGTCTCATCCCTTTCCTGCGTGGTTCTATCTATCTTGGTCCTATCAGTTTCCTTTGCCGGCACCTTTTTCTTCAGGTGTAACATGACCTGGTCGTATTTTCTCATCACCTCATCAGAGGGAGCTCCTGTAGCAGGGTCCCTCGTGTATTCTTTATTAGGCCAATCAACGGCAATTTTACATTCGGTCCATAAATCCACAGGAACCACTATGTGGAAAAACCCATCCAGGTCTTTCCATAGGCATTTTTGCACCTTCACAAACCTTTCCACTTGCCTGTACCATTCCACAGGCGTCTCTCTCAATTTTGGAAAGTCATTTGTAAAGGACACAATATCCTGTCGGGACCATGGAACGTGCACATATTTTCCACCTGGCACTTCTCGCATGGGGGTATAACTGTTCTGGTTTGTCTGCTTCCCTTAAAGCAAACTCAGAAGTCGTCTGTTTGGACCTAACCTCTTCCTTTTTCTTTGCCCACCTGGCTTTCCATTTGTCTACATCTCCCCATTTTTGCAACACGGTCAGCAATTCTTTGATCTGAACCTTCTTTCCTGACACATTCATATTCTCCAGATCCTTGTCTGAGAAATCTGCTCTGTAGGGTTTTTGTAATGGCTTTGCTTTTGAAATATCTATTCCCATACTAGCCGCAGTGTCTGTTAGTTTCTCATGGAGCACTTTGGTATTACGGGTAAGACTCTTGCAGATAAACAGCAGCTCTTCCTCGGAAAAGGTATTTAATCTGTCTAACCCCACATTTCCAGCTGTCAGTTCTTTCTATTCTCAGCTTGTAGATGTCTAAAGGTTTTGACTGAGGAGTCAGTCTCTCTAATTCTCGACTCCATCTCTCTATCTCTTCAGGAGTCACTAATGTGACACTCTTGGTACCTGAAGTCGATTCCATTGGAATCTCTCTCGTATTGAAAGGATTATGTCTCTTCTGCAAACTCCTTCCCGAGTTCCTAATTGGTAAATCCATTAAAGAAGCTTCAGATTCACATTCACTCGTCTGATCATCTACAATTAAGGGCTCTCTTCGGGGCTGTACTACAATCGGGGTAATAGTTGGAGCTGGTGGACTCACTTGTCTATCCCCATACAAAGGAACAACGGGCCCAATAGTTACTGGGATTGTCAAGGCTTCGGGGCTTGTATTTAACTGGGAGAGTTTCTGAATTATTTCGGTTCTCTGTTTGGCTAGAGCCTCTCGCTCTTTCTCCTGCAGCATTCTTTCCAAGCTTATTTCAGGTACTATTTGCGGAGTTAATGTTGGGGCAGTTGGATGCGGCATACTAGGTCCTTCACCATAATTAGGTTTTGGGAAACAGCTTCCTGTGTTTAAAGCCCTCGGTCCTCCCTCATAAGGAGGTCTTGAACCAAAATCTTTCGCCTGAATATCTTGATTCTCCACTAAATGGAGGTCTTAGACAGGTGTCTCTGGCACCTATAAGTCCTAGGCCCTCGCTATAGGAAGGTATTTGACAGCTATCTCTTGGGTTTCCAGATCCACTCCCTTCCTGACACGGGGGACGTTGGGAGGTATCCCCTACACTAGAGGATCTGGGTCCTTCATTATAAGGAGGCGGACTTTTCATAAACATGTCATCTAATAATTCATCATCCGACTCCCCAAGAGGCACCCAATGTTTGCATTTTTCTGTCTTTTTCCCATCATCATTGGAAACAATCCTTCCACTATCCTATTCTGTCTCCACTGTTTCATCTGTTTCATCTTTTTATCACGGGTCTCTTGTTTTAACTTCGGATAAAATTTTGTTAGCCCCTTGTCCAATCGGGGCTTGTCTCTCTCAAAAGCCTCGATTTCCCATTCCTCTAATGCTTCGTACTGCGTTAATCTAGGTCTGGGATGCAAGTCATTCATTCGGGTTCTCAAATTAAATAGAATCCTGCCATTAAATGTTCCTTCTAACGGGAAAGCCAAAATTCCGTCATCCTTTGTGTATTCCGCCCAATTTTCCAACCACACACACGAGTGGTACCCTTTATCAAACATCATGAAAGATGCGGGGGTATTAGGTGGCGGTATGACAACACCTTCTCTGGTTTTAATAGGTTTGTCCTTTTTTGAAATAATTCTTCACTTTATTTACAAGGGACCATTTTCTCTTATTTCCGTACATAATGCTAGTGTTATGCCCTTTCCACTGATCGTTTTCAAACCCTAAATGTTGTGATTCAGGTCTAGTATTCGGTCTATACGTGTGCCACATACGACTTCTGCGAGCGACTTTATTTACAAATCACTCCCAATCCAAATGCGCCTTTTATTTTCGTGCAACAAGTAGAATGCACGGGTTAAAATAATCTCGACCAATGGGTGCGCGGCCTTTCGCGAGACAGGTTCTCACGCTTCGGCACTCACCCCTCCTTTACAATTTCAGCTCCGCTACTCGCCTGCTGTTTCGACCAATACCAGCGCAGTACAGAGTGACGTCAGAGCAGCTCCGCAACTGACTCCCTCCTTTACAAGGTAACGGAAACTTAATTTCTCTCTTAAAGTGCAAGTGCTTCAGTTATTTTAACAACATAAACACATTTGCCACTGTACTCGAGTGTCTAGAAAGGAAAGATACGTTTTACTGCAAGTAAACTTCTTCTGTCTACTTTTCACACACTACGGATAGATCTCTTCCGCCTACCCTTCACTCAAGTATTAGGGAACTTGCTACTTCTTTGACTCATCCACTTCTTTTCGGGATATATACTAAGTCCAAAGTTTCACTAGCGAACCCCTTTGCTGTCACACAAGCTTCGATGAACCTGCTACTCCTTCCGGTGTGACCCTTACTAGGTTATCTCACAATAGAAGTTTTGCTAGCGAACTCGTCGCTATCATTTATTCAAACATATATTCAGAAAACCCTAATTAGCGCTTCCAGTTCTGCCTAACCTGCACTAACTTTCCTCGAGCCACTGACCTCACCACGGCGTGGATTCTCTTTCCACCCGTTATTCAATTCCCCAGGGATTCCAGACAAACACGTAACATTAACTAACGAGTGGGTTAAATACATATATCAGTATATCAGCAGAAAAAATATTTTAAAACATTTCATAATTTCAAAAGCAAAACATTTCACGTGATTGATCAATTCACAAAATGTTCACCGTTTTAGCAGCAATAAATTTTTTTGCAGCATCCGATCTACCTACTTATCTCAACTAGTCCTTCCTAACTTTAACTAGTCCCTAACCATATCTCTGCTACCAGAAAATTACTGATAGAGATCGCAGGTCACCCTGTCAATAATTTCACCATACACGTACCAGGCCCATATACTAATTTCAATTTATCGTATACATTAATCGGGTGACCATACACTCTATTACCAGTAACCCTGGTTCCTTCCTATTTTTCTCTACTGTACCCGACTTACCATTCCACCGTTACGGGTACCTAATGACCACAATGGATCAGGGAGCTAGCTGTGGAGAAAGATGCAAAACAAAATACCAACATATATTCTTATACTTTCATTAAATGACCACAGACTACTGGAAAGTTTTAAAGTTTTATCTAAGATTCAGATTCGGAAAGCATACAGTTTACAATCAAAAGGCAATCAATAATCAAGATAACGAACAGCACATAACCATATAGAAAATATATTAGGGCAACCATTTATGAGTCTATAGGAAGATAATGCTAAACAGATTTCAAGAAAGGAACTTAATAAAGTATAACTAAAATGGGCAAAATTTATGCACGTACTAGAATTACACTACGGGGAAATACTTAAACAGTTGGGTGAGAAGTTAGAAAAATCCTATACAGCTATAGGAAGGGTAAGAAATTGGAACACGCTATAGTTCTAGAAACCTTATTTCAAATAAATTTGAGAGGAGAAAATTATAAACCACATCTATATTTCATAAACGGTATGAAGAATTGTATTTAAAGGAAGGGTAACATAGGAACATGCTAGAAAAATAGCAATAACGTATGAGCTTTCATTCAGTAGCTTTGCGAAAGCATGGAAAATCAAATATACGCAAGGGTGTGTCTTTATTAAAGCAAAAGATAGAAATTAGAAGGTGCAGTATAGAGTTTCAGCACTATATATTTACCTAGAATGGTGTGAAGACCAACCCTGGCCACGGATCGGTCAAGGACAGGAAAAACCCCAAGGAAGGACAGTCATCAATGGGACAGCAGGTGCAGAATGGACACCCCAGGACAAGACAGGAAACCCAGATTAGGATCAGGACAGGACCACCAAGGCACGACCAGCACCGGCAGATTGGACGAAACGCCTGCGCTCCACCCTCTCTACAGCTAACAGTCAGAACCCCGATTGGGTTAGCGAACTCCCCAGCAAAGTGTTCTGCCAGCACTTAAGGTTTTTCTTAGCAAAACCTCTAGAGTCTATGGATATTTCGGACAGAGCGCTCTGCAGCCCTCTGTATCAGTCACCTATTGAGTGCGTTGGGTCAGTGACAGGTCAGCTATTCGGACAAGTCGTACAATTTCTCTAGCTAAACCTAGGCTAGTTATACTGTTTTCGGGTCAGTCTACCACCCCCCAAATGTTGCTAGTGTCAGAATCCCCAATTTCGATTGGTCCCCAAGTAGGATAGGTTAGCACACCAATCAGGACAAACTTCTACAAGCCTAAATTTACATTTTTGGAACCGCCTAGCAAATTTGGGGTTCCCATGTGATATTATACCGAATACAATGAAAATATAACATTTGTAACAATTGTGGTACATTGCTGTTCCATCCTGCTGGGTCGCAGGTCATGTTCTCAGGAGCATCTTGACTGTGGCTGCCAGCTGGCTACGTTCCACTGTTCAAGGTTGTCTTCCCTCTGCCAGGGTGACATGCGCAGTAGGGATTTTCAAGATGGGGTTTTCTTCCCTCCCAGGCCCATAAGTTGCGACACATGAAAAGTAAGCGAAAACAAATTAAAAATATAGAAATAAATGAATTCACTGTATACCATGAATAGCTACTCTATACCCCTTTAATTGTAATATACTAATGAGTGAGTGTTTTAGTGCAGACAGACAATAACATAGAACATTCGCGCAAGCTTCACCATGTGAATACACAGACAGCCATTTTAGAAGCAAGTGCGCAAGCGCAAAGATTCCCACCAGAACTGCAAATACGTCACGTCACATGAGTGTGACTAACGCATGCGCAGAAAGGAAACCCCGCCAAGCAGCGGCCATTTTTTAATTACGAGGGTTATTGCGTTAGTAAACACATAGGCAAGCGTCACTAGGACACCCCAAATGTCAGAATAAAGGGAAATTAGTAAGACGAACAGGTTGAATTACATGGTTATAAGTTATGCGAAGTTCATGAGTACGAGCAAGCCGCGTAATATGCGAATTCTTGCTCCATCACTACAACCTCCTCAATGTGAGACAGGAGCTCAGGGATGTTTGGAAGGTAGTGAAACACTACTAAGAATGCTAAAATCCCAAATATATGAGGTGTGGTCGGGTGAGGACGCAGCGCAAAACAGTAAAGACGTGAATAATGATAGTGAGTTTAAAACTACCTAGTGTTAACACAATCAAACTTTTATTCACTTGCTCGCACTGGTAGGGTTAAAAAGCAGCGCAACAAGCAGTATCCTTTATAAACTGCTAGGTTTAGAAAACGGTCGACATGTTTCAGCCAAGGTGATCTAAGTATGTATCCAGGCTTTCTTCAGGACCACTACAGAATTAATGCTGCTGCTAATGAAGTGAAACCAGAAAATATATTTGTAGAAAAAAACCTATACAGAACCAGCAATCCTATGTATTGTTAGGGTATTACTGGAACCATCTGTAGATTTGAGACAAAAGGGGGGAACATATACCACAAATCAATCAAACCTACGTATCAGTGCATTTTCATTCACAAGGATTACATATATAGCCCTGTGAGTGACTTATGATTATGTGTATTTTAAAATGGATTAACTCCACTAAATTTTCATGTCACTTACCCTAGGGTATAGGATAGATAGCCATACCTCTACCTGGCAACCGCTCGGGGAAAGGGGCCCGCTCTGTGAAGGATATAAACAGGATCATGCGTCACACATACTGGCAATTACATTTGGACAAAGATTTGTAAAGCTCTGTATACTAGTGGGTCCAACAAACAAGATCTGGATAAGGTGTATGGGACAGTTGTTAAAATGAAATTAAAAATGACATTTCAGCAGTTAGAATGTAATTTAAGCTGAAAGCAGGTCATGTGTAATCCCTTTCTTCAAAAAAAGCTTAGTGCAAGGCTAATGATAGACAGTGCTCACTCATAAGACAGTATATATGGATATATACATAGGTGACACTACTATGAACAATGACAAGCAAGCTCAAAGGAACAACAATGGATAATGCCTGCTGTGATTTTGCCAAAGTCTCAACCAGAAAATTATCCATTGTTGACAACCTCATATATTTTCTGGTTTAACCTCTAGCATGATCTCTGCAGAAGAGAAAGTGAACTCCTTCTCAGATATCATACAGTAATACGTGGGTTAAGTAAGGATGCAGAAATTCGAAATTGGCTACACAAGGGATAAGTTTGACTTGATGCATACTGTATAATCAGAATGCCACATTTCTACTGTGAAACCTGACCCTTCAATTCACAGGACACTTACTCAATGTCTCCATAGCCTGTAAGCAACATATGTGAGAATGCTCATTGCACTCCTACATCCTCATAATTATACCCCAAAGGTCACCAATAACCTTGTTCCTTAACCAAGATGGAGTTGATGAACCCTTTATAGACTATGCAGTCTTGTATTTTACTCTTTAGCATTTACTATGCCCAATACCAACAGGATTTTGTTAACCATCTTTCTTTACTCTGGACCCTATTTGCACATTTATTCCTGTCCATATCTAATGTAACAGAATTTTGTTTTTATAACTCTTGGCCTTGGACCTGTGCCCATATTGCACCATTATTAAGGTTCTCCTTTGGTAAACCCGACCAACACACTTTGTGGATTACCTAATAGCAAACAGATCCGTGCTAACCTAGATCGACTCCATTCGTCACAATACCACAGTTTATTCTTTCCTTATACATCACAAAATATTATTACATATTCTTTCTTCAAGATGGCCCATAACCTTGCGACTGTGCATGCTTGGTTCAATTGCGTGCTCTGAGTGGCCTTTCTCAAGTTTCTTATGTGCCAACGTAAAATTATAGTTACAGGTCACCTTCCACAACTCAGCCATCAGTATGCCACTCATCCTACTCGACTTTTCTGGCCTTGCCCAAACCCACTGAGGTATATTGTATGTTTTATGCATGAACTATATGATCTATTAGTTTCGCATTACTGTGAACTATAATATTCGTATTCCTCCGCCATTATGGCCACTTGACTGGCCATGACAGTACCTCCGGCCCACTCCGTGCTAGATACTTCTGGTTCTCCCATAATGCACATAAGAGACGTCACACCGCTGACTGCATTACCCTTACACTTCACTGAATCTGCGACCTACAGCAACTTTCTTTGACAGATGGGCTATCCGATAAGGGATACACCTAGGTCTTTAAACTAATAAAGGTATTATGGTGTGGTAAAGGGCTCCTGTATATTTTCGCCCACTTGTTCAACATGAATTAGTTTTTAACTACTTACATAGCATAACGTGTATTTGTAAAGCGCACGTTCACCCAGAAGGGTATCTTGGTGTTAAATAACAGCTGTTGATTTTGACCCAACTCAGTTGTACTCATTTTATCAACCCCAGGCGGATAAAAGGCGGTGTAGACCTGCTGGGATTTCAACCTGTGACAATGATATCGTACAAAGGTCCCTACAGTGGATGCATTAGTCACTAAGCCACCAGCCCCGGCTGACCGACCGTGCTCTAAACCAAGTTGTAAGATGTGAGAAACTGCCTCTTTTGACATGATAGCTCCCACTTTTTGGCTGATATGGTTTCGATTGAAAGTGCACAGGGTTCCTGCCAATCTGGTTCTTTGTGCCAGAGCTCCTTCCCTAAAACTGTACCAAGATTGGCAACTTCAAAGCCCCCTGTAAGTCCCTGGTAAGTGGTACCCAGGGCATTGAGACTGAAGATTGTTGTGAATGTATCTAGGACCCTATTTAAATATTCCCAATTCATACCCTTATGTGGTTATAACAAAACCTATCCTTATAAAGGCATAAGAATCATACCCATATTTAGTCATAGCCAATGCAGTCCAAATACGGCAAGGCTACTCCCATAGACTCCTAGAAAGTACAACACGTTCTTTAAACAAACCAAGCCTCCAGCAGCCGGGAAATCCCCCTGGTTTTGTTTTGATTTGTGCAAGAACTCCTGGAGTCCAGAAAGAACTGTAAGTTCTTAGTGACGTGTTATGTCCAACCATACGTCAAACTCTGCACCTTCCAGGTATAAATATACCAACGTTGCCTTAAGCAAACACACGGTGGTTTGGAGCAGACCGGCTATCTACTTACCCTAAGCCCAGCTGATGCGAGAGCTGAAGGAAGCCGACCCTCCCCTTGACGCACTGAGAGAGACGCTGTCTTTTCTCTTGCCTAGAAATCCAGCTCCAGTGTTTCCAGTCACCCTTGCGGGTTGCTGGGAAATCGAGTCCTGAGAAAGAGATACAAGACCTCCTTCATTCTATAACCAAGGTACGGAGCTGATTTGATCCTTAGAGAATTCTTGATTCAGATTCTTGGCAAAAATAACTTAATTTAAACTGCAGCTCACTTACTCCTTCCCACGTACTAGGCTTAGGTTAGGTACACCGGGGTAGGCGTATCTTAGAAGCACCAGTTGAGTACGTTTAGTCAATGATTTTATGTATGTATATATTTTATCCATTTTAAGTATCATATGGCTCAGAAACCATATCAGTGCTTTTACAGTATTATTTCATAACACTCCTTTTACTGTACGCACTTTACTTTATGACAAGTATTGCAATTGTGGCAGTTAACTTCTCTTGCACGAGAAAGAGGACTGCTCAATAAATAACACCTTTTATTTATTTCTCTGCACTCTGGTGAAACTAAGCATGCACGATTGACTGAGTGAAATAGCTGTCTATTGTTTTCACACAACTCTGGAGATATACTCCTTGTTCTGGAGGGAGCAAAGTTGTCATGTTAATGCGGTTGTCAGAAACTAATCCCTTCTTGTCTAATCAGGAAAGTTAACTCCTTCCTGTTCATTCGAGAGTTTATAGTGACCTCTGAGCTAGCTGACATACCTAATTAAGTCTAACATATTCAGTAGAGACCTAGATGACCTCAGTACTACGTCTAAACTATTGTTTGTTATTCCAATGCGCAGAGCCTATTGGGAATATAGGAACTACACCTACATGGTGCCCAAGGTTTGGTAAGGCGATAATCTAACGCTAGATACTAGAGTAACTCAGTCGTGCTTTTCACACAGACCCCTTTTTCCCGTTAAAAACTCCAATAGACGTCTGGAGTGGGTGAAAGGCTAATATCCGCCGGAACTTAGTAGGATGAGAATCCTATGTATTAGTTTTTGGTTTAGTCAACGTTGAAGGATACAGTGTTCCAAAATATTGTGACCTAATCTTTGTTTCCTTGAAACTTGCTCTGCAACAAAAAACTTTTGTCAGAAAAATGACGGAAAGTGATGATGATAGAGAGAGAGCTAGAATAGCAGCTCAACTTATAGCAGATGACACAAGTCTCCGAGAAGAAGACCCGAATGCTATAATCATTCCGGTAAACGTAAGAAGAACTATAACTCTTAAACTTATAGAAAATGGACTATCATCAAGAGGTGGTACAGTCATATTTTTGGTAGAGGCCCAAGAATATCGGCATATAGAGGTATTCTATTCATGGATACAGCACACGCTGTGACACAAGATTTCCACTATTATAAAAAAGAGGAATCTCCAGAGGAATACGCTCCTTTCGAGGACGTTGAAATTCCACTAACATACCAAGAGCACCTGCTCTGGTTTAATGGCGCCCTAAAACATCAAAATCACATCACCCGGCTCGGCCCACTAGGTAGACCAGGAGCCACATGGCCGGTTCTAGCCGGCTATACACCACATCCTGACATTGAAAAAATGTCCAGCGAAGAACTTTTTGTTAGGCTAAAAGAATTAACAAAAGCATATAGAGAATTAGTTCAATTAACAATTGACGGTATTACCTGCCGCCAGAAATTGAAAGAAACAGATATAGCAGAACAACCTTTTGAACTTGCCAGAATCATAGAAAAATCCTATGAAGAACTAGGTAGAGATAGTTTGGGTGGGAAACCACTAAAACCACAACTAATTGAAAATCCTGAAAAAACATTTATCAAGAATAATCTCAACACTCAAAAAAAGAGGTGGGAGGGTAATAAACAAACCACTCCCAGAGAAAAAAAAATACAGTCCAGAGGAAGGTCTCCTCAACGGAGAGATAGATCTCCAGAACGAGGAGGCAAGTCTCCCCACAGGGAGCACTCTGAGAAAAGATACAACCTTAGAGATAGCGATAAATTGAGAAAACCTGACAGATATCAAGATAATGATACTCGTCCCTCTCGATCTTTTCCGACTTCCTCACAGAAATCGGAAAGAAGAGGACGGTCAGAACACAAGGAAGAGCACGTCAAGTCCAAAGACTAGGAACCGGTTCATCAAAGTAAAAAATTACAATTTCCAAAAAAGAAGACAGCTAGTATTAAAATAAAACATGCCGAGGATTCTGAGGACACAACTGAAAAATGGAGAGTAGGCCCAGACAATGCTACACAGCGCTGCAGAAGTGACCATAGCTCGCAAGATCCCGATGAATCTTCTGGAGACAGTGGACACGAATGAATACATTCAAGTGGAAACTGAAGACACCAGAGTTGGCAAACCCCATAAATTATATGAAATAACATTGCGTATAGAGGGGGACAAAACTAGGAAAATAAAGGGTCTCTTTTGGGATAACCTTTCTAAAGGCTATGATATCCTTCTAGCAGAAAAAGACTGGCCACCAGAGTTTGTCAGGGAGTGCCCACAAGGCGAAGAAATGATTATGCCTGCCTTCTCAAATCAAATTCCAATTCATAAAAAATAAACATTTGCAAGAAAATGGGCAGTAGCCCAAGCCCCTGCATTATACAAAAATCATGTAGGATGGGATGAGGATTCTCCTCACCATAAAATTCAGTTAAAAAATGAACCGACTGCACCAAGGCAGTATCCTGTTAAGCAAGAAGCTAAAAAGCAAGTCAGGGGGATTTTAGATCAACTTGAATATCAGGGGGTGATTGAAACATGCACCTCACAAATGAACAATCCTTTGTTTCCTGTCTCCAAGCCAGACAATTCATATTGTCTAGTTTTGGACTACAGACACCTAAACTCCTGCTGCAAAACATTTGCAGTACAAAACTCACACAGTGCAGCACTAATGAATAATATCGTGCGCAAAAAATATAAAACATTAGATATCTCAAATGGTTTCTTTTGTCAAAACATTGCACCTGAAAGTAGGTATTTGACCGCTTTCTCTTGTATGGGGACGCAGGAGCAATTCTGTCGTCTCCCACAGGGATTCAAGAATAGCCCAGGATTATTCTCAGCAAGGGTAACGGAGTTACTACAAATGTATGATGATGAGGTATTATCTTATGTCGACAACATCTATCTTACAGACGACGACCTGGAGACACACTTGAAAAGAGTGAACACCATAATACTTGGGTTCGCAGGTGAAGGGTTCAAATTCAACTTTAAGAAGTCACGAATTGCTCACCTAACTGTCCTGTTTTTAGGATATGAATTATCAAGTGAAGGCAAAAGCCTAGCAGACAACTTCTTAGAGAAGTGTGCAGTACTCCAAGCACCAAAAACGCTGAAGAACTTACAATCAATTCTATGTTTCCTGAATTTCGAAAGAACATACATTCTAAATTATGCAGAGAGGGTTAAACCTCTCTATGAATTAATAAAACCTGATTTCAAACCAATTAATTGGACTCGGAAACACACAGAAATTTTACGAACATTACAAACAGACATGTTAACTAAAACAAAACTGCAAACACGCGCAAATGAACGCAACTTAGTAATCCGAGTCATCCCAGGAAGATGCGGATTCACGTACCTGACCTCTAATGAGGGAGAAACGGTACCAATAGCTTATAAATCACACTTGTACACACAAGCTGAAATGAAATTCAGTTCTACTGAAAACAATCTAACAGCGGTTCAAACTGCTGTAGCAAAAGAAAGAGCCCTAGCAAGGCAAGAGCATATCTGTTTTAACTGCAGTGTCAGCCCTTGAGGCAGTGACAACACCACGCATTCCAAATGCAGTGGCATTAGATCCAAAATGGATACAATGGGAAAATGCTCTTGCCGCATAAGACGTGAAACACGCTTTTGATCCAAAAATGAAAAGACTAGAAGATCTAGAATATGAAAGTGAATGTCCTCTGTCAATCGAAATTCTGCCTCTCGAACAATACACCTGTGTAATCTACACGGACAGATTTGCACAACACTACGTTGTGAAAAAACAAGTTTACAATGCAGCATGCGCGATCGTTAAAGGTGGCTGGCGCTTAGGTAAATTCAGACCGATGGTCACCAAAACTGAATCAATCAGAAACTGTACAGCTCAGCGAGCTGAAATAAGATCTTTAAAGATGGTGATCGCGAATTCCCCACACTAATAGTGTGTGATTCGCATTACTGCGTCCAGTCTTACAAAAATGACATGCAGACATGGATCAAAAACGGTTACAAAGATGAGACTGGTGCCACAATAAAGCATACAAAACTTTGGGAACAGGTAGTTCTTTTGCAGAAAGAACTACAAGACACTCACGTGATACATACACTGAGTCATCAACGTGATGGCGTTCACGTTGCAGGTAATTAATTGGCTAACAGAGCAACAGCGGCAGCGGTCAAACCGGCTTCCGTAGCTACAAAAAAGTGTATTAAAAAAAAATAGACGGTGAAACGCTACTAGCAGTAAGAGCCTCAATAAAAGGCAACTATGCGGCGTTACCTCTAAATTATCCACTCGGAAATGAACACATAATTGATGCGAACTCCGTTCCTTTTGCTCAAATCCCTGGAGTGGGGGGATAGAGTAATTCCAAACACGAACCGGAGGGCTTACTTGATTCAAGAAGCACACATGGGAGTGGGTCTGAGGCACCAAGAGATCTTGAAATCTGTAATAGAATTACAATCACAATACTGGTGGCCGGGGATGAACGTGCATGTCATGTATTCCTATAGGTTCTGAATCGATCCCCCTATTCCTGACCCTATTCTAGTTAAACAAACCTACAAGTTAACTAGCAGTCAGCCCATGAGGCAGAAAACCCCCATGATGCAGATACCGTTATCTGACGCAGTCACACTACGGCACAGGAACGTGTTATCTGATTAGGTCATAACGCTTGCGATCTAATTAGACAAGCGATATTCCTCCAGCCCCTGATAAGGCATACGGAGTTCTCATAACAAATCAAACCTATGACAACCTGGGCAAAACCCTGCGGCCATTGTTTTGATTTCACCGAGAACTTCAGCAAAAGAATGTGCTAACGAGCAAGTCGTATGACATCCTTATTGACGTATCTATGTCCATCCTTACGTCAATCTCGGCACCTTAAAGGTATAAATATTACCGATCTTGCCCTATGCAAACACACGCGTGGTGACGAGACGGAGCAGCCATACTTGCCGAAGCCAAGAGCAGAGCAGACCCCGCTGGCAGCAGCCCCGCCTTCCTGACGCGCTGAGAGACGCGCTGCTTTCTCCTGCCGAGAATCCAGCACCGGCGTTTCTGGGTAGCCCTCGCAGGCAGCCTGGAATATCGAGACCAGAGAGAGAGATACCATTCCTCATTCATCCTAACTTCCAGGTACAGAACTGAATGACCCCTCACAGAGAATTCTTTAGTTATTCACTTGGCAAAAACAAACTTAACTTAAAGTGTAACTTTCTATTCCCGCCCACGTATTAGGCTTAGGTCAGGTACACGGGGTAGGCGTATCTAGAAACACCAGTTGAGTACGTTTAGTCAAATGTATATGTGTATGTAATATATTTTATTCATTTTAAACCTTCATATGGCTTAGAAACCATATCAATGTTTTTACAGTATTATTTTATACTTCTGCTTCTAATGTATGCACTTTACTTAGCTATAAGTATTGCAATAATATCGATCCATTTCTCTTGTATGAGAAAAGAGACTGATCAATAAATAACACCTTTTTATTGAACACGCCCGTCTCCTCCTTTTCTCTACACTCTGATGAGACTAAGAATGCACGTACTGACTGAATAAAATAATTTGCCTTTTGTTCACACGACTCTCGAGATACACTCTTGATTAGGGGAGAGCAAAGTTGTCATGTTCTATGGTTGTCAGAAACTAAATCCCTTCTTGTCTAATCAGGGGAGTTAATTCTTTCCTGAACATTCGAGAAAGTTTCTAGTGAACTCTGAGCTAAGCTGGCAAACCCAAAACTTTAAGTCTAGTATCGACAGTAGTAGACCTAGTTAACGTCTGGCCTAGGCCTTTACTGCTGTAGGTATTATTCCAATGCGCAGAGCCTATTGGGATGATAGGAACTACACTACATGCAAATGTACAACTTTGCAACGAGTTGCCAGGACTGCAATCGAGATTGCAATGGTGAACCGGACGAGACACCAGCCCAGATACCTTTATTAGAAAGCATTAGGCTATCTATACGCAAAAATCCAGATGGAGAAAGGCGATCCCATAATTATTAAGACGAGATGCATTTAGATGAGGCCCCAGCGCTCGGCTGACGCCAGAACTGTTATAAAAGATTTGCGAGTCTTTATCGGCACATACACAATTGGTATGCTACATTCTGACCAAGGTCTTGCGTTTAGCTCTCGGGCCAGCATGAGCATTGCATTGCGGTACTCTAGTTCATTCCATCCCGAGGGAAATGCGGTAGTGGAGAGAAAAAACCGTGACATAAAGCAATCTATAACAGCGAGGGTATTAGGTTCGGGTGATGGGTGGGTCAAACATCTAACGAGTGTCCAACGTAGTCTTAATAATCTGCCAAGAAATTCCCTAAGAAGTATCACTCCATACGAACTTTTGTTCTGTACTAGAATGATAATCCAGGATTTAGATTGTCAGACTTCAGTGGTGAAAGAAAAATCCTTTGATATCAAAGATCGTTTGGCTGTTTTACAGGACTTAAATGAAACAAGAAGAGTCTAAGTAACACAAAGCTAAAGCCAACGGCCACTGAAGAAAAACCACCTGTCCCAGCAAGACCTGTCTGGATTCCAAAGATTGGGGATCTAGTCAGAGAAAAGATCGCGGTGAAGAAGGAATTTGGGCCTTCTTACAGAAAAGCAGTACCTGTCTTAGCTGTCAGCCGAACAAGATCAGTAGTACTACCGCTCCTTGCTGGTAAAAAGGAGAACAGAGTTGTATCAATCGTCCTGGTAAAACCACAATCATGTGGCCAATAATAAGTAGTAGGCCCAGTGGACTCCCAAGAAGTAGCAGAAGACCAAACCTTGCTACAATCCAAGAGGTTCAAACTGAGAGACTAATCACTTTTGATAAACCTGCAGTGAACAAAAAAGACTATGCAACAAAGCCATGGAACTTGTCCCTCTTGAAACCCAAATTGCAACAGTTCGTGAAGAAACACCAGTCTACAATGATGTAGCCTCTGAACATACATATCCAAAGATTAATGAAAATCCGGAAGCAATCCCAACAATTGACAGAACTGCATCTGGCTACTTCATCAATTTCGATGACTTTTCTGATGATCCAAGTGAACATGAAACGCCAGCAACAAAAACTTTCAAAGAAAAAATGACTTAACTATTTCAGCAACTAAAAGAAACATATATGATTTCACCATGGATTGAATTATGGATTGTGTTAGGTGTACTTTTCCTACTACTTTGGCTCATCATGATTTTATGTTTGGGTAGATTTATTGATGGAAAATATAGTACAATGGACACAGCAATTCAGAACATCAACTTGGCCCTAAAGCCTCACAGATCTACTCACATTGAAAAAAGAGAACTGTCATTATTGAACATCACAGCCAATCCCATACCTGGGTGTGTAGCATGGGACAAAACGGATTACGAAATCTATGGCCCGATTGAGCTCTTGAAATATCTACACCAGTTCAAGGTTTCCTTAAGTGACTTTGTGACACCAGTACTTTCTCTGATGATTAGGACTTTGAAAATATTAATAATATGATGTCAGATTTAGAAATGTCAGCAAAATTCACAGAACATGATTATTTGCAGGGTTCATCGAACTATGAAGAAATGTACTGTTTTAACGACTATGGTCATCACTATTTGCATAAATCTGCTAATCCTAGAAATGTTTTTACTTATAACCAATGGGAACATTGTCCTACACCGCCAAAAGGCAGTTCAAAAACATTTTATGAGAAATTCCCATACTTCACAGGGTTTAACAACACTGATCCAGAAACATTTTATTTTAGAATTTTAAATAAGACAGGAATGAAAAACATGTTGACAAATACTAAATTGATTTATTCTGAACATTTTTATGAAAAAATATCTACATTTGGTTTTGAATTTTGGAAAAATAATATTGAGACAAAAACCATCTGGGGTACAAAAGACTGGCAGGTACAAGGTATAGAATCATTATTTAGAGCCTGCATGATCCCAGAACAGATAATATTCCTGAATGACACCATTCAACAAACAACCTGTGTTGGCCTAGCCAAGATAAGACTTAAACAAACCGTCTATTCCAAAGACCATACCTGATAGTAATAACACTACAGATATGGAGATAGACGTATCCCATATTTTACACCAAAACAGAACAAATCCTGATTGGAAAAAATGGTTGATCTGGCCCACAGACACAAATAACTGTCAAGATAGATTCCTGAACAAAACACAGGGGTTCAAACAGAACAGGCCAGACCCTAAATATTCCCAGAGACAACATCCAGTGATAATTACAACATACAGTGTAGGGAAACTATGCCTCGAATGGCTACAAAGATCCACACTGCAGGAAATTAAGCAACACTTAACTTTACTTAAAGAAGGTGCTGACTTGCGGGATTTCAATCTGGGACCTCGCAAACAGCGTCAAAAACGTTCCATATACGCCGGTATATACGCAGCTTACAACAAGGCTTGGAAAGTAATGCAAATTGAAACTGCAGAAAAAATACGAGCAATTGATCCTATAAATTTGGAAAAATCACTGTCTGTAGTGGACAATGGGTTAACGACTCTGTCCTCCAGAATTTATTCACTGGACAGCATTGTATCATCTGCTATTGATAGAGCAGGACTTGTTAATGTTACAACATGGCCAGTCCCAATTACGTTCTATTGTACAGCTAGGCTGGACGTTACAAAATTTGCGTTCAGGTCACGTGCCATGGCGTCTAATCAACATAACGTCATTATTTTCTATCTTTAACCTTACTGATAAACAATTCAGTTTGGCACAAAAAGGAGCAGATTATACAATTCTGAGCATTGAAAAGCTTGAGAGATTACCATTGACAATGTCAGAGAGACCTGTCATTGAATGGATAATACATGGTACAATCACAATTCCGATAACTTTTCAGTTTCAATATTGCCAAAAGTATATAACAGCAGGCCTGTATGAAAGGTTGGGTAAAGGATACATCAAGTCAACCTGGAAATTACCTTATACACATAAATGTTATAGTGAAGGGAAAAAAGAAGTATTTCTAACAACTGTAAAAAATCACTAAGCGGTACACTTCTGTGTCAAGGTATTAACTTGCATGGAGCCTGCGTAGGTTCATTAAATAACCTTTCATGTCACCTGCATGGCACTCCTGCAACACAGATGGAGCCTTTTTTCAGACCGCTTTCCAACGGCAGCTACGTTGTAATAAATGACCGCAGCTGTTGTGGCATGGTGCCAGGATTAGCCTGGTGCCAGGATTAGCCTATCTCGTGAGCGTTACTTCCAGGGTCATTCGCTGTATGCAAGTATTGTATCCAAACAGCAATCCAGACAAGGAGGCAACATTATGGCCTTCTGTGAATATCTCTTCTATTCGAATTGATACTTTAAGCAGAATGAAGTCTATTCTTTTACAGCCAACTGTGCCTTTAACCTCGTCCAAAGAGACGTATGATCTGCAAGTTGCAAGGACAGCGGCAGAGATACATACCCTATTATCGACGAATTGCCCCGTGCATTTAGTAGAAATGTTAAGCCAAATCTTAAACATGTCAGATACCAGTGGCATCGCACATGTATTTAAGACCATTTTTTCGGGACTGTTAGCACCCTTTGAAGCAGTTCTGGGCATCTTCCCGAATTTTATGCATTCTGTATTCGGCGGACTGCCTCTTCTTTTGGGACTCGTAGCAGGAATTTTATTTTTGTTCCTTCTGCTCCGATATGGCAAGTCAAGCCACAGACAAAACTCAGGCTACGATGGAAGAAACGATCCTGGCCATACGTTACCGAGAACGGATCACTAAAGTCCTCGGCTTTGCCCGGCTAAGAGATCTGAGTACTACCTGGTTTCTTTCATTCAGACCAATCTGGCAAGATTGCATCCTACCTGTGCGTCGATGTCTGCTATGCGGAGAAGAATGCGTGTTGGACATCTGTCTTACACTACCGTCAGCAGTACCTATGGATGTCGATACTTTGCTTGGTTCGGTGACGGCTCATGCAACGCGTTGTCCCGAGCGGCTACCTATTCTGATGACGGCATTTGTTGAGACTGCACCATTACGATTAGGTGGCGGTGAAGTACGAGATGAAAGCAACACCACACAGGTATAACCTTCTGTGAGCATTGCTGATCCAGACATCGATGATGGCAATGATTCTCACATATGCACTATTGCAGCTTTTTCGAACTTGGTCGAACTTTCACCTACTGTTGTAGACCAATTTTTCGCAAGCCTGTCTGATTTGATGTTCTCTCCTAACAATGAGAATAACTTTTGAAACAACGAGCACACAGCGTTCCCTGAACTCTGAATTCGGCCTTCAGTTGTGATAAACAAGACTACTGAAAACAATTGGAACTATTTTTTCCTCTGAAAGCAAAATTATTTTTCCATTCCCAAAATATTTACCTTTTTCTGGCACACGGTACTCTGCTTAAAGTAGATCTATTCTTAGAGAACAGAACTTCTATTTTTGAATCTCTAGAGACACTATTTTGATACAGCCTCTAGCACATGTACAGTATTTTATAAATATGTGATGAAATGGTCTCGACCTTCTTTTCTGTAGTAAGAGCCATTTCATAAATGTAATTTTTGCAATTCATTCAGCCAATATTTATATGCATTATCTGAATGATACTACTGCTTGAAAAGCGTACAGTACAAATACTCATTTTCGTGTATATACCATACACCATTTCAAATGCAATTTATGTATTTTGGGGTGACCTGGAAAACACATGCATCGTTATATGTTTAGTATTGCTTAGTATTTAGTAATGATGGACATTATACGTGGAGTGGGTGTTGTAATTGTATCTAGGACCCTATTTAAATATTCCCGATTCATGCCCTTATGTGGTTATAACAAAACATATCCTTATAAAGGCATAAGAATCATCCCCATATTTAGTCATAGCCAATGCAGTCCAAATACGGCAAGGCTACTCCTATAGACTCCTAGAAAGTACAACGCGTTCTTTAAACAAACCAAGCCTCCAGCAGCCCGGGAAATCCCCCTGCTTTTGTTTTGATTTGTGCAAGAACTCCTGGAGTCCAGAAAGAACTGTAAGTTCTTAGTGACGTCTTATGTCCAACCTTACGTCAAACTTGGCACCTTCCAGGTATAAATATACCAACGTTGCCTTAAGCAAACACACGGTGGTTTGGAGCAGAGCGGCTATCTACTTGCCCGAAGGCCCGGTGATGCGAGAGCCGAAGGAAGCCGACCCTCCCCTTGACGCACTGAGAGAGATGCTGTCTTTTCTCTTGCCGAGAAATCCAGCTCCAGTGCTTCCAGTCACACTTGCGGGTTGCTGGGAAATCGAGTCCTGAGAAAGAGATACAAGACCTCCTTCATTCTATAACCAAGGTACGGAGCTGATTAGATCCGTAGAGAATTCTTGATTCAGATTCTTGGCAAAACTAACTTAACTTAAACTGCAGCTCACTTACTCCTTCCCACGTACTAGGCTTAGGTTAGGTACACCGGGGTAGGCGTATCTTAGAAGCACCAGTTGAGTACGTTTAGTCAATGATTTTATGTATGTATATATTTTATCCATTTTAAGTATCATATGGCTCAGAAACCATATCGATGCTTTTACAGTATTATTTCATAATACTCCTTTTACTGTACGCACTTTACTTTATGACAAGTATTGCAATTGTGGCAATTCCCTTCTCTTGCACGAGAAAGAGGACTGCTCAATAAATAACACCTTTTATTGAAAACGCCCGTCTCTCTATTTCTCTGCACTCTGGTGAAACTAAGCATGCACGATTGACTGAGTGAAATAGCTGTCTATTGTTTTCACACGACTCTGGAGATGTACTCCTTGTTCTGGAGGCAGCAAAGTTGTCATGTTAATGAGGTTGTCAGAAACTAATCCCTTCTTGTCTAATCAGGAAAGTTAACTCCTTCCTGTTCATTCGAGAAAGTTTCTAGTGACCTCTGAGCTAGCTGGCATACCTAATTAAGTCTAACCTATTCAGTAGAGACCTAGATGACCTCAGTCCTACGTCTAAACTATTGTTTGTTATTCCAATGCGCAGAGCCTATTGGGAATACAGGAACTACACTACAAGATGGTCCCCTAAGGACCCTTTACTAAGGCCATGCAAATTGCCACCACAGCTTATATGCCTTGGTGCAGATAAAAACGACATTCGAACTGGCACACTGCCTGTGTGCCATGCTAAAGCAGCACTACCTAAGGTATAGGTAAGTCACCCCTCTAGCAGGCCTTACCAGCCATAAGGCAGGGTGCACTATATCTCTGGTGTTGGCATATCTACATAAACAGATCTACCCCTTCAACATTTAAATCTGTTCATAATATTGTAAGTGCCATTGAAGCCATAGAGAGTACATGGGCTGGAAACCCGACAAATAGAGTTCCCGAGCATCATGATGGCTTCACTGAACCCAGAAGTGTTAAGTACCAAACAACTCTTCTAAATAAACCCACACTGATGCCAGAGTTGAATTTATTAAAACATGTACTCAGAGGGCACCTCAATTGCCCCCTGAAAACCAACCATCCCTGGTGTGGTCTCTGACTGGCTTTAGGCAGTGTGCCACCACAAGACATGTTTCTGGACCCTGGATCGAGAACCCCTGCTCTCATGTCCAGAAACTAAGCCTGTCTTGGGCGGAGGTGTTGCACCTCCTCCCCCAGGATTAATAAAGGGCACAAGATGGAAGGTTCAAAGGCCTTGCTGCCTTTGTATGCCACCCTAGCCTCTGCTGATAGCAGCAGATAGCATCCCCCCTGTTCAAACCTCCACTTTTGGTGTGAGAACTGTCTGGAAAACTAGTGAGAAAGGGAGGTGTGCCCTCTGCCAACTCCACCTCTCTGTTGCTGGAGGCGAAGTGAAGCATATTTTTCAGTGCCCACCATCTTGAAGATGGTGGAACTTATCCAATCAGGGCTAGGTATATGCCCCCCTGAGGAGTGTGGCATAATAGAGGGTGTAGACACCCTAGGTAAGGAACCCATTGGTCCGTACCTGTCACTGCCCTGTAATGCCCCTAAATCTAGTATTTAGGTGGCATCCCCAGACCCTAAATCAGATTCCTGACGACCTACGAAGCCGGGACATCGAAGAGGGGCAACAGCAAGAAAGAAGGACCAGTGACTGGCTTGACGCCAGCCCTGCTGGTCACTCAGCTGCCTTTCACCCTTTGCTACAAAAGTCGACCCGTCCTGCAGGCCCAGCGACCTCCAAAGACCTGGGAGGAATGCCTGCCTTCAATAAAGATCATGATCTCCTGGGGACAGTTGACCTGTCCAGAAGAAACCAACTTTAAAGAACAAAGACTTCTGCCCTGCGGAACACCAAGACCGTCTTTGCACTCACTCTGCACCCGACGCCCACTACCCGAGTCCAAGTGGCCTACCAGTCCTGCGAAGGTTCCCCTGTGATTCTGAGCCAGAGTCCACAGTGGGCTGACCCCAGCTGGACTGTATCTTCACGCCTGCAGCTTCAATCCAAAGACTTCTCCTGAAAAACAAGTTAACCCAATGTCTGGGCCTGCACTCTTTTTTTTGGCTGTCCATGTTGGTGGATGGATTAACTCAGTAAAAAGGGTGAACTGGATAGGAAATAACGTGAACAAATTTGCAGGGGGCTTTATGATTAGGAATTATAATAGGCTCATAGTTGTGGGCAGAATGTTGGCATCAATTGAGCGGGCATATGACAATGTTTCTACTGTAATATTAGCACCTTCACCTACGTTTCTTTTATAGACCTAAGACTCTGGGACTTGTTCTCTGACACACTTCCAAGTACCAGGCCCAGTACCGATTAGCACTTCCAGCACCCTACCAGATGGTCAATTCCAATAGATATGCCCCTTTGAGTTCTCTTGATGCTTGTGATTGACTGGTATAACATGGCGATCTGACTAATATCAACCAGGCTCCACTTGTACCCCCTGTTGTGGACTTGGATGAATCCAACTTTAAAATGCTTAACCAAAGAAGTTGTAATATTGCAGATCTTTCTACCAAAATTAAGGATGAGAACTGGCTAAACATTATTAGAAGATTTTAGGTGTCTTGCCTACAAGAAACCTGGGCTACAACCAACTGTTTTTTTCTTGGATGGGTACAAGTGTTTTTTTGTTCCTGCTTCTGAGTCTCTGGCCGGTAGCTCTAAAGGAGGATTGATCACCTTTGTATCCCTGGCAGTTAAAAGAAAGTTTGAGCTCTTTACTATGGGACTTCCACTCTCCAGGCATTATGGTTCTTCAAAGGGTCTGTGAAAACAGTGTTGCTGAACTTCTATATTGCTGTCCTCGCTTAGGGCAATGTTTTTAATATTCAAATTTTGGGCTTCTTTTTGTGTGTGCTGGAAGATGCCAAAAACTTTGGGGCCAACCTTATACTTGTACGGGATTTCAATATTCATCTTTGTGGGAACCCTCAGGCGGAAGCTAAAAACGCTCAATGCTGTATGTTCCCTTTTGGTTTGCATATGGAACATTCTCATCAAGGTCCGGTATTAAATGGGACCTTGAACACATGTAAACTTGTTTTCCTCCCTTGACAAGCTTATTGCTTCTAAAGGATAGGTTTCATACCCCACGTTTACAGGTAGGAGGAGCAATACAATTATTGACTACAATTTTGTCTCGTTGCTCATCATTCTTAACCTCTCAGATATCACAATTCAGCAGAGCCCCTTTAGTGACCATAATCCAGTGTGCCTATCCTTATGTGTGACTGGCTGTGAGAAAGAGCCCTCTAGCGGGTAATAGTACATGTGAGGTCATTAGACAGGGCAGAAAGTTTAGGTCGGCACAAGTAGTCCCTGAAAGCTTCAATCATTCCCTTTTTTCTAGATGTACATCTGAGTTCACAACTTGTTTGACTAGCACTACTAACCCTAGAGAGATCCTGAGCCCTTTAAATCTGTTTCTCATTCTGTGTCCACCCTCCTAGACATCCCTGTGCCCCAGCAGCGCATTATGGCACCCAATTGGTGTTATAGGGGGTGTTCCCAAGCGTTAATAAAATTAAAATGTGGCTTGAATACGGCCCTCATTAAGGTTTGCTGTAAGAAGTACAAGTCGGAAACTGGGCGACGCAAGAATTCATTAGGTGACATTGTGTTGGATAATTTACTAGAAATTAGCACACTGAGATGCAGTGGCAAATTATAGAGCATCAATAATAACTCTTTATTTGCTTAGGACGACACCGCATTACTTGGTTCACATATTACTGAAGATAGTTGGGCCTCCCGTTTTGAGGAAATCTATAGCAGTGTTCTCCTTAAATGTCAAGCATGGAGGAACCCTGAAGGATGGCACCTCCAAGCTGTCATTTACGCTTGACGAAGTCACGAAGGGTATACAAAGTTTATCTAAGAACAAGGCACTAGGATTGGATGGTATACCACCAGACTTGTACATTAATGATATAGAGTTCTGGGTTCCATTACTGACTCAAACCCTGAACTCTGCAGGTTCGGAAGGTCCTCCACAGTCATGGGCCACTTCCATCATTGTTCCCATATTTAAAAAGGGTGACTGGTGGCCCCTGGTTTTACAGGCCCATGTCCCTGATCGATTCAGTGGTTAAGGTGGTGGGGTGGGCCCTCTTGGGCAGACTAGTGTCAAGAGTCGAAGAACACAATATCTTATCAGGTGTGCAGTACCGTTTACTGTCGGGTAGGTCGAAGGTTGACCAATGTTTAAATCTGTATTTGGTCCTAAGCAAACATACTGTCATCCTTTCATGTTGCTTCCACTTAACCTCCGTGGATCTCACCTCAGCCTTTGATCGGGTTGCTAGAGACAAACTTTGGCAGCTTATGATATCCATGGGAGTGGATTGGGATATGGTATACTTCCTAAGAGACCTTCACACTATCACTGTGGCTTCGGCTTGTTACTCTAAAGACCTGAAATGTACCCCCCCCCCCCCCCCAACTGTTTTAACAGTTGGGGGGGGGGGGGAGGGGGTGAGACAGGGATGTGTCTTGGCCCCTTTTTTGTTTACCCTATATATGAACAAGCTGGAGCAGGCCTGTATAGATACTCGTGCCACTGTTGGGGTCTCGTCCACTGCCTGTAGTACTCTATGCAGCTGATGCAGTTTTAATGGGCAAAACGCAAGGGACCTGTTAGACTCTTTTTCAGCATTCATAGGAAACCTGAATTTATCGGTCATCGTTAGTAAATACTGGGTGACGCTTGTAGCCCCACGCTTAACTAAAACAAAATCTTTACATCTGGGCATCCACATATTGCCCATGACCAAGGCATTATCATATGTGGTTATATTGTTTGAATCATCCCGAAATTGGAGCCCGCTGATGAATGGCCAATTGTATAAGCGCAAATGCAGCGGTTTTCAATGTTTTATTAAAGGTTGGGCAGAAGACCCATTAGGTTATTAGGGAAGGTTTTTCATGCTAACTGTGTTTCAAAAGTAGTTTATGGGAGTAATATTTGTGGGTACCGAAAATGAACCTGCTGCAGACAGTCAACGAACAGTCATAATGATAGGTAATCGTTTGAATGCACACAAAACCTCAACTATGATAAGGGTATTTTATAGATTTGGTGGAGAAATAATATACCAGCACATGCATATGGAGTGTTTTTGTGAAATCATAGTAGTGATATTAGGATGAAGAACGTGTCCAAACAGTGAGCTGGAAAGAGAAACTTACCAGATACATTCTGTGCAGATACATGTAATTCGTTATGAACCCGAGGAGAGAGAACGGTTGTTCCTCGAAGAAATGTACATGCACTTTCGTAGACATATGTAGGGAATTAAAAATGTTCATGATATGGGCTTGTTTAGTCGGGCATGATCACTGTATTGATGACCAGTCAGTGGGTGAGAACATTATCTTTCACCGAGTATACTATGCACTGATGTCCACAACACTTTATTGAGTAAAGATGGTTTACTACTCTTCATGCCTTGTTTGCACGAATACACTTTGCACTTCATGATGTCAGATTAAGTTGTCATCATTGAGAGTCCCACTAAATTTCTTTAAAACCTCAGTGAGCATGGATTACAACAGTAGAAAGGTATTAGGATTATTATAACAATAGTTTATTTAGAAAAAATACTTTCCTTCAAAACATTTGAGGCAAAAAAATGTCTTTGTCATACAGTAATCATGAGAACTAATCGCTTACCATAAATATTTGTACTGTTGCATGCCACGAGCATTTAAGACCATGATGATTCTTGTCATCTTGTCATCTTGAATTGAGGTTGGACAGATTCTTTCAAAAAAGTGCTGTGACAGTCTATTATATTCATAACATTTCATTTTACTGAAACAAGACACTACTACTAATCATTTTGACTCCAAATTGCGGCAGTGGATTAATAACTTTGCACAATATATCACTTGGTCTTGACTGTGTGCTTGAAGCTAAGCACACTATTTCCTTTATAAATATGTTGCAGCACAACTTTACTGTATCTACAATGCCAATCATTTTATTTCCCATATGACACACTGCATCAATTTAAACAGTTACTGGCATAAAGATTAAAATGCGTATGCTTTTCAAAGAACTTAAAATACACTGTGCCATTGCAGGGTCCATATTACTTTTCAGGGGAACTGGAGCATATAAACAAAGCAGCGAGGGTGAGATAAACGTCATATTTATAAGATCTACAAAATGCAGTGTAGATTTTCTTACTTCAGTTCATCTGCTTAGACTCTGCTCCATGAACAACCTACTCCAGGTACTTACTCTCTGTAGCTAAATGTCATTTTATACGTCCCTTATAGCTTAGGCAATAAAAATAGTGCAGCATTAGAGTCAACCTTACAATATCAAGGTGTTAGAAATCTAATCCCCCTCTGTCTCCACAATAGCCCTACTATAAACAAGTAGCTACTCGGGCAGGACACTATTTGTGGAGGATGTCTCGCCTGGCGTTAGCAGCGTGCATGCGCTACTCTCACCATGCGAGGGCCTTTTGGAATCGATACGGATTCCAAAGCTTGCATGCGGATGGACAGAAGATGTACACGTGGGGACTGGAGGCTTCACTGGCGGTGTGACACACTGGGGACTTTTTTATCTAGACATCCTTCTGCCATCACTTGTTGTTTGAGGGTCTGCAATCCCAAACGCAGTGCACATCTGAAAGTGATTTACCGTCCAAGCTCTGTTTTTCTTTCATTTGCCCGTTTAACCTTTCGCTTTATTTGGATAACTCCGCATTGCAGCGGTATCATGCAATTTTAGGAAAATATGGAATGCGGTCAGTACGGGGAGCGCATGCGCGTTCATAAATGTGTGCCGGTAGTCCATCCGCCATGCAGGACACTTCGAAGAGACCCGCTGCTACCACCAGCCCTGCTGGACATCTCGCGGGAGACAGAATTCAATCTAGCTGCGATTCAGCTGAATGCTCAGGCAGTTTGTTAGGATTCACATCTTTCTAGTTAGTGGTTCGCATTACCTTCAGCATCGTGTTACCACCTTGAGCTCTCCAAAGTTTGGAATTCGTGTAACTGTAGACTTAGTCCAGCTGGTGGAGGAGAGGTGTAAAATAAACAGTATCGGGTCTCTCAGCGGCCGCGATAATTAATCCCTTCGCTGCTAGGCCTTTTCCCCTCCTGTGCTAAGCCATTTTTTGACGATTTGGGTCAGTGCGCGCTTAGGCCCCTGTAACTTTTTGACCACATAAGGTATACACGCCAAATTTGCGTCCTTTTCTTCCAACATCATGGGGATTCTAAAGATACCCAGGGTTTGTGGATTCCCTTGGAGGGGTCCCAGAAATTAACCAAAATACAGTAACATTTTTGTTTTTTTCAGGAAAAATGGAGAAAACGGGTTGCAAATGAAAGCCTCTGGGTTTTTCCCTGCAAATGTTATCAAAAAAGGGTTTCTGGGGCTGAAATCAGCATTTTCTCAGCTTTTAGGAAAAAGTCTTTTGTCAGAGAACCAATATTTTTCACACAGTTTTGGCATTTTTCTGGAACATATCCTATTTTTGCTATTTTTAGTGCTTTCAACCTCCTTCCAGTTAATGGTGGAAATGAGTTCGAAAGCAATAATGGATCCTGGAAAGCTATACATTTCGGAAAAGTAGACAAAATTATGAATTCAGAAAGGGGTCATTTGTCTAAATCCATGAAGGTTTCTTTATAGAAACTAACAGTAAAATATTGGAAAAATTGAAATTTAGTTGAAAAACAGCCTTTTGTCTCAACGTTTTCACCTGTAACTTCTTGTAATTTTGTCAGCTCTTTGAAAGCAATATACCGTTACATCCGTTAGACCTTCCTGGTTGTGGGGATATACAGGACTTGTAGTTTCGCCAAGAGCCCGACGAACCCAGAGCTAAAAACTGAGCAGCAACTTGCAATGGTTTTTTATTCTGGGAAAATGTATACATGGAAAAATCGGTGTGAAAGACACCTATATATTTCTGAATTGGGTACAAATTATAGAGTTTAGAAACAGTATATATTTCAAAATTGGGAATACTCATACTAGAATGAGAATTTCGCAGTTAAAAATGGACCCTTTTTTGGCAAAGTGCTTACCTGTGGTTTTTGCACCATAGCTCTGCCGGCACCTGGGGAAACCTAGCAAACCAATACATTTTTGAAAAGTAGACACCCTGGGGAATCCATGATGGGGTGACTTGACTGCTTCCCACCAGGTTCTGTTACCCAGAATTCCTTGCAAACCTAAAAAAGTGTACAAAAAATAAATTTTCCCCACATTTCTGTGGTGGAAACTTCTGGAATCTGCGTGGATCCACAAATTTCCTTCCATCCTGCGTTCCCCAAAGTCTTCCGAGAAAAATGGTACCCCACTTGTGTGGGTCGGCCTAGTGCCTGCGACAGGAAACGGCGCAAAACGCAATGTGGTCACACCTCAATTTCGCAGGGACAAATGACCATGTTTTTGCAAAGTGACTAGCTGTAGTTTTTAACCCTAGCTCTGCCGGCACCTAGGGAAACCTAGCAAACCTATACATTTTTTAAAACTAGACACCCAGGGGAATTCAGGATGGGGTGACTCGACTGCCTCCCATCAGGTTCTGTTACCCAGAATCCCTTGCAAACCTAAAAAATTGGCAAAGAAAACACATTTTCCTCAGATTTCTGTGGTGGAAAGTTCTGGAATCTGCGTGGATCAACAAATTTACACCCACCCCGCGTTACCCCAGGTCTCCCGATAAAAATGGTAACTCACTTGTGTGGGTAGGCATAGTGGCTGCAACAGGAAAAGGCCCCATTTTACGGTGGAGACTTAAATATTACCTATAGCAAAACTACCTTATTTGGGGGGGGGCAGAACAGGCCCAAAATGGATTTTTAAAAAATTGTAGCGTTCGGTATTTACAAGAAAGCACCGAGAATTCTACTGTTTTGGGGTTATCCTAGTCACAGGCCTTTGGCCCACCCACACATGTGAGGTATCATTTTACTCGGGAGAACAAGGGGAACGCTGTGTGGTAGGACAATTGTGCCGGCACGGAGATCCCACACAAAAATGTATGGAAAAGTGTTTTTTTAACCTAATTTTAAGGTTTGCAGGGAATTCTGGGTAGGAAAACGTAGGGCGACTCACGCATGCCATACCTCGCTGGACTCCCCCGGGTGTCTAGTTTTTAGAACTGTTTGGGTTTGGTAGTTTTCCAAGATGGCCGCCGAGCCCCGGGCCAAAAACTCAGGTGCCCCCCCAAAAATAAGGTAGTTTTGCTATAGGTAATCTTTGTCTCCACCATACGATTTGGGCCTTTTCCTGTTGCAGCCACTATGCCTACCCACGCAAGTGAGGTACCATTTTTATCGGGAGACCTGGGGGAATGCTGGGTGGGAGGAAATTTGAGGATCCACGCAGATACCACAACTTTACCACACAATTATGAGAAAAAAGCGATTTTTCTTTTTTTTTTTGTGTGCAAAATCTGAGCTTTGCAGTGGATTCTGGATAGGAGAATGATGTGGGACCCACGCAAGCCATACCTCGCTGGAGTCCCCCGGGTGCCTACTTTCCAGAAATGTGTGGGTTTGCTAGGTTTCCCTAGATGGCAACCGAGGAAGGAGTGAAAAACCCATGTGACCCCCCTAGCTAAACCAATTAGTTTTGACAAAATTAGTTGTTTACTTGTGCAGCGTGAAAATTTGGCCGCAGTATGGCAAGGAAAATATGACGGACGTGGTGAGTTTTTCAGGATATTGTGAATAAAATTAATTGTTAGATTTCACCAGAGAAACATCACCATGTACTCCCATGGGTTTTCAACAATATCTACAATTGGTAGGTTATTCGTAGGTGGAATGTACACCTTGGCAGAGAGACTAAAAAAAACAAGATCCCTGCACAGCCATCTATTTCTCAAACACACACACACACACACACACACACACACACACACACACACACATACTGGTCTGATTTGGCACAAGGGCGAGTGATGGTTCAGTATATATAATTTTATTAACAAGAGATTTAACAAAAATGAAATGCACTGTCAATTACGTGGACAAAAAAACTGAACCAATGACTCGCAGCTCGTGAGCTGTAAAGCCACTTCAAGGCACCAAGCGCTTTACAGGCTATTCACACACCTTTCATACCTGACACACAGAAGACCATTCACACCACCAGGCACAAAAGCAACACATCACAACATTTACAAAAAAGTGACAAGGTGCACCCTCCTTTAAAAAAAAAAAAAAAAACCAACAAAAAAAACAATTATTACACAGACATCAAGTCCTCAAACACACACACATACTGGTTGGATATGGCACCAGGGTGAGTGATGGTTCAGTATATACCATTGTATTGGCAAGTGATTTCACAAAAAATTAAATACACTGTTAATAATTGAAAGGACGAGAAACTGAACCATTGACTCACAGCTCTTTACAGGCCATTCATACACCTTTCATACATGTGACACACAAAACATTCACACCGCCAGCCGCGGACCCATCATATTACTACACTTCCACCAGCAGACAACGCCAATCAAGGGCCCATCACTTTCACACATCCACATTCCTGACACAGCAACTACACAAACTCATGGATTGCATGGAGTGGCGCTCAGCTAGCACTGTGTGTAGTAACCAGCATTAAGTCACTTCCCACACACCGCCAGCAGAGCACCAGTCCACGCACACCACCAGCCAAGCACCAGACCACACACACCGCCAGACAAGCACCAGACCACGCACACCGCCAGAGAAGCACCAGACCACGCACACCGCCAGGCAAGCACCACTCAACACACACCGTCAGCCAAGCACCAGTCCAGGCACACCACCAGCCAAGCACCAATCCAAACACACCACCAGGCAAGCGCAAGACCACGCACACCGCCAACGAAACACCAGACCACGCACACCGCCAGCCAAGCACCAGTCCACACACACACACACAGCCAGCCAAGCACCAGTCCACAGACACCGCCAGCCAAGCACCAGTCCAGGCACACCACCAGGCAAGCGCAAGACCACGCACACCGCCAACCAAACACCAGACCACGCACACCGCCAACCAAACACCAGACCACGCACACAACCAGCCAAGCACCAATCCAAACACACCACCAGGCAAGCGCAAGACCACGCACACCGCCAACCAAACACCAAACACCAGACCACGCACACCGCCAACCAAACACCAGACCACGCACACAACCAGCCAAGCACCAGTCCACACACACCGCCAGGCAAGCGCCACTCCACACACACCGCCAGGCAAGCGCCACTCCACACACACCGCCAGGCAAGCGCCACTCCACACACACCGCCAGGCAAGCGCCACTCCACACACACCGCCAGGCAAGCGCCACTCCACACACACCGCCAGGCAAGCGCCACTCCACACACACTGCCAGCCAAGCACCAGCCCAGGCACACCACCAGCCAAGCAGCAATCCCAACACACCACCAGGCAAGCGCAAGACCACAGACACCGCCAGCCAAGCACCAGTCGACAGACACCGCCAGCCAAGCGCCAGACCATGCACACCGTCAGACAATCGACACTACACGCAAACCAACATCATACTTCAGTTTTTTTCAATATAAATAAAAAACAAAAACAAATTGCAAATTGATACAAATCAACTAACACAACAACTAAATCTAAATACACTACACAAATGCAAACTTTGAAAATGAACAAAAAGTTTTAAAGAATAGAGACCAGGCAGTTCACTTTACCACTCATGGATGCTCCCAAAAATTATTTTGCGTGTGGTACATTCTAAAACAAGCAGGTACGCACAACTCAGGGTTAGAAGGACAGTCTGGGCAGTACATACGAACCTCCTTCCGCAAAGCTCTTCGCCAACAGACTCTACATCTCCGACTGGGAAAGTCTTTTGAGGATCTAGGAGGAATTTGATCAGGAAAGTGGCGATCTTTCAATCTGGCAGCATCCTCCACCACTCCAACTCTAGGAACACTTGCCTGTTCCACTAAAACAAGGCTGCCTATTACAGACTCCTGAAACTTTACAAAAGTCATCTTTGACTGAGGACAAGATTGCTGGAACACAACAAAAGCATTAAAGGTTGCCTATTGGAAAATATGGATAGCCAACTTCTTGTACCAAATGTAAGCCTTACGAAGAGCAGCATACGGTTCCAACTTCTGATCTACTCTGTCAACACCACCCATGTGCCTATTATAGTCAGAAAATGCACACAGGTTTGTGCGCTTCTGCAATCTGACCCCAAACAGTCACTGGTTCAATTCTTTCATCATGTATGGAAGTCAACATGTAGACATCTCTCCTGTCTGAAAACTTCACAACTAGAAGCTCCTCACAACGCAATGCACTGAACTGTCCCCGAGCAAGCTTTTGACAAACAAGTTATTTTGGGAAACCTTTACGGTTAGAGCGGATTTTGCCACAAACAACAGTGTCCACTTTGGCCAATTCCCTGAACAACCGCACACCAGTGTACAAGTCATCTACATATAAATGATGGCCTTTGTTAAAAAATCCTCTACCAAGTTACCACACAATTTTCTCCATCACTCCAAAAGTGGAGGAAAACCAGGGGGGTTAATCCTGGATTCCTTACCGGTGTACATCCTGAAATTAGAGACATATCCAGTCCGACTGTCACACAGCATATAAAGCTTAATTCCATAGTGTGCCCTCTTACTAGGAATGTATTGCCTAAATACCAAGCAGCCCTTGAACAACACCAAAGACTCATCCACTGCAATTTCTTTCCCAGGAGCAAAGATCTCAGGAAATCGATCAACAAAATGATCAATGACAGGCCGAATCTTGAAAAGACTGTCACAATAAGGGTGATCTCGTGGCAAAGCTAAACCATTATCAACAAAATGCATCATCCGAAGCAGAAGCAAATACCTATCACGACTCATGACTGCCGGAAATATAGCTGTTGCCATCAGGTACTAGTAGACCAATATGAAGCCATTGATGGTTTCCTAAGCAAGCCCATCAAAAAAGTTAAACCCAAAAACTTTTTCATGTCCTCCAAATTTGTGGGAGTCAACCGGGTGGCTCTAGCGTGGGGCATAAAGCTGGCACTGTTCTCCCTCAAAAAAACACATCATCCATAAACAACTGAAAGAAATGAATCGGCAAAAAGCTTTCAGTGTTCACCCTACACCCTGGAACACCAGTAAAGTCTGGCAATGCCGGCTGCACCATGCCTGGGGCAACCCAGAGGTCAGAACTTTCAACTGGAAGACTTGCAACCCCCTGCTGCTGCCCAGCTACCTCTTGCGGTACAAAAGGGGGTGGTGATGGACGGAGCATCGGAACCAATCAAACACTCACACCCAGTCAAAGGATCTGGGTTTGATCCATCACCGTTCTTTAGCCCACTCTGCCACCCCAGTTCAGACATGGCTATATGCAAATCAGTCTGACCCTGTGCCTCATGGGAACAGTCCAGCCCGAACTGCCAAGCCATGCCTTCCCTGGACCTGAAACAAGCTTCCGAGGACCGGTTTCTGGCATTCCAGCCGTCTTCAGCTCGGCTTGCTTGAATCCAGTGGCAAAGTGAGCAAGGGGCTCACGTCTGAGCATACCCTGCCACACTTATGGCGGCCAAAGCGGTACAAAAGGGGGTGGTGATGGACGGAGCATCAGAACCAATCAAACACTCACACCCAGTCAAAGGATCTGGGTTTGATCCATCACCGTTCTTTAGCCCACTCTGCCACCCCAGTTCAGTTGCATCACTGTACCAACAGGAAGTCTTGCAGACCCAGGCTGCCGCCCAGCTGCCTCTTGTCTCACTATACCAAGGTGAAGTCTAGCAGCCCCAGGCTGCACCCCAGATGCCTCTTGCCGCACTATCGGCACAGCAATGTCCTCCTCTAACACAGGCACTTCATCCACACCAAAAGTAGCTTCATCAGCACTCCGAGTATCCTCACCATCAGACGATGCCATGTGGAGAGAAAACTCACTACCAGAATCTTCACCTCCCACCTCTGCCTCAGAATCAGAGTCAGTCTCAGCACCATGGTCAGTGGAAGAATCAAAAAGCATTCCAACAACTTGCTGAGCAGTAATCCGGCGGCTAGCCATTATCCTCACTAAGAAAGGAGACTGCACAAACAACTCAACAACCAACACTGTGCAAAGTAGGTAAAAAAAGTAAGCCTTTATCACAAAGATCTACAAACTGAAAAACTATACAATTCACTTACAAAATACAGCCACACTCAGCAGCACCTACTCTGCAAAGACACAGCAAATAGTCAACGATATCCCACTAGAAAGAAGAAAAAAAAATTAAAATCTACAAAAAGCAAAATACACATCAAGTACAAATGCAAAACATGTTTCACAATCACAAAAAACAGAAACCAAACATACTCGTATTACTACACACTTTGCAAAAAAACATTTACATTAAAATTGTACAAAAAAGGTCTCTTACCAAACACATGCAACTACAGAAACAGCAGAACCACCAGTAACGAAACCGCACACTGCAACAGTCTAAAGAGAAAAGAAAACATTACACTTTACAAAACAAAAACAATACACATTACAGCAGGCTATGTCACAGGGTATGTCACAAATGGGGTGTCTGTCCCAAAGGGGGGCAAAATATAAATCTTTTTTAAATTTGGGCCCCCTGGAAGCAACCCTTGCCCAAGGGGTCGCTACAGTTTTAAAAAAAATATATATTTCCCAGGTGTCTAGTAGGGTTTTTTGCTCCCTCCTGAGGGCAGAAAGGCCAAATTAAGGGGCAGAATATATTCAATAAAAACTATGGGCCAAGGGGTCACTTCCATTTTGAAAAGCAACAAAATCCCTGGTGTCTAGTGGGATTTTCTACCCCCCCCCCCCGGGTCCAGAATCTGAAGAAAACCAGCCGATCTGCCCCCAGGGGGGGGGGCAGAAAAGTCTAAAATATTTACAATGCCCCCTGGAAGCGACCCTTGCCCAAGGGGTCGCTTCCTTTGCAAACAAAAAACAATCCCTGGTGTCTAGTGGGCTTTTCTACCCCCCCGGGTCCAGATTCGATAAAAAAAGGGCCAATCTGCCCCCGGGGGGGGGGGGGGGGGGGGCAGAAAAGTCTAAAATAATTATTTTGCCCCCAGAAAGCCACCCTTGCCCAAGGGGTCGCTTCCTTTTGATAAAAAAACACATCCCTGGTGTCTAGTGGGGGCATTCCTGGTGCAGGATCGCGACGCTGTGCGCGATCCTGCACCAGGAATACCCTGCATTGGGACATCAGGGGAGAGGAAACAGTGGTTTCTCCCCCTCCGATGCCTCAAGGCACCGAGAAACTGCCCCCCTGCCCCACCGGAGAGCACAAACCTGACTTGTTCGCTGGAAGCGCTGGAAAGAAATGGCTTCCAGCGCTTCCTGATGACGTCGGCGCGCGCTGACGTCACCAGGAAGTGTGGGGTGGGGGCGGGGGTGGCAGCGGAAAGTCTTCCGCTGCCACCCCTTCTAAAAAGCTCACGATCGATGCCCTGGGGGGGGAGCGCTGATGACATAGCGGTTCCGTCATCAGCACAGCCCAACCGATGCTGATGACGGAACCGCTCCGTCATCAGCATCGAAGGGGTTAAATACAGCGTTGTGTCCCCCTGCGTATCAAAGGGAGCGTCCATTTGGAGAGAGGGGAAGCGAGGCTTTGGAGAAAGAGAGGGAAAAAAACGAGGACTCACTTAATAAATCATGGTCACCTTGGAAAGCAAGAGATCCAGCGCCAAGTGGAAATCACTTCGAAAACCAGATGGAGAAAAGCTTGTTTTTTTCGCGGATCCACTTTCACGTGAAAAACAAACCGTGATATTACGCAATACGCAATATTTCGAAATGTAGCGGTGTTATAAATTGAAACGGTGGCTCAGCAAATTAATTTCCGAAGGACGTTTTCTATGTCTACAATCTTTTTGAATATTTGCATTTATATTTTGTGTCCTTGTGACTGCAGAGGGTGTTTTGGTGCTTGAAAGCTGTCTGTAGCTGTTAAGTGCAACAGTCATTAATTGGCAAGTCGCCATAAGCATATACGCATACATTTATGCATGTACATATAGAGGAAAATAAATGGCAGCCATACAATATGGTTCTGTAATGTCATTGAAGAATCTGGTGAGATGATAAACCGAAATTATTTCCAAAACTCAGATTACCATAAAAGGCCATATTGGATTTTTCCTGCCATACATGCTACTTTACAAACCTGGCCAATGACAGAAACCTTGATGGCGTTGAACTCCTACTTTTGTGAAAGTGAAATTACTTGGTTTCACCTTGCACACCAACTACACCCTCAATGAACATGATGCAAAAAAACAAGCATTAAAAATGCAATAGGTCTCGCCTTTTATTAAGTTAAAGCCCTTTGCTTTGCTATACAATACCATTAGCAAAACAAATAGCTTTAACTTAATCAAAGGCAAGACCTATTTTATATTAGATGGTTGCATTTTAAAACCCATAGATTTTCAAAATGTTCGTGTGATATCTTGGAATGTAAGGGGGATGCTCCGCAAGATCAAACGAGGGGCGATTTTATGATGGGGGAAGAGGGAGGCTGCGATTGTACTGTTGTTGCAAGAAACACACATGATGGGAACGAAAGTGCTTAGCCTGCAGAGATTTGGCTATCAGCAAGTCTATCATGCCGGATTTTCTAGGGGGTCCAGAGGGGTTGCTGTTTTGGTACATCGCAGGTTGGCCTACATCCATGAGACAGTGGTCTGACCCACAGGGTCGATACATTTTTATCAAGGGGATGGTGGGTTCTGAACCAGTGGTTTTTGGAAGTATCTATGCCCCTCCTCCATTGCAATGGGCCTTGTCTGAGAAGTTGTTTGCGGTGTGGGCGGACATCCCGGAGTCCTTGGCAGTGCTGGGAGGTGATTGGAATGAGGTAATGGATGTGTGTATGGACCGTCGGAGATTGCAGGGGATGCTGACAGCTGCTGCCCCTACCCGGTTGAATGCGATGGTGGGAGGAATGGGCTGGGTGGATGTGTGGCGACATATGCATCCCAAAGTGCGAGAATATACGTATGTTTCGGCGGTGCACGGTTCATTCTCGCGACTGGACTATATATTTGTGCCCAATGCGTTCCTGAACAGAGTGCGGGAGGCGGGGATCTTACCTAGAGGGTTGTCTGACCATTCCCCGGTGGCAGTCCGGGTTGGGCTGCATAAGAAACGTCAGCCGTTCCGGTGGAGGATGTCCTCGTGGCACCTTCAGCAGGCCGACTACGTCCAGCACCTGCGGGGTGCGATTGCACATTATTGGCAGGAGAATCTGGTTGAAGATATAGATGCAGTCGTGGTCTGGGAAGCCATGAAGCCCACCATAAGAGGGATAGACATTGCATGGTGTGCAGCGGCCCGTCGACAACATCGAGAGGCCATCACTGAGGCGGCCGCGCAGGTGGAAACTCTAGAACAGCAGTGCCTGGGGAGGGGGGGGGATGAGGTGGTGGTGAGGTTGCTCCTGCAGGCACAGTAGTCATATGCGTCTGTGTTACTAGACGAGGCTAGACAAGCGTGGCTGGCCACGCGGAGTAGAGTCTATTAGTGGGGGGATAAGTCCTGTACCATGCTCCATAGGTTATGTCAGCATACCCTCCAACCGCTTACGCTACCGGGTCTCACCGATGGGGATGGTGTGGCGATCATGGACCCGGCTGCACTGGCGGCGAGCTTCGCCCACTATTATAGGGAGCAATATGCTCCGCGGGATTACCTATCGGCGGACGCGATTTGATAAATTCATTGCGGACTTACCTCCGAAGGCGGTCTCCGATGAAACCAGAACAGCGCTAGACCTTCCCCTGACGGCGGAGGAACTGGGAGACGCGTTGGGACAGCTCAACACAGGGAAGGCGCCTGGGCCAAGCGGCTTCCCGTGTGAATTTTATAAGACGTTCCACCTCCAATTGGGGTCCCATTACCGGACCGCACTGGCGGCACGCCGAAGTTGTGGTCTTTCAAAAGCCTGGCAGGCCCCCAGACAGGCCGTACTCCTATCGCCCAATCTCCTTACTCAATATCGAGGCTAAGCTGCTGGCTAAGGCCTTGGCGAACCGCCTTCTCCCATACGTGACTGCCCTGGTCCACCCGGACCAGGCTGGTTTCATGCCAAATAGGGCGACGCGGCACAATATCAGGCGGGCGCAGGCGGCGGTTGATGCTGTTGGGGCCAAGGGAGAACGGGCGGCCCTACTACTAGCGGATATAGATAGAGCCTTTGATTCGGTCAGTTGGACATACGTGTTCGCGCTCCTGCCCCGCCTCAACCTGGGCCCGGTGTTTATCTCCTACATCAAACTGCTCTATACCGATATCACGGCATCTGTACGTGTCTCCGGGGCGGTCTCCGAGAGGTTACCAATCGGCCGGGGGACCCGACAGGGGTGCCTGCTCTCCCCGTATTTATTTGCACTAGTTATGGAGCCCCTGGCCTCTTGGGTACGCATCGACGTGCAGATGCGGGGCTTTGAGTGGGGTGGAAACCTCACCGACAGAATAGCACTATATGCAGACGATGTCCTCTTCTTCCTTACAGACTTACACAGATCGGGCCCCCGAGTCTTGGAGATAATGCGTATCTTCGGGGAGGTATCGGGCCTTTGTCTAAACCCGCGTAAGTCCACCCTGTGGGTGTTGGGTGGCGGGGTAGTGGCGGACCCTTGGGCATCAACGTTGCAGGTGGCGGCCGGGGGATTAAAGTACCTAGGAGTGTTCCTCTCCGAGTCCGCGGACGTTGCTTGGGAACGCAACGTGGTACCGGTGTGGGAAAGGGTCCAGACGGATGTTAAAACGTGGTCTCGGATGCCTCTTACTATTTTTGGTAGATCTGCGATCTTCAAAATGGTCGCACTCCCGCGCCTCTTATACCAGCTGCAGAACCACCCCCACCTTATCGCTCCCCAATGGTTTCGGCAGGTTAATTCTGTCTTGAGCCGTTTCCTGTGGGCTGGAGGGGCAGCCACGGTGGCGCTGCGGACGTGCTTCCTGTCCACGTATTGTGGTGGCCTGGCCACATCGGACCTATTGTCTTATTATCAGGCCTCCCACTTGCTGGTACTTAACGAATGGTGGTATGGGGACAGAGGAGACCCAGCATACGCCCTAGAGCGCTCGCTGATGGGTGATAACACGTTACACACGATCCTATACTCGGCCAAGCTACGGCGAAAGCTGCCATGTACCACGCGAGTGGTCTTTGTTCTATGGCGACAGGCGCTGCGCCGCATGGGCTGGTGGGGCAGATTAACAGCAGAGACTCCGTTGTGGAAGAACGGGAGGCTCCCCGGGCAGACCTCGTTGACTGGGTTCGGTGGGTGGGACGCCATCGGGATATCGACGCTAGGACATGTAATGACCGGGGTCACCCTCAAATCCTTCCAGGAGCTCAGTACCGAGTTCCAAACCCCAAGACCCAATTCTTTCACTATCTACAGTTCCGTCATGCGCTAGCGCCTAGCATTGCGGGCTTGGAGTCATTACCGGAATTCAGCCCAGTGGAGGCGGAAGTCTTCATGGGAGACCTCGGCGATAAGAAAGTGTCCCGAATCTATCCGATGCTAGTCACGCACTGCTCCTCCTCCCTACTTCCCCTTAAAGATGCCTGGGAGAAAGACGTTGGACCTTTAGATGATGATGATTGGAGGGAGGCACTAGAGTCCCCAAGAGGGACTGCCATAGCGATACGACTCAGGCTCATCCTGTTCAAGTACTTACACAGGGCCTATTACACCCGGGAACGGTTGTGGAAGGCGGGCCTGATTGTGTCTCCGGAGTGCCTGCGCTGTGGAGTTGAGAGGGGTACGCTGCTGCACACTGTGTGGTCTTGTGCTGGCCTGACCAGATTCTGGAGTGGTGTATGGAGTTGTTTGTCAGAGGTATTGGGGTGGGATCTTCCCCGCACCCCCAGATTAGGGCTCCTCATGTATTGGAAGGTGTAGGAGAAAATATATACAAGCGCCATCTATTGTTACTGGGTCTGGTCATTGCAAAAAGGGACCTGGCACGAGCATGGAAGGGAGTGCGAGCCCCCCCCCCACTGTGTGCATGGAAGGCTGGCCTGGACTACTTTATGAGGCTGGAGTGCCTGGTGTTTGAGGCCAGAGGATGCCTCCGTAAGCACTATAAAATCTGGAAAAGGTGGGCGGAGTATAGGGGGTTGCCTCTGGACCCTCCGGCAGAACAGGAGGATGGACTACAGGTGGAGGAGGACCCTCGGGCCTAGGGTGGTGCGCCATACCGGGCACACTACGACCAAGTGCTGATGGCTTAATGTGATCACGTGCATGGGGTTAGGGAGGGATAAGGGTTGGGTAGACGGGAAGTTGGGTGGTTGGGGTAAGGGGGTGGAGGTGGGGGGGTGGCTCTTATTTTCCTCTTTTCATTGATTGGGCTATGCAATAATACTGAAACGTGTCACGATATTTGGTGGTGATCTCCTGATTGTGGAGAGCCGCATATATGCTTTTACCTGATCAATCAATAAAAATTTGTTGTGAAAAAAAATGTTGTTGAAACCCTAGGTGAATGCATAATGGGCATATCCATTTGTTTCTTGCCTTGCATACGCTAGGAAAAAATAAAGTCTGTGCAACATTGTCTTTAACATTAATATGTCATAGGGTGCATGTGCAATTTCTTAGATTACTTCTGCCGTTTTCCCATTCCGACGTAAAGGACCCAATTTCTAATGTATCATATCGAAACTCCATATTATATATCTTTGCCAGCTGCGAAAGGGTGCTGTCCCAAAAAATTTCAGAGTAAGGTCTAGGCTTGATTCCCCCAAAAATTGGGCTGACAGGCTCCCTAACCTTGTACCTTGATGTAGGCTAGTAATAGCATATGTTTTAAAAGTAAACTTCACTTTTTGCAGCGCATAGTCAACGAGTTGGATCGGTCCAGAAGGACCTTGGAACTAGTTTTGTGAACCATGATTCGAGATGCTGAAACCATGGAAAGGTGGTATGCTCATCTAGTTCCAGTAGTTCCCTCGTGCCCTCTGTTTATGGACCAGGATGGCCGGGCGGTGGGCGCTTTTAATTTCAGCCCTGAGGGAATGAGTCTGCCTTCTTTGGTTTTGTCTATGCTTTATTTGGAACATACTGTGTGGCGCAGTGCTCCATTGTAAAGCATGGCCAGGCGTTTAATATTTTTATTGGTCCCACGACATAGACAGCTGGCGTTCGAGGCATGAGGGTGAGAGCGGGTAGCTTTACCACCGTACACCGGCCAGGTTTGGGTGCACTGCTCTCCTCCCCTCATGCTGCCTTTGCCTGCTCATACTCTGACCCCGCAGCTAGCTTTACAGCCCGACATGAAAGGGCACTTATGTGATGCTGAACCAGAGCTTCTACCTCTCCCCTCTGAAGGCAGGCTGAGCAAGAAAACTTTGAACACCGCTACTGCAGCTCAAGTGAGTCACCGATAACACAAGGCATACAACTGACTCCCTGTAAAGGGCATGCTTGTGGGCTTTCTCGTTGCTCTTGCTCATTTGCTTTACGCCCTCTGCCTTCCACGTTCCTCCCTCTATCCTTTGCTTCTCCATGCCCTCCGTGCCTCTTCCCCAAACTGCACCCTTAGTTTTGCTTCCCCACACCTGTGCCGTCTGTTTTCCTTCTGCTACCTCCTGCTTGCACCCCACCCTTAAAAACAAGCGTTTGCTATGCAATGGGTCTCGCAATTGTGAGATTTAGAGCTATTTACAACAACTTAAAAACAACACATAAATAAAAGGCATTGTCATTTACACTACCAATAGGTCAAAGTTTCCAAAATGAGAGACCTGTTGCATTGCAAATGCTTGTTAGACCTAGTGGGTGGTGTCATGCCGAAATACGTTGGCCAGTAAATGTTTTGTTAAACTCTATGATATTGTACCTAATTGAATAAATGTGCTTTAAATCACTTCATGCAGTTCGGAGAATCAGTAATCTTGGACCCCTGGATCTGGTGCTGAAGTAAATACTGTTGGGGAGAACACTGGCGGGAAAGGATGTATTTATTTATACATATACATTTTCCAAAACAAAAGATGATCCTTTACTTGTGATAGAACAGGTGGCACTGAGTTGTAGTTCACATCTTAGATTTATTCAACAATACAAAACATGTAAAAGAGAGCCACAACCAGGCTGAAGGCTGACTGGTTTTTAAATGTCACCAGAACCACCAAATGTCAGTATTGGACCATATTACACATGTGGCCGTTTTTTGCTTTTTTATATTGCATGTTTGTCTTGGGTTAGTTAGCTTCAAAGTGCAGCTAACCATGGAAACTGGATGAAGTTTGAATGTTTAGGTTTTGTTTACCATTCTTGAAAAATGTTTGCTAAAGCAATGGGCAATGCCGCGAGTCAGTGGATTTAAGTGATTCTGCCACAGCAATGTTTACCACATAATGAGGGATTTACACTATTTGCCACATAATTTGCAGATTTAATCCAAAATGTTAGTCTAGCTCATATGGATGAAAAATATTGCCAAAGAATGTGCTGCTGCATTTATATTTTTGCCACATAATTTATACAACCCTGTTATTTCTGAATTTTATTTTATATCTATCAAAAGGACTTTCTTCATCAATGTTTTAGTTAGTAATGCTCTGTGCTACTGTGTACTCTGGAGTTTTATCGTAGGTATCGATCTGCATTTACTTGGATGTGCAAGGTGCTCCTACGTAGTGAATGTTTGCCGACTCTCAACACAAGCTGGGGTTTTGGAATTTATGGTTTACCAAAGGGCTTTTTTTTGGATTGTAGTTGTTTTGACTCTTTGTGCCTCTGCTAATTGAAAATATATGAGTCTTTAACAGAAGTCTGTGACCTTTTTCCTTTCAAGACGCTTTGCCGAAAAATGCAAGTTATTATGGAAACCGAGCTGCCACCTTAATGATGCTATGCAGGTTTCGGGAAGCACTGGAAGATGCTCAGCAGGCTGTAAGGTTGGATGACACCTTTGTAAGGGTAAGTATAGACCAGTAATCAACATTTTAATTGTTCTTGAACACCACCCTATTGCACTTGCAGATCAATGATGCCCTCCTTGTTTTCTATCCAACTGTTAAACAAATACAAGAATCTAGTGAATGAGATGATACTCTGGCATAGGGAATTTCTCTGGAGGTCTGGCAGATGCTCCCATGATAAGCATCAAGAGGGAGATCTTTTTCTTTTTCGCAGTATTAGGAATCACATTTGTAGTCTGTGTTGGCTACCAATACTCATGCTAGGCACACTCCTGCCATCTAGTGTTGGGCCTGGACTTCACAAGTTTTTTTTAAAGAAAGTCTTTATGGTCAACGTCATGCATCGATTCCCCTTTTCGCGGAGATATTGCGCATGGTCAGCGGTCCTTTGTTGGATTGTTTTTTTCCACCATTGGGCTCGGACGGACTGCGCCTGAGCGCTATAATTTCTCCGCCTATACGTCCTACAGCAAAGAAAACCAGCAAGCGAAGATCAAGATGACGACCGATCTACAGCTCCAGGACATCTTGGAACCGTGTAAGAAAATAGACTTTCGCTTCATCTACAGCAAAACCCATTGAGAATGTTTGTCTCTGTGTGTTGGAGAAGAAGAGAGTGTGTATTCAGGAGGTGCCCTCGGTGCGGGGAAAAATACGCATACTCGGATACACACCAGTGTGCAGCCTGTGTCTCGCACCTGAGCATAAGGAGCACAGGGCTCGACAAATCCACTCAACCGCAAGCATTTGCGAGGTAAATTTTATGAGGTTGAGCTATTTTTAGGTCCTACTCGCCCTTTCTGGCGAGTAGGAAAATTAACTAACTTTTGTCCTCCGGAGAAAATGTGACAAGAGAACAAGATTTAAAGGCCTTTTTATTGCTCATAAAGCAAATGAGCAATAAAGAAGCCTTTAAAACTTATTATCTTGTCACATGTGCTCCGCTTTCAGAGACGGGGGTCAAGTAGGTTAGTGTTGGGTCGAGGCGATTTTTTTATCGTACTAGACCTGCTGGACTAGTACAATTTTTTAGATTTGTTGAGCCCTGGAGCAGGACTACGCAGTGTGCAGCTGTTTCAAGAAGACCTTACGAGTAGGTGGTACATATGCCTAGCCTGGCCATCCTGCGGCAGAACTTTCTGAATATGAATCCCACAGCGAGGGTGAGAAAGATGCCGAGGCACCAGTCCAGCACAGCTATGTCATTGCAAGCACCCACTACATCACCTCAGATGATGCAGTGATGGTCCTGCAACTCTGACGAGGTACAGCAGACTCAACATCGAAGGACAGAGCCGGAGACCAAAACCACACCAAGACCTGTGAGTACTGTCACCCCACACCAAAGTAAGATAATCTCACAACAGCCTCCCCTTCCTCACCATGTTGCTCCACAGCCTTTAGGCTCTGGTCGACACAGAGCAAACCTCAGAGATGGGACCGGATCTGTCGCAATCACAATCGGGTGAAGAGGACAAAAGAGTGAGGGCGCAAGCGCGAGCCATGCATCAGAACTGAGATGAAAATAGATGCGGGCAGAAAAAACATAAGGAATCGGAAAAACATCAGGAGTTGAAAAATAGAGGTTTGTGGAAGCAAGATGGCGGACACGGCTGTGTCCGAGTGAGGCAGGCGATGTGAGCTCTTCACAAACAATCATCCCTCTCCCCCCTGGCAGAGCGTGGTTGTGAAAACGGAGGAAGGCGGTAATAGATAATAGAAGTCACCGTTTTAATCGCCACCCTGGTTATGCTGTTGGATTTGCTTTGTCTTCAGCGGGTTTGTTGGCGTCTGCCTTCCTGCGTTTGGCTTGTGAGGTGTCAGTGCGGTGCCGGAGGTTTGCTGCCTTCTTCCAGCCTCAGGCGGCCACAACACCGGTGATTGCTGCGCGATCGATGGATCGCTGTGAAGACCAGGGCTGGATTTGTGCGGCAGCTCCTATAGCTCCCAAGAACGCCAGTAACACTACAATGAAGGGGCCAAAGACACGGGCGGCGGCAGCCGCTACAGGGGGAACAACGGGTGGAGCCCATGTAAATTCGGATCATTTGGTGACCCCAACCTCGAAAAGCGTGGATGTTTGCGCTTCTGGGGCTTCTAATTTAGCGCAAGGGGATACATCATCCTCCCCGGTCCCCGCTAGTAGCAAGGAGGTCAGGGGTGCTAAGGACAAAATTCCTGGGATATTTAAAAAGAGAACACAGCCCAAAGGTAAGATTTCCCCCTGGCTGAAGTAAATATTCAACGAAATATTCAGCAAAACGATAATTCTAATGCTAACCCTGACCCAGTAGCTGATCAAAACGAATTTTCACCAAGGGCTGATTTTTCTCTTTCTGAAAAAGAGCTTGAGGCTTTGGTGGAAACTGGAGATAATATCCTCAATGCTGACACTGTTATTTTGGCGGAGGGTGATATTGCAACCATTCATTTAGAAACGGCTGTATCTTCTCTCTCACTCTCAGGAAAATCAGGGACCGTATCTGGCAGCCAGAGGGTTCTATCAACAGTGGTGGCTGGCATTAACTTAGATAAGACTCTTCAAAGTACCGGGACTATGGTTGAAGTAACTATTGATGCGGACTCTGGAGATTCAGCGGGCAAATTTTATTCTATGTCGGACCATTGCTTCTGATGCTGAGAACACTGAAGGTGATTGGCCAGATGATGGAAGCTTGACAAGCTCAGTTCCTTTGGAAGAAGATGAAAGTAGTTTGTTAACAATTGAGGGGAAAAGCACAGTGCACAAAGCAAAAGAAGCAACTGCCTTGCCTAATTCTCTCTCTAGAGAATGTTTTGAAAATAATGGATCCCCCATATTAGACCATTCTTCTGCGGAGCTAGAAGCCGGTGTAACATGTGAATCCATGGGCGGGTGTGTTGATACTTGTCCGGAAGATCATAGTGAGAGTGAGATCACCCTAGCCACTATCTACCAAGCCATTATGTTGCACCGTGAGGAGACAAAAGCTAAAGGCTTGCGGATGCAAAGGGCGGTGCGCAAGCTGCAAAACACTGTGCGCAAGCTGCAAAACACTGTGCGCCGAGTTGAAATTTCCAATGAGATGTCTGTTCGGATCAGCGAGGCGGAAGCTAGAATTTCTTCAGTTGAAGATGAAATGGTGCAGCCGAAAGCAGAAGTCTCCTCTCTCAATGCTCTAAGGGATGACATTAACTGGAAACTAATTGATCTTGAGAACCGATCCAGGAGAAACAATTTGCGAGTGCTTGGCATCCCGGAAGGATTGGAAGGCAGTGACATTCGACAATTTATTGAGGAGCTGTTCTCAGAAGCCTTCCCTGAACTAACAAAGAGTGCACCGATTCCCCTTTCATAAGCGAAATGGCATTAGGCCGTCTGATGGGAAGCCTAGAACTATATTGATTTGTTTAAACAAATTTTGTCACTGGAAGCTCTATATGATTTAGCTAGGCCAGACCGCAAGAGAAAGGGGAAGGGGGGTTGAATTTTTTGTGCGTCCAGATTATTGCCAGGCCACGGTGCAGCAGAGGTGGCGTTTGAGGCAGCTTATACCACTGTTTCAAGCTAAGGGAGCACAGGCATACTTACTGAATCCCTCTAAGCTCGAAACTATCCATAAGGAGAAAATAAAAATTTTTATGTCAAAGATTGCTGCTAAGGAATTCTTAGATACAATTTAGTGTGTTGACATGATCTGTGATTATCTTACAGATATATACTTTTACTGCGTTTTCGATTTTCTTTTTGCCAGGGGGGGCAGGGCTGACCGGTGAAGTGCAACCATCCTTTCTCTCAGTCCCTTTGCCTCATTTGGGTGGGTGTCTGGGTGGGTGAGGGTGGCTTTCAGGGTAGGAAGGGTGGGGAGGGAGGGGGGTGTGGGGCAAGGAATAATAGAGAAGTGTCACAAAGCGTAAATTGCAGCCAAGACTTGTTAAATAAAGACTTCACAATTGCATGTTCTGTTTTAGTAGTGCCAAGGAGTATTGTGGCCAGGATTGAGCTGTGTTTGGAAGGCCTTCTATGGACTATTTGTACAATTTATGGCCCTAATTTAGATGACCCGGATATGATGAATCAGCTCAGTATTGAACTTGCGGCCTGGCCATCACCTTCAATTCTATGTGGAGACTTTAATCTCCATCTGGAAGGAAAGGTAGACATAACCAGTGATTACCTCTTTGAAGGGAAGAAAAGCAAAGTTTTTAGGACAACCAGAGGGCTTGTTAAAGAATTTGGTCTGAGTGATGTAGGGAATGGGAGCCCCGGGGAGCACTCTTTTTTTCCCGCTCTTCATCAAAAACATGTCAGTTTAGACTATTTTTTCATTACTGCTGGATATGTCAATAATGCCAGGTTTGATGTTTTACCACAAATAATCTCTGATCTCAATCTATTATTTTAGAGCTAGATGTTAATCTCAGTACTCCTTTGAGGGCCTGGACTTTTGAGCGTAAATTATTAGTCGATCTATTGTATGTTGAACAAATGAGAAAATGGATAGCTGAATTCTTTAAAATTAATCGCGGGTCTGTCCCCTTCTACATGGTATGCTCTTACGTCAGGGGTATGGGGAGAAACATTGTTATTCAATCAATAAGCAACGGGTAACACGTGAAGTGCTTGCTGCAGAGACAAAGAAACTCCGCTATATAGAAATTCAACTTATGTCGGCAGCTGGCAGTGGTCGGGATACAGAAGAAATCTTGACTGACTTAGCCGCTCAAAAGGCGAGGCTATATCAGAATTTTGCCACAAAGTTAGCCGCACAAACTGCAGTATATAGGTCGGAGATTTATGAGGTGAGAGAAAACTCGGGCCGAATATTGGCCAAAAGGTTACGTCAGAAAGAGGTTGCCAAAAGGATAGATAGTATCCAGGATGAGTAAGGACAAATTTGCGATAAACCTGTAGAAGTTTTGGAGGTTTTTCGTAAATTCTATAGTAAGTTGTATATGGAGGAAATTACATGTAGTGGTGTAGATAACGTAATGGATTTTAGTGCTGATATTGAAATTCCGATATTAACACCTGAGCCGACTGAAGATTTAGATACAATCATTACATGGGAAGAAGTTGGAGGCTTTTTTATTATTATAATTGGTGCACGGTAAGGCGGTAGGCCCTGATGGCATTCCTCTTGAATTTTTCAGGATTTTTCGACAGGTTTTGAAAGAAGAACTTATGGCAGTCTTTTTGGAAGCTCAGAAGAGGAATGAGCCGCTGTCCTGGCGAAATTCTATAATCACAATTTTTTGTAAAAAAGATAAACCACCTTTGCTGCCCTCCTCATATAGGCCTATATCGCTTATTAACGCCAATAGCAAAGTATACTCAAAGATTTTGGCTTTGCGTTTATCCGGTATAATTTCATCTCTTGTCTCCAAATTCCAGCATGGATTCATCCCTGAACGTGACACTGCGGATCATGTTCGGCGATTGATCGCTCTTGTGGACTGGGCGCAAGCAACTAACTCCACAATGGGGGTAACCTGTTGGATGCCAAAAAGGCATTTGACAGGGTTTCCTGGCCATTCATGTGGGATGTTTTAGAATTGAAGAGATTCGGTCCTGGAATGTTACAAGCCTTGAAGGTTCTCTATTCTTCCCCAGCTGCATGTATTCGTGTGGCTGGCCAAAAGTCTTCTCTGTTCTCCATCTTTCGTGGTACACGGCAAGGGTGTCCGTGCTCCCCACTTTTATTTGCCTTATATAGTGATCTTTTTTTAAATGAGTTAAATGTAGCTGAGAATATTAAACCCATTCATTTATGTCATATAGATTATAGAGCACTTGCCTAAGCAGGCGACATGGTTGTCGTTACCAGGGATATAGGTGATGCATTGCCAGCTATTGATGAATTGGCGGTCCGGTTCGGATCATTTTCGGGTTATAAGCTAAACATTTCCAAAACCCACATTCTTCATGTTGGTGAAGATCCTCCTGAAAATGTAACTACTGTTTCAGAGGTCACCTATCTGGGAATTAAAATTTCACTTCCTGTATGCAATATTCCTGAATTAATTATGAACTGTGCGCTGACTAAAGTTAATTCAATACTAGAGAGACTAGACCACTTACATTTATCTTTATACTGCAGATCTAATGTTTTAAAAATGTTGGTATTACCAACATTTTTGTATATGTTTCGTACAATCCCGATTGAATTTTCAGCTATATGCTTTAAGAGATTAGAGCGGATTTCCTCTATTTTTGTGGGGTTATAAGCGGCAACGAAGAGCTTATAAAAAGATGGTGTTGCCAAAAGATCTCGGCGGCTGGGGCATACCTTATTTCTTTTTTTATTATGTAGCAGCAGTATTACAATTCATCAGCCTGCTGGTAGTGGGGGATAGGGCCCGATTTCTGCCTTGCCATGCTCCTTCTATTTATGAACTTGGGATGGGTGAAACTATTAGAGGCTGTTTGGTTAAGAGAGTAGAACCTAGTTACTTTAAATAAAACAAATTTAAAATTCTAAAAGCGGCTAATTCGGTATGGAGGTTAGGTAAGCGTCTGCTGGTAGTTCCGAAGCTGAATGTGTATACTCCGTTTTCAGCATCTGAGATACTACCCATCATCTTTCGGGATCAAATTGCTAATAGATGGTCCTCTAAAGGAATTCAATGTTTAGATGATCTACTGCAAGATGGTCATTTAGCCTCCTTTACTGAGCTACAAAGGAAGTTTGGTTTGGCCAATCTGTAGCTTTTTGCAGACTCTAGGCCCTGATGTAGAGCAGCAACTGAGGAAATGTCCTATTGTTGAGAGTATGGGGAGGAAACATCAATAGGGCAATTTTATTCTTACCTTTTGGCAGTATTGCCAGACTATCTTGAAAAATGCCAAGATAAGTCGGCAACCAAGTTAAACCTAGAGTCAATATTGCTGAATCATTAAAGTTAGCAAATCGGGTTCTTATGACAGGGAGGATGTGTACGCAGCATTACTTGGCTATATACGATCTGTTCTACACCCCAAGAAAGATATCGGAATGGGGTACAGCTGCGGGGACAAAATGTAATAGATGTGGTCAGTTTGCTGCTGACGCTGTTCATATGTCTTTCTCCTGCCCCAAATTATCTGACTTATTTATTTCAATTGTACAATTTTTAGGACTAATAATTGGGCTGCCAATAACAATAACTGGGGACTTGGTTTTGTTTGGAGTTCCTTCTGAAACACTTGCTCACACAAGATCCAAGACTATGACATATTTTGTATTTATTTGTATGGCCATAGTACGTGCATGTATCACGAACGATTGAATTAATCCGGATCGTCCTTCCTTTTTTTTAGTTGGCGAGCAAGGCTATTAGCTATGTATAACTTGGAATTGGCTATATATAAGACTAAAGGAAGAAGAAAGAGAGCTATGGGAGTCAAGATCTGGGCTGCTATAACTGATTGGATTTAAGTAATCTTGTATATGTTCTGCATTTTTGTTATTTTCATTGACTACATTTGCTAAACTTATCTGTTATGTATGATTTGAACTCTGTATTCCTTGCATAAAATGGGGATAAAACAATAACATTTTTTTTTTTTAAAAAGGAGTTGAAAAATAGATCCGAAGCGACACATGCCAAATCGAAATGAACGTTGATGAAAGATAAAGGACACTCTTCCACAAAAACACATTTCTCAAAGATATAGTTAAAGATGACCAAGAAGCTAACAAAAACAACCGCTCTCTGAAGAGCAGGGACATTTTTTGAACTATTAGAAAAGATCATGAAAAAGGATAAAGGCAATAAAAGATAATTGGTGGATGACACAACCGCAACCAAAGCGAATAGCGATGGAGCATTGAGCTCCATGCCCATTAGTCAGCCAATGTCCTCTCACAATAGGTCATCATCACAGGAATATGAGGGAGACTGTAGGAGTAGGGTCTGCTATCGTATGGTCACCCCAAATTTTTGCTTTTTGCTTCACTGGTTTATGACTTAATGTGGCTGTGGGCCTGCTAATTAGACCCACAGCCTGCTGTTCTCTGTCTAAATTAATGCCAATGCAAACCAGGTGCATTACGAATTGGAACTGGTTCACCTTATTGGCCCCTGTAACAGAGTACCCCAGGTACCCAGGGCATAGGTGTTTACAAGGCCTACCAGGGGCTGCAGCATGTATTCTGCCATCCCTGGCCTAGCCTCCATATTTGACTCAACTGGATGATCACTCAGCTGGGGTAAGTCGGTGTAATCACCCCTTACTTAGGTATAGTATGTCTATATCTAACTTAAAATGGACACATGTTCCTATCAGCCACTCCTATGGAAGGCCTCATCAATCCTGGAGGCAGAGTGCTTGGAAATATGTGAGATGGTGCTCTAGCATGAGCTGAGCCTGTCTGCAGCTTTCGGAACCACGTCCTTTAGCTGTTCCACGATACTGCCATACCATATACTCTTAAGTGCATTATGAACCTCGCGGTTAAATGCTATCTTTGGTTTGGCTTTATCAAAACATGTCGAGTAAGGTGTCATACGAATTGGAATACTACCCCCTCGCCAGTTCTGGCGACGGGGGTAGCATTCCACCCTTCTAGAGGGACACGACATGTACATAACCTGAACCCCGGTTAAAGTTAAACATGAGCCTCAGCATCACAAAATGGATGCTGCCACCACAGACACAAGTCCGACCTCCTGCTGCTGGGAGTCCTTCCAGCGAGGGAGGCTTGGACAAAGGGTTTCCTGCCTTGGGAGGTGCTAGCACCACCCCAGACAGGATTTTGTGTATTGGGTAGGACAGGGCTGAATAGAATGAGACATGCCGGGGGCACACAAGGTGTCCCTGTGCATAAGCCAGTCCAAACCGGTGCAGGGGCTTCCCAGCCCCAGTCGTGGTGCGGAGATGGACAAAGGAAAGGGGGTGTAGCCACCCCCCTTCCTGGTCCCACCCAGAGGAGGGACCTAGCAGGTAATCCGGCCCCTAGATTTGGAATAAGATTAGGCGCTGTGTCCCAAGACTTCAGATCATCCTGAACTCGACTTGAAACTAAGAAGAAAACTGGACTTCGACATTCTGCTGCACAGAAGACTGAAGAGAATCTCCCTTGTGGCCAAGGAGTGACCACCCTGTGAATACAAGCACCAACCAGCAACTCGACGTCTGCTTTGCCGCCGCCCCCCGCCGGAGCCCGAGCCCAGAGCCCGACAAGACCTGGATTCCCAGACATCTCACAGCCCGATCCACAGTCCCTGAAAAGAAGAGACCCGTGGAGGCACCGAGAGACGTAGGACCGGCCATCTTGAAAGACCCCCGAGAAGCTGACTGCGGAGCACCCAAGGCTCCCTCGACGCTGTGCTTTGGGGTTTGAGAAGCCTCACCACCGAGCAGCATCTGCACCGAAGATCAGCCCCCCAGCATCTCCACGATCTGCGTGGGGCCCTTTTGCACTTTGCCACTCGACGCGTCATCCCTGTCACTTGCCACGTGGCTAGTGGCTATCTTGGCGACGAAATCTACGATCTACACCGCTGGTCTGGTTGCTACAGACTGGCCCTCGCTCCTGTAAAAAGGAGACCTTGCTGGTCCAAGAAATAAGCTTTCTTCACTTCCTGCGTGGCTTGCATTAGCCAAGGCCTGTTTGCTCCAATCAAGTTGCCGACACCGCCATCAGCTAGAGCCTTCGTGGGACAGCTCGTGATCGACTCCTGGACGTCCTCGACCTCTTCGTGTCCACGTGGCTGCGGAGACAAGCTGAACCTCATCACCTGTTTGCACCCGACATCGCCTGGTTCCCTCCTGGTTCCACGGTAGTCACTGGCTAATGACTTTGAACATTGTCCCCTCTGCTTTCAGGTCTTCACATCTTCAGATCCATCCTTGGATCCACCGGAACTCTCCTCGACGACCCGCCTGCAGCATCTTCATCTCCAGGCACCATCGACCTGCGCGACGAAACCCGACACTACTTGGCACCTGTGCACCCGCTTCCTGTGGGTGAGGTAACTCGGCAACGCCGGTGTTCCTACACTGGTACACACCTCTAGTGCCTAGATCTAAAGTTTTGTCCTTCTAGGTCAGTCGAAAGGTTCCTAAAACAGTAACTTTATAACTTTTACGCACCATTGACATTGCATTGGTGCATGCGTGTGCTTTAAGCGCTGCACCCGAGTCCCGCGGGCCTTTCCCAACTTCTTCACTGTTAGTCCCGAACAGCTCCAGCGATTCCCCATGCCCTAGGCCTATTCCCTTTCCAATTGGTGGTTCTTATACCACTATTTTAGTATATGGTTTAAGTGGCCCCTAGGGCTCATCCATATTGTGTAACTTTTGTATATTTAAACTGTGTTTTATTTTAACGCATTTGCTTCTGTGCTCATAAAGAGTATAGGGGATATTTGTAGTAAATAAATAAATTATATATATATATATATATATATATATATATATATATATATATATATATATATATATATATATATATATATATATATATATAATTTTCAATATATATCTGTGTGGCGTCCTTTCATTTGGTATTCAAGGGGATTGTGTATGGTAAAACAGCTTGCTTCACATGCCTTTACAGAGTTTAGCCTAAGACTGCTTTGCCCACGCTACTAGGATAGCTGGTCTATAAGGTTGACTTACAACCAATCATCATAAGGGTTGCTTGGCATGGTACAAGGTGGTCACTAGAACTAGTGAGCATCATATACCAGGCCAACTTCTCACATTGGTGAGCAGCGGTTGGGATTTGAGCTTGCTGTTGTTTTACCATTACAATCTTTGAGAGTATCATTTGAAAGATCATACAGGTACCTGTTAGGTACATATAAAACAAGACTAGTATACTTAAGTTCTACTGAACTTAGTTGTTGTAGAGGATAGGGAGTAGCACACCCTGACTGCAACTACTAAATAGGTTTAGTAGGTAAACACCAGTGTAGGTAGACTTCAACATATCCACCCACACTAGAGCAATGTCGGGAGCAGAGGGGTCCACTGGACCTGTCCCTGTTGAGAGTGACCCTCCAAAGGCACCATCCTAATTTGCTATGTTAAACTTTAAAGAAATGAGGCAGCTGTGTACCTTAAGAGGTCTCAAGGCGGGTCCAGCCCCTACCACAGCACACCTCAGAGAGCTTTTAGACCAGTCTGAAGCTCTAAAGACCTCTAAAGCAGACCCCACAGGGAATGTTGAAGGAGGCTCTCCCACTGAAGATAATACTGACACCCCTGTCCCTGTTGTTCAGATAGATGAGGAAGACCAGAACACTGGAGATACTCAGCCTGAGGATGAGGATGAGGAAGAGGAAGAGGAGGAGGAGGAAGAAAGTGATTCTGATGATGAGAGACTTAGTCAGGTGTCAGTCAGGAGACTTAGCCAGGCTAACTTAAGCCAGTTTGGGACTGAGTCCGGGTCCAACCCACTCAGACCCCCAAGTGGACTTAACCAGGAGTCTAGGAGGAGAATGAATCACTCAGGTGAATCTAACACTTCCCATGCTTCTAGAGGTTCTCATGGTCACTCCAGAAGGGGGATGACTAGCCCTCAGAGAAGGGAACATGAGGCCAACATAAGAGAGGCTGAGCTTAGGATCCAGAAGAGAGAGCTGGAAGTAGCCCTGATCCAAGAGAAGCTTGCTAAAGCAAGACAGCCTAGAGAGAGTGGATTAGGATCCACTGGTGGCAGCACTATCCCTAAGGATAAAGACAGGTCCTATGACAATAGAAACCTGAGTAAGATTGTGCCCCCCTACAAAGCTGGGGATGACATCCACAAATGGATAACTGCACTTGAGAGAGCCTGCAGAGTACAGCAGATCCCTCAGGAGCAGTGGGCAGCAATCTTGTGGCTCTCCTTTGAAGGTAGAGGCAGAGACAGACTCCTCACCGTTAGTGATGGGGATTCTAGAAACTACCTGGTCCTGAAGAGTGCTCTGATAGATGGGTTAGGCTTAACCACTGAACAGTACAGGTTAATGTTCAGAGAGACCCAGAAGACACAGACTCAGGACTGGTCTGAATTTGTTGAATGTGCCACTAAGGCTCTGGAGGGCTGGTTATTTATTTATTTATTTATTATGCAATTTGTATCGCGCAAACTAAACCCGAAGGTGTCAAGGCGCCTATCAAAAAAGATCAGAATTGCAAAGCACCACTACAGGTATGCACGTACAAAAAGGTGTGTCTTTAGGGCAGATCTAAAAGCTTGAAGAGTGGAAAGAGACCTTACTTCAAGAGGGAGAGCATTCCACCATTTAGGAGCCAGATTGGAGAAGGCTTTCCACCCCCCATCTGGCCTTCCGAATACGAGGAACGGAGAGAAGCAGTCTGTTGGAGGAACGAAGATTCCTGCCAGGATTATAAGGTGACAGAATAGATCTAATGCCCGTGAGGCTAGTTTTAGCTAGAGCCTTGTAGACCATACACAAGACCTTAAAACAGATACGGTCCACAACAGGAAGCCAGTGAAGCTGCTTCCGGGCAGAAGTGGCAGAGGCACGTCGGGGTAGATCGAGAACAAACCTGGCTGCCGCATTCTGGACCACCTGCAAGCGCTGCAGCTGACTTTTATTCAGTCCTGCATACAGCGCATTGCAGTAGTCCAGACGAGAGCCCGGTAATGCCACGGCAAGTTGCTTTCTTGCCTGCAAAGAGAGGTAGTGCCTGATTTTCCTAAGTATATGGATAATACCCCAGCAGGTCGATACAGTCCTGTTGACCTGTTGGCACATACTGAGGGTAGAATCAATCATGACCCCTAGATTTTTTGCCAAAGAGGCAGGATCAGGACAAGCACCCAGTGAGTCTGGCCACCACTCAGCTGACCAGATCTCCTCCTTTCCTCCGAACACCATCACCTCGGTCTTCTCCCCATTCAGTTTCAATGAATTGTGAATCATCCATTGGCCGACTGCCTCCATACAAGATCTAAAATTGGCGGCAGTCGACGTAACTGACTGGGAGAGAGAGACGAGGATCTGGGTGTCATCCGCATAGGAGACTACCTCCATCCCAAAAGATCTAATAAGTCTGGCAAGGGGGGTCACATAGATGTTAAAAAGGGTAGGACTAAGCGCTGACCCTTGAGGGACCCCACATTGCACAGACAGGGATGGAGATAGAAACTGACCCAGCATCACTCTTTGCTCTCTATGATCAAGAAAAGAGGAGAGGAGCCCTAGGGCTGCCCCCCGGACCCCGATCTCCCTCAGTCTAGATGTTAATACCGAGGGAGAAAGGGTGTCGAAGGCAGCCGTGAGGTCCAAGAGGATCAGGAGGGAGGTCTGTCCCCCATCAACCCGCGTGCGGATGTTATCAAGCACTATGGTGAGGGCAGACTCGGTGCTATGTTCCCTCCTGAATCCATGCTGGGATAGATCCAGACAGCCCGAGCTCTCCACGAAGGCAGCCAGATGTTGATTTAAATGGGCTTCTAACATCTTCGCGGGAGCCGGGAGCAGTGAAATGGGGCGAATTTTTTTTAATACCCCAGGGTCAAGAGAAGGCTTCTTGAGCAGTGGTGTAACCACAGCATTTTTCCACTGCTGGGGAAAAAAGCCCTCCTTCATCGCCCTATTCATGATGTCAACCAAAGGGGGAAGGAGGGATTCTCTGCACTGCTTGAGGATCTTTAACGGGCAGACGTCCAGCGGAGAGCCAGATTTGGTTTTGTTAAGAAGGATCTCAAGATCCTGGCAAGAGAGAGGAGGAAAGGATTCCAGACCCACGAGCTGAGATAATTCAACAGAATCAGAGCCCAGAACAGCGAGCACCGGAGGCTCAGCGGTGGAGGATCTTTGCGACTCCAAAGCAAGATAGATGTCCGTTATTTTGGACTGAAAGAAGGAGGCTATCTTGTTGCAAAGCTCCTGAGATGCAACAACAGGATCTGGGATCTGGAGAGAAGTAAGAGATTCGACAATCCTGAAATGCTCTCTAGGAGATGAAAGTGAAGATGTGAGGACCGTAAAGTATTCTTGCTTGGTCTTAATCACTTCCAACTTGTATCTTTTTAACAGGGTCTTATGGACTTCTCTATCCTTTTGGTCCCAGCTAGTATGCCATAGTTGCTCCTGTCTCCTTACCTCTTGTCTAAGGAGTCTTAGTTGTTCAGAGAACCAGGGAGCTGAAGGTCTTTTCCTGGCTGAATAGCAGGACCTAGCCGGAGCCAATTCATCTAGGGCCTCCAAGATGGTTTTTTCATAATGCGAGACCGCTGAGGGAACGTCCATCCCCTGAGTAGTGGACAGACTGGACGTCCACGAATGGAAGGAGTTTTCCCTAATATTTTTATAGTTCCTTCGTACTTCCGTTGTACTCGGAACCTTTCTAATAATGTCCTGGGCCGGATAAATCAGATTGAAAGGAACAGCCAAGTGGTCCGACCATGATAAATGGAAAGGGTCGGTTACAGTCAACCTCTGGTCGTTAGAAAAAATTCCATCGAGCGTGTGCCCCGCTCGGTGGGTGGGTCCTTCCACCAGTTGGGTGAGTCCACAGGCAGACATAGCTTCCAGCAGGGAGCTAGTGTCATGGGCCTCCAACAGCTCTAAGTGAAAATTAAAATCACCCAGGATGGTGAAATTTTGGCGGCCAAAATAAGGTTCCAAAACCTGAAACAGCTTCAGCCTGAAGTCAGTTCTGGGGCCAGGGGGACGATAAAGCAAGATCCCATTAAACGCGGGATTAGAAGAGTCGGACAGGGAAAAATAAAGTGCTTGAAACACATCCTTGGGATCTGAGACAGGTATGGTGTGGCATTGGAACCTGTCTTTGTACAGAATAGCCAACCCACCGCCAACTCGGCCCATTCTGTCCTGCCGTGCTAAGCAGTAACCATCAGGGACCGCTTCAACAAGGTCTGGACCTGAAGAGTCTTTGGCCCATGTTTCGGTAATAAAAACCCAGGAGGGTTCCCTTTCCAATATGAGCTCCTTAAAGACCATATTATTTTTAATAAGTGAGCGAGCGTTGATTAAAAAGCCATTTTCGCTCAGCGCACTAAAACCGGGACAGGACTCCAAAGGAGAGGGGGGGCAAGAAGGATTAAAGCCACCCGACTCTACCTGAAAACAGCCACATCCAATAGGTAGCGAGAAGTCTTCAGGAATGCTCCTATGGAAACAGGGTGCTAGTGGAGGTTTGAGGTGTAATACATCTTGCAAGGAGTATTTCAATAAGTGATGGCCTCCCTTATCCTGGCCTATAGTCCAGCCATCCAGCCCGTCCTCAGCGCGGACGGGCGCAGACGGGCTGGACTCTGGCGTGACTCCGGCGTGGCTGCGGCAAACACGCTGCGCGCACACGCTGCGCGTCATTATGACTAATTTAAGTAGAGCTCTAGACAGTCCTCCTGCCTGCTAGAGTGCGGGAGAGTCCAGCATTTGCCTACCCCCACCCAAGATGGCGCTCACCAAATCCTGAGCGCGAGGGAGCGGCCCGCAAAGTAGCGGTGAGGAGCCAATTACATGCAAGAAATGCGGTCGGGGGTTTTTAAAAGCAGGGGAACAGTCAAAAACAAAATTAAAATAAGACAAAAACGGGATGTTTAAAACGAAAGGATCCTGATCCAGAGCCTAGCTGTATCAATGCTGTATCAATGCTGTATCAATGCTAGCAAACCTGGGTTGCTGGGAAATAAGGTTACAGACTATGAAGGATTGTACAATTTGCTTATGAGAGAACAAATTTTAAATAATTGTCAGAACCAGCAGTTGCATCAACATTTGGTTGACTCAGATCTGACCTCTCCCCAAGAATTGGGAAATAGGGCAGACAAATGGGTTAGAACCAGAGTTAAGCAAAAGAACCAGAACCAGGGTGGTGACCAAAAGAAAACAGACCAGAAGGGTGGGGAGCAGAAAGCTAAAGACCAGAAGTCTTCAACATGGCCCCAAACTAATACTGAGGGTGGGTCCCAAACTTCCAAGAAGAAAGAAGGTCAAAGAGAACTCTGGTGTAGTACTTGTAAAAACACCTCTCACTGGACCAGTGAGTGTAAAAAGGGTGGAGCCCCCAACACTGCAGCCCCTAAGGCACCTGCACCCAATAGTACAGTCAGCAGTGTTGGTCCACAAACTAAGGGGGTGGTAGGTATCACCTTGGGAACTGAGGGAGAGTCTGGCTTAGTCAGAACCCCTACACAGGCTGTTCTGATTTGTGATGTGGAAATAGATTTGCCCACTACTGTCAGCCCCAGTAATCTGGGCAAGTACACGCAGACGCCTTTGATTAATGAAAAAGTGGCTCAAGCAAACAGGGACACATGTGCCAGTGTCACTATGGTGACACCTAGCTTTGTGGACCCTGGACAATACATACCAGGTGATAATTAACTGGTGACCAATGCCAGCAATGTCACTACTACACATAGTGTGGCAATTGTGAATTTCTCCTGGGGAGGGGTAACTGGCCTAAAAAGATTTGTGGTTAGTGCTGATCTCCCAGTTGAATGTTTCTTGGGCAATGACCTGGATAGCTCTCTATGGTCAGAAGTTGAGTACAGGACTCATGCAGAGATGTTAGGGATATCATCACATGTCCTTGCTGTGACCAGGTCACAGGCCAAAAAGTGCCGCTCTGAACCTCCGGTCTTGGATCCTGGAACAATGGACCAAGCACCTTCCAAGAAGAAGAACAGGAGGGTAAAGGCTGTGCCTTCCCAACTGCCTACAAGTGAGGATCAGCCTTCACAGGAAGATGATCTTGAGACCCCTGAAGGAACTGTCCCTGAAGAGCTTGAACCTGATCAGGTTGAGTTTCGGGGGACAGGGGGACCTTCTAGGGCAGACTTGGGGCAGGTTCAGTTAACCTGTCCTTATCTTGAACCCCTCAGACAGCAGGCTGCTGCTGGGAATGCTCAAGGTACCCATAACGTGTATTGGGATGATGGGCTCCTTTTATTCAGAGGGTAGAGACCCCAAGCCTGGTACAACCAGGAGGTTGGTCATACCTCTGCAATTTAGAGGCTTCCTTCTAACCTTGGCCCATGATATTCCCTTAGCAGGACACCTAGGCCAGAACAAGACTTGGGACAGGCTTGTCCCTCACTTTCACTGGCCTCACATGTCTGAAGATACAAAGGAGTTTTGTCGCTCCTGTGTAACCTGCCAAGCCAGTGGCAAAGCAGGTGGAACAACAAAGGCCCCCCTGATACCACTACCTGTGGTGGGGGTCCCCTTTGAAAGAGTGGGGATTGAAATTGTAGGTCCAATGGATCCCCCTACAGCATCTGGGCACAGATTCATACTGGTGGTGGTGGACCATGCCACCAGGTACCCAGAGGCAATTCCCCTTAGGACCACAACAGCTCCTGTTGTGGCCAGGGCCGTACTTGGAGTTTTCTCCAGAGTAGGGTTTCCTAAGGAGGTAGTATCTGATAGAGGTGCCAACTTCATGTCAGGATACTTAACAGCTATGTGGAAGGAATGTGGTGTCCACTACAAGTTCACCACTCCTTATCATCCACAATGTAATGGGCTTGTTGAAAGGTTCAACAAGACCCTAAAGGGTATGATCAAAGGATTACCTGAAAAGCTCAGGCGAAGATGGGATATCCTTCTACCCTGCCTTCTGTTTGCTTACAGAGAGGTCCCACCAAAGGGGGTTGGCTTCAGCCCCTTTGAATTGTTGTTTGGGCATCCTGTAAGAGGACCCCTGTGTTTAGTGAGGGAAGGATGGGAGTTAACTCTCAGAAAACCCAAGCAAGACATAGTGGACTATGTACTTGATCTCCGCTCCAGGATGGCTGAGTATATGGAGAAGGCATCCAAAAACCTTGAGGCCAGCCAAGAATTACAGAAAGCTTGGCATGACCAAAAGGCTGTCTTGACTGAGTACCAGCCTGGACAGAAAGTATGGGTGTTGGAGCCAGTGGCCCCAGCAGCACTCCAAGACAAATGGTCTGGACCCCATACTATCATTGAAAAGAAGGGAGAGGTTACCTACTTGGTGGACCTAGGAACTCCCAGGAGCCCCCACAGGGTGCTCCATGTTAACAGATTGAAGGCATATGTTGACAGGGCAGACATGGGCTTGCTCATGGCTACAGATGAGGGGCAGGAGGAAGAGAGTGACCCTCTCCCAGACCTGCTGACTCAGAACCCTGAAGATGGCTCAGTTGATGGTGTGGCCTTAGATGGCAGCCTCACTGAACATCAGCAAAATGACTGTAGACCAGTTTTGCAGTCATATAGACATATGTTCTCATTGACACCCAGTCAGACTAACTGGTGTACCCATGTGGTGGATACTGGTGACAGTCTTCCTGTGAAAAACAAGATTTACAGGCAACCTGACCATGTCAGGGACTGTATAAAGACTGAGGTGCAAAAGATGCTGGAATTAGGTGTTATTGAGCCTTCAGAGAGCCCCTGGGCTAGCCCAGTGGTTCTGGTCCCCAAACCTCACACCAAAGATGGCAAGAGAGAGATGAGGTTCTGTGTGGATTACAGAGGACTCAATGCCGTCACCAGGACAGATGCACACCCTATTCCAAGGGCAGATGAGCTCATAGACAAATTGGCTTCTGCCAAATATTTGAGCACATTTGATCTGACAGCTGGCTATTGGCAAATCAGGTTAGCTGAGGAATCCAAAGCCAAAACAGCATTTTCTACCCCAGGAGGTCATTACCAATTTGTGGTGATGCCCTTTGGTTTGAAAAATGCACCTGCCACCTTCCAAAGATTGGTGAATCAAGTCCTTACTGGGTTGGATGACTTTTGTGCAGCATATCTGGATGATATTGCTGTCTTCAGCTCCACCTGGGAGGATCACCTGGTCCACCTGAAGGAAGTGCTAGAGGCTCTGCAAAAGGCAGGCCTCACTATCAAGGCCACAAAGTGCCAGATAGGGCAGAGTAAAGTTGTATACTTGGGCCACCTTGTAGGTGGAGGCCAAGTTCAACCATTGGAGAGTAAGATCCAGACCATAAAGGACTGGTCCCCTCCAACTACCCAGACTCCGGTCAGAGCTTTCTTGGGCCTGACTGGGTACTACAGGAAGTTTGTTAAGAACTATGGGTCCATTGTGACTCCTCTTAATGATCTGACATCAAAGAAGATGCCCAAAAAGGTTCAGTGGACAGTAAACTGTCAAAGGCATTTGATGACCTGAAGAAGGCCATGTGCTCTCCACCTATCCTGAAGAGTCCTGACTACTCAAGAGAGTTCATTGTCCAAACAGATGCTTCTGAGTTGGGAGTGGGAGCTGTGCTTTCACAACTTAAAAGAAGGCCATGTGCTCTGCACCTATCCTGAAGAGTCCGGACTACTCAAGAGAGTTAATTGTCCAAACAGATGCTTCTGAGTTGGGAGTGGGAGCTGTGCTTTCACAACTTAATGTAGATGGTCAAGACCAGCCCATTGCTTTTATTAGCAGAAGTCTGACCCCCAGAGAGAAACGTTGGTCAGCCATTGAGAGGGAGGCCTTTGCTGTGGTGTGGGCCCTGAAGAAGTTGAGACCATACTTGTTTGGCACTCACTTCAAGATTCAGACCGACCATAAGCCCCTCTTATGGCTTAATCAGATGAAGAGTGAAAACCCCAAACTGCTCAGGTGGTCCCTTTCCCTACAGAGGATAGACTTTACAGTGGAGCACCGCCCAGGGACTGACCATGGTAATGCAGATGGTCTCTCCAGGTACTTCCACTTGGAACATGAAGACACAACTGGTCAAGGTTAGTCTAATGTCCCTGCGTTTGGGGGGGGGGGGTAGGAGAGTAGGGTCTGCTATCCTATGGTCACCCCAAATTTTTGCTTTTTGCTTCACTGGTTTATGACTTAATGTGGCTGTGGGCCTGCTAATCAGACCCACAGCCTGCTGTTCTCTCTCTAAAGTAATGCCAATGCACACCAGGTGCATTACGAATTGGAACTGGTTCACCTTATTGGCCCCTGTAACAGAATACCCCAGGGCATAGGTGTTTCCAAGGCCTACCAGGGGCTGCAGCATGTATTATGCCACCCCTGGCCTGGCCTCCATATTTGACACAACTGGCTGATCACTCAGCTGGGGTAAGTCGGTGTAATCACCCCTTACTTAGGTATAGTATGTCTATATCTAACTTAAAATGGACACATATGTTCCTATCAGCCACTCCTATGAAAGGCATCATCAATCCTGGAGGCAGAGTGCTTGGAAATATGTGAGATGGTGCTCTAGCATGAGCTGAGCCTGTCTGCAGCTTTCGGAACCACGTCCTTTAGCTGTTCCACGATACTGCCATACCATATACTCTTAAGTGCATTATGAACCTCGCGGTTAAATGCTATCTTTGGTTTGGCTTTATCAAAACATGTCGAGTAAGGTGTCATACGAATTGGAATACTACCCCCTCGCCAGTTCTGGCGACGGGGGTAGCATTCCACCCTTCTAGAGGGACACGGCATGTACATAACCTGAACCCCGGTTAAAGTTAAACATGAGCCTCAGCATCACAAAATGGATGCTGCCACCACAGACACAAGTCTGACCTCCTGCTGCTGGGAGTCCTTCCAGCGAGGGAGGCTTGGACAAAGGGTTTCCTGCCTTGGGAGGTGCTAGCACCACCCCAGACAGGATTTTGTGTATTGGGCAGGACAGGGCTGAATAGAATGAGACATGCCGAGGGCACACAAGGTGTCCTTGTGCATAAGCCAGTCCAAACCGGTGCTGCGGCTTCCCAGCCCCATTCTTGGCGCGGAGATGGACAAAGGAAAGGGGGTGTAGCCACCCCCCTTCCTGGTCCCACCCAGAGGAGGGACCTAGCAGGTAATCCGGCCCCTAGATTTGGAATAAGAGTAGGAGCTGTGTCCCAAGACTTCAGATCGTCCTGAACTCGACTTGAAACTAAGAAGAAAACTGGACTTCAACATTCTGATGCACAGAAGACTGAAGAGAATCTCCCTTGTGGCCAAGGAGTGACCACCCTGTGAATACAGGCACCAACCAGCAACTCGACGTCTGCTTTGCCGCCGCCTCCCGCCGGAGCCCAAGCCCAGAGCCCGACAAGACCTGGATTCCCAGACATCTCACAGCCCGATCCACAGTCCCTGAAAAGAAGAGACCCGTGGAGGCACCGAGAGACGTGGGACCGGCCATCTTGAAAGACCCCCGTGAAGCTGACTGCGCAGCACCTGAGGCTCCCTCGACGCTGTGCTTTGGGGTTTGAGAAGCCCCACCACCGAGCAGCATCTGCACCGAAGATAAGCCCCCCAGCATCTCCACGATCTGCGTGGGGCCCTTTTGCACTTTGCCACTTAACGCGTCATCCCGGTCACTTGCCACGTGGCTAGTGGCCATCTTGGCGACGAAATCTAAGATGTACACCGCTGGTCTGGTTGCTCCAGACTGCCCCTCGCTCCTGTAAAAAGGAGCAGCCCCTCTGACCTTGCTGGTCCGAGAAATAAGCTTTCTTCACTTCCTGCGTGGCTTGCATTAGCCAAGGCCTGTTTGCTCCAATCAAGTTGCCGACACCGCCATCAGCTAGAGCCTTCGTGGGACAGCTCGTGATCGACTCCTGGACGTCCTCGACCTCTTCGTGTCCACGTGGCTGCGGAGACAAGCTGCACCTCATCACCTGTTTGCACCCGACTTCGCCTGGCTCCCTCCTGGTTCCACGGTAGTCACTGGCTAGTGACTTTGAACATTGTCCCCTCTGCTTTCAGGTCTTCACATCTTCAGATCCATCCTTGGATCCACCAGAACTCTCCTCGACGACCCGCCTGCAGCATCTTCATCTCCAGGCACCATCGACCTGCGTGACGAAACCCGACACTACTTGGCACCTGTGCACCCGCTTCCTGTGGGTGAGGTAACTCAGCAACGCCGGTGTTCCTACACTGGTACACACCTCTAGTGCCTAGATCTAAAGGTTTGTCCTTCTAGGTCAGTCGGAAGGTTCCTAAAACAGTAACTTTATACCTTTTACGCACCATTGACATTGCATTGGTGCATGCGTGTGCTTTAAGCGCTGCACCCGAGTCCCGCGGGCCTTTCCCGACTTCTTCACTGTTAGTCCCGAACAGCTCCAGCGATTCCCCAGGCCCTAGGCCTATTCCCTTTCCAATTGGTGGTTCTTATACCACTATTTTAGTATATGGTTTAAGTGGCCCCTAGAGCTCATCCATATTGTGCAACTTTTGTATATTTAAACTGTGTTTTGTTTTAACGCATTTGCTTCTGTGCTCATAAAGAGTATAGGGGATATTTGTAGTAAATAAATATATATATTTTCAATATATATCTGTGTGGTGTCCTTTCATTTGGTATTGAAGGGGATTGTGTATGGTAAAACAGCTTGCTTCACATGCCTTTACATAGTTTAGCCTAAGACTGCTTTGTCCACGCTACTAGGATAGCTGGTCTATAAGGTTGACTTACAACCAATCATCATAAGGGTTGCTTGGCATGGTACAAGGTGGTCACTAGAACTAGTGAGCATCATATACCAGGCCAACTTCTCACAGAGACAACCAAAACTCAGAGCACGAAGAAGAACAATTCTATTCAGACTCTCAGTGGGATACCCAGAATAGGCCAAATCCATGGGATGATTATGATGATGTGGTGCCAGACACTGGCATAGAGTTACAGATACCAAGCAGGACTTCACCTCCTAATGATACATCTTCATACCACAGTGTGGTACAGAGAACAGCAAAATTATGTTCACCTGAATATCGGACCCAAATATGGCTTCCATACCTCTAGTTACAGAGACCCAAAAATGATGTAGCATTGGACAGCTTAAAAACATATACTCATCATCCACTTTTTCCTGATGGCATTTCAGACAATTCGGAATAGGACCCTCCACGAATTTGAAAAGCTTTAAGGGAGACCAGTATACCCTGTGGAGACAAAAGATGTGATTTCTCCTTAGGTTTGCAGCTTGAACTGTGGAATACAAGGTGTTCTAAGATACTTGCCGTATTTCTTCTGGATAGGAGCCCGGCAAGCACTCTCCCCACAGCTCCAAGGAAAGTTTGAAGTCGCCGTCTGGCAGGTCTACCAAAAGCCAGTATAGGTTCGCCACCTCTTTCTTTTTCCCGACTTTCTTCCTCAGGGTCGTCTCCAATTCGTTAGAGAAACACCGCTTGATGCCAACTCTTGTAAGTATTTAAATTTGGATATTTCAATGTCCCTGGTGCTCCTCGGGTTTTCCCACGAAAGCAGAGAACTCTTTGGTATGAGTTGTGCCCAGCATAATATCCCGGCTGTTTTTAAAGGAGTTGCCAATGAGTCCTTAGTCCATTCGGGGGAACCTGGGACATCCCAAATAGGCGCCAACGCGCTGTAATAGCTGATTTTCATTAACTTTCTGATCTTTAACCGTGTGGAGGCTAACCCGTTTAAAGACTTTAGGCATATTTATTTTTTTAAATCTCGGATCTCCGAATGTATATGTAAAGCCTTGTCTCCTCCCTTTCTATCTAACCACATTAGACACCACCACATCACTCGTGGACACCACCGCATCACTTGTGGACACCACCGCATCACTCGTGGACACCACCGCATCACTCGTGGACACCACCGCATCGCTCGGGGACACCACCGCATCGCTCGGGGACACCACCGCATCGCTCGGGGACACCACCGCATCGCTCGGGGACACCACCGCATCGCTCGGGGACACCACCGCATCGCTCGGGGACACCACCGCATCGCTCGGGGACACCACCGCATCGCTCGGGGACACCACCGCATCGCTCGGGGACACCACCGCATCGCTCGGAGACACCACGGCATCGCTCGGAGACACCACGGCATCGCTCGGAGACACCACGGCATCGCTCGGAGACACCACGGCATCGCTCGGAGACACCACGGCATCGCTCGGAGACACCACGGCATCGCTCGGAGACACCACGGCATCGCTCGGAGACACCACGGCATCGCTCGGAGACACCACGGCATCGCTCGGAGACACCACGGCATCGCTCGGAGACACCACGGCATCGCTCGGAGACACCACGGCATCGCTCGGAGACACCACGGCATCGCTCGGAGACACCACGGCATCGCTCGGGGACACCACGGCATCGCTCGGGGACACCACGGCATCGCTCGGGGACACCACGGCATCGCTCGGGGACACCACGGCATCGCTCGGGGACTCCACGGCATCGCTCGGGGACTCCACGGCATCGCTCGGGGACACCACGGCATGGCTCGGGGACTCCACGGCATCGCTCGGGGACTCCACGGCATCGCTCGGGGACTCCACGGCATCGCTCGGGGACTCCACGGCATCGCTCGGGGACTCCACGGCATCGCTCGGGGACACCACGGCATCGCTCGGGGACACCACGGCATCGCTCGGGGACACCACGGCATCGCTCGGGGACACCACGGCATCGCTCGGGGACACCACGGCATCGCTCGGGGACACCACGGCATCGCTCGGGGGCACCACGGCATCGCTCGGGGGCACCACGGCATCGCTCGGGGGCACCACGGCATCATCACTTGGGGGCACCACGGCGTCATCACTTGGGGGCACCACGGCGTCATCACTTGGGGGCACCACGGCGTCATCACTTGGGGGCACCACGGCGTCATCACTTGGGGGCACCACGGCGTCATCACTTGGGGGCACCACGGCGTCATCACTTGGGGGCACCACCCCATCATCACTCGGGGACACCACCCCATCATCACTCGGGGACACCACCCCATCACTCAGCACCACAACAGCACTCAGCACCACAACAGCACTGTCCTTGCTTGCTACCAATAAGCATTGCCATAGCCAATAGGACTCGCATTAGGAAAGTGTAAGCTATTGACTTTGTGAATAACAATGCTATTAATTTATATATTTTCAAAGCCAACACGTATTAAAAAAATGTGTCATTTACAATACCAATAGCTAACACTTTCCTAATGCAAGACCTATTGCATTGCAAATGATTGTTATTGCATAGGCATTCGTATTTAAATTCCAGGCCATACACTCCGTCTTGGACGCATTGATCTCATAGCCAGAGATCCGACCAAAACTGTTGCGCTTTATTATATATTATTGGCATTTCTGTATTTAGATCTGATGTGTACACCATCAGGTCGTCGGCGTATAAAGCCACCTTTTTTCCTAGGTCTTATACCTAAAAGGAAGCATTCCTACATGACTTCTGCTCTTTTCGGCTAGGGGCTCAAAGTATAGATTAAAAAGCAGCGGTGATAGCGGGCACCCCTGCCGTGTTCCCCTTGGACTTCAACTCGAGCAGTCAAGTTCCCGTTCACTAAAATTCTGGCTATAGCGGTTTGATAGATCAGGCTGACTGTCCTGCAGAACTTTTCCCCCAGGTTGCACAGTCTCAATACATGCATTAGATAGACCAAATGCCTTTGGGGCATCCAGCGTGATTATAGCCATTGGTGCTTTGTCGAGTGTTGCTAAGTCTGTTGCTCTGATCAGATTGTACGTGAGATCTCGAATCCCTCTCCCCTGGACAAAGCCTTTTTGATCCCCATGCTCAGACCACCTATAACTCCGTTTAGCCTCTCTGCTGAGGGCTTGACAAAGATCTTATAGTCCAGATTAGGCAGAGAGAACAACCTCCCAGACACCTTCCCGAAGCTTAGGGAGAAATGGCAAGATGACGTAGGCCCTATAAAGAATTACGATTGGCAATCGGCACTGATGTCCCCACGTGAAGCAGCTATTACCCAGAGATTTCGCCTAATCCAACTTAGAAGAGTCCACTGATCATATATGACAGGGACGGTACTGGCTAAAATGGGATCCAGGCCTGATGACAGATGTTTGTGGGGATGTGAGCAGCAGACCACGTTCTATCATACACTATGGTCCTGCCCCAAGATGCGCCCCATTTGGGAGGGAGCAACGTCTCATATACTTACACCACAGCTTGGGTCATTGAACATCTGGGACGCAACTGACCTGACAGAAGTCGAAAGGCAATTTACAATGCTGGGTTACACATTGGTTAAGAGAGAAGTGGCCAGGGGCTGGGGAGACAGACACCCGCCGCGGGTCTCCCTGTGGGCCAGAGAAATGTATAGGTGTATGGTGGCAGAGACAGATGTTTATAAGACTCGAGGGTGCCCCAAAAAATAGAAGTGGTCACGGTGGAACGAACATAGGGGTATTTTATGTGTGTCACCCACAACTGAAATGGAAATGCGAAGGAAAGAGAGACTAGTAGGAGATATGTAACGAATAACTCTTGATTACTGTTTTTATCTGTAACACCTTGATGAAAAATTGCAATTTGTCGTTCAATCATGTAATGTACTAATGTGATCATAATCAATAAAGAAAGTTTATTGATTATGATTGATTATGAATCGCAGGAGCTAGGTGGTTTTGATGGTTTAAGGATCAAGGCCACTGTGGCTTCATTACAAAACAGCGGCATATTCCCGGGATATCTTTTCAAAGATGTGGGAGAATAACTTTTCCATGACTGGGATAAGAACCTCCATTAGAGATTTGTACAGTTCCGCCGGTAAGCCGTCCAGTCCTGTAGCTTTACCAGTTTTTTCTGCCACTAATGCTTTCTAAATCTCACTTCTTGTTATCGGGCCATTGAGATTATGAGATTCCTCTTCGCTGATTTTATTTGGAGCATGTTGGTCCAGCCAGGCCCTTATTGCTTCCTCTTGAACAGTTCGATCCTCTCTGTACACCTTTTTGAAGTGCTTTTGAAAAGCCTCTTCGATCTCTGTAGGACTGTTGAGTAGATTCCCAGAGGCATCACATTTTACTTCTTTGATGTTTCCTTTGGCTAGATCTTGTTTAGTCTGCCAGGCTAAAAGCTTTCCGCAACCTTCCCCATACTCTAAGTGAGCCAGCTTACTAGCTTGCCACCTCTTTCTTAACCTTGAGTCAATCACCTCTGCCATTTCTGATCTGAGAGATTGTAACTCCTGCCGAAGTGTCCCCAGCCGGCGGATTATTACCAAGCGAAATTAGCCTTTGCTCTATCTTCTAGATTTTACACTCTATCTCTTCTTCCTCAGCTCTATGCTTTTTCTGTCTGGCAATCTGAAGTGATGATATGCATCCCCTCCGGAAGGCTTGATAAGTGTCCCGCACGATTTCTATTGAGGCACTATCCATGTTAATTGATGAGAAGTTTTCTGTCTCTGTAATTAATAGCTCAATCACATCTTCCTCTAGCAGTATGGCATGATCTAGGGTCCTGTTTTCCCTACTCTTTGTCCTTTCTTAGTGTCTTGTTCTCTGCTGCTCAGCCAGTCCCCGTTTTGTCATATATTGTTCTGTCTGTGTAAGTTCATGTGAACAGGTCAGTTATCTTGGAGTCTGAGTAGCAGGGCAGCTGCTCCCGGTGGGGTCTTTACTGGATTACTACCCTATCTATATGCTGTACCTGATTACTTGATTACTAAGAATAAACATACATCTGGACACAGCAACGGAAGAGTCCTCATTATTTTATGAAACCTTACACGTCCATCTCCTATTAGTCCGCTTAGCTGGGACTTTTAGAGCAAGGGTTACTGCCGAGTGATCCGAAAGGTGCCCCCCCCTATCCTTCTCCCAACTTTTCAGGTCAAGACTGACTAGGAAGAAATCTAATCTAGACCTATGGCCATACTTTTTGTTATAAAAAGTGTACCCTCTCCTGTTTCCCATTTTGTCTCTCCATGCATCAAGCCATCCTAACTGCCTCATAGAATTTTTGATCGTAGATCTCATATTACAGTTCTGAGTTGCTCTGCTCCTTAGTGACCTATCCATGGTTATGTCTAGGACCACATTAAAATCGCCTTCCAGGATTAAAGGTTCTAGGAAGTTTAGTAGTTCAGAAAGTAGACCCCTGGAGGGGGCCGGGTCATCTAAATTGGGATCATAGTATCCTGCCACTGTGAATTCACGAGCATGGCATTTGATCTTAGCTATGGCCCATCACCCCATCTTGTCTACTTTGCTGCTTTTTATGAAATAGCGAGGTTTCTTTTAATAACTATAGCCACACCCTTTGTTAATTGTTGCGTAGTGCCAATTATATCCTGGATACAGCTCCTAGATTTACACAAATTCCTCATCTTGGGTTAGGTGTGTCTCCTGGAGAATAAGAACTTGTTCTTGGATATCTCTCAGATATTGAAAGATCCTCTCCGTCCTGTATTTTGATCTTAACCCATTTAAATTCCATGACTGAACCCTCAGAGGTGATCACCTATAGATTGTAACCAAACAGAGGTGCCCAGGACTATCGAAATTGTCGACAACTCCTTGATATCAGTCGTTAAACATTTATGTGACATGGTGGAAAAGATGCAACTTAAGATCGATCATCTGACAACTGTAATCAATAATATGAGGGTTGTTTCTGACCAAGGCCCATGTTGCCCAGCGCCGTCCATACCATCGGGCTCAAATCCGATAGGCGCTATGGGCCACACCAGGAACACAAACTCTGACACCCCCCAGGGAAAATACCCAAAATCCCAGAACCACGTTTAGTGAGGTGGCCAGGAATGGGAGGGAAGCAATCCAAGCTCAACCAAAACCCTGTTGCCGGGGCATAGTCCCAGAAATCCCAACTACTTCAACGATCTTGTCGAGCATCGCTCCTGAGAAACCGGGTAACAAGGGCATTCCCAGAGATAGACAGGTAGTCCAGAATACTGCTGTCCAGCGCCAGGGGAAAGGTCCTTTTTTAGCGAACTTACGCGTTCCCCCACATTAAGTCTCTTGCAGTGTATTTGATCAACATCCCTAAGTTGCCTATTGGTAGAGATCGCGAAACACCCGAAGCTCTGACCAATAAAGCTATACACTGGATCAGATACGTAAGAGGATGTAGGTCCGCTATTAGGAAGGACATTTCCCGAGCAGTAAGGCTTTGCTCCCCAGGTGAGCCCTATGATTGTATTAAACTTATTTTCAGGAATCCAAGGATAGCTGGAGAGCTAATAAACCTAGAATTTAGATCATGCTCTCCTGACTACTCAAGGATACAGATGAGATCAACCCCTCCCTCCAACTGGTCAAATGATATTAGAAAACTCGACAGGGGACCCTGTATGGCAAATTCCAATTTAGAATGTAATGACTGACTGCGCCTACAAACTTTTTCAGGAACACCCAGTGAGCTGCCTAATTGTGATATTATTGGGCAGGATCTGAATAGTGTACTTAATGATGTTCCCGCCACTCCCCAAACTAGGGTTTATATACCATCCCTGCCTAGCATTCCATGTATTCCGGTGAGCGAACTCTGTCACAATGGCATTATTTCCATTTGTGGTTGAGCTGGCTCGATACTTTCCTGGAACGTAGCAGGCCTAAAACCTAAAGTGGAGTTACCAGAGTGGACGTCCTTTATAAGCCAGTTTGAAATATGCTTATTTCAGGAAACCTGGTTACTGGAACCCCTCCATTTTCCCGGCTACCTGAACTATAGCATTATGGCTGAAAAAGGTGGGAAAGGCCGCCCATCAGGAGGCTTAACAATATGGGTCAGACAGGATCTTGCCAACACAATCAAAATTATACCTACTAACCACATTGATTTGCAGGCACTTAAACTTGAATTTTCTAATAAGGAGCCCATTTTCATCTTTAATATTTATGCTCGTAGCACGGGAGGGAAGAAATCTGTAGTTATGGCACATCTGGAAGATATGCTAGAATCCCAACCTACTCATTCTAACTTTATTGTGGGGGGAGATTTTAATGTGACTTTTGAACCCCTTTTAAATGACAACTGGACCCTATCGGACGATCAACATAGAGAGTGGGTGGTACCCAAACTAGACCTCCAACCAATTAAAAGATGGTCGGAAGTATCGCTTCAAATCAATTGTCTCTGTCTTAACAAGGGACTGAGATCAGCAAACGGGAGAACCGCTGGTGACAAGGTAGGAAAAAACACCTTTAAGAACGGCCTCCGAATGAGTAGAATTGATTACATTTTGGTTAGTCTGGGCTTATGGAGATTCCTTAAAGATATGCTAATTAGGGAAAGGGTTGAGAGCGACCACAATCCTTTGTGATTGTCTCTTTCATACTGGACTTCCCCAGACCACCCTGGAGAGTAGATGACTCTCACTGACACTGTTATGACAAACGACATGCGTCCCGTCCGATGTTCCAAGGTTTTAATTAACCAACAAAGCATTGACTCTATATCTATTAAGTTAGCTCAAGCAACAAGCGATTTAGAGGCTTTATCTAAAAAGGATACACCAACTGTAAGGAATACGGAGGCAACCAGGATTCATGAGGCCTTTTTTGGCGATCTAAAAAGCCTCTTTGTTAGGCCTGGTACGCCTAATGGCCTTCGAGCTCCTCCACCCCCTAGATGGTACTCAGGGGAATGTAGACAGGCCCGCATGGACCTGGGTAGAGCAATTAAAACTGGGCCAAGTCTGAAAATCCGTCTTGCCAGGACCGCCTATAAAAATGCCATCACTAAAGCCAAACGCAACTGGGACGAGCAAAGGTGGAACGATTTAAAAGAGGCGGACACCTTAAAGATACACGAAAGTTCTGGAATGTTTACAAGTGGGGTGTGGATGGCAACCCCGAGAAACCCCAGATTTGGGTCCCACGTGACAAATGGGTATCATATTTTGAGCCGCAATATGCGAAGGGTGACGCTTTAAATCTTTCCCCTGAGATTCCCTTCTTGCCTTTTCCGGATGATCCATTTACATTGAAAGATGTGGAACGTGCCCTAGATCTAGTGATACCTGGTAGAGTGCCAGGTATCGATGGCATTCCTGCAGGATAGGGTCTCTTGGGGCTCATATATACTCCTCTTGTCAAATATGATTGCTAAGGGTGCACCCGTACCGAAATCATGGCTTGGGGCTGAAATTATTCCCGTCTTTAAAAAGGGGGACAAATCCTTGCCTGGAAACTATCGGCCGATCAGCCTGATCGACACCTCACAAAAAAATGTTGGCAGGCTGATCCTGGATAAAATACTGGCATGGGAACGGGACCACAATATCTTGACCAACTTACAAGCAGGGTTTAGAACATCCATTAGCACGGTCGACCAGGTATTGCACTTTACAATGCTGTACTGGAAGACTGTGACATTGGGCCGCGGTAGTCTATATGCCGCTTTTGTAGATTTGAGAGCGGCTCTCGATCAACCCTGTGGAACGTCCTTAAAGACATGGGTTTACCTGGGCCATTACTCTCACTGGTAAAAAAAACTCCACGACCTAAATTATGCTCAGATCAGATGGGGTAGCCCCGGCAATGTCACAACTCAGTTCCCTGTCGAATCTGGAGTTCGGCAGGGCTGTGTTCTGGCCCTGACACTATTTTCCCTTTACATTAATGATGTTGCTAGTATTTTAGTCAACTCTAGTGTGATGCCCCAATCCTTGCAGGAGCTAAAATTCCTATTTTAATGTTCGCAGACGATTGTCTCATTATAGCAAAAACCCCAATTGGGTTGCAAAAGGCGTTAAAGCTCTTTGATGAATTTTGCACCACAAGGGGTTTAGAAGTCAATGTACTCAAATCCAAGTTTATGACTTAACGCTCCAAAAACTTTTAGAGGTTCTGTAACTATGAATGACCGCCCTCTGGAGAGGGTCCAGGCCTTTAGTTACTTAGGTGTGTGTATCCAGAATGATTTACGCTGGAAGCAGCAGATTGAGCTGGCCACTTTACAACATAGACAGCTCACTGGCGCTTTGTGTCTGGAACACTCGATGTCCCTTACTAAACCGATAGCCCCTGTACTAGCGGTTTATAAGGGTAAAGTGATTAGCTCCGCTTTATACGGAGTTGAAATGTGGGGGCATGAGAACCGTAGGGAACTGACGGTATCCGAAAACTCTTTTCTAAGGAATCTAAATAAATTACCTCAGAGCACCCCCTGACCCCCCTCTTCTATGATTTAGGGCTGTCTCCCATAGCTATTATTGCATCCTTACACCCAGTTTTATACTGGAGGCGGATTTGGACCACACCAGAACTGGCCACTTACACTCGGGGATTGCTGGATATAATCACTAGTGGCAACACCCACAAAATTAAATGGCTGGTGCATATACAGGGTGTGCTATGTGAACTAGGCCTCAAAGAATTATGGGAGGATCCAGTTAACGCAAACTTCCCCCCTAAGAAGGTACTTAAGGAACTCTATTGGAAGTCCTTGGCCATTAAGCTCTTCAGGAAAACAGACCCCTGTTCTTTGACAGGTATGTTTCTGGATATTAAAGAGGGCCCGTATCTGGAGCCATTCTGGGACAATATCACGAACCCCTAGACCGTAAACTTTACTTTCAACTGAGAGTTGGGAGTTTGCCTGTAAGGGCGTTTACTAGCAGATGGTCCTCAGGAGACAAGGCCTCGTGCCCAGGATGCCCGGCACTTTTTGAAACTATCGGACACTTGATGTTCGAATGTCCAGCATACGTGGCCCCCGCCGATTTTGGCTGCGTCCAATGTGCAGGTTGCTAGGCACCAACAGTGGACTGGCCGCTTTAAGAATTATCTGTACCTGCACTAACATGACTGTATGTAGCCACGGCAAAATTCCTGGGGTGGGTGTGGCCCATTAGAACCAAATTGCTTGTAAACTAATATCGTTCATGGATGCAAAATTGCTATATCTAGGTTTTGTGTAATATGCACATTTTTAAGAGTATTTTATCTGTTTTTATTTTTTACCCAATTTCTTAACTGTATTTATCATCTTAAACATAAACTTGTATGTACTGTATGCTTTTATGACAATTTGTCGAATAAAGCTTGTTTGACTTGACACCTATAGACTGAGCCATGTTTCTATTAACGAAAAGCAGATTTCTTGTGGGACCTGCTGAGGTGAATTAGACATATTTAAAAAATATTTTCTCCCAGTGCCCCCACCCACTCCCTCCCCACACTCCCACGTGATTCCCCCCCTCTTTTCCTCTTTATGGCCCTACCCTGGCTTCCAAGGCCCCCCTCCTGAAATTAGGAACCCTGAAACTTATATTGCATCTTCTCTTGGGAACAAATTAAAGCTGGTTAAAAAATCCTTATGTATCCCTAATCCTAATCTTAACTAACGAGGAGAGATAGTACTGTATAAAAAAAATTGTTTCGCTTACCGCTCCAGTCTCCCCCGAAATAGACTGCAGAAAGCTTTCAGCATCTTCCACCCACCTGAAAACCTGCATCTTGTTGTTGTGCATCACTTTTAGTGTGGCAGGAAATTCGAGTTGTGCAGATGCGCCTAGCTTCCTGAAGGGATCTAATAACTTTCCCAGCTCCCACTGCTTAGATGTTGGGATTGATGAAACGTAACACCGTATTTGGAAAGTTATTCCTTCCGCACTTAGCGAATTCAGCTTGAGAGCCTTATTTAACATGTTATCTTTAAAATTGTATGTTAAAAAATGGACTAAGATTTTCCTGGGTCTTTTTTTATTTGAACTTCGTCTAAATTGGTCCCTGTTTACCCTTTTGATATCTGCTGAGAGGGCTTGCTCTGAGCTGTCCATTTGAGTAGCCAGTTTGATCAATTTAACCCCAAACCCTTTAGGATTACTCCCCTCAGCTCCCCCTGGGATTTTAAGCAAACAAATGTTGTTCCTCCTTTGAGAATTTTCAAGGGATTCCAATTTATCCTGGCAGCCTATTTCTCATTCTTTCATCAGGCTTATCTCCCTTACATTTCCTCCGATTGCGAAGCTAACTCAGGCACAGTAGATTCCCAAGCTTTAGTCCTAGCTACTAATGAGTCCAGTTTATCTTCCATTTTTTCGCATGATAGCTTGACTTCTGCTTGTTTTTTTTCTGACACCACAAATCGTTTCCTCAGTAGGAAATCTTGTGGCGAGCCTTTGGGCCTTACATCGCCAGGCTCGCTCGCAGTCGATGGAACGGACTCCATTCAAGCTCAGTCCTGGTTGTTGCGCTATGTTTCCGTGCACAACCTCTGTCTATCCCCGGAACACGATGAAAAAGACCAACACATGCCGATCATTAAGATCGAATACGCTCCAGAACAGTCAACGAAATGCAACATCTGAGCAGCTCCGCACCGGACATCTTCATCGAAGATTCAGACGGAGAAGAATTCCACCCTCAAGGAGCCAAAGAAGCAGAGCACATCTTCATGTCCTAGACCGACTCCGACATGGAAGAAGAGGAGAAGAGGAGCAAGTTACACCTGGTCAGCGTGCCAAGAGTACTGAAACCCCCTTGCCCCAGCAAGACTAGAAGAAAAAGGCTCCGGTCCATCCTCTGCCTTCGGGCCGAGGTCCGCACTGAGAAAAAGTTTTGGACGTCCCGCCTTTGGGTCCGGCGCCAAAACACAAGGGAAAGCTTTCTGGCCCGAGCTCGAGTCAGCCCCATGCCGGTGCCGAGCCAAAACCTTCGGCGTCTAAACCGAAGCATGTCATGGTAACCATTCCAATTTTACCGAAGAGTAAATCTTCGGAGCCGAAACTTCAGATGCCGAAAACGGCAACCAAAGAGAACAAGAAAACACCAAAAGCGCCTCGGTCAAAAAGAAAAAAAAAGCACCGTGGTCTGACGTTCCGCCTTTGGATCTGAAACAAAAAGAAGTGGCAATAAATCCAGACACTGGACATATTCATGCCAAATTAACAGAGAAGAGGAAGATGGGACTGCAGGAAGATTACCACATTCCTCTAAAGAGAAAACATGTGGGTACTAACCCTTCTCCACCTTAGATTCCACCTCCTTCGCCCACTGATCTGAATTTGCTCATCACACCCACAAATTCACCACCACCACTATCACCTCCCCCACAGGATGAAGGGGATGGGGTTGAGGATAGGCCACAGGATACTGACCCATGGGAAGACTGTGACACTGATCCAAACACTGATCTATATCCTTCCAAACCTTCACCATCCGACAACAACATAGGATACATTGAGCTACTTAACAGGGGTGCTCGTTGTCATGGGGTGGAGCTACATAAAAAGGCTCTAGAAGAGGATTTCTTATTTGAAACTCAGTTCCTCTCAGAGAGCTACTCACACACTACCAATGCTCAAAGGGATGCTTAAGCATACAGATGAGATCTTTAAAGATCCTGTGAGGGCAAGAATTATTACACCCATGGTGGAGAAAAAGTATAAGCCAGCACCTACTGACCCCGCATATATCAAAAGTCAGCTGCCTTTGGACTCTCTTGTAGTGTCCAACGCTAGCAAGAGAGCTAACTCACTGACTACAGGTGAGGCCCCTGCTCCTTATAAGTAGTCAAAATTAATTCATGCCTCTGGCAAAAAGCGTTGCAAGCGAGCAATCATTGGCGCATTGTTAATGCTGAAGCTGTGTTAACTCGCTATTACAAATAAAATGTGCTAGGGAAACTAATGCAGTTCCTGCCTGGTGAACACAAATTAAAGGCTAATGACCTTATTCAGGAGGGTAAATTAATCACCAATACCTCCATCAGGTGTGCCTTAGATGCAGCAGACACAGCAGCCCTCTCAGTGAACACCAACGTACTGCTATGCAGGTATGCTTGGTTGAGAATTTCAGGATTCAAACCAGAGGTTGAAGCCTCTATACTCAACCAACCATTTGACAAACAACACTTCTTCGGCCCAGCAGTGGACATTTAGCTGGAAGAAAATGAAGGACACTGAATCCATGGGGGCTTTACACTTACCTTCAAATAAGGGTTCCTTTTGTTGCCCCTTTTACAGGGGTGGCTCCAAAAATATTTCCTCAGAGAATCCCTGTTCCTCTTACAAAGGCAACAACCATTCACCCGCATCAAGAGGCTATTTTAGAGGTGGATTTAGAGGTAACAATGGTAAGGGAAGAGGCAGAGGCAACATGCGCTTCTCCATCAACCAACAAACCGTGACTTCCTTCCGCTACCCCTGATCATTCCACTTTCAGTTTCAGCTGCATGCCTCCAAAATAGACATTTGTCTCTCTTCAGAGTGCCTGTCATTCAAGCATTTATGAAGGGACTTAAGAGTCATTCCCCCAAGACTTCCTCCTGCTCCAGTGTGGAATCTCAACATTGTCCTCACCAGACTGATCGGTCCACCTTTTGAGCCATTGCACAGATGTGAACTGCAATTTCTCACTTGGAAGGTAGCTTTCCTCATAGCTATCGCATCACTGAGAAGAGTGGGTGAGCTTCAGGCACTAACCATAGAAGAACCATTTTTACAAGTACACCAAAAAAAGTGGTTCTCCGGACCAACCCTAAATTTCTACCAAAGGTCATTTCTGCCTTTCATATCAGCAAATCTGTTGAGTTGCCTGTGTTCTTCCCTCAACCAGATTGTGTGGCAAAACGTGCACTGCTCACCTTAGATGTGAAAAGAGCATTACTGTACTACATAGAAAGGACAAAACCTTTCCGTAATAAAAAAACCAAACTATTTGTGTCTTTTGCTCCACCACATAAAGGCAATACCTATATCGAAATCCGGTATTGCACGGTGGATAGTCAAGTGCATTCAAACATGCTATGCAAAAGCAAAACTAACATTGACAATTCCATCTAGAGCGCACTCCACATGCAAACTAGGGACTTCTATTGCATTTTTGGGAAATATCCATATGACATTTGCAAAGCTGCAACATAGTCTGCACCACACACATTCACAAAACACTATTGTGAAGATGTGTTAGCAAAACCGCAAGCTAGTGTGGGCCAAGCAGTTTTAAATACACTATTTCAAACGACTGCAACAGCTACAGGTTAGCTACAGCTTTTGGAGGTCCCTGCTCTATAGTCTATGCAAAGCATGTGATCTACAGCTCACATGCCTTGAACGGAAAATGCTACGTTCGAGGCATGTGGGCTGCTGAATTCATATCTTAGCATAGATCGCCGCCTAGTGTTGGGTCCAGATGTTTGCACCTTGTTGTCTTGGAAGAGTCTTCGAAGTGTCACGAGATAGGTGACTCCTCCCCTGGACTACAGTGCGCATGGGCATCTTCTCCATCTTCAGATTGTTTTTCTCCGTCATTGGCTTCGGTTGCTATTCCTCATCTCCAACTTCGGAACCGAACGTTTTCAACTTTCTGAGGCCAAAAGGCCTTCTACATCGACGGTATTGTTCTCGTTCCGTACCCCTTGACTCGATAATGCTTTCCATCTCGATCCGGTTGTCGACGCGGGCCGTTGGGCCTTTTCGACGCCACGTGGGCCTCCTACAGATGGAAAATACCCCGTTTAAAAAAATGCCCACAATGTCACTCCAAATTCCCACATACTGACAAACCTACAGTATGCAACAAGTGCCTATCTCCGGAGCACAATGAGGAAAACTGTCCAGCTTGTGCTCAGTTCCGGTCGAAGAAAACTATTCGGAACAGAAGGGCCATTAGACAAGAGATGCAGCGGCGGGCACCGGAACCGGAGAACACTTTCGACGACTAACATGAACTCCCTGAAGCGGCGGACTCTGACCTAGAAATAGTCACCGTAGAAGACCAGTCGGACTCCGATGACCAGATCACACTGGGGCAAACCGTGAGTACCAAAGCCCCGACCCCGCTTCCACCTCACGACAAGGCTCCGGTCGAAGCATCGCCTAAAAGCCTTAGCCGAGACCCGACAGACTCCTTCAGAGGCCCCGCCTTCCGGCTCGGCTCCGAAGACCATACCCAAGCCTTCTGATACCCCTGGAACGAGCAACACTCTTCCCAAAAAGGCTGTCAAACATAAAGGGGTTGTCGAGCCAATGAAGGTCATTGATCCAAAAATAGTCGTCGAACCAAAGAGGGCGCCGATCCGAAAAAAAACGTTGACCCGAAAAAGGTCCGTCGACCCGAAGAAGGGTGTGGATCTAAAGAAAGCAGTTCAGACAAAAAAGCCTGTCTACACAAAGAAGGCCGTCGAGTCTACAAAGATCTTTGAGCCGAAAGGGGTCGTCGAGCCCAAAAAGGCTATCAAACCGGAAAAAAACGGTAGATCCAAAAAAGGTCGTCTAACCAAAGAAGGTCGCAGAGCCAAAAAAAGCAGTACAGCCAACAAAAGACGTCGAAACAAAGAGTCGTCGACCCAAAAAAGGTTCCCGACCCAAAAACAGCAGTCAAGCCGAAAAAAGCTCAACAGCCGAAGGCCCTCGAGCCAAAGAGTCACCACAAACAAGCGACCAAGCCAAAAACATCGGCGCCAAAACCACGGACAGTTGAGGAGAACTTTTCCATCCTGATCCAGTGAGCGCAGAACAACCTAAACTGTATTTAGACCCTGAAACAGGACACGTAACAGTTTACAAGAGGAAGAAAAGATCATTGGACATGGACACTTCTTCTCCTGTTCCTCCAAAGAAAAGACTTTGGAACATCTCCTTCAAGGCCTTTTACTCCTCCTCCTTTCATTCCTGACATGCCTTATGTGCCTTACTCTCCTACACCTTCAGGTTATGATGAGACAGAAAACATGGGGGAAGATCCTCAGTATCCTTTTGTAGAACCCGAAGATCAGGATATCCAAGATAACACATGGAGTGACCATAATGATACATATGATCCACAACCCATCCCTGACACCTCTACATATCATACAAAGCCGTCTCCTACTGACGACATCATTGTTTTTAACGAGCTAGTGGATAGGGCAGCTAAGTATCATGGTGTAGACATGCACACTGACCCAATAGAAGAGGATTTCCTATTTGACACCTTTCTAACATCTGAGAAAAGTGTACGTACACTTCCTATGTTAAAAGGGATACTAAAGCATGCACCAGACATTTTTAAAGATCCAGCCAGAGCGCGTGTCCTCAATCCCAGAATTGAGAAAAAATATAAATCAGCCCCTACAGACCCTTCTTATATTTAGTCTCCGTTACCATTAGACTCACTAGTTGTATCAAATGCCAGAAAACTAGCTAATTCGCAAACGACAGGAGATGTTCCACCTCCTGACAAAGAGTCAAAGATATTAGAAGCCTCAGGTAAGAGCGGCCTCCCAGGCAGCAAATACCTGGAGAATTGCCAACACACAAGCTCTCTTAGCACGTTACGATAGAGCACACTATGACCAACTGGAGGGTTTACTACAACACCTGCCAGAACCTTTTAAAGCTAAAGCAAACAACCTAATACAGGAAGGCAAATTTATCACTAACGCTTCCATCAAATGCACCCTTGACGCAGCCGCCAGGTCGATCAACACTATCGGATTAATACGCCGGCATGCATGGCTACGCATTTTCGGCTTTAAGAATGAAGTGCAATCAACCATCCTCAACCAGCCCATTAACCAATATTTCTTGTTTGGCCCTGCAGTAGATACCATCTTAGAAAAGATGAAAAAAGATACGGATACCGCGAAGTCCATGGGTGCACTTCAGTTTCAACAATCTAGAAGTTCCTTTCATCGCTCCTCCTTTCGAGGCTCAGGTAGAGGCAACACATCCCAAACTTCCTCCTCATTCAAAAGTAATACCCAAAGCACCTTTAATAAAAGTGCTAACCGAGGAGGTTATAGAGGCAATAACAACAAGGGCAGAGGACGGGGTGGTGGTAACACCCGAGCCTCTGCCACCAACAAACAGTGACTCGCTCACACTCCCTCCAGACCATTTAACACCAGTCTGAGGCAGGTTAACACAATTCCTACCAGTCTGGAACGCTATCACTACAGACAAGTGGGTGAGACAAATTATCCAGTATGGTTACTGCCTTGAACTCACTTCTACACCACCCAACATCCGCCCAAACACCGTCCAATGTCCAAAGAACACATTACGCTGTTACAACAAGAGGTGCTCTCCATGCTCCAAAAAGGTGCCATAGAGCCAGTCCCATTGCAACATCAAGGGACAGGAGTATGCTCTCTATACTTCCTCATTCCCCAAAAAGATGGCTCACTCAGACCAATACTAGACCTCAGACCGTTGAACCAATACATACTCTCAGATCATTTCCATATGATCACTCTACAACAAGTACTCCCACTACTCCAGCAAGGCGACTTCCTCGCCACACTAGATCTCAAGGATGCATACTTTCACATTCCTGTACATCCAGCTCACAGGAGATACCTCAGGTTCACAATAGAAGGTCAGCACTATCAATTCAAAGTTCTCCCCTTTGGAGTAACTACGACACCAAGGGTGTTCACAAAATGCCTGGCAGTAGTAGCAGCACACCGACGGAGGCAACACATTCATGTGTTCCCCTACCTCGACGATTGGCTCATAAAGGCCAACTCATACGCAGTGTGCCAGCCACATTTCTCACACGCTACAGCTACTGCATGATCTAGGATTTTCCATAAACTACCCAAAGTCACATCTGCAACCCTCCCACATACAGCAATATCTGGGAGCTACAATCAACACCACAGTAGCAAGGGCATATCCAAACGAAAACAGGATAGCCATCATACAATCTCTCATTCACAAATTTCACCCACAACACTCCCTGCCAGTTCGAGTGTTCATGCAGCTCATAGGCATATTGGTCTCCTGCATATTCATCGTCCCTCACGCTATACTGCACATGCGCCCCTTACAAAAATGCCTAGCACGACAGTGGAACCAAGCTCAAGGACCATTACAGGACCTAGTGTTGGTAGACAGTCACACTTACCGCTCTCTGCAGTGGTGGAACTCCCAAAACCTTTCCAAGGGGCGTCTGTTCCAAGAACCAGTTCCGCAGGTAGCATTAACAGCGGACGCATCACTGACAGGTTTGGGAGCCCATCTCCTTCAATATACAGTCCAAGGTCTATGGACAATCAAACCGAAGACACTCCATATAAACTACTTAGAGTTACTAGCAGTATTCCTAGCAATGAAGGCTTTTCAGAAATACTTGACCAACAAGGCTGTGTTAATCCGGACGGAAAACATAACAGCCATGTACTACATCCAAAAACAGGGAGGGGCACACTCTCTACAACTGTCCCACCTAGCACAGAGCATATGGAAGTGGACAAATCCTCAAAACATTTATCTCCTGGCAGAACACCTCCCAGGAATAGACAACCAGATAGCAGACCTACTCAGCCGACACTATCAACAAATACACGAATGGGAGATTCCATCCCCAAGTTCTCCACCCATTCTTCCAAAAGTGGGGACATCCAGACATAGATCTGTTTGCCACAAAAGAAAACTCAAAATGCCAGTCCTTTGCCCCCATGTTCCCACACCCGTTGTCACAGGACAATGCGATATGGATGAACTGGTGAGGCAGATTTGCGTACGCTTTTCCACCAACCCCACTGATTCCATTGGTGGCGCGCAAACTAAGGCAACAGTCACTCACAATGATCCTAGTTGCGCCCACATGGGCAAGACAACCATGGTACACAACACTCCTGGAACACTCTGTAGTCCCCCACCAAAGGCTTCGCCTTTCATCACAATTGCTAACACAGAACCATGGAGAAATCAGACACTCAGATCCCAATCAGATGAACCTAGCGATCTGGCTCCTGAGGTCTTAGAGTTCGGATATCTTAACTTGCCTCCCGACTGCATGAACATTATCAAGGAAGCAAGACGTCCCACTACCGGAGCATGCTACGCAGCTAAATGGAAAAGATTTGTAATCTATTGTAATAATAATCAAATCCATCCATTGGATGCCTCCATCCAAAACATAATTTGTTACCTGCTACATCTTCAATGATGTAACCTAGCATACTCCTCAATAAGGCTACACCTTGCTGCTATAGCAGCATATCTTCAAAACGGACAACATGTCTCCCTGTTTAGAATACCACCTATCAAAGCTTTTTATGGAAGGACTTAAAAGAATTATCCATCCAAAGCATCCACCTTCTCCAATCTGGAACCTAAACATAGTACTTACCAGACTCATGGGACCTCCCTTCGAACCACTTCATTCATGTGAACTACAATTCTTAACATGGAAGGTGGCTTTTTTAATTTCCATTACCTCCCCTAGGCGAGTAAGTGAGCTACAGGCACTAACCATTCAGGAACCTTTCATGCAAATACACCACAATAAGGTAGTACTCCGTACAAACCCTAAATTTATGCCAAAAGTCTTCTCTACTTTTCACATCGATCAGTCCATAGAATTACCAGTTTTCTTTCCAAACCCGCAATCAGTAGCTGAAACAGCTCTACACACACTAGACGTTAAGAGAGCTCTGCTATATTATGTTGCTAGAACAAAATCATTCAGAAAGACAAAACAACTATTTGTTGCCTTTTCACCACAACATAAGGGTAATCCCATTTCCAGGACAGGTATAGCCAGATGGATCGTTAAATGCATTCAAATATGCTATCAAAAAGCAAAGCGCACTTTAACAGTTCCCCCAGGAGCACACACAACTCGCAAAATGGGGGCATCCATGGCTTTCCTAGGAAATATTCCCTTAGAAGACATATGTAGGGCAGCTACATGGTCTACCATACACACTTTCACTAAACAATACTGTGTTGACGTGCAAGCTAAGCAACAAGCTGCTGTAGGCCAGGCTGTCCTTAAACTCTTTTTTAAACCCCTGCAGCTGGTACAGGTAACCACCGCTAGAGGAGAAACTGCTGTACAGTCTATGCTAAGATATGAATTCAGCAGCCCACATGCCTCGAACGGAATATGCCACTTACCAGTATGCATCTGTTCTTGGCATGTAGGGCTGCTGACATTCATATCGCCCACCCTCCTCCCCGGTGCCTGTCACAGCTGCATGGTTACCTTCTTAACATACATTTACATGGTCATCTCTTACTGTTCTATACTCCATCTTTGCCACAATGGCGAAAAACAATCAGAAGATGGTGTAGATGCCCATGCGCACTGTAGTCCAGGGGAGGAGTCACCTATCTCGTGATACTTCGAAGACTCTTCCAAGACAACAAGGTGCAAACATCCGGACCCAACACTAGGCGGCGATCTATGCTAAGATATGAATTCAGCAGCCCTACATGCCAAGATCAGATGCATACGGGTAAGTAGCATTTTCCTTACCCAGTATGCATTTGTTCTAGGCATGTAGAGCTGTAGATTCCAATTCTCCCAACCGCCTCCCCGGGTACATATACCTGTTGCAGTGACATCTTACTTAAATACATATATACATGGACATTTCTTTCTACTACTCTTACTAACTTCATTATCACCCTCTGTGGGAAAACAATCTAACAATGGAGTTGATGCCCATGTGCACTATCACCAAAAGGAGGAGTCGCCTACCTCGTGACTGGAAAAGACTTCTTCGAACAAAGTGCCAACATCCGAACCCAACACTAGATGGCAGGCTATGCAAAGCATGTGAATCTACAGCTATGCATGCCAAGAACAGATGCATACTGGGTAAGTAGCATTTTCCTTATTGTTTACACCCTTCCACAAACCAAATGTGCAAGATCTGTTGGAGTTTCTCTTCTAAGACACTTAAAGCAAGAGAAGGTACTATGCTTCTGTGGCTTCAAAAAAATCAAAGACAATGATATTCCCTCTTATGAAGAGGGACAGGATACTTCAAAAAAGACCACAAAAGCCCATTAGAGGGTCCATTCAGAAGAATATTCTCCTAAGGGTTCTTCTCAAGATGAAGATTCTGGTGGGTCAGAAAGAAAGATTGGCACAGAGGTGTTATCTCTTAGGCTTCAATCTTGTATATCTAAATTTTCAGTACACCAAAATAAAAAGGAATCCAGTCTCCAGAGAACTCTCTCAAAACTTTGGACTCCATCTCTAAAGGTAAAGTCAAAGGATGATATTGACACAAGCATTGTCAATTACCCTGTTGACTAAGAAATCCTGAGGCATAACTCCGAAACATCTGCGAAGAGATGACCACATTGACTGCAATACCATACGGAAAATCATCAACCATACTGTTGAGGAAGAAATCGAGAACATGTCATTGATGCATATATCACTGTCGGCAATGGTCTCTAGGACAAGACCTTTAAAGGTCATATTAATTTAAGATAAGGAATTACAGTGCCAATTCTTCTTGAACACACATCGCCTACTAAAGTGATATCTTATCTACCTAGTCATTTACTTGAATATTCTGATGAAGATGGTCCCTTTGGGATGGCTTACAGCCCAAGACAATTAACCTTTACATATCAGGACCATGATGATGAGGAATGCAATAATTATATGGAAGGGTAATATTTATTTGTAGAACAACCACCATCTCAGCCAGTCACGCAAATGAGAGACAGAGAATCTTTTCTTAAACCTTATGAATGTGACCAAATAGAAGGATACTTGTACCATTATGAACCTATGATGCAGGTATCCACATTTCGAGTTAAGGACTTAACGCTTTGTTAGAAGATTATTATACGTGATTCCCTAAACAAACCGTATCCTCAAGGGGTCAGAAGCATGCTCTTAGACACCCTCGCCCCCAGAGCCAGAGAGCAGCAAGGGAGCGATACATGTGCCTGCACTTGTGGCATCATCTGCCAAGAACAGATATCAGCTCAGATCCAACTCCGAATTGCAAAGAGCTGGTCTTTTTTCATTGAACGCTTCAGCGGGTCCTGAGACAGTCGCATTTTCTCCTAGGGGGAAAAGAAAGGAGAAGAAGGAGAAAACCTTAAAGTCGGGGGAACCAAAAAAACGGAGGGTACTAAAAAACTGTCCCCTTCAACCAAAACCCACTCCTTCATTAAAATCTTATTTTAAGATTATGGAGAATATGGTGGAGCTCAAGGGGGGTAAGTCTCCCCACCTCCCCATTACTCCCGCTCCCACTACACAGACTACAGCTACTGACACAGTACCCCCATCTGTAACTCTGGAGAATAGATACACTGTCTTGGTAGGTGATCCTGAAGCAGAGGAGAAGGTCCAAATAGAAAAGGAAACGTTTAATCATAACAGTCCTCCTTCGATTCCGAATGGTTCGTCCATCTTGACTGAAGCCACTGGCGCCACTGGTGACGCCGTATTGGTAAAAAACAGTGATGGTACTCCCCAAGAGAAAGCAGTAGCTAGTGGACTCACACTGTTGGAGTCACTCATACACAGCTTAAGAGGGGATCTATTATCCAAGTTCGAAACGTCGGAGGCAAATCAGAAATGCATTCAAGATATACTTTTTTTTTTTTTTTTTTTTTTTTTTTTTTTTGAAAACCTTTATTCGAAAAAAACAAGAAGATACAGGCGCAGGCCCACAACCAACATGGCCGGCCGCAAAACAGTAAGCCAAAAAATCAGGAGAGATGCATATCAATCGGTAAACAGGATATGTGAGAGTACACCCAACAAGGGCGCGGGCATCGTAACAAAGGATAAGAGGTTTTCATTTTTAAATGTGCAAAGGAGAGTAGGGGCTGTCACAACAAGGAAATAGCACCACACACAAAATTCCAAAAGACACGGGGGACATACCCCAATGGCGAACTGAGGCGGGCAAAGACTATAGCGACTTAATAGGCAAGACAACCGAGTCAATAATATCGAGGAACAGGTCATGACAGACTCAACAACTCGTCCAGGTACCATCCCAAAAGTCCCACCCCAGAAAAGAAAAAGACAGGGGCATAAGAAGACGCCCGAGAAAAAGAAGGTGCAAAGCCAAGGGACAGCCAACCCTACAAAGAGGAAAGAACCCTCCCAAAGTTAGAAAAGAGCGAAAGAGACCATAGAACAAAATAAACTAAAATAACAAACCCCCCCCCACACCCGCCACCCTGCACCCCTGTAATGGCTACGGCCTAACCCATAAACAGCGTGCCTGTCGCCCCGGAACTGCCCCAAAGAAGGGAAAGATATAACAAGTACAAGAGGTGGAGGAGGAGAGGATGAAACAAGAAGGAGATAAGGATCAACGGAAAAAGAAGACAACAACAAATATGTACCCGGCCGCCCGCTCCCGGCCCCACCACAACAGGATAACAACGGTCGATGCAATCAATGTCCCGCTCACTTAGCACAATCCCAGCAGTGGAAGGAATAGCGTCCCAAAAAAGTTGTTTCAACCTTGCCCCCTGCGATCATATAAGTCGACGGAGTCCAACCGTCCGGCCAGTGCCGCGGATGAAAGGAGCACATGAAACGGCCAACACAGGATAGGAGGTCGCCCACGAAAGTCCACGCAAAGCACAGTCACAGTTCCAGGAGTGATACAAACATAGACAGGGCAGTGCGGTTGCATGTCGGAAGCAGCAGGCAGGAGCGACAACAGCAGTCTCCGGAAAGGATGAAAAGTCACACCACCAGCACATAAAGGAGATGACGAACATGGCGCCCCGAGATGATACATCAGCCAGTTTATGAAACCACGAACTCCAGAGAACTCCCCGACCGTCGTGGTCGACATTTCAGCCAAATCAGAACCATCCGCCAACCGCACCATAGGCACCTCGGCATGGAAGGCAACAGGAGCAGGCTCAGGGTGTGGCGCAGTGTACAGCACTGGGGAACAAGCACCGCCCGTAGTAGAAATAGCATCGAGCTGGCGCCCCAGATCTCGGGCATGAACACAAAGAGCAATTCTCACAGCCTCCAAAGCACACAGGACAGCACGGGTCCCAAGCGGCATCCCAGAAAGGGAGGGCAGCGCAATGTCTTCCACACCAGGCTCACAGAATAACAGCCGCCCGGGGAGCCAATCGCCATCATCACTCACAGCACACAGACCCCTATGCCGACCCTCCACTTGTGACCCTCGGGTCAGAGACGGGGGGGAGACTGTGGACATCGCAGTGCAGGCTTCCACGTTATCAGCCAACATCCGGATCCCAATCGAGTGCCAAGGATTCACCGTCGGTCGCCGAGGCGCAGTGTAAAAATGGCGTCCGTCACCGGCCGGGAGAACAAAGAAACCGCGCCGACCACTTCCAAGCCGGGCGATAGTGCAGGGTGGTTACAGCAGATACAATGTATCCGGGCGCTCACAATGTCAGAGCGGGATGCGGTGCTGCATCGACCAGGCAGCCTCTCACCAATTGAGCGGCTCCTCCTCCTCCGTGATGACCGCCGCTGCCGTGGTCGCATCCAGCCAGCTCCGCAAACAAAGCCCCGGTCTCACTGCCATGTAGGGCCGGGAGAGGAGCAGAGGTGCTTCACCGCCAATACAGCACAGAAATCGCCGGGAGACACACCGGCGGAATCAGGATAGGTTCCGCATGTCAGTCGCTGGGTAAAGGAGCAGGATCAGGGACAGGATGATAGTGAAGAGCGCTGGGATCGGCGGAGCCGAGAAACTAGGCGGCCATCTCGATCCCAGGCTAGGCTCCTCCCTGATTCAAGATATACTTGATGATGTGAGCAAACGAACCGAAGCATTGGAAGAAGATGTGGCCATGCTCTCGGGGGCCTCGCAACGACATGAGAGGGACTTAGCGACTCTTAAAACGCAAAACAAAACGCTTCAGATGGATATTGAGAGACTTGAGATACAGTCCAGAAGAAACAACCTGAAATTTCTAAAGATTCCGGAGGGGGCAAAGAATGGGGACGTTAAGTCACTGATATGTAAGCTCCTGCGTGAGGGAGTCTTAAAAGATAGACCCAATATAGACCTTGAGTCTGAAATCCAGAGAGCTCACAAGGATCCTTTTAGATTACACACTGACAGGAAAACTCCTAGGAAAATCTTGGTGAACTTTCTCACATATACAACAAATTATAATTAATATTGGGAAGAGCACTATCAGACACCACACTTCGGATAGATTCTGTTAAATATTTAATACATTCGGATGTGGGAAAGGTCACGGCGCAAAGACAATGGGAGTTGGGGAATAGAATGCCTGATTAGAGAAGTCTGGGCGCTCAAGTGCAAATGTAGAATACCGTTTTCTCTTAATTCCCTCATAAAGGAGTATTACTTAACTTAACAAGAGAAATCTCCCAGTAGAATCTATAGTAGAAGATAGTTTGTGGGCCATACCTCGTAAAAAGAAAAAAAAAAGGGGGGCGAAAAGAGAAAAAAAAAAGGGATATATACACATATGTAAATAATAGGGAACTAGATCAGGAGGAAGGATTATAAATATAGGTAGAGGAAAAAGATAGAGAAAGCCCACAAAATAGGAGGAAGGAGAAATATAAATAAAACTAGTGATCACATTTTAGATGCCTACTTGCTTTTTTTTTTGTGTATAATGGGAGAAATCCCGGCCAGATAGAGTGAGCCCCCCAACAGGCGACAAGATCGCCAAAGCAGGTATGGGAGGGGTTCCTCATGGGAGGTGGGCTGTTAGTTGTTTCGTCCAAGGATAGGTCAACATTGTTTACATGACTAATAAAATTAAGATCATCAGTTGGAACGTTAATGGCTTGAGAGATAGGAGGAAGTTGGCTAGGGTAAACGAATTTCTGTACAATTCAGGAGCACACATTTGCCTACTCGAGGATACTCATTTAGAGATGAGAGAGTGTAATTCAGCGTTTGGAAAATGTAGGTGGGTCCAAGATATCATCTGTTCAGACCAAAGTGGAAGTACAAGAGGAGTAGCAATAGTGATTAGGGCAAACGTTGGGATTAAGTTTGGGAAGTTTGAGACTGATCAGACCGGGAGGTGGCTGGTGGCATCACTATCATTGGGTAATACCCCTTTCATATGTGCAGCCTACTATGGGCCAAATCAAGATGTTCCGGGTGCTCTAATAAAGTTAAAAGCTAGTATGATGGACTTCGCTGGACCCGTCATATTAGGGGGCAATTTTAACTTGATTTTTGATGAAAAAATGGACCGCATCTCCAGGGTTATATTCGCACCCCCACTAAGATCCCGGATGGAGCTTAAGAATATTATGAAGGATTTCAATCTTATAGACGTTTGGAGAGTTAAAAATGATACAAAAAGGGATTATTCTTTCTATAGTAGAAGACATGGACACCACTCCAGAATTTACTTTTTCCTTATAGATCAATCTTTTTTTCTGCAGTGGAGTCTATTTCTTATATTCCTGCGATACTGTCAGACCACTTGACTGTCGAGCTTATAGTTCTCTTTAAGCAGAAGGAACAACAGAGGAGATGGACTTTGGATAGGGCCTTGTTATTACAAGAGGAGGTTGAGCTAGACTTAGCGATACAGACTGAGGATTTTTTCAGGCACAATAATGGCTCAACTAGTCAGCAGGTGATATGGGAGGCATATAAAGCTTTTATTAGAGGCTCTTTGAGTGCCATGATGATCAGAAGAAATAAACTTAATAGGAGGAAACAGGAAGAGGGTCTCCTGAAGCTAAAATTAAAAGAACAGGAGATTCAGAGAGCATCAGCAGACCAGCCAAACATTAAATCTCGCCTACAAAAAGAGCTTGATGGCTTGTGGGCAGAGTATCAAGCAAGCCCCGATAAAGTCCTAAAAGAAAGATAGGATGCTAGCAAGCTCCAAAATTTTTCATATGGGGAGAAATGTGGCCGTCTTCTAGCATGGAAATCTCGGGCAGACAAGATCAGAAACCAGATCAACAGTCTATCTCCCCAGCACAGGACATATCACTTTCGATGACGATTTAATAAGGGAGGAGGCCAAATCTTTTATGCAGAGTCTATATAAAGCTAACACCTGTCACTCTTTACAAAGGGTGGAAGATTGGTTGGTAAGATACAGCTCCCCAGTCTGTCGGAGGGTGATAAGATCCATCTTGCCTCTGATATCAGAGAATGTGAAGTAAGAATTCAGATCAGAACAATGGCTAAAGGAAAGGCAGCGGGTCCAGATGGCCTTCTGGTGGAGGTATACAGCTTGGTTCTGGAGCAAATAATATCTGTCTTAACCGCATTGTTTAACAAAATCCTTCTGAGGGGGGAGAGGACCCCAAATTCATGGTCAGAAGCCACCGTCACCCTAATACTAAAGCCAAATAAAGATCCATCAAAAATCGAGTCCTACAGACCGATTTCTTTATTAAACTCAGCTTACAAGATATTTGCTGGGGTGTTAGCAGCGAGACTGGCCAAAATAATCAAAACCATTGTCCATGATGATCAGAGGGGCATCATCCCAGGAAGGCAACTTAATGAGTTAACGTTCCAAGCCATCGCAGCGATTGATGTTGCAGTTGACAAAAAGCTCCCTCTGACCCTCGTAGCGGTCGATGCCGCTAAGGCTTTCGACCAAGTAGATTGGTCATATCTGTGGCAAGCCCTGACAAGTTTTGGATTCCCAAACAATTTTAGAACAGCCATAAGGTCTCTCTACTGCTCCCCACGCGTAAAAATCTTAGTTAATGGATCCCTCACTGATTGGGTAACCATTGCCCATGGAACTAGGCAGGGTTGCCCGTTATCGCCTCTGTTGTTTAATTTATACATAGAGCCCTTCATTTGTTTGCTGAGATCCGACCCGGTAATTAAACCTTTTAAGATCTCTAATTTGGAATTGAAATTTGCGTTATACGCTGACGATTTGCTTATGTTCACTTCAAATCCAGCGGAAGCACTTCTAAGATTAATAGATTCAGCTAAAGTGTTTAGAGAGATCTCAGGATATACCATTAACAAAGACAAAACTGAGATTATGGAGTGGAACCAAGAACTAGCGACTGAGGGATCAAAGACTAGAAATGGATACCTGGGGGTACATCTAGCCCAAAAAATTGAGGATATAGCTAAAATAAACTTTGATAGAGTCTCAAAAGATGTCTGTGCCCTCCTTCAGCGGTGGTCATCCCTCCCATTAAATATCTTCAGGAGAGTTAATTTGATCAAAATGATCATCCTTCCAAAAATAACGTTTTTGTTTAATTCCATCCCTTTATCGTTTAACACACCAGCTATTAAAAAATTACAAGGGAAACTAGGATCCTTTATCTGGAATTCAAAATCTCCGAGAATTTCTTGGAAAAAGCTTAGGCGAAGTCTAAAAACAGGAGGGCTGGCCTTTCCAGATCTATTTGTTTATTGACATGCATTCCACTTTAAAAAGTTTAGATTATTGGCCGAAAAAAACGATCTATCTTCCCTAGGCATACTCTTCAATGCACTATTGCAAGACATACCACAGGGACAAGACTTTTTTCTTTTTAAGTTCGGGGACCCGAAGTTTTTTAAAAAGGTTAGACTAAAGACTTTGGGGGCAGCTCTAAAAAATTGGGTATACATTAGAAAAAGGCTTGATATTCCATATTATGCTGCACAAGCCCCGATTTGGGATTCCCCCGGTGCACCGGCTTGTCTTGAAGATCGTTTATCTCGGCCCCTGAGGATGGCTGGTTTAGAGCATTGGGAAGACCTTCAGTTAGACTCTAAGCTTTTAAGCTGGGAGATGTTATCCAATCTGACAGGTGGAACACTCACTATATTCAAATATTACCAGCTGTCCGGATGGTGGTCAACCAGATCATGAATCTTCAATGAATCAAATCCGAAGTTTGATCTAATATCTAGGAGTGGAAGGTGGAAAAACCAAATTTCGTACTGGTACACGGCTATGTTAGACGCGGACAACGTCACAGAACTAGACCTACAAAAACTTTGGGGTAACGCTTTAAACCTGGACGGTGGAAATATTGAGGTTCTGTCGTCTGATTCTTTTACCATCATGCAGGCAGTGGTCAAACTAGCCACATTAAAAAGAAACCACCTCTATACTATGTACAGGGCGTATATAACACCTAAAAAACTAGCTAAATTTTCTAACTTAGACTACTATTGCCCAAGATGTAGATACCCAGCCGGGGATGATGTTCACATGTTCGCAGACTGCCCAGAGATAAAAACCTACTGGGTCAAGATCCAGGACTTTTTGGAAGATGTTCAACTGTTGTTGGAAATCACTGCAAGAACTATTTTTTCCGGACTGATCTCTGAATATAACATAAGGGATCCCTCTACAAAATTTATTTTTTATGTCATCCTCCTTGCGAGACGTGAAATAGGTAGAGCTTGGAAGGATCAACCCCCCACCACCCCAATCTTTTCTAATTGTCTAAAACATATTATTTTTACGAGTACATATGACATGGCATGCGACCCCACAAGTTTGGTTAAAATCTGGGCGGCCCTAGTGGCCTGGCAAAACAGGTGATCGGTTTTCCTATGATTTATCCTGGGCCCTGTCGGCTCCCTTATCTCCAAAGTAACACAGGGCGCAAACTACGGTGCGAAATGGAGTGGATTGGGATAGCAGTGGCAACTTGGAGGACTGGGCTTCACCACTGTTATTGGTCGGAAATATCAGGGCCAGATCAGGATGACCAACTACTTGGAGGTGGCCAGTTCCCTTCAAAATTCCAACAATGGTATATGAGGAGAAAAAAAGAAGAAAAAAAAAAGAAGCATACTCTTCGTTCAACATCTTTCCTCTTTGAAGTCCAGAAACGGATTAACGACATGCCTTACGATGTTGGGGCTTTCTTTGAAAAGCTTGACGATGCTTTGCAATTTATCAAAACAAACATGGACACAGCAAGATCATTATGGATCGAGGAAGAACCCTGCCCTTTCGGGGCACTAGAGGGCTAGGTGTATTCCCTACCAGTGGGTACCAATATTATCGTTACTAACCCTACCTGCCAATTATGCAGGATTGCATCCTGCAATACGGCCATCAACTATCTACACAACCTCCACCTTTGGCCTACTCCAGACAGGCACCTTGTAGAAAAATGGCAACACATTGACTAACGCAGACCTCTTCCAGACAGCCATGATATCATCCCATCGCTGGCCACGAGTCCCTTTCAACCCATAGTGGGGACAAATATCCAACTTCTACGAACAATGGAGGTCTATCACAAGCGACCACTGGGTCCTGGTATTCATTCTAATGGGGCACACCATAGAGTTTCTCACAATGCCACCTACATACCCAACTCCAAAGAGATCAGTCCAACAACTACCACAATTAAAATTGGAAATAAAACCATGACTTCAAAATGGTGCAAGAACTTAGGTTTCTACTTGTTTTGTTTCCCTAAAAGGAATAAATCAGGTGAATGAGACTAACACTAGATCTAAGACCGCTAAACAAATTACTGAAAAAGCAATCACTTCCGATGGTCACCCTTCAGGAAATTCTTCAGCTGTTAAACAAGGGAGATTACATGACATCCCTAGACCTCCATGTGGCTTACTTTTACATTCCCATGCATCCAGCCCACAGACCGTACTTAAGGTTCAAAGTTGCTGGTTGTCATTATCAGTTCATGGTCCTCCCTTTAGGCCTCAAGTGTGTTCCATGCGTTTTAACCAACTGCATGACCCCACTAGTAGCATATCTTAAAAGTTTGGGTCACCAAATGTTCCCTTAACTAGACATTTAGCGTGGCAATGCCCAGTCTGTTCAGAAAGCAAAAAACTCAAAACCAAAAATAGCGATTACTTTTCTGGGAGCAGTACTTAACACAGACCAGGGAAGGGTGTTTCCTACAAAGGAAAGGATTCAGAAAACAACTTATCTAGCTCACAAAGTACTAAAGTGTCTACTTCAATTTAAATGTACAAATCTTTCCATGTTAGGAGTTTATCCTGCATCCCTTTGATTCCAGATTAGCAGCTATCAATGAGACCATTCCGGGAAAAACTAGACCGCTAATGGCCACAGGACCATGGATCCTTCGAGGACTTTGTAAAGGCCACGAAAAAAGATGAACGAATTGATACCCTGGTGGACAAAAAGGCAATATATCGACATTTACCTCCTGTATTTGTAATATCCACAGATATATCCCTAGAACGTTGGGGTGCTCACCTTCAGGCCCTGGAGGTCAATAAAAAATGGTAATTCCAAGAATTACAGATTCATATCAGTCTATTAAAACTACAAACTTTAGCTTTAACCTATTGCGTACGCTCGTCATGAGGCACGGTCGCGCTGTGCTCATGACGAGCTTAGCTCGTCCTGACCGTTGCGCCGGGCCCACGTGGGGATAATTCCCCTGCTGTGCTGGGCCGAGCTCGTCATGAGCACCGCGGTGCTGCGCGCCCCCCGCCTTCCTCCCCCAGTACAGCAGGCGAATTAGCCCCGCGGGGAAGGGGTTAAGACTCCAGGCCCTACTCCCAAAGATTTCAGAATCCTCTATACTGGTTCACTTGGACAATGAAACACAAAAGTCTCTCATTTCACATGCCAGCTCAGTTGAACTCTCAGCCTGTATTTCCCTTCCACTTACAAACTTTTCCTGCTGTCACTGCTCTGGGTGGCTATTGGAATAATTGGCGGTAGTTCAGCATCATTTTCTTATAAGGTGAGCAATTGACAGTGGTACATTTTTTTTGCTTGCTATTCGGATTCAAGCATGTGAATCTATGAAAGATGCAATATTGGAGAAAAAAATAAACAAGTGTCATAGAATCACATGCAGTCCACCACCCTTCTCCCTCATACAGGCTCATCTCAGTCAGCCAACCACATAGTGAGCCGTATTCCTTAGTCTTATTTTTGAAAAATATCAATAATTCCTTGTTTTTTAATGTTTTGAGTTACTAATGTTTTTCATTTTGCACCTGTATAATTTGGCGGTAATTATTTAACACATTTGAATAATTGAAGTACAAATTGTTCTAGGGCCACCAACGAGAAGGCAAGTGCCATCTGTCATTGGGGAATGCCATGGCTGCCTGCCGCTGCTTTCAGAAAGTTCTAGAACTGGAGCCAAAAAACACCCAAGCACTACTAGAGGTAAGACATGAGGGGAGACATAGGAAGGAAAAACAGGTTTTGTATGCTGCTCTGTACTTCATTGTTCATAAACCTTTTTAATTTGGAAGGTTTTACTATGTTTCTACTGGAAGTTGGTCCTTCCATCTGTTTACCGCCTAAGTGAGCTACTTTTTAAGCACTGTGTTTCATTAATTGCTGTAAAGTTGGTTGATTCTTTTCTGGTGAACAGTCCTCTGTGCTCAGGTTTTTGCATATGTTATCTTGGAGTTACAGTTCTCTATCCTCTTTCCATATTGATTCCACACATAAACGCCCCCTCTCCCTCCACTGCCTGTTGAAGTGGTCTGAGTCTGTAGTCTATGCTGTTTACCCTGATCTCTATTCCTACTTTACCAGCCATTACAATTCCAGTAATCAATAGATTGTACTTGTATATTTACGCAAAGGCCAATGTTGGGTGCAGGGCTGCTAACCCCTGTCAAGCTGATTCTGCATTTGGGTTGTTACAACCAAGACAGATTGCTGCCTTTCGTTTCCTGTTCAACTTGATCCCTCTCTGTTGCCTGTGGAAAAACAAATCCGAACCCTCCAGAGTTGACAGTAGTCTTCTGACACTTGACCAATGTACAGGCTATTACCAAAGCATACACATGGCCTAGCATCTCTAAAGTAGGGGCTACTTCATCATAAAAAAGAAATTGCTGGTCTAGGCCAAACTAAAATATAGCATTTATGATGTATACTTATAACTGCGAATACCTATAACTGCTGATTCCTCATAACTGCTGATTCCTCACCTTGTGAATCTCCCCAACTCAACAGATTGATTCCAGAAACTCCTGCAATAGCTCCTCTGGACTGTTAGGTAATGCCATTTACCTATGTCTTGGCACTGTTCTTCCTCCAGACCCAATGATATGGCATTGTATATAGGCCCTGTGCACTTATCTCGGTTCCTATTTTTTTTCCCACACTTCATTGTGGATTTGGCGCTTTGCTCCTACCAATTTCAGACTTTTTATTGAAGTTTACCACTATCGTTTAGCGCTATGCAGGGATGTTGAACTCTAAAATGGCAGGATTTAAGCCATGTCATGCATTCCACAAACATGTTTGTCATGGAACCTCCTGTAGGTCTTGGGTGCCTTGACTCAAAGTTCTGTGACATATGGTCGCTGATTGATTTGAAGTCCATCTGGAAGCCAAGCTCTTAAGTCTGTGAACACTGAAAGCAGGCTGGTTCTGTGTTTTGAGCCTGCTCTCTTGCTCGCTTTGACCTCTCTCATTTTATAAAGAGACCAAATAGTCTGTGTTTTCAGGACCTGACTGTGGCCTCTGACTCATACCTAATGCTAGATCTGAAACCAATGCACCCTTAATTCCCTTGGCCACCCCCAACTCTTCAGCAATTTGCAGCATTTAAAGACTTGCATGCTGCAGTGTTTCAAGATGGTTCTGGATCTCTCATATCAGATTCATACCAGCACCCTCCGAAAGCAACATGGTCATACACAAACATTTCCACCAAAGCCTTCCCTTCTACTCCTTCGTTATCACTGTCATGGATCCAGTGGTGCCGGCTCAACTCTTGAAACTCTTAACAGGGGTTCTCCGTTTGTGATGTTACATTGTTAATACCCAAACATCAGTTAAGGAGGACTCCTATCAGAATTCTTTGCCTTTAATTCAGCATTACTAGAAATTGGAGAGCCGTTTTTACTTGTACTCTAGTGCTCTCTGAGACTGTGAGCACACTGATTCCTGCTTATCCAGTGGCGCTCAGAATGCCACAGTTGGATAAGTCTCTGGAACCTCCCCCTCCTCCACTGAGTAGAGTGCATGTTTTGCCATGATAGTTGTAAGGTTGTGGGAGTACTAGACTTGCAGCTTCCCATAGAATAAATGAAAGTGAATTTCCTGAGTGAAATCTTGTAGCCGGGCCTTATGCTTTGGAACCCTCGCTGACCTTTAACAACCCAGACTGATCAATTGTGGCGAGATTGACGAAGTCCTTTTTTCGCACACCTCTGAGTCAACCGGTTAGGAGTCAACACAGACATGTGCCAGGTGCTCTGAAATGTCTGATTCTGCATCCTAGACTGGAAAGCTTGGCAGGCTAAACACAAACGCTTTCCTCTGATCCACTGTACAAGGAGTTAAGGTGGATAGGTGCAGTAGGCAAGATCTTTCTTCCCAGCAGTCTCTCATAGCACTCTTTAAATGTTGGTTGCCTTCTCGGTAGCTAAACCCATGGCTTTCGAGACATGATGTGCGAGGTTTTCCCTGTATTGTTTGGAGATTATCGCAATGGTTTTGCCAAAACCGTTCAGGATGGTCAGGATGCTGCTTTACATTTTGCATTCTGGTCTGGAAACCACTGATTCTGTTGCTGATTCCATGAATCCCATCATCGTTCAGGGGTATTTCATAGATGTGTTTTACTGGGTTTTCATGTCCATGCTCCCTTGTTGACCTTCCTCTTAACAAGACTAGGCATTTTGATGAGAAAGCTAATGCAGTTTTTGAATGCTTTAACAATGACTGTGCTATGGCTTGCTACTCAGAGTTACTTTTGCCTGTTTCCCAATTCCACCTGTGATAATAGAAATTTAGTGACTATTTGAGGTGTTTTGAACATTACCAAAAGCTGGCCTCAAACTGTTGGCCAGTCCGCACTTTTCATGTCTCTAGAAGCAGCGGCAGTGTTAGATACTGAAGTCCTCAAAATCCAACTTCAACTCACGCCACCTCTGCTAAACCTCTTTAATGACCATTTGGGGGCAATATGGGCAGTGCCCAGCATTGCCTACCCTATTGGTGTTCAATTGCATGGACCAGTGGGTCACTAAGATTGTTCAGTTTGATTCCGCCCTTCCTAGACGCTTCTCTGCACACCTCTCCAATTTTCCAATACTCTCCCAAGAGATGTTTTGATGATAATAGCCAAGGGTGATATCTAGGTGTAACTGGGGCAGAGAGAGGAATTAAAGACTTCCCTCTGTACTACTTGTTTCCTGAAGGAGGACAGGGGTCTCAGCCGATTTTGGACCTCAGACGGCTTAACTGCCTTCTTAAAAAGGAGATATTAAAAATGATGACTCTTACCTAGTTTTGATGGCCTTCGAACCCAATGATTGGGATGTTGACTTTGCACCTGCAGGATGCGTACGCTTATGTTCGAGGCATGTGGGCTGCTGAATTCATATCTTAGCATAGATCGCCGCCCAGTGTTGGGTCCGGATGATTTCACCTTGTTGTCCTGGAAGAGTCTTCGAAGTATCACGAGATAGGTGACTCCTCCCCTGGACTACAGTGCGCATGGGCATCTTCTCCATCCTTAGATTGTTTTTTTCCGCCATTGGGTTCGGATGTTATTCCTCTACTCCAACTTCGGAACCAAAACTAAACTACTTTCTAAGGCCAAAAGGCCTTCTACTTCGACGGTATTGTTCTCGTTCGGTACTTCTTGACTCGACCAAACTTTCCATCTTGATCCGGTCGTCCACGCAGGCCGTTGGGCCTTTCGACGCCACGTGGGCCTGCTGTCGATGGAAAGGAGCCCGTTCAAAAGGTGCCCACAATGCCACTCCAAATTCCCGCATTCTGACAAACATACAGTATGCAACAAGTGCTTATCACCGGAGCACAACGAAGAAAATTGCCCAGCGTGTGCCCTTGTTGTCGAACCAAAGGTCGTCTAACAGAAAAAGGTGGTCGAACCAAAGAAGGTCGTCCAACCCAAAAAGGTTATCGAGCCGAAAGCTATCCAGCCAAAGAAGAGCCTCGAACCAAAACGGGTCGTCGATCCAAAAAGAACACCCGACCCAAAGAACGCCGTCGATCCTAAAAAGAGTGTCGATCAACAAAAACAGGATCACACTACAAAGCCAGTCGAGCCGAAAAAAGCCATTGACTCGACCAAAAACATCGAGCCGAAAAAGGCCATCTAGCATAAAAAGCGTATCGAACCAAAAGCTCCGGTCGATCTGAAACAGGTCGTCGACCCACAAATGGTCGCTGAACCGAAAAAAACTGTTAAACCAACAAAGGACGTCGAACCGAAAAAGGTTACCGACCCGAAAGCAACAGCCGAGCCGAAAAAAGCTCCACAACCAAAGGTCCTCGAGCCAAAAAGTCACAAACAAGTCACTAAGCCAAAAACATCGGCGCCAAAGCCACGGACAGTTGAGGAAGAACTCTTCCATCCTGATCCAGTAACTGAGGAACAACCTAAACTGTATATAGACCCTGAAACAGGACACGTTTAACACTAGAAAAAGAGACCTTTGGACATGGATACTCCTTCCCCTGTTCCTCCAAAGAAAAAAGACTTCGGGACATCTCCCTCAAGGCCTTTTAGTCCTCCTCCTCCTTTCTTTCCTAATATGCCTTTTGTACCCTACTCTCCTACACATTCAGATGATAATGATGGAGATAACATGGGGGAAGATCCTCAGGATAGCTTTAATGAACCAGAGGATACTGATGCACAGGATGACACATGGGATGACCAAAATGATCCATATGACCCACAACCCATCCCAGACACCTCCACATACCCTACAAAGCAGTTGCCTACTGACGACACCATTGTTTTTAACCAACTGCTGGCTAGGGCAGCAAAATACCACAATGTCGACATGCACACCGACCCAATAGAAGAAGATTTTCTATTTGACACTTTTCCTACTTCAGAGAAAAATGTAAGGACACTTCCTATGTTAAAAGGGGTACTAAAACACGCGCCAGACATATTCAAAGATTCAGCCAGAGCGCGTGTACTCAATCCCAGAATTGATAAGAAATATAAGGCGGCCCCTACAGATCCTACTTATATTAAATCCCAGTTGCCTTTAGACTCACTAGTAGTAGCAAACACTCGAAAGAGAGTTAACTCACAAACAGGAGATGCTCCCCCTCCTGACAAAGAGTCTAAGATATTAGAAGCCTCAGGCAAAAGAGTAGCCTCGCATGCTGCTAATTCATGGAGGATTGCGAACACACAAGCTCTACTAGCACGCTATGATAGAGCACATTACGATCAACTTGCAGGTTTACTCCAACACCTGCCAGAACCTTTTAAAGCCAAGGCTAACGACCTCATACGGGAAGGCAAATTTATAACTAATGCTTCCATTAAATGTGCACTTGACGCAGCTGACACATCAGCCAGGTCCATTAATACTAGCGTATTCCTAAGCAGACACGCGTGGCTACGCATCTCTGGATTTAAAAATGAGGTGCAGTCCACCATCCACAACCAACCAGTTAACCAAGACTTCCTGTTTCCTCGTTTCATGTTGTAGCCCGGTTCGGCAGTTGTCGTCTGATCAGTGTCCAATGTAGTTAGTTCATTCTCTAAAAGGGAGAGTGTGCCACGTATGTCGCAAAGTGCCCCGGAGCTCTTTGAGATACATATTCCCCTCATATAGGCCTTAAATCCCTCCCACAACACCGCCTCAGAATCCACAGAGCCAGTGTTCAATTCAAAGTAGTCCTCTATGGCTACATAGAGTTCTTGTTTAGAGCACGGTTCTGGAATCTCCACTGCCTTTCAAACCCTTCGGGGCGAGGAACCAATAGCCCCAGTAAGCCATGTCCAAGTGTCCCTTACGCTGGTGTAATGTGTATATGTGGTGTGGACCGGGTTGTAGACTCGTCCCAAGTCTAGTAATGTGAGATGATCGCACATGGAGTGCAGGGCTCTGCGTGCTCTTGGTTTAGGGTATGGGGCTGTGGATGTGCAGTCAGATACCAGGTTGAGTGTGACGTTAAAGAAGGGGCGTGGAGCCTAGTTGTAGCAGTTTCGAGTGGAGGGCATGAAAAAAATCAGGAGAGTCCATGTTGGGACCATGTATATATCCCATCGCAATATTGTGGTTGAAAAGTGTGCCCTCCACAACTACAAATCTGCCGGCATCATCATATACGATTGAGTGGCATTTGAAGGGAAGTCGTTTATGAATGAGAATGGCTGTGCCCCTAGCGTAATTGCTGTAGTTGGCAAAGTAACAGTGTGGGCCCCACGAAGATGCAAAGTGGGACCGGTCACCAGGGGGGAGATGTGTCTCTTGAAGAAAGGCGACGTCCACCTTGTGGCAGATCAAGTAATGTATCACCTGTCTCCTTTTACGGGTGTCGTTTAAGCCCCGAACATTCCATGTGACTAAAGTCACACTTGAGGGGCCGGAGTTGTGACCTAAGTGTGCCATGATAGCGCGTCTTGTACAATATTGATGGATAACCCATGTTTTTACCCTGCAAAAGTGTCTGTAATTATATAAAACATAAAGTCAGTGCAAAGCTTGAACTCCAATTCCCCTTCTACCACCCCTCACCCAGCCTTCCCGCCCATTCGGAGAGGCAATCCCATTTTCCAGGTATATTGCATGGCACCTGTAAACCTTGAAACGTTTGGAAATCCAGTCTAATGGGGTACATGTTGTCTTAACCAAAACGATCTTAGGTGTACACCAATGGTGGGCAAGTACACTATCCAACGGTCCAGTAACCAATGACAGATAATGCTTTCTTTTTTCAGACAAGACCCAATATTAATTATGAACAAACAAAGTAGCGGCAATACATTCAAATTGAACAATCAACCATGTCCCGAGCTTAAGAACAGGTCTGCGCTGGCATCCAACCCACTTTGAGGAGGGGAGGAGTTTGCAGCGTCGGAGTTGCGCTTATTATTAAGTTGGTATGTGTGGCAGAATTCTTGCACCTCCGTTGGGTTCTCAAATATTCGGGAGCGGCCATTGACTTCCACCCTTAATCTGGCAAGATAAGCATGCCATATTTTAGTCTCAAGTTTTTAAGCGTAGCCTTGGCTCCCTGGAACTTTCTTCTAGCGTCTTGCACCATATCGGTGAAGTCAGGGTATAGGGACAGCTTAGAGCCCTGTCATGTGAGGTCGCTCTTTGCACGGGCCAGTCGCAGTGCATTGTCTCGATCTCTAAAGTTCATTATCCTGGCTATGATGGGTCTGGGTGGGAGGCCAGGGTTCGGTCTCGGCCCTAGAGACCTGTGTGCACGTTCTACCACAAAGCTTGGGGTGAATGCCTCTTTACCAAAAAGGTCAGTCAGGATAGTTTCCACTAGAGTGTCCATGCGCCCAGTGGCTGTCGATTCCAGAATGCCAACGAGGTGGATGATGTTGCGTCGACTCCTTGCTTCTAAATCCTTGTTTTTCATTGCGACTTCCTTCAGAATGCGCTCCATACGATCTACCCTTTTCAGGGACTGGGTCATTCCATCCTCCAAATTGTATGTTCGGGACTCCACCACGTCCAGGCACCTGTCATGCACCTGGATCTTTGCCCCTAGGTCTGCCATGTGCTTGTCCAAGGTATCAAAGCGAGTGTCTAGTGCCTTGAATCCTGCTCTCATCTCTAGCAGCAAGGGTCCCAGCTGGTTGGTGTCTTCCGCCGGTGCATGTGGTGTCTGCCCTCCAGTCGCCATGTCGCTAGGCAGGTCTCGATTGGCGTCCGTAATTTTTTCAAAAGGGAGTTGCCGCTGTTTCAAAGTCTTGCGGCTCATGCCGCGTGAACCTTGGAGGGCCTTATAGGAGGTGTTATATGCAATGATTCAGTGAAGCACCCTAAGTGGATGTTTAGTCTTCTGTAATGACACCCCTGCAGTACTTCTAAGCGTAGCTCCATTACGGTCCAGGCCGCGCCGCCAGCCGCTGCCCGCGAAGGCGCAGTGCGTGTAAATAAACACACAACAGTGAGTCTGTGTGTAGCAGATTTGTTCTGCTTCGTGATTATCCTGTAGCGCATCGCCAAATTGTTCCCTTAACCGTGCAGATGTAGTATCCTCTGAGGTCCAGAGCTAAGAGGCGATGCAGGGTCTTAGTAGGGCCTTCATAATGGCAGAGGGGCCTTCAATTGTGCTGGCAAGGCAGGCAGTCCGATTCCGCAGCAGGGGGAATACAGCCTGGGGCTCCTCTGTTATTGGGAAGCTTGAGGGGAAGGGGGGGGGGAAAAAAGGGCCCAGCACACTCTTGACCTACAGCCACAGCAGCCCCCAGGGCTCAGGAGCGTCAGAGCAGTCGGCTGCTAAATACTGCGATTCCGGCCCTGGCAGCGTTCGCAGGCGCCGTAGTGAAGGCCCCCGCGCTGCTGCAGATATTTGAGGTGGGACCGGAACTCGTGCCGGAGGTCCGATGACGCTGTGGTGCCACAGGGCACCACCTGCTATTCAGGGCTCTGCTTCGGCTACAACAGCCCGTCGCCTCCACTCACCGCACCGCCCACCATCGGGTGTAGATTCCCTCTCCTCTGTGCCGCTGGGGATCGAGGATTGCCGTTCCCGTCAGGCCGCCATCTTGTGTAGCGCTGCCGCTCAACTTTCAGGAATATCTTCGCCTCCAGGATCGGACGCCAGTCCCCAGCCGGTGCCTGTTCCGCCAGTCGTTCTTCAAGTGTGGACCTCATTAGTGGCCGGGAAGTGTCCGGATTACTTGGACCGGGAGAGTTTTAGCCCAGCGCTGCCATTCCGGTCGTCTGCTAAGCCACGTCCAAAAAACAAAATCCCATCCTCAGCTTATGCAGAGGATTTCCTTAATCTGGGCACTTCTGGACATAGTGGCTTTGAAGGTGTTCTCTCTCCCACCCCCATCCCTTCCCCTGTTCCCCACTCCCCATTCCCCATAGCGAGTCCGAGACTTTCAGGTCTGAAGGTGATATGGTCGCAATGGAGGCCTGTGACACCTACACTCTGGAGCTATTGTGGGAGCTTCTACATTCAAGGTGAAGAATCTGTGGTTAATACAGTACACTCCATAAATAGCATTACAGAAGGTAAATATTCTTATGTTTACCTTGGATCTCTACTTAAATCGCAAGGAGTACTGATTCTGGTTGATGCAGTGATTCATGATGGGAGAAAATCAGACTGCATTGAAGGCAGAGTATGACTCTCTTGAGTGTTTCAAATTCCTGGTCTCTCACTGTGCATAGAGTAGGACAATGAGGGTTTTTGCATCCCAAATATGGAACGGACTCCGAAAAAGCCTCGGTCTCGTAGACTAACACTTTTGTCTCAGTAGAGGAGGCTGATAAACCACTGATTAATTGATTGTTTTGTTTTAGAAGTGTTTAGGTCTGGGTTTTGATAATAATAAAATGAACCTATTAATAACAATATACATATAATGGGTTTTAGGGCCTCACCTTTAAGCCATTGGCTTACTTCATCTGGCCTTTTTCAGTCATTAGCTTGACACTTTGCCAATCACGCATTGGCCTAGCCCACTGGAGTCTCACACCTAATGCTGTGGGTTGTTTCGGGGTATATATCCACATTCGTTTGAATGATTGCATTGTACTGCAGGAGGTAATACTCTCTGTAGCCCACTCTGCTTCTGCTGGCTCCCTCCCATGTTTTCTCTTGCTTTTGCTTCACCCTCCTTCCCCTGTGCAATCCTTGTAAAGCCCTCCCATCTGCCATCGTCTAGTGTTCCTCCATCCCGCTTCCCCATATGCTCCTCGAAATGCCCAGTCCACCATCTTCTCCCAATCCCCCCCCCCTTTGTTTTTCTGTGTTCTCCTTATCAGCCCAAACCTTGGCTACCAACCCTCTAACACTCATCCCTCTCCTCCTGTCTCTTTGTCAGTGTGCTCTTTTTCTGATGGATACGTCTAGCTTCAGATTCCTCATCTTTTGAATGCTCCCCAGGTCCAGGCTGGATCTGGAAACTCTTCAGCAGATTGGCAGTAGTTAGCGCCTTGCGGCTCTGCATGCACAGACATTGTCCCATTCAGGAAATGATTTGCGGGGTCTAGATAAGTGCCCCGCATGGGTGTTGTTGTCCGATCTTTTCTTTCTCTGTCACCAGATGCGGATCCAGAGGCTTTGGGCCCCAAGGAGGTGGGAGGCCTGCCCTCTATAGTGTCTATGATGGGTTTGCCCTCTGCCAGTGGAACCCTCCGTGCCCATTATGCCGTCTTTGGCTCCGATTCCAGGAACTTCGACACCAGTGCCGAATATATTGACACTGGATGAGGAGATACCAGTAGTACTCTCCGACTCGCAGTTGGCCCAGGTCTGACCATGGTTGAAATTGTCCCCGCCTGCTGTTTAGGTTCTTCTTCCCCTGCTTGATTTTCCACCTCCAGAAGGGAGAACACACACCTTGCACTCCCTTTTTGGCACAGGCTTAGACCATAATTATGAAGCTGGTGATGAGTTTGCTCTGCCTTATACTTATATGACGACTTTCAGAAGGCCAGCGATGTCTGTCATGGAGGAATTCGCCTCTTACGCCATGATAATGCATAGGGCAGCAGAAATCCTCGACTTCCAGAGCCCCATCTTGGAGGATAAGATGGAAGTCCTCCAGTCATGGCAAACATCTTCTGAGACCCAACGCCATTTAATAAAGCACTAAAAGATTTCTTCTGGGGTGCCTGAGCCAAATCTTGCTCTGACCATCACAGTCAACAAATAGCAAGAGTTTGCCCTACCTGCATTCCTGTTAGTTGTGAAAGTATCCACAAGCAGGTCTATCCCAACACTTTTCAGACTACACCCCCGATAGGAATCCAAGTGAGTAGAAATATTTGTGAAGCAGTTTTTTTTTTCTTCCACCTTCCTGACTCTCTATTCAGTGAATGCCAGCTGTCTCCTGGGATGCTACTCAATGGTTCAAGTCCTCGCAGGTGCCCCCGAAGATCTCTGACCTGTCCTTGCCCAGACCATCCAGGACAGATGAAATGCTGCCAAGTTCATAGTTGGTTGTGGCTTGGATACCACCAATTCCGTTAGGACAGACCATTGGAACCACTGCTGCCATTCGCAGTCACATTCCTCTGCAGTCCACCTGTTTTTCAGGTGACTTCCAATTCTCCCTCATGGACATGCTGTTCGATCGCTGACTCTTGCCTGTTCAGGGATAAGGATAAGGGATATGGGTCTTGAGCAGTTCAAAGAGACCAGGGCAACGGCTCACTCCCTAGGTCTATCTACCCCACCTCACCAGCAACACCACACCTACTGTTCCTTCACTGCTGCGCCCAATTAAACCACAGCATAACCCCCAGCAGTTTTTTGGTTGTGGCCTTGGTGCCCATTGCTCTTGCTGCCAAGGTTAACGAGCCCCCCAGCCCTCCTACAGCCCCACCTACCAAATCCATTTAGCGTGTCCTTCATGGAGCACAGCGTCCCGGTGGTAGGCATAATCTGATAATTCCTGCTGGCTTGGCAGGCGATAAAATCAAACCGGTGGGTCCTGCACATTTTTCAGAAAGGCTATGCCTCACCTCCACCATCTCTACATCTCCTGATGGAGGACCATCTTTCTATCTTGCGGCAGGAAGTGCAAGCTCTTTTGGTCAAATGGGCTATTGACGTGGTGTCTACACCCGAAGTAAGACGTTATGGCTATTCCCGGTACTTTCTGGTGCCCAAGGAAGAGAGAGAGGCCTTCCCTTTGGTCTCACCAGCTGCCCTTGAATTTTCATGAAAATCATGATGATCATGATGATCATGATGATCATGATGATCATGATGATGATGATGATGATGATGATGATGATGATGATGATGGTGGCAGCATACAGTCAGAGGTCTGTGTTGCTAGCCTTTTGCAGCATGAATCTTTTCTGGATTCACATGCTGTGCATTATTCCACCATCTAGTGATTCATCCAGAATTCTTTCCAAAACGATGTCCTTTTATAATTTGTGTGTGTGTTGGTGGTCGTTGATGTACCTTAATTTGGTGTCCCCTGTGATGTCATTGTGCTTCCTCCGGAAGCTCCCACCTTTGATGAACATGCTGAAGTCACACCAGACTCCTTCTCAGACGCTTCTCTTCAATGCAGCCATTCTTTACACGATTCAAGATTCAGTTTCGTGCCTTTCCCTTTCCCCCAGGAAAGAGTTCCAGGCATTCAGGCTATGGTCACGGTCTTTCAGCCTCGGTCCTGGCTTTTAGTTAAGTAGCCCGAGTCTGCTGAGACTGATAGCCTCCTGCATCCTGCTGCTCAAGCACACCAGGTGGCATATGCAGTCTCCGCAGTGGGACCTGACGTTTCATTGGGGCCAAAATCAGGTGGGCCTCTGACCACGTCCAGATTTCAGAGCAGACTGCAAAAGACTTGCAGTGGTGGTTACTAGACTGCAGATTGGTCAGTGGCAGGTCCCTCTTCCTTCCTCGCCCAGAGCGGAGAGTGGCGGCCGATGCTTTTAGCAAAATCCCGGCTCTATAACATCCCTCTAGAGCCGAGGGCCATCTACTTTGTGCTGAACGCCTTCCTTCCATCCACCAAAGGGAGGTTGGTTCAGTTCCTTGGGGACACCACCACCGCCATGTGATTCTACAACAAATAGGACGGTTGGGGTCACGGACCCTATGCCAGTAGATCTTGCTCTTCTGGAAGTGGGTGGACCGCCAAGGCTTTTCCTGGTGGTGAACCACCTGACAAGATCATTGAATGGCAGGGCAGACGAGCTCAGCCATTTTCGTCAATCAGTTCACCAATGGCACTTACTCCCACAGGTGGCACAAGATCTCTTCTGTGAATGAGGAGAAAACTTGGCTCGATCTGTTTGCAACCACCAAGAATGCGCAATCTCATCACTTCGGCATATTGGAGTTTCCAAAGTGTCTTTTGTTTGGACACTCATTCTGCCTCAAGTGGAACTCGGGACTTCTGTATACCACTCCTGTACAGAGTTCTCAAGATCAGGACTGATCGGTCCCAAGTTGGCCTAGTGGCCCTGGATTGTGCATAGAGTGTATGGTATGGTATCCAGAACTCCTAGTCATGAGCATCTTCCCTCCAATGAAGCTACCCCTCTGGGAGGATATGCTGTTCCAGCTGCAGGGCATGGTTCTGTACCTTGGCCTTCAGTCGCCACCCTTATGCTTGAAGTTTGAGATGAACATCTTCGACCTTGCTCTGGAAGTTGTTGATGTTATTGTGGCAGCCAGGCATCTTTCAATAAAAACTGTACATTCCTGTCTGGACCAATTTGTGGCTTGGTGCAGTACTGGGTGAATATCTCGCTCCTTCAAACCCTGTCAAGTTTTAAGATATTTTGTTGTTTTTGTCCCTGTCTCTGCAATGCTTTGCTCTGAACCCAGTTAAAGAGTACCATTTGGCCTTTTGTTGTTATGCAATATTTTCGAAGGGGTTGCAACATTCTCCTCCCTTCTCTTTTGTTATGCCACATTACATCTGTAAAGAAAGGCCTATTTTTGGTCAATTTCCCCCACTCCCGCCTCCCCTCTCCCACCCCCCAAGGTTTTTTTGACTGCTGCTACTGTTAGTCAAACAAGACTTTATTTGGCAAGAGCCATAAATGCACACACTAAACAATAGAAGCATAATGCATTAAAATTCTAAACCGTTTTGACCATATGGCAATTTTAAATTACTCTAGATACAGAATCAGAGACAAGTTGATGCATAACAAAATGCCTGTACCTAATTCTGTATATAAAGGACTCATTCAAAATGCATTTGTTACTTGCAGTTTTCTATTAAACTGTGCTTGAGTTAAAATGTGTACATTGCTCATTAAGGGGTAATTGTACTAAAATTAAAGACATGTAACAGGATGCTCCCCCAGACTACTTCCAGACAAAGCAGAGTGAAGGGCAGCTGCGGGAGGGCGAGGCCTCCCCTCAAGACCCATCTGCATGTGGATCTGGAACCGGGGCAGCCCTGACAGCAGACATGCAGCATCTAAGATGGTGGCTGCGGCCTAGGTTTGGCCCCTACCACTACCTACGCAACTCGACCCGATTAGGTCCGATGTGTGTACCTAGTACAGCACTTTACGAAGATCTGACCAGCCCTTCATTCCATGGGCCCTGCACGCTGCCACCGACCCTGTAACGGTGACGGACAGACAATGCAGTGTTGGGGCTTGGCAAAGCAGAGCAGGCGCAATGTTTACAGAAGCAGGGAGCGTCGGAGAAGCGAGGTGAGCTGGAGGTCCTCGATGGACTGCATAACTCTATCCAACCACCTTAGGCACTCCCCTAGGATGAGCACCAGAAACAAAAGACCGCACAGCGCCAGACCATAATGAGGACCCCTGAAGATGCATCAAGAGACAGGGACTCTACAGGGACCTCCGTTTGACCACCAAATGAGTCCAAGGGTTATAGACATTTAGCTAAGCCAGGGAGCTCCATAATGAACATGTAAATTCACCAGCTACTTAATGACTAATGTGGAAACCGGGTGCACAACACTGAGGGGTATGCCCACCAGAGCCTTGTCCATCCTAAGGGATATACGCCTTCACCCCACCCCCCTAGAGGTCTTGCCTTAGTACAGTTGCCATAGACCCAGGGACCCCTGAGGTTACAGAGATTAGGCACTAGCGGAAGCCTGACACACTCTCCTGCTCACCAAGAGCATCAAAGATACGACAGACTCCCAGCCATGGGAAGGGGGGCCCCACTTCTTGGAATGACCACCCCTTGACTGCCATGCTGTAGATCCTGAGCTTTCTGAATGTGAAGGGTCACCTGGAACTACACAGTGGCCATCAGCAGTCCCACTGGGAGGACCTGAACACAAGAGGTTCTGAGAGATGATCTAGCACCTAGATTGTTTGCAGCCTTATACTACAAAGTCCACCATGAGTGCACTAGATGTAGTTCACCCCCCTGGGCCGGCGCTGCGATTCACCTGCATACTTATTCCCCTTGTCATGCCCAGAAAACCTTGTAAACTATCTTAGCAGCGAGATACAGCATTGGCGTGATCTAGCCCCTGGAACACAATGACCAGCTGTGTGGACATCCTAGATAGACGTCTGCGTCTAGAAACAGTCTAGACTGACAAATGTGATGGGTCAGTCAAGGATTTCAGCAAACTCTGATAAAAAGGCAGAATTCATCATTGACGAACTACACAACACAAACCGATCCCAAGGATCATGAAGCCCCAGAAACTGAGCAAGACAAAACAGTGAAATTTTTCATGATGCAGTTCTTCCAGGATATTAAATCTTAAATCAATAGAGACGTTTGCCCGGGCCTCAGATTATCTTGTAAAAAAATGGTGGACCATGGGCACATAGAAACACTTTAACGTGCCCAAGAAGAGAGGACTTAAACAACCAAATGATCATCCTACAGCAAAAGCAAGACTATTTGGGAAACGGATGGCATTGACACAACCTTTGAATTCAAGGCATATCCAAAGGCGCAGAGCTAAGCCATTAGGACCTTTGTTCAAGGCCTCCTCAAAGCCATTTCGGGAAAACCAGTGGACGGGCCCTGCTGCATAGATAGGGTCCTCAGGGCTATGCCTACCGTAATGTACCCCTTAATGTCCTCAACTGTCTCATCACTTGAAATATAAAGAGATAATCATGAAGGCCGTTAGAATGCGTGGCTAAATATCCTACAATGGTGTCAGTGTAGATCTTCCAAGATCTTTCAGTTATAACTATCCAGAACAGAAAAGCCTCCAACCCCATTGCGTCCTTATACATAACAAAGGCATCCACTACGAATGCGGCCCACCCTTCCTCATCATTTGCTACTGGGAAGGCTGAACCCGGATGTCAAAATCTTTGAGAGACCTGCACAATCTTTAGCCTGAGAACGCCGTATTGCGAAGCAAATGATCAAGAAACAGAGTTTCTCTGCTCTGTAAGTCTCCAATGGCACAAAAGCACATACGGCAAACCCCGAAAAAGGTAGGAATACTGGACTGCCACAGGGCACAACTGTCTCCCCTCAAAAATCCAGTTCTGATCTTGCCCAATAACTAGAATACCAGAACAGTGACAAAGACACAGAGGTGGCTTCTTGATGTTTCAGTGGAATGTTAGGGTATGGGGGGGGGGGGAGAGGGGTTAAGGTATCATATATTGTTTATCTCATCACTTACTGCTGTCATTCTCCATGCAAGGAGAAGGGTCATTCACTAGCCCAGCTATAGCTGGCTTCCTTTTTATGTCCTAATATTTTCTGCTTTTTACCAGAACCATGCTCTGTACCAGCAAATACGCCATTCCACTTTGTAAGGATGGGACCAGGTTATTGGTTACTTATGGCTTTTCCTTGGCATTCATACGGTTAATGTTGTTGAGGACCCAGTTTCTTGTGGAATTGTTCTATGTTCCAGCCTCTAACACTCATCCTAGGACATTTACTTTGGCATATCTCTTGAATATCTGTTTCTACTCTACCTATATTCAGACATGCCGCACCTTGCAGTCAATACATATGTCGGACACAACCTGGCAAAGAGAAAATCTTTTCTTCATGAACGTAAGCTCTTGCACTCTGATGTTATCTGCCTCCAAAGGACTAGTAGACCACATCGTCACCATTCTAGCATATTTCACTTGAAAATATTCTCTTCTTGAGGTTAGACCAGTGGGGTGGGTATCCTCTTAAAAAAGGGCTGTTGATTTCACATGAAAGATTATTGAGAGGATAAGGATGACGGGTGGGTGGCATTAAGAGGAACACTTGGAGGCCAGGCACTCACTTTTGTTTCGATTTTTTTGCCTCAACCAAGGCCAGGGACACTTTTTACTCCAGGTCATACAAGCTCTTTTGGAATGTGCAGAGGGGTCCGTTGTGCCAGTGGGATACATAAACGAGATTATGGTTGGGGGACCAAGAGAGGACAACGCTAATGCAAGGGGGTTTAATGATCCTTTCAAGACTGGGAAAACTTCATATTGAAGAATTGGGCTTAATTGATGGATGGCGCTATAGACACCCGTTAGATAGGGACTGTTCTGCACACAAAAGCGACGCACAAGTCTTAGATAAGAGACTGCTCTCAGGAGTCCAAGAGTTTTTTTTTTTTTCTTTAACTATCTTCGAAGATGGTGTGCTGGACTTGTCCCTGCCATTAGATAGGGAAAGAGGCGCCTGGCCCTGTAGTGAAATACTACTATGAGACCCAGTGGTCATCATCAACAATATTAATATACACATAAAAGAATACATAACACCTAATAATGGGGAGGTGATTGCTAGCACACTCTGGGACATGCCAAGGGAAGTACGGGGGTGGGGAGGGATTCGTAGCCAGCGCTGATAGACTTCAAAAAATGAAGAAGCTCTCTTCCTCAAGCTCAGAACTTAGTTAAGAGATGTAGTTGGAAGCTCATAAATGAACCCACTCCCAAAAGTTGTGGAAAAGGTTAATTACCCTATGATTGCAGATCCCGCTGCTAGAAATAGATAGAGCTGTACTGACCAAACTGGACTGCTGGTTCTACAAATTCGCAAAAAACACAGTTGATGGACAGAATGTAGAACAATGTCATACATTCACCCCAGTACAAAGATCTGGGCCTAAATCCATCGTTTTTTTGCACTCCACACCACCCTGGGTTAGACACTGGCTATATGCTAATCAGCTCTGACCCTGTGCCTCATGGGAACAGTCCAGTCCGAACTACCAAGCCATGTCTTTCCCAGACCGGAATCAAGCATCCAAGGACCGGTTTCTGGCTATCAGCCTTCATCAGCCTGGATAGCTTGACTCCAGTGGTGTGGAGAGCCTGGGACTCACGTCTGAGCATACCCAGCACACTCGGGGTGAAAATTGCAAAAAACACAGTTGATGGACAGAATGTAGAACAATGTCATACATTCACCCCAGTACAAAGATCTGGGCCTAAATCCATTGTTTTTTTGCACTCCACACCACCCTGGGTTAGACACTGGCTATATGCAAATCAGCTCTGACCCTGCGCCTCATGAGAACAGTCCAGTCCGAACTACCAAGCCATGTCTTTCCCAGACCGGAATCAAGCATCCAAGGACCGGTTTCTGGCTATCAGCCTTCATCAGCCTGGATAGCTTGACTCCAGTGGTGTGGAGAGCCTACAAATTCAGCAGCTAACCTAGCAAACTTTGCCTAACCTCAGTGAGCAAGACAAGTCAAAAGCTAGATACTGGAGGTTAGAGACAGGAGTTGGACAATGCATTCCGGAGCGATAGATCAAACCAAGAGTTTTCAGGATTTCTATAGGGGCCTTGACAAGCTGAATCCCACTAGCCAAGTAGACCTTAGAAAATACCTGGAGTGTGATAAGCTACCTCCTGTCTCCATAACATACATAGCAATTGGCATATCCCATTTCCAAACCATAGATCGTTGAAGACATATTATAGCTCCATCTGTCCAAGGCCTTGGGCCCAGTTAGGTTCACAGCTCCATTTAAAAAAACATTCACTTCTCATTTAAAAAAAGATCTTCTATGAAATAGTCAAATAAAAAGAGTAATGACTACAATGACAGAATCACAGAACTCCCTCATATTAAAGCAAGGCAAAATAAATCAATAGTTGTGCCTCTTATAGGCTACCTTTCCTCTACAACATAGAGGTCACAAGCCTTAATAAAATCACGATGCCCGCCTATTCTCAGTTATTCGCGATCGCATACATCCTGACCAGTCTGGCTTCGTTGTAGAATGACAAGCCAGCAACCTCACCAAAAAAGCTCTCCATCTTATCAATATTGGTAATAAAGGGGGAAGAAATGTGATTTTCTTGGGTGCTGTGAAAGCTTTCAGTAGGGTAGATTGGCACTTCGTGGATGATACCTTCTGTGAAATCAGCCTGGGGATACCTTTCAAGGGTGGCTGATGGCAGGATTGCAAGCCCCAGCTCTTGAGTCAGATTGAATGGGTGAACATCATGTTTGATTTTCAGAGCGCTAGACACGAGAATGGGCTGTTCCCTCTCCTTTTTGCCATCACTCTCGAACCTCTCGCCCAGACAATATCCGTAATCTTCTAATCCGAGATGTGAGGCCCTGATGAATTCAACTAACAATGTTTTTAGACTGAATTAGCCTCTCTGGCTGGTCTCCCTAAATCACTACCTGGTGAAAGAACTTAAAAAGTTTAGAACAGTGTCTGGTTTAATTATAAATTGGTCTAAATCCAAAGGTCTAAATATTTCTATTATCAGCATTTTAAGTCTAGCTTCATTATCATTGTCGGTGGCAAACCTGTGCAAACTAAAAGCTTCTTTACAATCGGGACTCTATGGTTAGAGGAACAAAGCTCCTGCTGGCTGGGGAAGTGTAGACGTTTTCCAAATTACCCTAGTTCCATAGGTATTCTATTTCTTCTAAACTAGTCCCATGTATATGCCTAAAAATTATATAGAAGACCACATCCAACTTTTACATTTTCTGTAGTATAATAAACAAGCATTTGCAGTGCAATAGGTCTCGCATTATTAAAGTTTGAGCTATTGGTGTTGCATTCTTTATCAATGCCAATAGCTCAAACTTTAATAATGCGAGACCTATTGCATTGCAAATGCTTTTTTTTTTTTACTTGGAGTGCACTGAGGGCTGTGAACCAAACTTAGAGTGCCAGTGGCCTGACCCCCAAAACGGGCTTGTTACATTGGCTATACCCAATTGGCATTGGCTAATTTAACTATAACTGCCTAATATACGGTGCTCGGGGCATTCAAGATAGTCACCCGAGGGATTGCAGCACTAGTTGTGCCACCCTGGGTGCGACACAGGTAAAATTGGCTACCAACTGCATTTTACCCTCATTGTATTTTCTTAGCATAAATAGGACACCTCTAGCACCCAGAACTCTAGTTTTGCAGCGTGAATCTTTCTGGATTCACTATGCTGTGCATTATTCCGCGGTCTTGTGGTTGGGTCCGGATTCGTAGTCTTTTCTTTCTTTTTTTTTTTTCCGTAGCCCAGGTGGGCTTCGACGTCCCACCTTTTGGTGTATTTCCGGTGACGTCGGCACGCTTTTTGCAAGAAAAGAGATTGAGAAGACTACAAAAGAATACACCATCGAAGAGGACGACGAAGGAGTAGAAGAACTTCAAGAACTTCGATGTCCATCGGAGAATGCAAGCTCAGGGGGCCCCCTGAACGCATGAGATGGACAACACTCCATTCAAATTCTGCTGTAACTGCCACCACAAGTACGCGCAGAAGGACTAGCACCCGGTCTGCAACCTTTGCCTACCGGCCGACCACGAGAGCGACGACTGCAACGCCTGCTCCGTCTTCACACCGAAGACTCTTCGAGTGAGAAAAAGACAGAGGATAGCCAACCCCACCATGCAGGGCAAGGGACAGCCACAATCCCTTTGAGACCTGGGGCTATCATCAGACGAGGAGGACAACGCCGCCGCCGAACACGACGGCTACACGGTCGTAGAGACCGATATTACGAAGACTCCAAAGAAGGTAGGAGACTCTATGGCCCCATAGGCACCGAGAGACCCCGAGTCTCGAAAAATTGAGGGCAAAACCTCGAAAGCGCCGACGCCTAAAACTTCGGCGTCCGCGGCTACACCAAGGCACAGCGGATCCTCTGAGAAGGACTCCCAGGCGCCGAGAGCTGGAGAACAGCAGAAGACGTCGAAAATCGCCCCCGAAAAGGAGTGTTCGACGCCGAGGGAAAATGACCCGAAAGGCGATCCAGCGCCAACGAAGGACCCGAGAGCCAGCTCGACACCGAAACCTTAGATGACGAAAGTCGCCTTGGCGCCGAAAAGATCGGCCGACCCATTCGACGCAGATCACATGGCCAAAATGGAGAAAAAGAAAAAACAGCTTGAGGCCGCGATGGAAAACATCCTGCAGCGGAAAAAAGATTTCGACGCCAGGATGAAGGAATACACAATCCCGACGAAACCTAGGCTACAGGTAGTTGAGGAAACAGAGGAGGAGGCCTACGACGTCGAAGGACAGTCGATGGTCGAGACCTTCGACGACCAAGAGGAGGAGGAGGCGGCCTCCTACTACGACGAGGAAGGAGACGACGACCGCAGGACACTCCTCTGGTCTGCATCCTCGGAAGCTCAGGATACAGATTGGCAGGACGTCGACACCGAGAGTCCAGAGGAAGCCGTCGACACGTATCCCTCGAGGCCCTCGCCGCCGGATGACATCGGAGTCTACAACACAGTCATCAGGAATGCAGCTGCAGTTTTCAAGGTGAAACTCGACGAAGAGAAGCAGAAACCAGACTTCCTTCTATAGACACTGCTCCCTACACAAACAAGAAGCCAGTTCCTGCCCATGCTAGACAGTGTCATCGCACAGGGAAAAGAGGCTTTCAAAGAACCAGTCACATGGAAAGCCGCCACTCCCAGGACGGAGAAAAAGTATAAACATTCCTCCAAAGACCCACCCTACATTCAGGGATTGGTCTCAGCAGACTTCATCATCGCAGCCACGGCAAGAAAGAGGGCCAATGTGCCTACCGCTTCTGGGCCACCTCCAGACAAAGAAAGCAAGAGGATGGACCTGGTGGGGAGAAGAATTGAACGGAATGCCGCAATGCACTGGCGAATTCCAATGCACTGCTCAACCGACACCAATACCAGATCCTGGAAGAGCTGGGCCAGTTAATAAAGAACATGCCACAGGAATTCAAGCAAAGAGCGGAGAACCTTGTCGAAGAGGGGAAGAATATAGCCAATTCTTGCCTCAAGACTGCCCTGGACGGAGCAGACACCTCCAGCAGGCTCATGATGATGGGCATCACGGAGAGAAGACAAGCCTGGCTCAGAATTTCGGGCTTCAAGCCAGAGGTGCAGCACAGCATCCTCAATACACAGTTCAACGGAGAAACGCTGTTCGGGGCTCCAGTTGACGAGAAGCTCAGTCAACTGAAGAAGGATAATGAAACTGCACGATCCATGGGGGCACTGCAGTTCAGAGGTACTAAAAGGGGCACCCCCTCACAAAGACCTAACTGGAGGGGAGGAAACCAGCCAGGAACATCACACCAGGCGTTCCAACAAATCAACCAAGCTGACACCCAGAACACAGCAGGGGCAGCAAAAGCAGTCCTGGCAGTACCAACCTAGAGGCCAGTCCTTTCGCGGGAGAGGGAATGGACGTGGACAGAATAAGAGAGGGTGACAGCAACCCGCCTCTAAATGACTCCATAAAACTCCATGTGCCCACCCGAGCAAAAACTCCCAGGGTGAAGCACAAACACATCGGACAGGAGTTACACGAACTAGACACCTCCGTTCATGTAAGACCAGTGGGAGGAAGACTGAAACACTACTTCAGGGAGTGGAAGAGTATAACATCAGACAAATGGGTACTCAACATCATACAGTACGGGTACTGCATAGAGTTGGAAGGAAAGCCAATGGACAGGAAACCAAAAAGAAGGCCACCAGCAAGAAAAGACCTAGAGCTCCTTCGGGAGGAAGCAAAGGAGCTCCTGCAAAATCAAGCCATAGAACCAGTACCTTACAGGGAAAGGAACAAGGGCGTGTACTCCACATACTTTCTGGTACCAAAGGTGGACGAAACTATGAGACCCATCCTGGACCTAAGATTCTTAAACAAGTTCGTAAGAACACAAAAGTTCAAGATGACCTCCCTACAAGAGGTACTTCCTCACTTGCAAGGCGGGGACTTCATGGTCACCATAGACCTAAAGGATGCCTACCTGCACATCCCAATGAACAGGGGCCACAAGCACCTCCTCAGATTCATCATAGGAGAAGACCACTACCAGGTCACAACCCTGGCGTTCGGACTCAAATCGGCACCAAGGGTTTTCACAAAGTGCCTCGCAACAGTCGCAGCACACCTACAAAGGGAAGGGATACCCGTGTACCCTTACCTGGACGACTGGCTGATCAAAGCAACCTCATACAAAATGTGCAAGCAGCACGCGCAGAGAGTGACCAACACACTGATGAATCTAGGATTCTCCATCCATTGGGGAAAATCCTCCCTGGAACCAGAACAAATAAAAATCTTCCTTGGAGCACAGATAGACACCTTACAGAGCAAGGTGTTCCCCAGCGAGAAGAGAACGATGGCGCTCTTGAGGGAGATGCAGCTCTACCAGAAGGGGCAAGCTCGGACAGTGAGGACAGCGAGCAAAATCATGGGCATGATGGCATCATGCATACACCTAATGGCAAACGTATGGCTCCACATGAGACCTTTACAGGAATGGCTACAGGAATAATGGTCACAAGCTACAGGTCGTTGGGAGGATCTAGTGGTTGTAACGCACGCAGTGCAGAAAGAGATGACATGGTGGAACATGAGGAACATAACAAGGGGGAAGCCTCTGACGCCACCAACGTCAACAGTGACCATTACCACAGACGCGTCCCAGAAGGGATGGGGCGCTCACATGGAGGAACTCAAAGTAAGAGGCCTGTGGACACCAGCAGATGCGGTCAGACACATCAATTACCTGGAGTTGAAGACAGTTTTCCTAGGCTTAAAGGCCTTCCAAACAAAACTGTACAACCAGAGAGTGTTGATCCAGACAGACAACACAACAGCGATGTTTTACATCAACAAGCAGGGGGGGACACAATCAGCCCCGCTCTCAAAACTAGCGCAGGAGTTATTGAAATGGGCCTTACCACTCAAAATAGACCTGCAAGCCATACATCTGCCAGGGAAGGAGAATGTAGAAGCAGACTGGCTCAGCAGACAGACATCGGCATCCCACGAGTGGGAACTCAATGCACAAGAGACAAGGAGGCTCTTCAGCAGGTGGGGGACACCGTCTGTAGACCTATTTGCGACACACCAGAATGCAAAATGCCAAAACTTCACATCCAGGCAGACCGGGGAGGGCTCCCTGCGGAATGCCCTATGGATAGACTGGTCCAGGACATTTGCTTACGCTTTTCCCCCGATACCGCTGATACACAAGGTACTCAGCAAGTGCAGAGCGAGCAACATGACCCTGATACTGGTCGCACCGCAGTGGGCCAGGCAGACATGGTACTCGCAGATCATGGAGATGACACAGAGCGCACCCCACAGATTCGGGAGGAGAAAAGACCTACTCTCCATGCAAAACGGAGAAGTGCTGCACCCGGAGCCAGAGAGCCTGAGCCTCGTAGCGTGGCTCCTGAGGACATAGAGTTTGCACATTTGAAACTGCCAGAAAGCACCCTAAGGGTACTTCGGGAGGCACGAAGACCCAGCACACGAAAGTGCTACGTAGAAAAATGGAAGAGATTTACACTGTGGTGCAGGAGGGAAAAGCTACACAATAAGATGAAAAAGGACTCGACAGTGCTAAAGTACCTCACGCACCTGCTCGACAAAAATCTGAGCTCATCCTCTCTGAGGGTTCACTTGGCAGCGATAGTCGCTTACACGAGAGGAGAAACGTGCAAGAGTTTCTTCACATCACAGGTCGTTAAGAGATTCCTGGAGGGAGCAAAGAGGATCGCACCGCCAAAGAGGTAGCCACCACCTGCATGGAACCTTAACCTAGTCCTAACGGAACTCATGAAGGAACCTTTCGAACCAATTCACAAGGCCTCCCTAGAAATGCTGACCATGAAAACAGCTTTCCTGGTAGCAATCACTTCACTGCGCAGAGTGAGCGCACTGCAGGCACTAACGCTACAGGAACCCTACAGGAACCCTACATACAGATACACAGTGATAGGGTGGTGATGAGAACGGACCCACACTTCATGCCAAAAGTGGTGTCAAGGTTCCACTTGAACCAGACTATACAAATACCGAGTTTCTTCCAAAACCCAGCAACAAGAGCTGAAAGGGCACTGCACACCCTGGACGCCAGAAGGGCAGTCATGCACTACATTGAGAGAACGAAGGAACACAGGAAAACAAAGCAGTTCTTTGTGTCCTTCGCTAACAGTTTCATGGGGAAACCAGTAACTAAAGGAACAATTGCGCGATGGGTCACCCAAACGATACAGTTCTACCACAAGCGGGCAGGGCAGGAACTAGCAGAGGGGACACGTGCCCACTCTACCAGGAAAAAAGGAGCTACAATCGCCTTCCTAGCTAACACACCAATTCAGGACATATGCCTGGCGGCAACATGAGCTTCAGTGCACACGTTCACGAAGCACTACTGTGTGGATATACAGATGAACAAGGAAGCACAAGTCGGACAAAGGGTGCTTCAACACATAATTAATAACCAACGCTCATCTTCCACCCAACCGCCACAAACATGGAGAAACCGCTACAAAGTCTATGCACAGCATAGTGAATCCAGAAAGATTCACGCTGCAAAACGAATAGTTTCTTACCTGTTGGTGTAGTTTTGCAGCTTGATGATCTTTCTGGATTCACTAGCGAACTCACCCACCTCCGCCACAAAGATGAGGCTGGAGAGAAAAGGTGGTTGAAACAAAGACAATACTTGGAAAAAGAATTAAAGCGGTGAAACTACTTTAGTTGAACATTGCCATAACTTCGGTAACAAAACGAACACGAGAAAAAAGAATCCGAAGATGGCGCCCAAGGGTGGGAGCTTCCGCAGGAAGCGTGCCGACGTCACCTGAAATACACCAAAAGGTGGGACGTCGACGCCCACCTGGGCTACGAAAAAAAGAAAAAAGACTACGAATCCGGACCCAACCACAAGACCGCGGAATAATGCACAGCATAGTGAATCCAGAAAGATCATCAAGCTGCAAAACTACACCGACAGGTAAGAAACTATTCGTTTCTTGTAGGCATGCTGCACCGTGGCACTGGCGAAGGGAGGCTGCACCAGATGAACCTGGTGGCTCGCAAACGAGGGTAACTTAGCCTGCTGTGTTCTACTCCAGAAGAAGTCGTCTCCAGAGCACAGTTAAAGCAAATAGGTCCAAGGGTCAGTTGACTGACCTCCCGCTCACATCTCATGGCCACAAGACCAAAAAGCCTGCTGGGGCCAGTTGGTAGCCCAAAATCTTCAGACAGCTGCCCACTACCGTCATGCAGCACAAGAGACCAGGACCTGAGCTCAAAGTTGCACCTGAGTTCACTGAACCCAGCCGAGTTGTAGGGTTGCAGAAGCAGAGTTATCACCCAGCAAATGGTTTGCTGCGACTGAGATACCAGAAGACTGGTAGCCCAATGTCGACTGAACTTCTGCCAGTACCCAGAGCCCTTCAAGGGACGTTGATCCTGGCTGGGACCAGGACCGCGTTACCTCCTTGGTGGATTGAGAAGTTGCAACAGGAAGACCCCTGTTGACTGCCTCTCATTTTCAGCATCCTTGAGCATCTTCAGCTTTAACATCCTCGAGCCTCTTCGGCATCCCTGAGCCTCTTTGGCATCCCTGAGCCTCTTCGACATCCATGAGCCTCTATTTAACTGCAATACAACTAGCCCCAACTGTTAGGTGAACACATTTCTAAGTGTCAAATTTTTTAATTTGCCAATGCTTGTACGCAGTTAGGTGAAATGGTTTGATTTACTTACCTTGTAAAGTCTATATCTCCAGAACCCTCTTGTGCATCTTTTTTGTTGTGGTGCCTAAAATGCATTAAAATACAGTCTATTTTTATAAATTGGTGTTGGATTTCTTGAGTGTCTTGTTGGTTTTGTTTCTTCAACTGTTTTGGTGATTTTGTGTAAGCATTGCTGGTCAGAGCCACAGCTACCCAGAGTTGAGCTGAAATGGACCTGTATATATTTATAATGCATGTCCATCTTTGCCCCCACTATCTGAAGTTCGTGCCCATTCCCACCGTTGTGCAGTATACTGCTGAAAGCATTATTGTTTTTTTTGGTGCTATTTATTTTTTGAGAACCCTCCTTTAACAAACCTTTAAGTAACACCTAACGTTGGAGCTGTCAAAATACTTCAAGGAATTTTTGCTGCTGTTCACTTTTATTACTTACTGCTCAATCATGCCATTTCTACTACTGTCACCAGCACTGATGTTAGCCATTCTTGAAACGTTGCTGAGAGTGTTATATAGAAGCCTGTCTATAAGTGTAATCCCCCATTTAACAATCTTACTTTCTTTTCAGTTAAAAAATGCCAATGCAGTCCTAGAATATGAACGAATAGGTGAAGCAGATTTTGAAAAACGTGACTTTCGGAAGGTAATGTTAAGTTTGTTTATATTTTTCAATATTTGTGATTTGTTAGATCTATCAAAGTAGTGACAATCTCAGGTAAAACAGAACTTAGTGCTCTTTGCAAATTATGTATAATTAAAAAAATATATGAGCGCTATATTTAAGGAGCCACTATCTTTTGTGAAGATGCTCCTAATTACAATTTTTAAAGTAAAGAAAGTGCATGAACAGCTTACATTGTTTCTTATTGACACAAACATAATTTTATGGTCTTTCCTGAGTGTAATCTGTTTTTGTTCCTTATTTTTTGGGGCAAAGGTTGTATTCTGCATGGACCGTGCTTTAGAATATGCCCCTGCTTGCCACCGATTCAAAATCCTCAAAGCAGAATGTTTAGCACTTTTAGGACGGTATCCAGATGCACAGTCCGTAGCCAGGTACGTAATGCCTAAACTACAAAGTCAAAATGTCTTAATCCAAATAGGTCTGCCTCATTAAGCCTAGCATTTCTTAGTGGATTGAGGATTTCTGACCAGGATGACTTTGTCCCTAAGGCAGGTAACCGTGCAAAATTGAAAAACGTTTGAACACCCTTAAGTTGTGCTGTTTTTAGATTGTGTTATTTGGCAGGGTCGGGAAGGCTAATCAGCTGCAGCGTATCGAAGAAGACAGTTCTTGTTGGACATGAGTATGCAAAATAGATATGCTCGCTTTCTTGTTATCCTCTTGCTTCCACAACTGTTTGACTTAAGACTACTAATTTCTTTTAGACAATGTTATTTTATTGTTTTTTGGGCACCTGTTAACCCACAGTAGTATCTCCAGCAGACCTTTCACACCGTATTGGTTAGCCAAAGCCAAATGTGTTTGGTTGGCCTGTTTGTCTGTGAGCTTGAGCTAATAACAGCAATTTTTCCATGCAAAAAGACAAGCTAGACTTGATTATGATTGCCTTTATAGATTTCTTTTTTTTTCAGTGACATTTTGCGTATGGATGCCACAAATGCAGACGCTCTGTACGTCCGAGGTCTATGCCTTTATTATGAAGACTGCATTGAGAAGGCTGTACAGTTCTTTGTCCAGGCTTTGAGAATGGCACCAGATCACGAGAAGGCGCGTCTCGCATGCAGAGTATGTATCTAAAAAGAAGCCCTTTTTCCTATCCAAGTTCAGTGTCCTTGAAGCACTGGGACTTTAAATATCAGTATATGGCATATATATTCCTTCCTCTGGAAGGTGAACATGCATTCAGAAAATGCTACCACAATTTTGCATCTAGCATCCTCTACAGTCTGTATAGTAATTAAAAAATTGCAAAATAGGACATATAAAGGTGATTTTGATTGAATGTTTTCACAGTTTTTGAAATATGCATAAATCCTGCTTAACCTGTGCATCCTTGTACTGCATGTTTGGTATCTTGGTTGCATTTAAACAAATTATATTCATTAATATGAAATTAATTTTACAATTCATTTTAAATACAACTGAACTATTAATTGTCTTTTTAAATCTCTTGTAGAATGCTAAGGCACTTAAAGCAAAGAAGGAAGAGGGAAACACAGCATTTAAAGAAGGAAATTATGAACAAGCCTACCAGTTGTATACAGAGGCCCTCGAGATTGACCCAAATAACATTAAGACAAATGCCAAACTGTATTGTAATAGAGGGACAGTTAATTCAAAGGTAACTTGTGTACGGCGGTCATTCTTTTCATTCACTTTTTGCATTGTAAGATCTTCATTTGTAATCCTCAACGCTAAAATAATTCCCCGCTGTGTTTAGGGTCTCCAGAACAGTTCATATTGTTTTATATGTTCTATATGTCCACATATCAGCAAAGAGGATGAAGTCTAACGTGTCCAGATATTCTGAAGCCCCTCCCCAAAAAGCAGAACACAAGCAAATCTTTCACATTTTAGACTGTTTGTTGCACAAAACCCTGTCTTAAAATACATTTCAGCACCTGTTGCCTATATTTCAAAGTAATGAGAAAAAGTGCAGATTGATTTAGATTACTCTTCATGCACTGATAATGTGTCTGGATAGACTGGTTATTGATAAGGCTCATAACTATCAATTCTGTGTTCTGATAACTTTTTTGATATGTATGACTGGATTTAATGAAAGCTATGTTCTGGACAGTGGCGGCTAGTAAAGTTTGAAAATGGTGCGGCGTAAAATGAAGCCACCAATTTTCCATTAGAGAGCAAACATGAGTAGGCATAAGCTAAAGATGTTTGAAGGCTGTAGCATTTGCTGAAAGAGAGGCTAGGCCGTGAGGGGAGGCTTGGTATTTTGTTGACTGGACAGGATAAGTCTGGTACCAAAGGTGCAGACTAAAATCAACAGTTGTATTAAACAAAAGAGAAATAGTAAAAGAAGCTTGGTGCTGGGTACTTTTATGATACGTTTTATGGGACTACAAGCACATTACTCTTGTCTGATCAACAGGACAAAAACGTATGTCATTGCTAGCCCTTTAAAATTATTCACAAAAGAACATTATCTTTGAGGCATGTGAGCTGTAGATCACATGCTTTGCATAGCCTGCCATCTAGTGTTAGGTCCAGATGTTTGCACTTTGTTTTTTTCTTTGAAGAAGTCTCTTCCAGTCACGAGGTAGGTGACTCCTCGTTTCTGTGATAGTGCGCATGGGCATCGACTCCATTGTAAGATTCTTTTTTTTCAGCCATCGGGTTCGGATTTGAATTGCTGCACTGCGGTTCGGCACCGTTTCTCGGGTTTCCTCCAACGCACAATCCCCTACCCTTGACGGTATTGTTTCTCGATCGTGTTTTCCCATTTTCCTCATATCGTTTCGACTCCGAGGTCTTCGATCGGAAAACTCGTGACGGGCCTACCCGGCAGAGCTTGCTAGCAGTCGATGAAAGGGACTCCATTCAAGCTCTGACTCTGGTGTCCCGCGTAGTTTCCGCGCACCGACTTCCACAAAGTGGCAGCCTCTGCCTATCCCCGGAACACTACAAAAAAGACTGCGACGCATGCCGATCGTTTCGATCGCAGAAGACGCTCTGTGACCGTCGGGCTCAACGTCACGAAGTGCAACATCAGAGCTGCTCTGCACCGGACATCTTCGGCAAAGATTCAGACAGAGAAGAATTCCACGCTCAAGGAGCCGAAGAAGAAGCATAGTATATCTCCGGATCTGAGGGCGACTCCGATATGGAAAAAGAGGAGCAAGTTACACCAGGTCAGCGTACCGTGAGTACAGAAACCACCTTGCCCCAGCAACACAAGAAGAAAAAGGCTCCAGTTCCTCCTCCACCTTCCGGCCAAGGTCGACACCGAGCAAAAGTTTTGGATGCCGGCCCTCGGACCCGGTGCTGAAACACAAGGAAAAGCCTTCTGGCTCTGGCTCGAGTCTGCCCCGTGCCGGAGCTGAGCCGAAGCCTTCGGCGTCGAAACCAAAGCATGTTGTGGTAACCATTCCATTGTTACCGAAGAGTAAATCTTCGGATCCTTAACTTTCTAAACCAAAAACACTGACCAAAGAGAAAGACTCTACCGAAAGAGCCTTGGTCCGGCGTTCCACCTTCGGATCCGAAACAAAAAACTGGTAATAAATCCAGAAGCCGGACATATTCATGCCAAATTACCTGAGAAGAGGAAGATGGGCCTACAGGAGGATTACCACATTTTTCTAAAGAGAAAAAATGTGGGTACTAACCCTTCTCCAAATTGCATTCCAACTCCTTCGCCCACTCATCCGAATGTACTCCTCCCACCCACAAATTCACCTCTATCACCTGACCCCCTGACCCACAGGATGGGGATGAGGATATGCTACAGGATACTGAACAATAGGGAAGAATATGACACTGATCCGAACACTGATATCGGTCCGGATCTATATCCGTCCAAACCCTCACAACCCGACAACAACATGGGATCCAAAGAGCTACTAACAGGGGTGCTTATACTGGGATGGGGCTACATAAAGAGGCTGTAGAAGAGGATTTCTTATTCGAAACCTTAAGTTCCTCTCTGAGAGCTACTCACACACTACCAATGCTTAAGCATACAGATGAGATTTTTAAAGATCCTGTGAGGGTAAGAATTATTACACCCAGGGTGGAGAAAAAATATAAGCCAGCACCTACTGACACACTTATTTCAAAGGTCAGCTGCCTTTAGGCTCTCTTGTAGTTTCCAACGTTCGCAAGAGAGCTAACTCACAGACTACTGGTGAGCCCCCTCCTCCTGAGAAGGAGTCAAAATTAATTGATGACGTGGGCAAAAGGGTAGCGTCGCAAGCGGACAATCATTCGCACACTGCTAATGCGCCAGTTTTGTTAGCTCACTATGACGGGGCTCATTACGATGAGCTAGAGAAACGAATGCAGTTCCTGCCTGATGAACACAAATCAAAGGCTAATGACCTTATTCGCCTTAGACGCAGCAGCCCACGCAGTGGACACCAGCGTACTGCTACGCATGCATGCATGCTTGGTCGATTGAGAATTCCAGGATTCAAACCCGAGGTTCAAGCCTCTATTCTCAACCAACCATTTGACAAAAAACACCTCTTCGGTCCAACAGTGGACACTTTGCTAGAAAAAATGAAGGACACTGAGGTTGCAGGCTTTACAATTACCTTCAAATAGGGGATCCTTTCGTCGCTCCTTTTACAGGGGTGGCTCCAAAAATATTTCCACAGAGAATCCCTCCTTCTCTTACAACGGCAACAACCAATCGCCCTCATCAAAAGGCTATTTTAGAGGTGGATTTAGAGATGACTATGGTAAGGGAAGAGGCAGAGGCAACTCAACACGCACTTCCCCCGCAAACAACAAACAGTGACTTCCTTCCGCTACCCCATATCATTCCACTCCTGTCAGGGGACGTCTCTCCCAATTTCTACCTGTCTGGAATACAATCACCTCAGACAAATGGGCTCTACAAATGATCCAATATGGTTACTGCCTGGAGCTTACAGACACTCCCCAAACATTCTTCCAAGATCACACGCAATGTCACAAGAGCATCTCAACGTTCTCAAACAAGTAGTTCTCTCACTGTTAGAAAAAGGAGCTATAGAACCAGTCCCATTACTATATCAATGGGCCGGTGTATACTCTGTACTTCTTAATTCTCAAGAATGACCGCTCTCTCAGGCCTATACTAGACCTCAGAGAACTAAATCTGTTTATTCAGTCGGACCACTTTCATATGGTGACACTCCAACAAGTGCTCCCGCTCCTTCAACAAGGCGATTTTCTGTCCACTCTGGACTCAAAGGACGCCTATTTCCATATCCCAATACACCCTGCTCCCTGTAAATACCTCGAGTTCATGGTAGGGGACCAGCACTATCAATTCAAGGTACTCCCATTCAGAGTAACCACCGCACCCAGGGTTTTCACCAAATGCCTGCCAGTAGTCTCAGCTCATTTACGAGGACAACACATTTCCAAATTCCCATACTTAGACGACTGACTCATAAAAGCCAGCTCGCAACAAAGCTATCTACGTCACACTCACAAAACAGTGCAGTTGCTCCACGATCTTTGATTCACAGTAAATCTGTCCAAGTCCCATCTCAAACCAACTACAACGCAAGCGTATTTGTGAGCCACTATAGCTACATAAAAGGCTCTGGCCTACTCCAATCCAGACAGAATCCGCAATATGCAGACTCTACTCTCTGTTTCAGCCTCAACACTCATTGCCAGCTCGAGTGTTCATGCAGTTACTGGGGATGATGGCGTCTTGTATCCTAATAGTCCCCTACGCAAGACTTCAAATGCGTCCCCTTCAGGAATGCTTAGCATGTCCGTGGAACCAGGCTTAGGGTCTGTTATCAGATCTAGTGTGTCCACAAAACCTTTCAAAACGGCGGTACTTCATCGATCCTGTTCCACAGATGGTGCTAACAGCAGACGCTTCGCTCAGTGGTTGGGACCTCATCTCCAAACGCACACAATTCAGGGCATGTGGAGCATACAGCAAAAGCAGCTTCACATAAATCATCTAGAGCTGCTAGCGATTTTTCTAGCGCTCAAGGCATTTCAGGTTCATCTAGTAGGCAAAGCTGTCCTGATACGTACAAACATGACAGCTATATACTACATACAGAAACAGGGGGAGGGACACACTCTCTCCAGCTGTCACAACTAGCACTGACCATCTGGAGGTGGGCTATACGTCACAAAATGTATCTCCCCACAGAACACCTTACAGGAGTAAACCATGAAACTGCAGATCTGCTCAGTCTTCAAAGACAACAGATCCACGAGTGGGAACTCCACCCTCGAGTTCTCCTCCCATTCTTTCAGATGTGGGGCTTCCCAGACATAGATCTGTTCGCTACACACCTCTCCCACACATGCCATTAGTGGTTCAGAAACTCACAGGCGTCCCTGACACTCATCCTAGTTGCTCCCACATGGGCTCGTCAACCCTGGTTCACCACCCTATTAGAGCTCTCAGTAGTTCCTCACCAAAAACTACATCTTACACCCTATCTCTCCTCACGCAGAGCCATGGAGAGATGAGACATCCAGATCCCAGTCATCTCAATCTTGCGATCTGACACCTATAGTCTTAGAGTTCGGCTACCTCAATCTCACGCCAGATGCATGAATATTATCATAGAGGCTAGACGTCCTACCACAAGAGGTTGCTGCGCGTCAAAGTAGAAGCAGTTCGTCATATACTGTAATAATGATCAAATCAACCCGCTTGTTGCTTCAGTTCAAAACATTATATGTTATTTATTACAGCCACACCTGCTCCAGTGTGGAATCTCAACATTGTCCTCACCAGACTGATTGGTCCACCTTTTGAGCCATTGCACAGATGTGAGTTGCCATTTCTCACTTGGCAGGTAGCTTTCCTCATAGCTATCACATCACTAAGAAGAGTGGGTGAGATTCAGGCACTAACCATAGAAGAACCATTTTTACAAGTACACAAAACAAAGTGGTTCTTCGGACCAACCCTAAATTTCTACTAAAGGTAATTTCCGCCTTTCATATTAACCAATCTATTGAGTTGCCTGTGTTCTTCCCTTAACCAGATTCTGTGGCAGATCGTGCTCTACACACCTTAGATGTGAAAAGAGCATTACTCTACTACATAGAAAGGACAAAACCTTTCCGTAATACAAAACAACTATTTGTGGCTTTTGCTCCACCACATAAAGGCAATCCCATATCAAAATCCGGTATTGCACGGTGGATAGTCAAGTGCATTCAAACATGCCATGAAAAAGCAAAACAAACATTGACAATTTCCCTTAGAGTGCACTCCACATGTAAACTAGTGACTTCTATGGCATTTTTAGGAAATATACCCATAGATGACATTTGCAAAGCTGCAACATGGTCTACACCACACACATTCACAAAACACTTTTGTGTAGATGTGTTAGCAAGTCAGTAAGCTAGTGTGGGCCAAGCAGCTTTACATAAACTATTTCAAACGACTGCAACAACTACAGGTCAGCCACCAATTTGGGAGATCTCCTAGATGTTTAGTAGGATGCCTCATCACTATCACTGGAGATAACCTCCTTTCTGGTCTTTAGCTTTTGAAGCCATATCAAAAGGCGCCCTTCACGATCCCTCAGGGTCTTACTTGAAAAAGTGCGACATACCTTACAGTCTTTGGCCTGGTGATCCGGGTATAGACAGTAAATACAGTCCGTAGGAGGGTCATCAGTATAGAGCCTCTTCTTGGAACAAGTGGCACAGTCTCTAAATAAACGTATCTTCTCCTTTCCAGCCATTCTCTGAAGAATGAAGCTGAAGACAGTCCAGAGAAGTAAAAGTCCAGATGAATTTCTAAGAACCAAGTTCTCAAATGAGGTTGAAAAAGTAGAATTTGAGCAGAGCTCAAAGGAGGCTCCCTAGCACAACGTACAGTAGAAAATCTGAGGGGCTAAAGGATTTCTCAAATGTGAGATACTCTGATTGGTTCAGGGACAAGTTTGGTCTCTTTGACATTACGAAGGTTATCGGTTGCAAAAGGGAAATGGGCCTAGCTAGGCCTCTTTTCAGTTTGCTATCCAACTAAGCATTGTTTTTTTATATACCGGAGATTCCCGTCTCGACAACGGGGAATGATTCAGTTATGTGAATCTATGAAAGCTTCCAATACTGGAGAACTACGGTTACAGGTAAGTAACTTGTTTTTCATCACTGCTGTATAGTCTATGCAAAGCATGTGATCTACAGCTCACATGCCTCGAACGGAAAATGCTACGTTCGAGACATGTGGGCTGCTGAATTCATATCTATAGCATAGATCGCCGCCTAGTGTTGGGTCCGGATGATTGCACCTTGTTGTCCTGGAAGAGTCTTCGAAGTATCACGAGATAGGTGACTCCTCCCTGGACTACAGTGCGCATGGGCATCGACTCCATCCTTAGATTGTTTTTTTCCGCCATTGGGTTCGGATGTGGTTTCGTTAACTCCGGTTCGGAATCGACAAAAACTTATTTTTTCAAGGCCAAAAGGCCTTCTTTTACCCGTCTGTATTGTTCGCGTTCGGTGCCTCACTTAAATCCAACTTTTCCAGTCGGATATCCCGTGAGTCGTGATACTTCGAGGATCGAGGCCCAGTCGACGCAGCAAGACTTCGACGGCATGGAACGAAGTCCATTCAAACACTGTCCCGTGTGTGGATCCAAATACCCACACATCGACGTCCACCTGGTCTGCAACAAATGCCTTTCGCCGGACCACGACGAGGCCAACTGCATGGCCTGTTCCAGGTTTAGGTCGAAGAAAACCATCAAACTTAGGCGCGCCTAGAGGCCCGGCGCTCGGCTCCGGTGGACATCTTCGTCAATGAAGAAGCGGACGAGCAACAGGTCCATCTTCAAGTTTCGCCTCCTTCGGTGGTCGTTGAGTCCGACTACGAAGCGGACGCAGAGGGACAGGACGTGGAGGAAATAGTCGAGGAGGGAGGAGACGACGAGGAGGCCTACGGGGCCATGGAAGATAGCTCGGAGGAAGAGCTATACCCCGTTCGTACTTTTACTAAGGCTCGGGTCGAAGGATCGCCACATGGCCTTACCCTAGACCCTACACCAATATCCACGGCCCGCCTTCCGGCCCGGCCACGGACACTTCGGCGGAGCCGCCATTACCTAAATCGAAACCGAAACTGTCGGTATCGACACCAACTAAGATGGCCGACGCACCATCGAAACTGAAGACGACTGCTCCCCCATCGACGCCGTCGTCTTCGGTGGCCTCGAAGCCAAAGAAAAGTGTCGCACCCTCAACGGCGGCGAAGGTGGTCGGGGACCCCAGCTCACGAAGGACCGTCGATTCGGTGCCGAGCGCAACAGACGACCCGAGGCCCAAGAGAACGGGTGAGGCCGTTCACGCTAAGGCCGTCGAGCCGAAATCCACCAGGCCTGTCGACACAACGGCTGTAAAGGGCGCGAAGCCGAAGTCTAGCACTGCGGCGCCAAAGGTCAAGGTTGCCGTGGCGAAGTCGTCGGCTTCCACGTCCACTGCTGTGGTCAGGGATCGCAGTGCACCTCAATCAGATGCGCAGAAGGTGTCGGCGCCCGAGTCTGGAGGTGGACCGAAGACATCGGTCGGGTCTACGAAGCCGTCCGCTTCCTTCACCAAACAGGTCTCGGACTCTCTAAAACGTATTAAGGACAGAGCTTCCGCGTCGGGACCGGAGATCCCTTCCGCCGCAAAAAACACTGTCCCGACGCCACCGGCTTCGAAACAGATCCTGTTCACGCTACCACCTAAGGTGGCACCGAAGGCCTTTGCACCACGACCGGTGCCCAAGGGCCCGGAGAGGTCGAAGTCGACTCCCCCCTGCTGGGGGTTTCACGCGTCCGCAACACTCTTTGTCTGAGCAGTCGGAGCAGTACATCGACGCCGATACCGGGGAGCTAACGCTTCTGAAAAGGAAAATTACGGCGTCACAGCCTTTGGAGGCCTTCAGGATTCCCCTGAAACGCAAAAGGCCTGAAGAGGATACTCCTGTGCTGGTTGAACACAGCATCCAGCACCCTGCAAGGGGGGCAACGCCATCGGCCACCTATTCAGATGGAGAAGATGGGGAGGAGCAAGATGAGGAGTATAATTTCCCAGCCCACACTGAGCCTGATGAGCAGCAGGACTCGTGGGTGGACACAGGTGATCAGGGGGATCAGCAGCCAACCCTTGACCCTCAGGTGTTCAACATCAAGACGTCTCCCACCGAGGATTCCACAGCATTTCATGCTTTGATAGAAAGGGCAGCTAAGAACCATGATGTGGATATGCATGCTGACCCTGTGGAAGCTGACTTCCTTTTTGACACTTTCTCAACTGCAGAAAAAACTGTGAAAACTCTTCCCATGCTGAAGGGGGTCCTAAGGCATGCTGCGGACATTTTTAAGGAACCCACGAGAGCAAGGGTTGTTAACCCTCGGATTGAGAAGAAATACAGACCGGCACCTGGCGATCCAACATACATACGGGGCCAATTGCCGCTGGACTCTTTGGTGGTCTCTAATGCTCGCAAACGAGCTAACTCTCAAACCACGGGTGAAGCTCCTCCCCCGGACAAAAAGTCAAAAGTGCTGGAGGCGTCAGGGAAGAGGGTAGCAGCACAGGCGGCCAACATCTGGCGCATTTCAAACACACAGGCGCTGTTGGCCAGATACGACAGGGCACATTATGACACCCTAGAGACCCTGTTGCAACACCTGCCAGACCAATACAAGGAGGGGGCTGAGATGCTTATACAAGAGGGCAAACTCATTTCCAATGCTGCTATCAAGTGCGCCCTTGACGTTGCTGATACAGCGGCTAGAGCGATCAATACTAGCGTGATGTTGAGGAGACAGGCTTGGCTCCGAATTTCCGGGTTCAAGCCAGAGATACAGACAATCATCCTCAACCAACCAGTCAACCCAGACAGACTGTTTGATCCTGAGGTCGACACCACACTGGAGAAAATTAAAAAAGATACTGAGACTGCCAAGTCCATGGGGGCTCTCCAGTCACAGCAGTTTCGTGGGAACACTTTTCGTCGCTCAGGCAATCTGGGTGTTACCAGAGGCCAAATGTCACAGCAGACGCAGTTCAACAAAAGTGGGGCGCAGTCAACCTACCCCAAACAGAGTAGAGGAGGATACCGGGGCAACAGCTCCAAGGGCAGGGGCAGAGGCAACAACAGTTCCCGTTCCTCTGCCACCAACTAGCAGTGACTCCCTGTCACTGCCCCCCGACCACCCAACACCTGTCGGGGGGGAGACTCCAGCGGTTCCTGTCAGTGTGGCAGTCCATCACCACAGACAGGTGGGTCAAGCAACTTATCCAGTTCGGCTATTGTTTAGAGCTGACGGACACTCCACCCAACATGCCCCCAAAACACCGTCCTATGTCACAAGAGCATTTGCACTTATTGTAGCAGGAGGTTCTGGCCATGCTGCAAAAGGGCGCAATAGAGCTCGTGCCAGTGGAGGAAGAAGGCACAGGGGTATATTCCCTGTACTTCTTAATCCCAAAAAAGGACGGCACACTCCGACCGATTCTAGACCTACGGCCCCTGAACCGGTACATCCTCTCAGAACATTTCCACATGCTAACACTGCAACAGGTTCTTCCATTGCTGAACAAGGGAGACTTTCTCGCAACCTTAGACCTCAAGGATGCATACTTTCACATCCCACTCCACCCCTCCCACAGGAAATACCTCAGGTTCACCATTCAGAACAAGCACTACCAATTCAAAGTCCTTCCTTTCGGGGTGACCACAGCCCCCAGAGTGTTTACCAAATGTCTGGCGACGGTGGCGGCGCACCTCAGGAGACAGAACGTCCATGTCTACCCTTACCTGGACGACTGGCTTGTTCAAGCAAAGTCGGCCCAGCAGTGCGCGGCCGACATGTCCCACACCATTCACCTTCTTCACAGTCTGGGGTTTTCGCTCAACTATCCAAAGTCGCACCTTCAGCCAGCACATGTGCGGCAGTATTTGGGCGCGATGATAGACACTTTGGCGGCTACGGCTCAGCCAAACCCAGCGAGGAAAAGCAACATGCAGTCGCTAATCCTAAAGTTCAGACCACAACACTCACTGCCTGCGAGAGTGTTCACTCAGTTGATAGGCATGATGGCCTCCTGCATATTCATAGTCCCGCACGCGAGGCTACATATGCGTCCACTACAAGAGTGCTTGGCACGTCAGTGGAATCAGGCTCACGGACAGTTGAAAGACCTAGTGTTGGTGACCGGTCGGGCATACAGCTCTCTGCATTGGTGGAATCCACACAACCTTTGCAAGGGCCGACCGTTTCAAGAGCCTGTGCCACAGATCATCCTGACGACGGACGCATCTCTCCAAGGGTGGGGAGCTCATGTGCTCCACTACACCGTGCAGGGACTATGGACGACGCAGCAACAGAAGATGCACATCAACTACTTAGAACTGATGGAGATCTTCATGGCATTGAAGTCCTTCAAAGTGCATCTGTGCAACAAGGTCGTGTTGATCCGGACGGACAACATGACCGCCATGTACTACATCCAAAAGCAGGGAGGTACACACTCTCCACAGTTGTCTCATCTGGCTCAGAGCATGTGGAAGTGGGCCATTCAGAGGAACATCTTCCTCATGGCGGAACACCTCCCGGGCAAGGACAATCAAATGGCGGATCTGCTCAGCAGGTACAGCCATCAAATGCACGAGTGGGAGTTACATCCATCAGTACTCCGCCCGTACTTCCAGCAGTGGGGTCATCCAGAGATAGACCTGTTTGCCACAAAGGAAAACGCAAAATGCCAAAACTTTGCCGCCAGGTTCCCTCACCCACAGTCGCAAGGCAATGCGATATGTATGAACTGGTCAGGCAAATTTGCGTACGCTTTTCCCCCAGCACCTCTAATCCCGCTGGTGGCAAGAAAGCTCAAGCAACACTCGATGACGCTCATCCTGGTTGCTCCAACGTGGGCCCGCCAACCATGGTACACCACGTTTCTAGAACTTTTCGTGGTGCCGCATCAAAGGCTGCGCCTCACACCCAGGCTTTTGACGCAGAACCATGGAGACATTCCGCATCCAGACCCGCAACAGCTCAACCTGGCGATCTGGCTCCTGAGGTCTTAGAGTTTGGCTACCCTAATCTGCCCCCTGAATGCATGGACATCATCCGGGAGGCACGTAAGCCCACTACCCGAGCTTGCTATGCAGCGAAATGGAAGCGGTTTGTCATTTACTGTACTGGTCACAATATCAACCCGCTAGATGCATCCATTCCTGATATCATCTGCTATTTGTTACATCTCTACAAATGCAATCTAGCATATGCTTCCATTCGGATACACTTATCCGCCATAGCGGCTTATCTCCAAAACAGGCAGCATCTCTCAATCTTCAGAGTGCCTGCCATTAAAGCCTTCCTGGAAGGCCTGAAGCGCGTCATCCCTCCCAGGACCCCGCCAGCTCCGGTGTGGAACCTCAACGTGGTCCTCACCAGGCTGATGGGCCCACCTTTTGAGCCTCTACATTCCTGTGAGATTCAATTCTTAACATGGAAAGTAGCTTTTCTAATTGCCATTACTTTTCTACGGAGAGTCAGTGAGCTGCAGGCGCTCACTGTACAAGAGCCATTTATTCAGATTCATTCCAACAGAGTTGTGCTGCGCACTAACCCTATGTTTCTCCCAAAGGTGGTGTTGCAGTTTCATATCAATCAAACCATAGAACTGCCCGCATTCTTTCCAAACCCTGAAACAGTTGCCGAACGAATGCTCCACACTCTTGATGTCAAAAGAGCGTTAATGTACTATATTGACAGAACAAAAGATTTCAGAAAGACACAACAGCTCTTTGTTGCCTTCTCAGCCCAGCACAAAGGCAACCCCATTTCCAAAGCAGGAATTGCCAGATGGATAGTTAAGTGCATTCAGATTTGCTATCACAAGGCAAAGCGTACTTTAACGATTCCCCCCAGGGCCCACTCCACTCGCAAGTTGGGGGCCTCCATGGCGTTCCTCGGCAATATTCCTTTGGAAGACATATGTAGAGCAGCCACATGGTCTACACCACATACGTTCACTAAGCATTTCTGTGTAGACGTACATTCCAAGCAGCAGGCAGCTGTAGGGCAGGCTGTTCTTAGGACACTTTTTCAAGCTTCTGCAACTGGCACGGGCAGCCGCCGTTAATGGCGGGACTGCTATGTATTCTATGCTATAGATATGAATTCAGCAGCCCACATGCCTGGAACTGAATATGCTACTTACCAGTATGCATCTGTTCTTGGCATGTAGGGCTGCTGACATTCATATCACCCGCCCTCCTCCCCGGCGCCCGTAGCGGTTGCAGACTTCTTCTTCTTACACATACTCTTAGACATGGTCATCGTTTACACTATTGCACTCCATCTTTGCCACAATGGCTAAAAACAATCTAAGGATGGAGTCGATGCCCATGTGCACTGTAGTCCAGGGGAGGAGCCACCTATCTCGTGATACTTCCAAGACTCTTCCAGGACAACAAGGTGCAATCATCCGGACCCAACACTAGGCGGCGATCTATGCTATAGATATGAATGTCAGCAGCCCTACATGCCAAGAACAGATGCATACTGGTAAGTAGCATATTCATTACCCAGTATGCATCTGTTCTTGGCATGTAGAGCTTAAGATTCATATGTGCCTACCTGCCCCCCCACCCGGTTACCTATACCTGTTGCAGTGACATCTTACTTAGATACGAGTAGCGTGCTACCCACCGAAAAGCGATTAGACGCCTCGTCCTGGATAGTAAGCGCTATATAAATGCAATTACAATACAATATATACATGGACATCTTTCTACTACTCTTACTTTTTTTTTTTATATATTTTTATTTGCATCAAGGGGAACAAAAAAAACAAAAAGAAGCAATAAATGTCTACATACACTTTGAGCAAGATCAATGAATTAACATATCCAAAGCAAGAGAATACATAAATCATAAGCACAGTAGAGGCCAGCCACAAAAATACTACAAAAGAAAGAAAAAAGAGGAGAAAGAGACTGTTATTAAGACATTATTAATCCCCACATTCTATCCACTTTCCGTTTCGTCTGTAAAGAGCATGCTCCATATTATATATTTCCTTAACAAGGCTCCACCACTCCATAACCGTTGGTGGTTTTTTTTTTTAACCCAAACTCTAGCAATAACCAACCTTGCACATGTAACTAAAATGTTCAGCAAATCACATAATGCACTATTACCCCCCGATATGCCCACCAACACATCCATTGATGAAAATGTAATAGAACTAGCAAGTCTATCAGAAACCACTTTAGTTACTCCATCCCAGAATTCAATAAGATGCGGGCAGGAAACAAACATTTGAATAATATCAGCTCCACTTAAATCACATTTTGGGCATTTCGTACGATCACTGAAGTTATAATTTGTTGCCCATTTAAGAATCCTCTCGGGGGTATAATAAAGTTGGCATACGGTTTTAAACAGCTGTAGTTTAAGACTTGAAGATTGAACAGATAAATTTAAGCTATTAAGAGACGAAGTAATCAAATCTGATGGTACATTCATTGCCAGCTTTCTACTCCATTTCTCAGCTAATTTTGTAATATCGTTAGTATTATAGCCAGAAAAGATCTTATACCCTATGCTAATCAGAGCTTTATCTGCTTCTCTATAGATACAATTCCAAACTTCAGAATCGGATACAGTGGTAAACTCTAATTTTCTCACTAAATAATCCTTAATCTGATAGCATTTAAACCGAGCCACCTCCGGCAAGTTATAACACCTCTTCAGTCGCTCAAATACCATAAATCCCTTGTGGTCATATAGATCACCCAATATTTTAATGCCAGAGTCAGATAGTAAACGACAAGCTGAATCCTGAAAAATTGCCAGTAAACCCGGATTACACCACAAGGGTGTTTTATAATGAAAAAGAGAGACCTTACTCTTAACCAGAATGGAGCGCCAAATATTAACTGTATCCCGTACCGTCTTAAACTTTACCCCGCTTAAAGTAATTGGGGTCGTTTAGCCTATAAAGAAACATATTTGCATCCAGTCCTAACAAAAATCTATGGAAATATAAGCATTTATCGGGGATCAGCAGGCTACGAAAGCGGGTCAAAAAAGCCGACCAATAATAAAGTTTAATATCCGGAAGAGCCAGTCCTCCTTGATTAAAAGGAAGTTTAAGTGAAGACACAGCCCGTCAGGCTTTCTTATACCCCCATGTAAAAGTGCTAATAATACCCTCTAGTCTAAGAAAATAAGAATTATTTACCCGTAAGGGAATCGAACGAAAAAGATATAGATATTTTGGTAATATTTTCATCTTGACCAAGTTTATTCGGCCAATAATGCTAAGCGGTAGCTTATGCCACTTCTTGAATAGCATAGCAGTCTCTTTTAGTAACGGTTCATAATTCAATGCCACAATTAAATCAATATTCGAGGAGATTTTTACCCCCAAATAAGTTGCTACATCACATATCCTTGAAACCGGGGCTGATGGTTGATGATTCATAATAAGCTGAGTTTTGCTGGTATTGAGTCGATAGCCTGAAACTAAGCCATATTTCCCTGCTTCTGCTATAATACCCTTCATAGATTGAAACACATTGGTAGAAAAAACTGCAACATCTGCATACACAGTAATATCAAGAGAGTTTGAACCATTTAAAAAAGGGCAAATTAAAGCCTGGCTCTGAAGTGCAATCTAAAAAGGTTCCATACCCAAAGCGAATAGCAGGGGTGACAAAGGACACCCCTGCCGCGTCCCTCTCCTGATTGAAAAAGTAGAGGAGCAATTTCCCATGTAACATACCTTGCCCATAGGATTATCGTACAGCGATTGGACGCCTGCAATGCAGCCCATAAAAAGCCCCACCCCACTCGGTCGAATGCCTTCTCTGCATCTAATAAAATCATACCGAGTGGAGTTAACTGGGTCCGTGCAGCATCAAAAGCAGAGATGGCCATATTAATATGTGCTGTAGTATCTCGTTTTGGGATAAACCCATGTTGCTGGGAAGATACAAGCTGAGACATTAATGGTGCCAACCTAGTTGCCAGTGTTTTTGCAAAGATTTTAGCATCACTATTAATGACCGAGATTGGTCTATAGGAGCCTCTCTCCTGAGGCGGTTTGCCCTTTTTAAAAAAAAAAAAATTGGGGTGAGGTTTCAAGACTTTGGTGCCTGCTCCCCATTGCCAATAGCATGAATCACTTGAATTAATAGCGGTATCAATTCCTCCATACAGTATTTAAATAATTCCAAAGGAATAGAGTCCTCACCTACAGCTTTGCCAGCTGCTAAGGAGTTGATAGCATTTCTAATTTCTGCCGTTGTGATATCTGCCGCAAGTTGATCAGATTGTTCAGGCTCCATAGTTTTAACTCTTTTTACCGCAATATAATTTTTGATATTATCCTCCGTGACTACGGTTTCTGGTGTATAAAGATTTTGATAGAACAATGCAAACTGTTGCAATATTAATTTGGGATCTAAAAACAATTGGTTATTATCCCCTTTAATTTCCTTGATAACATTCTGAGATCGGTCTTCAGCCACTTTATAAGCTAAGACTTTACCAATCTTATCGCCATTTTCATATTGGTCAAGTTGATATTTCTTTAATTTACTAATACTCTTTGCCCTAAGAATTTTTTTTAAAGCTGCGTTAAAGTTCAATTAGTTTGAAGCTTAACGTATCCACATTAGTTACCCCAATTACTGAAGCTTCAGATATTTGATGTTCAATATTGAGTATTTCCGCAAGCATTTTCTCATTTTGGCATTGGCGCTCTTTATTTTGCCGCCATATAAACTGCTGTGTGAATCCCCGTATGCTTGCCTTACATGCATCCCATACTGTCGAAGGTCGAGCAGAATACATATTTATATCAATAAATTTCTTTATATGCTCTTTAAGTTGGTTCACAAAATTAAGATCCATGAATAAATATCTGGGAAATGAAAAAAGGCGAGGAGAAGGTCTCACTGTTGTAACCTCAAATGTTAAAAGGATCGGATTGTGGTCCGAGGTTACCCTTGGACAAATTGCTATAGAGCTAGTTCCAAGAATAAAATCTGAGACCCAAACCATATCTATGCGTGAGCATAATTTATGTGCTGCGGAATAGTACGTGTAGCCGGCTATATTGGGGTATAAACATCTCCAAGCATCTTTAAGAAGATGGATTGCTGCAAGATCTATAATTGCAGCCCTAGTTTTCCTCATTCTCTGAAACGAGCTTTTTCTGGTAGTATCTAAATTATAATTCATAATACAGTTAAAGTCTCCAAGCACAATGTATTCCCCGTCCCATGCGAGGAATTCCATATTAATCTGGTCAATTTTTGGTTCATCCTGATTTGACGCATAAACCCCACATATTGTATAATTACAGCCTTCCAGTATTATCTGTACGATTGCCCACCTGCCCGCCTTATCAGTTAATGTTCTACGTATTTCAACCTTCAGATGTTTGTTTTAGTATTGCCACCCCCCGGATTGAAGCATTGAATTCAGTACACACCATAATATCATATCCCAATTGTTTAAGCAATTTTTTATCCTTATATGCTATGAGTCTCAGTAATAACCGCAATTTGAGGATTGTACATCCTAAGTTCCTCATACACAAGACTCCTTTTAATCCTGCTGTTTAAGTCCGCCACATTCCATATCAAACATTTTACTTGGTACATTTTATAAAGTGTATTTTCCTATCTATAAAGCCTCTACAATAAATCATAGCAACCTTGCTATACCTCACATTTATATAGTTTGCGGATTGACACCGCCAGTGCGGAGGAGTGCTGCTTGAGGGTCCGGGCTGTTGATGGTGGACCGCGGACCGCTGTTTTTTTTCTGGTATACGCGGTCTTGTATATTTGAGCTTGAGTGTTTTTGAATACCCGGATCCTCGGGGCAGTTGACTCCGCTTCTTAGCTGCCATCACAGCGGCAGTTGGGTCAATGGGGGGACCTGCAGGTAGTTATGGGGTAGGGGTGGGGGTAGGTAGTGGGTTGCTAAGCAGGGGTGGGGAAGGGGGAGGTATTCTTTGGGGTAAAAAATGCATCAGGGGGTTAAAAAACTCTACTACTCTTACTAACTCCATTATCACCCTCTGCGGGAAAATAATTGAACAATGGAGTCGATACCCATGCACACTATCACTGAAAGGAGGAGTCACCTACCTCGTGACTGGAAAGGACTTCTTTGAAGAAAAACAAAGTGCAAACATCGGGACCCAACACTAGATGGCAGGCTAAGCAAAGCATGTGAATGTACAGCTCAACATGCCAAGAACAGATGCATACTGGGTAGGTAGCATTTTCCTTTGCACTTAATGTGTCTTGTTTAACCCAGTTCCTGTTTTTGCCTCTGCAAAGCGATGAGACGAAAGACTTACAAATCACGTCATTAGAAAACACACACACAGCCATTAAACATTTCAGTCAGGGAAATGCCAAATATCTTTTAAACTGCTAAGGAAAAGCTCACCAGGGCCTGTATATGTTGACTTTTAGCCAAGCACAAAGAGACAGACAAAAGATTTGCACGGTGTCCTGCAGTCAGTCGCATAATTCCAACCCTTCTCCTATGGTTGGTCTTCAGATTACTTGCTGCACCCCTAGCTCTTCTAATGCACCTCTTCAGATGGTTAATGGAACCAGCATTTTGTGCTCATCATGCAGTGGCACTTCACTAGTGCATCTGTTTTTAAGTATTGAAATCCATTTTGCTGGCGAAATTGTATTCTGACTGGAAATAAATGCTAGCGTACAGCAGCACCATAAAGTCAGTGAGGGAAAAAGAGGCACTGTGGTTGGTGTGAGAGAACAGTGTGGCTGTTGTGGAGTCACTTTGGTAACACGTAATTAAGGGCTAGATGTAGGTAAATCTAATTTACCGATTCTTAAATACCGAATGTTACCGATTCGGTATTTATGAATTGGTAAATTAGAAGTAGGCAGATGTAGGTAAATTTTATTTTATATTTAAATACCGAATCGCTATTTCCCATTGATTCCTATGGGCCTTGAAGCCCATAGGAATCAATGGGCAATACCGATTCGGTATTTACCGAATCGGTAAATACCGAATCCTGCAAGGGTGTAGGGGGTGTCACTTTGACACCCTCTAGCACCCCAAGTACAGGCTTGTGTGACATGTGGCACACATGCATGCCCTAAGGGCATGTCTGTGCGTCACATGGCACAGGTGTGCATGCACAGATGTGCATGCACACCTGAATTCGGTATTTTACCACACAATAGGATTGTGTGGTAAAATACCGACTCTTAATGGCCTGTGGCACTCTCTGAAGTGCTAGCTACATCTAGAATTACAGAATCGTTATATTTTCCGATTCTGTAATTTACCGATTCGGTAATTTTACCGAGTCGGTAAATATACCGATTCTGTAATTTTAACCCTCCTACATTGCAAAACCCAAATACCGGTCGGTAACGGCCGAATTCGGCCGTTACCGACCGGTATTAGGGCTCCTACATCTGGCCCTAAATGCGCACATGTGGGCACCCCAAACTAATAGTACGTGCCAGGAGTTGCTGATACATTTGTGCCACAGCATACTGTCTGCACTGACAATTGCAAGATAACGATCAAGCTCACTTGGAGATGCTGATCGGTGCTGCAGAAGTTGTTGGACATTCAGAGAGATCGCTCAGAAAACTAGCCAGTATTAACACTTATTTGTAGAAAGTAAACAGCGCTGGTGGCTAGAGTCCAGGGTTGAGCTTACCGCCTCTATCCTCTAACCCCACCCACTCTTACTAATTGTTACAGGATGGGGGTCAGTGAGGCTTGCTCCCAATCCATCCTGTGATGAGTCCCTGATGGACATGAAGCCCCTGGAGCTGCAGGGCTTCAGCCACAAGCACCCAGGGACAAACTTGTTGTCATGGGGTGGAGTTTAGCACAAGAGGCAATGATTTTGACGAGCTGGTGAAATCACGGACCTCCGAGCTTTGAGCTCATCCACCCGGCAAATGGTAATTTGATACAAGCCTTACTGAGTTAGCTGCGCAGGTGCAGCAGAGGACTGCTCGAGGAGTTTTTGCCTGACGGCGATTTATTTCCAGTACTGCTCTAAAGAAAATCTTTCATTTTGGAATGGTGGATTTAAAATGTTTTCATTAAGAAAAAGCTATTTTCGGAAAGGAAATAAAGGGGGCAGAGTCCCAGCGCCCTCGTGAGGGAACCACCCCTGGCTTCGGGTATGCCTTACTTCATTTTGCATAGAAAAGTAAATTAAGTTAATCCTGTTTCCTGTATGAAATGTCACCCGTTTAAAATTCATGAAACAAGCCATGTGTGCGTTTTACAGCTCCTCTCCTACCCGCCAATCCATAGAAACACTTTACAAAATACCAAACATTTTTAGTGTGATTCCTGTACAGAAGTGCTAATCCATCTGGACAAGATGATGGTGGGAAAGTTCTAGTACAATTTTCTGATTAAACTACATCTCAGATTGACCCCTTAATGCTGAGACTTTTCTGTCCTGAGTTTTGCGCCCTTTTTTGATGTTTGGTGTACTTAACACTTAGGCCTACGTAAAAAAAAATTCTGCAAAATATATTGAGGCTAAATAAGCATGGTTTCTTCAAAGATCCTGAGAATACTAAAGAAATAAAGGGTTTGTACATTCCCCTAGGAAACCAAGAAAATGGCCAATGTACCAAATTTTATTTTTTTGGTACAAATATAGGCAGAAGTGTTGTGAAATAATGCATGTTTTTACCTCTAAAAATTACATCAACAAAATGTCTGATGTACTAGCATCACCATCTTTCAGAAACCAGAAGAGTTTTAACAAGAAACATTTTTCAGACAGGTAGTCTATTTTGCCTAAAATTAATTTTACGCTTTCAACATACCTCCATTTTGTGGTGCAAACCTGTGTGGAACACATGGGTGATCTCCATACTTCTCTCGTAGGGGATTTCCATGTCTAGTCATAAGCGTTGAATAGTCAGGCCTATCAATGGGGGCCAGGAGCACTTTATCCAATGTAAGTTCCTAAGTGCTGAAGTTCAGGAAGGTCTTGAAAAGTCACTTAAAGTCATAATGCAGCAAAGGGGAGGTTACAGTGGTCGGTGTTATTCAGCTTGGAATGGCAAAAGAAGATACTTTAGTTATATATGCTCTCACTACATGAATTTGTTGTACTGGCACAGAAAAAAGAACCTTCACAAACCCTTTTGCTAGGAGAAACAGAGATGAAAAAGTACAGGGCAATGTAGCCCATAAGCTGCCATTAGAAGTAAAGAAAAAGTAGTCTGTGCCTTTAAGAGCAGAGAGACCACCAATATTACATCATGCTTAGCCAGAGGCAGTTACGTTAGTTCTTTTTTCTATCTCCTTCTGACAGGACCCTTGGAGCATTGAACTTGACCTTTTTCGCTTTTTTTCTCCAATTTACATCTTCTATGTTGACAGTTTTTCGCTTCACTCGACGTCTTTCTCTGTGGAGCAAACTATTTTACTGATATTTTTCCTATTTAAAATGTAATCTCTTTTCAATAGATGCTTTAGATGTGGCAAATAAAAAGTTAAACAGATTCACACGAGGGCTGTATTATTTGTCTACCATCCTCTCACCTTCCTGCCTCCTATGACATCTGCAAAACCTTCTCCAGACGTACCGTGCATGACAGGGAGAAGATTCCCCAGCAGGGAAGAGAGGAGAGGCGAAAATAGCAAGTAGCCAGTGAAATCTCTGAGCGAGGGGGAGGTAACTCTTCCACCAGAGCTCCTCCCTCAACCTCTAGTGAACCTGGGAGGTCTGAGGGGCATTCTTCAGGCAGTAAACGATAGCAGTCCCGATCGACGTCGAGAAGAGGTGCGGCATTGACAAGTTCACCATCATTGACGGGCTCGATGTCACGTAAACGTCTATGCCAGCTGTCTAGAACCATTAGAGCGATGCGGAGTGCCACTTTGTGCTGAGGCCGAGACAGATGTCGACGTCGAGGGATACCCACTCACTGTGGCCGAGAGATAGGAGGTCAACGTCGACAATTAAGCGGCGAAGGCGAGATTGGTAGACATCGAGAAGCGGGTCTTCATCCAGTGGTCTACATAGAGAGGGGTCGACACTGAGGAGAAGATGTCGTCGAAGGCCAGTCAATGACCGAGAGTGACGTCGAGGAGATCATAGACGTCGAGGAGACAAAAACCCTCCAAAAGGAGAATCTACTCCTCTAAGTCTCATTCCCTACTCCATCAACTTCTGTCATCTTTGAGACCCTCCACCAGTGCACAGCCTCTAGACCATTACTTCCACAATTACCAGCTCATTACCAGCTCGTCTAGAGCCAGCCATGGAATTGTTCCCTACACCTGCTACATCAAAATCTGCACCATCAAGCCGCCAAAAGAAATATCGACCACCGGAACAGGATCTGCTGTTCCTACGTGCCGATCCTCCTCCTGACTCAGTGGTAATTTTAGTGGCACGAAAATCCCTCACCACTTCACCATCTACTACTTCTTCCCCCGATAAGGAGAGCAAAAAGGTGGATTTGTCAGGACGCAAGATCTGTAGCACTGCTGATAAATCCATGAAAGAGTCCAGTGCCACAGTCCTCCTAGGCTCCTCCACTTTGGGGATCACCACCCAAAAGAGTACCAGGATAGATTTTCTAGAAATCGTCCACGAGGGAGCGATGGTCTCAGTCATCAGCGTGGCAGCGTAAGCCTCGATTCTAACCGTCCACAGTTACTGCCATGGGATCTCTTTACATCTACACACATTGCTGCGATTGACATCTCTGAAACTATATTCCCAGTTAAGTCTGCAAAATTGACCTTTTTCCGGTTCCACCCTCTTCGGCTCGCACGCCGGCAACGAAATGGATTCCTTAAAAGCGATGGGATTAGAAAAATTTAAGGAACAGCGGTATTCATTCCGCCGTTACTACTGCCGTTTCCCCTCACAAAGGTATCAAACCCCTCAATGGCAGTCTGGCAGACCGCAACAATCAGCGACCTTACCAGTCCCAGCACCTGACTCACTGGACGGAACTCCCAAAAAGCTAACCAGGGAGGATTACAACCCACTGCAGTAAACCCTGAACAGTCTCCGTTAGGGGGGGAAGCATTGCAAATTATCTGGCAGAGTGGCAACGCATACCAAATAATACTTGGGTCTTGAATATTGTCAAACATGGCTATCTTCTCAGATTCACTGCCTCCCCATCGTCCATTCCGCTGAGGTAGTCAACTTCTCTCCTCAAGCTTTTACAGGAGGAAGTCAACACTCTGTGCCACAAGAAAACGGTGGAACCAGTCCCTCAAAACCAAGGATGTCAATGTATCTACTCAAGATAAATCCTAGTGCCAAAGAAAGGCAGACAAGAGTTCAGGCCTATTCTCGACCTTCGCATCGCAAACAAGTGGTTCTGGAAGGAAAAATTCAGGATGCTGTCTTTACACCAAATTTACCCTTAACTTCATCAAGGAAACTGGCTCTGTTCAACAGATCTTCACGATGCTTATTTTCATATTCCTATCGCAAAGTCCCATCGGAAAGTCCTCGGGTTTGTCGTGGGACAGAACCACTACCAATATGCGGTTCTACTATTCTGCCTCAAGTCAGCAGCCAGGACCTTTTCCAAATGCATGGTCGTGGTGGCAGCACATCTGTGGAAACACAAAATCTTTGTTTACCCTAGCTTGGCGATTGGCTGATCAAGGCATTCACCTTCACAGAAGCCCAAGAACATTTCCTATAGACATGCGATCTGCTTTACCGTTTGGGTCTGCATGTCCATGTTCAAAAGTCCACTTCCTCTCCGGTTCAGATACTATATTACTTAGGATCTACCATCAACACTTTACAGGAAAAGGTGTTTCCTTCGGAGGAACAACTGTTATCCATTCCCCAAAAAATGTCTCACTCTTCAGAGGATAACCCATTCATCAGTACGCATAGTCTCCTCTCTTCTCGGCTCGATGGCTTCCTGCATATTTCTGATTCCCAATGCTTGCCTACACATGCTCCCTCTCCAAGGGTGCTTGCAGGACTAGTGGAATCAGTTTTCAGGGAGCTGGGAGGACAAGATCACATTCAACTCATGCTGTAGAATCTCTCTAGTGGTGGTGTTCCCAGAACAATCTCCTAAGGGGAATGCCTTTTTTACCACCAGCCTCAACCCAGACCATGGTCACAGATACCTCACTGCTCCGGTGGGGAGCCCACATGGTTCACCTACAGATACAAGGTCCATGGTCTCCGAGAGAACATACATATCATATCAACCTTGTGGAACTCCGAGCAATACACCTGGCACTCAAGGCTTTTCATCCCTAATTCCTAAACACCCTACTTGTTCAGACTGACCATACAACCACCATGTACTACCTGAACAAGCAGGGGGCAACTCGGTCCAGAACCCTGTCACAAGAAGTTCAATCGATCTGGCACTGGCTCATCACCAGGAATCTAACATTGGTAGCTGTGCATCTACCAGGGGTGCAGAATATCCATGCAGACGTACTCAGTAGGGTTCTCGACGAAAACCATGAGTGGGTGCTGAACGAAAAAGTTGTGCAAGATATCTTCAGCTTGTGAGGCACACCTTCTACAGATCTGTTTGCCACAGAGGGAAGCAAAAAATGCAGCGACTTCGCCTCCAGATTATACCATCCAAGGTCACTAGGGAATGCCCTATGGATCGACTGAGCGAACAAATTTCTTAGCGCTTTTGCTCCAATACCATTGATACTGGCAGTCCTACACAAAATGGCATCCACAACAACCAAGATGATTCCCTTCGCCCCAGAATGTCTGAGGCAACTGTGGTTCCAGACCTCCTTCACCGGTCTGTCCGCCCACATCTCAGGCTGTCTTGCAGACTGGTCCATCTCACAAAATTCAAAGGTCAACTGCTACAACCCAGCCTTTCCTCCTTGAGTTTGGCAGCATGGTTCCTGAAAGAGCGCAGTATGGTAATCTAAACCTGCCTCAGGACTGTATGGACATTTTAAAGGAAGCGAAGAGACCATCTACATGAGCAGCTTATTGAGACGATTTTGCATTTGGTGTTCCTCCAAACAGAACGGTCCCACCTCTTGCCAGGAGGAAGTCATTTTCCTGTATTTGTGACACCTTGCCAAATCTGGCTTTCAATACTCTTCAGAGTCCATCTGTCTGTTCTCACGGCATACATGAAAAGTCCTTCACAAATCTTTCTTTAGGATTCCAGTTATTAAAGATGTCCTAGCGGTGTGAAAGAAGGTTTGTCCTCCCTTTAGAGACCCTTTTCCATGGAAGCTAAATGTAGTACTTTCTCGCCTCATGCTTCCTCTCTTTGAACCCCAACACAAAGCTTCCTTACAGCATCTCACATGGAAAACTGCTTTCCTTGTGGCCATAACATCAGCTACGAGAGTTAGTGAGATCCAGGCCTTTGCACCCATGAACCTTACACAGTCTTCCACTCTTCCACAGCAGTGCTGCGCACGTACCCCAAGTATCTCCCTAAAGTGGTCTCCGATTTCCATGTAAACCAGACTATTGCTTTACCCAAGTTTTTTCAAACCTTTTGTCTCCAGCTGAGAGAGCTCTCCACTTGCTGGATGTTAAAAGGGCATTAAAATTCTATTTGGACATGACCAAGGCCATTTGTAGCTCACAACAGCTGTTTATCAATCATTATTATTATTATTATTATTAAATTACACTTGTATAGCGCTATCTACCCGGAGGCCTCATAGCGCTTATGACTGAAACTTGCTGGCGCGGGCTCAGGGCAGATCAGCATGATTTCGCATACAGGTGTGTTTTCAGGGCTTTCCTGAAGGAGAGATGATTAGTAGTTTCCCGGAGGGGTAGAGGGAGGGTGTTCCAGAGCTTGGCCGCGGTGTGTGAAAAAGAGCGGCCGCCCCAACGGGTTTTCTTGACTCTGATGGAAGTGGCCAGCTGGAGGGAACCGGAGCGGAGGGAGCGAGAAGGGACATAGGGAGTGACCAAAGACTGTAGAATTGCGGGGCCAGTGTGATGAAAAGCCTTGTGTAAAATACACATAGCCTTGAACTGTACTCTCGCCGGAATAGGAAGCCAATGAAGTTCCCTTAGGGCATTCCTCGCTTACTGCCAGCGTGGAAGATTGTAGAGTAGACGGGCCGCACTGTTTTGGGTGACTTGGAGCTTCTGAATAACAAAGGAGGGGGCTCCCATAAAGAGAGCGTTCCCATAGTCCAGGCGCTATAATATAAGGGCCTGAACCAGGATCCTCCTGGCATGAAATGGAAGCAGGGGGAGCACCTTCCGCAACATCCTCATCAACCAGTGGCGGTGCGTCCATTGGGGGCGTTGGGGCGTTGCCCCCCCTCCCGCACACGCAGCTCCACTCCCTCGGCGTACTGAGTTTACTTAAGTTCAAACAAACATGTCGAGCCCGAGGGCCGGGGACAATGCCTGCAGTGTCAGTCAGCATGATGCAGGACCGCCCACCCCCTTCAGAGTCTGAAGGGGGTGGGCGGTCCCTGTGTCATGTTGACTGGCATTGTCAGGGGCAGGCAGCAGCACAGGTAGGTACGCATGAGTGGGGACGGAGGCATGTTTTTCAGCCTTGCCCACGCATGCGCACTTGAGCCTGCTCGCATGCCCATTAGAAGAGCGCAACCTCGCTCTCCTAATGGGCAGGCGGGCAGAAAGCAACCATGCCCTGTGTCAATCCTGGCTGAGGACGGAGGGCGGGGTTTCCGCTCCTGTGAAGGCGCCAAGGTCCTGGAAGATGCTGTGCTGACGGTCCGGCGGTCAGGTAAGTTTAACTTTAATTGATTTTTTCCTTTTTTTCTTTATACACACAATCGCCTCAGCAGCCCCCGACTCATGCTCTCCTGCCTCCTCCTTTCGCCCCCGTGAGCCTCCGTACTAGGCCGGTGATAAATGTGTTCTCCGCGCGGCCTCTGCAGTGTATGTGGAATTCCTGCACTATGTATGGATGTGTAATACACATCCATACACATAGTGCAGCAATTCCACACACACTGCAGAGGCCGCGCGGAGAACACATTTTTACTTGGCTCCAATACACTGCATACATTTCATTCCGATCTTCGCAGGTGGGTTCACCAGCACCCGCTAACTGTGCGAAAACTTTGGCCATAGTCTAGACATTGGCACAGTTTCTTCCTATTCCAGCAAGCAGCAGAAACGGTGGGTACCGAGAATGGCACGTGAGGCACTGCGTCTGCTGCTTTGAATATGTTACCCAAAGGAAACATATTTGTTATTTGTTAGGGTACCCAACAAAACCAATGTTTTAATATATTTTTGTCCCTTACAAAATGTGCATATTTCAAATTCATTACTATTGAACGGAGTATTTTTAGATACGTGAATTACGTTAGAAAGGGATCCGAGTAATTCGGAATGTTGAAATGCGATTTTTGGGAGGGTGGTGGGGGAGGAGGGGGGTGGAAGTGTTACTGCCGCTCGCACATTGCCATTCATCGTTTGGTTTCATGCATTTGTTTCTTCTCGCGCATTGGGTGATTTCTATCTCCATTCTGCATGGAAATCCTTCAGCAAGGCAGCATTGTGTGGCATATATTATTTTCATATTATAGAGCCGAAGGATTATTGTTTGCCATGTGACAGGTACTATTACATGGTAAAGATGTTTCTCACAGAAAGAACGCGCCTTTAGTCTCTGTGTTACAGACCATGTTGCTGGTTTCACCATGGCATGCCACGGGATCAAGAAGTAGTAGGGAGTATTCTTAAAGGTGGAAGGTGGGCTAAAGTCTGAAAAATAGAAGCAGCGGGCAGTGTGTGCTTTATATAAACCCCAGGCCCACGCTCTGCACAGTGACACATTTAGCATGCATGGTGCCAGTCTAAGGGTAGTTAGAATTACAGTGTGCAGAATGCCTTTGTTTTGGATTCTCACCAATTTTTTTAAAGTAACCAGGTATTATTTTGAAGTGTGTCATCTTTCTGAAACCCCGAAGCCCTAACCAGTATCTAGATAGGTCCCACCACAGTTTGTGTGTGAGCGTGAGTATAGGTGCGTCTTTATTTAATTAGCTGCTTTATAGCGCCTTGTGGCCACAACGAAGCAGTGCAGCATTGTCTCAGAACGGAGTGCCTGAAGGAATACATGAGCTCCATTCTGTCCAAATGCATATTCAGAGCGGACTCACAGGGCAGCAGTCAGACCGGATCAAGAATTTCCATTTCCCATTCTGCAGCGCCGACAAACTTGCTTATTTTAATTGTATGGCTGACAATTAGAGAGTATGGGAGCTTGTTTTATTCTCAGGTTAAAGGTTATTAGAAAGAGCATTCAAATAAATAAATAATATAAAGTGAATTCATGATTCTGCATTTTAGGCCTCACCGTTCTGGGCATAATCCTCCGTACTCCCTATGCGTGTTTTTGCTTGCATTGCATGAGCAAATGTTTTTTATATTGCACAAAACAGTTACAAGTGTATCAGTGTGTTCACAAGTAAATATGGGCAAATGATAACATCAGCATACGCAAATATTGTCCTCTATAGCTCATAAAATTTGGCAATTTCTCAAATGACGATTAATTCAATTGTATTGCTTTATTATCCTTCCTGCTTTCTTAAATTTGCTTGTAAATGCACCATTTGTCCACTGCCCCGCGAACCCCCTGTAGGTTCTTTGGGCATCCTCGCTACCATCGTTCGCCGCAGTCGGGTACCACAATAAGTTTACGCCTCACCTCTTTCAAATGTCACCAGCCGCCACTGTCATCAACCCAAAACAGGTGGCCGCGATCTTTGTGGCTTGTACCGAAAAGTTCAAGGCTGAATCAAACCAAATCCCCAGGCTTTTTATCTGGGGCTTGGGAATGGGGGGCGCGCCCAAACATGGTGGCCAGATGGATGCAAAGACAGAGGGGGAAGGGTTACCCAGCAAGATGACATCAGTCTTCTCCCCATTAAGTTTTAAACAGGAAGATTGCATCCATCTGGCGACCGCCTCCAGACAGGGGCCTAAGGTGTGGGATGATCCCTCCGCGTGGTCTAAGGAGACCACCAGTTGGGTATCGTCCGCATAGGTGACAATGCGCACACCGAAGGGTTGGACTATCCTGTCTAGAGGTTCCATGTAGGCATTAAACAGGGTGGGGCTCAGGGAGGAGCCCTGAGGAACCCCACACCTGAGTGGATGTTTAGGGGATACTGCCTCACCCTCAAAAACCTGAAAGAACCGGTCAGCCAGGAAGGATGTCAGCCATTCTAGGGCCGTGCCCGACACGCCCATGTCCGCCAATTGTTGCAACAGCGTGACATGGTTGACCGTATCGAACGCGGCACTAAGGTCCAATAGGATGATGGCGACTCTCACCCCTGATCCAACACTGCCCTTGCTTCTTCCGTGACCGCTAGAAGAGCAGTTTCCGTCCCATGTAGCGGACGAAACCCTGTCTGAGAGGCACGCAGGAGATTATTTGACTCCAGGTAATTCGTCAAGGTGTTATTTACCTGCCGCTCAAGCAGTTTGCTCAACCAGGGGAGCAAGGAAATGGGACGATAGTTCGCCAAGTTGTTCTGGTCAAGATTGGGCTTCTTCAACAGCGCCCTCACCATCGCGCACTTCCATGGTGGGGGAACGGATTTGGAGGAGATGGAGGTGTTGAGAACGTCCAATATGATAGGGCGAATCACGTCCATAGCCAGATTGAGGGTTTGTGGGGGTGTAGGATCGTTAGGGGATCCGGAGGTGACTTTGGCAGCCAATTTATCTAAAGCCGGGGGGTCCAGGAGTGGGATTGCGTCTAGCCTACACGGGGCCGGGGCATCAGCAGAAATTGGAGAGGAACAGGGATCCAAATCATTTTGGGCATCCCTAAATGAGGAATATATAGTTTGTTTTTTTTGGGAGAAGAAATCGGCCAGGTCATTGCAGCGGTTTTGAGCGCCCTCAATGTTAGGGCATTCAACAGGAGGGGAGATGAGGGATTTCACAATTTTAAAGATTTCCCTAGGAGCGTTGGCGGCTGCGCCAATTTTACTGCCGTAAAAGGAGGTTTGTGCTGCCTTTATCTCTTGTTTATAGAGCCTAATATTGGTTCTTTATTCTTCCTTCCTAATTTGGGAATAGTCCTGTCTCCATGCTCTCTCACATTTACGACAGGCTAATTTCATAGTCTTAAGTGCGGGTGTAAACCATGGGGCAGCTTTAGGTTTTTTTGTAAATTATTGTTTTGAGCAGGAAGGACCATATCAAGTGAGGAGGTGATCCAACCATCGAAATTGTTGGCTGCTGTGTTGGCATGCAGCACCTTTCTGGGAGGGTCTCTAGCCAAAGCGGCTTCCCATGCAGGGAGGGAGAGAGAGGACCATTTCCTAGCTTGATGTTTAGCAAGGCAGTGAGTGGAGGGGAGGGTGTTTGTACGCCAAATAAAAGGTATCATAAAATGATCCGTCCAAGGCAATGGAATGGAGGGCTCAACCGTAATGTCGTTGATATTACTAAAACGTGGTCAAGGAGATGACCTCTGTTATGCGTTGCATGAAAGCCCTTTTGGTAAAGGTCCAGCGCTTGAAGATTGGCACGAAGAGAGTTGGCTGCAGTGTCGTGAGGATCATCAAGATGCAGGTTGAGATCCCCCAACGCCCAGTAGGCACAGGTTTAGCTACTTCAAAACAGTCAATCTCTAGGTGGATTGTCTCTTGCATACTCTACTGTTATCAGCTAGCCAACACATCTTTCTGGTAGGCCCAAAGCTCACTCTACCAGTGGCAAGGCAGCTACTGCTGCTTTAACGAGGAATATTCCCTTCGCGGATATTTGCAAGGCATCTACTTGGAGATCAGCCCATACGTGCACTAGACATTACTGTCTGGACACAGATGCTAGGGCAAATGCTCAAGTAGGACAGGCATCCCTCAGAAATCTTTTTCTTAGCAGGATACATTCCTGGTGTTTTCGGTCTACTCCACGGCCTCAGGGGGGATGAGCTTGCTATTCTATTCAAGGCTTATGACTATACATGGAAATCCCCTTCGAGAGAAGGTATGGTTTCTTACCTGTAATTCCAGTTCTCTCGTAGGGGTATTTCCATGATGGTCATAAGTAGCTCTCCCCGGTGGAGTGGGCAGATGATTTTCATGCTCCCATTATTATTGGTTTAGTGCAGGCTTCAAAATGAACTGAAGCAACTGCCTCTGGCTGAGCATGATGGGATATTAGTGGTCTCTCTTCTCTTAAAGGCACGGTCTACTTTTTCTTCACTTATATTGGATAAAGTGCTCTGGGGTCCCCGCAGATGGGTGGGACTATTCAACGCTTATGACTCATGGAAATACCTGTACGAGAGAATTGGAAAAGTAGGCAACATAATTAAATAATCCAGCAAGAGGTTATTTGTGTAGATCTCCTAATGCTGTCCCAAAGAACCTATTTGTTCAAATAGAAAAATAAGTAGAAGAAAATAGCAGTTGGGGACAATTTATACATCTATAATTCTCTTTTTACTATGTCCCATTTACAAAAGCAATTTACAGTTACCTCCATCAGACCCTTCTAGTCGCACGAATAGATAGGGTTTGTAGGTTTTCCAAAAACATACAAGAGCCAACAACTAAGCAGCTGCTTTTAATGATTTTTTCATTGTGTGCCATTCATGCACCAAAAGCATATGATAAAATGTAATGAATGAAAAATGTGTATGAAGGAAATATGTATGTTCGAGGCATGTGGGCTGCTGAATTCATATCTGTGCATAGATCGCCGCCTAGTGTTGGGTCCGAATGATTGCACATTGTCGTCCTGGAAGAGTCTTAGAAGTATCACGAGATAGGTGGCTCCTCCCCTGGACTACAGTGAGCATGGGCATCTTCTCCATCCTCAGATTGTTTTTTTCTGCCATTGGGTTCGGGTGTACTTTCCTTTACTCAAAGTTCGGAATCAAAACTACACTTTCTAGAGGCCAAAAGGCCTTCGGTATCGTCGGTATTGTCACGAATCGGTGCCGACAGACTTCTTTAGAAACTTTTACAACTTGGGACGTCGAATCGGGCCGCGGGCCTTCTCGGCGCCACATGCCCAGTCGTCGATGGAACGGAGCCCATTTAAAATATGCCCTCTTTGTAACTCTAAATACCCATATATCGATAAGCACCCCGTATGTAACAAGTGCTTATGGCCAGAACATAATGAATCCGACTGTCTAGCCTGTGCCCAATTTCGTTCCAAAAAGACACTTAGAACTCGACGGGCCGCTAAACTAACCATGCAGAAACAAGAGCCAGAGCCAGAAAATATCTTCGACGACGAAGAAGATCTTGCCGAAGAATATGAAGAACAGTTGGATCAAGAATCAGAGCATGACTCAGACTACTACATCGACGAGGAAGAAGACATTGTCGAGGTAGGGGACGACGAACAAGGGATTGGAGCCGTAGAGGACGACTCCAGTGACGAAACGGGCCCAACCGTGAGTACGGCGCCCCACACCTATACCTCCATGGTTCCACAGGCTCCGGTCGAGGCATCGCCACAAGGCCTTAGCCAAGATCTCGAAACACATTCTATAGCCCCGCAATACAGCTCGGCTAAGAATATTACTAAAGAGCCATCGGATCAACGTACTCCGAAATTGGTCGTATCGAACCCAAAAGTGGTGGAACAGAAAACGAAACCGAAACTGATCGACTACACTGTCTTCGGACCATACTACGTCGATCCATCGGAGTCGAGACCGAAGAAACTTGTCGACAATACAGTCTTCGGGCCAAACTATATCGACCCATCGGAGTCGAACACAAGGGTCGTTGAGCCAAAAGCCAGCGCCCCTACATCTATTCCAAGACAAAAGGGCGTTGAACCGAAAACATCGGCGTCGACAGCTGCCAACACAAAAAAGGGACTCGATCCAAAGAAGGTTGTCAACCCCAAACAAAAAGGCGACCAACAAATGGCTCAGCAAAAGAAAACTATCGAGCCAAAGAAAATCGACCCAAAAAAGGCCGTCAAACCGACATCAAAGAGCGTCGATCCGAAAACATCGGTTCCGAAATCAACACAAGGCCATAATCGAAGCAAAAAAGACTATCGAAACGGGAAAAATACGGCTCCAAAAAAACAGGCACTACCGAAACAAACTGTAGTACCACAAAAGAACATCGGACCGATTTTAAGTTTGGCCTCCCACCTTCCTCAAAAACAAAGGCGGTCAACCCCAAAAGTGGCATCAAACCGAAACAAACCAAGCAAAAGACATTGGCAAAAACACCAAGAACTGCTGAACAGGAAGTCTTACATCCAGACCCTGAATCAGTTGAACAATCAAAATTTTACATTGACCCGAACTCTGGGGAAACTCACTCTCTGCAAGAGGAAGATCAGACCAGAGACTCAGAAAGAGGCTTACACTATACCACTCAAAAAGAAAAGGGACTGTTCTACTTCACCTATTCTATTTGAGCCTATGCAACCAACTAGGCCTAACCCATACTCATATACACCCACACACTCAGATGAAGAGGTGGATGAGGAATATGATCAGGAATACAGCTACCCAGTAGACACTGACCACAACAGTCATACTCAACCATGGGCTGATCCAGTACATCCCTGTGACTCTCAAGCCATTCCTGATACACCTGCATAACCTGCTAGGCCTTCCCCTACAGAGGACACAGCTGCTTTTAATTCCTTAATCGAAAGGGCAGCCCTCCATCACAATGTGGACATGCATGCAGACCCTGTGGAGGAAGATTTCCTCTTTGCCACTTTTGCCACATCAGAAAGATCTGTTAAGACGCTGCCTATGTTAAAAGGGCTACTTAAACATGCAGGAGACATATTTAAAGACACCACTAAGGCAAGGGTCATTAACCCCAGAATAGAGAGGAAATACAGGCCAGCGCCACTAGACCCTACATTCATTAAGGGACAATTGCCTTTGGCTTCTTTAGTGGTGACAAATGCACGTAAACGTACAAACTCACAAGCAACTGGGGAAGCTCCACCTCCCGACAAAGAATCAAAGGTCTTTGAAGCATCTGGGAAAAGGGTAGCCGCACAGGCAGCTAACATATGGAGAATATCTAACACGCATGCCCTCTTAGCTAGGTATGACAGGGCACACTATGATACCTTAGAGACACTTCTCCAGCATTTACCGGACACTTACAAAGAACAGGCTGAACAATTAATACAGGAGGGAAAGCTAATCACGAACGCCTCCATAAATGTGCCTTGGACGTAGCAGATACAGCTGCCAGGTCTATTAACACCAGTGTTATGATCAGGAGACATGCGTGGCTCCGCATTTATGGTTTTAAAAACGAAGTCCAGACCACTTTGTTAAACCAGCCAGTCAATCCTGACTACTTATTTGGTCCAGGAACAGATACAATACTGGACAAAATGAAAAAAGACACAGACGGCTAAGTCTATGGGAGCCCTACAGTCACAACAACATAGAGGCTCCTTTCGTCGCTCAAATTACAGGGGGGCTGCAAGAGGCAGCTCATCACAGCAGAGCACAAACTACAAGGGAAACACACAAACCACCTACAATAAAAACAATAGAGGTGGATACCGCGGCAATAACAACAAAGGCAGAGGACGAGGAAACAACACCACCAGATCCTCTACCAATACAAAACAGTGACTCCTTAGCGCTACCCCCAGACCATATAACACCGGTCGGGGGACGATTACAACAATTCCTACCTGTCTGGCAAAACATCATTACAGATAAGTGGGTAAGGCAAATTATCCGAGATGGCTATTGCCTAGAGCTAACCTCCACACCACCCAACATACCTCCAAGACAACGTCCTATGTCTGTAGAACACCTCAACTTATTGCAGCAAGAAGTCATCAGCATGCTGCAAAAAGGGGCCATAGAACTAGTACCATTAGAACATCAAGGTACAGGGGTATATTCACTATACTTCCTCATCCCCAAAAAGGACGGGTCTCTCAGACCAATATTGGACCTCAGACCCCTAAATCATTACATCTTATCAGAGCATTTTCATATGCTCACTCTACAACAAGTGTTACCACTGTTGCAGCAAGGAGATTTCCTCTCAACTTTGGACCTCAAAGACGCATATTTCCATATTCCGATACATCCTGCTCACAGGAAGTACCTCAGGTTCACGCTACTAAATCAACATTACCAATTCAAAGTCCTTCCATTTGGTGTAACAACAGCCCCAAGAGTGTTCACAAAATGCCTAGCGACAGTAGCTGCACATTTGAGAAGACAACATATTCATGTCTATCTGTACCTGGACGACTGGCTCATACAAGCAAAGTCAGCCCAGCAGTGTGCCAGCCACATGTCAAAAACAATTCACCTACTGCACAGCCTAGGCTTCACGTTAAACTACCAAAAATCTCACCTTCAACCATCCCACGTACAGCAGTACCTGGGAGCAACAATAAATACTCTAACAGCGAAAGCATACCCAAACGCTGCAAGAATAAACAGTATGCAGCTACTAATCCAAAGGTTCAAGCCCCAACACTCGCTCTCTGCCCGAGTGTTTATGCAACTCATAGGCATGATGGCTTCGTGCATCTTCATTATCCCTCACGCAAGACTACACATGCGTCTGCTACAGGAGTGCTTAGCACGGCAGTGGAACCAGGCTCAAGGACAATTGAAAGACCTAGTGTTGGTGACCAGTCGTGCATACATTGGTGGAATCCACAAAACCTTTGCAAGGGACGACTGTTCCAAGAGCCTGTACCACAGATAGTGTTGACGACGGACGCATCCCTAATAGGATGGGGAGCCCGTGTCCTTCAGTACACAGTGCAGGACCTATGGACAGCACAACAAAAGAAAATGCACATCAACTTGCTAGAAATGATGGCAATTTTTCTAGCTATGAAAGCGTTCAAAGTACATTTATGCAACAAGGCTGTGTTAATCGGGGCGGACAACATGACAGCAATGTACTACATACAGAAACGGGGAAAAACACACACTCCACAGCGATCACATCTAGCACAAAGCATGTGGAAGTGGGCCATCCAAAGAAACATTTTTCTCATGGCGGAACACCTCCCAGGCAAATACAACCAAGTAGCGGATCTGCTCAGCAGACACAGCCAACAGCTGCACGAGTGGGAGATTCATCCCACAGTGCTCCAACCACACTTCCAACAATGGGGACAACCAGAGATAGACCTGTTTGCCACAGAAGAAAACGCAAAATGCCAGTACTTTGCCGCCAGGTTTCCACATCCGCAGGGCAATGCGATATGGATGAACTGGTCGGGCAGATTTGCGTACGCTTTTCCCTCAGCACCGCTAATACCGCTAGTGGCACGCAAACTACGACAACATTCAATGACACTAATCCTAGTTGCTCCAACATGGGCGAGGCAACCATGGTACACAATGTTCCTAGAACTTTCCGTGGTGCCTCATCAAAGACTTCGGCTCACACCCACTCTACTCACTCAGAGCCATTGAGACATACAGCACCCAGATCCGCAACAACTGAACCTTGCGATCTGGCTCCTGAAGTCTTAGAGTTTGGGTACCTAAACTTACTTCTTGACTGTATGAACATCATCAAGGAGGCAAGAAAGCCTACAACCAGAGCTTGTTACGCTGCAAAGTGGAAGTGTTTTGTCATTTACTGCAATAACAATGACATAAACCCACTAGATGCTTCAACGCAAAATATCATTTGCTATCTTTTCCACTTACATCGTTGCAATCTAGCTTATTCATCTTTAAGAATACACTTAGCTGCCATTGCAGCTTATCTTCAGAACAGACAGCATCTTTCGATTATTCAGAGTACCTGCAATTAAAGCATTCATGGAGGGCCTCAAACGAATAATCCCCCAAAACACCCGCCTTCACCTGTCTGGAACCTAAACTTTGTTTTAACCAGACTAATGGGACCACCATTTGAACCATTGCATTCGTGTGACTTACAATTTTTAATATGGAAAGTGGCATTTCTAGTAGCAATTACTTCACTTAGAAGAGTTAGCGAGCTACGAGCCATTCATCCAGATACATGCGAATAGGGTAGTTCTTAGGACAAACCCTAAATTCATGCCCAAGGTGGTATCCCATTTTCATATCAATCGGACAATAGAACTGCTAGTGTTCTTTCCAAATCCACAGTTAGTACCTGAGAGAGCTCTACACACCCTAGATGTCAAGAGAGCACTTCTATACTACATTGATAGAACTAAGGATTTTCGAAAAACTAAACAGTTGTTTGTTGCCTTCTCACCACAACACAAAGGCAACCCTATTTCAAAATCTGGGTTTGCCAGATGGATAGTTAAGTGCATCCAAATATGTTATCCAAAAGCAAAACGCACTTTAACAGTTCCCCCAAGAGCGCATTCTACACGCAAACTAGGGGCATCCATGGCTTTCCTAGGAAACATTCCTCTACAGGAAATATGTAGGGCAGCCACATGGTCAACCATACATACTTTCACAAAACACTATTGTGTGGATGTACATTCCAAACGGCACGGCGCGGAGGGCTCTGCATAGAGTTACGCCTGAGATGTTAAACCAGGCGGCTGTGGACCATCCGTGCCCTCTACCAGGCAACTTAAAGCAGGACGTTGAGTCCCTACAGGGGTGGTTGACGGAGAGGCTGAATGATCTGGCCCCTGTCATGGCCCCGAGAAATAAGATCAAGTGGGCTTCGGCCCCCTGGTTCACCGAGGCATTGTGGGCCACTCGTCGCCAATGTAAGGTGGCAGAAAGGGCGTGGCGCCTCCACTATGATCTGGAGGCCAGAGTGGCTTATAGGTCTATGGTCAAAGCCTATCACTGTGATATTCTTCGTGAAAAAAAGGTTTTCTTGGCCAGGAGGATTGAGGCCGCCTCAAACTCCTGTAAGGAGATCTTTGCTGTAGTTAGGGAGTTCATGGCCCCCAGATCCAACTTGCCCCAAGGGGTTCCATCTGAGTTGTGGGTCTGTGACCTGGCCAGATTTTTCACGGATAAGATTTAGTCCATCCATGACTCTTTCGCAGTGGGCTTAGCCGAGGTGCATGCTGGTGTGGTGGCGGGACCGGCGCGGCTGCCCTCGCAGGCTGTGGTTCTTGCTGAGTTCCCACCCATTTCCTTCGATGCTTCCTTGGCGCTTCTGGCCAATCTTAAGTCGGGTTCGCCATTAGATCCCTGCCCGGCCAAGTTTTTGGCTAAAATGGCGACTGTGGTCAACCCTGTGGTCAATCCACTTGTGAATCTGTCTTTGACGGAGGGGCAGGTCTTCGCCCTGGAAAAGGGCTATGGTGATCCCCCTCCTCAAGAAGCCTGGGCTTGATCCGGAGGTTCTGGCCAACTACAGGCCGATCTCCCTCCTTCCGGCGTTGGCCAAGATCACGGAGAAGCATGTGCACGGCATTCTTTCCAGCTTTCTTGAGTCCAGTGATCTGCTACACCCTTCACAGTCCGGCTTCCGCCCTAATCTAAGCACGGAGACGACACTGTTGGAGGTGTCCGAGATCATTAGGGAGACACTGGACTCTGGAGGCCGTGCCATGCTTGTCATGCTTGATCTGTCGGCGGCCTTCGACACCGTCCCCCACGAGATGCTTCTCGCCAGACTTTGACATCGGTCTGAGGGGGACGGTGCTCGATTGGTTTTCATCTTTCCTGGAGGGCCGCCGACAAACGGTCTGGGCCTCTCCGAGCTCCGCAGAGATGCCGCCATTGGGAGTCGGTGTTCCGCAGGGTTCTGTGTTGAGCCCGACTCTCTTTAACATCTTTATGACACCTTTGGCGGCACTGGTGGAGTCTTTTGGGGCCCAGATCGTTTCCTACGCTGATGACACGCAGTTGATCTTCACGTGTGGGAAAGATCAGGCTTTCGATGGGGAGAATATCCGAGGCTGCTTGGAGTTGGTCTTCAGCTGGTTCCAGTCGAGCGGCCTTAAGGCCAATTCCAATAAATCGGAGGTGTTGTTCTTCGGCTGCTCCCTTGACCCTGACTGGCGGGCCTGGTGGCCCTTAGATATGTGTCCCCCTGCCCTGGCATCGCTGGTGGCAAAGAATCTGGAAGTAAAGATGGACAACAGCCTGACGCTGGTGCCACATGTTCGTGGTCTAACGAGCACTTGTTTTGGGCTGCTCAAGAGGCTCCGGAAGTTCTTGCCTCTGCTTACAGAAGAACATAGAAAGATCACTGTGCAGGCCTTAGTTGGTTCCAGATTGGACTATGCTAATGTCCTGTACAGTGGTCTGCCGGACTATCTTGTGCAGCGGCTGCAGGTTGTGCAGAATGCTGCAGCCCGCGCCATTTTTGGCCTCCACAGGCGAGTAGGAGCCTCCGGTTTGTTGCAGTCGCTTCATTGGCTGCCCATCCGGAAGCAAATCATGTTTAAAGTTCTGACGTTGGCGCATAAAGCGCTTTTTGGTGTGGGAGCGAAGTACCTCCAACGCAGGCTCGCCTTTTATTGCCCGGTCAGGTCTTTGCGATCTGAATCCTTGTTCTTGGCTGTGGTTCCCCGAATCAGGAAGGCACGTACTGGGGGGCGCTCCTTTAGTTTAAGGGCCCCTCAGCTGTGGAATACCCTGCCTCTGGCCCTGCGGTCCTCTTCTAATCTGCTTCACTTCAGGAAGAGCCTGAAGACCTGGCTTTTTAACCTTTAGTATTTCTTGTGTTTCAGTTGTTTGCTGTATGGTGTTTATGTTTTTTATTTTGAGCTGCCTCAATAAAGCGCCGGGACACTCCTTTGGAGTAGCCGTGCGCTATAAAAATAAATGTATAACATAACATAACAGCAAGCAGCTGTAGGACAGGCTGTTCTAAAAACTCTCTTTCAGACTGCTGCAGCTGGCGCAGGTAGCCACCGCTAAGGGAGAAACTGCTATACATTCTATGCACAGATATGAATTCAGCAGCCCACATGCCTCGAACGGAATATGCTACTTACCAGTATGCATCTCTTCTTGGCATGTAGGGCTGCTGATATTCATATCGCCCACCCTCCTACCCGGTGCCTGTCGCAGCTGTAGCATTTATCACTGCTTTCTTACTTTCTTGCATGGACATCTATTACTGTACCATACTCCATCTCTGCCACAATGGCGAAAAACAATCTGAGGATGGAGAAGATGCCCATGCGCACTGTTGTCCAGGGGAGGAGCCACCTATCTCGTGATACTTCGAAGACTCTTCCAGGACAACAATGTGCAATCATCCGGACCCAACACTAGGCGGCGATCTATGCACAGATATGAATGTCAGCAGCCCTACATGCCAAGAACAGATGCATACTGGTAAGTAGCATATTCCTTCTGAAATGTGTGCAAGAATACGGAGTTTAGGAACACAGGATATATATTCACACCTCTGAATTTGGGATTACCCAAACTATAATGGAAATCCTATCTTTTTTAGATTCTAACTATCTTCTGGATTCCTCGCAGTATAGTTTCAGAGTTAACTATTGCATGGAGTCTGCCTTAGTGGCAGCCACTGAGCAATTAAGAATGGTGGTTGACAAGGGAGGGAAAATTGCATTTATTTTGCTCGACCTATCCGCTGCTTTCGATACAGTCAACCATTCACTTCTAATTAAATGGCTCGAAACAATCTGCTTGAAGATGCAGCGCTTGCTCTTCTTAGCTCTTTATTGTGTAATAGAGAACAAGTGGTTGCTTTTGGAGACTTAGTTTCTTGTCCTTTTTCGCTTCTGTGTGGGGTGCCTGTGGGGTCTTCTCTTAGTCCCACACTTTTGAGTATGTGTGGGGCTAAGAGAAGACCCCACAGGCATATCTAATCTGCACGTACACGTTGGAGAGGGTGGGGCTGAGGGACTATTCCTGGGGACGCCACAGATGGCCGTCCTGGGTTCCAAGTTGAATGGGGAGAGACTGATTCTCTGGGTTCTTCCGGTGAGGTAGGAGGCGATCCATTTGAGAACGTTTTCCCGGATTTTCATATGGTGGAGTCTGTTGATCGGGATGTGATGTGAGACGGTGTCGTAGGCAACAAGAGGATGAGGACTACCGTTTCGCTGCAGTCCAGGAAGGCCCTGATCTCATTGGTGGCTGCGATCAGGGTGGTCTCTGTTCTGTGGTTTGCTCGGAATACGAATTGAGAAGGGTCCATGAGGTTGTTATTGTCCATGTGTTCGGTGAGTTGCTGGTTGATTACCTTTTTGACAACCTTATTTGAAAAGGGGTGAGCAACGAGATGGACCTGTTGTTCTTCGGTTCTGCTGGGTTGGCGGGAAGTTTCTTCATGAGCGGCCTCACTTCATCATGTTTCCAGTCTTTCGGATAAGGAAGCAGAGGTGATTGAGGTGTTCAGGACTTTCTTGTGCTTGTTGCCAATAGTCTTGCTCTCCAGGTTGAAGACGTTGTGGTAACAGGGGTCCGTGAGTGCTCCTGAGTGCAGAGTTTATAATGGAGATTATGGGTTGTGAGAGGGTTCCTGTGGGTGAGCAGGTGTTCAGGGTTTGTGGGTGTGAGCAAGCTGATGCTGTTAGAAGCAGGGATTGATATTTGAAGTTTTTGTAGATGACTGACATCTTGTCGTGAAATAAGTCTGCTAGGGTGTCACACAGTTCTTGAGAGGGTGTGATATCCTTCTTAGCGGCTGCAGAGTTGCAGAACTCTTTTATTATGGCGATGAGCTACTTGCGGTCTGCTAGGGCGTTCTTCTTTATTTCTTTCAAGAAAGCGATTGTACTGGTTTAGTACTATCTTGAAGGTGGTATGGTCGCTTGTCATTTTGCTGTTGTGCCACTTTGCTGATGTGCCACTTCCTTTCTAGTTGCCGGCAGTTGCATTTAGCGGATTTCAGCCCTGTGGTAAACCAGCTAGCTCCTCTGGCAGGTCCTTTTGGATGTGGCTTGCTAGTCTTGGGCGACTGTGTTAGTGCATTCTGTGATCCATTGGCCGAAGTTCATCGCAGCTTGTTCTGGGTTGGAGGTTGTGTCTAAGTTAAGGTCGTTGTTCCACTGGTCTTCTGATACCTGTTTCCAGTTTCTGCGCATGAAGCTGTGGGCCATGGTTCCAGCTTTGGTAGGACCTGAGATGGAGGAGTGGATGCTGTAGTGGTTGGTCCAGGTGGGCTGTGAGACGTGGTTGTACTGGACTCTGTCGCTGGATGTAAAAATGGGCTTCAGCGATGTGAATAGGGTCGGTGACTAGTTGTTTGAGGTCGATGTTGCTCATGCTTTCCAGGAGATCATTTGTGTTGATATCGCTGGCTTTGTTGAGGTGGAAGTTGAGATCTCCTAGAAAGATGTAGTGCTCAGTGTCTATGGCGGGTGGGCCTAGGACATGGTCATGGCGGTCTGTAGGCAAGGGTGTATCTGACAGTGTTTTTTTCTGTTTGTGTTGAGTTGGAAGTTGAGATGCTCGATTGTCTAAGTCTGGTCGTCTAAGGAGGTTGTGCAGCAGATGGTGCCCTTTTAGGTGAAGGCAATTCCACCTCCGTGTTTGTTGGTTCGGTCCCTGTGTGTTATCTTGTAGCCTTCAGGGGTGACAATGGTGATGTCTGGCGTGGAGGCGGGGTTCAGCCTGTTTTCTGTGAGGGACATGGCATCTGCGGTGAGGGATGAGATTGTGTCCCAGACCTCCGTGGCATGTTTTCTGAGTGATTGTGTGTTGAGTAGGATGCACTGGAGGTGTGCTGTGGCGGTACCGGTCAGCGTGGTGGATGCAGTTGTGTTTACCGTGTCTCCGGTGTTGGTTGCTTCGGTGTAGTTGGTGAAGCAGCAGTGTGCTGGCAAGAGAACGGTCCTCTGGTGGTGCGTGGCGATGTGCAGCAGCAGCAGTTGTCGTTGAAGCGCCCACTATCCAGAGCTCAGAGGTCTGCGACTGTGTAGCTGTGGTTCCTGTCCCTGGGTGCAGTCCCGGTGTGGACCGGCTTGCCTTTGGCCCACCGGCGGCGTGCCCTCTTCCTCTGCCCAGCTGCACTGTGGCCACTATATGGCCGGGTGCTGAAAGGCAGGAAGGAGCAGACAGGAAAAGAGTGAGATTCTCCTAATGATTCGGTGCCGTGAACCAAAGCCAGAACTAACAAGCATGTGCAAACAGCAAGGCACAGGCAGAAGCAGTGGCAGAGTCTGGGAGGCCCCTTGTGTTGTGAGTGGACGGGGATTTGCTTTATGGGGTTGCTCTGTGGCTTCCATTAAGTAGGTACAGGGAGTGAGGCTTGGGCACTGCCTGGCGCGAGAACGAAAGGCTGGAAGGAGTGGGCAGGAAAGGAGCAACATTCTCCTAACTGTACAGTGGAGAATCGAAGCCAAAACTAACAGGCATGAGCAAAACAGCAAGGCAGAATCAGCAACTGGGGCAAGGTCTAGGAAACCTGCTACCTCAAAATGTTACCTTTACTGAGCAAAAACAGTGCTTTATTACAATGTAGGTAGCTGCAGAATGTGGGCCCTAGCTCAGCATCCACCCAGGGAAATCCACCAGGCCCAAACATGTTTGAAAACTAGACAACCAGGAGAGTCCAGCGGTTGTGTCTTAGATGGATCCCATGATGTGTCCTTATCCACAATGCCCTGCAAGCTTTACCTAAAATCTTGCATTTTCCTCATATTTCTGTGATTTAAACTTCTGGAATCTGCAGGGATCCAGATAATTCCTACCGTCTGCGTTCCTTCGCTTGACCTCATAAAAACGCGACCCCACTTGTGTGGCTCGGCCTAGTGCCCCTGAAAGAAACTGATCAAACCAGGTACAGTGGAAACCCTCTCAAAAGGCTCGCCTTGTCCATGATGCAATTCTTTTTCTGTCAAGGGAACAACACCCAGCAACACTACTGGGGTAGAGTTTTCCTCGGGACCAGTGTGGAAACTCTAGGTAGTAGGAATTTGTGTGAATTTCTGCAAGCTTTTAAGTGTCCAATTTATTGACTTTGCCTATGCATGTTCGTGGCTGAGTGAAATTGCATTGATTTATTGTTGCTAGTAACATCAATATATCCGGAACTCTCTGCTGGATCTTTTTCTTTTTTGTGTCTAAGACGGGTCTCCAACCAGTCAATCGCGAGCTAACTGTAGCTTACCGTCCCCCTGGTAGTAGCTTGCGCCCGGCATCTAATAATTAAGGCTTCATTCGGAGCGCCGGCATTTATTTATTAGCCCTTCATTGTCTTTTTAGGTTTTTTATCCTGTTATACCCGTTTGCCTGCCTTTAACCAAACCAGTTGCTCTGATTGGCTGAGCTTAGCTGAGGTGAGGCAGGTCGGAGAACATGATGTTCTTCCCGAAGTCTGGCAAAATCAGGAACCACACTACCAGCCTTTTTCACGCTGGCACCGTGCTTTTAAATCTGCCTTTTGATCCTGCACGGAGTGGAGCAGCAGATCGGTAAGTGAGCCCCTGGCCTCGTAGCCGCATATTCAGTTAAAGCGGCTCAGCGCATGCAAGGCTCTTTGATTTTAATGTTTGTTGCCACCGCACTTTACTGGATTTAAAGCATGGTTACTACAGATCTAAAGTGGCTCAGTACATGCAAGGTGCTTTGATTTTAATGTCGGCTGGCACCATACTTTATATCTGCCTTCAATAGTAAAGGTTGGTGTCTGCCAACTTTAAAATCAAAGGGCCTTGCGTGCACTGAGCCGCTTTATATCTCTAGTAGCCACGTTTTATATCTCTAGTAGCCATGTTTTATATCTGCAGTCAGTGAAACTGGCAGAGTACTCGCAAGGCCCTTTGATTTTAACGTTGGCTGCCTCCACGCGTGTAAAGTATGGTTACTAGAGATGTAAGGCAGCTGAGTGCATGCAGGTCATTGCAAGCGGCTCAGTGCAAGCATTACTAGATGTAAAGCGTGGCTACTAGAGATGAATGAAGCCACTTTCACTACCTACACTGCGCTTTTTATCTGCCTTCATGTAGTAGTCATTGAAAGTGCCTCCCTGCAGGCAAGGCCCTTTGATTTTAATGTCTGCTGCCACCGTGCTTTACTAAATGTTAAACGCGGTGTTCACTACCCTAGCGTCCAGGTTTAGGAATAGTGAGTGCACGAAAGCTGGGTCTGTCAAATCTCATTTATTTGTGAGATTGAAACGAGCAGGAGAAACTCTTCTAAATGCGCTGTTTGGCCTTGTGCAAGGGGCAGAAAAATTTTGTTTTTTTCTTTTGTAGAATTGGTTTATTAGTGGGGGGTGGGTGGGATTGTGCTTAGAAATAATTTTGAAAGTGCATTTTGTGGTACCAGGCTGAAGTTTCACACTTCTGGCACAGGTTGAAGGAATCGGCACCACATAAAAAGGGTGAAACCCAGTTGTGATACAGATGCTTGAATGACTACATGATGACAATCATAAGTCAGAACAACTATAGGATAAGATCCTGATGAGGAAGAGGCACTTATTCAGCGCATTTACCTATGCTGTCTATGGATTCTGTTGTGCTCCCTTTTAGTTGCCCACACCAGTTTTAATTTTGTGAGACCAAAAGGTAATTGGAGCTACAATAAGTATTTTGTTCAAACCACAGTATGGGCTCCAAAGAAATTGGGCAGCAAGTCAATGAAGCTGGGCGAGGGGAATCTCTCGTTAAAATGCGCAAGTTGTTTGGCCTTTAGAAGCTCAAGACTATTTTCAATGATCAGAAGTAGATCTCACTACAGAAACGTTTGGAAATCTTTGGCCTAAAATCTTATGAAAATACTGTCTAGTTTTATGATTTGGTGTCAGATTTCTTGTGTTGTGTGGATTTCTTCAATTGTTTTGGGGCTTTTTAAATGGTTAACGCCTATTTCTCTGTATAAACCTTGCCACAGCTACCCGGGGTTGAGCTGAGGGGTTTACAGACAAAACCTACTAGGCCCAAAGAGGTTGGTCAGTGTATTACATGGTGATGTCCCACAACCACACTGCATAATACACCCAGTTCGAAGCATGTGCACTGTAGTTACACATGCTTTGCATACTCCTGCCATCTAGTGTTGGGTCTGAATGTTTGCAAATTGTTTTTCTTCGAGGAAGCCTTTCCCAGTGACGCGGTAAGGTGATTTCTTTTGGTGATAGTGTGCATCGGCATCGACTCCATTGTTTTCTTTCCACCATCGAGTTTGGATTTGTATTGCTGCACTCCAGGTCAAAACAGTCCTTCGGGTTCCCCTCGGTGCGCAATCCACTGTACCCTTAAAAATATTGTTATGTACATGTTTCCCTATTCTCCGCGTATCGATTCGATCAGAAAACTCCATCTTCAGTCGAAAGTATCGTGGGTGGCCTTCGGGCCTAACGTGTCGGTCCAACCTTCTGCCGATTAAAATTCTGTCCTCTGTGCCACTCCAAGTACCCTCCCACGAACTACATAAAGTCTGCAGCTTGTGCCCCTCACCGGAGCACAAGGAAGAAAAGTGTGAGGTTCATCTGTCATTCCGATCGAAAAAGACTCTTCAGGATCGTCAGGCTCGACGATGAGAAATGCAGCAACAAAGCATCCAACATACTCCGGATATCTTCGGAGAAGAATCCGAACAGGAAGAAATGACCTCCTCAGAAGGAGAGGGTGGCTTTCTCTGTCCCAGAATCAGATTCTGAGGTGGAAATCTAACTTGAGTCCGAGGACGTTCCACTGGGACAGGGTGCTGTGAGTACTACAGCACCTTTACCCCATAAACTCTCTTCCACCAAACATACAGCTTTGGCACCACCTCTGCCTTTGGGACTTGGTCAGTACCGAGACTGTGTTTCCGACGCCCCTCCCTCTGGCCCGGCACACAAACAAACCGGCTCGAGATTGTGTTGAGAGAGATAGTCTTCAGATCCGAAACCTTCTGCTCTGAAACACAAGTCCAATTCAGAGAAGAAACATTCCGTTTCGAAGGACAAAAAGGTCCTCTTCGGGTCCGAAATTGAAAGATCTTCTAAAGCCCCCGGTTCCAATCCTGGACGTTATGAAAGAAAGATTAGACCCTAAATGGAAGAAGCTATACATTAATCCAGATAATGGACACATTTTAGCTAAAACACCTTCCAAAAAGAAAGTCCGTTCAGAGGACACTGGTTATAAGATTCCTCTCAAGAAGGAGGACATGGCTACATGTCCTATTCACCCTACTTTGCCACCACCTCCACCATCTTCACCATTACCACAACTGCCAGGCTCAGATCCACTACACATAACACCTCAGGAGTCTCCTCATACAAAGCCTGATTTAGGGGGATAATGAGGACTACGCCGACAATGGTCATTTACCAGCAGATCCCGAAGATGACTATAATATTGATCCAACCTTGGATAATGATCCAAATGTATACCCTGCAAAGCCATCACCTGCAGATTATAATCTATTTTATTGAGAGCTAATTTCAAGGGCAGTATCTTATCATAGAGTTACATTACACAAAGGGTCTTTGGATGAAGACTTTTTATTCGAGACACTAGTGTCTTCACATGGGACTAGTCAGAGTATACCCATGGTAAAAAGAATGATGAGATATGCAGATGAGCTATTGAAGGACCCTTTTGTGCCCACATTTTAACACCTAGGGTTGACAAAAAATACATTCTCCCACAATCTGATCCTATTTTTTTTGAAAGGACAGCTACTGTTAAACTCACTAGTAGTCTCTAATGCTCGTAAGAGAGCAAACTCACAGACCTCTGCAGATGCACCTCCCCCGGACAAAGTCTAAATTGTTCTACGCATCTGGTAAAAATTGGCTGCTCAAGTCGCTAACCACTGGCGCATTGCCACGGGCAGGGCCTACTAGCTAGGTATGACCGGGCACACTGGGACAAGATGGATGGCCTACTTCAATACCTCCAAGAAGAGCAAAAAAAGAAAGCACAAGAGTTGGTTCAAGAAGGCAGACTCCTATCTAATTCCTTCATTAGAGGTGCTTTAAATGCTGCTGACACTGCAACAAGGGGAGTTACCACCAGCATTCTCCTATGTCGTCATGCTTGGCTTAGAATCTCAGGTTTAAAACCTAAGGTCCAGCAGTCTATTTTAAATGCCCCTTTTGACAAGCAACATCTACTCGGACCTCATATAGTGAGGCCTTAGAAAAAATGAAGGAAGACACAGACCCGGTGAAATCCATGGGTGCGCTTCAGTCCCCATCAAACAGAGGCTCCTTTTGCTGCTCATTTTATAGGAGAGGGTCCAAAAGTCCATCCTCAGACCCTAATGCTTCCTCATATAAGTCAAACACACAACCCTCTTCCTCTAAAGGCTTCTATAGAGGATGGTGCAGAGGAAACCATTTTAAAGGTTGGGATAAGAGCATGCCAACGCTTAACTCCCCTTCCCCAAGTAAACAGGACTTGCCTATACTCCCCGCCCCCTCGAATCATTTAACACCTGTCGGGGGAAGACTTCAACAAGTTCTCCCCATTTGGCAATCCATAACAGTAGACATTATCCAACATGGTTATTGCCTGGCACTCACCAGCAATCCTCCCAATATGCCACCTCACACTCACAAACTCTCATCAGAGTTCCTGCACCTTCTCAAACAAGAGTTACAGGCTCTTTTAACAAATGAGCTATAGAACCAGTTCCTTTACAGTCCAAGCTTCAGGAGTTTAATCTCTGTTCTTTCTAATGCCCAAAAAGGACGGCTCCTTAAGACCAATTTTAGACTTAAGGACGTTAAATCTGTACATATGGTCAGAACACTTCCACATTGTCACGCTTCAACAAGTCTTCCACTTCTACAGCAAAGGGATTTTATGTCCACACTGGACTTAAAAGACGCATACCCTCACATTCCGGTTCACACAGCACATCCCATCCCAAATATCAGAGATTTGTGATAGCAGGAAAACACTATCAGTTCAAAGTACTCCCATTCGGAGGAACTACTGCAGATTAGTCTTCCCATACCTGGACGACTACAGTAGACCTACTCAACTATTTGGGTTTCACGTTCAATGTGCAGACGTCTGAACTTCAGCCTTCGCAGATGCAGTTCTATCTGGGAGCGACTCTAAACACTTACACATCTCTAGCCTCTCCCAATGCAGCTAGTATTTGAAATATTTAAACTCTGCTACTACAGTTTCAAACCAATCCATACTTAGCATCTCAGGGTCAATTAACAGATTTAGGGGCCAGATGTAGGAGGCCAAATACTGCTCGATAACGGCCGATTTCGGCCGTTACCGACCGGTATTTGGAGTTTCAGATGTAGGGGGCCTTAAATTTACTGATTCGGTATATTTACAGATTCGGTGAACATACCGATTTTGTAAATTACCGAATCGGTAAATTTACCGAATCGCAAATTGTTATGTAGGTGGCAGTGAAAACAGTGCCACCGGCCCTTAAGAATTCGTTATTTACCATGACATACTATGTCATGGTAAATAACGAATTCCTGTGTACATGCCATGTGGCACACATACACGCCCTTAGGGCATGTATGTGTGCCACATGGCACACAAGCCAGAATCAGGGGTGCAACAGGGTGTCAAAGTGACACCCTGTCCCCCTTTCAAAATCAGTAATCTTGTCGAATCGGTATTTACCGTTTCGGTAATTGACATTGATTCCTATGGGCCTCAATGCCCATAGAAATCAATGGCAATTACCGAATCGGTAAATACCAATTCGGTAATTACAGAATCATACAGATTCGGTAAAAATTACAAAAAATTTTCCTACATCTGATTTAACGATTCTAGAATACCGAATCTGTAAAATTCGGTATTCTAGAGTCGGTAAATCAGATTGACCTACATCGGGCCCTTAGTGTTGGTAGACCGCCGTACCCATCGCTCTCTGTAGTGGTGGAACACACAAAGGCGGCCCCTTATCAACCCTGTTCCACAAATCGTGCAATCTCTCCCAGGTTGGGTGTATCCATCTCCACAATTTGACAATTCAAGGTCTATGGGACGACAAGTACAAGAGTCTTCACATCAACTATCTAGAGTTTCTATTGGGTATCTAGCACTGAAAGCTTTTCAGTCTCCCCTCCTATGGAAAGTTGTCCTAGTCTGCATGGTCAATACAACAGCTATTGTCAAAAACAGGGAGGGACACACTCTCTGCAACTGTCACACACCTCAGACCCTTTGGCGTTGGGCAATCTATCACAAAATTCATCTTCTTGCAGAACACCTCCCAGGAGTGAATCAAATTGCTGACCTTCCCAGCAGTAGGCAGCAACAAATACACGAGTGGGAACTTTATCCCCTAGTTCTCCTTCCATACTTTCAAGAATGGGGATTCCTGCAAATAGATCTGTTCGCCACAGTGGACAACTCAAAATGCCCAAACTTCGCCTCCAGGTTCCCAACCTTCTATCCAAAGGCAATGTCTTATTGATGAATTGGTCAAGGATATTTGACTACGCTTTTCCGCCTCTCCCTTTCCTTCCATTTCTGGTTCGAAGGCTCATGCAAATATTCCTCACACTGATTCTAGTGGCCCCCAATTGGGCCCATCAACCGTGGTTCATACCACTCTTGGAACTATCTGTAGTCCCACATCAAACGCATCATCTCAATTCCAGACTTCTCACTCAGAACCATAGAGAAGTCAGACACCCAAACCCCAAAGAGCTCAATCTAGCGATTTTGCTCCTGAAGTCATAGAGTTTGGATACTTAAACTTGCTGCCCGAGTGTATGAGTATTCTTAAAGAAGCAAGAAAGCCTACCACCAGAGCATGTTATGCAGCAAAAAGGAAAAGATGTGTTGTATATTGTAACAACAAAAATATTGATCCACTAGTTGCCTCTATCCAAAATATTATTTGTTACCTTTTGCATCTACAGCGTGCTGATCTGGCCTACACTTCCATTTGATTGGATCTTGCGGCAGTAGCCGCATATTTGCAAAACAGATGACCTCTACCTTTGTTCCAGGTTCCAGTAATTAAAGCATTTATGGAGGGCCTTAAGTGTAATACCACCCAGGGTACCTCCTGCGCCAGTGTAGAATCTGAACACTGTGCTTACAAGACTCATGGGTCCACCCTTTGAGCCACTACACAACTGTCTGTTACAGTTTCCCTCATGGAAAGTTGCCTTCCCCATTGCTATCACTTCATTGAGGAGAGTTGGTGAGCTACAAACTTTAACCTTGAAAGAACCCTTCTTTCAGCTTCATAAAGATAGATTAGACCTTTGCACCAACCCAAAATTCCTTCCCAAGGTGGTTTCTGCTTTTCAGATCAACCCATCAGTGAGTTCCCTCAGCCTGATTTGGTAGCAGAAAAAGCTGTTAACACACTTGATGTCAGAAGAGCATTATTGTACTATATTGAAAGAACAAACGTTTTTTGTAAAACAAAACAGCTGTTTGTTGTGTTTGCTACACCTCACAAAGGCAATCCTATCTCTAAATCTGGTATTTCAAGATGTATTGTTAAACGAATTCAAACTTGCTAAGCATAAGCTAGAAGAGCTTTATCTATACCTCCTAGAGCACATTCCACTCGTAAAATAGGAGCATCTATGGCCTTCTTGGGTATCATCCCTATACCTGACATTGTAAGGCAGCAACATGGTCCACACCACACTATTGTGTGGATGTTAGAACGTCAACGAAGCCAATGTAGGCCAAGCAGTGCTAAAGAGACTTTTTCAAACAACTGCAACATCTAAGGGTTATCCACCGCTTAGGGATAACACTGCTATATAGTCTATGCAAAGAATGTGTATCTCCAGCACACATGCCTCCAAGGATTGTTTTTCACACAAGAAGCATCTGTTCTTGGCATGGAGAGCTGTAGATTCACATGCGCCCTCCCACCTCCCGGGCCACCTGTAGTTGTTGCAGGTTTCATTATTTACATTACATACGCATGGACACCTCTGTACTACACTTACTTACGCCATTCTCACCCTCTTGCGGGAAAACAATATAATAATGGAGTCTGCCCATGCGCAGGATCCCCGAAAGGAGGTGTTTCCTTACCTCGTGACTGGGAAAGACTTCTTTGGAGGAAAAACAACTTGCAAACATCCGGACCCAACACTAGATGGTAGGAGTATGCAAAATGTGAATCTACAGCTCTCCATGCCAAGAACAGATGCTTACTGGGTAAGTAACATAATTCTTTCCTCACTCTAATATGATTAGTATGTATTACTAATACATAGAATTTCTAGAAGGTTAGTGACTGCGGGTCTTAATCCCTGTTACCTTTCAGGAAAGAATATTGCAATAAAAACTCCAGTGTTTGCAAGAGCGCTTCAGTTTGTTAATGCTTGTAGTGTTTAAGAAGCTCCTTAACTGAGTTTTGTTTAATATTTATTTTAACAATTTTCAACAAGTTCCCTGACCAAACCTTTTAAGACCCCAATGGATCAGGTTAACAAGGAGCTTTGCACTCGGCATATTGGACAGGAGATGCATGACTTTAGCGCTGACTCCAATCAAAGGTTGCTATGTGACGGGTGAACTTTCTAGGTGACCTGCGGGCAGTGCACTTATCCACAGATTTTGACAGAGATAGCAGGCTTGCTATCAAGATAGAACGATCCAGGCTTATTTTTCTGAAAACAGGTATGTGAAAGCGAACCATCTTTAAAACACAGAATTGGGCAGTTAATGTAATAATCTGCTAAAAAATAGCATAGCACGTAGAGATGAGAAAGAGGGTGTTGGAACTGTAAAATACAATAACAATGTTAGAATTTTTCCTGTTTTCATTACTTATTAAATGCTTCACCATATGTCTTTTTCTGAGTTGTCACACGACATATGCACGAAGTTAGGATTTTAAAATTTACATTTAAATGCATAGGCTGTTTCCTAATACTGTATATTGCGGACATACACAACAGCTTCAGCACTCAACCGACGCTCGCCACGACCGAACCACCGCCCCCCACAACCACCCTCCGCGCCTGGACCCCGATCAGCACCGAAGACACCGTCCGCAAGATGAACTCGATCCACTCCGGATCTCCTACTGACCCCTGCCCTCACCACGTCTTCAACAAGGCCGACGCTGTCATCGAACCCCACCTGCGGGACATCATCAACACCTCCTTCGACACCGCTACCTTCCCGGAGAGCTGGAAGCACGCTGAACTCAGCGCTCTACTAAAAAAGCCATCAGCCGACCCCACCGACCTCAAGAACTACCGCCCCATCTCGCTGCTCCCGTTTCCTGCAAAAGTCATCGAGAAGACCGTCAACAAGCAGCTGGCCGCCTTCCTCGAGACGAACGGATCCCTCGACATCTCGCAGTCTGGCTTCCGGGCCAACCACAGCACCGAGACCGCCCTGATCGCAGCCACCGATGACATCCGAGCACTGCTTGTCAACGGAGAAACAGCAGCCCTCATCCTCCTAGACCTCTCCGCGGCCTTCGACACCGTCTGCCACCGAACACTAGTGGAGCGACTCAGCAACGTCGGAATTAAAGAGAAGGCACTGGAGTGGATCATCTCCTTCCTCGCCAGAAGGACACAGAAAGTCCGCCTCCCCCCGTTCAGATCTGAAGCCACCGAAGTCATCTGCGGCGTCCCTCAAGGCTCCTCGCTCAGTCCAACCCTCTTCAACGTCTACATGAGCCCCCTCGCAGACATCGCACGCCAGCACAACCTCAACATCATCTCCTACGCCGACGACACCCAGCTGATTCTCTCCCTCACCAACGACCCCGCCACCGCCAGAGCCAACCTTCACGAAGGGATGAAAGAGGTAGCCGAATGGATGAAGAATAGCCGCCTGAAGCTGAACTCGGACAAGACGGAAGTCCTCATCCTGGGAGCCTCACCCTCCGCCTGGGACGACTCCTGGTGGCCCCCCGCCCTAGGCAGCGCACCCAAACCAACAGACCACGCATGCAACCTGGGCTTCATCCTGGACTCCTCCCTCTCCATGACCAGACAAGTCAACGCCGTCTCCTCGTCGTGCTTCAACATCCTACGCATGCTACGCAAGATCTTCTGGTGGATCCCCACCGAGACCAGGAAGACGGTCACCCAGGCCCTCGTCACCAGCCGTCTGGACTATGGCAACTCCCTCTACGCCGGAACCACCGCCAAACTCCAGAAGAGACTCCAGCGGATCCAGAACGCCTCAGCGCGACTCATCCTGGACATCCCCCGTCGCAGCCACATCTCCGGACACCTGAGAGACCTGCACTGGCTCCCGGTCAACAAGAGAATCACCTTCCGACTCCTCACCCACTCACACAAAGCCCTACACAACCAGGGCCCAGGATACCTCAGCAGCCGCCTCAACTTCTACGCTCCCAAACGCCAGCTTCGATCGACCAGCCACGCCCTCGCCGCCGTCTCCCGCATCCGAAGAGCCACCACAGGGGGACGGTCCTTCTCCTACCTCGCCGCCAAGACATGGAACTCCCTCCCGAACCACCTCCGCCTGACCCAGGACCACCTCGCCTTCAGGAAGCAACTCAAGACCTGGCTGTTCGAGCAGTAGCGGACCCCCCCCCCCTAGCGCCTTGAGACCCTCTGGGTGAGTAGTGCGCTATATAAATGCATTGATTGATTGATTGATTGATTGATTGATTGATTCACCTCCAAAAAAAGGGTTGGATGTCCACTAACGGTGCCTAACACATCTTATAGGACTGATCTTTACCAAAAACACTTCATACGCAAACATTGCTCAGTGGGTTTGAAACTGGTTACAGTCCAACTAGATTTATGATTCGGGTTGGTACATTGACAGCATCCTTACTGCTAGAGGGTCAGAAACCAAACCCTGCAACACCAGGAGATCATAGATATTTTATCATTTCTTTGCTCCTTTTCATCCATATGAGTACAAGAGGCTACACCGCTAGCTCCCAAAAGAGCCTTGAGTTTCTTTGTTGCTCATACCAAAGAACACTGGGTGGGCGTTCAGCTATTTGTGGGGTTTGCAGGAGCAGAGCGGGATTAAGGCATGCAGAAAATAACAATCTCTGGATGGATAGTTCTCTTCATAAAGATTTACAATGAACTTGTTAAGAAGTAACATCCAACGGGGCATAAGGACTCATTCCGCCAGGGCCAAGGTTTCCACCTCTGCATTGGTGTGTGGCGTTCCTGTCTTTCATATGTCAGGCTGCTAAGTGGGTGCTACTGCACATGTTCATGATTCCTCACTGCCTTTCCACCTCCCTTTTTACCACCTAAAAAGATCCCAAATTTGAGATCTATACACTATTTATTCTGATCTTTATTGGCTCCGCAATACAACAGTGAAGACAGAGTTGAGAAAAAAGTTGATGGGAGTGCTCTGTGGTGGTCGCTGTATGTGCTTTGCCTTCATTTCTGGGATGGTACCTTATTAACATGGAGCTGAATGATGCCTGTTAACGATGTGATGGGGGATTTCTGAGAAATATCTCCAGATTCAGTCTTGCACCTAGGGGTATTTACAAGGCAAGGAATCCTCTGTGAGATAGAGTAGCCACCAGAAAGATTGTTACCAAAGATAATAAACTTGTTATCTCAGATGTGGAAATGTGTCAAATGACTCCTGATAATGTTCCCTTAATTCCACAGTGCGCAATATTTGTTGCTGTCTAAAGTGTACATGCACATTTTCTGTCTCTCAAACAGCTTTGGTGGTCTGTCAAAGCACCTATAATGTGTGCAAAACCAATGCATAGAGTGGGCTTACATTTTTTGGAAGTCTCATTTCATTGCTTCTTATTAAATGGCTTTTCTTTCTCTTGGGTTTTCTTTCCCACTGAAGAGTTTTTTACCCAGCCTTTAGATTGGATTATTTTTATTGTTCCATAGCAGTAACTAATTTATTCTTTTTCTCTCAAACTTCATGGGAGTGCTTGTATTTTCTTGCTCTCAACCCTGTATGCTGCTTCCTTGCTCATATAATTACCTTCCCCTCCCCCACTACCCCATCTGCTCTCCATACTGTTCCAGCATCTCATTTGTTGCTACTCTTGTCCTGCTTAATCACTCTCAGCTTTTCCCCCTCCCTCCAGCTGCCTCTTTCTACTCACGGTTACTCCCCGTTGCTCTGTTGCATCAAATTGCTCGGATTCCCCTGTACCTAATCTCCATTCTCCACCACCACCACCACCACCCCCCCACACACACACACACAACCAACATTGTTTCTCCTTCACAACACTATTGAAGGATGTATAGGATAGAGACTACTAGCTGCAGATTCCTTCACGTAGAATTATCCCCAGGCATGAGACTGGCACCGGAAACTTTTTGCCACAGCATCCCTGCGCGCCGGGGGCGGGGCGACATCAACTGAATCCGCCTAGGCGGCGTCCACGTACGTGACGTCAGCGAGGTCACATAAGACCCGCCCCTGCGCGCCTACGTCAGTTTTTTCCTTTTCCGCTTGCAGTGCGGATCCGATCCTTGCTGCGGGCCTGTTTAGGGCCCCCTTTTCTACCATTTCTTTTGGGGGGAACAGTGTGCAAATGCCTTCGGGCTTCAAATTTTGTGGGCATCTCATGTCGGCGACGGACCCGCACCTCATTTGTATGTGGTGTGTGGGAGGGGATCACGGCACCACTGATCGTGCGGCGTGCCAACAACTGTAGCTGAAGTCACGGCGGGAGCGCCAGATGAAACTTCTATCTGCTCGTCTCTCCAGGTCTGTCCTTCCCTTGGCCCGCTTTGGCGGACAGCTTCAAGTACTGCCGAGGTTGTCGTCCTCGCCCTTCTCCGGTGTCCTGTGAGCACCGCTCCCCAGTAGGTGTGTCGCAGTTTGTCCCCGGGAATGGTTTCCGGCCTGCCGGGGGCGTGGTCTCTCCGGGGGTGATGCAGCCCCGCATGTCGTCCTATCCACCGTTTCCCGGTGTTGGGGCGTCGAGAGTCCAAATGGAGACATACGCGGTGCTTTTGCAGGCCTCGCTTGCGTCTCCTCCTCCTTCCCCTCCTGGGGAATCAGCTGATCCCTAGCCCTGCACAGGATCCTCCGCGGCGCCGCCGGCAGGTCCGGCCGCCGCGCCGTCTGGCTCGGTTCCAGGCTTGGAGGATGTGGTGCTGTTGGGGTGCTGCTCCTCCGGAGCACCTCCTTCAGGCCACCGCGTCTCTGCCTCGCCGCAAACTCCTGCAAGAGTCCCTGTGGTGTCGCAGGAGGTCGCCGGGGCTCTGGTCGCATCCCCGAGACTCTCCCAGTCCTTTGACAAGGTAGTCCTGTCTAAGGCTGAGGTGACGCCGCTACGGCACCGGCAGAAGCTGGACCGTGCAGAGCCACAGGGGTCGATGGACCCTCCTCGTCCCGCTCTGGTTCGAGGTCGGGGAGGACCCCTCGTCCCTCTCCGGGCCCCTCTCGTCCCTCCCCACAGGCGGTTGCCTGTCTCGTTCCCCCATGCAGGTGGATGCCTCGGCGGGGGTCGGTTCGACGTCATTCCGGCGCCGTCCTGGGGCCGGTGCGGCTCCAGCCCCACTCCGGTCTGGTCTCCGGTGCGGGGTGACTTGGAGGAGCCTTATCCAGTGACGCTGGTTGGTGCGGACGTTCTGCCTCAGGCAGCGGACTCTACGACTCCGCGCAGGGGTCGAACCGCAGATTCTCCAAAGGCAGGCTGTATATGGGTGTCGTCCTCACCGGAGACGGGTCGCCGTGTGGTGTTTTTTTCACCGGCGTCTAAGGGCGGATCCCCGCCCTTTCTAAGGCAGATGTGTTCGTCCGAAGAGCGACAAGTCACTCATTCTTGCGCTCCTTCGGACTTCCCAGACTTCCCAGTCTGGCCCTTGCCCGTCCCGCTTGGCATCGATGACGGTCACCTTCGTTTGCAGCCGTCGCCCACGAAGAGTAAGGCCTACGCTCACGCAGTGTCCCGGGTTTGGGCATCCTGCGTATGGGTGATCCAGGGGCTCACTTTCCGGTGGACCATCTTTTGAAGGTCCTCCACCAGGGCTCTGGTGGGAGGGAAACCTTACTTCCCTTTGAAGGTTCACTCCTTTCTTCCTTGACAGGGGCTTGGAAGCGTCCTGCCTCAGGGGACCCGGTGCCTCAACATCTTTTGCACCGGCACCTTCCGGCGCCGCGTGACTCGGCATGTCTTTCCCTGCACCTCTCGGCCCGCAGCCCACTTTTGCGGACTGCTTTTCCCTCCCTGCCGCCACTGTTGACCCCGCCGTCCCGAGAGGCCCTCTAACTGGACTCTTGGGGGCGCAACATGTTCACCTCATCCAGCGTTGCCCTGCGGGCCCTCAACACCATGTGTGTGCTGGCTAGGGCCTCCTCCTGTTTGTGGGACTCGGCTGAGTCTCTGGGATCCACGACATCCCAGGAGTCTAGTAAGGTGGACTTGCGGCATCATCTTTTGGATAAATGGGAGCTTGCTGCGTTTATTGTCTGCTCTACTCTGGACACTTCTGAGGTGCTCGGCCGGGACTTGGCTTCCTCAGTCACTCTCCATCACCATGCTTGGCTTCGGGATGGAGTATTCCCTGAGAATATTCGGGAGCGACTCATCGACCTTACTTTTCATGGCAGCCTGTTGTTCCATGCCCCGGCCGACTCCGCGATCCAGAGGCTCTTGGCAGGGCTCCGTCCTCCTCTGCCTTATCCTCCTCCTCCTCCTCCTGCTCCTCCTTCGTCCCCTCCTGACTCCTGAGTTGGGTTAATTCTGGGCCTTCTTAGGCCGGTGGTTCTGGCGGTGGAGTGTATTTTCTAGCCGCTGCGTCCTTCTTGGGACTTTTGGCTTTGTTGGGCGCTGGACGGCCCTTTTGTTGATTGTGTGTGCGTTCTGCCGGAGTTGTTGCGCAGACTTGGCCCTGAGATTAGGCCTTCTGCTTTGCTTTGGCTGCTTGTCAAACCTTCTGAGGGGGTGTTTTTTCCCGTGGCTCTTTTGTTTTCTCCTCTGTTGCGGAAGTTCTTCCAAAGAGCGTTCCCATTTCTTGGGACTTACTGTTTCATAGGTGGGGTTGTGCTGGTTGTCATATGGCTTGCGCTCTGCTAGGGGGTTCTGGTCGCCTTTGGGTGCTCTAGGCTTCTTCTGCTTTTCCTGTCTTGGCATTGGGCGGAAGCTATGTTGCCTTGCGGGGGAGTGGGGTGCTTCGGCCTCTCCGGCCTTGCTCTTGGTTCCTCTGCTGTGAGTGTGCGAGCCTCTTCAGCCTTCTTTTTCATCCCACATCCCCTTGGGGTCAGTGGGGTTCTGCTTGTGGGGATTCCCTTGCCTGGCAGGAGGAGGTTCTACCTGGTCCACAGTTCTGGTCCCCTGTGGGGACCTCTGTTCTGTATTGGCTGGTGGGGTCCTTTCGCAGACCCTCCCTCCCAGAAGGTATTGCTAGGGTATCTATTCTACATGAAGGAATCTGCGGCTAGTAGTCTCTATCAGATGTACGAGTTACTTATCTTCGGTAACTATGTATCTGGTAGAGACGATTCTAGCTGCAGATTTCTTCACGGCCTGCCCTTCCTCCTCTATTCTGCAAGGACCCTTGGGTTGGTCTTCGGTACTCGCCTCCCGGTATGGCGTCTCCTGTGAGTGCCTTCTTGTTCTTGACGGGTGGCTCAGTCTGGAGGCGGTTCATTCCTCCTTGGTTCTTGGAGGACGGTATTCCGGTGCCCTGCTGCTCTGGCTCCTCCAGGTTTAGGGGGGATTGCTTTCTATCCCGGTCCTCCCTCCCTCCCTTCCATTGCTATTCTCCGCTTAAGGGTCAGCTGGCCATGTCCTGCCCTTGTTCCTTGTGGGTGGTTGCCCTCTATGTTGGGATGACTTGGATGTTTGTTGTCCCTGTCTGTCTTGGGACTGGTCCCTTTCCTGAGATAGGGGTTGTAGGCTTACTACGTGTGCCATGACTTTTACGCATGTCTTGCCTCCAGGGCACAAGGATGGGAGGTTGTTTGTGTGCTGGCAGGGTGACTGCGCAGGGTTCTGCTGTTTCCAGATCCAGTCTCACGCCTGGGGATAATTCTACGTGAAGGAATCTGCAGCTAGAATAGTCTCTACCAGATACATCGTTTCTGAAGGTAAGTAACTCGTACTTTAGAGGCAGCTACACTATGGAGGCAGATGGGATTGGAGAAAGTGGATGCTGCTTCTCATTCTCATTGTATGTGCAAGACTATGGTGTAGAGAAGGCTTCTTCCATGGATGCGCTGGCCTTGATTTTCTGGGGGCTTCTCAGGCACAACTTATCAGTGTGCCTTTTCGTGGTCAGCATTTTATTTGTGGAGAAAATGTATCATTCTTTAGAAGATTTAAGTAGAGCAGGCCTACGGCTCCAGTTTGGAATCACCAAATTGCTGTTTTCACCTACAGTATGGGGCTTTTTGTCAGTACAAGCACCAGTTAAGCGACTTCTGACCCTGCTCGCAGGCAGGTCGCTCCCCACGCTGCTGCACGGCTCTACCTGCATTGTTTTTGCCTAACCTTGTATTTTTCCCCTGTGCCTAACTTGCTTTCTTGCCCAGACTTGTTTTAATTCCTCTGTGCCTGTACTTGTTTTCTTGCCTAAACTTGTTTTTCCTTCCTGTGCCCAGTTCTCCCGTGGCCCGCCTGTTTTTCCAGCCGCTGCATCCCTGCGGCTCGCCCCCTGCAATCGCATTCGCCGCCCCACTCCCGCCTCCCAGCTTCTCCTCCCTCCCACATCCCCTCATATGGAGGCCGCTCAGCGAAGCGACCGGCGCCAGGACCCCTGGACCCCGCGAACTCTACGACGCCTAACACCGCTACAATGCCAGAACCCTCCACGCACTCAACACCGGACGATCACACGCCTGCTTCCTGGCCGCCCGAAACGCACCCACAGAGCTTTCACCTGCCTGAACTGCAGCTTCACAAGCATCCGCCCCACCATGCTGCCGACCAGGAAAGAACCCAATCTCCTCAGATGCATCCTTCTCAACACCCGCTCCGCCCGCAAACACGCAGTTGAACTCTGGGACCTACTCGACTCAACCTCCCCAGACGTCGCCTTCCTGACGGAGACCTGGCTGAACCCCGCCTTGGCACCCGACATAGCCATAGCTGTCCCGGAAGGCTACAAGATCACCCGCAAGGCCCGCACCAACGGAGCAGGAGGAGGAATCTCCATCGTCCACAGGAACACTCTGAGTCTCGACCAACACCGACGACAACTTCAGCAGCGCCGAACACCTGCACTTCAAGATCCACCCCAACACCACCCTCAGAGGAACCATCATCTACAGACCCCCCGGACCCCGACCACAATTCAGCGACTCCATCGCAGACTTGGTCAGCACACACGCCCTCACCCCCACGGACTACATCCTCCTTGGGTACCTGAACTTCCACCTCAAGAACAACAACACCATCTCCACCCCCCTGATCGACAACCTAGCCAACCTCAGACTCAGACAATTTGTCACAACACCCACCCACTCCGCTGGTCACACGCTTAACCCCATCTTCTCCACAAGCCCCCCATCTCCTTCAACCACACCACGGAACTCCACTGGACCGACCATTGCTGCATCCACTTCACCTTCTAGAAACCCACCACGCACCACCACACCCAACTGATGCTTCGTTGCTGCTGGAGCAAAGTCACCGAAGACCAGCTAACTACGACCCTCGCCCAGAGCCCACCCGCCGACCCCAACACCACCGCCCGCAACCTCAGACAGTGGATCAACGACTGCGCCAACACCCTCACCCCGATCAAGAAACCCTCCAACAGTCACACTAACAAGAAAGCCAGCTGGTTCACTAAAGACCTCCGGGCCTCCAAGCAAACCTGCCGAAAGCTTGAGAAGATCTGGCTCCGTGAACGAACACCGGACAGCCACCCAGCTCATCAGATCCGCCTAAAGGGCCTTCTTCAAAGACCGCCTAGACAACAATGCGCACAACATCAAAGAGCACTACAACATCGTGAAGGAACTCTCCAACCCCAGCTCCAACACCAACTACGTCCCACCCTCGCAAGACCTATACGACTCGCTGGCCACCTTCTTCCACCGCAAGATCGCAGACATCCACAACAGCTTCAACACCACAACCGCCCTGACAACCACTGAGACCTCCGCCCCCACGACCACCATCCGCACCAACCACCTGCTCTCCTGGCCCCACATCCATAACGACGACACCATCAAGATCATAAACACCATCCACTCCGGATCGCCATCAGACCCATGCCCACACCACATCTTCAACAAAGCCAGCACCGCCATCGCACCGCATCTCCGGAAAGTCCTCAACACCTCCTTCGAGACAGCAACCATCCTGGAGAGCTGGAAGCACGCTGAGATCAGCGCCTTACTCAAGAAACCCAAGGCAGACCCCAAGGACCTCAAAAACCTCCGGCCCATCTCCCTGCTCCCGTTCCCGGCAAAGGTCATCGAGAAGACAGTCAACGAACAACTGACCCGCTATCTCGAGTAGAACAACATCCTGGACCCTTCCCAGTCCGGGTTCCGCAGCAACCACCGCTCCGAGACTGGCCTCATCGCCACCACCAATGACATCAAGTCCCTGCCTGACAACGGAGAAACGGCGGCCCTCATCCTCCTGGACCTGTCAGCCGCCTTCGACATGGTTTGCCACCACACACTACGAACACGCCTCCACAATGCCGGGATCCAAGAGAAGGCCCTGGACTGGACCACCTCCTTCCTATCCGGCAGAACACAGAGCGTGTCTCCCCCCCCCCTCGCCTGTCCGCACAACCTCCACATCATCTCCAACGCCGATGACACCCAGCTGATCCTCTCTGTCACCAAGGATCCCCACACCACCAAAACCAACCTTCACGAAGGAATGGATGAGGAACAGCCGACTGAAGCTGAACTCTGACACGACAGAGGTCCTCATCCTTGGATCCACCCCTTCGGCCTGGGACGCCTCCTGGTGGCCGACCACACTGGGAACCGAACCAACACCCACCGGCCACGCACGCAACCTAGGGGTCATCCTCGACTCCACCCTCTCCATGACTAAACGGGTCAACACCGTCTCTTCCTCCAGCTTCAACAACCTCTGCATGCTCCACAGGGTCTACAAGTGGTACTCCACTGAAACGAGAAGAACTGTCACCCAGGCCCTCGTCAGCAGCAGGTTGGACTACGGAAACGCCCTCTACACAGGAGCCTCGGCCAAACTCCTGATACAGCTCCAACGCATCCAGAACGCCTCTGCACGCTGCGCCTGATCCTCGACATCCCGCACCGCAGCCACTTCACACCCCACCTGAGAGACCTGCACTAGCTCCCGGTCAACAAGAGGATAAACTTCAAGCTCCTCACCCACGCACACAAGGCACTCCAACACCGGACCAACGTACCTCAACAGACGACTCTGCTTCTACACCCCCACCCACCAGCTCCGCTCCGCCGACCTCGCCACAGTTCCCCGCTTCCGAAGAGCGACCTCGGGCAGCAGATATTTCTCCCACCTCGCCGCCAAGACCTGGAACACCTTCCCCATCCACCTACGGCAGACCCAAGATCTGCTGACTTTCAGAAAACTCCTCAAGATCTGGCTTTTCGAGCAGTAGTGGCATTCCCCACCCCAGCGCCTTGAAACCCTCACGGGTGAGTAGTGCGCTTTACAAATTATATTATTGATTGATTAAGTTAATCAAACAAGCGCAGAAACCTCAACAGCAGTTGTTTTGAGCAAGTTGAGACTGATCTTTGAAGAGGTAGACAACAAATGTTCATTTGTTCTGCTCTGTCAGTGCCAGCTACTTCAATACCTCTTTAAACTCTTGAAAATTGCTCAGCTTGTGTCACTGGTCGAGGTTTCTGTGCTTGGTTTTCACAAGATGTAGAAAGATTATTGCAGGCCAGTGGGTCCTGCAGGAGATAGAAGAATGCATGAATGAATTCTTTATTTGTGTGGTTAGTAAAAAACCATTAGATAAATGAATAAATATATATACACACAACATATTCGTAAAATCTCCTTTGCTATCTTTAGTTAAAACAATGAGAGTAATACCAGTCTTTTAGGCATGATGAATCAGAACTTCGGTGGTGGCCAAACTGAGAAGGCTCCCCCCAAGCTTTAAGAACCACCCGGGTGTTTGCCACAGTCGGCCTGTAGGGACTTATCCATCAATGCTGTTAGAGTAAAATGAATAAGTTTGGCAAAATTGGCCGTATGCTTTACAGTGTCCAACATATAAAGCTGTTGGACTGCATTGTTTGCTGTGCGCCTTCCCAGTTGGAAGAGAATGGGCTTAAGATGGATTCGGTGAGCTAGCCGCAAGGCAGGGCAGCAAAGTAGAATGTGAGCCAGAGACTCTCGTTTATAATTGCAGAGACGACACTGCGTGATGACCGCCTTACTTTCACAGTTAGATACAGTTCTTTTAAGGGGAGAGGATGTAGTCTGACTGCAAGAATCCTATGTAGGGCTAGTCTCCCCACAGGCTGCGTGAAATGTTGTTGAAGACCGGGTAGTTTTTGGAGGGAGCTTTGGGTCTCGGGTTAGCCTCTGGCTGCCAGAGCTTCAATATCCAACATGCGAGAATGTGATAGTACTTAACAGCCTTCATCGAGTTCTCTGACCGCCAGACTACATAACGCCTGTTTACAAGGAACCACCCTTAACTGGATCCAATCGTTCTACACCGGCAGAAGCCAAAGACTCAGACTGCTACCCTTCCTCTCCGAACCCATGTAAATCAACTGCGGAGAACCCCAGAAATCATTGCTCAGCCCAACCCTCTTCAACATCTACATGGCCCCCCTCTCCTCCATCGTCCGACAGCACGGCCTACGCATAGTATCCTACGCCGACGACACCCAGCTCATTCTCTCCCTCACCAAGGACCCCACCACCACCACCAGACTCAGCTTCCAGGAAGGAATGCAGGATGTTGCATCCTGGATGAGCAACAGCTGCCTGAAGCTTAACACGGAGAAGACAGAAGTCCTCGTCCTCGGAACCACCCCGTAAGCATGGAACAACATCTGGTGGCCCACCGCTCTCACGCCAGAAACCTCTGCATCATACTATAGACGATACAGAACACTGCAGCCAACTCATCTTCGGCATCCCTCGACACGAACACATCAGCCATCACCTGCGGAACCTCCACTGGCTCCCTGGCGAGAAGAGTCACATTCAAGATACTCACCCACGCCTACAAATGCCTCCACAATACCGGACCCCAATACCTCAACGAGAGAATCACCTACCATGTACCCAAAAGAAACCTCCGATACACCAAACTCACCCTTGCTGAAACCCCAACCATCCGAAGAGCCAGGACAGGGAGAAGGGCCTTCTCCTACATCGTGGCCAAGGCCTGGAACAAGCTCCCGATTGACATCAGACGCACCCCCTCCCTGAACACCTCCAGGAAGGCACTCAAGACCTGGCTGTTAGACTGAATGGAATTGTCCCCCCCCCCCCCCCCCCCCCCCCCAAGCGCCTTGAGGTCCTCACGGGTGAGTAGTGCGCCTACAATTCCCCTGATTGAAGGCTGCAACATCTTCCTTGCTGGCAGATGACATTCTGCTTACAGAATCCACCAATTTTGGTTTTACCTTTAAGCTAGTGGAGGAAACAAAAGTATTGCATTTTGGTCTCACAAAATGTGCATTTATTGCCTCTGTCACCCACTGAATGCAGCTCTTTCAACAGAGACCTCTCTCTCTCTCTCTGGTCATACTCAGGGTGCTGCCATAAATTAGCACATCGACCTGATCATGCCTAAGCCCTGGAATGCCTCCCAACATCTTGTTCGTGATCCGTTGGAAAACCGGGGAGGCTGACGGTAGTCGAAAAAGCATTCTGGATAAGATCAGCCATCACACAATTGTTTAAGGCTCTTGGATCTGCACAAACGCAGGTGCCTTGAGGCCGTGTCTGCCCACCGCTATTCGTGCCATCCAGTTGGAGCTCTCCACTTTTTTTGGCTCCTGCCCCACAGGGCTTCCCCAATTAATTATTCACATCACCTCCACGCTACCTGGCATGCTTCTAACTTTATCACAACCCGAACATATTTCTGTTGTAGACATATTTTGTGCATGAAATCTCATAATTAACCTACATGACCACTAAACACTTCTTGGAATTCAATTTTAAATATACTATCTTCTCTAATCTGAGCCACCTCCTCTACGACACCATTGTTCACTCTGAACAGGCTTTATTGTATTGGACAAGATAATGCCCCTTTCTGCTTGCTGTGACCATCTTAAAACACTTTCCTCTTTGTTTGTTGCATACATGTTTCACTTGGGTGCCCTTCCCTTATACACGGTTATCTTGGAAACAAATCAACAGATTTTCCTTCATATATTGATATCTGGATCCTGTAAAAGAACAGAACCCTGAAATTTAGTTTTACAATCGTGTTGAATCAAAGATAACCAGGCAATAGAATAAAAAAGAACGTCAACCGCAAATTTGTTGATAACTACATCCTTTGGTTGGGTTGGACTTGAGTGTCCAACAATTTGCAATACTTCAACCTCTGGTTCTTCAGAGATTTCAAAGATCTTACTCTTGTTCACTGTGGATTTGCAACATTTTGAATAGTACCCTTCTTTTTACACAGTTGACAAAAAGCCCTCCTAGTAAGACAATCTCTGGACTTGGCGTAGTGACCAACTGCAGTACAGTTGAAACATGCTCCTTTCAGTTTTGCTGCCATTTTGGATTACTCTTTCTTCTTGTCCCCCAACTGATGAAGGTTCACTAATGTGTGGGATTTCTCTTTAAGTTGCTCAATACAGGGCAATGAGTATCCTATCTTCTTGGCTATTTCCAGTGCTAATGGTGAAGGAGGGTCCTCTTGGAGCCAAATCTTTCTTCAGGCAACAGTGTAACATACATTAATCTAGAGGACTGCTAAAGTTGCAGGAGGCAGCATGTTTCTTAACTTATGCATTCTCCATTTGTCAAGTGAAGTTTGTGTGGCATTTGCCCTTGCACAACAAGCCTGAATGTATCTATCAATACCTACCTTAAAAATGACCTTATCTTGATGTGGTTATGCAAACTATCAAAAGCTGATTCACATCACTATCTTGTTGGACTCTCCTCCTAAAATTGTACCTCTCCAAGATTGTACTGACATGAACCAAAAATAGAGATCTAAATTCTTATGCAAATGTTAAATTTGATTGCCCTCTTCTTTACCTCCTGTAAATTCTCTAATATCTCTTGCCCTTTGCCCCAAACAGTACATCAAACATGTTTTAGTATCTGCGCGTAATTCTTTTCCATAAACACGCTCATAATGCCTAGATACCTTTTCTACTTGAATCATTTGATAGGAGGGTCCACTGGAGCAGCAAGGAAAAATGGTGGTTCAGTTATGCTTTGTGTTGTAGCAGCGTTACAGTAAGAGGGTATACCCATGTAAGTCACTGGGACCTGGGCGAAATATGGTACGGGAAAGAGGGGTCCCAGTAACAATTTATATATAATTGTGTTGTAGCAGAGCTAAAATGAGAGAAAAATAATATTAAACTGCAATTTCACCAAATGTATTTATTTACATACAATTTTGTCACATATGTTGAGGACATAAATTTGTGCACATGTCCCCGCACATTTTCAGCAGGATGTTATTAATGCAATTTATAATTTCTCTTGATTTGTGGAATTGGTCTTTCAGAAGATATTCTTCCCAGTACCCAGAACATTAAAGCTGATCTTTTGAGTAAACCGATGTCATGAGTCAGAGGTTCATGCATTTGTTTTACAGACCTCTCTGTGGGGATTGCCTCAGATGAATTTGTTTATGAATCAGAAAAAGAGCAAGTGTCCGATGATTCTTTGTTGGACAGAGTTCTCATAGGGCATGGATTCTTAGGAGGACACCTTGGGATTTCATTGTGGTTATACATTTCTGCCAATTCTTTTGTTGGGGGAGATCGGTCATCACAAGGTTCATGCGATATTGATAGCTCTAGATTAGATAAGGTGTCTGTGATATCGGGAGCTCAGTTGCTCATATTTACAGCCTTTTCCAATTCAAGAAGATCTTTTGTCACACCTGAGATGAAATCCTTCATCCAAACATTCAGTAACCGTCTTTGCGTGGAATTTGATAGTTTCGCGTTCTAGATTTTCTGTCTGAGGAGGACCAGATATTAACTGCTCAAAGGCCTTCAACCAGGGCTGCATATTTTAGTCCTCAGTGTCTCCTTTCAAAATGGTTTGAGAAAGTGCTAGATCCATTAACATGTAAATTGGTTAATATGTCGATAGGCTTATAACTGCAGTTTACTTACCTCACAATATATCCCAGACATCAGACTGGATGCGGAAAATCTTTAGCAGTACCTCTGCTTGTCAGGGGAGGATGGTGTGACAGCTCCCTGTTAACGTCTTCGCAGGATGTGATGTGTGCAGTACCTATATAAGTTCATATAGGCTGACATCAACTGTTGCGTTTCCGGAGAGCTACCTCCATTGCGTTTTGACCATCTTTTTCTTGACTTTTGTTGAGACATTTTTTCAACAAAAAAAAATTCCGGTGTGCTAGTGACATGTCCCCTCAAACTTGCGAGTTTTACCATGCAGTGAATGTCATTGGCAGATCGTTTGCTTTTGGTTCTTTGGGTTGGGCCCAACTCCAAGTCCTTACTGCATGTTTTTCAGTGCGAAAATACTTTTTTGAAGCCTGCTCAACTTAACTGTGCACTTTCAACTACCTGGAAGGAGCGCATGGATGCCCCCATGCATCTAGATGCTGTTGTTGCACACCTCCCTTTGAACTGGCCCAACTCCTTTGCTTCTCCCAGAGTTTACCAGAGACTGAGCAATTCCTGCCTAACTTCAGGAGTGCTAGAAGGCCACGACCTGTATCTTTGGGCAACCAACTGTCTCTGGAGCATCTTCGAGCCCCAGGGAGCTAGGAAGTGTCACTTCTGGGTTACTGTCAGGAGGTCCTACCCTGGCGCTGGTTCTATCATCTGGACAAACTCCGGTCCTGAGTCCCATTTCAGTCCTTCACCGTCAGAGGGTCTTGGCCCCTCAGCGCTGTTGCTGTCATCCACAAAGAGGGTGAACCTATTGTCTTTTCTGACTCAGAGACCGTACTGTGCTGACTTCATTTGAAGTTGAAGCCGGCACAGTTCGGGACAAGACTGACTTCAGGCTCAGATATATTGCCTCTCTTTTTGGAGAGTATGAGGAGGACTCCACTGGCAACATCACCCAATCCTTCCCAGAGGAGAACTGGTACACGAAGCTGGGTAGTGCCAGCCGGCTAGATACCTCACAAGACTTTGGTTTAGTCTCCCCACCTGGCGCAGCTACTGAAGAGAGTGCGACATTCGCAATGGTCATGAGAGAGGGCAGCTGAGGTTCTTTATCTCAAGGTCTCATTAGTGGAGGATAAGACAAAAGTCATAATCGAAGTGCTCAGTCTGGACATTCGAGTACAGGCTTCCTTATAACAAAGCCTTCACCAACGTCTTCCTGGCAACTTGGTCCAAGTCCTCCTGGGTCCCGGTCAACTGTCAGGTTGCATTCAGTCACTGCCCTGCACCAGGGGTCCCATATTCCTCTTGCAACACCCCACCCCCTAGAGTTTGGTGGTAGAAGCTTTGATGGCCAGAGTCAACCCAAACGCCTTCCTGGCTACAACTTCCAATAGGGAATTCAAACGGTTGGAGTACTTTGGGAAAAACTTCTGCACCACAAGCCTGGCTTTGTGATTGGTCAATACCGCTTGACTTTTGGGATAATCTTCCCATGCCTTGTGTGACTTGGTGGTACAGGTGCTTCTCATGGTCCCGTAGATGGCTTGTGGCAACTCTTACACAAGATATGCTTGACAGCTGGTATGATGCAAAATTGACCACCTGGTGTAGCTTTGACACCATGGTCTCCTTGTAAGTGATGAGTTCCACAGTCGCGTTTAGGCACCATGCTTGTTTGCTGTCCACTGGCTTTTTGGGGGAAGTCCAAACAAGCCTCATGGACATCCCTTTCAAGGGCTCTCGCCTGTTTATCAATAAGGCGGATGCATCACTGGAGCGCTTTAAGGATAGCAGGGTCACACCTCGCTTCCATTGCTACGGTCCAGGACTTCAGATCCGCCAATATTCGCCATACCCACAAGGCCACCAAGATTCCCATCCCTTGCCTGGCTGTGGCAGAGGTTCCCACAGACCTCATGGTATGCAAGGACGCAGTGTGTCATAGTTGTACTTTCATCCCCTCACCCCCTTTCCGGTCGCCACAACCAACCCTCTTAATTATGCCATCTTCGATACACCAACATCCGATAAGAGGCCGGACCTGGCACTTCTCAACAGAGTGGCAAAATGTCACCATAGACAAGTGGGTCTTGCCTCCTTCCGCTTATCACAACCCCACCCTAGACCTTGAGACTGGTTAGTAGCATTGGACCAGCAAGACGCTTACTTGCACATCCCTGTCCTTCAAGCCCATAAATATTACCTGCAGTTCACAGATGGCTTAGAGCATTTCCAGTTTCCCAAATGCTCCCTTTCATTGGGGCCATCCTGAACATGGTGAAGTTTTACGCCTGCCCTCCTTGTAGAGAGTCCAGGACATTCAGGCTGTGATCCTGATTTAAAAAAAATCTTTTGTCCAACTTCTCAGTAATACTGACTCTGAGACTGCTGAGTCTGATGGCCTTTTGCATACTGTTGCTGAAGCACGCCAAGTGGCTCAGGCGGCCTCTGCAATGGGATCTGAAGTCCCAGTGGGCACAGCCCTCGGAGATTCTCTCCAGTTGTGTCCAGATTTCAGAGGAGAATGCGTAAGATCTGCAGTGGTGATTACTGAACCGCAGTCTGATCAGTGGCAGACCCCTCGTTCTTCCCCTGCCGGAGCTGACCATGGTAACTGATGCCTCACTTGTAGAATGGGGTGCCCACCTGGGAGAGGTGGAGAACAGAGGACTCTAGCAGAGGCCTGGCTCTACATCAACTTGTTGGAGTTGTAGGCCACCCACTTGGCACTGTAAATCTTCTTGCCATCCTTCAAAGGAAGGTTGGTTCAGGTGTTCACAGACCAACCCACCTCCATGTGATACTGCAGCAAGCAGGGTATGGTGCGGTTGTGGACTCTGTGACAGATGGCCCTGCACCTCTGGAAGTGGGTGGGATGTCAGGACATCTTCCTGGCCGTACAACACCTGGTGGGATCTCTGAAGGCCAGGGCAGACGAACCCAGCTGTCGATGCCTTGTGTATCACAAATGGCATCTGCACCCATAGGTGGTGCAAGGTATTTTCCATCAGTGGGGGAGAATCTTGGCTTGATCTATTTGCAACCGCTGAAAACGCACATTGTGTGCACTTGTGGTGGTTGGAGTTTCCACAGCAGCTCTTGTTTGGAGATGTGTTCTACTTGGAGTGTAATTCGGGACTCCTGTATACCTTTTCCTCAATACCACTCCCAGGGGAGTCCTCTAAAAGATAAGGACCGACCGGGCCCAAGTCTTCCTGGTCGTTCGAGTTTGTGCACGGAGCGTATGGTATGTGAAATTCCTTGACATGAGCATCTGTCATCTGTCAGGGAGCAGGTCCGGGGGTCTTGCATCCCAACCTGTGCATGCTGCATCTTCATTTGTGTAGACTGAGCGGGGGCAGTAGCTACGTGTTTTCATCTTCCTCCTGAGGTAATGGGTGTTATTCTTGCAGCCAGGCATTCCTCAACAAAATCTGTATACTCTTGTTGTTGGAACAAGTTTGTGGCTTGGTGTTCAGAGAAGCACATTGACCCACTTCATGCTGGGTTTTGTGGTTTATTTTGTCATTGGCCCGACAAGGCCTAGCACTGGGCTCTGTTAAGAGAGATTTGTCAGCTGTCTAGCTTTTCTGCGTTTGCCGGATCCGCCTTCTCTATTTAAGTCCTCCATTCTGACTTGTTTCTTAAAAGGTTTGCAGCAGATGTTTTCGCTTTCCCCTTTCTTTATGCCCCAGTGGAACTTAGTTGGTTTTGACCTATCTGATGATTGGCCTCTGTCTTTTGACTCTTAAGATGGTCTTCCTGGTGGCCCTTATATTTGCCCAGAGAGTGAGCGTTCTTTATGCCCCATCATATACTACCTTCTACCTACCAGGACAGATTGGTTCTCAGAACACATGCCTTCTTTCAAATGTAAATGTAGTTGAGCTTATATAGCGCACAGCTACCCGCAGTGGGTTTCCCGGCGCTTGCTTAGGGAACCCTTCCTGGTATTCCCCTGTGAGATAGCAGGGTATCCACAAGGTGAAAGTCAGGCATCCCGCCGCGAGGGGCCGTTGTGGAGATTAAGCAAGCTATTGCCCAGAGTCGCAGAGTGTGAACCCGTGAGTCGAGGAGGCACCGGGGCGAGAATTATCGAGTCTGTGGAATTTTTAGCCCAAGACCCGCCGAGGCGGGAATTGAACCCTGGTCCAGGACCGATCTCAGCTTCCGGGTCCGCTGCCTCTAACCCCTGAGCCACACTTCTCCACCTCCCACCAACCTCAAGTAGTGACCCCCCCCCCCTTTCATGTCTGTCACACGATCATCCTTCCAACGTATCAAGAAACACGACTGGATGATCAGCTTTTCATTGGATTTACGGGAGCAAAGAAAGTGAAGGCTGTGCAAAAGAGGACCATCTCTTGATGGATTGTACTCTGCATTCAAACCTGCTACGCAGTGGCAAAGAAACCGCCTCCAGAAGGCTTGTGGGCTCACCCCACCAGAGCCAAGGCTGCAACTAATGTGTTAGCATGCAGGGTGCATGGTCTGCCATGCAGCTACATGGGTGCAGCTGAATGCGTTCAAGAAGCACTACTCTGGACAATCCGGTCCGTTGAGATAGTCATTTTGCCCAGTGTTCTGCATTACTTTCTGGTTTGTCCGTTCATGCCTCCCTCCCACCCCTGCCCCCCCTTCCCGGGGTTATTTACATTAAGTAACACCTTAACACCTTTCCTGCTAGAGATCGAACCCCAGATTCCTTACCACCCCTCCCTTCCTACCCGCTCTGCGAACTGCACTCCTTCCTCCTTGGCTTCAGAACACTGGTCACAACTAATCGGACATGTCTTTTCATCTGAGGGCGCAGATGGTTTCACAATAGAAACTGGTGTCCACGTGCCGCCTATATAGGCACTGTGTACACCTCTTCCGGCACCGATGACACTGCTGTAGAGCCATTGGTGCTACCTACCGGTGTGCAGCGGTACTGCTCAAGATTTTCCAGATCCCGGCTGATGCCTGGTGAATATTCCAAGGTAAGGAATCTGTGGTTAGAGTTTCTCTTGGAATGTGATCCAAATTTAGTTATTACTTTTCTAATGAATCATCCTTTTGAGCCTTTTCATCCTTGTAAAGTTTTTCTTCAGTACTGTATTCCTGATTGCAATAACCTCGGCCAGAAGGGGTATGTTAGTTATAGGCTTTATCTGGTTCTCCCCCTGTAATTCATTTAACTTTTTCAGATTGCAGAATGTATGCTGTGCATAGATGTTAAACCAGTACCGCTTATCCTCCAATGCGAAACTATACAAAGTTTGCCTTTAGAGCTGCCTGACCAACTTGAGCTTCTTTTCTGGCACTGCAGTGTTTTGTGAAAATGTGGATTTGTGCACATTTTGCTGTACAAATGTTGATCTTTTTACCCAAACCACCGTGCGTTTCCATTTTAGTAAGTGGAGTAAATGTGTGGTATTTGCCCTTGTGTATGAAGCCTAAATACATCTAACTCCCCTCTATCACTACCTGCCTTGAAAATTGGTTTGTCCTCTTGTGGGTATGCAAACAAGACCAAAAGCAGATTCACATCTCTTTATAATTTTGCAGCTTGCAAAACCACATGAAGCAATTGAAGACTGCACTAATGCCATCAAACTGGACGATACTTACCTGAAACCATACTTAAGGAGGGCACAAAGGTATGTGGCTTAATTTTTGTTGTCTATGGAAAAGCTGTGTATCAGTTCAAACTTTATCCGCTTTATTGCTAAAATAAAACATAAAAGCATTATATCACATTCATAAAGTGTAATTAGATTATAATCATTAAAAACGACATTGCATCACAAATCAATATTATTGACGTAGAATTATAATGACTCTCAGAATATCTGCATCTAAATATGGCTAAACCAAGGTAAAAAAACACACATGTTCTTAATGAAGAAGTTATCCACAGTATTACAACATCAAAGTGCTATGTGCAATAACGGGCTAAAAAATTATTAATGCAAAAGGATTTTGAAATTTTTATATAACCCCTACTGTCTCTTAGCAGTATCAAACTTTATATAAAAATATCATGTGCAATAACTAGGAATAGCTCTTGTTCTATAGGAATACAATTATAATAGCTAGGCACTTTACATTTCTAGATAAGACAAACCGCTCCTTTTAGGTAAAACATTGATTAAAAAAACATTGCTACATTAAGACATACAGTGACATCTTTTAAGTAAAACAGATACTGAAATGCTTCCTGATAGTCGTACCCATTTTTTCTTTAAAATAATGGTTTAAAATTCTGTTTTCTATATACAAGATAAAATCTACAGAAAAGAAACTGCTAATCATTTTGGCTATATCTGCTGAATAACATCACTCGTAAATTTCACTCTGATTTACACGCCTCTGTCTTCTTTTTCGCCTCTATACTTTAAACTCCTGTTTTTTTTTTTTTTGTTTTTTTTTGTGCAGCAAGCGTACAACAAAATTATGATTTTTTACTCTGTATGGGTTTTTTTTGTGTTGCCAATGCAGTCTTTCTGGTGATTTGGCAGTGTTATTGCAAGATTTGTTTGGAACAATTTTGCACAGAAACCTACAACCTCACCTTTAATAATTGCTTATCCATGCACATTCTTTGTGAAGCTGCAATAGTAGCTAAATTGATTAAATTTTTTTTATTATATTTATAATTAAATTAAAAAAAAATATTGCACCTGTTAGTTAATCACAGGAGGTGGCACAGGTTTGCCTTCAAGTTTTTGTACATTTCCTTAAATGACATACTGACCTTTCTATCTGGCTAGTATTCACGTTTGCATTTATTTCTTGTGATATCCATAGTTTCCTTATAATTTCACCCCTCAATTTTGTTTGAAGTACATCTAAAGTACAGATTGTGTTTTAGCTGAATTACAGTAATTTTTAGCAACTAAAGATATTGAGTCGAAAACTCTGTTTTGTAACCCTGGTCTCTTTAATGGATTTTCTTGAACCTGTTTTCAGTATGTTACATTATGTTAGGAAATGTTCATGTCTATTGAGTCAAATGTTTAATTTATATTGATATGCATATGAAATCAGATTTTTGAGTGGCAAATTTGTCATAATCAGGAAATGTTTCTCTCACACTGAACCCATTGACTATTGCTGGGCTGTTTTTAAATAAGATGATCTTATATAAAACAAGGTGGCAGGAATAGGTGTAAACATTTTGTGAAATTCACTTGATTTATTTGGGTATTGGTTGAAACACTTCGATTTGACTAATGTGTGGACAGGAATGCACCCTGCAGGATTTACAGGTATGCTCACTTGCCCTGAATGCCCAACTGTGTGTGAATCTGGTATTATGATTTTTTTTGTCCCTGCTGTCACAGTAATCTAGAATGTCTATGGATGCCTAAACCTGTTCATGACAATGTGAGGTCCAGGAACTATTGTGACCTAGAGGGGTGCAACAAATGTGTCCTTGTAGTGGACCTGAGTGTAGTACATACATTTGTGGTGGCAACATACCTTGTTTTTGAGATCCTTGGTGTGACCAAATCTTTTTCTCTGTGTCAGTAAGAGTGTTCAGCTCTAATCAGTGTCCTCACAAATATTCATGCTCTACTCTGCACAGTCAAAATGGGTTATATATTAATAGCCTGTTTCTTTTGAAAAGCACCCATTCACCCTGTGGTGATTTCCTGGCACCATTTGTGTATATTTGTTATCCAACTAATTGGTACTCCATTTAATGAACTCCCATCAGGAATAAAGGCTTCGTGGACCCAGTGGAATGCAAACCTCTGAGGATGGGATTGTACTGGTCCACTGAGCCATTGGTACACTGATTCTTTTAAGACCATTTATAATGTAAAATTTGGTTTGAGAGTGCTGCTTAAAAGCTGTCTTCAGTTGCGGCAGTACTGTGAAAATGATGAATACCCTTTGTATCACTGTGTTGCAGTCATCATAAAACTAGGCTCCTTGCCGACCATTTTGGCTAGAAACCAAATCTGTGAAACTTTCCAATTGTGGGTGAGTAGGTTGTATAACTTATTTCAGTCTTTCTTCATGCAGTCTGCAAGTGGTTAGACTTTAAAATCGTTTGCCTGTGAAGAAGCTTGTAGATGGTGACAATGATCGAGAAGGCTAATGAAATATATAGGTGCGTTTTAAAGAGCTTTATGACCATGACTTTCTTTAAGGATAGTTTAGTTTGTTTGTGTTGAGCTGTAAGGTTGCTTTTATATTTATACAGATTCTTTAAAGAACCAAACCATACAAAATGCAACATAGCTAATCACAAGGAGTCCTTCAGTAAAATAACTTCATGCTTGTCTGCACATGGGATAAATGGGTGCAGTAGGCAATTGAGAAGAAATTGGGAGTAGTGTAAAGTAACAGATGCCCCAGGCTTGTCAAAGTAGTAACAGATTATGGCCTACATATCCGGACAGTGTCCATGACCAGCCAGTTGACCTCAAAGCTTGATGTGTGCGATAAAAAAAGAAATCTAAGAAGCATGATCGGGCTGCATGTATTTGAGTTAAAAAAAAACATTAAGTGACTTTTTTTAGGCTGTAGTATCTGGGAATGTGGTGAGTCTGTCCCTCTGTAGGACAACATAGACTAACTCATTAAGCAGAATTGAATAGTGCACTAGTGACCTAACTGAATCAGAACACAGAACAAAATTATCTTGAGCAGGCAGATGTTTCAGGATGATTAAACCGGCACACAGCGGAATAGAATTTTGAAAGTTACTCCAGCTGACTGCGACTTGGACTACAAGTAGTCATTTACCTTTGCCAAACCTACATTTTGGGGCTTATTTGGAATCACAAGTGAAGTTGTGAAGGGGCAGAGAAGGGGGATGCATAAGTTGTTCTTAGCTGTTAAATAATATGGTGAGGTGCTGACAGTGAAATCACCCAAAATAGAGACTGGCAGTCCTAAGTGACACAAGCTTTCATGGAGAGCCAGTGCAGAACCCTAGCAGTAGGCAAAGAAATATGTTCATAGCCACACATGCTTTACATATTCCTACCATCTAGTGTAGTTTAGCTTCAAATACATTTCAAGTCGCAAAGCCTTTTTGCTACCTCCCTTAGTCCACAATGCATGGGGACAATGACTCCACCTCTGATCGTTTTTTTTCTGCCATCTGGTTGGGACATTCAAGAGCCAGCTCTGGGACTGATGCATTCTTTACCAGATTCTTTGGGACCAGTCTTCGATTCTTCAAACTCAGCGACTTTGAAAACTGTGATTGTCTAGCCTACCAACTGTTTGTTGGTGCCCAAGCATCTTTAGATGTACTGTGCCCAATGATTTCTCAACTCGTCGTGACAAGATACCCTCTCCAATTAACCACCATTGACTTTAGAGGGTTCTCGCAGAAGGGACACCTTTTCATTTCTGCCCTAGGCACAACACCAAGTACCACTGGTCGCACCAGCTTGGCATGTGTAGCCTAGACCTTTCCTGAAATGCAGCAGGAATTCCTGCAATGCCTACTGGCCTTTCTGGTTTAAGAATATCTGTTGGCACCAAAGAGAGAGGCATTGGTTGCATATAATGAAACACCAAGCCTTTTCTCTCTCTCCAAAGACCTGTGACAACTTTAAAACCGTAGATATATTCAGTGCTAGGGAGGAACAAGCAGACCCCTCTGGTGGTCTTGTTACCCAGGAGAATGAGAGTTTAAAGATGGTGGGCTTTTAAGCCACTAATATTGAGCAGGCTAGTCGAAAAGCACTCTAGAGCGAAGACCAGATCTTAAGCCTCCAGTCATGCTGGAGATGCATCAAGGTCAGCCTCTTGACATTCATTTATCCCCAGACTGAACCAGGTCACATCTCCTGGGGAATTTGGCATAGAGCCCATAGCCTAGCCTGAAAAAGGCATCTAACTTTGAGTCCTACTCTGCCTCAGGCATCACTCAATCCAAGAGCCGCCTTTAATGGCGGAGCCTAACTTCACCTACTGGTGCAAAACACACCGCCTGTCAGTGCCCCCTTAACATCTGTAAAATATTTCATTAGTTAGGAATCTGTGATTTGAAATAGTGTTACCGAATGCAAATAACTTTATCTGATATAGACTTCTAGCCGCAGTTTCCTTACCTTAGAATATTCCCCACACATCAGACTGGATCTGGAAAATATTGAGAAGTACCTCTGTGCGCCGGTAGGTGGTACCGATCAGGTCCGCTTTTTAGGCGTCATCTGCACTGGTTATTGCGTTCATTTTGCCTATACGGCAGCACCCCAGTGCTGACATGTGTTCTTTTCGTTCTGCACCATCAGTGTAGATCCAGAAGAGCTACCCTTTTTGGCTGTTTAAAATAAAAAAAAACTTTGTTAAGCTTTTTTAAGCAATTATGCTTCCAGTGTGCCCTAGGGATGCCCCCTTATGAACCTGTATCATCTTTTTTGCGGCTGCTGGATCTGTCTGTTCAAGTCACCTGTTGTGACATGTTTCTGAAAGGTCTTCAACATACATTCCCACCCCCTCCAAACCTTTTGTTATGCCCCAATGGGACCATAATCACATCAGACAGGAGAATTTGTGAGCTGCAGGCCCTTTCTGTCCTCCGTCCATACACCAGCTTCTTACCAGACAAACTGGTTCTCCACACCTATGCCTCCTTTCTGCTGATGGAATTGACACCTTTCCATGTCAGGCAAATCATCATGCTGTCGGCTTTCTTTGCTCCACCTCACCCCACCAAGTAGGAGGAGAAAATCCACTGCCTGGCCCAGAAAGAGCATTGATCTACATTATTCACATCAAAGAACACCGAGTGGACTACCAGCTGTTTGTGTTCAATGGAGTGAAATAAGGGAAAGAAGTGCAGAAGGATTGTAATCTGCATTAAGATGTGCAGTGCATTGGATGATATATATACAGCCTCCTGGAGGCTTGCGAGCTCATTCCACCGGAGACAAAGCTGTGACTAAAGCATTGGCTCACAGAGTCCCAGTCCTGGACATCTGTCGGGCTGCACCGTGGGCATCCTTACCAATCACTGCTGCCTTGACAGTCAGGTCATTCATGATGGGCACTTTGCCCGTTTGGACCTCCAGGATTTTTTGGTCTGAACTAGTTTGCACACCCACCTTTATTGAGTTATTGCATTGGTATCTGTTCTGAGGTGAAGAACTTGCAGCTATCAGATGAACAAGTTACTTACCTTTGGTAATACCTTATCTCTCTATCAAGCCGCAGTCTTCTTTCTGAGCCTCCCTGTTTCTGTGAACTGGTCTTTCAACCTGAAAAGGTCCCTATGGGCCCTTAGTTTCTGCACACTGGTCAATTAGCCTTCAGACATGGCTCAATGCTTTTACTATGGAAAGAGTCACCTAAAGAAAATCCTGTAAGCGCGCTGGGGTGGGCCCTTTTAGGCACTGTACACATCACATTCAATGTGGACGACGCAAAAGCGGAGCCGATCAGCACCACCTACTTGTGCGCAGAGGTGCTGCTCAAGATTTTCTGGATCCAATTTGACACATGGGGAATATTCTAAGGTAAGGAACTTGCAGTTGGTCTGTACCGGAAAAGAAATTACCGAAGGTATGTAACTTGTTCTTCAGGGGTAAACTGGGTCTACCCCATCTCCCCCATTGGAGAGAAAATTGCCTACATTAAATGCGTGCGCTCTGTAGTACAACACACCTACTGTCCAGAGTTCCAGACCACATCACCAGACATTTCACCTTGATAGTTCCTCCTCAGCTGAGGCCATCTTCGGCTGGTCAAGGAGATGGTGCAGGTACTCCTGGCCAAACGTGCCATCGGTCTGGTGCTTCTACACCAGTGCAACAAATTAATATACTCTCTCCACTTAATTCCCAGTTCTTCACTCCGTCACCGGGAAAGACCGTGTGAGGATCAGACAAACAAACACACAAAAGATGTTGTGAGGAATGCTTGAAATAAGTCAAACCAGTGGCAATCGCTTGGGGTGGCATTTCGACCGATTGTTCTTTTGTCCACCATGCCATCTTAGTTTGGACCCAGCCATATACATATCAGTGTTGATCCTGCTCCAATAGGAACAGTCATCCTGAAATGCCAGGCCAGGTTCTTCCTGAACCAGAACACAAACAACCCAAGACCATTCATGAGCCTCAATCAGGGTGAAACTGGAGTGTAGCTTGGTACCACATATAGACATACAAACTGTTGCAACTTACACATTACATCAAATACACACAAGGTGAAACACTACTGAGGACTCCGGCACTCTCACCACCACACACTACCTACGAGGGAGCTGAGTGGCAACTGGGCATCGAAGACTGTTGAAGGTAGGGAGGTGTGCAAGGGCACGATAGAGTACCCAAGCGGAGCAGCTTTTGTAGTCTGCTACTGAGTGTGAGCCCAGGACCCTATGGAAGCTGCCAAGCTAGGTTTGGGCGCAGCTTGTAGGGGGTCTGGTGAGCTCCCGCTTGGTCACTGCTTTACACCCTGGCCACACTGCTCTACATCTCACCCCCTCACAGACCTTGGATCCTGGTTTCAGAGAAAGACTTGCGGCAGCAGGAGGAGGTTGTCAGGGGGTGGGGAGGTGCCCCATTAGCAGCCTTGGTCTACCTGGTAGGGCTCGCAGGCTTGTTGGCCCGCCCACAGCCAGGCCTTGGACGGCGCGCAAGGTGAGATTGGGCTGCTGCCGGAGCTGGTCTATAGACCACATTGTGCCCGTCTTTCACCGGTCTTCCACCGGTCTTCCTGAGAGGGAGTTCGGAAACACCGAGAAACGAGTTGGGGACCACATGGCGCCGGGTGCCAGGTGTTACGAGGTCCAAAACCTGCTGCATCTCCTTGTCGTGCATCCACCCCAACATTGCCAAAGAAATCCTAGCTGAGGGCACGGCAGCACATCTGTGCCAGCTTACCAAACTGTGCTGCCTCAGAGAAATGGTACCTAAAAGGATGATACTGGCCGCCTAACCATGGCTCCAGTTAAAAAGGTCAGTCCGCAACTGCCCACAAACCGGTTTACAAGGAGTACCACCCTACCTCTGAGCTCAAATAAAACTCTTCAGGCTATACCACAAAAGGGTTCAATCATGTAATTGTTTTAGGAGTCAATTCCATCACCACCCAGGGTGACCAATTGGACTGCGCTCAAGACTAAGCCTTCTCCAGATCAGACACGTCCATCTCGCAGGCAACTAGCAACACAGTGCAGGTGGAGAAGTCCTCCCAGCGCTTACAAATTCCCAAAAGGAGATCACTGTCAAGCTCAGCAAGCTGGAGAGAGCAGGAAGTCAATACTCCACATGGTATCCCTGGGGCGGACATTGACAATATCACTTCTAGCTCGAAAGAAATTGTGCCTGACCCCCTCAATCAATTGGAACAATGAGGCAGCATTGCCAAAAGCAGAATACGCCCTACAATCAGGCACAAATCCACTGGACTGGTAGTCATGGCCACGACGGCCAGATAATTGAGTCTCCATCACCTGCTCCAAGACCCCGCTCACCTATAGGCGACCCAACCTCAGATCCTGAAATGGCTGGCCTAAACACCTCCTCTCTCCCACAATTGGGGCAAAAGATTGAAAGAACCTTGGAGCTAACCCCAAAACTGCAGGGGCTATCAGATCTCCCACTGGACACCCAGATGGATTGGCATTAATCGAATGACCATCTCAATGATCTCAATGAAGACTCGCAACCGATGCCCACAAATGTATTGTACAATTCGGTAAGCAGAGCACTGCTGTGGCAATCGACAAAGATGGAGGTCCAAATAGAGCTCCTGCAGTCGATAGAGCTCCGCCTAGTCAACCTGAGCAGCAGGGTAGAGGACTTGGAAAATAAGATTGCCAGGAAGTTTGATGCCAAACCCAGCACATGTTCTTGCACTACACTTGTGGATAAGTGTGCTTCTTTCTCCGGAGGTCTTGGGGGGCATTGTAGAGATAGTTGGAGGAAGAAGCGACATGCCGACATCCAGTACCACAGATAGTCGGGCATCCCAAAGCAACCAACATCCTGATCCAAGCAAGGCCTAAAGTCAACGGCCAGAAATTAATATGATCCAGCACAAAGGTTTGGATGTTCACCAAAAGGGCTTGAGGCCACCTCTGGCATACAGAGGGCAAATAATATTGAAAGCAATGTGCCTCTATTCTTTCTCGGCTGGACTACGGGAGTGCACTGTTGCTTGGAGTTAACCAGGCTGAGGCTACTAGGCTGCAGAGGGTGCAGAATGCCGCTGCGCGGGCCATTGTTGGCCTCCCGAGACGCTGTTCTGTCTCTGCAGTCTTGACCTCCCTTCACTGGCTGCCAGTCAGACAGAGAATCAAATTCAAGGCTCTCTGCCTGACATTTAAAATCCTGAAACTCTCTTCGCCTCCAGCCCTTGTGGGCCTTGTCTCCCTTTATGTCCCCACGCGGTCTCTCAGGTCGGAATCTCTTTTTCTGGCGATTAAGCCTAGGTTCAGACTGAGTAGGATGGGAGGTCGCTCTTTCTGTGTTTTGGCGGCTGGATTGTGGAACTCCCTCCCTGTCCATATTCGTGCCCTAAATAGCCTGACTCTCTTTAGACGCGCTATAAAAACCCATCTGTTTGCCTCCGCTGACTGATTCCCTTTCTTCTCAGCATTGATCTGTTGTGTTGTGGTTCTTGACCAGGCGCCAGGACGCCCCTTAGCTGGGGCAGCTGTGCGCCTAATAAAAGTTATTAAAAAAAAAAAAAAAATCAGCCAGGATTTAGGTGCCCGAGCCATACGGTCAAGGCAGTTGCTCCTCTATCAAGGAGAGCAAATAAGTAATTAAGGAAGCAACTTTGAAAGTCCAAAATAAAAAGGAGACTATTACAGCCTATGATCACAGATCAACCCCCCTCATAATTGGACTCCAAAAATAATCCACTCAGTGCAATATTCTTAGCCATACGGGGGCGAAGCTAGTTGCTACGTCAAACCTGACACATGGGCATAATCAAGAACAGGAAATTCCTTCTAGCCACACAAAACAAAAGCCCCTCTGCCCCCTGTCAGATCAAGCTCAGAACATGAAACAGCGGAGGGATCATGTCCTGTAAAGGCAGACAAAACCACCCAGTGAAGACCAATACCTCACTTTTGGATATGGTCGTCCCATTGCAATCTCAGCAAAGTATGAAGAAGAATATCTGAGCACTCAAGGGGCCAAATTTCCAACCAACTAGGAAATGCTCCGAATCATCCAGCCAATATAAGCCCTGTGTCAAGTCTGGAAGCCCAGGCTCCAGGAATAAGAGAAGCACCAGCTGCGGAGCCAACAACAAACGTATATGAGGTGTTACTCACCTCAAGATATAAAACCACGGCACAACATGACCTCTTGAATAGGAGCAACATCCCTTGTCATTTAAAACATCTGGCCTCCCTGAAACACATTCAATCAATAGACCTGAGATGGGTCAGATTCATGATAATATGCTTGGATACTTATGGCGACTCAACTCTGGTGGGTCTGAGGCAAAAGAGCCTCTAACAAGCTGTACTGCGTGGGACCAACAGCTTTGGAGCCCATAGCAGCATCCGGATCCGCCCCAAGGCCTCTACTGAGATCTTGTTCACATGCCGCAACAACAACCGGATCGTACACTCCAGCCTCTTAGACTCAGCTTGAACAGGAGTATCAAGATTGCAGAATCATTACTCCTAACACACAGGGCAGTAGGCCCTGCCAAGTGGGCATAAGGGATGCAAACCCGCCCCGGAAGCAACTGACCCTAATCTCTTGGAACATAGCAGGAATAAGAAAGATCGCAAAAGGAGAAACCACAAAAGAGTTTCTAGAGAAGAGCGATATACTATGTTTCCAGGAGACATGGGGTCTATCTAGTACCACCCTGGCAGGGTATTATGAGTATCCTGCTGCAGCGACTAAAAGGAACATCTTTGGCCGACCATCGGGCAAACTTTCCGTCTTTATAAAGCATGCCTGCAGATTAGGGACTACAGAAATGCAAACAAAAACTCCAGAAAACCAAGTCCTATTGATCAGAGACTTGAATCTTAATTCCCAACCACTCAGCTTTTGGCTAATAAATTGCTATATCAACCCAGCACAGACCAACATGAAATACTCTGTGGACGCACTGACACAAACTTTAGACACAAATCTCATCAGATAATCATAGCGGGGGACTTCAATCTGAGGGACCTAGACAAAACGACCATCTTTCCCCTGAGTAGGGACCGGGCAGAACCCATTTATCACCTTTTTAAAAATCACAAGCTTTGCTCAACTCGCACACTAAGGGGAGCACACTCTGGATCCGGGCACCCAAAACCAACATTCCGGATTGTCTCGATAATGGACTACATGTTACTCAGCGAAATAATCGCAAACTGTCGACAGATTTTGAAGTTGAGGACTGGGCTGAAAGCGATCACAAGCCCCTGAAAGCAGTGATCCAGCTCGAGGTTCCCACAGCAACCACCTTTCAACCAATAGGAGTGACCAGGGGGGAAGAAAACTACAAGGTTCTTCGGAGGATAAAATGGTCTGAAAACATTAGAGAGAAGATGCGAGCATGGTTGGAATTGAAGCAGAAACGCACCCCTCTAAGCCAGGTAGCATCAATAATGGATTTGGAGAACAGTGTAGTGGATCTCCAACTAAAGCTGGGGAATGCTCAACGTCCACGCTTTGCTGATTTGTGAGTGCAAACGCCCTTTGAAGGACATACTTGAATGCAAACAAGCCCTGCGTAATGCCTTGAATGAAAAGAAAAGAGGTGACACGCCCACTGAGGGCCTCTCCATCACAGCTCTGAGGTCAACTTATAGAAAGAAAGTCTGGGAATACAAAAAGGAACAAACCGATGAGGAATGGCTCAAATTGGTCTCCCTGCTGAAGGATGAAAACACCTTCAGACTGTGGAGGCACATCAATCAGTTGAGCAATTGAGGAATTCCAAGAGAAAATGGTGTGGAGGAGCATGATTGGTCAAATTACTTAATACAATTATATTCTAACACCTCTCCCGACACAGGCCTCATAGAAGTGATGTACCACGGAGAGGGGCAGAGTGGGCCGAACAACAGGCATCATTCCCTTCTATCAGTCAGGATGTAGGGCACAGTCATCAACCTTGGGATAACCTCATAGTTCTATCTCACTTATGAACACAAGCGGCGAAGAAGAGCCTCCCATTGTTCTGCTGCTTCTTTGATTATAGTACATCATTCAACAAAGTGGATCGCGGAAGGTTATGGTGGAAATTAGACAGTTGGGGAATTCCCTTCCAAGTTACTGAAGGCAATATGGTGTTTGGGAGACATCAATTCAAAAGACAAGCCCAATGTGTCATAGGTGATCTGCAACATGGCAGAGTTGCATCTTACAATTACCTTGGGGTCGGGGTCTCAGAAAGGACCAACGTAAATATCCTTCGGATATATCGAACTTCTAAGGCTAATACCGTTATCCACCTGCTAAGACAACTGAGCCCGCTCCTGCAAAGCCCAACAGCTGGCCCGATACTGACCGTCGTAAAAGCAAAACTGCTACCAGCCATTAACTATCAATCAATCAATCAATCAATCACTGCATTTCTAAAGCGCGCTACATACCCGTGAGGGTCTCAAGGCGCTGGGGGGGTGGGGGGGAGAGCCAGGTCTTGAGAAGTCTTCAGAAGGCCAGCAGGTCCTGAGTCCGTCGTAGGCTGGTAGGGAGAGCGTTCCAGGTCTTGGCGGCGAGGTAGGAGAAGGATCTGCCACCGACGGTGGTTTTCCGGATACGAGGAACTGGCGAGGGCGAGGTTGGCTGAGCGGAGGGTGGGGGTGTGGAAGCGGAGTCGGTCGTTGAGGTATGTAGGTCCGGTGTTGTGTAGTGCTTTGTGTGCGTGGATGAGGAGTTTGGAGGTGATCCTCTTGTTGACGGGGGGCCAGTACAGGCCTCTCAGGTGGGGTGTGATGTGGCTGCGTCGGGGGACGTTGAGGATCAGTCGTGCTGAGGCGTTCTGGATTCGTTGTAGTCGTCTCAGGAGCTTGATTGTTGTTCCTGAGTAGAGGGCGTTCCCGTAGTCGAGTCTGCTGGTGATGAGGGCACCAGGCTTTTAACGGATCGCTGGATGAGTTTCTAAATATAGCCAAAGCATATAAATCATTGCTGCTGCTCCTGCGTTCAGCCAGGAGTTCAAGGCTGAGACTAGAGCTTGGTCTTGGGAGGCCGGAACTGACATACCAGGGGGATCTGATAAAGCTATACCTAACGGACCCTGAGGGCGCCAGTGGACTCTCTGATATCAGCTGAGATCTGGCTTTGGGGAGACAGGGTCAGCTTGGCATGCCAGTCTTGACCTTACCACAAAAAAACACTGAGGATTGAGGCAGCAATCTTCCAACTATCGGTAATTCCATCCTCCGCCTGGAATAAAGCAATTAACGAGCAGGTCATGGAAACTTCCTTTGCCCAAGACATCAAAGTCCTCCGCTCAAGCTCTATCCTTGAGCCGCTGAACATCTCCTACATGCCAGGCAGAGCGATTCTGAGCAATGCCCTGACGTCAAAAGCCTGCAGGACAATCCTCCTCATGAGACTAAAAACGAGGCACATTACGGACTTCAACCCAGCTTAGGCTCACAAGGTGAATAACACAGAGTGCAGGCTTTGTTCCTTTCGCAATTAATCTTGGCTGCACCTCCTATGCTGTTGCCCTAAACTTTAGAACGAACATCAGCATCTTCTCCGCTCGATATCTATTAACGGTACAAAAGGGGGTGGTGATGGACCACCCCCTTTTATACCGCTTTTGGCCGCCATAAGTGTGGCAGGGTATGCTCAGACGTGAGTCCCTTGCTCACTTTGCCACTGGATTCAAGCAAGCCGGGCAGAAGACGGCTGTAATGCCAGAAACCGGTCCTCGGAAGCTTGTTTCCGGTCCAGGGAAGGCATGGCTTGGCAGTTCGGGCTGGACTGTTCCCATGAGGCACAGGGTCAGACTGATTTGCATATAACTATGTCTGAACTGGGGTGGCAGAGTGGGCTAAAGAACGGTGATGGATTAAACCCAGATCTTTTGACTGGGTGTGAGTGTTTGATTGGTTCAGATGCTCTGTCCATTACCACCCCCTTTTGTACCGCTTTTGGCCGCCATAAGTGTGGCAGGGTATGCTCAGACGTGAGTCCCTTGCTCACTTTGCCACTGGATTCAAGCAAGCCGGGCTGAAGACGGCTGTAATGCCAGAAACCGGTCCTCAGAAGCTTGTTTCCGGTCCAGGGAAGGCATGGCTTGGCAGTTCGGGCTGGACTGTTCCCATGAGGCACAGGGTCAGACTGATTTGCATATAGCCATGTCTGAACTTTGGTGGCAGAGTGGGCTAAAGAACGGTGATGGATTAAACCCAGATCTTTTGACTGGGTGTTAGTGTTTGATTGGTTCAGATGCTCCATCCATTACCACCCCCTTTTGTACTGATATCTATTAACAACATTACAAAGTCCTGCAGAGGCGCTTCGGCCAAATGCTTCACCAAATCAAAAACAATGGATCTAGCCAGACTGGGGAAATGTACGCATCTGATCATGATCGCCCTAAGTGAGGCGCCAGAATGTAATCTCGCCCTGGCAACTGATTCCCTCACCAAACAGCAAGCTGAATGGTGCAGTGAGGCCCCCGATATGCACCGAAAGGCATCCCCCACAACCAGAACTTTTGATGCACTACACTTAAAAGCTCTTTTTTAAATTGTTTTATTCAAATATGGAAAAAAAGCAACACAAAGGAACCGCACAATCTACTAAAAGGACAATGGGCACTCTAAAAGTCAAGGGTATTAATTGGGAGGGGAGGGGACAGGGGGTACCTCATTTATTACTGAAAAGGTAAGGAAAAGGTATGTCAGCTACTACATCACTAAACACATAGACCTTTTCAAAGTCTCTGTGCAAAACATCACCTGTTGCCTGTTACGTCTCAAAGATGGAAGGTTAGCATACAGTTCCATCCTCCTATACCTGTTTGCAGTCGCAGCATACATACATACCTCCATTCAGGAAATGGAACATAAGTCCCTTATTAAAAACACTTTTCACAACTTCCCACGTTGCTCATGGGTCACACTTCGAACCACTCCACTCCTGTGATTTACAGTTCTGTAGTAGGGGATCTCTGTGTATAGTCATAATCTAGTGAATAGTCCCGCCCATGTGCGTGGACCCCAGAGCAATCAAAAATAATCTCTTAAGCTGTCCTCAGTGCAGACCTGTATAGACAATTAAGAGAAAATTAAAGACAATTTTGCAGCCTATACCTACAAGGCTACGCTGTCCAGTACTTCAACTAGAAATGCAAAGGATATTCCACCAACATCACATTTAACACAGTCTGTTAAGTTTCACCCATAGAGAAACTTCCCCTTCACAAAATCCTTGGAATAATAGAGAGGAAGGGATGGACAGACCAGCCCCCATAGGCTACCATTATATGTCTTGAAAAGGGATACCGTGCCTTTAAGGAACTCTCCAGAGACCCTCTGTATCCCATGATGAACAGCAAACTCCTTTTACTTTCAGTTCTTTTTTTCCGGCTCCTGCTAGCAGGACCCTGGAGCATTGAGCTCTCCCACAATCTGCTCCCCGTCGTCCCAGGGCTCTGGGTCGAAGCGACGTCGCCGTTCGACGTCGAGGGGACCAACGTCAAGACTTCTGTCGAGGTCGACGTCGAGAGGGGTCCGGGAGACACCGGCGCTCGCCGTCGAGGCGACAACGCCGTTCGTCGTCGACGTCAAGGAGGGGAGACTCGATGTTGAGGGATGTATCGACATCGAGACGTTCGTCGAAAAAGAGGTGGACGTTGAGGAAAGAGAAGTCGAGGTCCAGGAGACGTTCCAGGGGCAGGACGGTGTCCCATGACTCAGTAGTCAACCTGTCCTCTGCGTCCACGAACCCACGGTCACGGCGGAGCCGGCACTAGTCTAAGAAGAGATCGGCCTCTTGAGCATCCTCATCAAGGCCTGCACAGAGGAAGAAGAGAAGAGTGGTGCGGTCTGCGGACTCGACGCCGACACCTCCTCTGTTGCCTAAGGATCCTCCTCCTCCTGTTGCCTAAGGATCCGCCTCCTTGTAATCCTACTCCTCCTCCGCCTCATCTTTCCTCCTCCACGGTCTGTATCATTGCCGCGCCTTCCATCGCCGCCTACGGGGCTTCCACATCCTAGGCTTCTGGCTCGGCCTCAGCGGCTTACCCTCCAGTACGGCCAGTGGATCGCCCTATGCTTAGGAGGTCACGGTCCAGGCGGAGACACTGTTCAAGGAGTGACCGTCGCTCTTCAACGCGGTCCAGACACCGTCACCGATGGACAGGTCCAGGTCCCGTCACACGGACTCTTCCACTACTCACCCACCTTATCGGATTCACCACTTACGAGGGTGTCACCGGTGGATAACATCGTGTCATTCCAAGAGGTGTTGTTGAGAGGGGCGGCGAAGCTGGGAATTACGCTGACGGTCCCCACACCTTCTAAGTCAGTGAATTTCGAGACCCTGCACAAGAAGCAGTTGTCTCGGCCCTTGTTGCCCTTGGTGCCAGGGCTGGAGGAGCCGGCTATGGAGCTCTTCCTGACTCGTCGACGAAATCTGCTCCTTCCAGGCTGCAGAAAAAAATACAGACCCCCAGACTCCAATCCGGCGTTTCTTAGATCGGACCCGGTGCCGGATTCAGTGATCGTCACGGCGGCTTGGAAGCAGCACGCTACTGCCCCGTCCTCTACAGTGCCTCCGGACAAGGAGGAGTCGTATGATGGATTCCGCAGGAAGAAAGGTGTGTGGTACGGCAGCAACGTCATGAAAGCCGCTAGTGCCACGGCTCTCCTGGGTCGGTATGACCGGTCTTTATGGGACTCCCTACAACAGTTCCTGGAGCTCCTTCCTAGGGACAAGAGGGAGGATTTTCAGGAAATCATCATCGAGGGCATGATGGTATCCAACCAGGTGATCAGCTCGGCTGCAGATTCCTCTCTCCTGGCGGCTCACGGCTACTGCCACGGGATTCATCTGAGGTGTCATGCCTGGTTGCGCCTGACTTCGCTTAAACCAGAGGCGCAGCAGAGAGTCGCCAACCTGCCGTTCTCTGGTGCTACGCTATTTGGAAAGCATGCGGATGAGGAGATGGCCCGAATGAAGGCGGAGGCTGAAACCCTGACGGCCGTCCGGTTAGAAAAGCCGCAAGAGAAGAAGACCTTCCGCCCCTTCCAGAGAAGTTTTGGTGCCCAGGGTAGAGGGCAAGGTCGTCAAGCTGGGCAGCAGCAACACCAGCAGCAGCAGCAGTACCAGCGGCGTCCACTCCAGAAACGCCAGAGGGGTAGAGGCGGCCAGCAGTCCTCCTCGACGCCTAAAGGTCCTACCGGTCTAGGCCCTAAGGTGCTACTTCCCCTCGTCCGTTACCCGCTCCGGTGGGGGGAAGCATACAAAATTACTTGGCAGTGTGGAGAAAAATTACTCAGGACAAGTGGATGCTGAATATTGTTTGCAATGGATACAGTCTGCGTTTCGTCAGCCCGCCTCCAGCGTTTCCACAGGTTTGCTCGCAGTTCCAACTGTGCGAGCTTCAAGTGGAGGCCGATACCCTGTTAAGACAAGCATTTACAGTTCAATGGTTTCGCCTTTGGAAAAGTTTGAGCTATTGGCATTGTAAATGACAACATTTTTATTTATGTGTTGGTTTTGAAAATAGATAAATAAATGGCATTGTCATTTACAATGCCAATAGCTTAATCTCTTGCAGATGCGAGAACCTATTGCATTTGCACCCACACAGAGCAACACACAGAGCCACATGCACCCACACAGACAGAACCACACACACAGACAGAACCACACACACACACACACAGACAGAACCACACACACAGACAGAACCACACACACAGACCGAACCACACACACAGACCGAACCACACACACAGACAGAACCACACACACGCACTGACAGAACCACACACACACGCACTGACAGAACCACACACACACGCACTGACAGAACCACACACACGCACTGACAGAACCACACACACACACTGACAGAACCACACACACACACACAGACAGAACCACACACACAGACAGAACCACACACACAGACAGAACCACACACACAGACAGAACCACACACACGCACTGACAGAACCACACACACGCACTGACAGAACCACACACACGCACTGACAGAACCACACACACGCACTGACAGAACCACACACACACAGACAGAACCCCACACAGACAGAACCACACACACACAGACAGAACCACACACACACAGACAGAACCACACACACACACACACAACCACACACACACACAGAACCACACACACACATAGAACCACACACACACACAGAACCACACACACACAGAACCACACACACACAGAACCACACACACAGAACCACACACACACAGAACCACACACACACACAGAACCACACACACACACAGAACCACACACACACACACACACACACACACACAGAACCACACACACACAGAACCACACACACACACAGAACCACACACACACACAGAACCACACACACACACAGAACCACACACACACAGAACCACACACACACACACAGACAGAACCACACACACACACACACAACCACACACACACACACACAGAACCACACACACACACAGAACCACACACACACAGAACCACACACACACACACACACACAGAACCACACACACACACAGAACCACACACACACACAGAACCACACACACACACAGAACCACACACACACACACAGAACCACACACACACACACACACAACCACACACACACACACACACAGAACCACACACACACACAGAACCACACACACACACACACACACACACACAGACACAGACAGAACCACACACACACACAGAACCCCCCACACACAGACAGAACCTGCACGGACACACACAGACAGAACCTGCACGGACACAGACAGAAAAGCAAACACAGAAAGGGCACACCACACAGACTCTCACTAGCAGGCAGGCAAGGGCAACAGAAAAGTACAGGGAAAGAGACAGACGGATACACGAACAACCAGCGCCGGAACACACTGTGCCGGAAGTGGAAGGTCCACTCTCCCCCCTGACCAGCATCCCGGAAGCAGACGGCTCCTCCAATACTGTCTGTGTCCCCCTGCCCCTGTGGCAGCAGCGGCGCCATCCTAAATCACATATGTGACCATTTCTGGGAGGTTTGGATTTCAACCAATAGGAAGCCTACTTGTGCCCGCCTTCTTAGGACTTCTAATAATAACCTTATTGCCCGTGCCAACAAAGGGCTAACTTCAGAATGAGACGTCTGACCTTCCCGGCCTCTTTATCATATTTTAGATCCGGAGACCAGAACGCCTTGAATAGTTTGCTCAACCAACACGTTGACATGCTTGCTGCAGTCTGACATCACCTTCTCTCGTCATCACAATGCCAGCCTTTGAACCCCGTCGAGTCTGCGTGCGTGACACCTCAACCCCCCCCTCCACTTTGTAGACAGAAACCACACATATTCACAGAGACCCACTCAGAAACAACCTCAAGCACACACAGAATCACATACACTGAAACATACTGCCACGCATGCACACCGAGTCAAACACACAGACAAAAACAACGTACACGGAGGGATACCGACACACACATATAGAAACAAAAATGCATGTGCACGGACGCAGACAGAAAAGCAAACACAGAAAGGGCACTGACGTCACCTTCTCTCGTCATCACAATGCCAGCCTTTGGACCCCGTCGAGTCTGCGTGCGTGACACCTCAACCCCCCCCCCTCCACTTTGTAGACAGAAACCACAAATATGCACAGAGACACACTCAGAAACAACCTCAAGCACACACAGAATCATATACACTGAAACATACATCATCTTTCCACAACAAGACAGATCAAGTATAAATAAACATCGTATATGTTTTTTTAAGCTAGTTCACCTTGACGCACCATTTTAACTGTGGAGAATTAGTTCCCTGGTAACCGGCCCAATGTGCTCTTCATGTGCTTAAAATAACCTTGTCCAGCGTACTGTTTAGGGCTTCATAGCAGATAAGGGTTAACATCAAACAAACCAGTGAAAGGGAAGTGCAATTCATAGTTGCGTTCGAGATGGAAACAAGTTGGTGGGGGAAGGAAACGGGCATTCATTTGTTGGCAAATGACTCCCTCTTCTGGAAAACATTCACACAACTATTTTGAGTAGTAAATAAGCCTAGCTGTCTCGCTTTACAAAAGACACTTTGTGGGGAGGGGGAATGCTGACTTATTATCCTGATGTGATGCGCTATTGCAATAGTGGCAAAAACCAACACTTAAACACGTTTCCTTCCTGTCATGAATCCCTTCTATGTCATCATATCACTAATTCGCGTGCTCTAACAACTTTTTGTGCACGGGCCGCCAACCACTGAGGGTGGGTTACTAAAAATGATGGCATTTTCTGCTTGTCTCCGGAAGGGGGTTGGTGGCTAGCCAAGCAGGAACACAGGGTCACCACAGCCCAACATTCAAAACAGATAGTGCCTCCACGTGCCATTTAGGGGGGAAAACGATTTGTAAACACGCCGGGCTATTGCACAAGTAGGGAACGCAAAAGCACAGATTAAAAAAAAAAACAATTGTGCTCCGAAACTCACCCCATCAACTAGTGCATTCTTTAAAACTCTTTTACACACTTTCAGTTGAAAATACAAACAGGCAGTACCCACATACGTGAATTGTAAAATGTTGCTACATGCGCCATAAATCTGTACTCACCACTGCCCTGAGGAAAGCGCTCCACGTTGTCTGTGCTAGTCGAGGGGTGCGTGTCTGCCCTCGCAGCTGCCCAGGTCACCAGCCTGTCTGGGAGCAGTTCCAAACTCCGAGAGGAGGAAGGGATAGCGAAAGCACGCTGCCATGCACGCTGGGTCTTATCCGGGCACACGGACAGCGGGAGGGGGGGGGACGGGCACACGGGCAGCGGGAGGGGGGACGGGCACACGGACAGTGGGAGGGGGGGTGGGAACGGGATACCTGCTAGCAACTCTAATCGCGCAGCCCACCCCTGCAAGGCACACGTTGGAAATGAAACCAACATGCCGATACAAAAAAATAAAAAATAACCGCCCACCGCCGGAATGAAGTCACATAGGGGCGGAGAGGGAAAAAATCGCCAGAAACGCCCACGAATCGCCTCGCAGAATGACGGACGCCTCTCTCCTCCAATGGCTAGCCTCCATTTATGGAGCTAGCCAATGGAACAGAGAGGCGGTGCTTTTGTCCATACTAGTAAACAAAAGTTTTCGCCCTGCGCGAACGCTGCTGTGCAGCGGATCGCGAGGCGAAACCTAAAAAAGGGCGATCGCAGACGTCCCTCTGTCTCAAAGGGGAAAGGGTCTTTACTCACGGTTCTTCCTGGTACGCAAGAAGGACAAGAACGAGTTCAGGCCCATTCTGGATTTGCGACAAGCAAACAAATGGATTCGCAGAGAAAAGTTTTGCATGCTGTCTTTGCACCAGATTTATCCTCAGCTGCAGAGAGAACACTGGCTTTGTGCGATAGATCTGCGAGATGCGTACTTCCATGTGCCCATTGCACGGAAACACCGGAAGTTCCTGCGCTTCCTAGTCGGCACCAATCACTATCAGTACACCGTACTACCGTTTGGATTGAAGTCTGCACCCAGGACTTTTTCGAAATGCATGGCTGTGGTGGTAGCGCACCTGAGAGAGAACAAGGTGTTTGTCTACCCGTACCTGGGCGACTGGTTAATCAAAGCCTCCACCTTCCAGGAAGCGCAATTGCACTTCAACAGGACGGCCGTTCTGTTGAACCAGCTGGGTTTGCACATAAACATGTCCAAGTATGTCCCGACTCCTGTCCAGTGCCTGCAGTACTTGGGAGCCTCCATCCTCCATCAATACGCTGTCAGCAAGCGTGTCTCCTTCGGAGGAGAGACGCTTTTCGATCCTTCGGAAGGCTCAGGCTCTCATAGCTGTTCCATCTACAATAGCGAGGACGGTGTCTTCTCTACTGGGGTCGATGGCCTCTTGCATCTTCCACACGCATGCCTACACATGAGGCCGCTGCAGGAATGTCTGGAAGATCAATGGGACCAGAAGCGGGGGAGCTGGGACGACAAGATCAAGCTGTCCTTTCACGCCCTACAGTCCCTGAAATGGTGGTGTTCAGCGGAGAACATCCTCAAGGGGGTTCCATTCCACAAGGACATTACGAGTCAGACTATCGTCACAGATGCGTCTCTCCTCGGCTGGGGAGCGCATTCAGACCAGCTACAGATTCAGGGAACGTGGTCCCCAGCGGAATCCACGTACCACATCAACTTCCTGGAACACAGAGCGGTTCACTTGGCCCTGAAGGCTTTTCATCCGTCCTTCCAGACCAACTCCTTGCTTGTGCAGACGGATAATAGGACCACAATGTATTACCTCAACAAGCAGGGGGGCTCGAGATCGCGCACCCTGTCACTGGAAGCGCAGGCGATCTGGCACTGGCTGCTAGCCAGAGGACTGACGATAACAGCCACCCAACTGCCAGGTGTGCAGAATGCTCAGGCGGACGCACTCAGCAGGCTCGTGCAAGAAAACCACGAATTGGTTCTGAACGACGAGGTACTAGAAGACATCTTCGGGAGGTGGGGCACTCCAGACGTAGATCTGTTCGCCAACGCCGAAAACAGAAAAGGCCGATACTTCGCCTCTAGGTATTACCAACCGGGGACTCTGGGGAATGCGCTATGGATCAGCTGGTCGAACAGCTTTCTGTACGCTTTTCCACCCATTCCCCTGATTCCGGCGGTGCTCATCAAGCTGTCGCGGTACAGAGCATGGATGATCCTCATTGCTCCGGAGTGGCCCTGGCAGTGGTGGTTCACGGATCTGCTCCACCGGTCTCTTCAGCCTCACATGCAACTGCGGTGTCGGACGGACCTTCTCACGAAGTTCGGGTGACAGATGGTGCACCCCAACCTCTCATCGTTGAGTTTGGCGGCATGGCTCCGGAGATAGTGCAATATGGACACCTTAATCTGCCTGAGGATTGCATGAACATTCTCTGTGGCATCAGTGAGCGTGGCGGCCACTGTATCTCAATATGGTGTCCGTAGGGGCAGTCCCATACTATCTGTATAAATGTGTCATTTGGGCTACGGCAGTGTGGGCAGATATAAATAGTTCGGGTACATTCGCACAAAGCCTGCAGGATGGTGATGATGATGATGATGACGATGATGACGATGATGGTGATAATGGAGATGATGATGATGGTGGTGATGGTGGCGATGGAGATGATGGTGGCGATGGAGATGATGGTGGCGATGGAGATGATGGTGGTGATGGAGATGATGGTGGCGATGGAGATGATGGTGGCGATGGAGATGATGGTGGCGATGGAGATGGCGATGGTGATGGCGATGGAGATGATGGTGGCGATGGAGCTGGTGATGGCGATGGAGATGATGGTGGCGATGGAGATGATGGTGGCGATGGAGATGATGGTGGCGATGGAGATGATGGTGGCGATGGAGATGATGGTGGCGATGGAGATGATGGTGGCGATGGAGATGATGGTGGCGATGGAGATGATGGTGGCGATGGAGATGATGGTGGCGATGGAGATGATGGTGGCGATGGAGATGATGGTGGCGATGGAGATGATGGTGGCGATGGAGATGATGGTGGCGATGGAGATGATGGTGGCGATGGAGATGATGGTGGCGATGGAGATGATGGTGGCGATGGAGATGATGGTGGCGATGGAGATGATGGTGGCGGTGGAGATGATGGTGGCGGTGGAGATGATGGTGGCGGTGGCGATGATGGTGGCGGTGGCGATGGAGATGATGGTGGCGATGGAGATGATGGTGGCGATGGAGATGATGGTGGCGGTAGAGATGATGGTGGCGGTGGAGATGATGGTGGCGGTGGAGATGATGGTGGCGATGGAGATGATGGTGGCGATGGAGATGGTGATGGCGATGGAGATGATGGTGGCGATGGAGCTGGTGATGGCGATGGAGATGATGGTGGCGATGGAGATGATGGTGGCGATGGAGATGATGGTGGCGATGGAGATGATGGTGGCGATGGAGATGATGGTGGCGATGGAGATGATGGTGGCGATGGAGATGATGGTGGCGATGGAGATGATGGTGGCGATGGAGATGATGGTGGCGGTGGAGATGATGGTGGCGGTGGAGATGATGGTGGCGGTGGCGATGGAGATGATGGTGGCGATGGAGATGATGGTGGCGGTGGAGATGATGGTGGCGGTGGAGATGATGGTGGCGGTGGAGATGATGGTGGCGGTGGAGATGATGGTGGCGGTGGAGATGATGGTGGCGGTGGAGATGATGGTGGCGGTGGAGATGATGGTGGCGGTGGAGATGATGGTGGCGGTGGAGATGATGGTGGCGGTGGAGATGGTGGTGGAGATGATGGTGGAGATGGTGGTGGCGGTGGAGATGGTGGTGGCGGTGGAGATGGTGGTGGCGGTGGAGATGGTGGTGGCGGTGGAGATGGTGGTGGCGGTGGAGATGGTGGTGGCGGTGGAGATGGTGGTGGCGGTGGAGATGGTGGTGGCGGTGGAGATGGTGGTGGCGGTGGAGATGATGGTGGCGGTGGAGATGATGGTGGCGGTGGAGATGGTGGTGGAGATGATGGTGGTGGCGGTGGAGATGGTGGTGGCGGTGGAGATGGTGGTGGCGGTGGAGATGATGGTGGCGGTGGAGATGATGGTGGCGGTGGAGATGATGGTGGCGGTGGAGATGATGGTGGCGGTGGAGATGATGGTGGCGGTGGAGATGATGGTGGCGGAGGAGATGATGGTGGCGGTGGAGATGATGGTGGCGGAGGAGATGATGGTGGCGGAGATGATGGTGGCGGTGGAGATGATGGTGGCGGTGGAGATGATGGTGGCGGTGGAGATGATGGTGGCGGTGGAGATGATGGTGGCGGTGGAGATGATGGTGGCGGTGGAGATGATGGTGGCGGTGGAGATGATGGTGGCGGTGGAGATGATGGTGGCGGTGGAGATGATGGTGGCGGTGGAGATGATGGTGGCGGTGGAGATGATGGTGGCGGTGGAGATGATGGTGGCGATGGAGCTGATGGTGGCGATGGCGATGGCGATGGCGATGGAGCTGGTGATGGCGATGGAGCTGGTGATGGCGCTGGTGATGGCGCTGGCGGTGATGATGGCGCTGGCGGTGATGATGGCGCTGGCGGTGATGATGGCGGTGATGATGGCGCTGGCGGTGATGATGGCGCAGGCGGTGATGATGGCGCAGGCGGTGCTGGCGCTGATGACGATGATGGAGCTGATGACGATGATGGAGCTGATGACGATGATGGAGCTGATGACGATGATGGAGCTGATGACGATGATGGAGCTGATGACGATGATGGAGCTGATGACGATGATGGAGCTGATGACGATGATGGAGCTGATGACGATGATGGAGCTGATGACGATGATGGAGCTGATGACGATGATGGAGCTGATGACGATGATGGAGCTGATGACGATGATGGAGCTGATGACGATGATGGCGATGATGGAGATGATGGAGATGATGGCGATGATGGAGATGATGGGGAGGATGGAGAGGATGGAGTAGATGGGATGCAGAAGATGATGAAGATGATTTATTATTATAATAATATTTAGCCTAGCGTTTAATGAGATAATCTTTGGAACCTCCAGGCGATGTACCCATTGCTTATCCGTCAGCTACATTGAGAGGGCTTCGTCCCAGTATCGTGTAAGTGCTAAGGGCGGTGTTGTATAGCATTGTGATGACTTGTTTGCCTGTGCTGTGTGTAAGTAAGTTTCGAAGTGTTGTGGATACTGTTGGTTTCTCGTGTATCATGCCCCGTGTTTTAAATTGATGATGAGTAAGAGAGGCATACAACAGAAAAGAGCCCGGTGGTATCTCATAATCGTCCATCAGGGCGTCAAACGTGGTTAGTTTCGAATCTGCTAATAGGTCTCCCCATGTGTTGAGGCCTACACAGGACCATTCCATCAACCCTGGATGTGGGCCCAGTGACGACAGCCAGGTAGCACCCAAAGCGGTTATTCAGGGGCATAAGATGGAGAGGGCTGCATCTTTCGTAGATAACTGTGCCAGCAGGCATGGGCAGTGGACATCAGAACTTATTCAGTCTCTTCGAGAACACCGTCTCTGTGCCAAGCAGCCACTTCTACACTGATTACTGGCGTGTTCCCAAAGCCTTGCTCCCTAATTCTGTGATATTTTTTCCAGCCAGTCCATCGGCCATTACAGCTGTGCATCTGCATAATATTCTTAGTTAGGGGCTCCCAAGCCCCCTTCAGAGAGTAGGTCATAGATTTTGGAGAGGGAATATCTTGCTCTGTGTTTGCCCCAAATTAGAGATGCCTGCAGTGAGTTGAGCTCCCAAAACATTTTGCAGGTGAGCAGAAAAGGAAGGACGGCAAAAAAGTAAAGCAGTCTGGGCAACAACAGCATCTTGTAAATTGCTATGTGCCCCATAGGAGAGAGTGGCAGTTACATCCAAAATGGCAGGGAGGCTCTTGTGTTGGTTATCACCCTGCCCAAATTTTCATGTATGGTGTCAGGTTCTGAGTGATAGATCTGCACTCCTAGGTACTTAAAGGTATCACAGGACCAAGGGAATGGTGCGGGTGGTAGCGAGCTCCTCTGTTCCGGAGTCAGCAGTTGCATAGGGAATAAGATCGATTGATCCCAGTTCACTTGCAGCCCTTAAATGCTCTCGAAACTAACCAGTAGTTCTATCAATCCAGACAGAACCGTCCTAGCGCCATGTAGATAAATCAGCGCATCGTCTGTATAAGGCGAGATCATATGCTACTGGTTATATACCAATACACCCAGTCCAAGGCCTTGCCGTAGCGCGCAGGCTAGGGTCCCCATAGCCTGAGCAAAAATAATGTGTGACAGGTGGCAAGCCTGCGGTGTGCCCCTGATAAATAAGTCTGATACTGTGTTGCCAATCCTAACACATGCTGTGGGGTGTTGTATAGCAGTGTAATTACGGTTTTTATGGGGTGTTATTTGAAAGGACTGGCGCGTCGACACTCTCAAATCAGTTGGCTGCTATTAGAGCATATCGATGTCCTGAAGAAGATGTTTTAAAGATTGTGCATTTAACAGCAAGTGCTTTTCTACCGGGTATGAACCAGTTTTGATCGAAGTGTACTAGAAATTGGGTTACTTCTATCGGTCTGTTGGCCAGCTCCCTGCCTAGAATTTTGTAATCTGAATTTAGAAGCACTAGGCAGATAGTATGAGCTTAGTGGTAGCCTATCTCTGCCCGGCTTGGGAAGCACCACCAGGAGACATCGGCTAAAGTTATGCTCACCTTGATGTTTCCGACAACCTCACAGATATAAGACAATGAAAATATATTCTGTGACCTGCCAGAGGCCTTAATACATCACCAGACACTACCCTAATTCCTCCCTCAGGCTCCTCTACAGAAGAATCTGCCTCTTTTCCCATTCTCATCAGGTGAACAGACTACCCTTATTGGAAGTAAAGACAAACGCTGCCAGGGCAAACCTGTCTAAAACCTCTTCCGTTCAAGAAGGTATTGACCGGCACATTTTTGAGCACCTATGGAAAGCCAGGATCCTGTCCTCCCATCAACCGCCAAATAGCCATGAAAGCAAAGACCGGCTCTGAAGGACTGATTTTTCCACTTGCAACACCCAATGCCTGAGAGGCTGGTAGTTCAGTCCTCCAACAGCTGGCTGAATCGCAAAACATTTCCGACCACCCCACCAGACAGACTGGAAACGCATGGAAGCTTTTGGAAAAGGCATGTTCTTGTCTGTTAATCTTGCCCTCGGGTCCATAAACTCAAATAGCCTCCTCGGACATTATTGGCATGCATTGTGGGACACTGGGCTTTAATCTTTCCTGCAAATCTGGATGACCTCGGGTCAACCTTCAAGAGGTTATTCACAATGGCTAGAATACAGCAAAATACAAAACCAGATCAGGCCTTCACACCACTGACTGACTGACTGAGTAGGGCAGTTGGTGCCAGCATGACACTTTGCCTGCATATGCTTCACAGCATTTCTCGAATGACAATCACTAATAAAAATGCCCATGACAACACACGTCTTTTCTGAAACTAGGCCAAAACTGTGTTAGAGCACTTCAAGCAGGGCAGCAAGCCCCCTCCCTAGCCCTGGCACCTCTCACACAGAAGTTACCCTGCAGGATCAACTCCTTTTGAAAATTCTAAGGGGTTTAGAGCAGGAGAAACGTCAGGCCTTGCTTTAGCAACAAGAAGCTTTCCCAATCCTTTCAAAGCCGAAATCAAGGATCCAGCTAACAACATCCAGGCGCAACGAACTCCCAATTTCCACTCACTACTGCAAAACCTATTAAGCTTGCCCTCTGCAGCACATAATTTTCGGGTACAAGGCCAGATAAGGTATTACCTCCACGGATGGCAAGGCATCACATCTTACAAAATGGTGCCTCAAATTGTCCAATATGACTACATCCTACCCTTCCATTCCTCTCCTCCAAATATGCCACCTACACTACAATGGTGTCCGGAGAATCTGTTGTCCATTCTTCGACACAAAGTTCACGTTCTCCTGGAGAAGGGAGCTATAGAGATGGTGCCAGCACCAGAAGTTTATACTGGTTGCTTCTCCTCTTACTTTCTAGTGCCAAAGGAGGACAGAGGACATTAAGATGGGTGTACTCAGCCTACTTTTCCTAGCAGATCACAAATGGCGACTACACTCAACATTTCGCCTGCACAACTTGCACCTCAATGCTTGCAGATTGAGCAGCGACAGTCAATGGCTTTCAGTCTCCCTCCCAAAGTGGTGAATGTGATTTTGGCATCCAGGCGTCCCACTAAGAGAATCTATGCGGGATGCTGACAGAAGTTTGTTTTCTGGTCCCTGCATATCCTATCCTTACAGGCCCAATTGTCGGATGTTCTCCTTTTCTACTGGTCTCTAGCCCAGCAAGGCCTTGTTATGGCAACAGTTAAAGGTTTTTTGTTGGTCTCTTCAGCTTTTATATGATTGCCTCTCTGTTTAAATCACCTGTTGCATTGTTTGAAAAGTCTGATCCGTATGTTCGTTCCAAAACCTATTTGTGATGCACTGGTAAGACCTCGGTGAGTCTCTCACATTCTTGATGTGCACTCCAATTGAGCCAGTGTACAGTTGTCCTCTAAGGTTGCTCACATTTAAAACTGTGTTCCTCCTTGAGTTCCTGTCTGCTTGTCTTCTGAATGAGACTTTCTCTCCACTACTTCCTCCACTACCAAGGACCAAGGCTGCCTCCCTCCCAAAAGTTGTAATGTTTTCCCACATTGGGCAGTGTATCACCCTGCTGTCATTCTTTCGTCCTTTTCATCCATCAATGGTGGAAGAAAGGCTCCTATGTTTTGACCCGGAGAGAGCTATGAGCGTCTACATACATTGCATCAAGGATCTCTGGGTGGTCAAGCAGCTCCATTTTGTTTGTTTTTTTACATATTTTTATTGGCATTTGTATTCGAAGACATTTGTATACATAAACAACTCAATTATTTACTTTATATTTCTTAATCATCACCAAGGCATTTCCACATATATTCTAGCCTGGTAACACATTTTAATATTCACCATCGTTGTTCTGGGTTTACCTTCACACTCCCTCCGCAGACCCGGGCTCAGTAATGCCCTAATCGATTCCAACTTTTTATTATAAAACATAAACAATTAACAAAACTTCGTGCAGAGGAGGGTCGTGGAGCATCCAAATCTGGGGGTGCACCTTTGCGCATTAGTTGCTTTAAACGCCATATAGTGCATGTCTCCCAGGGTGGGTCTTCCTTCTCTTTCTAATCTCCATCTGGGCGCATAGCCGCTTCTCAACCAGAGGTCTGTATTTTCCGTTAGTGTTTATCTGCGCACGTCAGTCCCTGCCGAAAGTTTGCCGTCTATTATGATAAAACTTGGGTCACCCACTATCCCTTCCAGTCTCCTCTCCTGTATCCTGGTTTTGTTCTGGATTCTCCCAGACTGCCAGAGCCTCCTTCCAAAGATCCGCTATAGGCCGCTTCCGAATGCCCCTCGATTCCTCCCAGCTGAGGGCTCTACACTCCGGTCCAGCTCAACTAATGACGTCTCGATTCCAGCTGGTTACCTGTGGCCCCGAAGAGGACTTCCACTCTAGGGCTATCCTTCGCTTGGCCAGTCCCAAGCCAAATCAATTAATCTATTCTGCACCTTCCGTTTAGTTGGTCGTGGAAAAAGTCCTAATAAGTAGGTCTCTATAGTGGGGGTTCAATCGTCAGGGCAAACAATAGAGGCGAGGGGGCACCCTTATCGGGTTCCTCGCAGTATGGGGCATGGGATGACAGTCTTCCCCGTCCGAACCCTCGCCGTGGGGATGAATAAAGAAGTGCCAACCATTTCACCCAACCCTGCCCCAGGACTAGCCATATCATTGCCTCAAGAAGCCGAAAGTTTGCCGTCTATTATGTTAAAACGTGGGTCACCCACTATCACTTCCATTCTCCTCTCCTGTATCCTGGTCTTGTTCTGGATTTTCCAGACAAGCCAACCGTGTCAAAGGCCTTCTCTAAATTGACCGAAAGCACAGCAGCCGAGGGCAGAGATTTTGTCTCTTCATGGAGAAGAACAGAGAACAGCCTGCATAGGTTATAGGAGGGAATTAAACCGTTTTTGTCTGAGTGTATGATGGAGTGCATATGCGGGAGCAATCTGAGCGCTAGTATTTTGCTAAGAATCTTGAAATCTAAATTAAACATAGACAGTGGTCTATACTCTGTGACTGGAGCACTGTTCTCTTTGGTTTTGGAGAGGGGATCACCAATGCGCTCTGAGTGGATTCAGGAAGACCTTCGAGGTGCACGGATTCCGCGTATGGTCAAGCTGCTCCTTTTAGAGTTTTCTGGAGCAAAGAAGGGAAGAGCAGTGTAGGTCTTGGTCATCTTCCAGTCTGCTACGTGGGCATCAGTTCATACATTTATGAAGCATTATTGTCTGAATCGCCGGGTCCAGAAGGAAGGGCACTTTTAACGTTCAGTCCGGCAGGATTTCCTGGTCTGAGCCATTCCACAGACATACCACCTGGGGAGGGATTGCTTTGGTTTCTGTTCACTTGGGGAGGAATCGGTGGTTAGAAGTTTCCAGCTTAAAACACTTAGGTAACGCTCTTTCTCTTGGATACTTTATCTAACCACAGTTTGCTCATTGACCTACCGTTGTTCTGTGGTATGAAGTCCTTTGATCCTTGTTAAAAAAAGATTCCAATTAGATATCTTCACACTGTCACAATCTGATTACTAAGGGTGTCTGACGGTGCAGACACATATCAGAATGAAAACAACATCACCAGGTGGTATATTGTGGCCTGATGACACTTTCAGGGCGGGACAGACCTGACAGAACTGCACAACGCCACCCACAGGCGAGAGGGAATTGATTTTAAAAATCTCCAGTCTGGTACATGGGGGTATTCACAAGATGAGAAATCTGCAATTAGAGTATCCACCCGAAAGAGCATTGCCAAAGGTAAGTTACTTGTTCATCTGCCATCATGTTGGTAGTAACAATTTACTGGCTGACTCCAGGACTCCACATACGCTAACCCTGAAGATGCATTTATTTTGTTCAGATGATTCACCTGTAACCCAGTTCGCTGAAGTGGGGCTGGCATCCCAGCGCTCAGCAAAACGGCATTCTTCAATGATTGCAGAAGCCATGAAAGTTAGCTTGTGGAATGGATTGATAGCGGATATAATTGAGAATTTGCATTGTTGAACTGGCCCTGTCCATTTCAGAAGTCTGCATTTTGTTATTTGGAAATTACCCCTAACGTGCTCTGTTTGTGCAGTAGAGGGACTATGTCCTTTTGGTGCAGGTCTCTGGTTATAAAGGGGGTGTTTTAGTATAACCTGTAAATCTATGCAGTGTATGTTTGGTTATATGCCATAATGAAAATAGTAGCTCCGTCAAAGCTTAATTATCTTAACTGTTTTCAGAACATAGGGACGTCAGCCCATCCATATCCCAAAACAATTGTCACCTGATCATTGCTTCTGGTTAACTGGGCTGGCACCCTGAAAATCAACATTGGAGAAGAGACGGGATACAGTGGTTCTTTTTATTCTGTGATCTGCAACATTTTGCAACTTCTGAAAGTGATTGATAGAGACGACAGATATATACATATATCATACGTCTCTTCTCTCGGTGTTTGTGTAAATTGTCGTCTTGAATATTTTGATGTTCCCTTCTCTAGAATGGCAGATGACTGGATTTTCGAGTTTAATTGTACATACTACGCCTGGGTTTTATCTTTCATGTCTCAATGCTCTTTAAAAACTCACTCTTCCCCCGTTTTTCCCCTGTATAGCTACACGGACACAGAGCAGTATGAAGAAGCTGTAAGGGACTATGAAAAGGTTTACCAGTCAGAAAAAACAAAAGGTAAATTATGTGAGCCTTTGCACGTTTGCTTGTATTTTCTCTAAAGGCCACTAGAGTGGAGTAGAGTACAACCTTTAGTAACATTCCTTTTCTGAGTCTGACTACATTGGAGGGTTTCATGTTTAGCTTTTCCCACATGCTGCATTAGTTCATACCTTGTTGTCAGACAGAAAAAAGGCATGTTGTGTTTTATTAGTGTAGCACTACGTAAGGCACTAGCACGCTTGTAATCATCATTACTCGAAGTATTTAGGTTAATCTTTGCCCCTGAGACATATGCAGGGCCACTGGAATTATGGGGCAGGTATGGGCCAAATTATGTGGCACATTTTGTGATAGTATTACTTCATTATTTCGTCATATTTACGCTTTTTAGCACTGGCTGTGCATTGGTTGCATCTCACCAGTTTAACACCACAATATATCAATAAGCAACAGAAAGGTGACACGCCAACCTTTGAAAAGGTCATTCCACTGTGCAGCAACATGTGTCTCTGGGTTTTTAGTAACTTTTGTACCCTTTGAGCTAGAAACAAAATCTTTTTTTCTTTTTTGTTAAAGTCTGCACACGATGGATTGTGTGGCAAGTACCGCATATCTATAACTATGTAAAAAACCCAGTGGTCGCTTAATTGCATAATTCCCGTGGCCTATGACATATGTCGTCACATGCTCAAATCCAAGACAAGCCAAGACCTGTGTCTTCCATCCATCCAAAGTTAGTAGATTGAATACCCTAATGTTGGATGATAGTAAAATCTGTTATTTACAGTGCTCGGCATCATGTAAGCTGGCATTCTCCAGGAAGGAGTGGGGGGGCTTTTCATGGACAAGAAATAATTACCTTTAGTTGAAAGGAAGCATTTTCTTGAAAGTAGGCTTGGCTTCCTTTGTTCTGAGGAACCGGTGGATTTGCGGGGCAAGGTGTTGACTTGTCCCAAGTTTAAGGACTCTTCTCATAAAATAAAGACTGTGACAAAGAAGATGGACATTTTCCAATGAGGTTTCTGCAATGTTGCACTGGATTAGCAAATCTGGGTTTGACTATGTGGAAAAGAACACGTTAACATTGTTTCCATAGCTGAGATTATTAGGTGCTGTGCTTGACAAGATCTTGTGAAAGTTGCAACACAAATTTCCAGTGGTATATCTAATGCAGCATGGTAGTTAGACTATAATGTAGATGGTAGGTGAGGCTTTGTGCATTCCTGTTTAGAAGCATTTAGACATACCTGCTTGTTCGCAGTTGGTTTTATATGAACTATGCAGCAAGAGAACCTGCCTATCACAGACTGTCTCATTTTGCTCTTATGCCTCTATGAGAAATCCAGTTTTTCACCTGCCTATTTTAGTATTTATGTAACAGAAGGCAATGGTTGGCTCTGTCTTAGGTTAACTTTCATGTCTAGTATTTTGTATTTATCTATTTTGCATTAATGTGATTCATTTGTAATTTTAAGTGAAAAGCTGACATATTTGTCTTGTTTAATGTAGTCTGTGATTCTTTTCCTTTGTTCTCTAGAATGTTGTTGGGCTGCTTGTTTTAATCGTACATGGGGTTTCTGATTAACAGTTTATTTAATGTGCTTTAGACGTTCTTTGTTTCAGTAGTTTGAGTGTGGCACGTTTACCCTAATTTTGCTTTTTTGCACGCTCTAAAGACAAAATCAAAGTAGCCCTACCAGTAGGAACTTCAGACACAAGCTATTGTTTGGCTGTTTGCTCATTCAGTGCATGTCCACATTCACACAGCTTCTTCTCATTGTGCTTTTAACAATGGCTCTTTCTCTATTCAGATCTTTCACTTTTGATTGGTGTTATGCAGTCATCTCTCAAAATTACATGAAGAGCCTCTCTTTCTCCCCACACAATGGACGTGGTCTTAGATTCTGAAAGCAATAACAGCTTTCTGTCTGTACAGTGTGCTTGTGTGTGACATGATTTGCCTCTCCATCGTTATTTTGAAGTGTCTGTGTAACTGTTCAAAAATTGTTTTTTTTCCTTTGTAAAAATGACAAAATAGGGTCTCACTGTGCTCATATTAGTATTTTCCTCCCAGAGATGTACGAAGTCTAGCTAAAATGTAGAAACTTAATGCCTCCCTAGATAGGTGTGCAACACTGTATTGTAGGTCTCCTGAGCAGGCATGTCTGGCCAGTTTATGCGTAAACCCAAACATTTTAGCTAAACATTTGGTGTGGTAGCTTTCTGGGGGCAGTGGTAATCTAGCTCATACTATACTTGAAAACTAAAAGCCTGAATATCTCCTATTTTATGTAGGGGGAGGGAGAGGAGTAAAAAAAAAAGGTAGTAAACCTTTGTCTTCTCCTACTATATATCCACTGCATGACCTCGCGGCAATTTAGGAAAGAGATAGACATTCCTCTATAAAGAACACTACCTCACAATGAAGTAACATTGTGCTTCCTTGCTCAGAACCCAGTTACCTCTCCAGTCACTTGATTCTATCTTTGCCTTCAAATGCACAACGTTCTGCTGCCGCTAAGATTGTGCTTTATAGATACCGCATACATACATCTTATAGCAATCCAGATGACTGAGAAAAACTAAGACCTTCCCATGACTATCAATTTCTATCAACCACTTAAAATGTAATGTTCATCTTAAAGTAGTTATGAATGTAGAGGGGGACCTTCTTCAAATCTCAGTTTAGCTAAAAGTTCATACTTCTCTAGTGGGTTCATCATTATATCAAAGAAAGATACAACTTACATCATACAGATACTGCCCTTTGTCCTGTCTCCATCTTTCCAAGTTAATTGGGAATTAGTGTCACCAGCAAAAATAATCAGGGAAGCCTGAACGTCACTTTTAGGTAAGAGGGGTTCATTGCTGGGCATTTGCTGTGGCAGGAAGAGCGTATTCTTCCCATTCCAGACCCTCTACTTGAACTATGAGGTGGAGGTTTGTTGATAATTATACAAGTATGTCTGAATTGAAAAAAATCAAGTCAGAAGTCATGGGGTCTGGTGAGACTAGAGGACCTGTTGACTCCTGGCCCCTTCTTTGAAAGTAACACTGAGTGGCCGCTTAGTAGGCGGAGTATGACTTCATACTTGGCCCTTGTACCAATACATCATTAGTTTGACCTGTGCTTCATAACAGAGGTGCTGAAAAACCACATCCCTTCATCATATTTCAAACGGGTAAAGAGCTAGTTGATACTTATATCTTGGTACTGACCTTAACTAAGTTGATGTTGCAAAGAGCATTCTGACGCACTCTTTTTGTCCAGTTTCGTATTAATCATTTGAAGGATATTGTTATATTGTTACTGGGTCCAATTTCTACTCTGCAGATTGTATTTCAATCTTTTGGGGCTTCAATTGGCAAAAAGAGCAAACTTTAAGTGCTTGTGCATTTGCCATCGAACAACTCAAACATGGCTGTTTGCAACTTAAAGGTAGCTTGTGAATATGCTCACCAACATCCTGTATTGTACTTGGCTACTCTTAGTGGTCAGTGTTCATTCTATATGAGTATTTTTATGAATAATTTATTCTGCTCCTTCTGGGCCACAGATTCCTGCAAATCATAAGATTATTGGAGAAGAACTGTTCTCAAAGGAAAAAGAATGCTTGAATTTGTGACTACTTTCAATGCCAACTTCTAGGTCTCCTCTTTTAAAGGTTGGCTTCTTTTGTTTCAGGACACCCCATACTCCGTACATCAGCCTTCTGTAACGGGCTAGTTGATTTGTGCGTGGTTTAGACACTCTCAGAATAGTCTACCTCCTATGCTTGCATGTGAAATATAGACCACCTAAAAAGCAATTGTTTTCTCTGGAAGTTTTCCAACACATTCCCCAGGGGCAAGTGTAGCCGTTTGATAACTGAAAGTATTTGCCTAAGTAATAATATATCTTAGACTAGGTGCAGAAGGCAAGGCAAATCGAGGTAAGATATTTAGCCAGACACGTTGTTTTTGTTGTTTATTGAATGCAGCTTCTTTTATAGATTGGTACAACTTCAAAAGCAGGAAATGTCTGGAATTAATTTCTTGATTGTGAGGCAGGATTGATTTCCTACTCATCAGGATATAAGTAGGTGGGTTTAGTACAGCTAAGGATTAATAGGTATTTGGTATCTACAGTGTCTACAATCATCAATAGCTCTGTAAGATCAGGCCAGCTTGAGGTTGCACAACATCTATTCGCTGTTGTATGCAATGTAAGCTAGTGTATTTACCTTCTAGTAAGAACTTTATCAGAGTCAATTAAAATTTTAGAAATGTGTAAAGTGACTGTGGTGATGGCCAAATCGTTAATTGTGTCCAGTTCAGCATCTTACAATCTGCGTCTTTCTCCCTTCTCAAGCTTGTAACACTTTTAAAATTAGAGAGCTGTCTAAGTGGAATGAGAGAACCTATAATACGAAATAACAAACAAAATACGGGTTTCGATCTAAATACAAAACCTTGGCTTCTTTAGCATCAGATTCTTTCAAAGTCAGGCTGATTTGCCCCTGTGATTGTAAGATTCTCCATTAACAATCTTAGACAATGCTTCAGTGGTATGAGGGTGATTACGGCGCATATAATGTAAAGACCATTACGGAGGGCCAATAACTTTGCTAAATCATAAAAGATTCAACTGTCTTTATTCTCTTTCAGTAGGAATTTCTGGAGAAATCCCCAAACCATCTTTTAGCAGCATTTGCCCAAAAAGTTCTGGAGGGCATCGGGACAGTTTTAGACATTTATATCCAGCGTTTCTCTTGGTGTTGGCTTTTCACATATTAAACGTAATATTTTTGAATGGGATATTTTCCTAGTTGTGTTCCAACAGCAGTAGAAATGTGGAGATTTGTCTTCAGGGCAGCCTAAATCATGTTTGACACAAGTGGGACAACAGTTGAGAGGTTGACTGGTCTCTTTAGTGCTTTGGCATCAAATCTTTTAGTTTCAGATGCTGTGTGATAATTGCTCCTTAGTAAGTTGAGAATCCTCCAATACAATAGACCTGTAACAAGCTAATGTATATAAATAGAAAACCAATCTTTAGTTAGATCAGCCCGCTTTTACCAATACCTCCCTGCCGAGACAACTCTCTTGAGCATTTTCCTTCCACAGATTCTTACATCATTTTCTATTCTTAAAATCTTTAAAATTTAGCTGATAGTAGGCGTTTGTCTGTGGACTGAAGGTGCCAGTATTTCCTGTACCAGGGTGTGCATTACTTTGATAAATACGCCTAAACAGAAGGCACCTCTGTTTAAAACATGTATGCAGTATGGCTAGTGAAACATTTTCTAGATACCCTCAGGCTGCACAGATCATGAAGCCAAATTCTGTGACTGATGCTTCTCCTTTTTCTTGAGAATAAGCAAGGGAAAAGACGTGAGGTACATTGATTGTGATGGATACCTCTAACTGCAGATTCCACACCTTTAAAATATTGTTATGCACCATACTTATTTAGATGTCAATCTTACAGCCAGACACCCATCTTTGAAATCTTTCTAGGCACTAAAAGGTTTTGTTGCTTGATGTGGGGGCCCATCATCTTGACCTGGTGCAAGCCAAACTTTCCGATGCATTATTTTGAGTTTTGTCAACAGCCCAGCATGGCCTTGAAGACGGACGGACGCAACTGAGAATTTTTTTTGCATGATCAACCCTCTCCTTAAATCTCTGCTTCTCCTATGTTTTTGATGGGCATGAATGCACGTTACCTCCAAAGTTATTTGTCATGCATCAGTACTAAATTCAGACAAGGCAACTTCTGAGTGCTCTATTAAAAAGTAAAGAGTGCTCTATTTGTGCTTTTGTAGTTGCCCGCTAAGACAGAAGACAAATCACAGGATGTGTCTCTTTGGACCAGCAATTTATTCGCACGCAACTCAAAGTCAAAAATTGGAATATGGAAGATCAGGATGTTTACTATTCGCTCATATTATGAGGAAGGTGGTGATGTGCAGTAGCTTTATGGTCATCCACACTGTGACTGCCAGTATGATGAGTACCACCAAGAACCATCTTGCCAAGTTAATCCAATGTGTACAGTTCCGGTAGACATCATAACGAACATCCATTGTATGCCAGACTACTATTCCAGATTTGTTCCACAGCCACAACAAGCTTCAGCATGACCTCAGAAAACAAGCTTGGACCCACTGAACCCTGTTAACTACAGACCAATTACAAATGGACATTTCCTGGGGTGACTGATAGGAAGAGCAGTGTTCGTCCAGATGTCACAACTCATTGAAGATAATGCCATACTTTCAGACTTCCAAACGGGATTCCGTCCAGGAAGAAGCATAGAATCTGCCCTCCTTGCCATCTGGGATGACCTGAAGAACACAGTTGGCCGCAACGCGGTTGCTGCACGACTTCTCTTGGACCTCTCAGCTATCTTTGACATGGTTGACCATAACACTCTGATACAAAGACTCTACGAAGGCGGAATAGAGGGAACTGGTCTAGACTGGATCACATTCTACCTTCACAACAGAGCTAATGTCCTCCATGCCTCCCTTTCTCAGTCAAACCATACTTTACAAAAGCAAGTTTCGATCATCCCGGGGGGCGTGGCTTGGCACGCGGCAAGATGGCAGCACAGTAGGACTGCTCTGCCGGCCACCGCAAACATATCCTGCATTATTCTGCCCTTCTAGTGCCATCTAAGCCGACCTGAAGTGGGCGCCGAGCTGCTGGTGCCTTTCTTCACTGACTGGGCGAGTTTCGGAGATTCAGCGAGTCGGACGCTGCCGGAATCAGCCTTTGCAGTGTCCGCTGCGGCGAAGCCCGAGTTCCCGTCCTGACTGGCGCGGTCGGCGCTTCCCCTGCCTGGATCCTCTCTCGGAGCCCTAGAGCTGGACAATCTGTTGTGGGGGCCGAAGTGTGACTGCCGGTAAGCCTCAGCCCTCCCCCGCCAGCCCATCACCGGCGGTCGCGGAGATCCGTGCGGCGCTTGAGTTTCGGGACGCCGAGGTACAGAGCGGCGTCTGGGCAGCGTTAAACTCGAGTGGCCGGCTGCGGGGCGACTGGTGAGCCGCGGGTGGGCCGCGAGAACTTGAGGACCCGGCCCTTGACTTGGCGGGCAAGAGCTGTGGCGGGGACATTTGCCCTGGACTGGGGAGCGAGCAGTCCTATGTGGGGGACGATGGTGGAGCTTGCTGCGGGGAAACTTGCTTTTCACCCCTGATTTTCCTGCCCGTCGGCTAGTGGCTAAAAGTCCAGTGCTGAGTTGGATACGGCGCACCTGAACCCACGTGGCGCGCTTCTGGATACCGGGGCGCCCTGCTGGATACTGGAAGTCATCGAGTTGTGCGGCGGCGGTGTGTTTGGTTGGGCCCTTCCGCAGAGGTGCAGCTGCTGCTTGGTTGAGGGATCGGATTGTGCGCTGTGCTGGACCCGAGTGACTGCCCTCACCTGCCGATCTGGATCATCCTCATAGCCTGCCCGCTGGAAACTGCGCCACTTTCTGCTTGGAAGTGTTGCGGTCCCATCCCGCAGGCTGGAGCACTCCCGGGCGACACTCTTCAGGACGACATAAACCCGCTCTGCTGTGATTGTGGGGTGTGGCTCGACACCTGGCTGGCGTCTGGTGGCTATCAAGCGGGCAGCCCGTGCAGTGCGGAGAGCCATCTGGCCTGCCCGTGACTTGCGAAGGGAAACACGGTCGGGGCTGCCATCTGTGGAGGACAGGACACGGTACTCACAATGGGCAAACCCGACAGGACACAGCCCAAGCTGTCCTTTGAGCTCCGCAAGAACAGTAAGCAGTCGGAGGCGGGGGCGGCTGACGGAGCTCACGAGGCCTCATCACAAAGTCCCTCCATGCTGGAAACTACACTGCTTGCCATACAGGCGAGCCTTCAGGCAATAGATAGAAAAATTGAGGCCTTGAACACACGCATGGATCAATTCTCTACCAAGCTTGACAAGCAGGCCACGAGACTGGGAGAGGCGGAACAGAGGATCACTGACACCGAAGATGGATTACAGCAGGTGGCGAACAAGACTTCGGAGATGGTCAAGCTTTTGGAAGTAATCCAGGCCAAGAATGAAGACATTGAAGCGCGGGCCCGGCGCAATAACATCCGCGTTTTGGGCCTGCCGGAATCGACCAATGTAGGGTGGCTAGAGGATTACATAGAGACCATGTTGAGGGAAATTTGTGGTACTGACGACCTGTCTCCCATGTTCGCGGTTGAGAGGGCCCATCGTTCATTAGCGGCTCGGCCTCCACCTGGTCTGCCACCGCGACCCATAATCATAAGGCTACTGAACTACAGGGATCGTGACACTGTGCTTCGCGTTACCCGTCAGAAGAGCAAAATCACGTATCAGAATAGCCAGCTCTCATTCTATCCCGATTTCACTGCTCAAGTCCAGGCGGCGAGGAAGGAATTTCACTCCGTAAAGAAACTTCTACAGCGGGAAGAGATTCCATATGCCATGCTGTACCCAGCGAGGCTTCGAATTCGAAGGAGGGAAAATCTTCACCACCCCCAAGCAAGCGATGGCATACGCTAAGACACTGCAAAAACGTCGTAAATCCCCTGCTGACACGTCTGACGTGGACGACTGAACTTGGATGTATCCTAATATTCCTTATGTTGCTGTGTTTGGGGGTTTTGTGCTTGGGGGGGCGGGAGGTCGGAGGGGGATGGAATGATATGTCAGGTCCTTGGCCGGGTAATATCTTTCTAGATGTTCCTCCCTGTGGGACGCCATCTGTCATGACCGAAGCTGAGGCAAATTGCTAGCTCATATATTATGGTATACGTTGTGGAAGGGACGCCAGGCGACTCACTGGACGTTCTTCTCTTATTTCCGTTTGTTGGCACACTGGGGGGCACTGACCACTCTTTGCGGCGGCCCACTTCTGCTTTATGCCGGAAGTGTGCATTGCCTCCACTGCCCCTGATGGGTATAACCCATTTGCTGAACTTCTTGTTGTTTTGTATTGGGTGGGTTGATGGGGGGGGTCTTCAGGTTCTTTGGCGTGTTGGGGTTGCCAAAGTGGGTGGGGGTTGGGGGGCCTGGTCTCTTCTTTTGCCTTAGAATAAATTTTGCAGATACCACGCTCCATGCTGAAATGCTTTCATCACTCTGTAAGTGTGCTGTGCTACTGAGCGACGCTGGTTCGGAATCTATCGGGACCCTCTATGATGGTGGGTGAGTGCTATACCTGTGTCACTTGGAATGTCCGCGGCCTCAACACGCCCAGAAAGACTAGGCAGGTGCTATCTCACCTGGATAGACATGGGATCGCTATTGCCTTATTGCAGGGGACTCATCTGACTGTCCACACCAAGGGATCCCTAGCCCGCAGGTGGGCTGGATTCCGACTGGCCTCCTCTTATTCTAACTATGCCCGTGGAGTCCTTATCCTTATTAAAAAAGGCACACCTTTCATTCCATTGAACTCCTGCACAGATAAAGAGGGCCGCTGGGCAGTGGTTAGAGGTACATTGGGCAAGACGGTTGTGACTATTGCCAACATATATGGCCCTGTGATTGACGAACCAGCGTTGTTGTCTTCTTTGTTTCAGGTGCTGCGTACCTGGCCAGAATCTGCCTTAATGATTGGGGGCGATCTGAATACACACTTAGATCCTCAGCTTGACAAATCCGTTATGGCAAGTAACCGTATGTTAAAAACTGCTTCATGTATCCGGCAGTTTATGGAGGAGATGGGGGTAGTTGACGCTTGGCGCCTGCGTAACGCAGGGGTACGGGTGGGCACACACATTACACTCTCCCATAACACGTGGTCCCGCCTGGACTATTGGCTGGTGGACGGATCGACCAATGGATGGGTAACTGAGGTCTATAATCTCCCTAGGACTCTATCAGACCACAATCCAGTACTTATTAAACTGCAGATTCCGCACACTGTAAGGCCCCCTTACACATGGCGGTTTCGAGCGGACGCTCTGCTGGACCCCTTATTTGCTGATACGGTCCACAAAGCTATTGTACAGTATTTCGACTTGAACGTGGGCACGGTGGAAAGTGCCGCCACTTTTTGGGAAGCGTTTAAGGCCAATATCCGAGGGGTGTGTATAGGTACGACGGCAGGCATCTTGCGCGACCTGAGGGGGCAAATAAGTTGGGTTTAAGCCAAGCTGCGTGAACTAGAAACATCATATGACTCGATTCCCTCACTGGACACATTAGCACGCATTAGGGACTACATTGAGGAACATAAATCTTTGGCGGAGGCAAAAATTAGGTATATCTCCAAACGGTTTGTGGCCAGAGCATACGGAGAGGGTGGCAGACCGGGCAGGGTACTAGCTAGTCGACTGCGTGAGCGAGAGACTGCCCCTCCTATAGCTCACATAGAAGACGACCACGGCACTAGGCATTACACATCCGATGCTTTACTAGGTCAGTTCCGAGCATTTTACGGACAGCTATGAGTCTCGTGGCAGCGTGTCTGACTCCGTAATAAACGACTACCTACAAGACACTGCCTGTGCCTGGCTGTCGGACACCCATAGGAAATATCTTAGCACTCCTATTGATGAGGCTGACATAAGAGGCGATCCTCTCCCTGCCGAATAAGAAAGCTCCCGGTCCAGATGGGCTGACAGCTGAATTTTATAAGCGCTATGCTGATTTACTGGCACCCCACATCCTAGCCATGTACGCCGAGGCGCATGAGCTGGGCTATCTCCCTCCGTCTCTGCGTCAAGCGCTCATTATCACTCTCCTGAAAAAAGATAAGCCCCCCGCCCGGTGTGAATCCTATCGGCCCTTATCCCTGATAAACATTGATGCCAAGATTCTTGCTAAAATTCTTGCTACTGAACTCCATCCGTTGATGCCAATGCTCGTCCTGCCTGACCAATCGGGCTTTATTCCTGATCGTTCCACATCTTGGAACCTCCGTACAATTTTTGCGATGTTCCATGTTCTTAACCCCGATCTCCAAGCTGTGGCTGTGTTACTTGACGCGGCCAAAGCCTTTGATTTGATTGAATGGCGGTATATCTTTTTCATTCTGCGCAGGATGGGGTTCCCCCCTGTCTTTATCCGCTGGATACAGATTCTGTATACTGATGCTTCGGCGAGAGTGCGGATCGGCGGTTTCACCTCTGATCCATTGATGATACAGCGTGGTACTAGGCAGGGATGTCCTCTCTCCCCGTTCCTTTTTGCCATTGTACTGGAACCACTGATGTGTAGAATCCGATAACAGCACAGGGAAGCCGCGCTTAATTTTAGTAACAGACTGGTGGGTGTCTCTGCGTATGCAGATGATATGGTGGTGTATGTTCGCGAACCACATACTCACCTTACGAGCATTACCTGCGAGTATATCCGCTTTGGCCTTCTCTCAGGATTGTGTATCAACTGGGTGAAGTCAATTGTAATACCTCTCACACCGGCCACTACCGCTCCCATGCTGGAATATCCGCTGTTGTGGACTGTGGATCCCGTGAAATACCTCGGGTCTGGGTTCATAGAGACCCAGAGACTGTAATTCGTGAGAATTATGGCAGGGCCTATGATGACTTGGTACAACGGGTGGACAAATGGGTGGCACTACCTCTGACGTTGGCGGACCGCATTGCGGTCATTAAGATGGTGATCCGTCCCAAGTTTTTGTACTTATTCTGCAATGTCCCTCTTCGTCTGAATAAGCACTTCTTCACCACACTGCAAACTCAGTTGCTCCGCCTGGTGTGGGGGACGAAGCCTCCGCGTATCAGCTGGGCAACCTTGACCTTGCCGTTTGACAAAGGAGGGTTCTGCGCTCCAGATTTTTACATTTATTATTTGTGTGGACTAGCTCAATACGCTTTTTTCTGGTACAGACCACATGGCTTTGTCCCGCACGTAGCAATAGAGGAGGGGGATGCGGGTGATATTCCTTTGCAAAATATACTGACGCACACCCAGAGACATGTTCCTAAGACGGAGATCAACACGATTGACGCCACGTGCTCAGCCTAGAAGGCGATTGGTAGATTAACGGACCGATTGCCTTTATACGCGCCGAATACGTGCATTGCTGGCCACGGCGCCCTCTCCGTGGCACAAAAGCGTGGCTCAATGCGTCTGCTCACTGACGCTGGCATATCCACGCTAGGTGACTTATTCAGTGATGGGACGTACATCTCTGGAGAAGATCTGCATTATATCTCCAACGCTTCGCCACTATTCCTATACACATGCTATCGGTTGCGCCGGGCCATGAGGGATCACTATCCCAGTTTTCCATGCGAGCCTCTCACCTCCAAGTCGCTGCAACTGGTGATTTCTGCTGCCACCAGGAAGCATCTGCTCACTAGATTGTACAAAGTGGTATTTTCGGAATTGGCCCTTCCTGAGGATCGCAGTTTTGCCAGATGGAATACTGCTCTAGGCACACCACTGTCAGAGGACACATGGGCTCACATCTGCTCACTCACGGGTAGACTATCGCCCAATAGCAACCTACGCATTATCCACCTGAAGTTCATACACCAGACATATCACACGCCCACTAAGCTTCATCGTATAGGATATGATTGTTGCAGGAGATGTGGTCGGGCTGGTGCCGACTTCATACATTTATCATGGCACTGCCCCGCTGTTCATTCCTACTGGATAGATGTCCTACAGCTACTGGATACCATGACAGGTCTCACTCTTGATTGTACTCCGCTGCTGTGTTTGTTGGGGCACGTCCCGGACGCTAAAGGGTTGCTGGGCCGCTTTGTGAGGGTGGGTTTGCTGTTAGCGAGGAGGAGAGTGTTGTTCACATGGGATGGTAAGCACTACCCCAGGGCGTCCCAATGGCTTAAAGACCTGGTATACTGCCAGGAGCAGCTAAATACTTATTCAGAAGAACTCCCCAGGAGCTCGAGCCCTAAAGACATCTGGGGTCCGCTCAGAGACCATCTTTTGGCGTGTGGTGATGCCGAGGAGGAGTTGGACAATACGACTCTGGCTCAGTAAACTATGGTTGCCCCCGGGCTTTGATTCTGGAGGTCCCGTCTGTGATCGTAAGATTGCATATCTTGAGTACTTTGCATGAGTGATGTATGTTATTTGTACAGCATGTCTTCATTTGCAGTATGTGGAGGCCGGGATTTGGGAGTTTTGAATGTTCTGCAGTGGTTTATGTTATATGAAAATGACACTGTATCTGGTATTATCCTTGCAATCTACCTGCTTTCAATAAATAAAGTTTAAAAAAAAAAGTCTTGATCATCTCGCCCATGCTTTTCAACATCTACATCAAGTCATTACCGGCACTGATCAATCAATTTCCCCTCACGTCTTATAAACGTGCAGATGACACGCAAATACTCCTTCATCTGGATTGCCCTAAAGACATTGGAAAGTCACCAATTTTCAGTTCTCAGAGCCAATGGATCAATGGAAGACGTGGAGCCGTCTCAAATTGAATTGTTCCAAAACCGAAATACTCACATGTGGCAATTGGCAACATTATGACCCGCTCGGCGCGTGGCCTGATGATCTCAGAACACCGCCTAAATTATTTAAGGAAGTATGAAACCTCGGAATGACCATTGACTCCAAGCTATCGATGAATGCCCAAGTGAACAAACTAGCAAGAACAAGCTTTGATACTATAAAAACTCTGCAACAAATCTCCCCCCATTTGGTATTTCCACACAAGGTCCAGGCTACCATCTCCCTTGTTCTGTCCAATCTCGATTACGCCAATAGCCTCTACCATGGATCACCTTTAACTACCATGAAATGACTACAACGGATTCAGAATTCGGCTGCTAGACTACTCTTGCATATAAAACGGCAAGACCACATCTCCCCTGCCCTGAAAGCCCTGCATTGGTTACCAGTTTTCAGAAGATCCACGTTCAAGCTGCTTTGTATCAACCACAAAGCGATACATGGAACGGGATCACTCTTCATTAGGAATAAAATCACTAAACACATTCAACAAAGGAACCTCCGCTCTGGAGTAGTACCGTGCCTCAAAATCCCAATGTACAAGAAAAAAAACATGGGGGGCACATCCTTCACTGTTCACGCAATGTTCTGGGGAGAGGACATGGCTTAACGGCTAGGGTGGCCAACCTCAAATCTGGGGAACCGGTTAGTCACGGCAACAATGCTCATTAGCCTTCGATTCAGGGCAAATCACCTAATCTCCCCGTGCCTAACAATAATTAATGTGTCCTTATGTAACACAACTGGTGCTCATGTAAAGCGAGCTGATACCTTCGGGTCAAGTTTGCGCTATATAAAACTCTGGGGGGGAAATAAAGCAGCCAAACTATGGTACTCTTCAACCCCCTTCCAGCAGCATAAGGTTCATGGATAACCACCTTATCTTCGTGAAAAGTACTCAAGAATTGGCTCTTCCCCATATAACCTCCATATGCAACCAGAAATATACAGCATATCCCTCTGTATATAAGCATTTATTTGTACTATATATATATATATATGTACCTATATATGTGTATTGCTTTGTATAAACGTGTAGAATAACTGTTTATAAAAAATATTCATTTGTTCTGCTTAACAAATGTACATACTACTGAGAGTTACATTATTCTGTTTTTTAAGGGACTGCATAAATAAGTAAATCTTTTATCATAACGATTTACCTACAATTGCTTCACTATTGAATGACCAAAAAAAATTAAAGTACAACAACACTTGAAAGCCTAAGTTTATTTAATGCATCTTTAATCTACATATACTACCTTCCTTTATGAATCTATGTACCTTCCATGTACTTATGGATCTATATTGTAAGTCCGCTTAGCCATTACACCACCCTATTTCTCACCCTATACCGCTCTCAATATATCATCTCCCTCAACTCTGACTCATCTCAAACCTCTTTGTATTACTCTTTCCAATGCACTACCCTAATTGTCACCCTATACCTCGATTATTACATCCTCTAACTCCACTCTCTCATTCATCCCCAACCCCACACCAATACTATGATTCCCAAAATAATCCTTCCTAGTCTCCTCCCATCATCTCATTTTACTATTCCAATCCCCCAAAACAAGCCTTTCTAAACCATTCCCTCTGACTTTCCTCATCCACCTCCCTTTTACTCATCCCAAGCTTCCTCCTACTGCTATGAGCTCCAAAACATCCCTCCACTATCCTTTTCAATCCAAATAATTGACTAACATATGCACCACTCAAATTGCTTTCATATTTCACTATACATACATACACCACTAATCCTTTGTGGGTACCGTAATAGCATTCTACTTGCAGAAAGAGCGCTTCAACACCCCATTAGAGGTGGCAAACGCTATATAAATGCAATCCTTTTTCCCTCTTCTATCCCTCCACTATCCTCATTCCAAATAACTGACTAACATATCTACCACTCAAATTACTTTAATATTTCACTATAATAATTCACCACTAATCCTTTATGGGTTTCGGATTAGCGTACTACTCACTGAAAAAGCACTACGACGCCTCGTCTGGTAGTAAGCGCTATATAAATGCAATAACAATACAATACATAAAAAAAAATGCTGTAATGGGTAAGTGCTGCAGCACCGCACCAAGCTATAATTTTGTCCCAGTGTCCGGTGTAGATCGACTTTATATTGAGACGCCAGACAGCAAGGATGACATCCACAACTTGGTGTGGTAGATTGAACACACTCAATTGCTGCTGCTCAATATCCATGCATAGAGATGTGGACTGAGCAGGATTGGACCCGAACCAGAACCCTACTCTGCTGCACCAACAGAAGATCATCCCAATGCAGCAACCTGATCAGGGGACCAATGGTCCTGTCTAGAAGAGCTGGGTGCCATAGACTCCTGGATCCGGAAGAATTGTTGTGAGCAGTACCCCTGCGCACTGGTAGGTGGCGCAGTCTTCTCCATTCGTCAGTGTCGTCTGCACCGGAAGTGACGTCCGTGGCACCTATATAGGTGGCACCTCGGCACGCTGACTTCAGTTACTTTTCATGACTTTCCACAGCAGAAGCGCAGAGCTATAAAGTGTACGGACACTGGTGTGTCCAAACTAAGACGCTGAAATGTATCATCCCTGACCCTAGAAATCTTTCTGCAGAACAGGGATGAAGGGTGAGTCGGTAAGGAATCTGCAGCTAAATAGTCTCTACCAGATAAGGCGATGCTGAAGGTAAGTTACTTGTTCGTCTGATAGAGATTTCTAGTCATGGATTCCCTACCATTGAATGGGTACCAAAGCAATACCTTCCCCGTGGTGGGTTTTTGGACAAATTCAAACTAGGAAGTCCTGTAGGACTGAATGGGCGAAATGGCCATCTCTGCGGACCTGACTGTCCAGGCAGTACTGCTTGGTAAACATGTGGAGGAAAGTCAACATTGCTGCCTGGCAGATGTCCAGGGCTGGGACTCCACATGCTAACGCAGTGGTCACAGCTTTAGCTCTAGTGGAATGAGTCTGTAAGCCTTCAGCAAGCTGCTTCTTTACTGGTGCATAGCAGATCTTGATGCAGAGAACGACCCTTTGAGAGATGGTCAGTTCCTGCACCACCAACCTTTCTTCACACCAACATACCCCACGAAGAGTTGGTCGTCAACCTGGAACTCATGTGCAGTCAAGGTGGAACGACAACACTTTTTGGGTCCAGACAGTGGAGTCGATCCTCTTCCTTAGAGGGATATGGAGGAGCGTAGAAGGTCGGCAAGGTGACAGATTGGCCATATGGAATGGTGTCACCAGTTTCGGCAGGAAAGAGGCCTTGGGAAGCATCCTTTACCCCGCTTGCGTTCCTCTGCGTTGCCATTACCCTGCAATGTTTACACCACAAAAACTTTTACAAGACAGAGCTTTACACCGCAAACTATTACATCTCATTTCCCAAAGTAATGCAATGGTGGAGTTGGAATAGTAAATTGCATTGGAATGGGGAATGTGTTGTAATGGATTGCGTTGTAAAGCCCTGCGTTGTAAAAGATTTTGCGGTGTAAAAACTGCTGGGCAATGACACGCGGAGTACAAGTGTGTGGAGTAAAATGTCCTATTCAGAGGCCCTAGTGCAAAGCACCAGTTTGTCCGGATAAACTGATAAGATTGGAGGCTTGGAAGATAAAGCCTGCAGCACACTCACCCTCTGGGCCGATATAATCGCCACAAGAAAGGTTGTTTGGTGGTGAGCAGCCTGAGGGGGCAATTTTGAAGAGACTCGAAAGGAGAACACATCAATAATGTGAGAATCAAATTAAGGTCCTACTGAGACTTAATAAAAGGAGATAGGGGGAACATATGTACAAGGCCCTTCAAGAATATATTTTCAAGAGGGGGCTTAAATAAAGAAGGTTGATTAGGCAGCCGCAAGAAGGCAAACCGAGCAGAAATGCAACACTTCAGAGTGCCCAAAGCAGAGCCCTGTTGGGCAAGGTTAAGAAGAAAAAGCAAAATATCCGAGAGGGAGGTAGCAAGTGGGTCAATGGACTTTTCTGTACAATATGATACAGATAGCTTCCAGCAGCAAGCGTATACCATCCTGGTGGAGGGATGCCTGGCTGTAGGAAAGTAGGATCTGGTTTCAGGGGTACCCCCACTGTTCGAGGCATATGGGCTGCAGATGGTACATTTATGAATAGATCGCCATCTGGTGTTGGGCTCGGATGATTGCACTTTGTTTTTCTTCCGGAGAAGTCTTTGTCGTCATAGGTGACTCCTCCTCTCGGTGTTAGTGCGCATGGGCATCGGCTCCATCCTTAGATTGTTTTTTCCGCCATCGGGTTCGGATGAGGATCGAAGCGCTCCGGACCGACTTCAACAAAGAAGGTTATAACCGGCGCGTATTCCTTTCCAAATCGACGGTATCGTTATCGAACGCGACTTCACTCCAGGAAGAGGAAGAGAAAATCGACGTAGTCCAGCCCGGGGTCCATGGAAAGGACTCCATTCAAAAAATGTCCAACGTGTGGTGCTAAGTTCCCACACAAGGACCTACACGAGGTGTGCAACCTCTGCTTGTCCCCTGAACACGAATCCAGGGACTGTGAGGCCTGTGCAGCGTTCTCGTCAAAATCGACGATTAGAAACCGTCGAGCCCGAAGACACGAGGTATCGAGAATGCAGTCACAAGCAATCCCGGAGCTGTTTGAGGACCAGCAACCAGAGGACGAGGAAGAAGAGGCCGACGAGGCGGGGTCTGAAGCGGACGAGTCCGACGTCGAGGAAATCGACGTCCAACAAACCGTGAGTGACGACGTCCCTTTACCGAAAAACAGACCCCACACGGTATCGACCCCGCCCTCGAGCCCGGTCAGACAACCGAAAAAAGTTTCCAACGCCCCGCCTTCGAGCCCGGCAACGAAACAGAAACCGAAACACTCGGTCCCCCATCATAGTGGTTCCGGTTCCGATAAACGGACCACATCGACACCGAAGGACCAAAGCAAGGAAAGCTCGAAGTCGAAGCAGTCCATGTCGACACCGAAGCACGCTTCGGCGCCGAAAACACCCTCGACACCGGGGACATCTTCGATACCGAAGAAATCGGATCCGAACAAAACTTCGGCACCGAAAATACAAATGGACATTCAAAAGAAAAAACACCTTTCGGAACCGAAAACTGCGGTACCGACACAGGAACACGGAACGGATCCTAAACAAAAGACTTTGTTTATTGACCCAAAGACTGGCAAGGTAGTCACAGAACTACCTAAAAAGAGGAAAAATGAACATTCGGACGACAAGACTCATCCGAAGAAGAGAACAATGGGGACGAATACAACTCCTCCCTCTTCTCCCAAACCTCACACACCATCTTCTCCTCTTCCTCACAATAGGCCAAATATTCCTCCCACACGACCATCTACACCTACAACAGATGTAGAGAGTGACACAGGGGAGGGGGGACATCCTGGAGATGATGAGGACACAATCCCAGAGGAGGCAGACCCATGGGAAGAGTATAATGTAGGGTCAGATAATGATACCGACCCTGAGTCATACCCCTCAAAACCTTCACCTCCTGATGACAATACTGGGTTTGCACAACTCATTACTAGAGCAGCAACATATCATAAGGTAGACCTACATACAGAACCTCAAGTACAGGACTTCTTATTAGAAACACTACCTATTGCACAAAGAACATCAGGAACACTACCAATGCTTAAGGGCCTTCTCAGTTATACATCAGAGATATTCAAAGACCCAGTGAGGGCTAGGGTATTGAACCCAAGAATCGATAAAAAGTATAGGGCAGCCCCAAAAGACCCAATATACATTAAAGGGCAAATTCCTTTAGACTCGCTAGTGGTCACAAACGCTCGCAAGAGAGCAAACTCTTTATCTACAGGAGAAGCTCCACCTCCTGACAAAGAGTCTAAACTAATAGATGCCTCTGGCAAGAGAGTAGCATCTCAAGCGGCAAACAGTTGGCGCATAGCTAATACGCAAGCACTACTTGCAAGGTATGACAGAGCGCATTATGATGAGTTAGAAAAACTCATCACACATCTCCCTAAAGAACATCAAAAGAGGGCAGATCAACTCATACAAGAAGGGAAGTTAATTACTAACACTTCAATAAAGTGCGCCCTAGACGCGGCAGAAACTGCGGCAAGGTCGACAAACACAAGCATCATGTTAAGGAGACATGCATGGCTCAGAGTATCAGGGTTCAAACAAGAGGTACAAACATCGTTACTGAACCAACCTTTTGATGGGAAAACACTTTTCGGCACAGGGACAGATGAGGCCTTAGAAAAGATGAAGAAGGATACCGAAACGGCTAAATCAATGGGAGCATTGCAACAGCCGACACAAAGAGGTTCCTTTCGTAGATCCACCTATAGAGGAGGATCCAAAAATACAGGTACAAACCAGCAACAAACCTCTTTTACACCTACATCACCCAGAGGTAATTCTAGAGGTGGATACAGGGGTAACAACAACAAGGGTAGAGGTCGCGGAAACAACAACAACCGCAACTCTCCAACCCCAAAACAGTGACTTCATAGAGCTTCCCCCAGACCATATAACACCGGTCGGGGGACGCCTATCACAGTTCCTACCTGTCTGGGAAAACATCACGTCAGACAAGTGGGTAAGACAAATTATCCAACATGGTTATTGCCTAGAACTCACAGCTACCCCACCAAACATCCCCCCCAAACAGCGTCCAATGAAACAAGATCACCTGACACTGTTAAAACAAGAAGTACTATCACTGCTAGAAAAGCATGCCATAGAGAAGGTTCCACAGCACCTACAAGGAACAGGAGTATACTCCCTATACTTCCTAATTCCCAAAAAGGACGGGTCTCTAAGGCCAATACTGGACCTAAGACCTCTCAACGCATACATAAATTAGGAACATTTCCACATGGTCACGCTCCAACAAGTACTTCCTTTACTGAAGAAAGGGGACTTTCTTTCTACACTGGATCTAAAAGACGCCTACTTTCATATCCCTATTCACAAAGCCCACAGGAAATACCTCAGGTTTGTGGTAAAAGGACAACATTACCAGTTCAAGGTCCTTCCATTTGGTGTCACAACGGCACCAAGGGTGTTCACAAAATGCCTGGCAGTGGTAGCAGCTCACCTAAGAAGACAACAAATTCATGTCTTCCCATACTTGGACGACTGGCTAATAAAAGCCAGGTCGCAAGAGGAATGTCTGCAAAACACACAAAAGACAATTCAGCTACTACACCAGCTAGGGTTCACGGTGAACTACACAAAGTCACACCTACAACCAAACAAGGTTCAACAATATCTGGGGGCTACTATAGACACAGAAAAAGCCAAAGTGTACCCCAACCCAGTCAGGATCCAAACAATGCTTACAATCATTCAAAGATTTCAGCCACAACACTCACTAACAGCACGAGTGTTCATGCAGCTATTAGGCATGATGTCATCCTGCATACTGCTAATACCATATGCCAAACTACAAATGCGTCCGCTACAAGAATGCTTAGCGACACAGTGGAATCAGGCTCAAGGGCAGATTACGGATCTGGTGTTGGTAGACGACCGCACACACCGCTCTCTGAAGTGGTGGAACAGAACAAACATTACCAAGGGGCGGCCGTTCCTAGAGCCAATTCCACAGGTGACAATAACAGCGGACGCATCGCTCACCGGATGGGGAGCACATATGGACAAGTACACAGTACAAGGAAGGTGGAGTGTGCAGGAAAGAACACTGCACATCAACCATCTAGAACTACTGGCAGTGTTTCTAGCATTGAAAGCCTTCCAGATACATGTTACCAACAAAGCAGTCCTGATCAGAACAGACAACATGACAGCAATGTATTATATTCAAAAACAGGGGGGGGACGCACTCTCTCCAATTATCCAGACTAGCACAGGAAATTTGGAGATGGGCCATTCCTCAAAACATCTATCTGTTAGCCGAACACCTACCAGGAGTCCAAAACCAGATAGCAGACATCTTAAGCAGACAGTCGGAACAAATACACGAATGGGAACTGCACCAACAAATACTGCAGCCATTCTTCCAAAGATGGGGACAACCAGAGATAGACCTCTTTGCCACTCATCAGAACGCAAAATGCCAAAGCTTCGCGTCCAGGTACCCACATCACCTGTCGCAGGGCAATGCGTTATGGATAAATTGGTCCAACAAATTTGCATACGCTTTTCCCCCTCTCCCACTAATCCCATTAGTGGTCAGGAAACTGCAACAACATTCAATGACCATGATACTAGTAGCACCCACGTGGGCAAGACAGCCGTGGTTCACCACGCTCTTGCAACTCTCACAAGTGCCACATCAAAAGCTACGAATTCTACCCATGCACCTTACACAGAACCATGGAGAAATAATGCACCCAGATCCAACTCAATTGAACTTAGCGATCTGGCTCCTGAAATCCTAGAATTTGGGTACTTAGACCTCCCCCCAAATTGCATGGAGATAATTAAACAAGCGAGACGTCCAACCACCAGAGCATGCTATGCAGCTAAGTGGAAGAGGTTTGCTATACACTGTACTAATAACAATATCAACCCTCTGGACGTATCAACAAAGGAGATTATTTGCTACTTATTACACTTACAGCAATGTAATCTAGCGTACACATCTATCAGAGTACATCTAGCAGCTATAGCAGCATACCTACAAAACAGGCAGCGCATATCACTGTTCAGAGTACCAGCGATAAAAGCATTCATGGAAGGTCTTAAAAGAGTCATTCCACCAAGATTACCACCTTCCCCAGTCTGGAACCTCAACGTAGTACTCACCAGACTAATGGGGCCACCATTCGAACCTATGCATAGGTGCGAAATACAATTCCTTACATGGAAGGTGGCCTTCCTTATAGCCATTACCTCACTCAGGAGAGTAAGTGAATTACAGGCATTGACAATACAAGAACCATTCCTACAGTTACACCAGAATAAAGTGGTTCTTAGAACAAACCCAAAGTTCTTGCCTAAAGTAATTTCAGCATTCCACATCAATCAGCCGGTGGAACTACCAGTCTTCTTTCCAAAACCACAGACGGTGGCAGAAAGGGCTCTACATACACTAGATGTCAAAAGAGCCATTTTGTACTACATAGAAAGAACACAAGACTTCAGGAAAACTAAACAACTATTTGTAGCATTTTCCTCAACACATAAGGGCAATCCTATCTCTAAAGCAGGCATCGCAAGATGGATTGTAAGATGTATACAAATATGTTACATTAAAGCAAAGAGAACATTAACTGTTCCTCCTAGAGCTCATTCTACACGAAAACTAGGAGCATCTATGGCATTTTTAGGGAACATTCCCCTAGATGACATATGTAGAGCAGCAACTTGGTCTACACCACATACATTCACAAAGCACTACTGTGTTGATGTACAGGCTGCACAACAAGCCAGAGTGGGCCAAGCTGTATTAAAAACTCTATTTCAAACAGTTGCGACAGACACTGGTGACCACCGCTAGGGAGGTAACTGCTTTACAATCTATTCATAAATGTACCATCTGCAGCCCATATGCCTCGAACGGAATATGCTACTTACCAGTATGCATCTGTTCTTGGCATAGAGGGCTGCAGAGTGGTACATGCCCTCCCTGCCTCCCCGGAAACCTGTGTCTGTCCCAACATTATCTTATTTAGATACACTTACATGGGCATATCTTTATGTACTATACTACACTACTCCATCTAACCCTACTATGGCAAAACAATCTAAGGATGGAGCCGATGCCCATGCGCACTAACACCGAGAGGAGGAGTCACCTATGACGACAAAGACTTCTCCAGAAGAAAAACAAAGTGCAATCATCCGAGCCCAACACCAGATGGCGATCTATTCATAAATGTACCACTCTGCAGCCCTCTATGCCAAGAACAGATGCATACTGGTAAGTAGCATATTCCTTTTGCCTGGTGTGATGCTGTTTCTGACTAGTCTGACTGGGATCCTGCTAATCAGGACACCAGTCTCTGTGCTTTCTCCCCTAAATTGGTATGGTAAGTACTTGGGTACACCAGAGATTGGCTACTGGTGTACCCTTATAAGACCCTAGTATATTGTACCAAGGTACCCAGTTCATCGTGAACTCTCCTGCATCACCGGACATCGGTGGGCACTTGTCTTCTGTGCCTCCTGGTCACTCCTGAGTGGCATAGGCTCTGTCCCCTCTGCTTGCAGGTACTGCTCAACTTGAATCTGCCTTTGGGTTCCGCCAGACACTTTGCCCTTCTCCAGCGGCATCTTTCTGAAGACCTTCATTGGGTTTGACAACAGTTTCCAATGCCCCTTCGCACCTATGCACATGGCTTCTCTGGTGTAGGTATACTGGTTCCCAGAGTATCCACGGGTGGGGTGGCTCTCCAACATTCTGTCTTCCACAGGGTTCTTTCAGGGTGCACTGGGAAGGATCCTTCTTAAAAATTGCAACCGCAACTTACCCATTGAATTGAATTGAGCACGTGGTTGTGTTCCCACTCTGCACAGGGCCTCCGTGGGGTTCCTGGGTACTTATCTTAGGTGGTTCCTTGGGTCCGCAGCACTTCTATATCTTCTGGGTATAGTCTCGACTTGGATCGTGGTTCGCATCCCACTATTTTAGTATATGTTTTGGTTTTCCCCTGATGACAACTGTGTATTCATGCTACTTACCTGTTTTTATTGCAAAGTATTATGTGCATTGTGTATATCTCCGGGTAGGAGATATTATGTGTTAGTAAGTGTCTTATTATAAATACCTATTTTTATAAATACACTGTGTGGTTCTTTTTCACTTAACCTATACCAATAAGATTAAGATCTGGCCAATCAAGCTGATTTACACTGCATCTGGACTAAGCCTGAAGGCTGCTCTCCACAGCTACCACTTATGGTGATTTTAGTGGTCTTAGACAACCTTAGAAAGCTCTCTAAGGGTTGTAGTAATCCGAAAGAGACACGTTAGTGATAGATTCCTTACCGTAGAATATCACCAGGCGTCAGACTGGATCCGGAAAGTTTTCGTCAGCAGTACCCATGCACGTCGGTAGGAGTCGTCATACGGCTCCGTGTACGTTGTTGGCTTCATAGTTGCAGAGATGACGTCGCTGGAGCTACTTGGACGCGCCCACGTCAGTTCTTTCTTTCTCCACGCCTGCAAGCGCAGATCTGGAGAGAGCGGTACCCCCAGTCATTTATTTTACTGTGTTTTTTGGGACTTTTATCTGTTTTTTGAGTAATTACACTCCAGGTGCATAGGGATGCCTGGTTTTAAATCTTGCGCGGCCTGTCCCCGCACGATGTCGGTGACGGACTCGCACCGTGAGTGTCTCTACTGCCTGGGGCACGACAACGACTCAGAGTCGTGCCCACTCTGCCGGGCCATGGCTCAGAAAACTTTGCAGGAGCAGTCCGGAAAGTGGCTAGAGGCCCGGGAATCTGCTCCGTGCCGTTCCAGGTCCCGATCCCGTGGGAGGCCGAGGGCCCGGCCACGGAGCCATCACTACCATTCGAAGTCTTTGCACTCGGAGGCAGATAAGGAGAGGCACAAGAAGTCGAAGAAGCGTCGTCGCTCTTCGACTTCCCCAAGCTGGTCGCGCGATGTGGCTGAGGGTGCAGATGGCGCGGCTCCGGTGGAGCCTCCTCAGTTGCCGATGGCCTACCCACCCTTTTGGGGTCCATCAGCGACTCCGGCCCAGCTGCAGGAGTTCCTGTCAGACATGACACGTGTCTTTGGACCGTCCGGCCCTGCCCGTGCGCGTTCAGGCCCCGCGGGTCCGACTGGGGGAACTCGTTCTTTAACTTCGCTGGCTCCGGCCCAGACATCGTCGACAACTTTGCTCTCAACAACGAGAGACCTCCATGGATCCCCGTCCATGTCGGTTGGCCCGGTACGACCTCCACCGACGGCGCCGCCACCGGCGTCGGCCGTGACACCGGCCGACGCTGTCCCTGGCCTCCTCCCCGACGTAGAGTCGGCACCGGAAGGGTGTCGACCTACGCCGTTTGGGAATTTCTTTCCCTTAATTCACCCACCTCTTTATGTTCCACCTGTTCGGCAGGCTATGGCGGATGGGGAGGATTGGGAGGAGTCTGAGGACCCTCTCACAGCACAATGCGAGTTAGACCCGGACTGGAATGAGGATCTGGGGGATGCAGGTGACCAGGATTATACTCGTGAACGTGGCTCACTGTCTCCTTTTACCATGGCTACGGAGGAGGGTGGTTCCTACTCTATGGTGTTACGTAGGGCGGCGAGGCTCTCCACCTCGAGCTTCATACTGTGGCAGTCAGGACTAACCTCCTGACTGAGGTGCTTTGGCCGGCGTCGTCTTCTACGGAGCCACTGCTGCCCTTTAATGATGCACTCTCGGATGTTCTTTTGGGCAGCTGGTCCAGGCCCAACACAGGGGCTCCTGTGGATAAGAAAGTGGCCCGAGGCCATCGCCCGGCCCCAGGCGATTCAGTTTTCCTCTTCTCCTGCCAGTGCAGGACTGCGGTCTGTGAACACCGCATGTCTCTTGGGCCGTTATTTCCATTCTGTGTGGAATACGGTTGCGCAAGTGCTGCCTCAGTGTCCAGTAGAGGCTCGGACAGTACTCTCCCAAGCTTTTGCTGAGGGGCGAGACGCAGCCAAGTTCACGATCCGTTGTGGTCTTGACACTGCTGACTCACTGGGCAGGGTGATTTCCACAACAGTGGTGCTACGCCGCCTCGCCTGGCTGAGAACAACTGGCTTTTCTGGGATGTCCAGAACACACTGATGGACATGCCCTTTGATGGCACTTGCCTGTTTGGCGATAAGGGGGATTGCTCGTTGGAACGTGTTAAGGACTCGCGGGCTACAGCCAAGTCCTTAAGCCTTTCAGCCACATGCATTCCTTCCGCTTCTGCTTTTCGCTCCTTTTGTGGTTAAGGAAGGGGCGCCCAAGCACGTTCGTTTCAGAGCCACAAGCCTACGCAGCAATAGTCGCAGCACAGCTGCGAATGTAGGACCCGCAGAGGCAGGTCACGGGGCCAGCGTACGGGTCAGTCCACCACCCCCCTGCTGCCACTGCCTCCAAACCTTCCTAGTCCAGTGTTTCAGGCCCACCAGACGCCAGTGGGTGGCAGGATTCGCCATCACCTCCACCCCTGGCGCACTCCCCTTCGAGATAACCCTCACCCCAGCCATGCCACCACAGTATCAGCGCATGTCAGGGGATCACTTGGCCCTTCTCCAGTAGGACGTTACGGCCCTCGGCCAAGGAGGCCATTGAGCGCGACCGATACCAGAAGTAGGTCGTGGTTGTTACTCCCACTACTTCCTGGTTCCAAAGCAGGACAAAGGCCTGCTTCCCATCTTAGACCTTCGGACCATCAGTCGCTTCCTCCGGAAGGAGAAGTTCAAGATGTTCACACTTGCTCAGGTCTTGCCTGCCCTCAACCCGCAAGACTGGATGGTAGCGTTGGACCTGCAGGACGTGTATTTTCATATGCTTGTCCTGCCGGCCCACCGGTGTACCTGCGATTCACTGTAGGGCAGGAGCATTTTCAGTTAACCGTGCTCCCCTTTGGCCTTACCAGCGCCCCTCGGTTGTTCGGCAAATTGATGGCGGTGGTCGCAGCTCATCTGCGCAGCTCAGGGGTTTGTCTTCCCCTATCTCGACGACTGGTTGTTTAAGGCGGGCTCGCCCAAACAGTCATCTCCCACCTCCAGACTACGGCCGACCTCCTGCATTTGCTGGGGTTCTCCATCAACTTGCCGAAGTCGCACCTTATGTCCTCTCAGAAACTCCTCTTCATCGGAGCGGTTCTGGACACGGCACAGTTTCGGGTTTATCCTCCCCAACACCTAGTCCAGGACATTCGGGCTATGATTCCAATCTTTCAGCCCTTGTCCTGAGTTTAGGTCAGGATGACCTTAAGGCTACTGGGCCTCATGGCCTCATGCATCCTGCTGACCAATCATGGCATATGCGGGCACTGCAGTGGTACCTGAAGTTCCAGTGGGCGCAGCATCAGGGGAACCTGTCCGACTACGTCCAGACCTCGGAGGGCACTGCACAACAATTACAGTGGTGGCTCACGAATCAGCATTGGGTCAGTGGCAGAGCCCTCTCCCTTCCCCAGCCGGAGCACACAGTGGTGACCGATGCGTCCCTTCAGGGATGGGCTGCCACATTTGAGAGGCGGAGATCAGAGGCCTCTGGTCTCCGGCGGAGTCCCGGCTCCATATCAACCTTTGGAGCTTCGGGTGAATCTTCTTGCACTGAAAGCATTCCTTCGCTCTGTCAAGGGAAGGGTGGTGCAGGTGTTCACAGACAGCACCACCGCCGTGGTAATGCAATAAACAAGGCGGGGTGGGGTCGTGGACCCTATGTCAGGAGGCTGTGCGCCTCTAGACATGGCTGGAACGTCAAGGCATTTCCTTGACGGTTCAACACCTGGCAGGTTCTTTGAACGCCAGGGCGGACGAACTCAGCCGCCGGTGCCTGATGGATCACGAATGGCGTCTTCACTCGGAGGTGGCGCATGGTCTCTTTCAACAGTGGGGAGAGCCTTGGTTAGATCTATCGCCACCAATGTCATCACTCTGCGCGTTGGAATTTCCAAGGCAGCACTCGCTTGGCGACGCTTTTCGTCACGAGTGGAGCTGCGGTCTATTGTATGCTTTTCCGCCTATACCACTTCTACCCAGAGTGCTGAAGAAGATCAGGCGCGACCGGACCCAAGTCATTCTTGTGACTCCGGACTGGGCTCGAAGAGTTTGGTATACCGAGCTACTCAGTATGAGCATGGATCCCCCGGTCCGACTGCCTCTTCGTGAGGATCGTCTGTCGCAACAGCAGGGGACGGTCCTCCACCCAAACCTGTCCAGCCTCCACCTACATGCGTGGAAATTGAGCGGCAACAGTTGATTCAATTTGACTTGCCTCCCGAAGTCTGTGATCTCATTCTGGCGGCCAGGCGGCCTTCCACTAAATCGGTATACGCCTGCAGGTGTAACAAATTTGTGGCATGGTGCACAGCAAAGGCTTTGGATCTCCTTTCTGCCCCTCTTTCACAAGTCTTTTGGTTCCTCCTTTCTCTGGCCCAGCAGGGCTCTGCTCTGGGCACTATTATGGGCTACCTTTCTGAAATTTCGATTTTTCTCAGACTCCCTGATCAGCCCTCTCTTTTCAAGTCCCCTGTTGTGAATAGATTTCTCAAAGGCATTACTCACCTTTTCCGTCCTATTCCGTTTGTGATGCCGCAGTGGGACTTGAATCTGGTTCTTACTTTTCTGATGTGCACTCCTTTTGAGCCACTGCACAGCTGTCCTCTTCGTTTATTAACTTTGAAGACTGCTTTCCTGGTTGCCATCACCTCCGCTAGGCGCGTGAGGCAACTCCCGGCTTTCCTGTAAGCCTCCTTTTCTGTTGGTTCATCCGGACAAAGTTGTGCTTCACACTCGTCCTTCCTTCTTGCCAAAGGTTGTCACTGCCTTCCACATTGGGCAAACGATCACCTTGCCCACTTTATTTCCGCCTCCGCACCCTTCCAGAGAGGCTCCACCATCTGGACCCAAAACGTGCGCTTTCTTTTTATTTGAATTGCACACAACAGTTCCGGATGGATAATCAGCTCTTTGTTGGCTACGTGGGCTCCAAGAAAGGCCGGGCTGTACACAAGAGGACTATCTCCCAATGGGTCGTCTTGTGTATCAAGACCTGTTATTCTCTGGCTAAAAAGGAACCTCCAGTGGGGTTGCGCGCCCATTCTACCACGGCGAAAGCAGCTACTACTGCATTGAGTTGTGGTGTCCCCCTGCAAAACGTCTGTCAGGCAGCCACATTGACCTTGTTGCACACTTTTACTAAGCATTATTGCCTTGACAGTCAAGTCTGGAGAGACGGCTTCTTTCTCCGTTACTTTCTGGTGTGATCTTGGTTTGCAGACCCACCACTGGGGTTGGTGGTTTGCTGGGGTATCTATTCTAAGGTAAGGAATCTATCACTAACGTGTCTCTTTCAGATGCACAAATTACTTACTTGTGTAACAATATCTCTGTAAGAGACATTAGTTAGTGATAGATCCCTTACCGCCCCGCCCATCCTCCCTGTTCTGCGAACTGATTTCTAGGGTTAAGGTCATCCCTTTCAGGGCCCTAGTTTCAATGCACTGACGTTGGTGCGTCTAAGTAGCTCCAGCGATGTCATCTCGGTGACTACGGCGCCCACGACGTACGCAGAGCCGTATGACGTCTACTGACGCGCAGGGGTACTGCTGACGAAAACTTTCAGTATCCAGTCTGACGTCTGGGGATATTCTAAGGTAAGGAATCTATCACTAACTAATGTCTCTTACAGATATATCGTTACACAAGTAAGTAACCTGTGCAGGGTGCTACACTTACATAAGTGAGCACCATATACTGAGCCAGCCTCCCACACTGGCTGCTCGAATAGCATTGCAGACTTAAGGAGGAAGGTCAAAAGCTAATAACTGCCCCACTCAATCCCCACGCTGCTGCGACAGAAGATCCTCCTGAAGGGGTAGCCTGATAGGAGGAAAGGCATACAGGAGGCCTGAGCTGCACTCAAGACAAAAAATTGTCTCAGAACGAGAGCCGGAACACCAGTATTTTCGGTTGAGGCGAACAGATCAAAACAAGGTTCTCCCTACTGCTGAAAGAGACCTTGCACCGCACTTCTGGGTGGAGACTTCATTTGTGATCCACTAGGCATTGACTGCTGAGTTTGTCCGCTCTAGTGTACAGAGAACCTGCCAGGTGTTGAACAACCAGGAATATGCCCTGTTGTTCCAGCCATGTCCAGAGACGCAGGACCATGACCCCACCTGCCCTGTTTGTTGCAGTACCACATGCCGGTGGTGGTGTCCATGAACACCTTCACTAGCCTTCCCTTGATGGAGGGTAGAAAGGTTTTCAGTGGCAGGCAATTTGCACAGAGCTTCAGCATGTTGATGTGGAGTCTGGATTCTGCCGGAGACCAGAGTTCGGGAGGATAAGCCTGAAACTGCACTGTGTCCAGAACAGCTCAGATGAAAGGGAGCATCTATGCGGGAGTCAGGTGTTACTTTGGCATGTTAATAGTGAAGCTCAGCAAACGCAGGAGGTTCACCACAGTGTGGAGGTGGGAGACGACAGCCTGAGGCAAGCCCGCCTTCAGCAGCCTGTCGTCGAGAAAGGGAAAGACTGGTACCCCCTAATCTCTTGAGATGAGCTGCGACCATCACCATGGTTGACACCTGAAGGGCCCTGGTAAGGCCAAAAAGGAGCATGTTGAACAAAATTTTTTGTGTTGTCTCTGACCTTGCAAGGACCTTAAGTGGGCACCATTAAAGGTCCTCTATCTACCCTTTGGGCCCTTTGACATGCTGTACTTTTTAAAATCACCTTTTGTGATGAGGCCTACAAAAGGTTTGCCCCATATATTTCTGTCTAAACCCTTTTTGATGCCTTGGTAGGATCTCAGTTTTATCCTGACTTTGCTCATGTGTACTCCATTCAAGCTGATGCACAGCTGCTCTTTGCGTTTTCTGACTATTAATACTGTTTTTCTTGTTGCGATTAATCTGAAAGAAACAGTTGTATATTCTTTACCTTAGAATTTCCCCCCAGGTGTCAGACTGGGTCCGGAGATTTTTTCTAAGCAGTACCCCTGCACGTCGGTAGGTGGCGTAGTTGAACTACTTAGACGCCGGCCCTGCGCGCCGACGTCAGTTCTTTCGTTTTTCGCGCCAGCCTAGCACAGATCCGGAGAGAGCTACCCCTTAACCACTTTTTGGCAACGTTTTGTCGACTTCTTTTCGAGTCTGTCGACTCCTGGTGCGCAAGGGATGTCCCAATGTCAGACCAGTTTCAAGCCTTGCGTGGCCTGTCACAAGATAATGCCGATGGCTGACTCGCACCTTGTATGCTTGTGGTGTCTGGAGCACAACCACGACCCGAAGTCATGCTCGGACTGCCGGGCCATGCACTCGAAGAATTTGCGGGAGCAGTCTCGAAAGTTGTTGGAGGCCTAGTGGTCGTCTCCGTATGGTCTCGTTCGAGAGGAAGGTCTTGAGGCCGTTCGCAGAGCCCCCACTCTTCGTCACACTCCACGTCATCAAGGTCCTTGGGTAAGTCCAAACACAAGAAGAAGGCGAAGAAGCACAGTCTGATTCAGGAACGACTCTGCGCCTCCTCTCATTTCCGGGAGCTGGAGCGTCCCCTGCCCAACTCTGACAATTTCACAAGGCCTTACAACTTGTCTTTAGGCAGCCTGACTCCGCGCCTTCGTGCCCCACGGATCGGTATTCCTGGGCCTTTGATGCCGGCGGGTCTGGCCCTAGCGGATCCAGGCCTAGATTCGGATTAGATCTGGTTGATCTTACTCGACCTTCCCCGGCGCCGATGACTGCACCAGTTGTGCCCCCGATCGACGCCGTCTCCATCCTCAGCCCTGAGTTGGACCCAGAGCCGGACTGACGTCTGCCGACACTTTTGTTCCCCTGTTCATCCCTGGTGTTCCCTATTGACCAGACGGTGATGATGAGGACTGGGAGAGGTCGCTGGACACTTCAACTGACCACCTGGAAGAACCGGATTTGTGAGAAGACCTGGGTGCTGCTGGTGGTCTGGACACTTTTCCAGACACTTGCTTGCTTTCTCCCCCTACCATGGCTACGGAGGAGAAAGCGTCCTATGCTGTGGTGGTGCCAAGGGCGGCCGAGGGCTTGTGCCTTTTGCTCCCTTAAGTGGCAGTCAGGACTAACCTCCTGACAGAGGTGCTTCAGCCTGCGGTGTTCACTTCTGAACCCCTATTGACATTTAATAATAAAGCCCTCACTGACGTCCTCCTGGGCACCTGGTCCAAGAACGATTGCCATGTCTGTAGCCCTTGGGCGCTACTCCTGGTTAAGGACATCTTGCTTTCCGAGGGATGTGCAGTCAACTTTGATGGACACATTGATGATGGTGGTCTTTTTGGCGACAAAGCGGACTCGACGCTGGAGCGCTTTAAAGATTCTCCGGCTGTGGCCATATCTTTGGGCCTTGCTGGGCCTTCTCGCCCCCTCAGGTCTGCTTTTCAGCCCTTGTGTGTCTACAGAAGGGGCTCCCAACCACATCCGGCCCAATCTTGCCACAGCTCACACAAGCTGCCCAGCCTTTGTGTCGCCGCTTACGTGGGACCCAGTAACCTCGCGGGTCTGAGAGCCTGCGCGTGGGTCAGACCACCCTTTTCCCCTCTGCCGCAGCCTCCATACCACCCTAGTTCAACGTTACCTGCCCATCAACTGCTGGTGGGAGGCAGAATTAGCCATCACCTCCTCCACTGGCAATCCATCACGTCGGACAGGTGGGTTTTGCAAATCGTCCGAAGGGGCTACTCCCTTCACTTCAAGACTATCCCTCCCTCCATGCCACCATTTTTCGTTCGCATGTCGGAGAATCATTTGGCGCTTCTCCGCCAGGAAGAATCCGCTCTCTTGGACAAGGGAGCTATAGAGAGGTTTCCTGCTCCAGAAGTAGGTTGTGGTTGCCATTCCCGCTACTTTCTGGTGCCCAAAAAGGACAAAGGCCTGCGTCTTATTCTAGACCGCAGGGCCCTCAACCACTTCCTCCGATAGGAGACGTTCAAAATGCTCAGGTCTGCCCTCATCCCTGGAAACTGGGTGGTAGCGTTGGATTTGCAGGACCCCCTTCATCCATATTCCCTGCTTGCCATCTCCCAAACGCTATCTATGGTTCATGGTGGACCACGAGCAGTTCACCGTGCTCCCCTTTGGCCTTACTAGTGCCCCTCGGGTGCTCACAAAGGTGATGGTGGTGGTCGTAGCTTATCTGCGCAGATCTTGGGTTCTAGACTTCCCCTATCTTGACGATCGGCTGTTGAAGGCGAAGGCGCCCCAGACTGTCGTCTCACACCTCCAGACTACGGCGTACCTCCTGCGTTTGCTAGGGTTCACTATAAGCATGCCGAAGTCACACCTAACTCCCTCTCCAATTCTCCCTTTCATCTGAGCTGTTCTGGACACAGTGCAGTTTCAGGGCTATCCTCTCAAGCAACAAGTCCGGGATATTCGGACTATGATATTGATGTTTCAGCCTCTATCCTGGATTTCGGTGAAAGTGACTCGAGGCTACTGGGCCTCATGGCCTCCTGCATCCTGCTGGTGGATCATGCCAGGTGGCATATGCGGGCTCTGCAGTGGGACCTGAAGTTCCAGTGGGTGCAGCATCAGGGCAATCTTTCCGACAACATTTAGATCTCTGAGAGAACTGCACAACAACTGCAGTGGTGGATAACAAACCAGGCTTGGGTCTGAGGCAGATCCCTCTCCCAACCAGATCTAACAGTAGTGACACCTTCACCATCCTCCGGCACCACTCGTGGCTCCGTGTGTCTAGACTCAAGCCACAAGTGTTACGGCATCTTCTAAACTTGGTATTCAAGGTGGAGTGTCCTCTTACAGGGCTCTGTAGGAAAGTAGGATCTGCTTTCATGGTTACCCCCACTTTTTTGCCTGGTGTGATGCTGTTTCTGACAAGTCTGACTGGAAACCTGCTAATCAAGACCTCAGTCTGTGCTTTCTCCCCTAAATTGGTCATGGTGAGTACTTGGGTACATCCCAGATTGGCTACTGGTGTGCCGTTATAAGTCCCTAGTATGTGGTAATGAGTTACCCACACGAGGGGTTTCCCATGGGCTGAAGCATGTTATATGCCACCATTGGAAACCACCCAAACACTGGCTACAGGCCTGCCATTGCAGACTGTCTACGAATATAGGTTTCCCTATACCTGAGGTCACTACACTTAAACCCTAGAAGTCATCCGAAGGCAGTCATTTGGATCCTAAAGGCAGTGGGCTCAGTTCTAAGTGTGAGGGTGCCCCTGCATGAGCAGGACACTCTTATAACCTTCGAAGTCCATTCTCCCGGGTTGTAAGTGCATCAGCCATTTCGATATATAGAGTGGCCATGCGTCATTACTCAATGGCTAACTGTAAACTGGCTGTAACGAACCCTGTCATGTTTTGTATCAGACATGTTGGAATCATAACCCAACACCGTAGCCGGTGTGGGAGGTATGATTCCATGCACTGTAAATCTCCTCCGGGAGGCCCTCAGTGCTCCCTGTATCAGTCTTCCAGAACCGGACAGCAAGCTAGAGCTGCTGATGACCAGAGACATGATTCTGCCCTCCTGCTGTTGGGCCAAGCTCGATCAGGGAAATGTAGGAAATAGATATCCTGTCACAGGGAGGTGTGACCACCTCCCAGACATGGTTTACTGTATTGGGGCAGGGTGGGGGTGCAGGCCAGTGCCAGAGAGACTGGTTGAAGGGCCCTCCTTTCATACTGCAGTTCAAACTTGTCCAGGACACCATTGGCTCCTGCTCTGGTGCAGAACTGGACAAAGGACATGGGAGTATCCTCCCCACTGTCCAGCCCCTCCTCTGGGAGGGACCCCTGAATCATCCCAACCCTTTTCTTAGGGTACTTAAGGGCTTATCTGTGGGTAGGTCCCTATATTTGTCGTGGGATTCAATTCAGATTCAACTCCGTGTCATCTTGATCTGTCTGGACACTCTGACCGCGCCGTGCTGACCGAGTCAGACACACCGCATCGAACTTTGCTGTGGAAAACCAAGACTGCAACCGGAAAGACTGTCTGCTCCGAGTCTCATTGTCCTCCAAAAACGCTGTATCAACCATGTCCATGCTCCATACAGGTTATACACAGGTTATATCACTGCTAAGACTATAAAAGCTCCATTCTCCAGGCTAAGACAACGTACTTCTCCTTGAAAATCACAAACTCAGCTACTAAGACCAAAGACATCTTTTCCATAGTCGACGAATTATCACAACCGGACAGAGTAATAGCTAAACCTGTCCCTTCACAAACATTGTGATTCCCTAAACTCTTATTTTACGGAGAAAATTGTCACAATCAAAAGCAGTATTCCACCTCCTACACCCTCAACAACTTTCCCTATCTCATTCAAAAATCCCCAGGTGTTGGATCAAATACCCCTGATCTCAAGGGATGAGTTTTTTGCCCTACTGAAAAAGGCTGGATCAGGCTCCCCCACAGACTGCTGCCCCCCACACATTTTACGAGAAGCCTTTTCCACCTGCCCTGACCCCCCACTTGCGCTCCTCAACAACTCTCTTAGACAAGGCACTGTCCCCGACACCTTCAAGCTCGCCCAAATTGTTCCCATCCTGAAGAAACCCAACGCCGACCCTTCGATATGGTGCATTTTTTGCCCTATTTCATTACTCCCTTACCTCAGTAAGCTTCTCGAAGCCCATGTCACTAACTGCCTCAGCTCCTTCATCGAACACTCACAATTCCTTAACCCCCAGCAAGCAGAATTTAGACCAGCACACTCTACGGAGTTAGTCAGCCTTGCAGTCATGGACGAGCTTAGGAGGTGGGCAGACCAAAACATCAGCCAGGCCTTAGTCCTCCTGGATTTGTCAGCCGCCTTTGACACGGTCGATCATGACATCCTGATCGACCGTGTCCGTAACGCTGGCATCCAGGGGCTGGCTCTGAAGTGGATCGCCTCCTTCCTCATCAACCAATACCAGGTAGTCCGTCTCATCAACTTCTCAACGGAGAAAGTCAGGCTGACCTACGGGGTCCCCCAGGGATCCTCTCTTTCTCCCCTTCTTTTTAACCTGTACATGTCTCCCCTGATCCGGTCTTTACGCAATAGTAAAGTTTCTGCTTTCAACTACGCAGACAACACCCAGCTGGTGTTTGAGATTGACTCTTCTTCCACCTTAGTTGCTAACTTTCATTGCACCATGAGTCTTATTAGCGATTGGATGTATGCTAATCTATTAAAGCTCAACCCCGACAAGACTGAGTTGATTCTGACCGGAAGCGCTTCCAATCCTTGGAACTATAACTTTTGGCCTCCCCTCCTAGGCAATCCTCCTCGTCCAGCGGAATCCGTAAAAAAGCCTAAGGGTCATAATCAGCAAAGATCTGTTTATGAAACCTCAGATTGGTGCGGTGGTATCGTCTTGCTTCTTCCATCTTCGAAGAATCTGGAACATTTCTAGATTCTTAACCACCGAGGCCCTAACTCTTGTTCTTCTGGCCTTGGTCATCTTCCGCATTGACTATGCCAATTCACTCTATGTTGGCATCCCAGCCTATCAGCTCCATCGCCTGCAACTGGTTAAAAACCAAGCAGCTAGGCTCATCTTCCATCAACCAAGACACCGACATGTCCGTCCTCTGATGAAGAGCCTTCACTGGCTGTGCATTTAAATTGGGCTGTACCATCTTCAAAGCCTTGGCCGGTCTTGGCCCGCCTTTCATCTCCTCCATGATCCATCGCTATACCCCCTCTCGTGAACTTCGCTCCTCCCACTTGTCCCTGCTCACCATCCCCACTTTCAAACGGAAAAAACACGGTGGTCTTAGATTTTCTCTCCTGGCCCCCCAATTCTGTAACTCCCTCCCCTTGGAATTTAGATTAGCAACATCTTATACCCACTTTAGATCACTCCTTAAGACTCTTCTGTTTTCTCAGGCATATGAGTAAGTTCCTACGCACTATACTTCTGCTGCCTCCCATTCACAGCGCCATGAAACCGCCTGGTGTAAGTGCGCTCTACAAATGATTTTAACATAACATAACAGGGCCTGTGGACATCAAAGATATCCGAAGGGATCTCCCTTGGAGTGAAGGAGTCGCTCCCCTGCATCTACAGGCACCACAACGTAGCTGATTGGTTTGCTGATCCTGGACGCCTACAGACTCCAACGGATTCAGTGACCCAGGTGGCGGTTCTACCACTCTCTCAAGGCCTGCCCTGTCTTCAGACCGAGTCTGAGGTCAGCATCCCTCATCAACACCGCTAGAACCGAGCCCCTGTGCACCGCTTGGGCTGGCCGTTGCGAAGGCTGGACGACTCTTGTCGCCAGAGATCTCTAGGTCCTCTCAAGGGACTTCTCTGGTCCCAGTGGGCTCCCCTGGTTTCTTAGGGCCTGCTACGACTCACCTGCTCTTGGTTAGTCCCTTGGATCTTACCTTTTTCGCTTGCCACGTTGTTTGCAGTTGCCAAGGTTTGTTAGCGCACCTGATGTACACCGATCCCTCAACTCTAGACATCCAACAGTTCGTAATTGGCTTCTGGTCATCCACAATGTCGCCTGGTTCACACAGCTGTAGCTCCTAGGTCACTGATAACTCTCCTGCATCTCCTGACATCGGTGGGCATCCTTATCCCGTGCCTCCTGGTCACCCCTGGGTGGCATTGACTCTGTCCCCTCTGCTTGCAGGTACTACGCCTCCTGAAGTCCTCCATTAAGTTCTGCAGTGTCTGACACCTCGTCACACCTGTGTACCTAGCCTCCCTGGTGTAGTTATCTTAGTACCTAGGGTATCCACAGGTGGGGTGGCTTTCCAACCTTCTGTGTTTCCCGGGGTCTCTTCAGGGTCCACTGGGAAGGGTCCTTCTTCTATAAAATTGCAACCGCAACTTAACCATTGACTTAAACGGAGCATATAGTTGTGTTCCCATCTCCACCCGGCCTTCGTGGGGTTCCTGGTTACTTACCTTGGATGGTTCCTTGGGTCCCCAGCACGGCTACGTTTTCTTGCTATAGTCTTGAATTGGGTCGTGGTTCGCAGCCCACTATTTTAGTATATGGTTTGGTCCCCCAGGGTAACCACTGTGTATATCGTGCTGCTTACCGGTTTTCTTTGCAAAGTATTGTGTGTATTGTGTATATCTCCGGGTCGGAGATATTTTGTATGTGTTAGTGAGTACTTTACAATAAATACTTGTTTTTATAAATACAGTGTTTTTTTTTTTCACTTCATCTATATCAATAAGATTACGTTCTGGTAAAACAAACTGCTTTACACTCCTTCTGGACTAAGCCTGAAGGCTGCTCTCCACAGCTAACACTTAGAGAGCTTTACAAGCTTGTCTAAGACCTCTAAAATCAGCATAAATGTTGTCTGGATTAGTGCACTTACATAAGTGAGCACCATATACTAAGCCAGCCTCTCACAGGCTCCTTTAATGTGAAGAGTTCCAAAGGCCGAGACAGAAGTACTCCCAGGAAGGGAGCTTCTACCTGTCAGAGGTAGACTTCTAGGACTTTCTCTTTTGGGAGGAAATTAGGACGGACCAATGGGACCTATCCATAATTGGGCACAGCTACTGCCTATAGCTCATGTCAACCCCACCAAACATCCCACCTTGCAAGAGGCGGTTCAGGCACTCAGGAACCATGGAGCCAGTGCAACATCAGCAACAGGGCAAAGGTGTCTTCCCCATTATACATCCTCATTCCAAAGAATGGCATCTCTCTCAGAACAGTCTCCTCGACCTCCACCCTCTAAACAGGTGTCATCCCCCTGCTTCAATGTGGCGTCTTCGTTCCCGCTCTGCACTTGAAGGATGCCTATCTTCACATCCCAATTAATCCAGCTCATTGGTCCTACCTCCACTGCATGGTGCGTGGTCACACTACCAGTTCAAGGTGCTGCCCTTCTGCCTCACCACAACTCCAAGGGTCTTCAACAACTGTTTAGCCAAGGTAGCCGCTTCACTCCGGAAGGGAGGAACTTACGCCTTCCACTACTAGCTGGTCAAGAGTACAAGCAGACAAGAATGTCTAGCCCACACTTAGGCTTCAATCTCCCACCTATAGAGCATAGGGTTCACAGTGAATTCCACAAATGTCTCTCTGTGAACCACACTGTGTCCAACGTTTCCTACGGTCAGTCTTCAACTCAGTCGTGGACAGAACTTTCCCCAACCCTGGGAGGTTGCAAGAATTCCAACAGCATCTACCTCTTTTTCAGCTGCTCCATCCACCCTCAGTTCACACAGTTGTGCACTGGTCAGGAATGATGGCTTCCTGCATTACCCTAGTGCCCCACGCCAAACTTCATATGTGCCTGCTTCAGGAGTGCCTCTTAAGCCAGTGGTCACAAGCAGAGAGTCAGTTGGAGGATGTAGTGATGGTAAAGGCCAGCACCCATCACTCTGAAAAATCAACAATCTGTTGCAGGGCAGGCTCTTCGCTGACCCAGTTCCGCAGTTGGCCATCACCATGGATGCCTCTCTAATCGGGTGGTGAGTACACCTCAACAACGTGAAATTTCAAGGTCTATGGCCACCTCCTCTACTGGGTCTCCACATAAACCACTTGGAACTGTTATCCATTTATCTAGTTCTCAAATCATTTCATCAACTGATTCAAGGTAAGGTAGTCCTTGGGTGAACAAACATGTCTGCCATGTTTTGTCTTCAGAAAAGAGGCACACTCCTCTGAGCTGCCTGCCTTGGCGCAGAAAATCTGGTGCAGGGCCATCCATCACCAAGTTCATATACTAGTAAAGAATCTTCCAGTAGTGGACATCTTTGCAGACCTGCTCAGCAGAGCACAGTAACAAGTCCACAAATGACAACTCCACTCACAAGTCCAACTTTATTACTTTCAGAGATGGGGCATCCCAGACATGGACCTTTTCGCCACATGCGAAAACTCAAAATACCTAAACTTCCCAGTCTCATACCCAGCTCTCCCTCGTACTGCCAGCCTAAGGCTGCTTTGCTGTCCCGTCCTCGCCATACATTCTGGGCTCATGTTGCCCTCTATTCTGACCCCCTGTTTCTTGTTTTCGCCTCTCCTCTTGATTGTGCATTTCTCTTTAGTGCTTTCCTCTTTTATTTGTGCTTTTCTCCTTTGTGCCTTTTCTCAGATTGTGTTCTTCTCTTTGTGCTTTTCCCTATTTGTGCTTTCCGCTTTAATGTGTGCTATTTCTCATTTGTGCTTTTCTCTCGTACTGTCCTGTACTCTTGAATGTGCTTAATTTTTTTATGTTCCCTATTGCTCCTGTCTGTTTTTCCTGCCAAGCTCCTCTCCCGAACGCTGCTGCCTGATTTTCAGCCGCAAAGCTCTTCCCACCACCTCCCAGTGCCCCTCCCGCCTCCCATGTCCTACTTAATGGAGGCTGCAGCGGGGTTGCGCCACCTGTGGGCCAAAGACAAGGCAGTCTGTGCCCTCCCACGCCTGGACTGTGCCCAGTGCCAGAACCCCTGCCTTCCAACCCACCTGCAGATAGGATGCTGCTGTCCACTGCCCCCTGAACACCAGAGGCCCCAGCGAACACTGCTGCCTCCCCACACTCCACTCTACAGTAGGACCATTTTTCTGCACCAGCTGCCCCTTCTACTGCGGCAGCTGCATCTGCACCAGCACGCATGTCACAGAGCACCACGACGACCTCGCTGCGCCACACCAGAAGCATTCTTCTGACTCCACTGCCTACTCCTCAACATGCACTCTATTTGCAAGTACTCCACCGAGTTATGGGACCTCATCACTAGCCTCATAGCCAACATTGTGTTCCTCACCAAGACCTGGCTTAACCTCCACACAGCTTCAAGCTCCACATAGAAGACAATATACGTCCCTCACATACCAACCCCTGGGGCTGCATTCCAGCTTCAGCAAACCCATAGCAGACTTCATTGCACCCCTCGTCCTGGACTCAAAGGACTACATCTTCCTTTCTTGGCCTGACCCAAATCGTCCTCGACCCCACGCACACCACAGGGCACATGCTGGACCCCATTTTCACCTCCAGCAACAGCGTCCAATACAGCCACGTCACAGAACTCACAAGGACCGACCACGCAATCGCCCCCTTCAACATCTCCAGCCCTCACACCGCCACCCCCAGGATGGCCAGTGTCCCCCACTGACATTGAAGCAAATTTTCCGAGACCTGCCGGGTGCACTTCCTCAACATCTCCATCCCAGCCACTGCCCCCAAACTGAAACAGGGAATTAAGAACTCAACACCTGAATCATCAACTGCGCCAACAGCATCGCCCCCCTCAAGAGCAACAACCACAGAAGATCCCCCAAAAAGGCCAGCTGGTACACACAAGAACTCAGAGCAGTTAAACATAACAGCAAAGAGCTGGAGAGGAGATGCCACGCCAGCAAGGACACACCTGACAGGGCAGTCTTCAAAACCCATTTAAACTTCTACTACTGCCTGCTGATGGCAACAAAGACCGCCTTAGCCAAACACATCGAAACCAGCTCAAACTACAGCAAGGAACTTTTCAACATAATTAAGGAGTTTTCCAACCCGGAAGCCAGCGAAACATCACAGCCTCACAAGAGCTATGTGACAACCTCGCTGACTTCTTCCATGACAAAGTTGCAACCATATACAGAAACTTCGAACACCAACCTACATCCACGTACTTCCTCAACCGATAAGCCTTACCACAACTAACACAAATCACAGACTGACCATCTAGAACCAGGTCTCTACCCAGGACACCACCTCCATTATGAAATCCATACACTCGGGAGCTCCCACTGACCCATGCCCATACCACATCTTCAGCCTCTGAAACCAAAGGATCAGGCAGAAACTCTTTACCCTGCGCAACACCTCCATCATCACTGCAACATTTCCAGTGAACTCTAGAACAACTAGAACATCTAGTCACTCTTTGCTCCCATTCCTAGCCAAGGTACTGGAAAAGACTATCAACAAGCAACAGGTGACACACCTTAAGCAGAGCCAGCAGTAACCCCACACTTTTTGCCAGATATCTGATGCACTTTGACTTGAGGTGCCCTGAGTCCCTGACAATCAGATTCCCAGGGCCTGTGTTCTTTCCCAAAAATGTACAATTGTACCCACAATTGGAACCCCTGTGGCCATTTGTTAGTCTCTTGTAAATGGTACCATGGCTACTAAGGGCACTGTACCAAGGAAGACCTATAAGGGCTGCAGCACATATTGTGCAACCCTTCAAGGTCCTCCACCTACACACATACACACGAACACACATACACACACACACACACACACACACACACACACACAAGAACACACACACACACACACACACACACACACACGAACACACACACACACGAACACACACACACGAACACACACACACGAACATACACACACACATACACACACACACACCCAAACGTTTTGTTGCATAGAAAGGTGAGGAGTCTACATGGCACACATACCTGCGTGCCATGCCTGCAACCCTCTGCCTATGGTATAGATAAGTCACCCCTCTACTTGGGTGCACTAGACCACTGGTGAGGGTACAGTTGCATGAGCACTGTACCCTTACAGTGTCTAAGTCTATTCTTGGAAATTGTATGTGCAGTAAAGCCAAAATGAGTATATGGTCTGAGAGTTTGTCAGTACGAGCTCCACAGCACCATGATGGCTTTACTTAATTCTGGGAAGTTTGGTAGCAAACGTCTCTGCATAATAGACGCACACTGATGCCAGTGTGAGCTTTATTAAACAATGCACTCAGTGGGCATCTTAAAGATGCGCCCTGAAAAACAACCAGCCTCTGGTGGGTTCGCCCGACTGGTAAACAGCAGCCTACCACCACAAGACAAGTTTCTGGACCCCTGGGGTGGGAGCCTCCACTCCCTGAGCACAGAAACAAAGCCTTTCCTGGGCGGAGGTGTTCACACCTCCCCCAGGTCAGGAAGAGCCATCTGTGGCAGGGGAGCCTCAAATGCCTTGCCACCTTTGCAATGTGATCCCCGCCTCTCCTGCTATCAGGAGCTTGGCCCCCTGTTTGTCTAACCCCCTTTTCAGCAGGAAAAATTAGAACAGCCCAGAAGGTGTGCCCTCCTCTGCCAACCCCACTCCTCAGGTGGGGAAAGCGAGGTGAAGTCTACTCTTCATTGCTCGCCATCTTGCAGGTGGCAGGCACTCTCCAATCAGGATTGGGGATTGTGCCCGCTCCTACACATGGGTTGAGCACACCAAGGGTGTAGTCACCCTAAAGTCAGTAGCCCATTGGATACTACCTCAATACCCCCTAAAATGCCCCCTAAATACAGTATTTAGGGGGCAGCCCTGAACCCAGAAGGAGGAGGATGGCAGAAGTCGCACAGCAGAGGAGACTACTAGGAAGAACTGAGAAGAACTGACTTTTCCCCAGCCCTACTAGCCCGTATGCAGTTTTCTGAGATCCTGTGCCAAAAGTCGACTTGTCCTGCAGCCAGCAACCTCCAAAACCTCTTGGAGGACTGACAGCCTTCACCAAAGACCATATCTCGGTTCAAAAGAAACTCCAAAGACAGACTCTGAGCCTGCTGAGGACGAAGAAACTTGACACCTGGAACCACCACTCCGTGTTTGGATGGATGCTACACTTACCTTCCAGCCACAAACAAAGGCGGTGGCTGGAGTCTGTTTTGGGCTCCTCTGCGGTCTCAAACCTATGTTGGGTTTCTTTGATGCTAATACTCGACAAGTTATTATCCAGGCCACTATGCGATCTAGTGTCACAGCAAACAAATGATCGACGGAATGCTGACAATGCAAACATTCGCCCCCAATCAAAAGATCTGGGTTCAATCCATCGTTCTTTTGCCCACTATGCCACCACAGTTTGGACCCAGCCATATGCAAACCAGTCTTGACCCTGTCCCCATGGGAACAGTCCAGACCGAACACAGGCCAGGTCCTCCCTGGACAAGAAACAAGCATCCTGGGACCGGTTTCAGGGTATGTTACCCTTGTTCAGCCTGGCAAGGGTAACATACCCAGGCTGGCTTGAATCCAGTGGCACAGTGAGCAAGGGACCCACGTCTGGGCATACCCATCCCACTTAGGGCGAAAAGTGTTACAGCAAACAAATGTATGACATTGTTCTGCATTCTGTCCATTAATTGTTCTTTTTGCAATTGTCACCCCAAGTGGGACGGGTATGCCCAGACCTGGGTCCCGTGCTCTCCATGCCACTGGAGTCCAGCTATCCTGGCTGATGAGGGCTGAAAGTCTGAAACCGGTCCTAGGATGCTTGTTTCCAGTCCAGAGGAGGACCTGACCTGGTAGTTCAGGCTCGACTGTTCTCATTGGGCGCAGGGTCAAGACTGATTTGCATATGGCTTGGTCCAAACTGGAATGGCTTGGTTAGCAAAAAAACGATGGATTTAGGCCCTGGGGTGAATGTATGACATTGTTCTGCATTCTGTCCATCAATTGTTCTTTTTGCACTATACTATCTAGGCTGGATTATGTTAGCGCTCTGTACTTAGGAGTTAACAGAGCAGAGATACAGCGCATCCAAAAAATACAGAACGTGGCCGTCCGGCTACTCTTTGTATTGCCCATTGAATTTAAAATGTTCAACCCCTGAAATCCTAGCAGATCTTCTTATACCTTACACCCTTACTCGTCTTTTGCGTTCTCTGAACCAATCTCGGGTTAAGCGAGCTAGAGCTGGAGGACGCTTCTTCCGGGCTCTGGCCCCCAAACTCTGGAACTCCCTCCCGGTGAGTATCAGAAGCATCCAAAATCATACTGCATTTCGTAAGCCCATAAAAACTCATATTTTTTCTAAATAATCGTTGCGACACCTTTGATCCTGTCACTTATTCTGCCTGTGTTCAACACTGGGAAGCCCCTTGGCTGGGGCAGCCATGCGCTCTATAAATAGTGTAACCTAGCATAACAAAGTACTTACTGTATAATTCAAACTGCATTTTAAAGTGATACGAACCTGTAACAATTGCCAATTGAACCACAACTGTATTTCCTTGAACAGTTTTGCAATTGAGTATATTTAACTTCCCTGTCCCATGTCTTACTTGGTTCTTAAATAAAACGAAAGTATACCTTTTTTTATACTTACCTAATTTATCTGAATTCTGTGTGTAATCAATCCTCTTGACACCCTATTTGCTCGTCCACATTACCACAAAGAGAGCGGTTAGTACTTACCTAATTTAGCCTCTGCTATATCTGGGGACTCCCTGGACTCTGTGCACACTATACCTTATTATATATAGTATATACAGAGCCAGCTTCCTACACTCAGTGCTTCCCAATCCGGTTTTCATAGCAATCACAGCACCGAGACCTCCATGATCACAGCCACTGATATCTGAACGAACCCTCCTTGATTGACTGAGGATAAACGGCTGCCTTCATCCTCCAAGGGAACGCACTCCGAGGGACCATCTCCTTCCTCACTGGAAGAACACAGAGGGTCAGCCTATCACCTTTCACCTCTGATCCCAAGGATATCGTCTGCCCCAGGGCTCATTACTCAGCCCTAATCTCTAAAACGCATACATGACCCCACTGGCCAACATAGTCATATCTCCTGGTCTCAACATATTACCCTATGCAGATGACACCCAACTTATTTCCCTCACCGATGACTTTACTGCCGCAAGGACCAGCTTCCACAGATTCATGACAAGCGTTGCTGACTGGATGAAAAATAACTGCCTTAAGCTAAACACCGGGCAAGACAGAAATACTGAGCTTAGGCAACAGCAACCTCTGCAACGACTGCCTGACCTGGGACCCATGCCAATACCCGTCAACCACGCCAGAAACCACAGAATGATCATATCTCACCATGAAGTCACAGATCCGCGCTGTTTACTCCCCCTGCTTACTTACTCGGAGCATGCTACAAAAGATCTTCAAGTGGCTACCCCTGCACATGACACATCGTGACACAGGCTCTCATCACCAGCCGACTGGGCAATGGCAATGCTCCCTACGTAGGAATAACCACATACCTCCTACAGAGACTTCAAACCATACAGAACGCCACAGCCAGACGCATCCTCGACCTCCCCCGATGAATCCACATCATGCCCTACCTCTGGCAACTCCACTGGTTCCACGTACAGAAGAGATTCTAATTCAAGCTGCTGACCCACACACACATGGCTCTATGCAACCAAGGACCCGCCTATTCTAACCACCGTCTGAACTTCCACCTACTGTTAAGAAGATTACGCTCTGCCTCCCTTTCACTTGCCCACATGCCCCACATCTACGAAGCTGAAGTAGCGGACGCTCCTTCTACATTCCAGCAAAGACCTGGAACAGCCTTCCCATGCAGCTCCTGGCTCTGCAGGAACCCTTTTTCAGGTCCACAGTGACAAAGTGGTTCTTAAAACCATTCCTGAATTCTTACCTAAGGTGGTATTGCACAATAATCATATCATCAAGCTTCCAGTCTTTTTTCCATGACCCGACTCCAACCGAAAAGCACTCTACACACTTGGCGTTAAACATGCTCTTATGTACTATAGAGATGGGACCAAATCTTTCTGTAAAACGCAACAACTATTTGTAGATTTTTCACAGCTTCTTAAAGGCCATGCCATTTGTAAGGGAGAGATTGCCAAGTGGATTGTTTCAAATGCAGCTAAACCCTTTTACACTAAAACAAAAAAAAACTACAAATTTCATTACTTCCTTTCCCAGGCCACCTTTCACCTGCAGACGGGAAGCAACTATGGCTTTTCTGGGAGGGATATTTGGAAAGCTGCCACATGCTCCACCCCACGTACATTAACAAAACATTGTGTGGACTTCCGTGCAATACAGATTTGGTCAATTTGCCCTCAGGACACTGATCCAGATCTTTGCACTGTCCACTGGCGCTCTGCAGTCGATGCATAGCATGTGTATCTCACCCTCCTCCCGGTAAGCCAGTGTTACGGATATCTTCACTTTAATTTTCTTTCGATATGCATGGACACAATTCTATTCCTACTCATTTCTCCATTCCTATTCTCACCCATTGGGCGAAAAACAATCTAAAAATGACCAGACGAAGAGGAGTCACCAAGATCTTGTTACTTAAAAGAAAAACATGTTGCAAATGTCTGAGTGCAACACTAGATGGCAGAGGTATGCAGAGCATGTGGACCTACAGCACTACATGCAACGAACAGGTGCCAACAGGGTAAGTAACTAAATCCTTCTGGTAGATACTCGAACTGCAGAGTCCTTAATTGCTCTCCCACCTCCCATAATCCCAGTCTGAGGAATATTTTGAGTCAAAAGAATCTTTCTTAGATGGATTCGTATGTAAACAGTTCTGATTCATCCACCACCAAGTTAGTCATAAGAAAGTTTTCTTCAGTTCCCCCTTTTGCGCGATAACTTGGTATCATTTGCAAATCAGAAGCATTAGTTAAACCAAAATTGCCATGAAGTTAGAACTTTACTTATAAGAGTGCCTTTAGTTGTTTGGTGTAAATCCTTTCAGTAAGTTTTGAGAAATTTGTGATACAAAAATGTGTCCGGCTAGCTTCAAAGAGTTGAAAAAAAAATACTTTTGTACATCTTGACTGTAAATTCTAGGCTATTTCAAGAACGCTGCTCGCTAATTGTTCAAGCCCTAACATTCGAGAAATAAACCAGTCAACTTGCCCAGGTGGCATTTTCTCTCATCAATCAACGGGTTTTGTTAACTGAAACCCACTTAGTTACTCCAAGTCTGGTTGGCTGGCTGTAAAAAACATTTCTGTTTTGGCCACCATTACAAGACGCTAGACTCTGTCCTTCCCTAGGCCCATTTATGCGCCACCAAAGGGAAAGCCCACACCATTTTTTTATTTATTGCTGCTGATCTATCTGGTCTGAAGGACTGTGAGTCCAGCTCCCATATCTGTAATTCCCATAGGTTCACAAACTTGGCTTTATAGTTCATGAACCCCCCAAAAAAACATAAGCAAAAGGACAGCTGCCCGAATCTCGACCTACAGGGGAGTGTGCAAGGCCTGATCAAAGACCAGGTTATGCAGCCGAAGAGTGTGCCCATTTGGAGTTGATTGTCTTCAGATACTTTCAGAAAAGACTGCCGTAGGCCGTAAGTAGCGCAAATACTTTTATAGAAGTTGGATTTAATATATAATCCAATGGTTTCATTAACTTCTCACACCTAAACGTCTGTTTAATAAACTCCAGAAATCAACTTAAAACACAATGTGTAATCATCCTCTCAAAATAGCATGAAAAAAAGAAATCTGAAATTGGCTTTTTATTTTTAGTTACATAAACCATAATTATCGCCCCACCATAAAAACCACATACCAATAAATGACACGATGATGTGTTCCCAAATGTCCGTGGTAAGGTGATAGTGTAATATCACCAATTATGCAATTAATGTAATTTGTGATGCTATCTTTGAGGTAATAACAAGTGAATTTGGTGGGCAATTGAATGGTTTTCGTGGCCGGGACACAGGTTTGTGTAACAACACACTTCTGTCCAATTCTAGGTTTTATTTCGCAACTATCACTGGAATTTTTCAGTGAATATTTATACAGCAAATATGCATATCCCAAAGGTGTAATATGCTATTTATTGCCATTGATAAGTGTGGGGAGAGGTTGTGATTCACGAGAGGCGAAGCCTCGAGTGGGGCATACTTGTCTCTCGCAACCAACACTCTGCATGTATTGTGTATACCATGCTGGTTTTTATGCGCATTAATTATAAACAAAGATGTTTAACCATAGCGAGAACACAGGGGTTGAATCTGTGCAGTGAGGTAAGGTATCCATAACTCAGCCTTGTGAGTGCAGTTGACTATGGCCGCAGCCATTTTCTTCTGTAAAGTGATTCTAGAATTTATTCTGTAAAATGTAAATTCGTGTTTTCTGAAATCAGTTAATCTCTACTGCGGTAATAACACATTTGCTCTGCATTAATAAATGTTTGATTCTGTGTTCATTAATACATTTGGCAGTCGAAAGGTAATGAGGATGGTGTGAGTCTCTTGTTGTATCTCATGAACATATTAAAATGTTCTCCAGAGAGCTGACCCTTTTTCAGACTCCTGTCTTACCTTGCCAGCAGTTTAGCGGGACAAAAGGATTTCTGTTTGGGGTGGGCTGCTTTCCATACCACATTTTTTGTAAAAACTGCCTCCCATTTAAGCGTAACAAGATACCGGATTGTCTCCGGATTTATTTCCTGTTGTAGGGGTTTGTAGTGTTTATTCATTCACTGCTTTTGCGCACTTGTTCAACTTCCTTTGCCATTTGGGGACTGAATAGTGCAGCACACTTACTAAATAAACCTCTTTTGAATTGCACTGGTTTGCTAATTAAAGTTATCACTAACTGGATCCAAGTTGACCATTTGCAAGAAATACTTCTTGTCTGTGGAATTTGAAGTAATAAATAGCTTTTGTTTATTTCTTTCCTTACAGAAAAGAGTTCAGCATTGTGCAGCTTGTAGTTGACCACTTTTATGTGGTTGTGTTTGGTTCCATGGTGGGGTTTGTGCGGGTGGGTGAGAGACAGCGAGTGTGAGCAATAAATAGAATACTGTGTAGTTAACAGGCATCAGTATTCATCAGCGAGAACCTTGCAACAAAAGATTATTTCTTTATAATTCTGGTTAAACAAAGAGAGCTTATCTTGTATGTGTGATCTATTCTGTCTGCCAGAACACAAGCAGCTTCTTAAGAATGCACAGCTGGAACTGAAGAAAAGCAAAAGGAAAGACTACTACAGAATCCTTGGTGTTGACAAAAATGCCTCGGAAGACGACATTAAGAAGGCCTACAGAAAACGGGCATTGATGCATCATCCAGGTAAAAAGGGCATTCGACTGATCTAATGCATAAGGTTTTGTGAGCACTTTTCCAGAGTAGTGAATCAAGTAGGCCAGACATGCATGCTTTATTAAGGTGCAGAAATGTTATGGTAAAACATATTACTCGTGCACATTACTAGTTCCTGCTGAACACATTTAATGATCAAAGCTGTCATTAGTCATTGTTACTGAGTTTCTATTGCTCTCCACATGGTATTAAGAGTTCCTTCACTGATAACTATCTGCCCTGCAATTATGGGTAATTATGCAGCTTGAGTGACTCAGCAGCTTTTAACTCCCACCAAAAGGTGTGCAAGAAGGCTTTTTTGTACCCTTCTCAATGAACTGACCGCACACACCCCCAAATATATTTTTGTCAGCTGTGTCCCAGCTTAATGTTTGCTCTCCACTTTTAAATCAGTTAATGGCAGTTTTCTAAGGAAGGGGATTAAAACAGTCTTCGTATTTCGTACAGGGTACTAATAGTGGGTTATACATTAACGGAAAATGTAATTAAGGGACTTTGCAAAATAGCTGTGTTTACGTACTGCAAGTTTACAGATGTAGTATATCATTGTTCCCTTTCGAAACAAAAGATCACATTTTGTGTACCTTTAATCCTGCTTTAAATATTGAATGGATTACCTGGGAAATGAGCATGTAAAGAAGTGTGTTAAAAAAAAAAGTGCCACATCAGAAATGTATGTATTCATCCAGTGCCTAATGAATAATTCCGTTATTTTTCATTTACAGTATCTGAAAGAGACACGTTAGTATTAGATTCCTTACCTTAGAATATCCGCAGGCGTCAGACTGGATCCGGAATTTTTTTGCGTAGCAGTACCCTTGCGCGTCGGTAGGCGTCGACTGCTGCTCCGCGTCGTGGGCGCCGTGATGACGTCGTCGGAGTACTTAGACGCCGCCTCCGTGTGCTGACGTTAGTTCTTCTTTTTTCCGCGCCAGCAGCGCAGATCCGGAAAAAGTGGTACCATAGTCACTTTTTGACTAACTCTTTTTTGATCATTCCTTTTCGAGTCTTCGACTCCGATCGGTGCCGGTAGGGATGGCAGGTTTCAAGCCCTGTGAGGATTGCGACCGACTGATGTCGGTCACCGACCCTCACCGTCGGTGTCTCCACTGCCTCGGCGTCGATCACGACGACAAGACCTGCTCCGACTGTCGGGCCCTGACTTCGAAAGCTAGGCGGGAGCGGTCCCGCAAGCGACTCGAACTCCGGCAGTCGGTCCCGCGCAGAGAACGGTCCCGGTCCGGACGGAGGTCGAGGGACCGGTCGTGGGAGAGGAGCGATCGGAGCTCCTGGAGTCGACATCACCCCTTCCGGGTCGAAGTCGTCAGGTAAGCACAAGAAGTCGAAGAGACGTCATCGCTCTTTCGACTCCCCCCGACGCTTGCACGACGCAGCCGGGGGTTCTGGTGACACCGCCCACGCGGCTCTGTCGGAGTCGCAGGCGCCGCGTCCGACCCCATACCCCATACCCTTCGGTCCCTGAGCCTAACGCGACGCCGGAGGAGATCAAGCGATTCCTCATGGCCATGAGGTCCCTCTCTCCTCCGACGGGCTCCGCGGCGCCTCCGGGCCCAGCGAAACCCGTCTTGGGGGCCTAGCGGGTCGGGGGCTTCGGTCCCGACGCCGTCGGGTGCTTCGGCTCCGCCGCCGCCGGCGCCTTCGGGCCCGGCGCCTTCGGGCCCCGCTGGATCCGGTTCCGGATCCGGGTCGCCGCCGGTGGACTTGACGACCTCCCCGGCGCCGACCCCCAGGTGCCACCCCCGGCGCCGCCCTCGGGCGGCGCCGTCCCCAATGCCTCCCTCGACCCGGTGCCGCTTCAGACGCCGTTCGGAGAGTTTACTTTCCATGAACCGGCCCCATCCTTTTCTGACCCTGAGTACCAGGAGATGGGTGATGAGGAGTATTGGGAGGGGTCTGAGGACCCTCTGACACGTGAATGTCAGTCCCAGGAGGACTGGACAGGTGAACTTGGGGATGCCAGTGGTCTGGACACTTCGCCCGACACTGGCTTTGTCTCACCTCCTACCGTGGCTACGGAGGAGGGGGCAACCTACAGTGTGGTGTTGATGAGGGCAGCCAAGGCCTTGGGCCTTGAGCTCCCCGTCGCGGCCGTGAGGACTAACCTCCTCACTGAGGTCCTTAAGCCTCAGTCATGCTCAGCTGAGCCTCTGCTGCCGTTTAACGAGGCCGTGACCGACGTTCTTTTGGGCACTTGGTCCAAGCCCGCTACAGGTTCGCCTGTAGATAGGAACGTGGCAAGACACCACCGCCCGGCTCCGGGTGACCCATGTTTCCTGTCCACCCACCCCACCCCCGAGAGCCTGGCCATCCAGGCCTCCAACTCCCAGAACGCATTCCCGTCGGCTCCGCCGGACAGGGAATCCAATAGGTATGAGCAGTACGGTAAAAAGATCTTCTCATCCCTTAGTCGGGGACTGCGGTCTCAACACCGCATGCCTCTTGGGCCGCTACACCCAATCTCTGTGGGATACGGTTGCGGAAGTGCTGCCAGAGTGTCCGTTGGAGGTACGGGCCAAACTCGGCCAAGCCCTTGTGGAGGGCCGGGATGCAGCCAGATATTCTATCCGGTGTGGGCTGGATACCACCGACTCACTACGTAGAGCGATGGCAACGACGGTGGCGGTCAGACGTCACGCCTGGTTGAGGTCCGCCAACTTTTTGGCCGATGTCCAAAACACACTGATGGACATGCCGTTTGATGGCTGTCTCCTTTGTGGCGACAAGGCAGACCATGCGCTTGAGCGCTTTAAGGACTCCAGGGCTAAGGCCAAGTCCTTGGGCCTCTCGGCCTGCGCCAGCAATCGGCTGCCTTTCACTCCTTTCGTGGCCACGGAAGGGGTGTACCCACACATGCTGCCAGCCACGCTCCGCAGGGTAATACCCAACGCGGTGGCGGCTGTGGAAACCGCCGTGGTGGCGGTCGGGGACAACGGCGAGGTCAGTCCACACCTTCCCCCGCAGCATTCGCCTCAAAACCCTCCTAGTCTGTGCTTTCCGGCCCATGTGACGCCAGTGGGGGGCAGGGTTCGCCATCACCTCCTCCACTGGCGCACCGTCACATCAGACAGGTGGGTGCTGCAGATCGTCCGAAGGGGCTACTCCCTCCCCTTCGAGGCGACTCCTCCAGCCATGCCACCGCAGAACCACCGTGTATCGGGGGATCATTTGCGACTTCTGCAGGAGGAAGTTACGCCCTCTTGGCCAAGGGGGCCATCGAGTGCGTTCCTGGGCCAGAAGTAGGGTGTGGTTGCTACTCCCACCACTTTCTGGTACCCAAGAAGGGCAAAGGGGGCCTACGCCCTATCTTGGACCTACGGAACGTCAACGGCTTCCTCCGGAAGGAGAAGTTCAAGATGCTGACACTGGCTCAGGTCCTAGCTGCCCTGGACCCAGGAAACTGGATGGTAGCGTTGGACTTGCAGGACGCTTATTTCCACATCCCCGTCTTGCCGGCGCTACCTGCGGTTCACGGTTGGCCACGAGCACTTTCAGTATACCGTGCTCCCCTTCGGCCTTACCAGCGCCCCACGGGTGTTCACAAAGGTGATGGCGGTGGTCTCAGCTCATCTGCGCAGGTTAGGGGTTTCAGTCTTCCCCTACCTCGACGACTGGTTGTTGAAGGCGGGCTCGCCCCAGACAGTCGTCAGCCACCTCCAGACTATGGCAGATCTCCTGCACCAGCTGGGGTTCTCCATCAATGTGCCGAAGTCACACCTGTGCCCCTCTCAGAAGCTCCTCTTCATCGGAGCGGTTCTCGACTCGGCGCAGTTTCGGGTTTATCCACCCGAACAGCGGGTCCTGGATATTCAGGCTCTGATTCCCATCTTTTAGCCGTTATCCCGGGTCTCGGTCAGGTTGACGCTGCTGCTCGGAGGGCACTGCGAGACAGTTGCAGTGGTGGCTCACGGACCGCGATTGGGTCAGCGGCAGATCCCTCTCCCTTCCCCAACCGGAGCACGCAGTTGTGACGGACGCGTCCCTCCAGGGCTGGGGAGGCCACATGGGAGAGGCGGAGATCAGAGGCCTCTGGTCTCCGGCGGAGGCCCGGCTCCACATCAACCTGTTGGAGTTACGGGCGACTTGTCTGATACTGAAGGCATTCCTCCCCTCTGTCCGGGGGAGTGTAGTGCAGGTGTTCACGGACAACACCACCGCCATGTGGTACTGCAACAAACAGGGCGGGGTGGGGTCGTGGACCCTTTGCCAGGAGGCTCTGCGCCTCTGGCAATGGCTGGAACGCCAGGGCGTGACCCTGGTGGCTCAACACCTGGCAGGTTCTCTGAATGCCAAGGCGGACGAGCTCAGCCGTCGGTACATGATGGATCACGAATGGCGTCTGAACTCGGACGTGTCGCAAGGCCTCTTTCAGCGATGGGGAGAGCCTTGGTTAGATCTATTCGCCACCGAAGAGAACGCGCAATGTCATCAGTTCTGCGCATTGGAATTTCCAAGGCGGCACTCGCTCGGAGACGCTTTTCGTCGCAAGTGGAGTTGCGGTCTGTTGTACGCCTTTCCGCCTATACCACTTCTGCCCAGAGTGCTGAAGAAGATCAAGCGCGACCGGGCCCAAGTCATCCTTGTGGCTCCGGACGAAGGTACTGGTATCCCGAGCTACTCAGTATGTCAGTCGATCCCCCGGTTCGTCTGCCTCTTCAGGAGGACCTTCTGTCGCAGCAGCAGGGGACGGTCCTCCACCCGAACCTGTCCAGTCTCAATCTCCATGCTTGGAGATTGAGCGGCGACAGTTGAGGCCATTTGACTTGCCTCCTGAAGTCTGTAATGTCATTCTGGCAGCCAGGCGTCCCTCCACAAAGTCGGTATACGCCTGCAGGTGGAACAGATGTGTGGCATGGTGCACAGCAAAGGCTGTGGATCCTCTTGCTGCCCCTCTCTCTGAGGTTCTTCTCTTCCTTCTTTCTCTTGCCCAGCAAGGCTGTGCTCTGGGCACTATCAAGGGCTACCTTTCTGCCCTTTCAGCCTTTCTGAGGCTGCCTGATCAACCTTCTTTGTTCAAGTCCCCTATTGTAAATAGATTTCTGAAGGGCATCACACACACGTTTCCCCCTGTTCCGTTTGTGATGCCTCAGTGGGACTTGAACCTGGTTCTTACGTTTCTGATGTGCGCTCCCTTTGAGCCACTTCACAACTGTCCTCTCCGCCTTCTTACTCTGAAGACTGCTTTCCTGGTTGCCATCACCTCTGCCAGGAGAGTGAGTGAGCTCCAGGCCCTTTCTTGTACTCCACCTTTTCTTTCTGTCCATCCGGACAAAGTGGTGTTGCGCACTAAACCATCTTTCCTGCCCAAGGTTGTCACGGCCTTCCACATCGGGCAGTCTATCACCTTGCCAACCTTCTTCCCGCCACCGCATCCCTCTAAAGAGGAAGAGCGGCTCCACCGTCTGGACACAAAACGTGCGCTTTCATTCTACTTGGATCGCACACGCCAGTTCCGGGTGGATGACCAACTCTTTGTTGGTTACGTGGGCACTAAGAAGGGGAAAGCGGTGCACAAGAGGACCATCTCCCAGTGGATCACCTTGTGTATCCAGGCATGTTACTCCTTGGCTAAGAAGGAGCCCCCTGTTGGATTGCGGGCTCATTCTACCCGAGCCACGGCGACAACTGCCCTGGGCCGGGGAGTGCCCTTACAAGACATCTGTCAGGCAGCTACGTGGGCATCGCTGCACACGTTTGCAAGACACTACTGCCTAGACAGCCAAGTCCGGAGGGATGGCTTCTTTGCCCGTTCTGTCCTCCAGGACTTTCTGGTGTGATTATTGTTTCGCAGACCCACCACCGGGGTTGGTATTGCTGGGCTATCTATTCTAAGGTAAGGAATCTAATACTAACGTGTCTCTTTCAGATGCACAAGTTACTACTTGTGTAACGATATATCTGTAAGAGACATTAGTTAGTATTAGATTCCTTACCGACCCACCCATCCTCCCCGTTCTACGAACCGATATCTAGGGTTAGGGTTACCCCCTTTCAGGGCCCTAGTTTCAATGGTACTGCTACGCAAAAAAATTCCGGATCCAGTCTGACGCCTGGGGATATTCTAAGGTAAGGAATCTAATACTAACTAATGTCTCTTACAGATATATCGTTACACAAGTAGTAACTTGTGCTACAAGATACATGGCCTGAATTCTCTCCTCATTAATACACCATAGACTAGACAGTCAATTTTTGGGCGCTAGAAACTTTCGCGCTGAGAAATTGGGAAAAGATGCAACTCCGTTGCCTCTGTAGTTGGCTAATAAATGCCTAATTATGAGCTTCATATACACATCTATGACATCCTCCTGTCTACTGCTATCTGACCACACTTGAGTTCTGGCAGTTGCTTGAATAATTTTTTCCTGAGTTACCAGTTTATTGTGGCTGCATGGCAAATATTATTTTCTCTGCGGTGTACCTATGATACTTAACCTGGAAATGATTTATATTTTCAGAATTGCAGGATCCTATTTTTATCTGATTGAACAAATAAACGTTTCCAGGTTATCCCTGGTATAATTCAGAAAATTTCTAAAAACTCAACTTTTGACAATTGTCCTACTATCCTATATTGTTTCACTTGCCACTCCCTTTTCATCCCCTGGTGTTGCTTTGTTTCTTTATATGTGCACACATATAGTCCTAAGTTACCTATGTTAACATTCCTGTGTGTCTTTAGCCATGTGTGCTACATACATATCTTTTTGCTATATACAGCACTTGGGTCACATGGGACGAGATTTGCCCTTTGCAAATACCACCAACAAAATAAACATTGAAAATGCCTGTTGTGAACTGTATGATTCCTCAAGTATTTAAACATTCGTCAAGTTCTTCCAGCATCTATGGTTTCAGGTAGAACATAGCATAGTAACATCACTTCCATGACGCAGAATGTATTTCTCAGTGACAAAGTTACACAAACAGATTTCTAGGAGAGTCTTCTGTAGACTAGATTTGAATGGTCATCAAACAGCCAGACTGATGTTGGGCACCCTGAGGTCTTTCCCGTTCTGCATTTTCCTAGTGACATAAGCAACCAGGCACTTGAAGAGGTTCACTTTTAGTAGGGAACTTATGCTGACTTCTTTGCAACACCAAGAAATGAAAAGGTTAGGGGCTGATGTTCTGGTCAATGGAATGTTTCTACTTTATAAACAGCTCTCATATCTACGATGGACGCCAACATTCTTCATAAAGTGTTTTTGTCACTGAGCTTGACTTGTGGCTCCTGATGGTTTGCAGTGTGGTAACGTAAACATCTTCCGCAGTATATGGAGGTGAAGAACATTTTAATGCTCATTAAAGTGTTGGATCCTTCTCCCACATCTTAGCAAAGACCTGGATCCGCCTCCCCACGCAACTCTGGACCATCACCTCACTTATGGTATTCCAAATGGCCCGCACTACCTGGCTGTTCGGATAAGCGTCTGGAGCCCGCAATCCCCCATCGAGTGATTACACACACTTTATAAATCCTGATTGATTGTTTGGGTATACATTTGGACCCAGAACATAAGATGAACCGAGAGAACTCCTTTGCCCCTTAACCCGTTCTGCAAGCTTGGCTACTCGGGCAGCTCCAATCGAGATGCCACACCACCAGGGGTGTGGGAGAGTAGGATCTGCTCTTATGATTACCCCCACTTTTTGCTGATGTTTCACTGTTTTTCGACTTTAGTCTGGCTGGGGCCCTGCTATCCAGGACCCCAGCATAGCTGCTTCCTCTCTAAATTGATTGCAATACTTTAGGTACACTCCAAGTTGGTTACTGGGGTACCCTTATGAGTCCCTAGTATTTGGTACCTTAGGTACCAAGGGCATAGGGACCACAGAGGCCTTCCAGGGGCTGAAGCATGTATTATGCCACCCGTGGGAAGCCTCCCAAAATGACACCACAGGTCTGCTACTGCAGCCTGTGTAAGGTGGTGTCTGCACCCCTTATTAGATATAGGTTCCCTATATCTACCTTATATCACTACACATATAAACCTATCAGTCACCCCTATGGCAGGCCTTATCAATCCTGAAGGCAGGGTGCTGGGTTTTGTGTGAGGGTGCCCTTGCATGAGCAGGGCACCTCTGCAGTCTTCGGAACCTATTCTCTGGGGCTGTTCTGTGATGCAGCCAGACCATATACTCCTAAGTGCATTATAACCTCGCGGTAAGTGCTAACTTTGGACTGGCTGCACGGAAACATGACGTATTTGGTGTCAAACACTTTGGAAACCTACCCCTCGCCAGTTCTGGCGGCGGGGGTATAATTCCACTCTTCTATAGGGAGAGATATGTCCACACCGATATACCTGGTACCAGTTTAAAAGAGCCCTGGCATCACAAAATGGATGCTGCAGCCACAGACACGAGTCTGGCCTCCTGCTGCTGGACGGAACTCCGGCAGGGGAGGCCTGGGCAATAGGTTTCCTGTCACAGGGAGGTGTCACCACCTCCCAGACAGGCTTTAGTGTATTGGGGCTGGGTGGGTGTTTTGAAGTCTGCACTGGGGGCACATTTGGTGTTCCTGTGCATAGCCCAGTTCAAACCGGTTGCAGGGGCTACCAGCCCCTGCTCTGGCGCGAAACTAGACAAAGAAAATGGGTGTAGCCACCCCTCTTTCCAAACCCTCCCATAGGTGGGTCCCCAGAGTATGTCCAACCCCATCCTTGGTTATAAGAGAGGAACCCCTGACTACAGGACTTTAGATTACACCTGGAAGAAACTCCGATACTGAATCCTGGAACTTCGACTGCTTGGCAGGCACCAACGACGCATCTGACCGGTCTACGTCTCCGAAGCTCCTGACGGACTCAGAAGTAATTGCAGCCCAGGAGGTGGATTTCCAGACTTTTCCAAGGCCGACCTGAGTCCCCAGCAAAGCTGAGACCCGCAGCCCTCGTGAGTACCGTGGAACCGGAACCCCTAGACACCATGCACATTTGCCAGTGCATATGCTTCTTGGCGATCCTTGAGGCTGTGCTTTGGATTACTTGTAGCCCAGACCCCGAGCAGCATTTCCACCGAAGATTGTTGGCCTACACTCCACGAGTGTTCCGTGAGCAGACTTCTTGTGATTTCTCTCGAGGTACCTTCGCGATCCCTAGTCTGCTGACTGGTGGGTCCCTGAGAAGGTAACTCTGAATTTCCTTGGGCTTCCCTGGTTGCTCCAGGCGTGCCTTGGCTCTCCATCACTTGGTGAGTCCCCGGACATTGCTGGTCCGCAACGAAGCATTTCTTCACTTTCTGCGTGGGTTGCTGTTGCCAAGGCTTGTTTGATTCAATCCGGTCACCGACGCCGCAGCACTCGACATCCTTCGTAGGACAGCTCGAATCCAGCTCCTGGTCGTCGTCACCGCCTCCTGGTCCTCGAGGCTGCAAAGTCAAGCTTCACCTCTTCACACCTGAATCACCCGACATCGGTGGGCATTCGTCAATCGTGCCCCTGGTCACTGGCAAGTGACCCAGACTCTGTCCCCTTTACTTTCAGGTTCTTCACATCTTCGATCCAGGCTTGGATCACACCGGACACTTTCCAGCAGATCACCATTGAAATCAACCACGATTCCAGACACCAAAAGACACCTTTGCACCCAGCTTCCCTGGGTGAGGTAACTAGAGTACTCCAGTGCTCCTGTGGGTGTTGGCCCTAGAACCCCTTAAGTCTAAAAGGGTTTGCTCAAAGTCCTCTCCTACGTGTCCTTAATCTTTAAATTTCCAACCGCGACTTTCCCCATTGAAGTTAACGGCAATTTGCTGCTTTGTTCTCACACTGCACGTGTCCCCTGTGTCACTACCTTGGGTGGTTCCTTGTGGCCCCAGCACTTCTACAGGCTCTCGGCCTTGTGTATAGTCAAGTCGTAGTTCTTATACCACTTTCTTAATATATGGTTTGGTACGCCCCTAGGGCTCAACGTACTTTGTGCTATTTACTGGAGTTCTATCGTATTGAAATTGTGTACTTTGTTCTGTAATTTCATAAAGGGATTACTAGGGTGGTTAGAAATAAATACAATATATATATATATATATATATATATATATATATATATATATATATATATATATATATATACCTTGTGTGTTTCTCCTTTCATTTAGACATTCAAGAGATTATAATCTGGCAAACCAAGCTGCTTTACACTCCTTCAAGACTTAGCTTGAAGGCTGCTCTCCATAGCTACCACTAGGATAGCTTTCAATAAAGGTTGTCTTAAATCTATCATCAATAAGGGTCGTTAGGACTGGTGCAAGGTGCCCACTAGAATAGTGGACAGCATATGCCAAGCCAACTTCTCACAATGGGCTTCTGTCCAGGACTCTGTGGTGAAGTCTAACCTGACTCAAGCTCCGTCCACCATTTGCTGAGGTTTTGTGGTGCTGTTTCAAAGCCAATGCCTTATCTCCTTATGTAGCTATCTCAGGCATGGGCCTAGGAGTTAATAGGGAAAAGTATCTTCTGTGTAGCAAAAGAAAAGGTTTAGGCTAATTTTAACTGTGAACCGGAATGTGAGCACCTCTGCAGAGGTCAAATGTTTGCTTGCTTGGCGGAGGTTTTCAGTTCACATTAAGGTGGCTTCTCTGGGAAGGATAAGGACTGGTTGGACTAAAGATGAATCCTCAGAGAATGATCACCTGCCCTCTTACAATACAACAGTCATTCAGAAGGCTTCAGAGGCATTGGATTTGACTTTGCCTTCTACAGAAGTGAAGTTTGACACTCTGCAGAAACTGTGAATGATTGCAAAATTTCCATCAGAGCCGTTGCTTCCGATCAATGAGGCTCTCCTAGGCCCTAAAATGTTTACATGGATTAACCCTTTTTAAGCCATACACTCCACAGACAGGATCGCCAGACACATAGACTCAGTCTGGCTGATCCTCACTTTTTATCTTCCAATAGAGCACCCTAGAACCTGATAGGGTTCATCTTTGGTGCAAAACCCTAACACCTTTTCTATACCTCCACTGGACAGGGAAAACGCAATGCTCCGTCATGGTTTGTTATGGTTTTGATTCAGTTATGGCTATTGCCATGTTTTTTATGCTGCTGTACCCATACCTTATGGGTGCTAGCAAAACTTGCGGCCATCAGTATGCAAGCATTGAAGAAGCCGTTCTCTGATCTGATGAGTAATAACCTAGATGGATCAAAGCTGATCCTGAAGTGCTGCTTTGACCGCTGACTATTATTGGGCTTTTCTATCACAGCTCCTTGGCATGTTTGAAGTCCTTGAACTGGATTTTCAGGAGCTGTCTAGGCTAAGCTGATGAACTTGCCCTTTAACAGTGAGCTGTGCAGTTCACACAGTGGCAGCTGTCTTGCCCATGCAAACTGGACAGCTATACTATATTGCTCTTTGCAAAGCTGGGGTAGGTGCAGAAGGCATCACCAGCAGCAGATCCAGTCCAGGTGAGCCAAACCTTGCTGACTCATCCCATATAGAACACCCACTTCCAGTGAGGGATCCCATTTTATGAAAGGCAATCTCAGAGGACTTCTTGGTAATTTAGCTGATCTGCTGGGACTATGGCGTCCCCTTCTGTTCTTCCATAAGGTCCTCGGGACCACTGCCCTTCCTTCATTGTGTTCTCATTGGCTTATGTCTCATCCTGAAGGAAGATGTCCTTGTACAAAGGAACCACGCTAGTGGTACCTGTGGAAGAGAGGGGCACAGGATTTTACTTTCTTTACTTCTTTGTCCCCAAAGACTACAAAGTCCTTCGGCCTGCCCTGGACCTTTGCCTTCCTCCTGCCTGCCCTGGACCTTTGCCTTCCTCTTGCCTTGGACCTTTGCCTTCCGCCTGCCCTGGACCTTTGCCTTCCGCCTGCCCTGGACCTTGCCTTCCCCCTGCCACGGACCTTTGCCTTCCCCCTGCCCTGGACCTTTGCCTTCCCCCTGCCCTGGACCTTTGCCTTCCCCCTGCCCTGGACCTTTGCCTTCCCCCTGCCCATGACTTTGCCTTCCCCCTGCCCATGACTTTGCCTTCCTCCTGCCCATGACTTTGCCTTCCTCCTGCCCTGGACCTTTGCCTTCCTCCTGCCCTGGACCTTTGCCTTCCTCCTGCCCTGGACCTTTGCCTTCCTCCTGCCCTGGACCTTTGCCTTCCGCCTGCCCTGGACCTTTGCCTTCCGCCTGCCCTGGACCTTTGCCTTCCGCCTGCCCTGGACCTTTGCCTTCCGCCTGCCCTGGACCTTTGCCTTCCGCCTGCCCTGGACCTTTGCCTTCCGCCTGCCCTGGACCTTTGGCTTCCGCCTGCCCTGGACCTTTGGCTTCCGCCTGCCCTGGACCTTTGGCTTCCGCCTGCCCTGGACCTTTGGCTTCCGCCTGCCCAGGCGCTCTGCCTTCCGCCTGCCCAGGCGCTCTGCCTTCCGCCTGCCCAGGCGCTCTGCCTTCCGCCTGCCCACGACCTCTGCCTTCCGCCTGCCCTCGACCTCTGGCCTCTGAACCTATTCATCCCGTAGGACAAGTTCAAGATGTCACTAAGACCAGTCCTGTTGGCCTTGAACCTGGAAGATTAGTTGGGTCCCTGGACCTTCAGGATGCCTATGTTCATCTTCCACTTCTCCCTGCCCACAAGTGGTACTGTATGTCCATGGTGGGCTCACAACACTGTCATTTTGTAATCCTTCCATTCAGACAGGCATACATCTGTAGTGGTCATTACAGCTTTGCAGCAGAGGTCAGCAGTCCCAGTTTGGATAACTAGTTTGTAAAGGCGGAGTCCCATGGCACAAATCCGTGAACATCTTTAGCATTAGATGGTTTTTTAACACAACCTGGTATTTTCTATCAATTTCCAAAAGTAGCACCTCATTCCATTGAAAAGCTGACCTTTATTTAGGCTATTTTCAGCAATACCTTTGTGAAGGTTTTTCCTCTTCCTCAAAGGATAGCAGATATTCAGGGGCTCATGACTAGGTGTCTGACTCTAGCTTGAATCTTGGACTTTCAGGTCTTGCCCCTGCCACACCTCATGGGATCATGCATAATTTTGGTGCCTTACGCCAGGTGTCCGGTGAAAACCCTCCACTGGTATCTGAGGAGTCAGTGGCAGCAACACCAAGGGAGTCTCTTTCTGCGTAGGTGTGGCTCTTCTAGTCTGTACATCAGGATCTGCACTAGTGGATGGACCCCTCCAGCATGCTGAGATCCTGACAATTCAATCCTCCTAAGGTAATCGTTGTCATGGATACCTCCTCGCTGGCATTTAATTCAATCCATTTGTAGAGCGCATGGTTACACCACCGGTGTGTCAAGGATTTTTCTAAGTATTTTTAGGGTCCCGAAGCATTTCCCTGCTACTCTCCGGATTTGACCATCAAATGACAACTTGGAGTCACATGAGATGCTCATCGTGGTAATATGACTGTACAGGGCTGTTGGTCTTTGTCAGAGCTATGAATTGTCCCTTTTGCCCTGTTAGCCTCCAAATTCTATTTATTTCTGACAGCTTCTTCACCACCCTCACTACTCCACTTTGAGCTGGTGTCATGGTTAGTAGATCCCTTGGCAAAACATACATGCTAAGCGTGTACTTGCCATAGTCGTGGGTTCCTTGCCTCATATTTGTATGGGTGAAGAAAACTATATGATTCCAGTACGCTGGCTGTCACCAAATATACTGCTCTGGCATCCTATCTGAAGCAGATTTGTGGCTGATGTTATGTAGTGCCACTTCTTGATGCTGAATTTCAGGGCAAACAATTTCCCGGACCAGTCTGAGGCCTCAAATAAGTATTGATAAGGTGGTGAATTTCTGGGAATATTATGTTTGAGCATTGTGAGCTGTAGTGTTGGGTCCGGATGTTTGCACTTTGTTTTTCGTCAAAGAAGTCTTTCCAGTCACGAGGTTGGTGACGACTCCTTTCTGTGATAGTGCACATGGGTATCGACTCCATTGTTAGTTTTTTTTCTGCCATCGGGTTTGGATGTGAAATGTGGGTTCCCTTCGACGTGCGATCCACTACCCTCGACGGTATTGTTTCTCAAACGCGTTTCCCATCTTTGTGTATTGTTTCGAGTCCGTCTTCGATCAGAAATTTCGTGAAGGGCCAATAGGCCAACCCACGTCGGGCTCGCTAGCAGTCGATGGAACGGACTCCATTCAAATTCTGTCCCAGGTGTCGCACTAAATTTCCGCGCATGGACTTGCACGAAGTGTGCGATCTCTGTCTAGCCTTGGAACACGACGAACGAGACTGCGACGTGTTGATCATTTCGATCAAAGAAGACACTCCGTGACCGTCAAACTCGACATCCCGAAAAGCATCAGCAAAGCGGCTCCCCACCAGATATCTTCGGAGAAGACTCCAGCTGTGAAGAATCCCAAGCGCAGGAAGCCGAAGTAGAGTAAGAAATCATTTCTCTGTCCAAAGCCAAATCTGACGCAGAAGACCAAGTAACACCGGGTTAATGTATTGGGAGAACTGACACTCCCTACCCCTACCACTTATTAAAGAAAAAGGCTCTGGTCCTTCTGCCCTCGGGCCAAGGTCGGCACGAGGAAAAGTTTTGGACACCCCACCCTCCGGCCCGGCACCGAAACATAAATCAAAGCCTTCCGGCTCTGGATCGAGTCGGCCACATACTGATATCAAACCAAAATCTTCGGCATCGAAATACAAGCATACCAATGTCGAACCGACATCTTCGGCATTGAAATCAAAGCATGATGTTGTGGCTATTGCCACATTACCGAAAACGAAATCTTCGGAACCGAAAGCTTCAGAGCCGAACCTTTCAACGCCGAAAACTGCGGCGTCTAAAGAGAAGACAACTGTTCCACCTAAAGAGCCTCTTGTCGATATCACACCTGCAAACTCAGATCCAAAACAAAAAGAACTGGATATCCATCCAGATACTAGACATATTCATGTAAAAATGCCAGAGAAAAGAAAAATGGGCATAGAAGAGGACTATCACATTCCTTTAAACTACGAGAATGTGAGTACTAGCCCTTCTCCTCCCATTACACCTCCTTCACCCTCTGATCAAAATGTGCTCATCACACCCACAATTCCCCACAGCCTCAATCACTTAATCCAGAAGATGAAGGTAATTGGGATGAAGATAGGCCACTGGACATAAATGAGCCCTGGGATGTCTAATACAGATCCGATCACAGACAGCGTTTCGGACCTATACCTCTCCAAACCCTCACCACTTGATGACAACATAGGGTATATAGAGCTACTTAATAGGGCTGCTCAATACCATGGGGTGGAATTACACAAAGAGGCTCTTGAAGAGGATTTTCTATTTGAAACCTTAAGTTCCTCTCAGAGGTCAACACAGACACTTCCTATGCTTGAGGGAATGCTTAAACATACTGACGAAATTTTTAAAGACCATGTGCGAGCAAAAATAATTCCTCCCAGAATTGAGAAAAAGTATAAGGCAGCACCTTATACCCCACTTACATCAAGGGTCAACTTCCATTAGACTTGTGGTTTCCAACGCTCATAAACTGGCAAATTCTCAAACTACAGGTGATGCCCCTCCTCCTGATGAGGAGTCAAAGTTAATTGATGCCTCGACCAAAAGAATAGCATCATAAGCAGCCAATCACTGGTGCATTGCAAATGTGCAATAGAGCTCACTATGACGAGCTAGAGAAATTAATAGTTTTTACCTGATGAGCACAAAACCAGAGTCAATGACCTAATTCAGGAGGATAAATTATTTTCACTTCTATTAGGTGAGCTTTAGATACAGCAGACACAGCAGCCCGCGCAGTCAACACCAGTGTATTACTACGCTGACATGCTTGGTTCAGAATGTCAGGGTTCAAACCTGAAGTTCAAAGCTCTATTTTATACCAACTATTTGACAAAGTGCTCCTCTTTGATCCTACAGGGGATCCTTTCGTTGCTCCTTTTACAGAGGTGGCTCCAAAATTACTTCCTCGGAAAATCGCTCTTCCTCTTACATGGGCAATAATCATTCACCCTCCTCGAGAGGTTACTTTAGGGGAGAATTTAGAGAAAACAACGGTAAGGAAATAGGCAGAGGCAACTCAACATGACCGTTCCACTCCTGTTGGAGGACGTCTCACCCAATTTCTACCCGTTTGGAATACAATCACCTCAGACACATGGGTTCTACAAATTATCCAATATGGTTATTGCCTGGAACTAACAGCCACTTCCCCAAACATTCCACCAAGAACACACACTGGCTCAAGAACATCTGAACCTTCTCAAACAAGAAGTTCTCTCTCTGTTACAAAAAGAGCTATAAAGCCAGTCCCATTACAATATCAAAGGACCGGAGTATACTCCCTGTACTTTCTAATTTCCAAAAAGGACAGCTCTCTAATGCCCATATTAGACCTGCGAGATCTAGATCTATTCATCCAATCAGATCACTTGCACATGGTAACACTCCAGCAAGTGCTCCCACTCCTTCAGCACGGCGACTTTCTGTCAACTTTAGATTTAAAGGACGCCTCCTTCCGTATTCCAATCCACCCACTCATCGCAAATACCTCATGTTTGTGGTAGCGGGACAGCACTACCAATTCAGAGTGCTTCCTTTCGGAGTCAACACTGCTCCCAGGGATTTCACCATATGCCTGCCAGTACTCGCAGCTCATCTACAAAGACATACGTCTTCCAATACTTAGACGACAGGCTCATAAAAGCCAGCTCACAAGAATACTGTCTACAACATACTCGCAAAACAGTGAAGCTGCTCCACGATCTGGGATTCACAGTTAATCTGTCCAAATCCCATCTCTAACCCTCCAACACGCAAGCGTAGTTGAGAGCCACTCTAGATACACAAAAGGCTCCGGCCTATCCCAATCCAGCCAGAATCCGCAACATTCAAACTTTACTTTCCCAATTCTAGCCTCAATACTCCTTGCCAGCTCGAGTGTTCATGCAGTTACTAAGAATGATGGCGTCTTGCATCCTAATAGTCCCCTATGCAAGACTTCAAATGCGTCCCCTTCAGGAATGCTTAGCACGCCAATGGAATCAGTATTTGGGTCAGTTATCAGATCAAGTGTTGGTGGACGGCCGCACTCATCACTCTCTGCAGCGGTGGAATCCACAAAACCTTTCCAAAAGGAGGCCCTTCATCGCCCCAGGTCCACAGTCCATGCTAACAGCAGATGCATTGCTCACTGGTTGGGGAGTTAATCTCCAAATTCACACAATTCAGGGCATGTGGAGCCTGCAGCAAAAGCAACTTCAGATAAATCATCTAGAGCTTCTAGCGATATTTCTAGTGCTCAAAGCCTTTCAAGTTCACTTGGTAGGCAAAGCTGTCCTGATACGCACAGACATGACAGCAATGTATTACATACAGAAACAGGGAGGGACACACTCTCTCCAACTGTCACAACTAGCACAGACCATCTGGAGGTGGGCCATAAGTCACAAAATGTATCTCCTTGCAGATCAACTTCTTGGAGTAGACAATCAAATTGCAGATCTGCTCAGCAGACAGAGTCAACAGATCCACGAGTGGCAACTCTGCCCTAGAGTTCTCTTCCCATTCTTTCAGATGTGGGGCTTCCCAGACATAGATCCCATCCACCAAAACACAAAATGCCCAAGCTTCGCCTCCAGGCCACACCCATTGTCCAGAGGCAATGTACCACGGATGAATTGGTCAGGGATGTTTGCCTACGCTTTTCCGCCTCTCCCACTTATTTCACTAGTGGTTTGGAAGCTCAGGCAGGCGTCACTGACACTAATCCTAGGTGCTTCCACATGGGCCTGTCAACCGTGGTTCACCACCCGGTTGGAGCTCTCAGTAGTCCCTCACCGCAAACTACATCTTTAACCCAATCTCCTCACGCAGAGCCTTGGAGAGATATGACATCCAGATTCCGGTCACCTCAACCTTGCGATCTGGCACCTAAAGTCATAGAGTTTGGCTACCTTAATCTTCCGCCAGACTGCATAAACATTATCAAAGAGGCTAGACGTCCTACTACAAGGGCTTGCTATGCAGCAAAGTGGAAACGGTTTATTACTTATTGTAATAATAAAATCAATCCGCTTGATGCTACAGTTCAGAACATCATCTGCTGTTTACTGTATCGATAGTGTTCACATTTAGCATACACATTCATACATTTACATATAATTGCAATAGCCTCATACCTTCAAAATAGACAACATCTCTCTCTCTCTTCAGAGGGCCTGTTATTAAGGAATTTATGGAAGGACTCCAGAGTCATTCCCCCAACACCTGCCCTAGTGTGGAATCTCAATCTTGTTCTCACCAGACTCATGGTTCCACCCCTTGAGCCATTGCACAAATGTGAGGTGCAATTTCTCACTTGGAAATTCGCTTTCCTCATAGCTATTACATCACTGAGGAGAGTACGTGAGCTTCAGGCACTAACGAGAGAAGAACCATTTTTACTAGTACACCAAAACAAAGTGGTACTTCGGACTAATCCTAGATTTCTACCCAAAGTGATTTCAGCCTTCCATATCAACCAATATGTTGGGTTGCCTGTGTTCTTCCTTCTACTAGATTCTGTGGCAGAACGTGCCCTACACACCGTAGATGTTAAAATAGCATTACTCTATTACATAGAAAGGACAAAACCTTTCTGTAAGACAAAACAACTCTTTGTGGCTTTTGATCCACCTCATAAAGGCAATCCCATCTCAAAATCAGGTATTGCACGGTGGATAGTCAAATGCGTTCAAACATGCTATGCAAAAGCTAAACTAACATTGACAATTCCCCCTAGAGTGCACTCCACTTGTTAAATAGGGGCTTCTATGACTTTTTTAGGAAACATCCCCATAGATGAAAGGCTCTGCAAAGCTGCAACATGGTCTGCACCTCACACATTCACAAAGCACTATTGTGTAGATGTGTTAGCAAGACAGCAAGCTAGTGTGAGCCAGGCAGTTCTACATACACTTTCAAACTTCTGCAACATCTTCAGGTTAGCCTCCGCTTTGGAAGATTACTGCTTTCTAGTCTATGCAAAGCATGTGCTCTCCAGCTCACATGCCTCAAACGTAAAATGCTACTTACCCAGTATGCATCTATTCTTGGCTTGTAGAGCTGTAGATTCACATGCGCCCACCTGCCTCCCTAGGTACCTATACCTGTCGCAGTGATATCTTACACATGGACATCTCTATTCTACTATTCTTACTAACTCCATTATCACCCTCAGTGGGAAAACATTCTAAAAATGGAGTCGATGGCCATGCGCAGTATCACCGAAAGGAGGAGTCACCGACCTCGTGACCAGAAAGACTTCTTCGGGGAAAAAACAAAGTGCAAACATCCGGACCCAACACTAGATGGCAGACTATGCAAAGCTTGTGAAACTACAGCTCTACATTCCAAAAACAGATGCATACTGGATAAGTAGCATTTTCCTTATGCACCAGAAAAATAATTACTAAAGGTATGGAACCTTTTCTCCTCTTATCAGTGGCCTGATTTATAACCCAAACAACCGTGTGGATAGTTCGATGCTCTATGCACTTTGTTGTAGGCTCTTTATGCTCTTGTTTAAAATTTAAGACTACTGAGACAGAAATTCTGGAGTGGGTGTATGATCATTCTTAAACCTATTGTCTTCCACCGTGAAAGACACTTCTGTGGTGATCTTAAGGGACATGTTTTTTTTATTTTTAGAAAGTGTTTGCTGAATTACTGTATTTTTCTGTTCACACCAAAGATGGTATATGTGTGCAGAACGTGAGGGTTTACAGATAATCAGTAAGCAACTTACCAGGTACTCTGTAATACTCCAGTCGCTTCAAAGCTACCACTTACTAATGACTTTCCAGTGATAACACATGATATGGGTGTGCAGTATATAGTTTATAAGAGCAGTGGCAACTTGTGTTGGGTGGATCTGCAAGTGATCATAGTATTGTATTTAAAATTATGCGATGGGTGCCTTGATTTTCTGTCAAGATTCAGGATTTGATTGAAGTACTTATTTGACTCAGCTATTTTAATTTAGCCTTTCAATATGAATGCTGCTCTTTCTGTCTTTCACCAGATCGGCACAGCAGTGCAACTTCAGATGTGCAAAAAGAAGAGGAAAAGAAATTTAAGGAGGTTGGTGAAGCCTTCACAATCCTTTCTGACCCCAAGAAGAAGGCGCGCTATGACAGCGGGCAAGATCTCGACGAGGATGGTGTGAACATGGGAGGTTAGTAGTGGCTTCAATGAAGTTGGTATTAGACCGAAAAGCGTAGGGCATGGCAAACATCTAACAATAAATCCGCCATAACTCCTGTAAACGAGTGAGTGCGTTATTTTCTTGCTGAAAGGCAAAAACCTGTTTCATTTATACCGGCGTGGCTCTGCCGGAAAGAAACGCACCACCCCCACCTAAGAAGCGCCAGCGTCAAACCAGAATATATATATATCTCCAGAACAAACCTGTTTTCTATAATGGTCATGATCTTTTTCTACATCCTTCAATTTTTTACAGCTTCTATTGTAGATCACATGTTTTGCACTCCCATGGCTTATACTGGTCAGTTTTTCTACTTAGCTGTGCTTTAAGGTTAGTGTGTGCAGAGAATAACGTGTTCCGATGTATACCTCTAACTGCAGATTCCTCACCTTTAGACTATCCCCATATGCTAGACTGGATTTAGAGAACTTCAACATCCGTACATGTGGGTGCATCATGCAACTCATTGTTGATTTCATACTGCCCTGAAAGAGACAGAGCAGATCATCATATAAGAGCTATCCCTGTGCACTGTTGTTAGTTCATGGCTTTACGGCCCTTCCAATGCGGATCTTGATCACAGCTCCCAACTTTGGTTGATTTCCAATACTGTAAGGCAGTGTGCCTGTGAACATTGTCTCCTCCAAAATAGACAGGATCCAAGCAGAGCTAAAGATGTTGTTCACTTAGGTTTCAGGTGCCTGGGCCCAGTTCATAACTTGAAACATGCAGCAAGTGTGACGTCATGCACTTGAACATGACCTGGCACCAGGAATCTAAGTTCTACATCTCCAAGCACAAGAAGAGATTCCTGTCAAAGGTATTGCTTCCACATCAAGTTGCAGGCCTGATCTGTTTCTTGGCCATTCTTGCAAACAATCAATGTCTTCTGGTAAGCTCAAATCAAAATCCCTGCACAAGTGCAATTAAGATGAAACCGGTCTTGATGCCATCCTGCCATACTAGCTAAAAGGTCATGGGTGTAAAGAAGAACCTCACACTCTTTTGAAGTCCCTGCGTCCAGAGCCAATTCTACACCTGGTCCTACCTAGCGTGCCCTTAGTTTCCCAGGCTGGTGTGGACCTTCAAGCACATAGTGGCCTTCAAGGAGCCCATACTGCAAGTTTTTGATGTGATTTCGGTTCCGTCTGCTGTGTCTTAAAGCCCCTTGGAGCTCTGGGTTACCACCAGTGGGTCCTCCCCTGATGCAGTCAGTCGCCTTAGGACCCATTACCTGGCCATACAGACTCTGATGCACTCTTCCACACTGTCTCCAAGATGCACACCGGTTCCTGCTATGCTCATACTGACTCCATCTGCACAGATTGAAGATCTGTTGCTAACGCCAGTGTCTGACCCCGAAGGGACATTCAACCGAGCTAGACTGATGTCATGCTATGAGATTACAAAAGTGTAACGTTGTGTTATAGCCTGACTCTAAACCAATGCCTCTGCTGCGATGTAAATATTAGCAAAGGCTTTGCTCTCTTTTTGGCACTAATTTGACCCTATATATGAAAGAAATAGAACTCAGGACAATGGGGATGAGATACTTCTCCCTTACTATACTTATGATGACCTTTACATGAACAGTGGGCTAGATACCTACCCTGAAACGTAGCTTGACTAGGCACATGGGCCACCAATATCGGAAAGTGCCTTGTTTGCAGTGGTGATCCGGAGAGCTGCTGAGGGGCTAGACCTCCCGCTGATGTTCATTGAGACAAAACTGACTGATAGAAATTCTCCAACCAGGGCTAAGGCCCTCTAAGACCTTACTACCATTTAATGATGCCACTACAAATGCTTTGGATGCTTGATGGCGCAAGCCAGTTCTTGCAGCCAGTGGCCCTATAATCTAGATCAGCACCTGGTGATGCAGATGTACTCACAAAGCATCATACATGTAAATGTAAATCTAAAATGTAAATGTATGTGTCTTGTAAAGCGCACTGCTGCCCTGAGGCGTCGTGGCGCTGTAGACCGCTGGGGAACCCGTCCTGGCTATCCCTGTGAGATGGTCCCTACTGGGTATCTCCAAAGTGAAACCAGGCATCCCCGGCGAATGTGGGGGGCCATTGTAGAGATGAGGCAAGCTAATGCCCAGAGTTGCCGAGTGTGATCCCTGGTTAGAGTAGGCACCGAGGCGAGAATTATCGAGTCCGCTGACCCTGGTCCCCGACCCTGCCGGGTCGGGAATTGAACCCTGGTCCCGGGCCGTTCTCTGCTTCCGGGTCAGCCGCCTCTAACCAGTGAGCCACACCACTCCACATCTGACAGCCTCATTAGTAAAAGAAAGTTTTCTTCAGCGAGCTCGGTTCTGACATTTCAGCAAGATCTTGCCAAAAGTCACAGAGACCCTCCTCTCCTCTGGCTCAGACAGTACTTGATGGGGTAGCTTGGATGCCATTGATAGTATAACAAACATAAGTGAGCTGGACCGTATTTTCTGGCGATGTGTAAGAATTCTTAACTCAGCTGCTGATTCTTGTAGAGAAACGTGATAATGGCAATCACAATATAGCTGCTTTTTTGGGGGGGGATATTAAAGTGATGTGCAGCAATGGCTGACTTTTTTCCCTAAAAATGGCATCAGGTAAAGCCTGTTGTGCTCAGTTGAGTCTCCTGGCTTCAGGAATAAGCAGAGTTGTCAAAGAAAAGTTTTTTGTTTTTTTATCATAGTTTTTGCTTTTTTTAGAGGGATAGTTGATTTTACAGATTTTAGATCTCGCCCAGGCAGCGTTTGCGTGGTCTCTTCAAGACCTGTTGTATTCAGAATATGGGCTTTAAGCTCCGCCCAGCGCTGCTTGTTCGTTGGTTGGCCTGCCTTTTGTAAATTTCTTTACTGTGGTTGGTCAGTAGTGCCTTTTGCTGCTTGTTTCCCTACCACGGGACACCACCAATTTGTTTCTTTTGGTCGGCCATCTCTGGTTATCTGTTAAGTCCTCGCTTGCAGGCGTACCCCCTCATTCCCATTATTGCTGACCTCCTTCGTGGTTTTCATGTCACAACTTTTTTTCTTCTATTTATTGACTTTTGTGGCACTGGCATCTTTCCGCCATTGCTACAAAAGTTCATAAAAACAAAACAAAGGTGGGTGGACGCTGCATTTCTCTTCAATTTATGTACTTTTATAGCAATGGCGGCACGCCGTGCTTATTTTAAACATATTCTGCTAAAGCACGGTGTGCCGCAATGGCTACAAAAGTAGATGAATAGAAATAAAATAGGCTGGCCGCACAACTTTTTTTTTTTTCTATTTTTTTACTTTTGTGCCAATGGCGGCACGCCACGCTTTAGATTTAAACATCCAAAGCTAAAACACATTGTGCCGCCATTGCTACAAAAGTCAATAAATAGAAAATCAAAGGCTTTCTTTTCCATTTTTTTACATTTATAGCACTCGCGTCGCGCTTTACTTTACTTTTAAATATATATATTAAATATATTAAGGTAAAGCGTGGCATTCCGCAATTGCTACAATAGTAAATAAAGAGAAAAAAATAAGATGGCGACAACTTTTTTTTCTATTTGACTTTTGTGGCAATGGTAGCACACCACGCTTTAGCTTTAAACATCTAAAGCACGTCGCAGCGTCGGGCCTGCGTATCAATGCAGGGAAGTCCCTGGTCTTCCCCCTAGCGGGATATGATGTGGACGCGCGCGGGGACTTGCCACGCCTGGGGCTGCGGTGGGAACTGGAGGCCTTCCGCTATCTGGGGATACAGGTGGCGTCGTCGGACGAACAATTGCTGGCCCGCAATGCGGATAGGGTGGTGCATTCCCTACAACAATCGGTGGCCTTCTGGAACACGTTGCCTCTCTCCCTGATGGGACGACTGGCAGTGGCGAAAATGGTGATGCTGCCGCGAGTGCTATATGTGTTGCAGAATTCACTGTGCCCACTTCCCCCGCGGATATTCCGCACTCTCAATACACTCCTTACGTCCTTGCTCTGGGCAGGCAGGCGCAGTAGGGTTGCTTTGCGCACGGTTGTCCGGAGCTGGGAGGAGGGGGGGTTGGAGGCACCGAGATTCGACCTCTACTACTATGCAGCTCAGCTGTTGCCAGGTGGTTCGCGGATGCGGACACCTGGGAACTGCGGCTCCTCGCGGGGAGCGCGGATGCAAGAACAGTACAGATGGCCCTGATGCGCGGCAGGGGAGCGGACGCGACGCTGCCGTATATAGTGCGCCACACCGCAGCCATCTGGCAACGTGTGGTGGAAAAAATCCTACGGAGGGCCCCCTTCCACAGGGAGCTGCCAATATGGATTATGGCCCCAGTGGTGGACATGGAGGTACACATGCCATTCCATGAATGGAGAGCGGGTGGGTGCGAACTGTTGGCAGATCTCTACCCGGACGACACGTTTCTCTCTATCGAACGGGCGACGGAGACGTTCGGTCTCGGTGAGGGCCAATTCCTACATTACAGGGGCCTCCATGCGTTGGCTCGGGACACTTGGCCGCAATTCCCTGATGTGCCCCCTGTGTCCCATACCCTCAATGTTATCCTTTCCTGTGGTAGGGGCAGGAAGCTGATAACCCTACTGTACTCGGCCATGCGGCTGGACTCCACCCCACCGGTACCCCCGGCATGGGCGGCTTGGGAGGCTGACCTGGGGGTTGTACTGGACCCGGCACAACGCAAACGCATTGGTACCCTCACCCGGAAGGTGTCGTGCAATGCACGGTTCAAACTGACACACTTTAACTTTTTACACCGAACCTATGTGACTCCGGTTGCCTTGAAGCGTATTGCCCCGGACAAGCGCGATGACTGCCCTAGGTGTGGCGCGTCGGGTGCATCATTCATTCATCTGGCGTGGGAGTGCCCGTTGGTTCACACCTTCTGGCAATCGGTGGTGGCGCACATTCGTAAGGTTACTGCACTCCGGATGGAACTGACCCCCCTTCACTGCTTGTTAGCCTTAGTCCCCAAGCCCAGGAGGTGTAATTTGTCCTACAAAATGTTACAACTGCTTTTAGTACTGGCAAGGAGGAGGGTGGCCATCACATGGATGGGACAGAGGGCCCCAGAGATGTCGCAGTGGCTTAGAGATGTTGGGGAATGGACCCTGGCGGAGGAAACCTTTATGCAAACAGTACGTAGGGATGTGACGTTGCAGGACGACCTGCTTGCGTGGAGAATGATGCGAGAGGTGGGAGAGGCAGCCGAGGACTCGGATGGAACAAGCGCGGAGTTGTTCACCCCTGGGGACACAGGGTCTGAGGATGAGGGTGGTGGGGAGGGTGAGGGAGGGCAGTGAGTCGGGGGAGTGCCTGTCCGCACACGCACATGTAGGATACACCTGTGAGGAATTGTGTTTTAGTATCTGTACGTTTCATGCCTAATATACGTAATGATCGCTGCTTTATCTGCCGATGGGAGTGCCATAATGAGGTGAACGACCTGTGTACACATGTTTTAGTCACAAATGCCGAAGTTTTGGGGGGGGGGGGGCTCCGTTGGGGAGTTGGGGGGTAACCTGTATAAAAGAAAAAGGAAAAGCAGATTAGAATATCCTGCCGCGCAGTTACATAGCTAGGTTCAAGGCCTGGCTTCCATGTTACCACCTGCCGCCGCCCGACCTTCGGGTTGTGGGCTGAGGGGCCGTGTACACAGCAGAATGTTATTGGCTATAATGTCGTTGCTTTTTTGTAACTGTCTGCGCAACTGTTATATACTATCATTGTCTGCAACAAAAATAAAGTTTAAAAAAATAAATAAATAAAAAAAAAAACCATCTAAAGCACGTTGTGCCAGCATTGCGACAAATAGTTTTTTTAAACAAAGGCGGACATAAAGCATTTTTTTCCATTTGCATTTGCAAAGCCAATAGCTCTACATTTAACTAATGCGAGACCTATTGCATTGCAAATGCTTAAGGTTTCTACTGACTCGCATTTTAGTGATGCAGACAGGTGTGAAACCCATTGGTGACCATTGAACACTATATATTTCTGTAACGCCGACAAAATTCATAGTTCAGTGGTGGTTATTTGTGGTGTTCACTTGTTTTCCTAAAAAAGTGGTTCAAAAATAATTATTGGAATCCAGAAATAACAGGAAAAAATGGGAATTGGTGACAATGTTTTCAACTGTATTTTTTGGGCCCTTGCCCTGATTGCAGATTTATAAACGTAATGTGCTATTACGTCAGTCAGACCCTTCTGGTTGCAGCGATCTGTACCATTTAATGGGTGCTCCCCAAAAAGCGATACCTAGAGCCAACAACTGAGCCTCAGCTTAAGATTTTTCACTATGTACCAACCATGCAGCAATTCATATGGTAAAATCTATTTAAAGAACAATGGGTATGAAAGAAACATGCATTTGTGAAATGTGCCCAAGATACAGAGTTTAGGAGTAGTAGTTTTTTGTACAACTCTGAAATTGGGGTAACCTGTAATATAGTGATTCAAAGTGCACTTTGTAAAATGCATTCTTTTTTACCAACTTGTACATTTGAGCGCCAAAAATGGTTAGAACTCCAATTGGTAATAAACAATATTCTACCCATACCACACTCCTGATGATAACAATGGTCATCAACTTGTGTGACTGAGCCTATCGCTTGTGACAGTAACAGTTGGTCCTGTTCTTGTCACAGGAAATTGGCTCAGTCACGCAAGTATCCGAAGAAGTGTGGGAACACTGCGTCATTGAAATGTTGTGGTTCCCTGCAGATTTCTGAACTTTCCCTCACAGAAGTGTAAGGAAAATGTGTGATTTTAGTCCAGGTTTGACATTTGAAGGGCATTCTGGATAAGAACAATTAGTGGGATCAACACAAGCCATTCCATCCTGGACTAGTCTGGGTCTCTAGGTTTCATAAATGCCCACAGTTCGTAGGATTCCCTGGTTGTCAACTGACCCAGACCCGGAACTATATCTGTTCACCTTGTGTGAGGAGATTCGGATTATTCACTCTTTGCATGCCCATACGCAAAGATTGTGCTCAAAACAGTAAAAATTACTTCTTGCCTAACTCTAGGCCCTACTAAAACTAAAAGACTGTTTGGGCTGTAGGGGTGGAGATGCAGGTTGGGTGCCCCCCACCCCATTAAAAAAAGACATGGAATTTATTTTGTGTAGTGGTCTTTCTATCCCTTGGAAGAGAGGGCCAGAGGGTAGAAAACTTTCAAGGACTATTTTGGGGTGAGGGCATGACTTGATACCACTTTATTTTTGTATTCTTTCTTCCCTGCTCTTTCTTTTAGTCCCAGCCTTATGTTTCAAGAAAAAAATCATTCTGGTGCCCTTTTATGGCCCCAGCATCTTCGGGCGAAAAGGTGGACTTGGTGTTAGAAAGTTTTAAATACAGTTGAGCCACTGAACACTCTTTAGGGGCTATTGGCACAGCAAGGTAATTCCCCCTTTAATTCAGAAAATGTAGGTGCTAACCTGTAGGCATTGTCAGACTTCCCAACTAGTGGTACACCAGACAAATATGGACAGATTTGGCACAGACAGACATTGTACAGGGCGGCAGGGTAACCAATTCTCAAATTCCTACTCCCGGCTGATATTATTTTCTTCAACAGCCTTTGGGAGGCAGGAGTCCGCTTTGTCCTCACCGGCTGGAGATCCATTACATCAGACCATCAACAAGCCGGAGTCGAAGCCCTACTAGAGCCACACGCAGACTTCATTCATTGGGCAGGGGGAGACCAGACTAAATCTATTCAACATTTGGGAGCGTGTAATGTCAATAATTTAGCAGACAGACATATTCCTGCTGTAATGAACGAGGGGCCACTATTATGCCTTCCTACCGATACCTTCTCTGACTCAGGTTCTGAAGAATATCGGAAAAACACTGGTCCAAATCATTTTGATTGCCCCTGACTAGGCCAGGAAGATCATGGTACCAGGAGCTTCTGAGCCTCAGCATTTGCCATCCAATCAAGCATCCATTTCAGGAGGACCTTCCTCCCCAGCTTATACATCCATGCATGGTAATTAAATGGTTGCAGTTAAATGTGTTTGAATTGCCAACCAAGGTGCTGGATGTTATCTAAACTTCTAGGCGCCCTTTTACAAAGTCCGTCTAGGTGGGTGCTGAGACAGATTTGTCACTTGTTGTGCTGTCTGAGACACTGCCCCCTTTCAAGCCAAAGTGTCCAATATTATTTTGTTTGTTCACTATTTTGCCTCGCAGGCTTTGCAGTGGGCACAGTGAAAGGTTACTTTCTGATTGAGACTTCTAGCCGCAGATTCCTCACCTTTTGAATATTCCTCAGGTGTCAGACTAGATCCAGAAACTTTACAGAGGTACCTCTGTGCGACAGTAGGTGGTGCCATGCATCTCCACACCATTCCTGTCTGGACCACACCCACACACTGACGTAGATTTCTTTCTTTCCGCTCCAAGAACTTGGATCCAGAGATCTCCATCTGTCAGATACACTTCTACATTTTGTCCACATTTTATCAATGTACATGGGATGTCACCCCCTAAAAAGATAGCTTTGCAACCCTGTAGAGACTTTTGCAAACAAATACCTGTGACATATCCTCACCAGGTGTTCCTGGAGGGGGGTCCAAGTCAAGACTCCAAGGCATGAAGTGACTGCATGTCAATTAACCTGAAAGCCCTCCAGGACTGTGAGAGAAATCTTTACATCACCAAGCAAAAGAAGACTCCTCGATGAGACCGTGCAAATCCAAGGTTCTGTCCTGGTCCAATCCAAGGTTTTGTCCTGCTCCAGAAGTTGCTGTGGCCACTCCTGAGGGCTGGTCTATGTTGAAAAGCAAATCATCAAGTAAGCCAAAAACTAAGCACAAGACTTCGAAATGGGACTTTGCTCCCCCTTGCCTCCTGCATTCACTTGAGAGGGGGCTGCACTGTTATGTTATGTTAGGTAATTTTGTAAAGCGCACAGATGCCCCAGAAAAGGTGCGTCCCGGCGCTGAAAGTAGAGTCAGAAGGCAGCAGGACTAGTACGCAGGGAACAAAAGAGTTTTAATGGCCTTGCGAAAGGGAAGTAGGCCATCCAGGCGACGGGTCTGAGCGAGAAGAGAATTCCACAACTTGGCGGCCAGATAGCAAAAGGACCTGCCCCCAGCTCTAGCACGTTTCACCCGGCGGACCACAGCCAGCAGCTGCTCCGCAGAGCGTAACAGGCGGTTGGGGACATATGGAATCAGCAGGTTAGATAGAATCTCTGGGGACGATAATTTAAGGATTTTAAAGGCAAGGCAGAGCGCTTTGAATTCAATCCTTTTAGGCACGGGTAGCCAGTGGAGTCGCCTAACAGCGCCCGACGTGGGGCTGCTCTTTATCACGCTTCCGTAGTCGCTCGTGTTTCCAGGGCCGTCTGCCACTCTACTTCAGAGTGAAAAGTTTGCACCGCCTTGCTCCAGCTCTTCAGATTCTTGACGAACCCCTCTGGCGTGCTTTTGGGGCACAGAAAAATCCCCTTCCCCAATTGATGTAATATGAACTTTCGGGATATCAAGCAAAAGTTGGTCACTTGAAAACAGAGCTCGTTATGGTATATGCATGTATAATTTGTGAGTCAAAGAAAGATGAGAAGCTACGGGTAGCTTGAAGAATGACTAGTGTTTTAAAAAAAGGTCTCTGCTCTATTAACAGCTCTTCAAGCTGCCAGTGTAACTGAGTTAGAATGGGGAGATGTGATCATTGCCAAGGGAACTAATAATGAAACATGCAGCTGTGTTCTGAACAAGCTGGCATCTTTATAGTTATTATTTTACTTAGAGCTAGAAAGCATGAATTACCATCTTACAGAAATTATTGTATTAAAGCAGTCACCACTGGTGAAATGATACGGAGGCTGTTTTGTTTTGCAAAGTTAAACATGCTAAAAGCAATTGCTTGCAACTCTGAAGATCTGAGATTCAAGGGTAAGTTTTTAGTGAATACCCAGTCTTGAGATAGCCAGTCTTCGCTGGAGCGAGAGCAGGTCCCTTGATTTGCCAGTTGTTAATATTCCATTTATCGACCATGATCCTGATACAAGAAAATGGGGTACATTGAACTGCTCAACATCATAGATGTCCGTGCTAAGGACAGCAATTGATCAACTACATGTGAAGAAAGCACATTTCAGGCAGCAGTACTTTGCGGAGCCCTTACACAATTCAACACCACCTAGGACAAAGTTTTTGCCTAATATGTGTAATAATCTGAAAGAAACAAGTTTGTGATAGATACCTTACCTTAGAATTCTCCCCAGGTGTCCGACTGGATCCGGAAAGATTTCGTCAGCAGTACCCCTGCGCATCTGTAGGTGTCATTGTGTGGCTCCGTGTACGTCGCTGGCGTCGTAGTCGCCGAGATGATGTCACTGGAGCTACTTAGACGCACCCAAACGCGCTGACGTCAGTTCTTTCTTTGTTCCTCGCCAGTAAGCGCAGATCCGGCGAGAGCAATACCCCCAGTCAATTTTTGACTGAGTTATTTTTGGGACTTTTGTTTCTCTTTTTTGAGTCTTTGACTCCTGGTGTATAGAGATGCCCGGTTTGAAGTCTTGCGTGGCTTGTCCCCACACGATGTCGGTGACGGACCCGCACCGTGAGTCTCTCTACTGCCTGGGGCGCTACCACGACTCCTAGTCGTGCCCCAAATGCCGGGCCATGGCTCAGAAAACTTTGCGGGAGTGGTCCCGAAAGTTGCTAGAGGCCCGGGAGTCTACACCGCGCCGTTCAAGGTCCTGGTCCTGTGGGAGGTCGAGGGACCAGTCGCTGAGTCACCACCACCATCTTTCGACAAAGTCTTCACACTCGGAGTCAGGTAAGGCGAAGCACAAGAAGTCGAAGAAGCGTTGTCGCTCTTTGCCATCCCCTAGCCTGTTGCGCGACACGGCTGAGGGCGCGACCGGGCCCAGGTTATTTTTGTGGCTCCGGACTGGGCACGAAGATATTGGTATCCAGAGCTACTCAGCAGGTCTGTCGATCCCCCGATTCGTCTGCCTCTTCAGGAGGACCTTCTGTCGCAGCAGCAGATGACGGTCCTCCACCCGAACCTGTCCAGTCCCCACCTACGAGCTTGGAGATTGAGCGGCGACAGTTGAGGCCATTTGACTTGCCTCCTGAAGTCTGTAATGTCATTCTGGCAGCCAGGCGTCCCTCCACAAAGTCGGTATACGCCTGCAGGTGGAACAGATTTGTGGCATGGTGCACAGCAAAGGCTGTGGATCCACTCTCTGCCCCCCTTTATGAGGTTCTCCTTCTTCCTTCTTTCTCTTGCCCAGCAGGGCTCTGCTCTGGGCACTATCAAGGGCTACCTTTCTGCCCTTTCCGCCTTCCTAAGGCTACCTGATCAGCCATCTTTGTTCAAGTCCCCAATATTAATTTGTTTTTTGAAGGGCATCACACACATGTTGCCTCCTGTTCCATTCGTGATGCCTCAGTTGGACTTGAACCTTGTACTTACTTTTCTGATGTGCGCTCCCTTTGGGCCACTTCATAACTGTCCTCTCCGTTTTCTTACTCTGAAGACTGCTTGCCTTGTTGCCATCACCTCTGCCAGGAGAGTGAGTGAGCTCCAGGCTCTTTCTTCCAAACCTCCTTTCCTTTCTGTCCATCCCGACAAGGTTGTGTTGCGGACAAGACCCTCTTTCCTGTCGAAGGTAGTCACAGCCTTCCACATCGGGCAGTCCATCACCTTGCCCACCTTCTTTCCGCCTCCGCATCCCTCGAAAGAGAAAGAGAGGCTCCACTGCCTGGACCCAAAACGTGCGCTCTCTTACTATCTGGATCGCACACGCCAGTTCCGGGTGGGACACCGATGCCCAGTTTGGGCAAGCCTCATTAAGGAACATGTTTTGGTAAATTACCTTTAGTGGTGTTAATTGCTTTGATGTTTGTCCACAGGCGCTAGGGATTTGTTTGCTATTCTAGTTATTCAGTGCTTATGACTATTGATGATTATCCCCTGGAAAAGGATAAGTTACTTGCCTGTAATCCTAGTTCTATTACAGGGGTAGCAGCACTCTTTTGGCATATTATCATGACACAATTTTATATGCCGTAAAAAACACCTGACCTAACTGTCACCTGTGGGGCCTGATGGGAGCGTGGAGGTCTTAAAGGTACATCGCCAGTCTGTTGTCGTTTATCTATTCAGCCTATGTGCTAACATGCCGATTACTTTGCCTTTCTCTTTACAAATAAGGCTGTTTTAAAAGTGAAAGCGTGCATGTTCTATGTTATAGAAATGCTAACTAGATATGTTTATTATAAATGAAAAATTCTATTCAATTTTGGCATTTTAGCATACTTGGTGGTTTAGGCTGCATGTATAGGTATGTGTATATATATACATACGTGTGTGTGTGTGTGTGTGTGTGTGTGTGTGTGTGTGTGTGTGTGTGTGTGTGTGTGTGTGTGTGTGTGTGTGTGTGTGTGTGTGTGTGTGTGTGTGTGTGTGTGTGTGTGTGTGTGTGTGTGTGTGTGTGTGTGTGTGTGTGTGTGTGTGTGTGTGTGTGTGTGTGTGTGTGTGTGTGTGTGTGTGTGTGTGTGTGTGTGTGTGTGTGTGTGTGTGTGTGTGTGTGTGTGTGTGTGTGTGTGTGTGTGTGTGTGTGTGTGTTTGGGTTTGTGTGTGTGCGCGTGTGTGTGCGCGTGTGTGTGCGCGTGTGTACGCACGTGTGTACGCACGCTCCGGTGTCCCCGCGCGTGGACGGGACTATTCAGTGCTTATGACTGAGTATAACCCTGGAAGAGTACTAGGATTACAGGTAAGCAACTTATGCTTTTTTCCCCACTGGTGATGCATCATGTTTGATAGATGGGTCTTGCAAATTGTTCAAAAGGGCTACTCCCTACCTTTAATTTCCTCATTACCTCCACCCCTCAATATTCTTCCTGCACGAGAACCATTTTGGAGGAACATCTGATCATCTTCCTGCAGGAGCTACATTAATAATTAGCAAGGGTGCCATAGAAAGATTACAGGATTAGGAAAAGGTGTGGGTGCTTATTCATGCTACGTCCTCGTCCCAAATAAAGATAGGGGCCCACCTATGATTGCCATCCAGCAGAAGGGAAAATGCATAAGATCACATCTGGTTGGATCCTATTTGCTCTGGACATGAGACAGGCTAGTGTCATTTGGACTTGTTTGGCGCATATTTTCTTCAGTCCCACAGGCATTACCTGCAAATCAGGGTGGGCGCGAACACTTTAAATTTGCTGTGCTCCCTTTCAGCCTCACCTCCGCTCCTTGGGTTTTAACCAAAATAATGATGGTGATTGCTACCCATCTTCAAAGGTTGATAGTTACTGTATTCTGGGGGATGTGGAGATCAGAGGCCTATGGTCTCCATCAGAGGGCCAGCTCCACATCAACCAGCTGTAGCTACACACTGAAGGCTTTCCCGACGTACGTCAAGGGGAGGCTAGTTCAGGTTTTCACGAGTAACACTACTGTCATGTGATACTTAAACAAGCAGGGGAGGGTTATGGGTCATGGGCCACATTGCTTTGCTTCTCTGGAGCTGACTGGAGTAGTAGTCAGTCCTTTTAGTCACCAGCCACGTTGTGGAGTCTCTGAATGCTAAAGTGGATGTATTGGGTTTAATTGTGTAGTGCACCACAAGTGGCATCTGCATACTAAGATTGTACAGGGCACATTCAACATGATTAGAGCCATGGGTGGGTCTATTCGCCATGTTGTGAGAACACGCAGTGTTGACAGTTTCTGCGAACCACTTTTTAGGAGACAAATTCAGATTGCAGTGGGACAAGGGACTCCTTCCTGTATGCTTTCCCGCCACTACCTCCCCAGCCCTGAGTTCTGAAAATCATCAAGAATGACTGCGCCTCATCCGAATTGCCCCAGATTGTGCCATGATAGTATGGTACTTGAAACTTCTGAGCTTGAGTATCTGCCTTACTATCAGGCTACGACTTTGAGAGTACCTCCTGGCTCAGTATTAGAGCACGGGTCTGCCACTCAAACCTCCACTGCCTACATGCATGGAGATTGAGCATTGGCTGCTAACTGCATTTGAAATCTGAAGTGTTGGATTTCATCTTCTCCAACAGACTCCCTTCCATGAAACCCATCTCCCCTGTGTGCTCGGATAAGTTTGTAACCTGGTGTAGTGCCCTAGACACTCCTTACAAGCAAAGCTGTTGGACATTCTTTTGTTTGTTTGGTCTTCAGCCAAGCAAAGCTTTGCTGTGTATGCTGTGAAAAGTTATGTTCGAGGCATGTGAGCTGTAGATCACATGCTGTGCATAGATCGCCATCTTGTGTTGGGTCCGGATGTTTACAGTTTGTTTTTCTTCGAAGAAGTCTTTACAGTCACAGGACCAGTGACTCCTCCTTTCGGTGATAGTGCGCATGGGCATCGACTCTATTGTTCAATTGTTTTTCCCCCCCACCTGGTTCGGACGTGAATTGTTGCGCTTCGGTTCAACACTGTTTCTCGGGTTCTCCTCAGTGCGCAATCCACTACCCTCGACGGCATTGTTTCTCGAACGGGTTTCTCATTCTCCGCGTATCGTTCCAAGTCAAAAACCTTTGATTAGAAGACTCGTGGAGGGCCGTCAGGCCTGCCCGCTTTGGGCACCATAGCAGTCGATGGAACGGACTCCATTTAAATGATGTCCTAGGTGTCGCGCTAAGTTTCCGAGCAGCGACTTGCACGAAGTGTGCAACCTCTGTCTGTGTCCGGAACACGACGAGAAGGACTGCAACGCATGCCGATCGTTTTGATCAAAGAAGATGCTGCGTGACCGTCTGGCTCGACTTCACTAAATGTGTTTTATCCTAAGATTTACATTCCTATGTGAATCAGCCTAGGTCTTCCTAGCTGCTCTGCCAGAGCGAGAGATGGTGACGGAATGTTGGTGTGCCTGTGATGAATGGAATGCCTGGGTGACTGTGTGGATGAGTGTGTGACAGTTGGAGATGGGCTGAGCAGCTAGGCTGGCTGCTCCTGGTGGGGCTGGCATAGGAGTTACTAGAGCTGGATTAAGAGCTGTACTTGGATGATCCCTGTTTGATGTTATAGACATGGATTAATAAAGAAGACTACAAGAAACTTACAACCTGCCTACCAGTGTCTTTATATACAAAGTACAACAAAATGCATCAGCAAAGTGGCTCCACTGTGGATCTTTCGGAGAGATTCCGATCAAGAAGAGTCCCAACACGCCAGAAGCCGATTCAAAAGTGGAGGAAGAATACATCTCCGTGCCTGAAGCAGAGTCCGATGTCGAAGACCAAATCTTACCAGGTCAATGTATTGTGCATACAGAGACTTACTTTACCCTACTGCTTACTCCACAAAAAGGCTCCGGTCCCACCTCGGGCCAAGGTCGGCACTGACAAAAAGTTTTGAGCACCCCAGTTTTGGGCCCGGCGCCGAAACTCAAAGAAAAGCCTCTGGCTCGAGTCGGCCCCATACCGGCACCGAACCGAAAAATTTGGCGCCTAAATCAGAGCAAGCCCACGTACATCTTCCATCTTTATCCAAGATTAGATCTTCGGCGCCGAAAACCTGGGAGCCAAAATCATCAATGGGGAAAACAGCAACTAAAGAAAAGACTCTCTCTAAAAAACTTCGGTCCGACGTTCCATCTTCGGATCCGAAACAAAAAGAGCTGAAAATAAATCCAGAAACTGGACAGATCATGGACAAACTACCTGAACAGAGAAAAATTTGCCTTCCCGAGAATTACCACATACCTCTGAAAAAGAAAATGTGGGCACTAACCCTTCCCCACCTTACATTTCCTCCACTCATTGATCCAGACCTGCTTATTTCACTCTCCTCCACCATCACCTGACCCACAGGATGAGGGCATGGGGACGATGATCAGGGTAGACCAGCAAACCCTGACCCATCGGCAAATTATGATAATGACAACACTGATAATGATCCGGATCTATATCAGTCTAAACCCTCTCCACCGGATAATAACGTAGGATACATCGAGCTTCTTAACAGAGCTGCTCACTATCACGGGGTGGAAATATATAAAGAAAATTTAGAAGAGGATTTTCTGTACCCACTCAAAGAGCCACTCATACATTACCTGTGTTAAAGGGTATGCTTAAACATACAGACAAGATTTTTAAAGACCCTGTAAGGTCCAGAATTATCACACCTAGAGTAGATAAATAGTACACGCTTGCACCTACTGACCCTGTCTACATCAAAGGTCCAGTGCCTTTAGAGACTCTTGTAGTTTCCAATGCACTCAAGAGAGCTAACTTACAAACCACAGGTGAAGCCCCTCCTCCTGATAAGGAATCCAAGTTAATTGATGCTTCAGGGAAGCAAGTGGCATCGCAGGCAGCCAATCACTGGTGCTTTGCTAATACTTAAGCCTTATTAGCTTGTTACGATAGGGCTCACTCAATTGTTACAGGATGAGCACAAATCTAAGGCTAATGATTTTATTCAAGAGGGTAGGCTCATCACTAACACTTCTATTAGATGTGCCTTAGACGCTGCATGCACAGCGGCCAGAGCAGTAAATACCACTGCAATACTACATAGACATGCTTGGTTGAGAGTTTCAGGTTTCAAACCTGAGGTGCAAGCCTCCATTCTTAACTAACAATTCGATAAGGAACACCTCTTTGGTTCAACAGTTGACACCTCGCTGGAAAAGATGAAAAAGGACACTGAGGTCGCTAAGTCCATGGAAGCTTTGCAATCGCCTTCAGGTAGAGGTTCCTTTTGTCGCTCCTATTGTAGGGCAGGCTCCAAGAGTATATCAACAGAAAATCCCTCTTCCTCTTACAAGGGCAACAGGTAGATTTAGAGGAAACAACGGAAAGGGAAAAGGTAGAGGCAACTCAACACGCACTTCCCCTGACTTTTTAGCGCTATCCCCAGACTGTTCCTCTCCTTTTGGGGGGACGTCCTACTCGATTTCTCCCAGTCTGGAATACCATCACATCAGACAAATGGGTATTAACAAATTATCAAATCTGGTTATTGCCTGGAGCTTACCAACAACCCTCCAAACATTCCACCAAGAGCACACAAACGGTCTCCAGAACACCTTCACCTGTTAAAACAAGAGGTTCAATCTCTTCTGGAGAAAGGAGCCAGTTCCATTGAAAATATCAAGGGACAGGTCTCTATTCTCTTTACTTCTTGATTCCCAAAAAGGACGGATCACTCAGGCCTATTTTGGACCTCCGAGACTTAGACCGCTATATTCATTCCGACCACTTCCATATGTTCACTCTGCTACAACAGGGCAACTTTGTCCACTCTGGACTTAAAGGACACATACTTCCACATCCCCATCCATCCCGCTCATTGCGGTTTGTGTTAGCGAGTAATCACTACCAGTTCAGGGTGCTTCCCTTTCAGAGTCACCACTGCTCCCAGAGTTTTTACAAAATGTCTGGCAGTAGTCGCAGCTCATCTCAGGAGACAAAAAATACATGTCTTCCCGTATCTGGACGACTGGCTCATCAAAGCCAACTCCCACCAAAGGTGTCTCCAGCTCACACAGACTACGCTACAACTGTTACACAGTCTGGGCTTCACAGTCAATGTGGAGAAATCACATCTGCAGCCCTCCGTGTCTCAAACATATTTGGGGGCCAATGTAGATGCTCAAAAAGCTCTACCGTTTCCAACTGTGACCAGTATACACAATATTCAAAGCCTAGTCGCTCAGTTCCAAGCCGACCATTTGCTTCCTGCAAGAGTGCTCATGCAGTTGCTAGGAATGATGGCATCATGCATCACAATAGTCCCACATGCAAGACTTAAACGTGTCCCTTTCAAGAATGTTTAGCTCGCCAGTGGAATCAGACACAGGGTCAACTGAAAGATCTTATGTTGGTGGACGGCCTCACCCATCGCTCTCTGCAGTGGTGGAATCCACAAAACTTGTTTAAGGGGCGGCTAGTTATCAGACCGATTCCACAGACAATCCTAACAGCTCACGCATCGCTAACAGGTTTGGGAGCACATCTCCAGACTCTTAACTGTTTAAGGACTGTGGATTGGGAACAGAAGCAGATGCATATCTATCACCTAGAGTTTCTTGCAATTTTTCCTAGCTCTGAAAGCTTTTCAGATCCACCTCAAGGGGAAAGCGGTCTTATTTGTACAGACATGACTGCTATGTACAAAAACAGGAGGGGCACACTCGCACAACATGACTGCAATGTACCATGTACAAAAACAGTGGGGGTACACTCTCTCCAACTGTCACGTCCTGCACAGATTATTTGGAGGTGGGCCATTCCTCAAAAGATCTATCTCATGGTAGAACACCTACCAGGAGAAAGCAGTCAAATAGCAGACCTGCTCAGCAGGCAAAAGCAACAGATCCACAAGTGGGAATTTCATCCTCAAGTTCGCCTTCTGTTCTTCCAAATATGGCAGTTTCCAGAAATAGATCTGTTTACGACTCACCTCAATGCAAAATGCCCACGCTTCGCTGCCAGATATCCACACCCACAATCCAAAGTTAATGCCCTATGGATAAACTGGTCAGGGAGGTTTTGCTTACACTTTTCCGCATCTCCCTCTCCGTTAGTGGTTCGGAGGCTCAGACAAGCATCCCTGACTCTGAACCTGGTTGCTCCTACTTGAACTCGGCAGCCATTGTTCAAAACCCTGCTAGAACTGTCGGTAGTACCACATCAAAAGCTACACCTCACGCCCAGTCTCCTCAGTCAGAACCATGGAGACATACGGCATCCAAATACGGGGGAGCTCAATCTTGCGATCTGGCTCCTGAAGTCATAGAGTTTGGTTATCTAAACCTCCCACCAGACTGAATGAACATCATTAAAGAGGCCAGAAGACCTACCACCAGGGCTTGCTATGCAGCCAAATGGAAACAATTTGTAATATACTGCAATAACAACCACATTATCCCACTTAATGCTTCAGTATAAAACATCACATGTTATTTACTCCATTTACAATGTTCACATTTAGCGTACACATCTATAAGATTACATCTAGCTGCCATTGCTGCGTATCTGCAGAACAGAGAGCATATCTCTCTCTCTTCAGAGTCCCCGTGATTAAAGCATTCAAACAAACAGACTAAAAAGAGCTATTCCACCAAGACTCCCACCAGCATGGAACCTAAGTATTGTCCTTACCAGGTTAATGGGTCCACCATTTGAACCTTTGTACAAATGTGAGCTGCAATTTCTCACATGGAAAGTTGCTTTCCTTGTAGCCATTACATCACTGAGGAGAGTTGGTGAGCTACAGACATTTTCAATAGAAGAACAATTGTTTAGCTTGCACACTGACAAAGTGCTTCTTTGCACCAACCCAAAATTTCTACCAAAGGTAGTTTCCGCCTTTCATTTAAACCAATCTGTAGAGCTGCCCGTTTTCTTACCGCAACCAGATTTAGTGGCAGAAAGAGTTCTTCACACACTAAACGTTAAAAGAGCATTACTTTACTATATTGAAAAGACATAATCATTTCGCAAAACAAAGCAACTATTTGTTGCTTTTGCACCACCGCATAAAAGCAATGCAATTTCAAAGTCTGGCTTTGCAAGAGGTATTGTAAAATGTATCCAAATTTGTTGTGCTAAAGCAAAAATTATTTTACCGACACCCCCTAGAGCTCATTCCACACGCAAATTGGGAGCTACTATGGCTTTTTTAGGCAACATTCCCAATGGAGATATCTGCAAAGCTGCAAAATGGTCTACTCCAAACACATTTACTAAACACTACTGTATAGATGTGTTAGCCAGACAACAGGCTAGTGTAGGCCAAGCAGTACTCAAAACATTATTTCAGACAACTGCAACAGCTACAGGTTAGCCACCGCTTTGGGAGCAACTGCTGTATAGTCTAAGCACAGCATGTGATCTGCAGCTCACATGCCTCGAACGGAAAATGGAACCAGAAGACATCTGTTCTTGGCATGTAGAGCTGTAGAGTCACATGCGCCCACCCGCCTCCCCGGTTACCTATACCCGTTGCAGTTACAATCTTTTAATTCAATACTTATTACATACATACGCATGGTCATCTCTTTATACACTACTAACTCCATTCTCACCCTATGACGGCAAACAATCTAACAATGGAGTTGATGCCCATGCGCACCATCACCAAAAGGAGGAGTCACCGTCCCGTGAATGGAAAGACTTCTTCCAAGAAAAACAAACTGCAAACATTCCGGACCCAACACAAGATGGCGACCTATGCACAGCATGTGACTCTACAGCTCTTCATGCCAAGAACAGATGTCTATTGGTAAGTAACATTTTCCTATTCAGCAGTTTTAATGAAATGTATTAAAGGGTTATCGCACATGTTCCTGCCCAAACCGCCTGTTATGTCCCAGTGCGACCTTAACATGGTCTTGACCTTCATCATGCATATACCCTTCTAGCATTTGCATAGTTACTCTGCATCTTCTAAATCTGAAAACTGTCTTCCTTTATGAGATGTTAGTTCCGTTGAATGAATGAACTGCAGCAACTTTCAGTTTCAGAGCAACCACCCTACGCTACCTTCTTCCCAGGCAAATTGGTGCAGAGTATTCCAATATCCTTTTTGCCTCCTATAAGTCCAGCAGTCTTTCACTCTACTGTTCTTCTTTGCTTTCCCTTCACCTCTGTGGCGGAGGAGAAACTTCAACAGTTGGACCAAAGAGGGCTTTGAGTTTTTACCTTGATCCTAGGCATATTGAGTGGACAGTTTGGTTTATATGGGGTATCTGCAGCAAAGAAGGTAAAAGCTGTGCAAAAGAGGATCCTGTCAAAGTGGACAGTCCTCTGCATCAGGATCTGCTACGCAGTGGCCAAGAAACAGCTGATGGAAAGTCTGAGAGCCGGTTCGACCAGGGCTGAGGTTGCCACCAGAGCATTCAATGTAAATAGCATGCCTATCATTCATATCTGCCAAGCTGCGACATAGGTTGGTGCCTACATTCACAAAGCACTACTGCTCTAGCAGTCCGGTCTAGCTGGAACGACATTTGCCCTCTCTGTTCTGCCTGTTTGGTTCGTGTCCATTCCACTGACCGTCCTACTTTGGTATTTGTTCTGAGGTGAGTTTTATTTTTTTATTTTTTATTTTATTCAGAGTTTTATATAGCGCGAACAAGATCTTTACAGATATCAGAGCGCTTCACAGAAACAGGGGGTGACGATAGCATGAGGGTGATGCGACATAATATTGGGTGCAATATAAACTTCAGTAACATGATCGGATAGCAGTCATGTTCAAATAGAAAGTCAGTAAACAGTCAGATAAGCGAAAAATAAAAGACGAGACTGAGTCTTACATGCAATTACGATAAAATCAGGAGAACTTATACTATAAGTATCTAAAAGTTGTAGGGGAAGGGGCCTCGATATACAATAGGCTAACATGAATAGTCTAATAATAGATATTTAGTGAGTAGCATAGAAGGATCGAATGACCATCAAGTAATTGTGGCATACAAGGGGAATAAACAGATCTAGGTCATGCAAAATATGACATTATTTGACATTAGACAATCATGAAACCAGTAATACCCAAGCGGCACGAAAGTCAATGAGGAACAGACATTAAAGTTCAGGTGAACTTGGCCATGAGGATGGCTTTCACCTCTTTCTTAAAGAAGGCCGTGGAGGAGATAAGCCTGGTTTCGGGAGGGAGTGCGTTCCAGATCCTCGGCGCCATTCCTGAGAAGGAGCGTTTGTATGTTCTTTCCTTCCGGAATCTGCGAGGTTTCAAGAGTAAGTTTTTTGAACTTCTATTGGATCTCGACCCTCCTGATATAGTTAGCTTTTGAGTGAGGTAGTTAGGTGCATTGTGGTGTACAGCCGCGTGTGTCATTACAGCGATTTTCAGATGTATTCTGGCTTCAAAGGGCAGCCATTTCAGAGATTTCAAGTCAGGGGTTATATGAGAGTGTTTTCTTGAGCCCGTGATGAGTCTCGCGGCAGCGTTCAAGGAAGCTCTTAGGGGTGCAGTTGTTGCTAAAGGGAGACCACTGAGGGTCACAATTCCATAGTCAATGCGGGGGATGACTAGGGCTTGAACTGCATTTTGGAAGTCTTTGGCTGGGAGGAAGGGTTTCAACTTTCTCAATGTGTTGATTTGGAAATTAGCTCCTTTTGTCGCTCTGCTAATGTGCTGTTGCATGTTGAGCTTTGCGTCCAGTGTGACACCTAAGGATTTCGCGGAGTCCACGATGGTGGGCCGGACATTGAGTGCAGTTAAGTTGTTGAGCCAAAGTTGGATGGTGGTAGATTTCGCAGGGGGTGCTATCAGAAGGAACTCAGTTTTCAGAGCATTTAGTTTGAGGTGGTTGTCGGCCAACCACGATTGGGTCTTTGTGAGAGTGTAATTCAGGAGTTTGATATCATCCGGGGATTGTACCTTTAGGTAGAGTTGAGTGTCATCGGCATACATATGGAAGTGTACATTGGATGCTTGGAGCAAGGAGGCAAGCGGTTCCATGATGAGGTTGAACAGTGTGGGTGAAAGGGAGGATCCTTGTGGAACGCCTAGGTCGACTGGCACAGGCGAGGATAACACATTGTTAATCTTGAACTTCTGAGTCCGGTTATGTAGGAAGGACGTGAACCATTTGAGAACAGTCCCGGATAAACCCATTCTAGTGTTTAGCAGCTCAAGGAGGTTCTCATGTTTGACCGTATCAAAAGCTGAGGAAAGGTCAAGGAGGATGAGGAGGCATGAATCATTGCGATCGAGGATTTGGTGGGCGTCGTCAATTATGTGAGTCATGGCAGTTTCCGTGCTGTGTTTCGCACGGAAGCCTGATTGGTGGGTGTTGAGGAGATCAAACTTGTCAATGTGTTCGGTTAGTTGAAGCTATACACATTTTTCCAGCAGTTTGGCCAAGGTGGGGATGTTTGTGATGGGACGGTAGTTGTTTAGGTCGGACGGGTCAGCTGTGGGTTTCTTGAGTATGGGCGTGACTTGCCCCACCTTGAGTGAGTCCGGGATGAGACCTTGTTGAAGGGAGCTGTTAATGATTTTAGTCCAGAGTGGGAGGAGCATGGTGGTGAAGTCTTTTACCGCGTTAGCAGGCAGGGGGTCTGTGAGGTGATTAGAAGGTTTCAGGGTACCGAGCAGTTTGAATATTGCATCTTCTGAGTAGATGTCAAAGGAGGCCCACGATGCGTTGTTTTTTGGCTGGGCGTTAGACATTCTGATGTGCACAGGGTGTTGGCTTACATCATTGAGGAGATCATTCCTTATGTTGTCGGTCTTTTGCTTGAAGAAGGTGGAAAAGTCTTCACTGTGTGGGATATCGCTTGTTGGGTTGTTTTGTTGTAAGGGTTGCGGCTTTGTTTGACTTTTGACTAGTTCGAACAATTTTCTTGGTCGGTTTTTCGCTTGGTCAAGCTGGAGGCGAAAGAAGTCAGATTTCGCACGCTTAATTTTCCTAAAATAGGCATTTCTCTTGTTCTTAAGCTTTTTGCGATGAAGTGATGAGGGATCCGATCTCCAAATGCGCTCTGCCGATCGCATAGCTCGCCTGTCTTCGTTGAGTCTCCCGTCATACCAGGGGTTCGAATTCTTGGTGGAGACTCTCTTTAGTTGCAGTGGGGCTGCTTCGTTGATTATAGAGGTCATGGAGTCGAGGTAGAGGTCTGTCAGAGTTTGAACATCAGAGACGCCAGCAGGTGGAAGGAGGAGCCTGTAAGTGTGGGGCGGTAGGGAGTTAGGGTTGAGATTCTTCATGTCCCTTTTCCAGATCTTGCATTTGGTGGGTTGAGCCGGGGAGGGTTTGATTTTTTCATTGATAAAGGTGATGATGTGGTGATCTGACCAGTCACAGGGTTGGATTGACCCCAGTTGGGTAGAGTCCTCTTTGGCGATGATAAGGTCGAGTATCGCACCTTTATCATGTGTTGGGCTGTTGCATATTTGGGTGAGGTCAAGCGCATTAAGGAAAGAGTTAAGACTATTCACCACTGTGTCTTTCTGATCGTTCCAATGGAGATTAAAGTCACCCAGGTAGATTTGAGTGATCTGCCGACCGGCGTTGGAAGTAATCGTGTCCATGAGTTGTTGAGAGAAGATGAGGTTATCCCCCGGCGGGTGATAGATGAGGTGTAGAGCACATACTGGTTTGCCATCACTGGAGATGTCGAGGCAGAAGAGTTCACAGGAGGTGAGGGAGGGGGAGGTGACTTTGGTGACGGATAGATTGCTCCTGAAAATGCATGCTATTCCCCCGCCCGTCTTGCCGGTCCTGTCGAGTCTGATGATGTGGTAATTGGGGGGAACTAGTATATCCATGATGGGTGTGGAGGCTTCAGTTAGCCAGGTTTCCGTCAGTATGGCTAGGTCAAGTTATCTGCGATTAGACATATCCATCAGAAGAAACTTACTGAAGTTTGATAACACTCTTTCTGTTGGATACTCTATTGAACTGTAGATTCCTCATTGCCATCCCACTGCCCCTTTTATTTATTTTTTATTTTATTTATAAAGTTTTATATAGGCGAACAAGATCCCAAAAGTTATCAGGGCGCTTTACAAAAATGATGGAAGGAAGAACATAAGAGCAATGACGACATAGAGTAAAAATACCAAAAAAAAACAATGAATAATCACATAATTACAAGGCAAAGAAGACCGGATGAGTAATACAATAAACAGGTATATAGCAGGCTACGCAGGAAGGCACACTATGCTGTAAGGAAGAACCGCATCAAATGTTTGTACAGTGAATGTAGGGTGGTATTTCAGTTTAGTGGTATTTTTTTAACCGAAAAAATATGTTGAGCACACCGTTAATAGCAATTGTTTTACACTGTGCATCTCAGGATGTGGAAAGGGAAAAGACGAGAAACAGACGTAAGCACTCCGGGTTTACACTTAGGTGCAGCTCCACTCCATCACTTACAGAGTGGTATGAGTCAGTGCTTAGCTGCAGGTCTCCACCTTCTGATAAGTGATGGCATTATTGGAAAAAGTATTCAGATCCAGTCTTGCTCGGGAGGGGGGCATATTCTAAGGTGAGTAATCTGTGGTTAGATAGAATACCCACCAGCGAAAACAGTACCGACGGAGAGTCTGTGAGTTACAAGGCCTAGCCATTGAGGAACCCTTGTCCAGGTTTTCAAAGGTCGGATCGTTCATAGAACAAACCCTAGGTTTTCTCTTTGGTAATTTCCAACTTCCATGTTAATCAAACTATTGACTTGTTCATCTCTGTTCAGTCACCATCTAAAACTGCTCACAAGCCATCACTTTAAACAGGAGGGCACTTCTTTTCAGTCTGTAGAAAGCATGTGTTGCACAACTGCATACTGAAAAGTTTGCTTACCTGTTGCAGCTTTTACTGCTGTAGATTCACATGTGCCCTCCCCAGATGTGAGCTTAGAGTATGTTTGGCATAATACTCCAAGCATTTTAATGGTGCACTACTTCACATACAGTCCTCTTTCTTTATATTTCACATACTTGCTCTCACCCGCATAACTAAAACACAATCTAAGGAGGAGTCTTTGTCCTAATGAAATAAAGGTTTCTGGGAGTGTAGGAAACTGAGTTTTTGTTGCAGTAGTCCTCCCACTTTTTGCTTGGAGTGCACTGGGTCCCTTCTAACCAGGTCCTCAGTGCCAGTGTTCTTTCCTCAAAATAAATTAACTGGTCAATTGATCCCAATTGTCCAGGCCTTTATCACCACTGTAAGTCCCTAGTAAGTGGTACCTAGGGTATAGTTTCTAAAGAGGGTCTGATCCCGAAGAGTTTCAGCTTATATTGTGCCACTCTAAAGGACACAGCACTAAACCCCTGCAGATTGCAAGCTGCGTCACAAGGTGCTCTAAAGTAAAAACCCAACATGGCACACATCCTGTGTGTATTGTCCACTAACACTGCATGAAATGTTTGCAAGTCACCCCTACAGCAGGCCTTACAACCCTAAGGCAGAGAGCATTATATTACCTGTGAGAACGACTGCATAAGCAGATATGCCCCTGTGCTGGCCAGTTCAATTACTGACATTACAAGTGAACACAGAAGCCATCTTAAGGTATGTACTAGGCACTGGTCAAAACGAGTTTCCCAGCTATATAATGGCTTCACTGAAACCTATGATATTTGGTATTGAACACCTCATATTAATAAACCCACACTAATTCCAGTGATGGATTCATTAATACATTCACCCGGAGAGTACCTAAGAGGTACCCCCTATAAACCGACCAACCTCTAGCTTGTTGGCTGATTGGTCCTGTCCAGCCTGCCACCACAAGTGCATTTCCCTGGGGGTGAGATCTCAAGAGATCAGAAACAATGCCTGCCCTGGCAGAAGGTGTTATCACTGCCTTGAAGCAGGATGACTAGTAATGTGCATATAAAGGCTTCAAAGGCCTCAACTGCCTGTGATATGCGCAACCCTGGCTTTCCCCAGACAGTGGAATTGCCACCCACTGCCCACGGCCCGTTTGGCACCAGGACAGGTGGGAAAATTAGCTTGTGAGGTGTCATGTTTACCCTCAGGCTAGTACCACCCTTTAAGTTGGCTTTCAAAAGTGAACACCACAAGGGCATTTTCACCATTTTTTTTGGTGGAGTTAGGTCCTCTGGGTCATGGTTATGCCCACTTCCCACAGGAACTGAGTGTGTCTCACTTACTGACAGCGTGTGCACAATAATGCTTAGCACTACCTTCTGATAGGCCTAATTGCTCACCCACACTACCGCAAAAGATGGCATCTGGGTTATCGTTTATGCCTCTGTCTGCCATCTAGGGTTTGCCTGGCCTCTTTACACAGTGTACCTCATTTTGGTCCACTCTATAAGGAGCCAGCTTCCTACAGCAAGGGATTGAGATACCTATACACCAAAAACGTTACTTTTGTTGAAAAGCAGCTTGAACAAAGTGGAATATGTGAATCATTATTGTTCCTGGTAGGTTTCCTTTTTCTACTACTTTCACTAATTCCTGCAAGCCGCCACTTAAAGGAGAAGGATTCTGATTTACAGTGTGTGCATGTGATCTATTTGTAATGAAAAGCACCTGTAGGATGGCTCAGTGGATTCAGCACCCACCACAGATGTGTGCGCTTAACAGCTCATAGGTTCTGCATTCAACCAGTAATGTACACCAGCTGGAGTGTTTTCACCAATCTAAATAGTCTTATAAAACGATCTCCCACTTCAGGCATCTCTGCCCGATAGTGTAAACTAGTGACTCTGGTCTAAAAACTGATTAATGCAGCCAAAACACGATTCAGACAAAGCAATACCCCTACTTGATTGTAGTTATTGAGGCTGCAGTTAAATAATATCCCTAAATCATATCTTTGGCACAGAGTGCATGTGTACTCTAGGCATAGCTCAAATTCTTTACTAACTAAAGTATTCTCACTTTGTTTTAGATTTTGATGCCAACAATATTTTCAAGGCTTTCTTCGGTGGTCCTGGTGGCTTCAGTTTTGAAGGTAAATTCTATTTTGAATTCATGACTGTTCTAGACAGGGTTTTTAATGTTTGTGTGTATTAAAAATATTGTATTTGTTTGTGGTTTGGCATGTCTTGATGTAAAGGCCTGTTTGATTCATACACCTGTTTGTTGGGAGAATGGTCTTCATTCATATTGCTTCTCACAGGCACCAACTTTATTTAAAATAGTCCATGTAAAATATATGGTCAAAATATCCCATTTCTATTTGAGGGTAGATTATCTCATCATCTGATTAGATCTCTTAAACTTGTGTTTTTTATGATGCAAATATGAAGCCAATTTGTTGCATCATTAGAGATTTAGCCCCTTTTGGTGCACACTGGCTAGTAGTACAAATTGACCTCTTGTCACTTGAAAGTGCCTACATTTTAGTCAAAATTTTCCATTTAACAGTTCTGGGATTTTTAAAGGAGGATTAAGATAAACCCAGAACTGGAAAGTGTGTTTTGGTGACAATGATCCATCTGGTAAACCCACCACTTGACGGCACATTTCCCTAAGTGCCTTTTGCTTTATCCCTGTTGCTCACCTTTCTTGCAGAACGCCCTTACAGCCAAGTAAGGTTCTTTTTGGGAACACAGTGTTGTAGTTGTCCTCTACATGTTCTGTGATCTGAGTCTGTTGAAAATTGCATCCCTGTGTTGGATTGGAAAAGTGAATGAGTTGATTGGTACTGGTCTTATTTTTCTACTGAAGCCGTATGTTTATTGCTAATATTTTGTATTAATTTCTTCCCCTTTTTCTTTTCAGCTTCTGGTCCTGGAAATTTCTTCTTCCAGTTTGGTTAAATGCTGCAAAGCTGCTTTGTTGTTTTAACCTTGGAAATGGACATAAGTTAACAAGAGACTCCTCCTTACATTGTCACCAGGCCTCGTTCTTTAGAGCCGTTTTCATTTTTTCATTTGAATACCTCTGTTTGTGTGCTTGTGTTTGAAGAGAGGGAGCCGGCAATGAAGAACAACAGACTGAGGGGGAACAGAAGGCTATGAAATTTGTTTTATTAACTTTATTAAAAACAAACAAAAAAACAATAAAATACAACGTTTGGAAAGTTTTGGTACCTATACTGGCAGGTATTCTCCTGGAGTAAAGGGTGAATCAAATGTTGCAAAAACAGGCAACCTAATAAGAAACACCCTTTAGTAATGGTTCCTTTTTGGGAGATTGTTGACTATCTCTTCTCCCAAAAGAATGTTACTGTTGCGTTACTTAGCCTAATAGGGAAAACCTTTTGTGACTGTTTTTAAAAGAAAGTCTTTGATCACTTGTGAGCATGCACCTCTTGCTCCCTTAGGACCTCTGCAGTCGCTACCAGCGGATTCAGGGTTGCATGGGGACTAAGAAAAGGCAGGATTTTCATCCACACTGTTGGGCATAAAAGTGGTTATATGAGTATATACCACTTGCTGTTCGTAGATGCACCTCTGGAAGATGGAGAGGGTACGGGGCGGGGCGTTCCCTTTCATTCTTCTTGAACTATAGCATCCTGATGAAGTATTTGCTTTTTTATCTTTAAAAGTAAAAGGAATACTTCTTCACTGTACATTGTTCGTCCTGTGTATATTTCACACCCTTGCTGGATAAGCTGGACACCTACTTTCAGTTATGATATTACTAGCTGTACTTTAGCCTTAACCCACATTGGGCCGTAAGTGAGAGCTAGTGCCTCGCATAGAGGAAAGTGTTGCCTGAATCTTCTTTTTAAGGTTTTATTTTCCAGGCAGAAAGATAATTCTGCCCGTCATTTTGGGGGCACGTCTGTCATCTAGATTGTAGGAACCCAAATGATATTCTTGTGATCACTGATCTACGTTTGTCAATAATGGCCATAATGCGGAATGGCCAATCTAGAAAAAGCTGCTTTATAGGTTTACATACCTTTCCAGCCTGCGCTAATTTTAATGTAAAAAAATAAATAAATTCCATCTCCTCTATTGTTATGGGCATGTTAAATAAAGCTACTGAAACAACCGTTTTGGGTTTATCTAGAATGTGAACTTTGACATGTGTTAGAGTTCTTCACATGCTACTAGAGTACTAAGGAATGAGACTGTTTTGAGCCCAGATGAATGTGGAGGTGGAAACTACTGTCAAAAGTACTGAGTTTGGCACTGCACTGCATACTTCAAATCCCCACTGCAATAACAAGTAAGTGCTTTTCTCCTTGTGTATCAATAGATACTTGAAAGCTGTTTCTGCTGGCATATTTCTACTTCAGACACTACTTAAAATGTTCTGGATTATTTAAATTATTAACTGTATAAACTGGTTTATACAATACACAAGTTTTCCTAACGGCACAGTACCTTTCAAAATATTGGTGAATCTGCTTTATACTGTTCATGAAAGATACGTTGAGAGATTTCTTTACATAGTGACATCAACCTCCAAATGAATATTGTATTGCTGGCAAGTGAGACTAAACCATGTGCTCCTCTTCTGATTATTAGGTGATTAATAATGTCTTATGGATACTTCTCCCCACAGATTCCTCATCCTTAAACATTTCCCAGTCCTCTGGCTGGATTCCACACTTCTATTACCAATTTATTCAGGTGCTCAATTGTAGCATCTATGGGTCTACTTGCTGCGCACCATAATGATGTTTTTTTTCTGCAGTTCATATGTCCCGGCATGAGGAGCCCATCTTGTTATCAGTGTATTTTTAATCTAATCTATATTTTTTTCCAAAATACTGAGAAGCAGATCTCCTAAAATACAGGCACCAAATGTCCTTCACAGATCCTCTCCTCTGGTTCTCTCTACTCCAGGCATATTGAGGCCATGTATGACTTTTACAGGTGGTACTATTTATAGAAGTACTTTACGTCTCATATATATAAAAATATTTATCCTGTATTGAGCTTTCATAGATTCTCATGCCTGAATCATTCCCCGTCGTTGAGATGGGAGTCCCCGGTATATAAAAAAGCAATGCTTAGATACGTACCAAACTGAAAGGAGGCCTTGGCACATTTCGATTTTGCAACCCATAACTCATTATGTAAAAGAGACCAAAATTGTCCCTGAACCAATCAGAACCTCTCACCCTCTAGAACACTCCTGAGAGAACCTTTTGCCCCTCATATTTTCTACCGCCCATTGTGCTAGGGAGTCTCTCTCCTTTGAGCTTTGCTCAAGTTTCTCTTGTTACTTAAGATTTGGAATATTTTCCAGTGAATTTCAACTGCTGATACATTGCTGACTTCTAATTCATTCTTCGGAGAATGTCTGGAAAAGAGAAGAAGGGTTTGTTTAGAGCCTGTTCCACTTGTTCAAAGAAGAGGCTCTACACTGATGACCCTCATTCTGACTGCATCACTGCCTTTACCCGGACCATCAAGCGAAAGACTATAAGGTATGTGTACCTTTTCGAGAAAAACTCTAAGGGGCAGTGAAGGACGCCTTTTAATATGACTTCAAAACCTTAAGGCCAGAAATGAGGTTATCTCCAGTGATGGTGATTAGGCATCCTCTTCGTCATCCAGGAGGTCCCAAAAGAGGAAGAAATCTCCTCATTCTCACACCTCAGAAGAGCATCCTGAGAAGGCCCTTAAAAAGACCGCTCATGGGTCTTCTGGGTGCAGTCCCTCAAAATCTCCTGAACATAGAGAAAAGGAGAGTAAGGAACGTGCTTCAGGGGATAAGACTGTGAAAAAGACTGGTTCAGAGCCATCTAAGTCACCCCGTCAGGTCAAACAGGCCTTCAAAAAAACCTTCCTCAATGCCTCCTGAGGTAAAATCTACAATTTCTACATCGTCGGGATCGTCGACGAAGAATACCTCATCGTCGACGAAGAAGATTGAGGTAAAATTGGTTCCAAATAAGCCTTCACATTCAATAATTGGTGAATCTTCATCGACGATGGCACTGTCGATGACGACTGATAAGACATTATCGACGGTGGTTTCGATGACGATATCCTAATCAACTACGAGAATTTCGACGACTGGATCGTCGACGAGAGAGAAAACACCAGAAAATTAGAGGGTGCAAGGAAAAAGAGAATTACGCCGGAAATTACCTCACCGAGTAAGATTACGCCTCTGGTACCATCACACCTGCTGGAGGAATAGGAATCGGAAGCAGAAGATGAAGGTCCTTCTGGGGATGCGAGTAGCCCTTCACAATTGCATGTGAAATGTCAAGAAGATGCCTTTGAGGAGGAATACAGGGATTATCAATACCCTCCCCAACATCAGCAATATCAGGGTTGCCAGGAAGATATGTTTGGCATGCCGTCTTCCTTACTGATGGACCTACAATTTATGTTGGACGATTATAGAAAGAGGTTTCCACCAACTCCAGAGCCACAGGAGGTACCAGGTCCTGCTCCGCACCCACGCTCCATTCCAGCTACTCCTGTTAGGAATAGGGAGTTACTGCCAGAGCCCTTACTAAGATCTCATCAACCAATGCCTTAACAGGATCCAGTCACCACAAATGATGATCAAGAAGAGGTTGAGATATCTGACCCTAACCAGGAATGGGACGATTACCTTATTCCTTCTTCTCCCTCTCCAGTGCCGATTGACTCACCGCCTGAGGACATTGGCTGACTCACCGCCTGAGGACAATGGCGGATTCCATAATTTGATGGAAAGGGTGGCATAAAGATTTGAACTTCCAATGTCAACTATCCAAATGGAATGTTTCTTATATGATTTCAAGGAGCCGTACCGAAAATCGGTTCGTGTCACCTAGATTGTGAACCACGTTTGGGAAGTAGGCTTAAAAGTCAAGCTGACACCGGCTCCGATCACACCGGTGCTCACCAGACTAGAGAAAAAGTATAAAGCTCCATTGGATGCTCCTGCTTTTTAGTAGGTCATCCCAAACCGGACTCTGTTATATCTCACTCTGCTCAACAGAAGTCAAAACATCTGTCCGCTCAGATTACAACACCTCCTTACAGAGAGGGTAGACGTTTGGATAATACTGGGAAACGATTTTCTTCCATGTCTGCTCTTCTCATTAAAGTAGCGAATGCCCTTGCTATCCTGGGCAGGTATGACACAGATGTGGTTCGACCTAACACCTTACATAGATCTGATTCCTGAGGAGAGTAGACACGAGGTCAAGAAGATCGTTCAGGAAGGAGAAAGGGCTTTGGCTGAATTCATTGATTGTGCGATGGATATCGCGAATATAGCTTATAGATCTCTATGAGGGGTGGCAGTGCTGCGCTGTCAAGGATGGCTGAGAGCAACGGCTTTTAGGCCGGAAGTTCAGAATCAAATCTTGGATCTTCCCTTCGATGGAGAAACTTTGTTTGGAAAACATGTGGATGATGCGTTGCAAAGCATCAAGAAGGATACAGATACCGCAAAGGCAGTGGGCATTCTGCAATACCGGAAGGTGCCCTTTCGAGGAGCTAGGAGTAGAGGACAGACCACAAATAGAGGTGGTTACCAACAAAGCAGATACCCCTCCTACTCGACATCCTCACAGCCGTACCGGCAGCAGTACGGGCAAAGACAAACTGGGAGCTATACAAAATCTGCTCCTAGAGGAAGAGGAGGTAGTCCAGGAAAGACTACTCCCGAAGACAGTGACAACCTTCAGGATCTGGCTACATTCATCACTCTCGCTTCACAAGTTCCCATGGGTGTCAGAATTTCCAGACATCTTCATTATTGGCGAAGAATAACTACGGACCGATGGGTACACAATCTAATACAATTTGGACATACTCTAGAGTTCCTTCAAATCCCTCCTTGTACTCCTCCGAGGCATCAGGAGGTCAAACATCTACATCAGATGCGCCTGGAGATTCGAACAGTGCTCCGAAAGGGAGCAATCGAACCAGTGCCAATCTCCCAGAGAGGAAGGGGATTTTATTCCCATTTTTTCCTAGTCCTAAAGAATGTTCTCGAATGGTGTCCTATTCTGGACCTGAGATCTCTGAATTCTTATCTTAAGAAACCATCTTTCAGGGTGGTTTCCCTCCAAGACATTCTGCTACTCTTAATCCCAAGGGATCCTATGACCACCTTAGACCTGCAGGATGCATATTTCCACATCCCCATTCATCTTTCCCACAGGCAGTACCGTCGGTTTGCAGTAGCCGGAGACAAGTACCAGTTCAATGTCTTGCCTTTCAGCCTCAAATCAGCCCAAAGAATTTTCACAAAATGCCTTCTCCAGTGGCAGCTTTTCTAAGGAGACAAAGACACCAAGTGTTTCCTTACTTGGATGACTGGTTAATCAAAGCACCTTCTCGGGCATTGGCTCAGTCGTCAACTATGGGATGCGTAAAATTGTATGCTGAGCTGGGCCTGACTCTGAACACGGAGAAGTTATCCCTCCATCCTGCAAGGTCAATCACGTTCTTGGGGGGCGATCCTGTACACCACAGTAAACCAGGCGTTTCCTTCTGTGGCAAGACAACAGAGGCTAATCTCTCTATCCGAGGCGTTTGCAAAAAGAAAGTGTCTTTCAGTACGTCGTTACAAGTCACTGCCGGGAATAATGTCCTCTTGCGTACCTCTTGTAAACTCCCAGAAGTTCCTTTCGTCGCTCCTCTTATAGAGGTGCCTCTAGAGGTTTTACCACTGATAACTCTTTCACCTCCTATAAAAATCCCACACAGACCTCTACCAGAAGTTAGTACAGAGGAGGCTACAGGGGCAATAACAAAGGTAGAGGCAAAACTACAGTTCCTACCTACCTACTTCCACATTACCATTCACCCTGCTCACAGGAAATAACTTTGATTTGCAGTGGACGGTCAGCATTACCAGTTGAAGGTTCTCCCATTCGGAGTCACCACAGCACCTAGAGTCTTCACAAAATGTCTAGCAGTGGTGGCAGCTTACTTAAGAAGACAACAAATTCACATCTTCCCATACTTGGACGATCGGTTCATAAAAGCCAAGTCGCATACCCAGTGTGTGAATCTCACACACACACCACAATCAAACTACTTCACAACTTAAAGTTTACAATTAACCTCGCAAAGTCTCACCTCCAACCATCCCACATTCAACAATATCTAGGTGCCACAATAGACACCTCAAAAGGCCTTGCATATCCCAATCCAGCCAGGATAGCAAGCTTGCAGGTCCTTATAACAAAATTCCAACCGCAACACTCCCTTCCAGCTCAAGTGTTTATGCAACTAATAGGTATGATGGCCTCTTGTATATTCATAGTACCTCATGCAAGACTCCAGATGTGCCCTTCACAGAAATGCCTAACACGTCAGTGGAACCAAGCTCAAGGTCAGCTAACAGATCTGGTGTTGGTGGACGGCCGCACACATCGCTCTTTGCATTGGTGGAACACTCAACACCTTTCCAAAGGGCGACCGTTCCTTGAGCCGGTTCCGCAAATCGTGCGAACAGAGACTCACCGCTCACTGGCTGGGGAGCTCATCTACATCACACCATACAGGGCACATGGACACCTCAGCAAAAGCTACTCTACATCAATCATTTGGAGCTACTGGCAATCTTTCTGGCATTAAAATCATTCCAGAAACTTGTATCTGGCAAAGCTGTCTTAATCCGGACGGACAATATAACAGCGATGTATTATTTACAAAAACATGGGGGGACGCTCTCTCTGCAGCTCTCTGAACTAGCACAGAGTATATGAAGGTGGGCTATTCCTCAAAACATTCCTTTTAGCCCAACATCTGCCAGGAATACAGAATCAAATGGAAGATCTAATAAGTTGTCAGACACAACAGATTCACGAGTGGGAACTTGAACCACAAGTCCTTCAACCGTTTTTCCAAATGTGGGGCCATCCAGAGCTAGATCTCTTCGCCACACATTTAAACACAAAATGCCCAAGATTTGCCGCCAGATATCCACACCCATTGTCCAAAGGCAATGCGATATGGATGAATTGGTCAGGCAGATTTGCGTACGCTTTTCCGCCTCTCCCTCTCATTCCATTAGTGGTACGCAAGCTGCTACAACAGTCACTAACACTGATCCTAGTTGCTCCAACATGGGCCAGACAGCCATGGTACACAACATTGCTGGAACTATCAGTAGTCCCGCACTAAAAACGACACCTCCCCCACAACTCTTAACACACAACAATGGAGAGATCAGACCTCCAGATCCAGCACAGCTCAACCTAGCGATCAGGCTCCTGAAGTCCTAGAAATTGGTTACCTCAGTCTTCCACCTGATTGTATGAACGTTATCAGAGAGGCTAGGCGCCCCACCACTAGAGCCTGCTATGCAGCCAAGTGGAAAAGATTAGTGATGTACTGTACCAATAACACAATCAATCCTCTAGATGCGTCCATTCAACACACCATATGTTACCTGCTGCATCTTCAGAGATGTAATCTAGCATACACATCAATTAGATTACATCTCGCTGCCATAGCAGCTTACCTGCAAAATAGACACCATTTGTCATTGTTCAAGGTACCTGCCATTAAAGCATTTATGGAAGGCCTCAAAAGAATAATTCCTCCCAGGGTACCACCCTCTCCAGAGTGGAATCTAAACCTCGTCCTCGCTAGATTAATGGGTCCTCCATTCGAACCTCTACATAAATGTGAGCTACAATTTGTTACATGGAAAGTCGCTTTCCTTGTGGCCATCACATCTCTCAGAAGAGTCAGTGAGCTACAGATACCAACTATTCAAGGGCCATTTTTACAACTGCATCATAACAAAGTGGTTCTCAGAACAAATCCCAAATTCCTTCCTAAAGTTATTTCTCCCTTCCATCTCAACCAATCTGTTGAGTTGCCAGTGTTCTTCTCGCAACCACAAACAGTAGCAGAAAGAGCTCTTCATACACTAGACGTAAAAAGAGCACTTCTTTACTATATTGACAGAAAAAAACCTTTTCGCAAAACAAAACCGCTTTTTGTATCCTTCTCATCACCACATAAAGGCAATCCCATATCAAAGTCTGGAATTTCAAGGTGGATTGTCAAATGTATACACATTTTGCTATCACAAAGCAAAACGTACACTTTCTATTCCCCCTAAAGCCCATTCTGCCCGCAAAATAGGGGCTTCCATGGCATGTTTAGGGAACATTCCCTTAGATGATCTCTACAAAGCAGCTACATGGTCTACACCGCACACATTCACAAATCCCTATTGTGTAGATGTGCAAGCAAAATAGCAAGCTAGTGTGGGCCAGGCAGTACTCAAAAATACTATTTCAAACTACTGCAACAGATACTGTTGGTCGCCACTAAGAGACAGTACTGCTATGCATGTTATACATAGCGTGTGATCTGCAGCTCATATGCCTCGAATGGAAAATGCTACTTACCAGTATGCATCTGTTCTTGGCATGTAGAGCCGCAGATTCACACAAGCCCACCAACCTCCCCGGCTACCTTTATCTGTTCCAGTATAATCTTAATTAGATACAACATACATGGACATCTCTTCCTGTTTCTCACAAAACTCCATCATTTCCCTTCTTGACAAAAAAACAATCTGAAAATTGAGTCGATGCCCATGCGTACTATTGTCCAAAGGAGGAGTCCCCTACCTCGTGACTTTCAAAGACTTATTCCAGTAACATAACAAACTGCAAGCATCCGGGCCCATCACCAGATGGCGAACTATGCATTGTGTGTGAATCTGCAGCTCTACATGCCAAGAACAGATGCATACTGGTAAGTAGCATTTTCCTTTAATTTTCTTCCATTTAAAAGCATTCCGTTTTGTTCACAGCTCTGATATTGAGTTGACAAAACCTTTTATTTGAGAGTAAAATACCTCAGTGCTTCAGTTCACCCCTGTGCCCCAGCCTGGGTCATACATCTGGCTGAGCACTGCTCATTATCATGCCCTGCTATCTGCAGCCTGAATATAATACTGTAAAATAAAAACAGCCTTCCCTTAACTTTAAAAGGAAAATGACCTTATGTTTATTTAAAAATGAACTTGTGGCTGTGAGCTACTCTAAAGTTGTCTGGGAGCTACTGATATCTAACGATTGACTGGTTGGAGACCCCTGTTCTAGCAACTTTTGTGCTACATGATCTTGTGTTGGTGGCTTATTTTCTGGGGATTTCTTGTCCACAATTGTGATACAATTACTGCAGTGCCCCCTTAACACAATTCTTGCTCCTTAAAAAGAAAGTCTTTAACTCTTGTTGTGCTTTTAATGTTGGTCTGACATCTGTGAATCTGATTGCAATCTCTTTCATGATACTAGTGAAGTCAGGCACAATCTCAATACCACTGACCCCTTGAGTATCTTACCCTATAAACTATTGGCAGAAATCAATCAATCAATCAAATCTTTATTCAGCTCACTATCAGCCATAAAAGAATACATCAAAAGACATTCAAAACAGGTTAAAAGAAAAAATATTAATAGTTTCCATGAATTACATAAGTTAAGGTTGGGGTCTAAATGATTTCAGCTTAACCCGCATCCACGCCCGAATGGACTGTCTTTACGGCGAGGCATGAATCGGCACTCTCCAGCACCTTAACACATTAATCTTGGACGTTCGGCCTGCCAGCCGCCTATTCTTTGATTATGTGAACAGCCGTGAATATACACTCCAAGAATAGAATTCTCGATCAGCGTATGTTCGCTAGAGGGCTACCCTGTTTAAATTATATTGTACCGTGCCAGGAAAATACGCCTACGAAGCTGTGTCCGCTTTTTTCACACAAGCTGCCTTGCCACACCTTATCTTAGCCTGGAGACTATATCCACGAGGCAGTGCTTTACATATATCGTCTTATGCATACAAAACCATCTTGTTGGGGTTTGTTTCAGATTCTATCTGTTTAGAGGAGTATCCTCACTAAGAAGAAGTGCATCCCTCTACAACTCACCATATCTAAGCGTGCCAGATAATTTTGTGCGATTCTCCTATATGAGTGACCACCGTTTTGATGTTTCGTTGCCCATGTTTGTTTCCCATCGTATACATGCCCTGATGAAGGTGCGGCCGTAGATCGGGCCTAGCATTGAAACGCGCGTTGGCGTGGTTACGTTATGTCCTGCTAGTGCCATCTTTGTTCCCCAGCAAGCTGCTGAGAGGACACCGCAGGATAACTTCAGTGTATCTGTGTACGATGTGTACTGAAGTGTGTTGGAGTGCATGAAATGAATATGAATGTAGGAATGTGTGATGAGAGACTAGTAGAATGTCTGTGATGATGAATGGGAAACTTGGGCGCTTTATTTGAAGTCCATGTGATTGAATTGTTATTTATGTACATTTTTGTTATTACATTTTTATATACCTTGTGAAAAATATCTACTAAAAATAAAATGATATATTTTTTCACTTCGTGTCTGAGTCACAGTAAGCTGTACTGATTGACAGTGAGCTCAAAGTTGTGCTGACCTAACAAATGTTTCTGGACTCTATTTGAGCCTTTAAATGAAATATATAGGGCAGACTTATTCTTTCTGATTCGTGGTATCTCATCCTCTGCTTGTCTGCCCTGCATCGGATTCAGGGGGCCCCTACTTGTATTAGCTAAATGATTTCATAAACAATCCCCTAACCCATAAAGAAGCAAAACCCAAAATTGATCTTTGTTAAAAACAAGTAATACAATCATTTCTCCAACAGCGTCCCATAATCGAACCGCCGAAGAAATATATTTGTAAATCATTAAACAAGTAAATTCATCCTTTAAAAGCTGGAGGTGATATTTAAAAACTTTAAGAGGGGAATGGTACGAGAAATGCCCACGTTTTTAATGGACACGAAAGATGTCTTGAGGCTTTTGCCCAACATTGAGTTTGACACACAAACTGACATCCTAGTGTCATTTGACGTTGAAAGCTTGTATACCTCGATCCCACAAACAGAGACATTAGAAGTCATAGAGGAATTGTTACTTGCCAGTGATCTGAAATCCATTACACCAGTCAGATTCATCATGACATTAGCCACTCTGGCTATGACGGAGAATTTCTTCGCCTTTGAAGACTCCTTGTACTTGCAGATTAGCGGGACTAGTATGGGCAGCGTTTTTGCCCCTAGTCTCGCTAATCCATTATATGCACCATTTTGAACAGGAGCACGTGCTCGCAGACACCAACCCCCATCTCAGGTGTCTGCGAGCATGGAAACGTTACATAGACGACATTTTCGTTGTGTGGCGTGGAACGGATATACAGCTCAAGGCGTTCCACGAATGGCTGAACCAGAGAAATCGTTTTTTGAAATTCACAATGGAATACAACACCCAGAGCCTGGCTTTTTTGGATCTTTTGATCAAGAGCACGCCCTTAGGTTTAGTGTCAGAACTCTACCGCAAACCGATGGCACGTAATTCGTTGCTAAACTATCATAGTTGCCATCCGAAGTCTCTACGCGATAATCTGCCCTATGGGCAGTTTCTACGCATCCAACGAAACTGCTCTACTCGCTCGGCATTTGAGATACATGCTAAAGGGTTGGTACAAGATCTGACCAACAAAGAATATCCTAAAAGATTGATCAAACAATCCAAAAAACGAGCGGTAACAACAATAGAGCCAGCCTTTTGGAAATTCTACCCTCTAAACCCAAGACGGAACGCATGACCTGCGTTACTACTTTCAGTACCCTTTCGAACCAAGTTACCAAGATTTTCAAGAGACATTGGGGAATTCTTAACACGGGCAACGACACACTGCCTTCGCCACTTTTTGCATTTAAAAGGGGACAAAATTTGAAGGACCAACTAGTCCACACGAGACCAAGATGTAAAACCCCTAGAGCTGTTGGTACCCTATGGGATATGCCTGCAGTCACTGGTCACCATCTTTGTGGCCAATGTGCCGCATGTCCACAGACATCAAGGTCTACAATAATTGACATTGGCACGGGTCGAGAATGGGAACAGCGCAGATTCACAAACTGCAATAGTGCAAACTTAATCTATCTAATAAGTTGCCCATGTGGAAAGAGATATGTGGGTATGACCACTCGGAAAGTGAAGTTAAGGATATCAGAACATAAGAGCTCAATACGTTGCAATAAACAAGCAACAAGATTGACTAACCACTTCATATCAGCCCACCATCTACCCACTGACCTACGCTGGACTGTGTTGGAACAACCAGTGATCCCTACACACATCTCAGACATTAGTGCATTTCTATTTAAAAAAGAACAAAGATGGGTGCACAGACTACAGACCGATAAAACGGGACTGAACGAAGACATCCCGTGGATGTCATTATAATCCTGCTGTAAATCAAAGTTTGTAATAACAATACCGACAAATTCTAGTTCTCGGGTCGTAGCCCGTTAAGTAAACAACATCGTTGCCGGTATATTTATAAATAAAGTGTGCAGCACACAGTGAAGTTATTGCAATAAGGAGCTGACAGAGCCTGTTAAACGATTTCAAACAACATCATAGGCATCTTCCTCAAATCACACTCTGTATCAGTGTGAATACTGTTCCTTAGCATGGGTGAATTCAATAGAGCTCCCATTAGATTGGCAGCACTCTTTATGCAATAAAAAACGACTACCAGCTACATCAAGTCGTTTACATATGACAGTTATCTAAGAAAATAGACTAATTGTGTGGCTTTAAATTTACATTATACGTCTGGGGTTTTTCAAGACGATAGTCTCTTATTTTGCAATACGAAATGCAGCCGTACTACATCACCCATCATACCCTGGCGTCTCCATGACGTGATCACGTCAGGTGAAGGCATGATGCGGTAGAATCTCCTCGTCATGCTCCTAAACGGTACGAATTACATGTGCATATAAGCTTTGTGCCAGTGTGGCGGTAGTTCTCCGCTTTGTAATTCCCCCAAAATTTTTTACATCACGTTCGACACAATCCAGTCGAACTATATACCCCATCAGACCCTGACGTCTAGAGACGTTTTTCACGTGATCAGGTGACCCTGGGGCACGCAATGGCAGCGTTCTTATGGCGGCTCCCTGTCCGTCTAGGTACCTCCCATGAAGACAGCCCAGACGGATATCAGGAGTACCGACGGACAGGTAAGCCGGCCAGGGAACGTGCAGTAACACTCCATGCTTCTAACAGCGCCTCCTTAATGCTTCTACATGGCCTGCGGCGTATTTTCTTTTTTCGAAGCATAGACTTTGAGTTGTAGTTGACGCGAGGCACTCGATGAGTAACATCAGACATGGTTAACAGATCAGCTAGAGATGACAGTCCTCGCTATACCTATCTGATTATTTTATATACAAGCGCATATATTCAATGCAATACCATTTACAACTCTAATAACGCCTGACATTAACCACCATCGGGCTCGCGTTTGTGAACGCTCGGCGATCAGTATAGGCAGCCTTGTTACACATACATACAACTAGTACTTATACTCGATCAGCTAAAAAGCTAGCCTACATATGATTAAGTAGCATGCACTGTGTCTCATACAATAACATTGGGCACATATCTCTTCCTCCAAAATAAAGTTACTAAAAACAGCTCACTGGTTCTTCCTTTATTTTTCTTCTGCTTCTCCCCTTATAGAGCGGTGCTCCATTTATACCTGAGCTGCAGCCAGGTGAGGTGGAGAGTATATTCCCCAGAAATTGGGTGAGTGGATTTAATTACATCCGTTGTCCTTGATTTGAATACAATGACAAACACAGGATTGTCTATTGACTAAAAATCTTTTGACCTAAAAACCATTGGCAAATGTAAAATTCTTTCTACACAATTGTTGTTCTTGTGGACTATGGCCATTAACTGTGTGTCTTTTCTGTTTGTCTATTGTAAATACTTGACCACCTGCATTATCTACATGGACGCACATCAGGTGATATGATTTTATTTCTCTCACTTTTTGTACACTAAGCAGTAGCATTATGTCAAGGTCCTGATGAAGCAGGAAGAGATCATTAGACTCTATATTAACTGCAGAAACATGTCGACCTACAATCCATCTGAGTAGTTATTTGTTCAACACTACCTTGCTCTGTTTTTAGCCTTGGGTGTGGATAGGATTCTATTAAAATTGCTCCCTTCCATTTCCACAACCCAATCTTACTCACTTACTTTGCACTTTGCACCATTATCATTTAAGTTTTGCACTGCTAATCAGATCACTTCCTGATGCCATACAATCAGCCACTACATCTTAGTCTCCTTTCACCAGATTAGGCTACAGTCTACCTAATCTACAGTGGATGTTTTCCACTTCCTTCGGGTGAAGGTTCCCAAATGATGTAGGGCGGTACAGGATGGGTATCTGATGGGGAAAACTATTTTTCACCACAAATTACTCCTTGTGGATTTCGTGATTGTACCCTTGATTTGATCACACAGGTTTGAGATAGTTCTATTCTACCTGACCCATTGCTATTCCATTTATCAGGTTGCAATAATAAAATTACGCCTTGGTATGATATAAAGTTTACAGAAAAACATAAAATGTAATGTGCACTGAACAGACTTAGTCACGGGGACACAGATCCAGTTTGGCATCGCAATACACTTTACGAGGATAAGAGACAAACAAATGCGACATTCCAAACCTGAACTTTTATGTGATAAAACTGTTTTGGCTAAAATAAAAGGAAAGATAGGACCCAATTTCTGATGTGCAAACTAGCAGAGTGTGTTCTAAGACCCTCTTTTTTGCCATCTCTAAGGTGCCTCTATTTGAATGTAGACAAGTTAAAAAATCCCTTTTCTCCAGTATTAGGGGTGTCTTTCATAGATTCACATGCCTGAATCATTCCCCGTCGTCGGAGTGGGAGTCCCACGGTATATAAAAAAGCAATAAAATGCTATAAATACCATAGTAAATACCAATAAAAACAAACCAGGAAGTAAAGTAGCCAAGCTACAGAAGAAAAAACTTCCACATTAGTGACTATCCCTGTCATTTTGTGTAGCCCAAACTGCAGCCAATCAGGCGACAGCACCCACCAGAAGGTTCCCTCCAGAGGTTCAGGCTGTCAGATTTTTTACCGCACGTCGTGTGCAGGGAGTCTCCCTGAGCTCTGCTCAGTTTCTTCATATATATTATATATGTATCAAATTTTGTGATATTTCTCACACGAAGTCTATTTGTTGACCCTGTGTCACTGGTGGAAGGCTGAGACCGTTTCCATGGATCATTTTGTCTGCCTGTTGCTGACATGGTTGGATAGAAGGGGATGTTCTTGTGATTATGGCTACCCCCCTTCTGATGTGGGAGTTTTTTCGATATTTTTATGGCTTTACTTCACCAGCTGAGTTTGCTTCAAAGGTAAGGGTCTTTGACCTGCTACGAGTCTGCCTCCCACATCTACGCCCACGAGATTTACTCTCAGGCGTTTACTCGTTTTGTGCATTTTTTCTTCTGAGGAGATGCCAGCTTGCTGACTAGAAGCTCTTGGTATTCTACGACGGCAATCTCTGCCGTCACTGGTGATCTACGGTGTCACAGGACTACAGGATCCTGTTGACAGAGCCCTCAGATGCACTGGTTGTAAGTCGCAGGAGGCTGCGCAGCCGACAAGGAGCTTCGCTGAACAGCCTTTTTACAGATTGCAATTTTGCCTCGTCAATGCTCGCCTCGACGACGAGTTTTGCCGCGTCGACGACGAGCAACGTCGACTGTGAGTGGCATCGTCGACGGGAACCTTTCGTCCACGACAAGGGGGCTGCGTCGACGACGAGCCTCGTCGACGACGAGGGAGCTCCGTCGACGGCGAGCCGCGTTGACGGCGAGCCTCGTCGACGGTGAGGGGTGTCCCTCGTTAACGCTGAACAGCTATCGTCGACGGCGAGATGCCTCGTCGACGCTGTAGAGCAATCGTCGACGGTGGGAAGCCCCGTCGACGGCGAAGGACCTCGTCGACGGCGAGATGCCTCGTCGACGCTGTAGAGCAATCGTCGACGGTGGGAAGCCCCGTCGACGGTGAGGGGCCTCGTCGACGGAGGGGTGCCTCGTCGACGGGGAGATGAGGTGTCTCGTCGAGGGAGCAGTGTGTCCCTCGTCGACGCTGAAGAGCAGTCATCGACGGTAAGAGTCTCGTCGGCGTTTGAGAGCCTGTTCAGCTGACATAGTCAAGACAGTAATACTCCCATCAGAAACTGCCACTGTTTAAACCCATTCAGATGAGTTGGACATATATCGAAAGATGTAGATTTATTAACACTTTTGCAAATAAATTGTTTTTTAGCAATAACTGCAGTGCACTTTCAGTCCGGAGATCGTGGGCTTGCACATACACTGGGACTACTGGTGTTTATAAATGCAGATGAGTACAAGTGCGTATTTGTTGGAATAAATATTGATGAGCACATGATCGCTTTGTGATCACAACAATAGGGTCAAGGAACCCAGAACATGCATAGCCTTTTACACAGACCATCTTGCTGGCAATCTCCGAAGTGTTGCTTCACTTTGGAAATATTTACATGCATTCATGAGTCGCTGCTCTGCTCCCCAAGCAGTTCAGACAGTGACGGTTGGCTCAATAGCAGTGGGCCACTAACAGTGGCCCTTCTCACATGTGATCCATCGGCCATTGGCATTGGACCTGGCATCTCTAGGCTATCAACAGTGAGCCAATAAGCAGTGCAGTTGGGGGCCATTAACAGTGGGCACATCGGCAGTTGCCACGCAGGCTTTAGGTCCGTACACAGCTGGCCCATTGACGACAGTTCTCTTAATCACTAGCAGGCTCGTCGACGACTTTCAAAGTTGACAAACTACTCGATTCAACAATCATCCTCAGTGATGGTGAGTTTTATGTGGAATGTTGACCAAGTTAAGGATCAGTTTTCGTTACCAGCAAACAGTACGTCTACGGAGGACTTGTAGACTGACAGCGTCAGCTGTCACCTCCACAGTGGTTTAAGTCTGCAACAGTTTCCTTTGCGGACACTGAGGGTCACGTTTTCTTGTTATCCTCTCTAATGCTCCACCCAGTCCATGGTCAGGTTAGTCGACGCTTGGTCCAGTTGGGCTTATTACAGTGTTACTTTACCCGACTTATTAGTCGTAGCCTCCTTTTAGCAAGTTACGGGATCTTGTATGATTCTTTATTCTTCTATCCTCCGGTGGATGTTGACGGATTTACCCTCCTCATGTTAAGAACGGCGCTAGTGACTCTCGGGCAATCTTTTAGCTCTCTGGACAGGTTCAATTTTAACATGGAGGCACAGAATGTGCGTATCCTTGAATACCCCTACACTGGAGCTTCTAAAATTTTTAACAAAAAGGATGGACAAAAGATAATTATCAACAAAACACCGTGCAGTATACATTACATCTCCAGGTTTTGCAGTATCGGGTGGCGGAGTTAAGGTTGGAGGAACCCTTAGTTCCTCGCCCACAAGTCCATACTGAGATAATGGCCATACCTTTTTATAGTTGTTACTTCTGGGCCATCATATTGACCAAACAATACCGCGCCTTTGATTCTCCACAGTACGGGGATCAAATCTTTCGGGGTGCCCGAGGACAGTTTTCGCACTTTAATCCTAGAAGTTCCACCCAGTACCTGATATGCAACTGTATGATTCGACTCTAAATCGTATACAGGAAGTCATTTTTCCAGGACACTACGACTTACTTTAAAGCCCATCATGACTCCATTCCAGGTGTGATAAGGACGGCATATCTCTAAGATTTCATTTGGTCACCACTACGATTTATATATGGAAAATTCTAATTGTAATGTCAAAAGAGCATCCTCTAGAATTTGGACAATTTCCTGTATGCTACGCCTTCATAGTGACCGCATTCGATTCATCTGCGCGAGTCATTTACAAATTGACTTATGGATACATCAGGGACCGTCGGAGTGGTTCTGAATCTAATAAGGAGTTAGGTTTTTTTCCTCTCAGATCCTCTTCAACCATGTTGTGATATCGAAGTAGTCGCAGGAATATCACGAAATGAGTCTTTGTGAAACATAGTTTGATCTTATATGAAGATCAATTGAACGCCATGTTTTGGCGGTTTTTACTTTTGTCTGGTCAGACATGTAGCGCTTTTGTCTAGTCAGACATGTAGCGCTGGATTTTTGGTCATCTCTGCGCAAACATTTTTCAAAGGTTGTACCTCAAGAAAGTTTTTCAAATGTTACTGCCAGAGACCTAACAAGTGCACTCGACCTCCAGAGTGTCAAGATTTAGGTAACAATGCTTCCTCAGCACGGGACGTGGTTACTCTATACTCTAAGTTATATCACAGGCCTATCTTGTCAGGACTCTCGGTCCACTCCACGTGATTCTTATGTAGATTCTGGCAGCTGTTCTGTGTCTGCAATACATACGCATTCATCATTTCTGAGACAGGTTTCTTTACAGAGGATCACTCTTCTTAATAAGCAATCCAGTACACCCAAACTTCTCCAGTATTAGTGGGTGTCCTTCTGCACAAGATAACAATGCTACAGCAACTGCATAAACTTTGGTTTCACGTCTCTGATTCATTTGAAGATCTCATTACAATCCCTCCTCGATGCGAGAGGTTTCTCTTTCTTGGGTGAATCCAAGACAGACATTTATACACAAGGTGTGTTTTTTCCCTCAAACAGGTATCACATTGCACAAGCACCATGGACACACCCCTCAGGAATTCGGGAGCACTATTAGGGGCTGAAGATCTTCGGGAAATGAGCCCTCATATGAGGTTTGGCACGTCATCCTGCAAAGCAAAGAGACATCTTCCTTGCCCTCCAATTTTGTTACGCAATAATTTCGAGGAGACAACTGTATTGGCGCATAGACAATACACCTGGTGTACTCTATGTCACTAAACACAAAGGGCTTGATCAGCTTTGTTGCCTCAAGAAGCCGGTGATCTATGTGCATGAGCGATAGAACGCACACAACTTTCTGGCGATTCCACGTTCCTGGTACAAGACACAGTCTGGCAGGCACTCTCAGCAGGACGACAATTTCCACTCTCGAGTGAGTGTTTCCTCTACGGAATGTGGATTCAAATTTCGTCAGTAAGGTGCTTCCAAATCTGGTCTTTTCGCGACCAAGAAGAACAGCACATTCTGGTGCTTTTCAAGTTGGCATCACCACAAGAATTTACAGGGAAATGCGTTTCTTGTCCAACTGATCTCAATCTGATTCCATTTTCCACCGCTACCTTTGGGTCCCAGAGTTCTCCGAAAGTACAAACTGGAGTGATGTTGAGTGTCCCTCTTCACCCCTCATGGCTTCGCCAAGAATGATTTACTGGGTTTCCCTTTTTTTCCAGTCGGAGTACGACTCAATTCGGAGGTGTCCACCTCCGGATCTATTTCTTTCAGAGCGGCCAGGTTTATCACTCGGAACAGCCATCTTTGAGGTCACTGGCCTGCCCCTGCTTACCTTTGGTTCGCCTATCTAAACATCCCGGCCGTTGGCAAGGGAGTGTTCGCCATAACAGGGACAAGATCTCCAACGCAAATGTTTTTGCGGTATCTGATATTGTTCAGTTAGAATTCATCCTCTTACTCTTAATAGAAAGGATCTTCCAGTTTGTTCTCATTTAGCTATCAAGTTCAGGATTGCCTCATGCAATTCTACTATTACCTTAACTGGCAGCGGCTCCAGATGCCGACAAGATGGGATCACATCTTTTTATTCCTCAAAAAATATGACTCAATCCTTCAAGAAAAATTCAGATTGTTTTTTCTCCACCAGTTCGTCCATTACCTTCGAGACATCTCAGTGTGGTAATAGGGCAGTTCAGGTGATATCCTTTCAACTTTTCCTCAGTGATGATCTACGATGACTTAGAAAGGTGTCATTTTCTTTTTCTTGGCTTTAACAGTCCTCTATTAGAGTCAGTTGGGTTCAGATCTTTCGATTCTCTAGCCTTTTCATACAGTTCTCTATAACTCTATGGCGGTTTGAGTTACTCGGGAGTTCATACTTAACTCGCCTCCGGAATTTCTTTCGGATCGAGCCTGTAAATTCGACTGCATCTTTACCTCCACCACTATCAACAAACTGGTTGTTTCCAGACACTTGATAATAGAAGAGGTTTCAAATGTTCTGTTTACAAGGGATAGTTCGGTTTTTCGCTGATCTGATCAATTTATTACTAAGGTACGATTGGTTACAACCCAACAGGGTCTGGGCGAACAGTTGCATTATTGATCTTTTGCTCCGATCGATATTTTGCCATGCACAAGTCGAACAGCCTTGCTAGCTGCCCCTAGTACGCACTCTACCAGGCCAATGTCTTCCTCAACTGCTCTGTTTGATGGAGTTCTTCTCCAGCATCTCGGCAGAGCGACAACCTAGGTTAGCAGCCTTGTTTTCTCCAATCACTACTGTTTGTGGCAGCCAGTAAGACCAATGTTTCCATGTGTCCAGCAGTTCTATGTATTCTTTTCAGCTAAGGTGAGCCTCTGTTCCCACCTCCTTTTTTCCTGCAGTCAGACGCTTCTGCTTCCGTTTTCAGAGTGCACATTCTTCACTAGTTGCATTTTATCATGTTCCAGGCTATGTTAAGACATTTTATATATATATATATATAATTCATATAATGTGCACAGTTTGACAAGCTGGGTTACTATGGCGTCTGCCTAGCAAGGATATTTACTGCTATCTACTCTGATTCAGGCATGTGAATCTATGAAAGACACCCCTAATACTGGAGAAGAACAATAGTTACTTACCTGTAATCTGTGGTTCTCCAGTATTGGTGTCTTTCATAGATTCACATGCAACCCGCCCACCTCCCCTTCAGAGGCTCTTAGCATACTTTGGTTTACTATCACTCCGTGCGACAAAATCTGACAGCCTGAGCCTCTGGAGGGAACCTTCTGGTGGGTACTGTCGCCTGATTGGCTGCAGTTTGGGCTACACAAAATGACAGGGATAGTCACTAATGTGAAAGTTTTTTCTTCTGTAGCTTGGCTACTTTACTTCCTGGTTTGTTTTTATTGGTATTTACTATGGTATTTATAGCATTTTATTGCTTTTTTATATACCGTGGGACTCCCACTCCGACGACGGGGAATGATTCAGGCATGTGAATCTATGAAAGACACCAATACTGGAGAACCACAGATTACAGGTAAGTAACTATTGTTCTTCAATTTCACTTTCGGTATCTTAGCAATGCTGCCTGGATTGTAAAAACAGTCTGCCAGCCCCATGGTCTCTATTGGCAGAAAGTAAAGAGTAAATTATCGAAGGTGTAGGGGATTCCCACTATGAAGAAAATTTTCGAGGCCTGAGTTTAAATTATATTCTCTGATCTCTTGGGCTCAGATTCGCAGCATGAAGTTTACTCACCTAGATGATTTGATGACTATGGTAAATGGAAAACCTTCTCCTACAGAACGTTTGCTCATAGGCCTGCAAAATGTGAATACTCTGGATATGTCCCGTAAATGAAATGTTTCCACCGAGGAAGGGCTTGCATGTGAGGAGCTTTCCACTTTTGTTTTTAAATATGTTGAAATATTGAAACTTCCTCTCCATACTTCTAAGTCAACCTCAAAGCTAAACTGAAATCTGCAGCAATTTTACCTCCCAACATTGCTTTTTTGGATACAGTTTACTGCATATTTGTGAAACTGTACGCAACTCTCATGGTTAATAGCCTGAAAGCTGGCTTCACAATCCTATCTTTCGCTCATTGCATTCCGTACCTGAGATTTAAGTTGCTCAAGACTGATAACCAAACAAAAACCAATACCTTTGTCTTGCTCTCTCCAGATAAGGAATACAAGAATCTACATGCCTTAGTTCTTTGTGTATTCACTTGTGACAGTTTGGTATCCAAAGCAGCAGTGCTTCTTGTTTAGTAGTGTGCTAATCTCATGATTTGTCACATGATGAACCTCAACCACTCAGATGGGCAATTTCAGAGGTGATGCATGTTAGGAAAGAAGGAGCAAACGGGCCACAAAAAGACTTGGTACTATAGCAAGATACATGGGATCATAGGTTATTATGCATCTCTCCTGACTAGATAAAGTCCACAGGGTTCTGTAGAAACACCAAAGCTAGACTCCCTGATATGCTTTTTGACAGCCAGTGCATTTTGGGCAATATAACGGACCGTTCCATAGAGCGATACAAGGAAGCAGGTACACACCTCAAGCTCTTCGATGGACTTAGTTTGCAAGAACTTTCCATCATCCGTAGAAGAAGTTCTAGGGTAATAGTAAGCAATACAATTGACTAAGGCAACCCTCTGTAAGGCTGCAGTTTTGTCAGCCCTACTGAGGTCTGACCACAGCAGCCAAGGACAGCAAATTTCTTCTAGAGGGTGGTCTCCCTGAAGTTACAAGCGAGTACTTGGTGATGAACTGTCATGGTGTATTTCATTAAGTGAATGGGTGAGAGATTTCTTGGTCATTTAGAGAGGGGTTATCACAGAATAGTGGGTCCTGCAATTCTATGGTATGCAATGGTATCCTCCATTTCCAGGAATCCCTCTTCAGTCTCCCATTGTAATTGATTAAACCTCTTGTGAAATTAGCATTTGAGAGAGTTCCCCAGAGGGTAATTTATGTACTCTAGGCACTTTCTGTTTGTCAGAAAACAAGGTTGGTACAGGTACATCCATTCTCTCTGTCTGGAAATATTACAGTAACAGACATTCCAAACTGTTCCCATTCAGCTGATCTTTTATATTAGGGAACATATGTTTATTCGGGAATGCATGGTTAAAAGAAATTCTGTTTCGCTGTAGGAGTCCGATTCCCAATTCAGGTTTCCCATTTGGCTATTCAGCTGCAAAACCTTTTCACCAAAGTTATGGTGATAGTAATAGTTCCTCTGCACAAGCAGAGTTCACTTTTATCCATCCAAAGATGATTGGCGAAGAAAATCTACACTCAACAACACTGTGAAACTTCAGGTAACTATGCTTATGCAACATGCCTAGATTCACATGCTTTGCATACTCTGCCATCTGATGGTCCGAAAGAATATGTACAAAAACAGTTTTTTGTGAGCCTTGATTGATGGTCTGTATTACTCATCATGATGTTTGCCACAAGCCTGCAAGACTCCAAATTATGACTTCCATTTGAGATTTGTTTTCCAGCTGAAGAGTTCAGAGATGTTTTAGCAAGCTGCTCTTAAATTTGCTTCTTTGTAAATAAGGGAGTTCATGGCATCTGAGTTGAAGAATAATACTGTCAAACAACTTTAAACAGATTTTCAGGACTGGGTGTTTGGGTGTGTCTTCAAACAGGAGGAGGTGGGAGCACACTGCCTCACATCCCAACACTCCATTTACCCCAATGTAAATGCAGTGCATGAGAACACTTAACTTAGGACTGCATTTCCAGCACCCCCAAAAGAATGTGTTGCTCTCTACTGAAGGACAACTATCCTTGAACACGTGCCTAGAGATACACAGCACTGTCTGCACCAACTAGGGTAAAAAATGAAAGTATGTCACTGCATTGTGACTTGCTGAGTGCTGTAATGTGAGGCACTTTGCTCCCACCCTCTTTGTTATTTTTGTGTGTGTTTAATTAGCTCAGTGAATGTTTAGAAAATTGAGTTTGTAGCATGTGTTGGTGTAAATACACGTTCTGCATACTCCTGCCATCTAGTATTGGGCTGGATGTTTGCAACTTGTTTTTCTTCAAAGAATTCTCTTGCGTTACGAGGCATATGGTGACTCCTCCATATGTCTGCATTGTGCATGGGCACTGACTCCTTTTTAGATTGTTTTTTTCCCCACCATTGGGTTCGGATGTGATGATCAGAGCTTCCAGCTCAAGGCCCAATTCAACCCTTCTACCGTTCCCAGCCTTTTTTTCAACACTGATCAAAGCAGAAAACCTACTACTTCAACTCCCTATCAAGACTTCCATGACACCAAAGATTGGCAGACTTTTCACTGCTGGGACTTTGGCCCGACCAGAAGCCTTGAGCCCTGAAGTCTCTTAACAACTTTTTCTCCTTCAAGAATACACAGCTGGTGATGGGACAGACCTAGTTTCAGCACTGCCCTTGTTATAACACAAAATACCCCTGGTTTGACCATCATCAGGTGTATAATTTGTGTTTGTCTTAACATGTTGACTCTAAGTGTGAGGCCTCACTGGTGTTTAGGTCCAAAAATGGTCTTTTTCACAGAAGGGATAGGCACTGGGCAAATCATAAGATGTACAGACACTCCACAGAGGGGAAACCCAGACATATTCAGAAAAGAAACTCCTGCCATCAAGGAAGCTGGCCCTTAGGACATTCCATCTTACCAAACATGGCCCGAGGCAGTTATATTCTTTGGTTCAAATTAGGAGCAGGAACAATCCCACCTCAACATGAGACAACACTGCGGGCTGTGAGTATGCCAGATACTCATACCAAGCCCACAAAAAGGCCCTTCTGTGAGGCAGAGCACCACCCCTGAGGGGGTCGAACCATAAACACCTTAAAGTTGAGCCAGATCTCGGGGACTTCACGTGTCTATGGGTCAAAACTCTTAAAAGGCTCACTGAGTACCCACCCTCAATGCATCCACATGCTCTCAACATTCCTGACTAGCAGGGACCAGGGTGAATGGGGCCACCCCGAAGCGTATACTGGTGCCAAAAATGCATACTGGCCCAAAGACTATGCCTGCATCAAAAGCCCTCACTGAGCTAACCCCTCCTTCAGTGCCAAAACACCAGAACCAAAACCTACCTCTAAGCCAAGACCGGCGACCTCAAGGATTTCTCTTCCGAGGCCTACCCCTTTAATGTCGAAGTCCAGCGATTCGGAAAACCCTGATGACTCAGAGTAACCAATCCTCGAGCAGAGCACGATGACAGGCAAGAGACTGTACATCCATCAACAACAGGCGGCCATATACCATAAAGTGCACCTCTGTGTAGTTCAGGAAGAGGAGCAAGCACTTCTTAGTTGAGACCCTCTAAAACTTGAGCATAGTGTCCAGTTTGTACCCTTGTTAAATGGAATGCTCAAACTAGCTACAGAGTTCTTTAAGGACCTGGTCAAAACCATTTGACCCACCATACATCAGGGGACATGTAGAACCCGACTCCTTAGTCAGCCATTCTACATGCAAGTGTGAAATCTTTCAGGAGCCTGTGGATGCCCCATCACCGACAGGAAGAGTAAGAAGCTAGACGCAGCAGGTAAAAGGGTGGCCACTGGTGCATCTCCAATTTTGTTGGCTTCCTTTTAAGGTATGATAGGGCCCACTGAGTCTAGATGCAGGAGTTACTTTAACATATGCTGCCTGATTACAGGAAAAGGGGAAAGGAGTTGGTGGCAGAAGGCGAGAGTAACTTGAATGCAACTATACATTGTGCCCTAGATGCAGCAGACACTGCACCATGAGTGAACACACAAGTATCCTCATTCGCCACCATGCATGGCTTTGTATCTCCGGATTTGAGCCTGAAGTTCAGCACCTACTCAATATCCCTTTTTGATAGTGAACATTTGTTCAGTCCACAGGTTGACTAAGTGTTAGAGAAACTTGAAAAGGATACTGTTTCGGGTAAAGCCATTGGGGCTTTCTAAACCACAGATCAAAGTTGGTCTTTTTAGAGTCCGCAATATCTCGCAGGCTCAAAGTCTGCCTCCCCCGATGCGGACTCTTTCCAAAAGCAACAACAGACCTACCAACCTTATACCTCCAGAGGTTATTCAAGTGTTGGGTTTAGAGGTAACAATACCAAAAGGATGAGCTCAGGAGGTTCCGGTAAGCTGAAGTGAGTGACAATGCCTTGCCCATACACAATACACATCTCTAATGAGCAGAACACCCAATGAAAACTAAGAAAGATCTGATATGGAAAAGGCTACCCCTTCCACACCTCAAAGTAATTCTTAACAAAAGCCTCTAAGACCCACTCGTACTGTACTTACTACAAGCATGAAACTAGGACCACAAAGCATAGACAGCGCATCCAATAAGACAATGAATGATAAAATAGACAACCGATCTCATGGCAAAAAGAAGAAGACCCTGACTAAGAATTCAGAACGTAAATACTGGAACAAAAAACGTGAATCTCGAAATAAACAGATGAGCAATCATAAGATGTCACCCCAGATTCTGAGAAAAATGATAAAGCTCCAAACACAAATGGGCGACATGTCCCGTGACATACTAAGCACCCTTCAAGCAATAGAAAAACTTTGTGACATTTCGGAGAACACTCATTCCAAAGTTGAGCACATCCAAGACCTATTATATCAATCTCAAAGAAAGAGCAGTAACATGGCGATGCCGTTAGCTTATAGACAAAATAGACCCGATAGGAATCACAAATATCTAATGAAGGAAGAAATCCTATCCTTACTCCGGGATTAGGAGTCTAATGTCAGCAGTAGAGTGGAGGAAATTAAAACAGTTCTGATTGATGCTGACAGAACATCGAGAATGAATAAGAGGAAACCTAACCTTAACAATCTTCAACAAGTCCAGCTAACCACCGACTCGCTATATCTGAACCCAAGCATAACAGGGAAAACACTAAAATGCCTACTGATTAACTGTCGGTCAGCAACTAAACATGCTTCTGACATAGCTGATCTCCTCATTAATCAGGAAATAGACATAACAATCCTTACAGAAACATGGCTTTCAGAATCCTCGTCCCCAGTCATGGATCTACTGGTGCCCCCTCATTATAATATTGTGAGACTTGATAGGCTAAAAAAGACAGGGGGAGGTATAGCCTGCATTCACCGATCAGATCTTGAAGTTGGCCAAATTCATTCCAACCCACTAGAATCCTGCGAATACCTAGGTCTCAATTTAATATCGGCTAACAATCAGGGATGCAACTTGCATGCCCTTTATCACCCACCAGGTAATAATATGACCTTCATAGACCAGCTAATGGAGATCATAACGGCTAACTCTAACACTGAAGCAAATAACCTATATCTTGGGGATTTTAATCTTCACTGGAATGAGAACAATGACAAACAGGTCAACGCTCTTAAAGACTTTTTATCAGAACTAAACCTATCCCAAGCATGCACACAACCAACTCATTCGAAAGGAGCCACATTGGACTGGATAATTTCCAAAAAAGATAAGTCATTCCTCTCAATAGAGCCGTGCGGCTGGTCAGATCACCATGCCATAACCTTCCTGATACCCACATGGAAGAAGACAAAGATCACGCAACCTATGAAAACCAAAAGATGGATGCGAGACACCAGAGATGTAAATATGGAATTACTAATAGAATGCTGCGAGAAAGACCTAAATATACCCCACAACTTACAGAATGTGAATGATCTAACTAATCACTACAGTAACAGAAATTGTCTACGCCACCATACCACTAAAACTGAAAAATTTGTTGCATAAAGTTTCTGAGCTGTTGACGGCCCCTGCCAAAAAGGTAGAGGACAGGGGTCCTAGATGGTTTAACCAGGACTCCTCTAAAGCAGCGCGCAATCTAAGGTTGGCTCTGGGAGCTAATCCCAGAGTTAAATCGACTGTGCAAGAATGTAGGAAAAATTATAAATCTGTTATTGCCACACGTAAGGATACCTTAAGACAAGAAGCTTGGTCCGAGATCCTTGACCCTGATACCTTAAAGTGTAGTTCCAGATTCTGGGCACTGGTAAAGAAACCTTTTCTGGTACAGGTCCCTGGGGATGGCTAGGAATGCTGCATAACTGAGGATGAGTGGGTAAACCACTTTAAAAGCCTATATAGTTGCACGTCGTCAGAAATCCCCAATTATCCACCCTGCGAAAGGGTCAGTATCATCAAGTTTGAAAGAGGTGAGATTCTGGACGGAATCTCAGGACTGACAGCTGGGAAAGCGCCGGGTCCGGACGGGATTCCCCCTGATCTGTATAGATCGGATCCTAGTTTTTGGGCACCCATCTTGGAGGCGGTCCTTAATGCGGCTGCATCAGCTGGCTGCCCATACTCATGGGGGGTTTTCACAATTGTCCCGGTCTTTAAGAAAGGGGATAGGGGCAGCCCACTCTGCTATAGGCCAATTTCATTAATAGATTCTATGGTCAAAATAGCAGGAAGAATAATACTGCAGAGATTGTCCGACTGGGCAATTGCAAATAACATCATGTCTATTGCTCAGTATGGCTTCTGCGGTGGGCGTTCAACTATAACACAGTCCCTTAATCTCTTCTTAATTTTAAGCAAGTATACTGTAGTAAGGAGGGGTACAATTCACCTTGCCTTCATGGATTTGTCATCCGCCTTCGACTGTGTCAACAGGGGAAGGCTTTGGCAGTCCATGAGGGAAAAGGGGGTTGATACTGGGATTGTTAACTTCCTTGAAGATCTACATAGTAATACTAGTGCCAATGTAAGGTATTCTCAGGATCTGGGCGTAACTAGTAACTTTGCTATTAGTAAGGGTGTGCGTCAAGGCTGTATCCTTGCCCCCTTTCTTTTTAATTTGTACATTAATGATTTAGATAGTGATCTGCAGAACTTTGCTATTAGTAAGGGTGTGCGTCAAGGCTGTATCCTTGCCCCCTTTCTTTTTAATTTGTACATTAATGATTTAGATAGTGATCTGCAGAACTTTGCTATTAGTAAGGGTGTGCGTCAAGGCTGTATCCTTGCCCCCTTTCTTTTTAATTTGTACATTAATGATTTAGATAGTGATCTGCAGAACATACATGCGGATTGTCCTAGAGTTGGCAGGCGGGGTATTCCTGTTCTTTTATACGCAGATGATGCGGTTCTAATCTCTAGAACTGAGAGGGGACTGCAAACTTTACTTAATGCTTTTTAAATGTTTGTCTGACAGAGATTTATTAATCAACAATTCTAAATCATTTATAATGCAAGTTGGTCAAAAGCCAAGCAGAAATTTCCTGTTTAAGTTAGATGATGTAGTGATCCCTGTAACTAAATCATTCACGCATTTTGGGGTTACTTTTGACAATAAACTTAGTTGGGGACCTCATCTTGCCAAGAAGAAAGGTGAATTGGCCAGGGTGAATGCCTCCATTTTTAACTTTGCAGCCAAATTAGGAAGAAAACCTACTAGTGCCATGATGAAATTATATAATGCAAAATCAGTGGCCACTGCTGTCTACGGCAGTGAACAGTGGGGTAATGTCGGTGGGGTGCAGTTGCAGACTGCTGAAAATACTTCTTATTGTGTGTCCCAGCTGGTACCTCAAACTATGCTGTACATGAAGAGTTAGGGGCACAATACTTAAGTGACATTTTTTCCCTACGACCTCTGACATGTTGGCTAAATTTGTGGCTAAACGAGGAAATACCACTGACTCATCTGATTATGAAAGACTTTTTATCTCCGGATAAGGCACTGGACACTCCATGGTTAAAGTATCTGAAATCTAGTTTCTTCCGGCTCGGTCGTCTGGAACTGTTTGATTCCCCGAGCAGGATTGTTAAAGGGGATGTGAAGGCGATCAAACGGGCTTTCTTTATGGTCAGGAGTTCACAAAGGGAATGCGTAGAGCTCCAAAAACCCACTGTAAGTAAATCTGTCATGCTTAAAACATGTGTATCAATGGAGCCATATTTGTCTGGCTCACTCTCCTCTCATGAGAAATTTTTGTTAACCAGATTTAGGTTGAATTTGTTTCATCATCTGCTTATTAGACCAAAAAGTGACATTTTTAACAAATCTGCAGCGCCCTGTGGCTGCAACGGAAAGTCTCCACAGGATTTGCTGCATTTTATATTTTTATGTGGTTTTTATGAATACCCTCGCAAACGCTATCTGGTTGCTCTTTTAAAAAGAATTAATTTTAATCAGATCAGACCAGCCCTTATGTACTTACAACTTTTGCATAAGGACAGTATCCTTCAAGTTACCGAATTGTTTAACCTTTGTATAAAGCTGCGAAATTGTTTGGATCAGTGATGCGCCCATGATTTATATCTTTCATGATTTCTCTTTTGTACTGTATGTATATATTTGATCCTTGCACTATTGGCACTTTAATATTGTTTTTACAATGTATTTTTTAAATGCTATTTTGCTTATGTACTTTTATGGTTTGAATCAAAACCGAAATAAAGTCTCGAATTGAATTGAACCCCACAACTTACAGAATGTGAATGATCTAACTAATCACTACACTACTACAGTAACAAAAATAGTCAACGCCACAATACCACTAAAACTGAAAAGAGTTACCGAGAAGGTAAAAAACCCATGGTTCATTGGGACATTGAATGAAGACAGGAGGAAATTGAGACTGGCGAAAAGAAAATGGAGACAACACCCATCATCCCCTGAACTGGAATCCCTCAGAAAAATCAGAAATGATTGCAACAAAAAGATCCTCAAATCCAAGAAGGAATTTATTAGATCTGAACTGGATAACGCCAAAGACAGACCACGGAAACTATTTGAGATCATAAAACAACAATCAAATAAAGTGGCCAAATCGGCCCAAGAAGTCACAAAAACACAACTAAGCTGCGAAGAATTTGCAACCTTTTTCACAGACAAAGCTGACACGCTGGAAAGAGAACTCAGGAACGCAGCGAACAACCTTGAACTCCACACACCTTCATTGATCAATACCACAGAGAAAAGTGTGGATAATGTGCAGAAAAACAAGGACACGTTGAAACTACTGGATCAGAATAGCATTGCCAAAACGCTATCTGACATCAAACCCAACAATCACTACAATGACCCTCTACCAACAAAATGCCTGAAAGAAATCAGCCATTCAGTGATTCCAATTTGGACAGAAATCATAAACGCCTCCTTATCCCAGGGGAGCCTTCCAGAATGCCTAAAAGCAGGTCAAGTAGTTCCGATTATCAAAAAACCTACAGCGAACCCTGCAGATCCGAATAACTATCGCCCAGTTACCAACATCCCTCTTCTTGCCAAACTAATAGAGAAGTGTGTGCAAATCCAATTGAGCCAACACATTGACAATTTCTCACTATTGGATGACTGCCAATCAGGATTCAGAACAGGACACAGCACGGAAACGGCGATATTACACATTGTCGATGATGCACTTCAGGCACTAGATAACAATCAAACTTGTCTGCTTATACTCCTTGACATGTCATCTGCATTTGACACAGTTAATCATGAAAAACTATTGAACAGACTACATGAAAGGATGGGAATATCTGGCATCGTGCTGAAATGGTTTGAATCCTTCCTACAGAATAGAACCAAATGATTCCTGGTAAACCAAGCTCTATCACCTTCATGCCCTAACATAATTGGAGTCCCGCAAGGATCTACATTATCTCCGTCACTGTTTAACCTGTATATCGAACCCCTTACAGAAATTCTCTGAAATTCCAAAATATCCTACCACGGATGACATGCAGATATACATCAAGATCACATCCTTGGAAGACATCAACGTAATGAACAAGGCCCTAAATATGACACTAAAATGGTTATCTATCAATCATCTGAAGCTAAATGCACATAAAACTGAATTTTTACTAAGCTCACCTCAAAAGAATCAGTCGGAAGTGAAGGAATGGTCCAAACTGATCACGGCGTTAAGCTGCACCCCCACCCTAGTTGACTCAGCGAAATCACTAGGAATCACACTGGACGAGAACCTTGACATGAAAGCCCACATCAAAGCAATGGCAAAAAGCGCCCGTTTTCATCTGAACTACTTAAGAAAAATGAAACCATTTTTATCTGAAGCGGATCTAAAACTAGCCGTGCAATCATTGGTCATTTCGAGGATTGAATATGGAAGTACAACATTGGCTGGGCTACCAAAAATTTCCACGGCACCATTAAAAGCATGCCTCAATGCTGTGACAAGACTTATCACAGGAACGAGGAAATTCAATCATATCTCCCCTCACCTGAAAGCATTGAACTGGCTACCTTACGAAGCCAGAATTCAGCTAAAGATGGCATGTGTCACCCACAGAACGCTTCATTTCAGTACTCCTAGATACCTTGCCCAAAAAATTGAAATATCTGGAGGAAATAGACCAGCCAGGAGTGCCAAGGAACTGGTGCTGAGACCACCCATCTTCAGGAAGAAAAAAACCTATGATAGAGCGTTCTCAGGAGCGGCCCCTAGAATTTGGAACTCGCTTCCCCCAAATATCAGAAAAATTCAAAACTCAGCAATTTTTAAGAGGGAAACAAAGATCTTTCTTATGAGCAAATTCCTTCCATAGGAATGATAGCTCTGCACTAACTCCTTGAATCAGAGACGTCCAAGATATACCCTTGACTGGAGTACATAGATGGCACAGGAAAAGACTCATAGAAACAATCATATACAGGAAGACCTAGTATTCCACATATATTAACTATCTAACCTACTTCAGGTCATTGTTTATTTGGTGTAAACTTGTAATCCTTGTTAACCCAGTGTGATAATATTCCTAAACTAAAATGGTCTACTATAATGTTGTTATACAAGATGGACTCTATTATCCCTCTTGTAATGTTAAGCGCTCTGATACCTAAGGGTCTTGTTCGCGCTATAGAAAACTGTTTAATAAATAAAATACGCTTTTTTCTCTACTACACAGCTTAGGCTTTACCATCCACATCACCAAGTCACATTTTGTCCCTCTGCAAATACAACCCTTTCTAGGGTCAGCTAGTCACTCAGCAACGGACGAAGCCAAGTCAACAAAAAGTCATGACTTTCCAACAGTCAAAACAGTTGTGTGACTTCTCAGGACGATGGCCTTGTGTATCCCCATATGCCCCATGTCAGGTTGTACATGAGTCTGCTTAAGCAGTGCCTTGCAGCACAATGGTCCAAACAGAGGGTCAGATGGAGGATCCAGTATTGGTAAAAGTCAGCATTCATCCCTCTCTGTAGTGGTGGAACAGTGACCACCGGTTGCATGGCCTTCCTTTTAAGGACCCCTTACTGCAAGTCTCCATTGCCACGGGTGCATCACAAGCAGAATGAGGGGTACATCACAGTCTCACAGCAGTACAAGCATTGTGAACCCCTCCGTAGCAGGGCTACTACATCAGCTATCTAGAACTCTTAGCAATCCAACTACCCCTTGAAGCCTTCCTCTCAGATACAGGGCAAGATAGTACTAGTCCAAACGGACAAGACAGTGATGCACTACCTACAGAAGAAAGGTGGCACCGGCTCTCTCCGCCTTTCTCTTCTAGCTCAGTCTGGATTTGGGCCCTTCGTCACCTCATCCACTTGATAGAGTATCTTCCAAGAGTGGACAGTAAACTAGAAGGGCTTTTCAGCAAGTCACACAAAGAAGTCCATGAGTCGGACCTTGGTCCCCCAAGTACTAAACAGCTACTTCAAACGCTGGGAAACTCTGAGATCACAAAATACCCATACTTCGCCTTCAGGTTCCCACAGTCCATGGGCAATGCACTGTGGATGAACTGGTCAGGGATATTTGCTTACACTTTTCCTACTCTACCACTCCTTCCACTAGTGGTGTGGAAGATGAGGCAAGAATCTCATTCTCTTGGCACCCATCTGGGCCTGACAGCCCTAGTACTCCCCTCTACTTGAAATGTCCATATGTCCCCATGAACCCCCTCCCCCCAATAGTGTGGATCTTCTCACCTAAAACCAGGGACAGATCAGACATCCAGCTCCCAAACAGCTCAACTTAGCAATCTGCCTCCTGAGGTCATAGTTTGACTACCTACACTTCCGACAGGAGTGCATGGAAATCCTCAAAGAAGCACACAGACCAACTACCCGAGCTTGCTATGCAGCAATTTGGAAAAGACTTGTCTGATAAATTATCCCAAAGAATATGGATCTACTGAACCCTATGGTTCAGGACATCATATGCTACCTCTTTCATCTACAACAATTTGCGGTAGCATACACTTCCATTAGACTTCATTTAGCTGCTATAGCCACTTTCATGCAGAACAGACGACACTCTGGTCCTCCAGGGCCTCAAAAGAGTCTTTCCCCAAGGGTGCCACCACCACCTCAATGGAACCTGAACATAGTCCTTATCAGACTTGTAGGTCCTCCTTGAGCCAATTTGTTCTAGCCCTCTGCAGTTCCTCTCATGGAAGGTTGCGTTTGTAGTGGCTATGACCTAACTCGAGTGCATTAATGAGCCGAAAACACATTACAAGAATACTACATACATGTCCTCAACAATAGAGTAGTATTACGGACCAATTAAAAAGTTTCTGCCCAAGATTATTTCTCCGTTTCATCTCAATCAGAACCCAGAACTCTTGGTCTTCTTTCCACAACCAAAGTCAGTGACTGAGAGAGCCCTCCACAGTTAAGATGTCAAGAGGGCATTGATAGGATAAAGATCTTAATGCAGACTAGCTGATTGTGGCTTTTAGCAACTCCCAAAAATGTCAGCCGAATTCAAAAGCAGGAATTGCTAGATGGATAGTCAGGTGCATCAGAACTGCTACCTTAAAGCAAAGACTTCTCCCTGTACACCAAAAAGCACACTCCATCGAGAAAAAGGCCACTTCCATGGCTTTCCTAGGAAACTTCCCATTAGTCTATATTTGTAAACAAGCTACTTGGCCAACCCCACACACACATTTACCAAACACTACTGTGTGGATGTTCTTGCAAGACCGCAAGTTCTAGTTGGTCAGACTGTCTTAAGGACCCTATTTTAGACATTTCCTCCATCCACACTGTAGCCATGGCAGAAAATATTACTATTAAGTATGTAGCATGTAGTACTATAGATTAACATGCCCCCACCTTCCTCCAGGTAAGAGTGTGGCTCTGGCTGCAGATCTTTTTTCTTTCTCTTCCATACCTATATAGCAAGGCACACGTACCACTTTCGCCCACTGGACTAAAAAATGTCCACAGAGTTGGTGCTCATGCACAAAGTAGAAATGAGTAGAAGCCACCAAATACATCATGACTAGATGACCGGAGAATGCAGAGCATGTGAATCTGCAGCATTACCCTCTACAAATAGATGCTTACAGGGTAAGGAACATGTTCCTACATTTTTATCTCTTCGATTAAGCCATTTATTAGAATAAAGATTTAGAGTAGCCGTTTGAAGATTTTTCAAACTGCTTACACAAATTTGTATTAAATGACAATTTGCAAGCTTATATTGTTAAAGGATAGTATACTTGTTTCTTATTTAAACCTAAAACAGGTGTTATTCCTCGTGAACTGGACAAACACGTCCTAGTGCATCAAAATTTAAAGGTCGAAAGGCTAAAGCGAAAAATGTCTAAAATTGATTTCTTGAAAGAGTAGGATAATACAGCGTAAGAGGCTGAGGAGGAACAATAGTTCACAGTGAGGTCAGGAAAATTACCTCATAATGTTGAAATTAAAGATAATATTCCTGAAAGGATGTTAAAAGCCCATGAGTCTTAAGTGCCTGAAACAAAGGACTCCCAGGCCCAAAAGAAAGCATCCAAGCGAAATCCTTGATATCACACACAGAACAGTTAAGGACAAAACATCAGTTGACTTTTTCAACATCAGAGGATAACTAATTCAAGTTTCATTTCTCTTAGTAAGCTCCAAACATCACCAGCAGGGATTGGAAAAAGAATGTTGACTCTTCTTTGAAGCCTGTTTGAGTTTGAAAAGAGTGTAAGAAGTCGTTAACTCTGAAGAATTCTAATCTTGCCGTGCCATAAGGCTATTGTAGTGTAGCTCCTATTTTCCCAATAGGCTCTGCGCATTGGAATAGTGCCTACAGCAGTAAAGGCCTAGGCCAGACGTTAACTAGGTCTACTACTGTCGATACTAGACTTAATTTTTGGGTTTGCCAGCTAAGCTCAGAGTTCGCTAGAAACTTTCTCGAATGTTCAAGGAAGGTTTAACTCCCCTGATTAGACAAGAAGGGATTTAGTTTCTGACAACCATAGAACATGACAACTTTGCTCTCCCCTAATCAAGAGTCAATCTCGAGAGTCGTGTGAGCACAAGGCAATTATTTTACTCAGTCAGTACGTGCATTCTTAGTCTCATCAGAATGTAGAGAAAAGGAAGAGACGGGCGTGTTCAATAAAAGATGTTATTTATTGATCAGTCTCTTTTCTCGTACAAGAGAAATGGATCGATATTATTGCAATACTTATAGTTAAGTAAAGTGCATACATTAGAAGCAATAGTATAAAATAATACTGTAAAAACATTGATATGGTTTCTGAGCCATATGATGTTTAAAATGATTAAAATATATTTACATACACATATACATTTGACTAAACGTACTCAACTGGTGTTTCTAAATACGCCTACCCCGTGTACCTGACCTAAGTCTAATGCGTGGGCGGGAATAGAAAGTTACAGTTTAGTTTAAGTTTGTTTTTGCCAAGTGAATAACTAAAGAATTCTCTAGGAGGGGTTATTCAGTTCTGTACCTGGAATTTAGGATGAATGAGGAATGGTATCTCTTTCTCTGCTCTCGATATTCCAGGCTGCCTGCGAGGGCTGCCCAGAAGCGCCGGTGCTGGGTCTCTCGGCTTGAGATAGCAGCGCGTCTCTCAGCGCGTCAGGAAGGCGGGGCTGCTGCCTGCGGGGTCTGCTTCTGCTCTCGGCTTCGGCAAGTATGGCTGCTCCGTCTTGTCACCACGCGTGTGTTTGCATAGGGCAAGGTCGGCAATATTTATACCTTAAAGGTGCCGAGATTGACGTAAGGATGGACATAGGTACGTCAATAAAGATGTCATACGACTTGCTCGTTAGCACATTCTTTACTAAAGTTCTCTGTGAAATCAAAACAATGGCCGCACGGATTATCCAGGTTGTCATAGGTTTGATTTGTTATGAGAACGTCGTATGCCTTATCAGGGGCTGGAGGAATGTCGCTTGTCTAATTAGATCTCAAGCGTTATGACCTAATCAGATAACACGTTCCTGTGCCGTAGTGTGACTGCGTCAGATAACGGTATCTGCATCATGGGGGATTTCTTGCCTCATGGGCTGACTGTTAGTTAACTAGCTAGTAAGTTTAACCAGAATAGGGTCAGGAATAGGGGGATCGAATCAGAACCTATAGAAATACACGACACCCACTCCACGCTAACTATGGTCATATCTACTAATCTATGCATAGTATAACATAGTACAACATACTATAGAGTATAGTGTATACCTTACCACCCCAAAATACATAAATGCATTTCGAAATTTTCAAATATACTGAAAAATTGCAGTCATATATATTGTATGCACTTAAGCTATGAATTAGATGCAAAAGTGAACACGCATTGTTATGCATTATTGATTGTTGGTATATGAGAAATACACATGAAATGGCTCTTAATATGGCTATACAGAAAAAAAGTCGAAACCATTTCATCACATAAAATCTATTGCGAACATACCAGCGGGCAGCTAAAGTCTATAAAGTATCTAAAATAGAAATCTTAGTTCTCTAGGAATAGTCTCTTACTTTAAGCAGAAAATCAGTGTCCCGGGAAAAAATATATAGAAAAATATTTTAGGGGCTTGCTGAAAAAAGTTGCTGTCCGTGAACTGGATTGTAATTGTTCATGTGACTTTATTTTTAAAGTTGAAGGCCGAATTCAGGGAACGCCGTGTGCGAGTTTACTCAAAAGTCTCTATTTCTGTTCCGGAGAGAACATCATATCATTCAGGCTTTCGAAAAAACTGTCAACAGCTTCATGGGAAAGTTCCTCTAAGTCGGAAATAGGGGTAACCATGCATTCATGCGCATGATTGTCTCCATTGACATTCTGATTTGCATTGCTGACAGAAGGTCGTACCTGTTCGATGCTGCTTTCATCTTGAACTTCACTACTCTTCAATCGCAGTGGTGAAGATTCCAGGAATGCCGTCATCAGAATTGGCAGCCTTTGAGGGCAGCACAGTGCGTGAACCTTGGTAGGAACCAACAGTGTATCTGCATCCACCGGCGCATCCGATTGTAGCGTCAGACAGGTGTCTAACACGCATTCTTCTCCGCATAGCAGACACCTTAGTACAGGTAAAACACACCTTTGCCACATTGGTCGAAATGATAGAAACCAAGTCATGTTTAGGTCTCTAAGCCGGGATAGTCCCAGGATTTTTGATATCCGGTCCCGGTATCCAATGGCTAGGATCGTATCTTCCATTGTCGCGAGAGTTTGATCTGTGACATGGGTTGCCATAACGAAAAATAAGGACTAGGAATAGGATTCCTGCAATTAGTCCTAGGATCAGGGGAAGTCCGCCAAAAATCGAATGGACGAAGTCTGGAAAAATACCCAGTATGGCTTTGAATGGTGTTAATGCCATCGAAAATACTGTCTTAAATACCTTTGAGACCCCTGTGGTATCAGAAATATTTAAGATTTCGCTCAGGATTTCCGCGAAATGTACGGGGGAATTAGTTGATAATAATGTTTGTATCTCTGCAGTCGTCCTTGCGACTTGTAGATCATACGTTTCTTTAGATGACGTGAGCCTTGTAGGCGTCTGAAGAAGCACTGTTTTCATTCTGCTTAAAGTGTCTATTCGAATAGAAGTAATTTTCAAACTGGGCCATGCCCTTGCCTCCCTGTCTGGAAAGGAGCTGGGAAACAAAGAACGTCCACAGCACTTGACCTTCGCCGTCGTAGTGACGAGATAAGGAGTCCCGGGCATAAGACTACAGCATCTGCGGTCTACAATAAGAATGTAACTCCCATTATAGAGTCTTTGAAAGAATGGTTCTATTTCAGTTGCAGGCGCGCCTTGCTGGTGACATGAAAGGTTGTATGAATTCCCTTCACAGGCTCCGTGCAAACTAATACCGTTACACAGAAGCGTGCCGCTTAGTGACATAGCACAATTGTTGCCACTAAGAAACACTTTCTGTCCTTTGTTACTGACACATGCATGTGAATAGGGCAGGTTCCATGTTGTTTTAAGGTACCCCTTTCCCAATTTCTCGTACATGCCAGCCTGTATATATTTTTGGCAGTATTGAAACCTGAAGGTTGAGATTGGAATATTTATGATTCCGTGGATTATCCATTCACTGACAGGTCGTTCTGACATTGTCAACGGTAATCTTTCTAGTTTTTCAATGCTCAAGATTGTATAATCAGCACCCTTCTGAGCCATACCGATTTGTCTATCAGTAAGGTTAAAGATTTGGAATAGTGACGTTGTGTTGATTAAACGCCAAGGCACATAGCCTGAACGCAGATTTTGTAACGTCCAACCAAGCTGTACAATAGAACGCAATTGTGACTGACCATGTTGTAATAACAGTAAGTCTTGCGATAATATATCGATTGCTGAAGACACAATGCTGTCCAATGAAAAAATTCTGGAGGACAGAGTCATTAACCCATTGTCCACTACAGAAAGTGATTTTTCCAAATTAATACGGTCAATTTCCCGTATTCTTTCTGCTGTTTCAATTTGAGTAACCTTCCAGGCCTCATTGTATGCTGCATATACAGAGGCTGCTATGAAACGCTTTTGACGCTGTTTGCGTGGTCCCATTATGAAATCACGCAAGTCAGCACCATCAGTAAGTAAAGTTAGGTGTTGCTTAATTTCAGGCAGTGTGGAAGTTTGTAGCCATTGAAGGCATAATTTGCCCACACTGTAGGTTGTTATTATCCCTGGGTGATGTCTTTGGGGATATCTAGGGTCTGGCCTGGTCATTTTGAAACCCTGTGTTTTATTCAGGAATCTATCTTGACAGTTATTTGTATCTGTGGGCCAGATCAACCATTGTTTCCAATCAGGATGTGTTCTGTTTTGGTTAAGTATATGGTTTATGTCTATTTCTTCATCTGTTTCAGAGTTATTGCTAAACATTGTTGGCTTTGGAATAGACAGGTTATTTAAATCTTTGATTTTGGCTAAGCCAAGACAGGTGGTTTGTTGAACGGTGTCATTTAAAAATATCATTTGTTCTGGGATCATGCAGGCTCTAAACAAAGCTTCTATACCCTGTACTTGCCATTCTTTTGTGCCCCAAACACTTTTCAAATCAACATGTTTGTCCCAATAATCAAATCCAAAAGTATTCATTTTTTCAAAGAAAGAATCTGAATATATCAATTTTGTGTTGGTTATCATGGTTTTCATCCCTGTCTTGTTTGACAATTTGTAATAAAATGTTTCAGCATTAGTTATGTTAAAACCTGAAAAATATGAATATTTGCCATACACGGTTCTAGAGCTCCCTTTTGGAGGTGTAGCACAATGTTCCCATTGATTAAAATTTAAAACATTTCTAGGTTGTGCAGATTTATGCAAGAAATGGTTACCATAATGGTTATAGCAGTACATGCTGTCATAATTTGTAGAACCCTGCAAATAATCATGTTTTGTAAATTTAGCAGACATTACTAAGTCAGACATCATATTGTTTATACTTTCAAAGTCCCAATCATCAGCAAATGAGTTTGGTTTTGCAAAGTCACTCAAGGAGATCTTGATTTGGTGTGGATATTTCAGGATCTCGACCGGACCATAAATTTCATAGTCAGTGTTGTCCCAGGCTACCCCACCAGATATTGGAATTGCTGTGAAGTTGGCTGAAGAAAGTTCTGAAGAAAGTTCTCTTTTCTCGACGTGTGAAGATGTGTGTGGTTTGAGGACCAAGTTGATGTTCTGACTTGCTGTGTCCATTTTAGCATATTTTCCCTCAATGAAGCGTCCCAAGGTAAATACCATGATGAGCCAAAGTATGAGGATAAATGCACCAAAACCCACCCAAAATTCAATCCATGGAGAAACTAGATATGTTTCTTTCAGTTGTTTCAAAAGTTCCTTAGCTTTGTCTTTAAAGGATTTTGATGATGGCTGTGTCTTTTGTTCGCTGAAGCCGTCAGAAGAATCATCGAAGTTGATGAAGTAACCGGATGCAGTTCTGTCAATTGTTCCAATTGGTTCAGGATTTTTGTTTCTCGCATTTTCACTTGGTACTTCTGTATAGATTGGTGTGTCTCTGCTAAATGTCTTTATTTGGGTTTTCAGAGGTCTAAGTTCTATTGCATTGTTGCATAGTCCTTGTTGTTCTTCCGTAGGCGTTTCGAATGTGATGAGCCTCTTTGATAGGACCTCTGTACTGGTAGCAAACCTTGGTGTTCTGCTACTTATTGGGAGTCCACTTGGCCTACTGTTTGTTATCGGCCACATGTTGTGGTTTTACCAGGTCGATGGATACAACTCGGTTCTCCTTTTTTCCAGCAAGTGGCGGTAGTACAACTGATCTTGTCCCGTTGACAGACAAGACAGGAACTGCTTTTCTGTAAGAAGGCCCAAATTCCTTCTTTACCGCGATCTTCTCCCTGACTAGATCCCCGACTTTTGGAATCCAGACAGGTCTTGCTGGGACAGGTGGTGATTCTTCAGTGGTCGTTGGCTGTTCTTTCAACTGTATGTTGCTCAGGTCTTTTCTTGTTTTGTTTAAGTCCTGCAAAATAGCCAAACGGTCTTTGACATCAAAGGTTTTTTCTATTACCACTGAAGTCTGACTATCAAGGTCAGAGATCAACATCCTAGTTCCGAATAATAATTCGTACGGACTGAATCCCTTCAGAGAATTTCTTGGCAAGTTATTAAGACTACGTTGGACACTTATTAGATGTTTGACCCACCCAGCTCCCGAACCTAATACCTTTGCCGTTATAGATTGCTTTATGTCACGGTTTTTTCTTTCAACAATTCCGTTCCCCTCAGGGTGAAATGGACAAGAGTACCGCAATTGCACGCCCATGCTGACCATGGCCTCCTTATAAGCCCGAGAGCTAAAAGCAGGACCATTGTCCGAATGCAGAATGCCAATTGCGTATGTGCCGATAAAGACTCGCAAATCTTTTATAACAGTTCTGGCGTCAGCCGTTCGCTGGGGCCACATCCATATGAATCTCGTGCATGAGTCCACTGCGACCAAGATATATTTATAGTTACCATCCCTTTGTAAGGGACCGCAGTGGTCTAGATAAACACAGGCTAATGGTTTATCCGAGATTAGAAGGGGCGTCTGTGCTGGACGTCTCACAGTTGATACTTTCATTTTTTGACATATTTCACATGCTAGAACATAGTTCCTTGTTTGTCTTCTCATTTGTGGCCACCAGTATCTCTGTTTTAATAATGATACAGTGGCTGAGACGCCAGCATGGGTAGAAGCAAGCCCTTCGTGTGCCGCTATTATCAGTCCTAACCTATGTTCCATGTTTGGAATTGCCCTATCCCCCACTCCAGGGATTCGAGCAAAAGGAACATTGTTTGTATCAGTTATGTATGAGTATTTTACTGGAAAGCCTTTAGGGAGTGGTTCTATCGAATCCTTTTCTGAAGCGCTGACAGCTTGTAATATTTCGCTGTCTATTTTTGTTTTTGACCGGGTGACGGCAGCTACGGAAGCCGTTTGCACAGCTGCCTTCGCGGCCTCATCAGCCAATGAATTCCCTGCAACGTGAACGCCATCACGTTGATGACTCAGTGTATGTATCACGTGAGTCTTTGGTAGTTCTTTTTGTAAAAGAGCTACTTGTTCCCAGAGCATTTTATGCTTGATTGTGCCACCTTTCGCATCCTTGAAACCATTCTGAAGCCAGATCTGCAAGTATTCATTATAAGATTGAACGCAATAATACGAATCGCACACTATGAGCGTGGGGAATTCTCGATCGGTATTTTCAAGCGCCATCTTGAATGCTAGTAATTCAGCTCGCTGAGCTGTACAATCTCCTAGAGATTGTGTTTTAGTGAGGGTTGGTTTAAATTTCCCTTCGTGCCAACGACCTTTAACAATCGCGCACGCAGCACTGTAAGCTTGTTTACCCCCTACTGCGGGTTGTGCTGATCCGTCTGTATATATTATACAGCCGTAGTCATCTAGAGGCAGAATTTCGGTTGGCGGAGGACATTCAAATTCATATTGGAGAAATTCTTGTGTTTTTAAATAAGGATCAAATTCGTACATCACGTCTGTTGCAGCAAGAGAGTTAGCCCATTGTATCCATCTTGGATGGAGTGCTTTAGCATTTGGAATGCTTGCCTTTGTTACCGCCTCTAAGGCTGGTATTGGTGTCACGATTATTATTCGTTTACCTTGTGCCAGGGCTCGTTCTTTTGCTATAGCTGTCTGTGTTGCTGTAAGAATTTTTTCCGTTGGGCTAAATTTCATTTCAGCCTTAGTGTACAAGTGTGATTTGAATGCAATTGGTACCTTATCTCCCTCATTAGAGGTTAGGTATGTGAATCCGCATCTCCCTGGGATGACTCGGATCACAAGGTTGCGTGTATTATCACGGGTTTCTAATTTTGTTTTAATTAGCATGTCTGTTTGTAAGGATCTCAAAATTTCTGTGTGTGCTTGAGTCCAACTGGATCTTTTAAAGTCTGGTTTAATTAGATCGTAAAGGGGTTTGACCCTTTCTGCGTAATTTGCAATGTAAGTTCTTCCGAAATTTAGGAAGCCTAGAATTGACTGTAGGTTTTTTAGTGTTTTAGGAGCTTGGATTACGGCACATTTCTCTAGGAAATTGTCTGCCAGGCTTTTGCCTTCACTTGATAACTCATATCCTAAGAATAGGACCGTCAGATGGGCAATTCTGGACTTTTTGAAGTTGAATTTGTAACCCTCTGCAGCGAAACCAAGTATTATGGTGTTCACTCTTTTCAAGTGAGTCTCCAAGTCATCATCTGTTAAGTAAATGTCATCGACATAAGATAATGCTTCATCATCATATAGTTGTAGTAATTCTGTTACTCTCGCTGAGAATACCCCCGGGCTGTTCTTGTACCCCTGGGCTAACCGACAGAATTGTTTTTGAGTGCCATTTACTGAGAATGCAGTTAAATATCTGCTCTCTGGTGCTATGTTTTGACAAAAGAATCCGTTGGAGATGTCCAAGGTTGTTTTGTATTTTTTGCGCACTATGTTATTCATTAGTGCAGCACTGTGTGAGTTTTGCACTGCAAAAGTTTTGCAACATGTGTTAAGGTGTCGGTAATCCAAAACTAGACGGTACGAATTGTCTGGTTTGGAGACCGGAAATAAAGGATTGTTCATTTGTGAGGTGCAAGTTTCAATCACCCCTTGGTATTCTAGCTGATCTAGTATTTCATTTACTTGTTTTTTAGCTTCTTGCTTAATTGGGTACTGCCTTTGTGCAGTAGGTTGTGATTTTAACTGGACTTTGTGAGGAGGAGAATCCTCATCCCATCCTACATGATTTTTATATAAAGCAGGTGCTAAGGCCACTGCCCACTTTCTAGCAAGTGTATATTTTTTATGAATCGGTATTTGATTCGAGAAGGCAGGCATAATTACTTCTTCGCCATGAGGGCACTCCCTGACAAACTCTGGTGGCCAGTCTTTTTCAGCTAGAAGGATGTCATAGCCCTTGGATAGGTTATCCCAAAATAGTCCCCTTATTTTCCTAGTCTTATCTCCCTCTATACGTAATGTTATCTCGTATATTTTGTGGGGCTTGCTAACTCTGGTATCTGCAGTTTCCACTTGAAGGTATTCATTCGTGTCCACTGTCTCCAGATGATTCATAAGGACTTTGCGAGCTATGCTCACCTCTGCTGCGCTGTCTAGCATTGTCTGAGCCCATTCTCCGTTTTTCAGTTGTGTCCTCAGTATTCTCGGCATTGTTAACTACCTTGATACTGGCTACCTTCTTTTTTGGAAATTGTGATTTCTTTTTCAGTTGAGCAGGTTCCTTGTCTTTGGACTTGGCGTGCTCTTCTGATCGTCCTCTTCTTTCCGATTTCTGCGAGGAATTCTGAAAAGATTGAGAGGGACGTGTATCAATGTCTTGATATCTATCAGGTTTTTTAATATTATCCCTATTTCTAAGGTTATATCTATTCCCAGAGGGTTCACTCTGAGGTGACCTTTGTCTCGGGTTCGGAGATTTCTCTCTTCGCCTAGGAGACCTTCCTCTGGACTGGAATTTCTTTTCTTTAGGATTGGATTGTTTATTTCCATCCCAGTTCTTTTTTGGTGAATTATTATTAAAAAATATTTTTTCTGGACTTGTAGTCAGTTGCGGTTTTACTGGTATTCCACCTAGACTATCTCTGCCTAGTTCTTCATAGGATTTTTCTATGATTCTGGCAATTTCAGCTGGTTGGTCTGCTATATCTGTCTCTTTTAACCTCTGGCGGATCGCCACGTTTGCTGCTTCACCCTTTATGTTGGCTAGTAATATAGCCGAGACCTGCTTGAAGTCTTTCAGTAATTTCATACCAAGAGTTAAAGCAGGTTCTGGACCGTATTCATCTTGAATTTGTTTTAGCACATCTGGTATCACCGATATGGATGGAACACCGTGCGTTTTTGTATAGATGGAAGCAAAGACTGTACCCCAAGTGTCACAGTCCTCAATGTGTGGTGCGATTCCCATTGGGAGACATATAGTCAGAATCCTGTGTTTTTCTAATGGGGTGGTGTCAGGAAACACCGCCTCTATTTGGGTAATTTTCTGTGCCAACCAGAATGGTATTTGTTCCCGTTTAGCTGGAACTTTACCTAGGCAGGATTGGATGTTCTGTGGTGTGATTTTATTTGTGTTCCCCTGGTGAGGGGTCAGCTGTGGAATTTTAATCGCTGGCTGAATTGTTGAAGTCCGCATTACATACTGAACTAATTGTCTATGAATTTTTAGTAGTTGTTTTAGCTGTATTAATAGCTCTGCTGCAGGCATTCTTTCGATGTCTGGATGTGGTGTGTATCCGGCTAGGACCGGCCACGTTGCTCCTGGTCTTCCTAAAGGACCGAGCCTTGTAATGTGATTGTTATGTATTAGGGCGCCATCAAATAAGAGCAAATGCTCTTGGAATTTGAGTGGTACTTCCACCTCCTCGAAAGGAGTGTACGTTTCAGGAGGTTCCTCTACTTTGTAATAGTGGAAGTACTTTGTTACAGCATTTGCTGCTGGAAAATGTATCCATGTATAGTATACCTCTGTCTGCCGATATTCGTGTGCCTCAATTACGAATATGACTGTGCCACCTCTAGGTGTCAGTCCATTTTCTATAAGTTTTAAGGTTATAGATCTCCTTTTAATGACCGGAATAAGTATTATATCCGCGTCTGCTGCTTGCATGGTAGCATCAGCATCTGCTATTTCAGTAGCTAATCTAATTGCCTCTCTTTCTCCATCGCTGTCTCCCATTTTACTGACAGGATGGTATTATTTTTGTTTGCAGATCAGGTTTCTTTATGGAAACAGAGATTAGATGCACAATATTTTGGAACTGTTTTATCCTTCAACGTTGACTAGACCAAGAACCATACATAGGAGTTCCCTCCTGCGAGGTTTTGGAGGATATAATAACCTTTCACCCACTCCAGACGTCTTTGGAGTATAATGGGAAAAGGGGTCTGAGTGAGAAAGCACGACTGAGTTACTCTAAATGTCTTACGTTAGTTTTATCGCCCTTTCCAAACGCGTTGGGCGCCATGTAGTGTAGCTCCTATTTTCCCAATAGGCTCTGCGCATTGGAATAGTGCCTACAGCAGTAAAGGCCTAGGCCAGACGTTAACTAGGTCTACTACTGTCGATACTAGACTTAATTTTTGGGTTTGCCAGCTAAGCTCAGAGTTCGCTAGAAACTTTCTCGAATGTTCAAGGAAGGTTTAACTCCCCTGATTAGACAAGAAGGGATTTAGTTTCTGACAACCATAGAACATGACAACTTTGCTCTCCCCTAATCAAGAGTCAATCTCGAGAGTCGTGTGAGCACAAGGCAATTATTTTACTCAGTCAGTACGTGCATTCTTAGTCTCATCAGAATGTAGAGAAAAGGAAGAGACGGGCGTGTTCAATAAAAGATGTTATTTATTGATCAGTCTCTTTTCTCGTACAAGAGAAATGGATCGATATTATTGCAATACTTATAGTTAAGTAAAGTGCATACATTAGAAGCAATAGTATAAAATAATACTGTAAAAACATTGATATGGTTTCTGAGCCATATGATGTTTAAAATGATTAAAATATATTTACATACACATATACATTTGACTAAACGTACTCAACTGGTGTTTCTAAATACGCCTACCCCGTGTACCTGACCTAAGTCTAATGCGTGGGCGGGAATAGAAAGTTACAGTTTAGTTTAAGTTTGTTTTTGCCAAGTGAATAACTAAAGAATTCTCTAGGAGGGGTTATTCAGTTCTGTACCTGGAATTTAGGATGAATGAGGAATGGTATCTCTTTCTCTGCTCTCGATATTCCAGGCTGCCTGCGAGGGCTGCCCAGAAGCGCCGGTGCTGGGTCTCTCGGCTTGAGATAGCAGCGCGTCTCTCAGCGCGTCAGGAAGGCGGGGCTGCTGCCTGCGGGGTCTGCTTCTGCTCTCGGCTTCGGCAAGTATGGCTGCTCCGTCTTGTCACCACGCGTGTGTTTGCATAGGGCAAGGTCGGCAATATTTATACCTTAAAGGTGCCGAGATTGACGTAAGGATGGACATAGGTACGTCAATAAAGATGTCATACGACTTGCTCGTTAGCACATTCTTTACTAAAGTTCTCTGTGAAATCAAAACAATGGCCGCACGGATTATCCAGGTTGTCATAGGTTTGATTTGTTATGAGAACGTCGTATGCCTTATCAGGGGCTGGAGGAATGTTGCTTGTCTAATTAGATCTCAAGCGTTATGACCTAATCAGATAACACGTTCCTGTGCCGTAGTGTGACTGCGTCAGATAACGGTATCTGCATCATGGGGGATTTCTTGCCTCATGGGCTGACTGTTAGTTAACTAGCTAGTAAGTTTAACCAGAATAGGGTCAGGAATAGGGGGATCGAATCAGAACCTATAGAAATACACGACACTATCTAAAGTGGTTGAAGCTGGAAAAGGGCCCTTTATGTCAAAATTGCTTCTCCCATGAGCAAAGCTGTTGCAAAGAGGCTTTTTTTAATTTTAGAATGTTTTTATTGGAGATGTTTGATTCAGCTACAGAAATGAACGTATTGGAGATAGGAACACAGGTTTGGAAGGGTGTAATCCATAAAGTACATGGAAAGTTACTCATGTATATCAAATAACTTGTGCTATAGATTAAATAAGTTCTTTAGGTGGATAGTGATGACTAGATACATATTAATAGATGTATTAAAATAACCCTTTCGGCACATTTAACTAAAAAGATTACTGTAGTCCTGAGTGTGCTTTGAAACAAGGTAGTGATCCAGCGGCTTACCAGCAACAGGTAATCCAATACCATATACTCACCTGGGCCCATTCACACATTCACTACAGCCTGGCAATAACCGCTGGGGTCATGCTTGAATTCTTACCATATCCGGATTAGTTACCTCTGGTTCCTAACTAATCTTTCACTGATCAAAAAGCTCTTTCCTCTGGTCGATGGACCATTAGTTGAACTAGTTGATGGTGAAATGGCAAATCAACTTACTTGCAAAATTTTAAATGATCACAGAGTCTGGAAGAGTTTTAAATCTTTAAGAATAATTTCATGTGAACCACTTACAGAGTACAGAACAGTCTCTGTCTCCTCATAGGAAGGAAGATTCAATAAATCAATTATCAAATGCATTCATTTATACTACGCAATGACTGTGCATGGAAAGGAGAGGAAAGTGAGAAAAGGACATAGGCATATAAAACAGACATATAGCTATAATTACCCAGTTTGGTGTGAAAACCAACCCCCTGGCCAAGGGGCTGGGAATGGTCCTCAAGAAAAGATCTAGCGATCAAAGGTTTCAGGACAGGACAGATGATCTCTATCACCGACGCATGCATAGCACCCTTCTTTGACCCTCTTCCTCCTCAAGATTCTTCAGTGATCATCTTCTAAATTAATTTAATTTTAGAATGAAGTAGCTCTGCATTCGATTCTTCTTCTGCTTCTCTTGTCACTCCGATAGCATCCAGAGTTCGACAGCATTTAGCCTACTCTCCTCACTAACTAACTAAAAACTACCTCAATTATACCCTACAATATTCATGTAGCTCCCAAAACGGTTTCAATATCATGAAACTTCTAACTGATTAGGCAGGCAAGGGGAGGTGATCATCACACCATGCTTACATATCACTCTTTTCAGTTATCCCTTTGTTAATAAACCCATCCCCATTATTCTTTATTCAAACTTTATTTCCCACCCACGTTCACATTATTTTTGCAACATTTATAATAGCGTTCTCAGATTCTGCCATCCTGGTGTGAACTCGTCACCACTTGGTTCCCAGGCCAGGACACTCAGTGGCGTTGGCTTGTATTCAAGTTGTAATCATTCCAAATTCACTCTCAATGGGCATGGTCAGAGGAACATTTCAGTCACATGATTCTGCTTCTGTCATACTCGAGTGGCCCAAAGGCACCTATTAATAAAGTCAGAAAGACAGATGTTATTTTCAAGAATAAATGGTTTCACTGTATACCACCAATCTCTATTCTAACCCCATTAACTTATTAATACTTTCCCCGCGTCAGCATTAGTAAAATATCTTGTTTTAGTTTCCAGCAAAGCAGATGCCAAGCATGTGAGTTTCAAAGCAGCCATCATGTTGACAAGTGTGCAAGAAATTCCCTCCAAGTTAAAGTTCGTCATACTACGTGGATGCAGTAGACTCATTCGTACTAAAGATTTTCAGTCAGCGGCCATTTTAGAATCTCACTCGAGTTACTTGTTAGTAAAACACATAGGCAAGCTTCTTCTTTCTTTAGTGAAGTCTGTTGTGCATATTAATTCACACAATACAAGGTTAATACCAAATTAAAAGTTATGTGAGGGGATTGCGTCCTAGCAAGTCTCTATTCTATGAGTCCTTGCTCCATTTATTTATGTCATTTGTAGAGCGCCTGAATCACCCCAAATGGGGTATCTCCGCGCTATGGACGAATTGAGGGTGCTGAGCAGTAAATCTTTATTCTTTATTTCTGTCTTTCTGTCATATAGTTTTTCCTTCATTTCTTCTAATTGTATCTCCTCATCTTTTGGTTCCCTTTCCATTTATTTCATATCTCCTTCTTCTCAATTCATTAGTGCAACACTTACTCTATACTAATATTGACAAAATTATTATTGCTATACCTACTAAGGGAAATACTATTTGTCCAAGGAAACTTTTCCCTATATTAGTAAACCAAGTTCCTACTGAAGAAATGCTTTTTGTTAGTCTTTCCCATACACTGTCAACCTCCAGTGGTTTTAATTCTTCATGCATTTATCCTTTAATTTCTGTACTTTTATCCGGTATGTAAGTGCAACAATGTTGCATTTCCAACATTTTACAGACTCCGCCCTCTTTAGCCAATAATATGTCAAGCGCAAGTCGATTCTGCAAAACCATAGATCTAATTGCAACCATTTCTGTATTAATCATCAAGAAACCTCCAGCAGTATCAGTCGAAAGACTATCAACTACTGTTGACAACTGACAGATTCTATATGAATTTAGACTTACACTGAAGGTATCAATGCACTAAATATATCATCTATTATTTCTGAAAAACTAGCTCTTTGTTAGTTCATTAGTATTTTCATTGCTTCCATTGATTCTCTTCACATGATAGATTTTCGGAAATACTATACCGAAATAGCAACTCCTGTACCACCGTGCAGGCAGCTTATAATAAGCTTAATTCCCTCACACATAGTAAGCTCGAGGAAATACTGGATCAGTTCCTCCTTTTAGTCGCCAACCTCCCAAAATGAGCAAGTTATGTTCACATTCACTGGCACCAATAAATGTTATTATAATCTGTTTTCAATCTATGGAGACATGTTTTCCCTGTCTTCACAAAGTCTAGGGACATCGCAGCATGATCCTTGCCAGCTGTATAAGTTCCCTTTTCTCAGCCCATGGTGGAATAGGGTGTTTCTGTTCAGCAGCTTTTCTTTGGAAATCCTGTCTCCTTTCTTCAACTAATTTTAAAAACACTTTCTCTTCTTCACGTAATGAGCATGTTAGTTTGTTTTTATGTGCTTTTTCTATATCTAATGACGTCATAGTTCGGAACATTTTACCCATAAACTGCATCTAAACTACTGCGTACTGGATTCATATTCTTTCGAATAGGAATTTTTGTAAATGCTACATCTATATTAGAATATTAATATTGCAGTTTTCCTGTTCTAGAAAATAAACCTGATAATATACTACATGAAAGACTATATGTTAAAGGTAAATGGTGGTACGTAAGCCCCTCAGCTACTGAAGTAGGTAATTTCATACAAACATAACAATCACTAATTTCCATTGTGTCTACATACGGAAACAATACATTTAATGAAGTATTATCTTTTACGGTGTGATGTAAATCTGTCTTATCTGATGCTTCTAATTCTACTCTATCTCCTTTCTAGTTAGCAATCTTTTCATTAGTGTTTGTGTCATTCTTCTTATCCATTAACATGAGATAAGGAACCACTATTGTTAGAAATACCCATACTAAAATCACTAATATACTACGTATGCAAGCTCTACAACATTTCTTTATACAACTTCATTTTGGTCTTTCTGCAACTCTGTTTTCAGCCATTTTGACTCAAGAATGTTTCTCTTCTTTCCTTAGTTAAGAATTAGAATCTTTAGGTACTTCAAGGAGGCCTCACTTTTTTTTCGTCAATCTGTTCAGCATTTATTTCTTCATCAGATTCTTCATTTATATATAGATTCTCGAATTCTTCAAGAATCACATAAGTACATTCAGGTCTTTTGAATTTGCTATTGAAAACCTTTAATCTTGGACTTCTTCAAAAATTATTCTTCGTTATCTGAGTTTCTCTATACCTTTCCTTGTTCAGGTCTTGTCTGCATGGCTTTTTCTGCCTGAACTTGTTCTCCTTCTTTTAACTGTTCCTGTTCAGGTACTCTTAATCTGTTCTTCTTCTTCCCAAACTTGTTCTTCTTTTGCTAACTGGTCCTATTTAGGTCTTATTGCAATTTGATCTGTTGCCTGAAGTGTTCTTCTACACCTAATTGTCTCTGCTCAGGTTCTTCGACTGATTGGTGTACCGGAGTATGTTCTTCTGTCCCTATCTGGTCCTGCTCAGGGTCACTGTTTTCTTGATTCTCTCTTTCCTGAGCGTGTTCTTCTATACCAATCTGGTCCTCTCTATTGTCCTGCTCCTTGTCTATATTGTTTTCGACTGCACAACCTTCAGCTGCCCCAACTGTTTGAGCTAGTTGTGGTCCTTCTTCATCAGGGGCTGGCACCCTTTTGGCATGGCTGGCATGCATCCAGTTTGGTAGACCTGTACACTTCACTGCAGTGATGGTTACTAATATGACTTGCTGTGGTTCATCCCACCTTGGTGAAAGACACGACTTTCGGGTGTGATTCTTTACTACCACCCAATCTCTTGGATTCAAATCATGTGCGTGATCCGGCTGCCTGGTCACTGCGTCTTCTCCAACCTGGTGAGAGACAGAAAGCACTAGCCAATCTTTTGCAATAATCCAATACCAGGAGGGAGGAAGATGGCGGCCGGCTGAAAACGCCCGGTCTGGAGCTCCGATTATCCCACCAGTGCAACCCGTAAGTAAGAGGCACTTCCCGGTACAAAGCATGTTTTTCGAGCATTTTAGAAAAACACTAACGTAAACGCCTCCGAAAAACATCCTACCTTGTGCAGAATTTGGGCTGGCTAGGAGCTGGTAACTGCGGCATGTTCGATGCGCTCCGCAGAAGGCATTCAGAGCAGGGTGTTCCACTACACACCGGGATCTGGGTTGCAGCTCTTGGCGCAAAGCGAAGCTGCCGCAGAGCGTTCAGCAGGATTTCCTTCCTGTTCCAGGGCATAGGAGGCAGAGATAGCGGACCTGCCGGCAACCAGGAAAGTGACTCACTGTCAGTTTCAGTTCCAGGAAAGCCTTTCTGCGGCCAGACGCTGGCGGAGGTGAAACATGAAACTGAATTGAACAAAAATAAACATGAAAGTGAGAGCGAACCGTTGGAAATCAGCGAAAATAAAAGACACTAAATTCTGCATAATGATTATTTGGGAGATTCTAAGCGGATGCAAAAAGAAATAAGACCTCACCAGGCTCAGGCACTAGGGGTAGAAGCGGAGGAATACAGTACACATAGGGTATACAGTAACCAGCAACTAGTGACCAAAAGAGCAGGTAAAACAGATGTTGACTCGCTACAATCACTCATCGGTCACTCACCGCAGACACAGGAACAAGGGGTAGGGGGTGTGCAGGGGGCAGCAGCCCCGGATTTAATTGTAGGGTGCAATCGACTCTCTTCAGAAACAATAGAAGGTGGGAGTGAGGACAGGCAGGAAGGAGAAACACAAGCTAAAACAAACCAGAGACGATATCGGAGAGTGGGGGCAACGGGAGATCCGCTTACTGCCTCAGAAATCGTCAGCTTACCAAACAAAACCCCCTGCCTCCCCCAAAAAAGACTGACCCCCAGGAGCACAAGAAGGAAACAGAGAGCACCTCCTAACCTCGTGGAACTATCAGAAAATATAAAATCCAGAGCCACGAAGCCAAAGGAACAAGGGACGTTATTAGCAAAACAAAGATTCAAAGTGACTCCCTCTCTAAGATCGTTTTTCAAAGTCCAACAGACGGTACAAGTGAGAGGGGGAAATCTTTCACCTCAAAGCAAGAACGCCTCCTCGCTCTCATCCACTGGCAATAAGTTAAATATACTCCTTCCGACAGACAAGGAACTAGTACTAAGAAAAGCTGGGGTGAGAGTGCAGATAACAAGTGAAGGAGAAATGTCGGATATACCATGTGGTACGGTACCCCACACTGTTTCAAACCAGGATATATCAACACAACCCATAGCAGAACTCCCTGAACTCTCAGTACAGCCTGTAGACCAAGCTGGTAATGAACCATTGATAAACAACCAAACTGGGAAACTAATGGAAATATTCATGGATAAAATTATGGGAGAGATGAGGGAAAAAGTTGCAGTATCTGAAGCAAGCCAGAATAAAATACATGAAGTGTGTGAGAATTTAGACCAAAAATTAAATGATCTAGGAGAGAGGGTCGCGGCAGTAGTCAACAATTGAGACTCTCAGCAAAAAAGTAGCCACAAACCAAAAAAGCATAAGTTCATTAAAGGAGAGCGACCGAATAATGTGGCGTAATAAATTGCACAATATAAGGGAGCCCCAAGAGGTAGAAAATCTCATTCAACAGATAAAGGATCAGGTTCAAATGGAAAAAACTAACTAAAGAAGGGAAAGTGACATTTTAAATATAATAGTCAATGTTAAAATAATCTGGTGAAATCGGAGTTCAAATCGGGTGGAAAATTCCACCCAAAAGAAGAAGGGAGGCTTCCTCAGGGAGGGAAACTCGAACCTCACAAATATTTAGTAATGTAATTTTTGTTAAAACATGGGTGGGGAGCAAACTAGGGAAAAAAAACAAAAAAAATCCTCATTAATCAAAAATCAGGAGCCAAATGGGAGTCTTAAAAACACTTATTAGCCTAGATCAGGATACAACAAATTTAAATGAAAGATGACAAAGGAAAAAATAAGTCCTCTCATGGAACGTTAACGGTCTCAGAACCCCTAGCAGACGAAGAAGAATCCTGGAATATTTAAAGGAAGCTGAAAGTGAAATCATTATCCTCCAAGAGACTCATCTTGCAAGCCCTGAATGGGACCAAATAGTAAAAAAACTAAATTGGGTGAATGCTTGTATACACCCGACACAAGACTGCAACATAAAAGGGGTTGCAATTATTCTAAAAAAGTCTCTTAAAGCCAAGATCGAAAGTAAAGTGGTAGACAAGAAGGGAAGATGGGTAGTGATCAAAGTCAGAATAGACGACAATATCTTACTATAGCTGGCTACTATGGCCCAAACTTGGACGATCCGTCCCCTCCCCAAGAACTCTATATGGAACTCCCGTCAACCCCCACCTCCATAATCATAGGAGGCTACTACAACATTATACTCGATCCTAAACTGGATAGAACACCACCAAGTAAACAGATGAATCTACCAAAAATGAGGAATGGCTAGGGAACTACAAGCAAGACCTGGACTTGGAAGATATGTGGAAACAAAAAGGAGAAAAAAAACCACCCTTTTACATTTCATAATGAAAAATTGGGCCATAGGTCAAGAATTGACTTCTTCCTTCTAAGTAGGAATCTCCTAGGTAGCGTTAAAGGCATTGAACTCCTCCCAGCACACCCGTCTGACCATTCTGCAGTACAACTAACTCTCTTAATTTCAAAAATCATAACTCCTCCCAGATGGACTGTTGAGAGAACCATTTTTAATGACCCGCAGAATGTGAATCAACTAGAAACTGTGTCTACTCATTACTTTGAAGATAATTCAGTCGGCACGCCAAAACGAGTCCCTTGGGACGCTTATAAAGCGGTGGCCAGGGGAAAACTACTGAATTTAGGAGCCCATAAAACTAAGACTAGGAAATTGCAGATCAGAAAAATGGAAACAGACATTAAACTAGTGGAGATACAACTAGAAAGTGGATCCTATTTAGAACCAAAGGAAGCCTTAGAAGAAAAGAGCCGAAAGCTTAAAGAAACCCTGGCCGACTATCTGGAGGATATAGTGAGAGAAAAATGGGAAAACAGTAACTGTCAAACCACGAATACGGAGAAGGATGTGGGAAAATGTTAGCATGGAGAATTAAAACTGACCAATCTAGGAATAATATACCATGCATTCAGATTCAAGATCAAACGATACAAAGCTCTGACGACGCTGTAATCAGACAGGAGTTCTCAAAGTTCTTCTCAAATCTATACAGAGAAGATATACATCCAACTGAAGAACAGATTAAGAACTACCTGGATACTGTACAACTTCCAACATTAACAGACGAGGAAATAATAGAACTAAACAGCGAAATCAAACCAGAGGATGTCAGAGCAGTCATAAGTGGCTTGAAAAGAGGAAAAGCTGCCGGCCCTGACGCACTTCCAAATGAATTTTATATGGCCCTAAAGGAAACCTTAGTTGACCAATTAACAGAACTAATGAATATTATATACCTAGACCACGAGAAAATTCCGGACTCTTGGAACGATGCAACGATTAGCATTCTTTTAAAACCTGGGAAAAACCCCAAGCTATGTGAGTCATATAGACCCATATCGTTACTCAATTGTGACTACAAAATATTCATGCAAGTTGTATCAAAAAGATTAGCGAAGGTTATGCCAAGTCTGATTAACCTAGACCAGAAGGGCTTTATAAAAGGACGACAAATTCATGAGATCACCCATGAGTTAATTGCAGCAATAGACGTAGCCACATGTGGAAAATTACCCTTAACTATAATTACTTATGATGCTGCTAAAGCTTTTGACAGAGTTAATTGGGCCTTCTTAAATGAAACCATCAAGAAAAACAGTCTAGGAGAAAGCTTTGGCCACATGGTAAGGGAAATATATAACAACCCAAGAGCAAAAATTATAGTTAATGGGAACTTGACGAGTAACATCAAAATACATAGGGGCACAAGGCAAGGCTACCCGCTGTCGCCACTACTTTTTAATCTTTATATAGAACCGTTGGCCTGCTCCATCAGAAAACATCCCTCAATAACGCCTTTCAAACACCAGTACTGGTCAAAAAAAGTTGCATTATATGCAGACGATCTCATGATATTTACGGATAAGTTTGAGGATGCCAGTCAAGCAATAGAAGAAACGATAAACAACTTTGATAGGGTTTCAGGCTACCTAATAAACCAGGAGAAAACAGAGTCGATGAGTTGGAACACGAGTCCTAATATTCCATATAACAAAGACAAAATAAAATATCTAGGAATTATGTTGGATAAAGAAATCGAAAAAATTCCACAAATAAACCTGAGCAGAGTTGCCAAAGACATGAGAAGACTACTCAAGAGTCTGGACGGGACTACCACTTAGTTTTTGGGGAAGATCCAATGCAATAAAAACGACTATCGTTCCAAAATGTACATACCTTTTTAACACAATTCTATTGGAATTTAAAAAAGATGTTCTGAAGAAGATCCAGGGGGAAATAGCTAGCTTTATCTGGGCATCCAAAAGCATGAGAATAGCCTGGAACAAACTAAGGAGGAGGAAAGAGCAAGGTGGAATAGCAAGACCTGACTTGTAGGAGTATTACAGATCATTTCAATTTAAGAACTTTAGACCCTTATTAAAGAAACATCAATTCTACCCAGACTATCTACAAAATATAACGGATAGAACAGACCAATTCCTATTTAAGTTCGGTCACCCAAAGTAAAAAAAAAAAATTAAACTAAAGATCCTATATAATGCGGTATGGCTTTGGAATCAGATCAGAAACAATGTAAATATACAGTATTACAGTTCCATGGCCCCGATAAGGGACACCTGAATGTCTGAAAGATTCCCTGGCAACACCACTAAAAAGAGCAGGAATTGAAAGATGGGGACAATTGATGGTAGAAAACACTATAATTACGTGGGACCAACTATACGTAATTACTGAAGCCAAGTTATCAAAATTCAAATATTATCAACTGATCAGCTGGGCTAACACTTTACCAGAAAGAAAAAAGGGTAACGAGAATCTTGAAAACGAAATGATAACATTATCACCAGTAAAGAAAGAAATATCAAAATGGTACTGGGCTCTTATCGGGGCCAGAGAAGAAGATTTCTTAGTCCCGGAAGCAACAAGGAGAAAAGACATGCCTGACCAAGACTTAGACTTACAGACTATCTGGCAAAAATCTCTTGAAAAATGTTGGTCCTGTGTAAAATCAGCTGCACTAAAAAGGAATCATATGTTCACCATACACAGGGCATATTGGACCGCAAAGAAACTATCGAAATTTAAAGGAACAAACACAAAGTCTTGCCCCAAATGTGGTGAGGAGAAGGCGGATGAAACCCACATGTTCCAGAACTGCCCCGCACTCTGCCCCTACTGGCATGAGATTGGTAAGACATTGACCACGGTATTGGGAATCCAGATAACTGTAAGTACCCCTCTTATTATCTTTGGGATATATAACATCAATGAGGCGGGCACGGGTAAGCTAACTAAAAAACAGGAAAACCTATTCGTACTGATATTGCTAGCGAGGAGGGAGATCTGTATAAATTGGGTCAAACCAACACCACCCTCACACGCAAACTGGTTAAATTCTGTAGTAAAACATAACAAACTCGACAGGAAAGGGAAAAGCTCCAGGAGAGTAAACTTTTGGGAAATATGGGAACAACACTTTCAATTGGACCGTTAATTCCTACTGGGTCACCGGAAAATAAATTCCAATGATTAAAGCGATGACAATAATTCCAGGCAGAATTAATTTCTGTCGAGTAGCCGGAAGGCTAGCTCCTCCTCCAATCTTCGGAATTATTGATTAAGATAAAAAGCATTGGAGAAAACTGTTTGGTCACAATTCCCAAAGGGATACTCCCCAAACTCAGCCGATAATAATGTGGCATTGAAGGCACAGAATATGGGACCACCAGACTCCCGAAGCCTCCTTATTTACACAATCGCATAATGAGGAAGAAAAAAATAAAATAAAAAAGAATCCAATACCAGATCATCAGATGTATTCAGCAATTTATGTCCTGGTATATTTGTTTGTCGCATTGCTCGTCCCATTATAATCTCATGGGGACTCAGTCCTGTGTTTCTGTCAGGAATACTTCTGAGCCCCATCAGTACAAGAGGCAATGCATCTGGCCAACCCATCGAGGTGGATGCACACACCTTGGCCAGTCTCGATTTTATTGTGCCATTCAATTGTTCTACAACCCCAGAAGCCTCTGGGTGGTATTCATAGTGCAGGTTCTGTTCACTGTTGAATGCTTCACAGATTATTTAAATTATTTCATTATTAAAATGAGGTCCTCTATCTAAACATGGGATTAGTTCCCTCAACAATAATTTGGCAACTGCTATGCTTGTAGGGTATGCTTCCACCCACTTCGAGAACAAACACACTATCACAAGGACGTATTTAATTCCCCTACATGGTGGTAATGATAGGAAGTCTAGCTGTAACCTAATGAAAGGTCATTCTGCCTTTCCAATTCTTCCCCCACTGACCATTGTTTTTCTGCCTGGATTTACTTGCTGACAAATTAAACATCTCTGGCATAGGCTCTCTGCGACTACCCTAAACCTTGGATTGTACCAATTCTGTCAGAATAGTCGCATCATTGCATCCCTGCCTACATGAGTGTCTCCATGGTACATTCTCACCATTTGTGAGAGCAAGCAATCTGGCATGACTAGTCTGCCATCATGATACACCCACACTTCATCTTCAACCCTCTTTTCAAAACCCTGCTTTACCCAGTTTTCCTTTTCACTCTTACACTTCATCCTGCAACTGTCTCACCTCCTCCCATGTTTCCATAACTGAGAATGACATAAGTTGGCAGCTGATTACACTAGTTTCCATTTTTCTGTTTGACATGCTAGTTTTAGCACAATATTGAACAACCTTTTCAGCATATTTATTATCGGCTGTCACATAATCATTTTCTGACTTGTGAACAGCACACTTGACCACCGTTAGTTCTTTTGGCAATTGTATTGCTTCCAGTAATTAATTCTTTTACAAATTTCCCATTCTGTATAGGGGATCCTGATGAAGTCATAAATCCCCTCTGCATCCAAAGTTGGCCTAAGCCCGACATTGTTTAATATCTAAGTTGCTCCCTTGGCCAATCTCCTAAGGACGCATGGGTTCACCCCCATATCCTATGCCGACGATACACAGCTTCTTTTTCCGTTCAATACATTTACCCCAGCGGTACAGTCGGCCTTCTCCTCTGGCACGAGAACTATCTCACATTGGATGAATAGCAATCTCCTCCATTGTAATGTTGGGAAGACAGAGATCTTGCTATTCTGAGATGCTCCCTTATTATGGACTCCTGAATAGAGGCCTGCTAATCTTGGTGCTTCCCCTGTTCCTAAATCCCTGGTTAAGAACTTAGGCATCCATCTGGATCAAGCCCTTACTTTGAAGGAGCATGCTGCTCAGACAGCTGGCTCCTGTTTCCATACTCTGGGCTTACTCCGTCAAGTCTTTCCCTTGCTCCCCGACACAACTCGGAAGATTTGACTCAGGCACTTATATTAAGCCATCTGGACTACTGTAATGGTCTGCCCCCTCTAGGACTGCCTCCCGCCCTCTTCTTTGTCAGCTTCACTGGCTGCTGCACCATCCATAAGGCGTTATTTATTTATTTATTTATTTATGGGACTTATAAAGTGCACTATCGCCTAGCAGGCATCCTGGCGCTGAACAGCTCAAGGAGTGAGTGTGTGTACAGTATGGCAGCACTAGAGTATAAGAAATAGCCAGGTCTTAATGGCTTTTCTGAAAGGGAGTAGCTCCTGAATTTGTCTGATTTCACAGGGCAGACTATTCCAGAGCTTGGCCGCTGCAACTTCAAACAGTCTACCTCCCATTCTGACTCTTCTAAATTTAGGTATCCTCACCAGTCTTGCCGAAGAGGAGCGAAGACTTCTAGAAGGTGTACCAGCCAAATTTTTTACGCAGGGATAGGGGACCGGTCTCATGAAGAGCTTTAAATACCAGACAGAGAGATTTAAATTGTACTCTCTGTCTCAAGGGGAGCCAATGGAGTGTTGCTAGGGCTGCAGATGCCGAGGCTCTTCTAGGAAGACCCAGTTCTAGTTTGGCAGCTGCTGACTGGATTCTCTGCAATCTATCCAGCACAAATTCAGGATAATTTAGCAGAAGGGCATTGCAGTAATCAAGCCTGCTAAGTATTGTACATCGTGCAACTTGAGCCCGACCCTGAAAAGGGGAGTAGATGATTTTTTTTTCGGAGAGACCGGATAATTGCAAAACAAGAGGCCGTCGTCTTAATTACCTGAGCTTCTAACATAAGTCTACTGTCAAATATAAAGCCCAAGTTCCGAGCTGTTTGCACTGGCTGTATTGCCGTTGGCGTTTCCGTAGGCCAGAAATTGTCAGGAAAGGGGGAGGAATCGTAGATGCTGCACAGTAAATCACCTCTGTCTTTCCGGCATTGAATTGCAATGAGTTTTTTCGTAACCAGGAAGCTGTATCCCGAAGGCACTCATGAAATATCTCACCAGAGGTCGCGTTCTCACCCTCCATAGATATAATCAACTGAGTATCATCTGCATAATTTACTATGCTAATGTTGTGTGATTTAATAACATCAATTAGAGGTCTTAAATATACATTAAATAAAATAGGGCTGATCGCTGAGCCCTGAGGCACACCATACTGTATATCAGAAAAAGCAGACTGAAATGGGGGAAGAGACACCGCCTGCTGTCTGTCCTGCAGAAAGGAGCGGAACCACTGTAAGGCATAACTCCTCACTCCAACCCCACTCAGTCTATACAGCAGGAGTTTGTGATCTACAGTATCGAAGGCGGCAGACAGGTCAAGCAGGACCTCAGTCCCACCTATCTCTCAGAGAAATTCACACATTGCCTACCTTCCAGGTCTCTTCGCTCGGGATTGAAGTCTCTTCTTGTGGTTCCCTGAGTCAGGAAGGCCAGATTAGGGGGAAAGGTCCTTTCCCATTCCGGCCCCTTCTATTAGAATGAGCTCCCTCTGCCCTTGAGACAATGCTCTGATCACTTACAATTCAGAAAGCAGCTTGAGACCACTCTCTTCTGCCTCTGATTTTGTTGTAGTAGTACCACACCCATGCTGCCCGTCCGAAGCGCAGAGCTACCCCTTCGGGGGTCGATTCTAGCACTATATAAATAAATAATTAAATCAAAGTCGTGCACAACCCCGTAACCATATTGGCTATCAGTAAATATGGTCACTTTCCAATTTTTCCCAATTTTGCATGCTTTTATTAAAGCTATCAATTTGGCTACTTGTGCAGACTTGACAGGATGCTTCAACAACTCCAGTTAATTTACATACAGCATAAGCTTGCTCTCAATCCACCTTCCACAAGCCTAAGACCGCAAATAGTTCATGGTCAGGCTCCTTCAGAGGCTCTTCCTGTATGTCAGGGTGGGGCTTAGTGCACATCTCGGTCAGATCTAAGCAATCATGTTCTACCTCATCTCTTCCTTCTTCACATGTCGGGTCTGGCAATAGTGTAGCTGGATTTACCATGGTACACCGAATTACTTTCACATTTTCTGCTCCCAGAATTATTCTTTCATACTAAGTCATATGACTTAGGGATAAGATGCTGGGTTCTAGTTCTTTTTAATAGAATCTCAACTGGATGTGGAACATAAACCTTTACTGGGTGTCCCATCACAATTGACTCACTTTGTTCTATGCTCATACAAGTAGCAGCTACTGCTTTTAAACAGTCAGGTAATGCTGAAGTCACAGGATCCAAAGTAGCAGAAAAATATGCTACTGGACATCGGCTTAATCCATGTCTTTGTGTTAAGACTGGGAGTGCACAACCTTCTCTCTCACAGCACAATAATGCAAATTATTTCGTATAGTCAGGCATACCTAAGGCTGGGGCCTTAACAGTTTTGTAATATTACAAATGCTTCAACACTTTCATCATCCCAAACTATTGGATCCTTTATTCTTTTTTATGTCATATGAATTAATGGCTTTGCCAATAACGAAAAACCCACAATCCATTGTCTGCAGTATCCCACAACGCCAAGAAACATTCTAATATCTCTGAGTTTGGGGTAATTGCATTTGCTTGATTATTCTGATTTTCACAGTAGTCACTTTTCTCACACCTCTTTCTATTTGGTGACCTAAATATTTTACTCCTGTTCGGCAAAATTGAAATTTTTCTGGAGATACTTTGTGTCCCCCATCAGCCAAATGATTTAGTAATGCAATTGAATCGGGTACATAGTCATCTCTTGATTTTGATGCTATGAACAAATCATCAATATACTGCACTAGAACAGAATTTCGGGGCATAACTGACTTCTCTAGACACTTTTTCAAAATCTGATTGAAAATTGAAGGACTTTCTGTATACCCTTGTGGGACTCGATTCCATACATAATTATGATCCTCAAATTTAAAGGAAAAGAGATACTGGCTGTCAGGGTTTAAAGGAATTGAGAAAAAGGCCTGGCATAAATCAATTACAGTAAACCGTCCAGTGTTCCAGGGTATCTGATATAGAATTACTGCTGGATTTGGTACTACAGGACAACATGGTACTACAATCTTATTAATCTTTCTTAGATCCTGTACTATCCGATATATTCAGCCAGGCTTTTTAAGTCCTATTATAGGCAAATTGCAAGGACTGCTCATTATTTCTTTTAAAATGCCTTGTTTAACCATTCGGTCAATTTGAGTAGCCACCCCCTGCTTTAACTTCTGGACTCATTTTGTATTGTCGGGTGTTTGGGTAAACGGCACCTTCTTTTACAGTTACTTTCACTGGATCTACATCTGCCATTAGACCTATTTATTTTCAGTAAAATCCCACACTTCTGGATTCACAGTTGTTTTTAATTCTTAGGGTTAGTCATTCTTTGTCATTAGAGAATACATCTCATCAATTTCTGTGCCTTGTTTAGCGAACACTATTTTGTATATCATATCTTCATTTGGGGTCTGAATAGCAACACCATCCGGTATGCAATGAATTGTGCAATTCACCGTGCTTAGATCTCTGCCTAATAAATTCACTGGGCTAGAATCACAAACTACGAATTTATGCATATCTTTAAATGTTCCAATTTGCACCTCCATAGGTTTTGTGAGTGGGGTTCTAATCTTCTGGTTCGAGACTCCAACTACTTGAATCGCTTCTCCAGAGAGGGGTAGGTTTGAGATGTCTGCTGTTCTCACAGTAGAACGGGGTAGCACCAGTATCCAAAAGGAAAGTGATATCATTACCTTCTACTTTCCCATCAATAAATGGACTTGACTGATCTACCGGCAAGGATGCGCCAAGTACGCATTCCAATTCCTCCCCTCTCAGGCACCGTTATTGCATGTAACTATTTTCTTCGTTATTGTTGAAATCCGGTGTCTGCACTGTACTGTGTCTGATTCACAAAATTTGACATAGGGGCAGGTGGTAACTGACACTGCTGTTTAACTACCTGCTGCGGTTGATTCACAAACCAACCTCGTTCTGCATCTGTGGATTTAAATTTTGATTTGGGCCATTATTATTCTGAATATTCTTACACTTGTTTTTCCAATGTTCAAGCTTTCCGCATCCATGACAAGGAAACTTTTTCTTTGCATCCTCTCTATAAATTTGTCCTTTTTGTTTACCACCACTTGCCACACTATCACTTTTATTCTGTTCCTTTACCTGACCTTCCATGTGGCCATTTAATTTAATTTTCTGCTGTTCTGCTAATGTCACTTATGCACACATCATTTTCCCTTTTAACTTTTTATGTCTAGCCTCAATGTCATCGCCACAATATTTGGCGTATTTCAAAATGTCATCAATGCCTTTGCTTTGCCAACATTTGACTTATTTCAGGTTTTAAACCATAAACAAATCGATACACAAAATGACCCATATCCTTGTCTCCAATATTTTCAAACCCACTGTACTGCTTAAACACCTTTAACAATCGTTCTTAATAAGCATGAACAGATACATTTGTCTCTTGTCGTTCTATCTATCTTTACCCAATCTGTTTCTTTTGGAGGAATTTTCCCTTTCAGGAAAGTAATTACTTGGTGATATTTCTTCATTACATCATCTGATGGTGCTCCTGTTTTTGAATCTCTTGGATATTCTTCACTAGGTCAATCAACTGTGATTTTACATTCTGACCATAAATCTGCAGGCACTACTATATCAAATAAACCATCTAAGTCTTTCAACAGAACCTTCGAAATCTTTACAAACCTTTCAACTTGTTTGTACTTTTCAACTGGCTTTTCTCTCAATTTTGGAAAATCATTTGTAAATGACAAAATATCTTGTCGACTCCATGGGACATGGACGTATCCTACACCAAGTACCTCTCTCATGGGACACAATCTTTCTACTTTCCCTGTCGCTTTCAATAGATATGCAGTAGATGCTTCCTTTGCCTGAGCGTCCTCCTTTTTCTTCAACCACCTTACTCTCCATTTGTCAATGTCTACCCATTTCTGTAAAATATTCAGCAACTCTTTCACTTGTAACTTCCATCCAGACACATTCATATTTTCTAAATCTTTGAAAAATCCACTCGATAGGGCTGTTGTAATACCTTCGATCTCCCTATGTCTATTCCCATCTCAGATGAAAGTTCAGTTAACTTCTCATGAAACAACCTCGCATTTCTAGTTCTACTCCTGCATATAAACAACAATTCTTCTTCATTGTAGGTGTTTAAACTATCTATTCCCACATTTCCAACTATAATTTCTTCCAATTCCACTTTTAGTTTGTAAATATCTAATATTTTAGGAGGTTTTTCTATCCATGGCGCCCATCTTTCTAAATCATCTGGAGTTACTGCTGTGGCACTTCTGACTCCTGAGGATGTTACTGACCTTCCTTCTTTTGAACTACTAGGCATTACTCTCTTTGGGGTTTTACTCAACGAGTCTCTTATTGGCAGATCCATTCATGAAATTACGAAATCACTCACAGGCTTTGTCATCAGTAATTATAATTTATTTTCTGGGGTTGTTCGCTGCAACTTGTGACTTTGCACAACTTACCTTGTCTCCGTACAAAGAGACAACAGGACCTTTTTGGTCACGGGTATTGTCAATGCTTCAGGATTTACATTTAGCCGAGTTAGTTTCTATATTAGTTTGCTATTTTTGTTCAATGCTTCTTTTTCTTTATCACATAATACTCTATTAACTGGCTGATCATGTAATACCTGAGGAATTAAAAGTGGTCCTAATACTGGTGCTCTTGAGGTAATTGTATTTGGTCCTTCTTGATACGGTGGAGGGTTTTTAGTTAAAATATCCTCCAATAATTCATCTTCTGATCCTCCATACCCTGTCGTACTTAAGTGTTTCAATTTTTCTTTGCATTTACCCGGTTTGCTCATCAGCCATTTATACTGGATATAATACCTCTGATACCATTGCTCTTCTCCACTCTTTCATCTGTTCTTCACACGTCCCATTCATACGTTTTGTATAGAATCCTGTAAACTTTCCTCTTCTACATTTCTCTCTTTCAAATGACTCGGTTTCCCATTCTTCTAATGCCTCATATTGTGTGAATCTAGGTCTTGGTTCTAATTCATACACGCGCATCCTCAAATTCTGTAAAATGTTTCCATTAAAGCTACCATGCTCTTGAAAAGCTAAAACACCATCATCTTTTGTATACTCCATCCAATTCTCCATCGATACACGTGTATGATGACCTCTCTCCATCAGAAATGAATCCGGCGTTTTTGGTGGCAGCATAGGAATTCCCTCTCAAGTCAAAACGGGTTTATCTTTCCTAAAGAAACTTTTAATTTTCTTTATAAATGACATTTTTCTTCTTTCTCCGTACATTTGGGCACTCAATAGGTAGTTCAATCTGCAAAACTTCAAACTTCCTGTTTAGGCAAATCGTACCAAAAGACAAATGAGAATCAGGTACACAAATTTCTGCTAGTCAATCCAAATTCAGCTTTCACTCAAGCTTGCAATCAAACTTCAGGTCACGCTTGTGGATTAAACAATGCTAGCGCTGCCTTTCAAATGTCGTCAGTCCTGCTCCTTAGTACTGACCCTCCTTTATAAATCCACGTCTGATACACACCCGCTGTTTCCACCTATCCCAGCGCGGTGCTACTCCGGCGACTGACACCCCTCCCCCCCTTTACAAGGTAATTACTTTTCTTTCAATTCAAAATCAATTAATAATCCTTCAGTAACTACATAACAACATTTGCTACTCTGTCTGTTCCACTAAATTAAAGGAAAGATTAATTCTTTCAACTGCAAGTAAAACCTTCCGGTCTTCTCTGAATAAGACCTTCCGTTTACTTTTCATACACTGCGATTAACACTTTGTTTACCCTTCAATCAAGCTCGGAAGAACCTGCTACTCCTTCGTTATTACCCTTACTAGGTGATATAAGATCAAAGTTTTACCAGCGAACTCTCTATCATTGACTCTCACTTTTATTACCAAGTAGTCCCTAATTTAACACTGCCAGCCCTGCATAGCTTCTCAGTGCTTTTCCAACAGACAAGTAACCTCACTTCAGTGTGGTGTCTATCGCCACCCACTATTCAATTTCCCGGGAATTCTGGACACCATAAAACAAAACGCAAACTCTTTTGTTAAAACTTAAATCAATAATAATCCATACTAATCCCCAAACTATTGAATAATAACCATAGCTCTGCTACCAGAAAACTGATCCAGCAGCTTACCAGCAACAGGTAATCCAACAGCATATAACCACCTGGGCCCATTCACTACAACCTGGCAATAACCCTGGGTTCATGTTTGAATTCTTACCATATCAAGATTAGTTACCTCTGGTTCCTAACTAATCTTTCACTGATCAAAAAGTTCTTTCCTATGGTCGATGGACCATTAGTTGAACTAGTTGATGGTGAAATGACATAAATCAACTTACTTGCAGAATTTTAAATGATCACAGAGTCGGGAGGTGTTTTAAACTTTATCTAAGAATAATTTCATGTGAACCACTTACAAAGTACAGAACAGTCTGTCTCCTCATAGGAGGGAATATTCAATAAATCAGTTATCAAATCATTCCTTTATACTATGCAATGACTATGCATGGAAAGGAGAGGATAAAGATAAAAGGACATAGGCACATAAAACAGACATTTAGCTATAATTACCCAGTATGGTGTGAAAACCAAACCCCTGGCCAAGGGGCTGGGAACGGTCCCCAAGGAAAGATCTGGTGACCAAAGGCTTCAGGACAGGAATCAGGACCGGACAGATGATCTCTCTATCATGGATGCATGCGTAGCACCTCTCTCTGACAAACTCTTCCTCCTTGAGATTCTTCTGCGATCTTCTACATTAATTTAATTTTAGAATAAAGTAGATTTGCATTCGATTCCTATTCAGCTTCTCTTGTCACTCCGACAGCATCCCAAGTTCTGCAGCATTCAACATACTCTCCTCACTAACTAACTAGGAAATACCTCAGTTATACCCTACAATATTCATGCAGCTCCCAAAAAGGTTTCAATATCATGAAACTCCTAACTGATTGGACAGGCAAGGGGAGGTGATCATCACACCATGCTTACAAATCACTCTTTTCAGTTTGCCCTTTGTTAATAAACCCATCCCCTCAATTCTTTATTCAAACTTTATTACCCACCCGCATTCACATTATTTTTGCAACATTTATAATAGCGTTCTCGTATTCTGCCATCCTGGTGAACTCTTCACCACTTGGTTCCCATGCCAGGACCCTTGGTGGCCTTGGCTTGTATTCAAGTTGTAGTCATCATTCCGAATTCACTCTCAATGGGCATGGTCAGAGGAACATTTCAGTCACATGATTCTGCTTACTTCTGTCATACTCAAGAGGCCCAAAGGCACACTATTAAAAAAAAGTCAGAAAGACAGATGTTATTTTCAAGAATAAATGGTTTCACTGTATACCACTTATCTCTATCATAACCCCATTAACTTATTAATACTTTCCCCATGTTAGCATTAGTAAAATATCTTGTTTTAGTTTCCAGCAAAGCAGATGCCAAGCATGTAAGTTTCAAAGCAGCCATCTTGTTGGCAACTGCGCAAGTGCAAGGAATTCCCTCCAATCGAAAGTATGTCATACTACGTAGATGCAGTAGACGCATGCGTGCTAAACATTTTCAGTTAGCTGCCATTTTAGAATCTCACTCGGGTTACTTGTTAGTAAAACACATAGGCAAACTTCTTCTTTCTTTAATGTAGTCTGTTGTGCATATTAATTCACACAATACAAGGTTAATACGGAATTAAAAGTTACGTGAGAGGAGTGCGTCCGAGCAAGTTTCTTTTCCATGAGTGCTTGCTCCATCAGTAGAATAGATGAGAGCAGTAGATAAGTATGAATGGAGGGAAGAAGGATTTGGATGGGGGATAGATGAGAAATGGGGAGTGGGTAGGGACTGGATAGGTATGTGGATCTCTCAAACTTTTGGAGGTTCTCTCTAAGGCACTTAAGAGTATGAAGAGCAGTCCTGGTATGATAGGTGTTTTGTAGATGTGATATAAGCATCCCTTTTTTCCCCGTTTGGTGAGTTTGGATGTACATTGAGGTAGAAAGTTTGAGAATTGGATTGAAATGTCCCTAATTTCCTTTATTTTCAAAAGTATTTTAATCTTACTGTGTCTTTTGAGTAGTGTTGTGCTATCCCAAATTTTTTACCATTCTGTGTTGGTATAAGATCAACGTGCTCACATCTCAAGGTCTAAATATTATCGCTCTTGGTGAGGTTTGATTTTTAGGTTTGAGGGCAGGTACTCTAAATGTTCTTGTTATTTCGAAGGGTCTGAGTTAGTTGAATTTAGGTTTCCATGAATTATGCTTACCGTCTTGCTGAATTTTCTGTATTTTCAGGGATTCCTAAGATCCAAAGATTTCCTGTTTGTGATGTTGGAGATAATTTTTTCGGCTTTTATCTAATTATCTTCAAGGTTGCTGATGCGACACCATGCCTCCGTCATTCTGCTGCCCAGGTCTTTTTGGTCTTCCTTAATATTTCCCACGTCATGTGCATGATATCATTGCTTGTTCTTGTTGATCTAGCCAATTAATTTAAGTCATTGAAGTTTTGTAAAATTAACCCTAGGAAGAGTCCATCTTTATTTTTCCCTTCGATTGGAGATTCTGTTATGGGTGGTTCCTCCTCCGTTCTCTTTTGGACCATTTTAATTTCCTTTGTCTCTTTCTTTGGATTCAGCCACTGTTTAAGCACAATGTCCCTTTCTCGCTAATTTGTATGTGCATTTTTTTTGTATGGGTCCTGATAGGATCCGGTGTCTAAGAATACGTTTATAGTTGTTCTGTTTCAAGATACCTATCTACAGGAGATCATCTAGTTTGTGATCCTGATGAAGTTCTGGCCCTTATATCTGATGGAGACATCTAGCTGAAGATTCCTTAATTTAGAATATTCTCCGTTTGGATCTGGAACATCTTCAGCAGCACCTATGCGTGCCGGGAGACTGTGCTGCATGGCTCCGCCCGGACGTCGTCCACGGACGTGATGTCAGTGGAGCCATAGAAGTCCCTTCCGGCATGCTGGCGTCTGTTTCCTTCTTTTCCGTGTCTCAACGCGATTCCAGGAGAAGCGGTGCCTCTGGCCTGTTTCTGTTTTCAAGCCAGGTCTTTTAGCGGTCGGGAACAGTGTGCGATGTGTTTGGGCTTCAAGTCATGCGAGACCCGTAAGCGGCAGATGTCGGTGAAGAATCCGCACAGGATCTGTATGTGGTGCTTGGGAGAACATCACGACTCCGAGGAGTGCTACGCCTGCCGGCAGCTGAAGCTGAAATCCCTGCAGGACCGTCGTATGAAGTTGTTGTCGGCCTGGATGTCCCGTTTGGAGTCCGCATGTCGCCGGTCTCCATCTACTCGAGCTGGGGTTCCTGTTCGGGACAAGTCACGCAGTTGTTCTCGTGGACGTCGCTCACCTGGCGCATGTCACCCCTTCTCCCCGGCACGCCTTCCGGCCCCACAGAGGGGGTAGGGGCTCAGATTGGGAATTCGCCGATGGGTTCGCCCTAGGTGCCAATCGAGTGCCCTGACTCCGGTTCCAGAGTTGTTGCGACATCGGGACACGGTCCTGAGGGACTTCCTAGTCAGACGTCAGGCAGCAGTCCTCCTGCGGCATCAACGCACAGCCCTGTGGGGCTCCCTGCGCTGATGTCGAATTCAGCTGCAGCAGGGGGCTCGACTCAAAGTCAACGCCGTTCCATACCAGTCTCCCATCTCGGTGGATTTCGAATCGACGCCGGGCGGTGGAGTCCCAGTTAGCATTTCTCGACGTCGATGCAACACCATCTCTACATCGTTCAACGCCGGTGAAGTCCTCTGTTGTTCCCTTACTTGTAGAGGCCCTGAGAACTCAACCTCCCTCCCCCGGGTTGTTTCCATGTTCCTTGGAACGTATACCTGTGGAGCGCGGCCAGACACTTGGCCCTCTGTCTGCAGAGTCTCTGCCTTTTGGTGGACGTGTTAGCCTGCATCCGTCCCCTACTGATGGCCTGCTGTCATAACCTAGAATGGCCACAGAGGCTAGTGCGGCGTTTGCGGGAGCTGTTCGCAAAGCTGCAAACATGCTACAGATACAGCCTCCATCAGTCTCTCTGCCTTCTGATCCCTTGTTGGATCTGCTCCACCAGGGCGCCATCGATGTGGAGCCCATGCTGCCTTTTGGCGGGTCATAATATGACATTCTTCTCAGGACTTGGGCAAGGCCCTCATCGGGAGACCCAGGCTCCAGATGACCCTGTCTGGTTGTCCCTCCACCCTAGGGCACAAGGGCTGGTAGTCCAGGCAGCCTCAGCCTCGCTGCCTTCTTCCCCTCCACCGTTACTTCCTCCCACTGGGGAGTCTAGATGGTTGCAGTCGTGTGGCCACGAGCTCGGTACTTCGGTCCTTGAACACATCTTGCGTGTTTGCCCATGCTACTTTTGCCCTTTGAGACTCTGTGGATCACCTCCTTCCTTCTCTTCCGGAGGGCCCTTGGGCAGACTTGGATCAGTTACTCCAAGATGGTCGGGAACTGGCACAGTTTTCCATTCGATCAGCCATAGACACCATTGACTCTGTGGGTCGGGCTATAGCCAAGTCAGTTGCTCTGCGTCGCCATGCCTGGCTGCACGTTGGTAGTTTCCCTGACAAAGTTCAGGGGCGTCTTCGGGATCTGCTCTTTGATGGGGCCACCCTTTTTGAAAGTCATGCTGACTCAGCAGTTCAACGTCTAATGTCTGGGTTCCCATGATTTCTGAATGTTTCTAATCCTTGTTGCGGACTTCTGCTCTCGTTTACATTAGTTGCAGTATTGTCACTGCTTTTACTGGCCTCAGTCTGTAGGTTCAAGCGGTTCTTTTCCAGATGGACCATACAGCTAGTTAGCTGTTTCTATCCTTATTTGGTACAGCTAGTCAGCTGTTTCTGCCTTGCTTTTAGTCCTCTGTCTAAGAGCTAGTCTCAAGAGGGATCCCTTGTTTTTTATAGGGATGTGACAGCCCTATGTGGGGTATTCGTTGGTTATTGTGTAGCCACTCTTTACCACAGGACGTTTCTTCCATGTTCCAGGTACTGTCTAACTGGATGGTGTTGTTCCTTTTGGAGACTCCTGCTGGGTCCTCCTAGGATGGTTATTTTCGGTCCCTCAGTGGACTTTTCCTGTGGATCATACTGTAGCCTTCTCGCTTTGGCGCAATCTACCTACTGTTGTGGGACTTCTCTGGTGACACCAACAGGATTGGCGTGGCTCTCTTTGGAGTGAATTTGTTTGTGTTTTACTGTTGGTCCGTAACACTTTCCTGTCTCTGTGGATGCAGTCTTATCCAGAGTATTGTTGGGCTTCTGCCACGACTGCCTCATCCCGGTGTGTTCACGTCTTCTTTCTTGCCCATGTTGGCTGTCTTAGACATACGCAAGTGCCCCTTCTGGGCATGTTGTTCTGCTCCACTTCCGGACCAGTTTCTATTTCGTGTTCTGTGCTAGCCGCGGTTTGTGAGTACACACTGGGTGTGTTCACAGTCATGGCCTGAGGCCACAGTCTTGCGCCACAACAATAGGCTGCGCTCTCTTCTTTGTGGTACTCTTCAGTCTCTAGTGTTAGGAAGTGCTTGTGTCCTCTCTCACATCTCCGACACTGTCTGGGTTTTCCCCCTGTCGGCAGTGGAGTTTACGCCAGGTGCGTTGCTGCTGCACGTTGTTCTGGGCCCCTCTTTTCCCTACGCACTTCCCCTGCAGGAGCTCCAGTTCCTCTGCTCCTGGCATCTGTTGCTGATCTTATTAGGAGTATTCTTTTTCGGGATACTCATTGTCATTTATACAGTATCTGTATATGATTATATATACCTATTTCTGTCTATCTGCGTAAGTGAATTTCTAATTTTTAACACGTTATGTCCTGCTATGATTCCCATCGGTGCCGTTGGTACCAATTGTGCTGTCTCCTATATTTGTCTGGGGCATGCTTTTCGAGTTCCCCTTGTCTTCAATTTTTTCACCCAAAACAACTTTTTTATCTATATATATCTCTGTCCTGAGATGTACACACAGTGAGAGAGCACACATACAGGTTTTTCCTTGTTGCAGTATCTCAGGTTTTTTAACCTCGGATTCAGTCTCTCTCTCGCCTTCTGTGTGTGCCCGGCTTCTGCCGGTGCCCTTTTACTCTTCTACCTCTGGGTACGGTTGTCCAGTTAACTACCTGGTGCTGCGTCCATGGCTTTCTGCCGGCGCATATGTGCTTTTGTTGCGATATTTCATTGGGCCCTTGCATATGTGTGGTGTAGATCTTGCGGTCCTCACGGTCTGCTTATGTGTATCCCTGGCATCTACATACATGTCTCTCCAGGTATTCATGTTCCTGTATATCTATACATGGTGACATCTGCCCCCTCTACATGTCCGACCTTAGCATCCACGGTTGTGCATGCTCAGTTTGAGTGCTCTGACTATGTCATGCTGTTTTGTCCGTTCTCTGGGACTTTATCTTTTGCAGATCTATTAGACCCTGCGCTCAGTTTGACTTATGCTTCTTATTACAGAAGTTTGTGGACTTACTTCCATTGTGCACTGGCCATTCTGGTTTTGGTGACTTCCTTTCATCCCTTCCTGGACGAGGAAGTTGTGTACCATCCTCTGACAGACAATAGTGCCATTGCCTTCCCTTGTTACTCCTCCTTCTACAGAGCTTAATGGGTGTAGTGTCAGCCACGCTGATGTTTGCTGTCCCCACCTTTTTTAGTCAATATTTTTGACGAATTTGTTCTTTTTGGGAACTTGGTGGGTTTCATGCTCAGACCCTCCTCCAATGGGGTATAGCTTTGGTATCTATTCTAAGTTAAGGAATCCACGGCTAGATGTATCTATCAGATGAACGAGTTACTTACCTTTGGAAACTATGTATCTGGTAGAGACAGTCTAGCTGCAGATTCCTTAACGCCTATCCATCCACCCCACTCTGCGAGTTCCTTTGAGGTTGTGTCCAAACTTATTGGGTTGTCTGCCAGTGGTCTTAGTGTTCTCACGTGTGACCCTTCTTCACATCTGTTCCAGGTCCAGATGTCCTATTCTGTATTGTCTGTGGCTTCTCCACCCAGTCCTGTCATGGGGTGGTCGTCCTCCCTTTTCTATCCACGCTCCTGCACTCTGGTCCCTACTGGGGTGGTGCTTGGTCATGTTTCTGCACCGACTCCCCCTCCTCTTTCCCTGATGCCTTTCTCCATGAGTGTTGGTCTTCTTGACTGTGCCGCCGCCAAGTTCTCATGCTTAGGTCCTGCGGTTGCACGTTTCTCTGTTGCAGAAGTGTGGTCTGTTGACATGGCAGACATGTTACAGACCTATGGTCCCTTACCATAACAATCCTATTGTTGTGGACTGTTTGTTATTTATCATTACATTCATTTCACCTGCTGCTTGCCTCATGGGAGGGTATGGTTCTTTGCTTTATGCGATTCTCATTCGAGGGGCTCATGCTCTGCACTCTCCCTTCAGTTCCTTACACTTTGATGTGTTTTTCTATGACATGCATTCTGTTTTTCATGTCCTTCTTCTCCTTGTTATTTCAAAGAATTTCACTTTTTTCGCACACTCTTGCCACACTCTCATAGTTTTTGTGCTTGCTCCGCATTGCGGTGCAGAAAAGTTTCACAGTAGAAAACTGACTTCAGCGCGCCGAGAGGGACTTAGATGGCTCCACTGACGTCACATCCGTGGACAACGTCAGGGCGGAGCCATGTGGTGCCATCTCCTGGCACGCAGATGTGCTGCTGACTATTTTCTGGATCCAGATTGACGCCTGGAGGATATTTTTAAGTTAAGGAATCTGCGGCTAGACTGTGTCTCTACCAGATACATCGTTACCGACGGTAAGTAACTTGTTCATATGTTTTATATCCAAGCTATTTTCATTGTATGTTTTCTACATGTTTCTGTATTGTCCTTTTAGACAATACACATGATAACTCACATGCTTGTCAGTACTGCGAGTCTGAATGACTAGTGCATTAAGTTTGATAGACCAAAGCATAGCCACTGAGAGAAGAGCTTGGTGTATAAGCTTTGGTCGATCTGTGAAGTTGCAGCATTTATTTTAGACTGTAGTCACCTTTTTGGTGTGGCCACATAGGAATGCTTTGTCTGTGGACTACAGACGTATCGTGAGCACTTTCAGTCCCATAAAGTGCATAGGAAATGTACATCTTTGTGATTATCTGTAGTTCAGCTGGGTAACCTGAGTAAGTGCACACAGCGTGGCTAGATTACAATTTCAGAGGTGGCCGAGGGTTTTTTATTTTTTATTTATCAAGTTGCCTCTGGCATGTAAGCAGTAAGCCAACCAACACCTTTGCAGCCAGCTATGATTTCCTTCACATTGCTGCTGGTGAGTCGGCAAAGAATACATACTGGTAGAGGTCTTGTGTGCTGGCGGGTAACCCAAGCATTTACCCCTTTTCCCGGATCTCGCCGGTGCCTCCCAAACAATCGGACTGTCGAATGAATGCTGGACTCGCAGCTAAGCTAGCTTTTCCGAAATATCAGTATTAGTGCCAACATCGGCACATACCCCAGCCCTCCCACAACACTTAACTGAATAACAGACACAACACAATTGTTTGGTGGAGAAATTTGCTGCAGGTTTATTTGCATTACAATATGCCAACATGTTGGGTTATCTTACGGGCGATCCAGGGGCAGGTAGCCCCTCGCCACCTGCCCACCTGATGAGCCATAAAACCCCAGTGGTATGAACCGAGGGGTGTTGTCAATTTAGGGGAAGGGATAGCCCCTCCCACTGGTGGACCTCCAGTCCACCCCTTACTCACGCCCCTCACCGCTACAAGGGGCGGAGAGTTGCAGGCAACCCCCGGTTGCTCAGGTCCACAACCGCCCGTAGGATTAACGGGGCGCCGTCGCTCCTCCAGGTTCCCACGCGAGGACCTCCCTGGGGATAATTGGCTTTAGCACCCTTACTGTGCTCCTGTAGAGGGTACCCTTCTGTACCTTACAGCCTTTGGATCACCCTGTAACTCCGCCATGGCTCTGGGTGTGGCCCCCAGGCCCCCCCCCCACCTTATACTAACAATTCACTTACAACCTGCTGCTACCAATGCTTCACCTAAGTCTAGCAGAAATAAGTCCATACCCACATCTGACAGGTGTATCCCATCGTCCTCAAAGCACACCGTGCATTTCACATGCAGCAACCCATGCCTGACAAAACCAAAACCTCTTTGCTCCGTGAATTTGCGCATCGTGCTGTTTACCCGCCTGTGCGAGGTCTCCAAGGCTTCCCCTGACCGTGCGCCCCGCCAAAACAGCCTGGGCGTAATTTCGGACCACCATAGCTCACAGGATCCCAGCATGTTACTCAATTCGCACAAAGTGCCCCTCATTTCCTGGAGCAGGTCTCTACGCCCTAGGGGAACCAGATCATCACCTCCTAGCGGAATGTCCCATCACCCAGACCGTTTTACCTGGTGAATAAAGATGCAGAATTTTGAAACACTGTTATCATTAAACAAACCCAATTCTTCAGACAAAATCAACACCAAACAAATATACTGACTTCTTATGTCGCACAATATTATTCACTACTACTTTTAGTTCCTGGACCAGTGTTTGCTCCATGTCCCTTACGATGGTATATAATTCTTGTAACAGTTGGACTCCCAACGCCCCACCTATTGGATGTGTTCCAATGGCAAGTCCGCCTGGAACGCCGTGGTTGCTGCCCCTATTCTGAAGGAGTAGCTGCAAAATCGCTTGCCCTGGACCTTATTACCTGATAGCTCTAAACCCTAATCCATTATGCGCTGTACCTGATATTTGGTCAAGGGTTTACCGTCTGCGTGCACAAGTAGGAACCTTCATATGCGGGGCGCAGCACCAGGTAAATCGAGACCAGGCACACTGGACAATACCTGGTGATCTCCGGTTTGTTAAGCACAATCACCTTCCCCACCTGGTCTGTTTTAGATCTATGTAGCCTCATGGTGAGGGCCAATACGGAGGGATCCTGTGAAATGAGGGCAGGACCACCACACCCTGCATGTGCTCCAGCCCAGGTTTAATTTGCCATGCACCTAGCTAAGACCTTTGATATCACCATCAACCCCCTGCGGGGCCAGGCGACAGGCAACCAGCGGTACCTGCCAGTCCCATTTCACCCCAACTCCTTGCCGCCTTGTGGCACTCCCTGCTGCAGGAGTCTAGTTACGACCCTTACTTGCCCCTCTTGACCCGTAATGATTGCCCCCCCTGAAGATGTGTGGTTACCTGTCATCGGGGTCAGTGGATCGTATAACATGTGCCTTGAATGTACAATATATGTGGTGTTGTGCCAGAGTAGGGGAATCAGAACCTAATAGTAACTGTGCATAGGGCATGTGTTAATATCCAAAACAGTAAATCTTGATAATGCACGCCATTGTAATAGTATTCAACTGTGACATCTAGCTTACGCATGGTGCAACACCAATTGGCCCATCACCTCTACTTAACAAACCTAGGAGAAAGCCTGAGCTGGTTACCCCAGGTCCGTGCCGCGCACGCCTTAACCTAAGGAGCTCTTACTAACGGAGCATTCGTCCCAACAGAACTAACTTACTGCGTGCCTGATTTGGTGGTCCTCCTTAAAAGCAAGACAGTGCCACCTCATGGCAGCTGTCAGAGGCGCCGGTAGTGACAATGGTGACAGGCTTTCCACCAGAAAACCATGTTAATAAACCACCTAGTCAAATATAGCACAGGAGAACTCGCTGCTGAAAAATCAGTGGAGGGCCCTTGCCGCGCTTACGGAAGTCCAGACTTGACTTTCTCACCTTGTGGGTTTAAACAAGGTACAAAATTGACAGTAGCGTTGCCCTTGACTACCTGGATGGGCCCTCTCCCCTGCTGTGTGCAATCCATTGTGTGTCACAAATACTGACCTTCAGGTAACTTCTAGAAAAGTCCCCTACTCACCCCACAATGAGTACCCAACACGACTGCTGCCCAACTACTCATGTGGTTACTCCTCCTGTCACCTATGAGCTGAGGCCAGTATTTGCATAAGGATATTAAGCAACCACTGTTGCTGTCGTGTAAGAATGTAAAAAAAGCCGCCACTCTGAGCTGATCCTACTGAGCCAAGGCACTAGTACCTTCATGGTAATGGCAAATCCGCTACACTTAACAATGCTTCTATTCTCCCCTACACGAGGTCTAAACCGGGTTGTCTCCATGCCCTCCAAATTTAAACTCTGTGGGTGACATGGCCCCCAACCCCTATAACAGACAGTGCCCCTCCAAACTTAGCGGATATTTCCTCTCCAAAATTATGAGGAAATCCAATCCAACTAGCGCGGCTTTATTTGGCTTTCTCGAACCTATTCACTTAAATTTGTCCGGGCTCCGGTAAAACACTTACTACCTGTAAAAGGCCAAACCGAAGCCCCTTGTTGTGCTTCTGCCAACATCCAGAGCAGGCAAGCGCATGGCACGCCCACCTATCCTCACTTTGCTCCTGATGTGTTGGGAGTCAATAAATACAGAAGCCCCACTGTGGAAATGACCACATCGGCTAACCCCCCACAGGCAACTGTTAACGTCAAAACAATGGAACAGCGGCTCCCTAGAACATGGACTGCGTCCACAACACAAGTCCATGATTTGCATGACGTAACCAATCTAGCGCTGCAACTGCCACCATGCGTCCTTTCCTTGACTCGGATCACCAGTTGAAAATGAAGTAGTGATGGACTTGAGACTGACTCCATGGACATGTCAAACCACTTTGATCAATCTGCTTGAAACCATAGAGCCAACCCCTGATCGGTGTTAGTGAATAAGGACGTAGCAGGAATACAGTCTAAATTACCACCAATATGAATAATAAGCGCTCCCTGGCACCGAAAATGCCAGGCATAAACAACATTTTTAGGCATTTCCACAGGTGAATCGCCTATTGAGCTGTAGCCTGCCCGCCCCCTTTCTTCCACGGCCTGTCCCCCAAACCCTCCGAGGTGGTGGAACCGCGACAGTGAAAATCTGGACACCTCCCCCATGCACAGGGGGCCCAAACCTCCTTGCTGTTAGCGATTAGAATGTGCGCCCAGTGCGCCTGTGTCCAGTCTGACGACACGCATCGCCACCCCGTGCAAGCCCCAAAAGCCAAAATTGATCATCGGACCACGTGGAAGTGGTATCAAAATTGGGACTGCAAGTCACGTAAAAATTATTGGAATGAAGGGGGGCCAACCCTGAGCCCTTACTCGAAACCATCACACAGCAGCGCTCATGTGTACCGGAAGACAAGGGGCACTGTGTATGAGGGCCCCCGAAATACCGACCTAACTTAACTACTAGTGTATCGCAGCCTGTGCTGCACAAGAACCCATGCTAGTAAACTGTAATCATTGGCCAATCCTGTCTGTGAGAAAAAGAGGGTGGGAGAGAGCCCTGGCCATCCATGCTGGACTGATAATCCCATGAATCCCTCAACTGGGGAGTAAAAATTGACATGTCCGAAAGCCCACCGTTTCCCCTGTGTCTGGGTTGCTTCAATGACTGCACGCCTCGTGCTGCTCTGCCACCACCCCGATCACAGTACTTACTTACACAGGCACGGTGTCGGACTTTTGAGCTTCGGTGCGTTTGAGTGACAGTACATAATTCTGTGTGCGAAGAGAAAAGGTAGAATGTTAACAATGCCGCAGGCGCGTCCTGCGACCCCTCCCCTGGGTGTCCGGCACCCCTAAGAGCACTTAACAAGGAACAGCATTCTCCTTATTCCGTTCCCAGCTGCCCTTCTCTGAGTGGTGCCTTCATACTTTTCCTGAAATTAGAAAAAAGGTTACACTCCATTCCTGGACCTGCTGACCCAGAAACCCACACACTGGCCCCAGTGTGCTCTTCCCCTGTACCTGCTCCGAGGCCTGGTTTGACCACCAGAGAAAGAAACTGTGCGCTTCTGGAAGAGAGAACAAATACATGCAAACAGCCCATAATCAGCATTGAACGTTAAGCATATTGCTAACTCGGTAGTCAGGATCAGAGCCCCTTACTTGATCACCAGTTGCTTTACAAGAGAACACATTCAATTATGGCAAAGGGGATGCATGATTTTCCCAGACTCGCCAGTGGTTTTACAAGAGAACATATTCAATTATGGTACAGGGGATGCATGATTTTCCCAGACTCATCAGTGGTTTCACAAGAGAACACATTCAATTATGGCACAGGGGATGCATGATTTTCCAAGACTCACCAGTGGTTTTACAAGAGAACATATTCAATTATGGTACAGGGGATGCATGATTTTCCCAGACTCATCAGTGGTTTCACAAGAGAACACATTCAATTATGGCACAGGGGATGCATGATTTGCCCAGACTCACTAGTGGTTTCACAAGAGCACACATTCCATTATTGCACAGGGGATGCATGATTTGCCCAGACTCACCAGTGGTTTTACAAGAGAACACATTCAATTATGACACAGGGAACGCATGATTTTCCCAGGCTCACCAGTGGTTTTACAAGAGAACACATTCAATTATGCCCTCAAGGGAAAGGTTCACGCGTTAAGACGCTACAATAATGAATCCTCCCAATGCTCTACGCGCTTAGTAAACCATCTGATGAAATGCTCATTGCATCATTGAGAGATCTGTGGCCCAACCAGGAGCCAAGGACATGCACTGCGCGGCCTCAAGGCACTGCCCGCCCCGCGATGAAGGGCGGGCCCACAGCCCGCTTCCATGAATCCAATCACATCGATGGATGCAACACTCGGCTGTGGGGCCCCCTGAGGCCTGCCCCATGGTGCTCACGCAAATGTGCCCGTGAATGCCCAAAGTGGGATCTGGAACGAGCACTGCGTGACCTAATGGTATCTGTAATGAGCATAGCATGGCCGCGACACACTCCACTCATGCTGCTTCTGCACGGTCTAACCCCCATAACCTCTGCATTGGCCCGGTTGTCCTATTCCCCCCAGGCACGCTCTCAACACGCCCAGAGTGTCAACCTGATCAACACACCTGGTGCGCATGCCGCGCGAGGCCTCCCACATGGGTATAGTTTGGGTTTTAATAGCTCCGATGTGAGTATCAAGGGGACCGGGCATGGGGTTGTAGCCCCCCAAACCTTCTTGCCCACGCCCCTCTAGCAACCCGCCCACCTCTGCACTCGAGGTCCCCCGCAGGCAGGCGGCATAACTATCGCAGGCCGGTCCTATAGAATAATCGCCCCGCCTGGGAAGTCGAGTAAACTTTAAATGATGTAAAACATGGTGGCGGAGGATATCACAGCTGTGGGCATGGAGGGGGCCGGGCAGGGATTGTAGCCCCCCCAAACCTTCATGCCTATGCTCTGCTAGCAACCGGCCGACCTCTACACTCGAAGTCCCCCGCCGGCAGGTGACGTAACTATCGCAGGCTGGTCCTATACAATAATCGCCCGCCTGAGAAGCCGAGTAAACTTTAAATGATTCAAAAACAGGGGCGGAGAATATCACAGGAAGGGTCTTGGCTCTTACATGGCCCTCTCAACACCCTTCCCGGTACAGACATCGACCACCTAATACCAGAATAAACTTTCAGACTTTTCTTTTAATGAAGAGCAATTACGGTCATTCCAGGGACCAAACCCGAAACCCTGGCGCTATTAGCAGGAAGCTCTTACCAAATGAGCTAACCGGCCGACACAAAATTGAAGGGAACAAAATGGACCCCACGTACTACGGCCCCCTCTCTGCATGAAACCCGACCCGCAAAGTGAAGCACTTAAAGAGTTGCGCCATCTTGTTGGTGCGAAATACCTCTGGGGTTGGGCAGGCAAATGCCCCCTATCTCCCAGCCCACGGCCATCTAGACCTCGTGGCGGCCCCCAGAACAGCACCACAGCACGCTGAACCAGGAGAGCGACAAATGCCCTGCCCGAGAAGCCTCGGCGCCAATTAGTCACCGAAACTCCCACAACTAATGGCGCTACCCTGAAACTACACTACTTGAAAGACTGCTACCCCGACTAGGAGCCTTGGAGCCCAGCTGAAAGGACCCAGGGAAGGCGGATGTGTGCTATGATGCAATACCTCGGCCCAACACAGATGCCCAACCCCCCCCCAAAGTCCCACCTCGAGCCACATAGCAGCCCGCTCGTGGCCCTGAGCCTAGGTTGTATATGTGGCTGGGATGACGATAGAATCAGTCTTCCACGATGCAGGGGACTACCCGCTCTTCCTCCTTCACTCAACCAACTTGCGGCTCAGCTATTCTCGACATGACTGTGACGACGACTACAGACGGCATGTGCGACGATCAAAAAACAGCAGCACGGCCAAGCAGGAGGTGGGGGACTGTCTCCAGCGACGTCCAGAACCAAAGAGGGCGCTCGGTGGGCGGCAAAGGTAAATATATCTCTTCAACCCCCCCCCCCCCAGGGAAGTGATGTCACCCGGGGACCCCCACAGGTCCCCAACACTAGACTGCTTGATGTTGTCTGTGCCATTGTGTGGCACTAAGGATGGCCGCCCGCTTAGGGGTCCCCCTTCGGAGGCCCGGGGCAGCCTGGCAAAGGTGGGGCTCAAAAGTTCTGCCTTGGTGTCTGATATGTTGTCCGTAGGTATGTCTGTGCCTGGAATGTTGGTTTGGCGCCCATCGGGAGAGGGGGAGGACACAGACCAACCGGAGACACAAATTAAGGTGTGACAAAGGCTGCTTTATTGAAAGCAGGTGCACCCTACAAATACCAAACCCTTGGCCTGTGCAGTCCAAAACTAGGCCTAACTAAATATGCACATACCTGACCAAACCCCCACCCCTATGAATGGTTCCCCCGAAGAACAACATACACATAAATGCAAACTGCACAATGCCTGACTTACTGGTTAAATATCTGTCATATGCACACTCCCCCCCCCTTTCCCCCCCCCCTCTGTCCAGGAAACCTCAGTCCTCCTATCCTGACCCCCCCCCCCCCCTAGACTAGGAAAAAGCGCCACTCGAAAGCCCCATTACAGCTTTCGACCTCCCCCAGGACCCCTGCACCCTCGGATACCTGCGCACCCCAATAGCCCAGTCCACTGCCTCCTTCAGCTGCACAATATACAACTCCAAATGTACACCGTCCTCCCTAAAGAAATAGACTGCGCCATATCTCAGCTCCGGGTGCTCCATCCTACCCAAACCTTCCTTATCACAAAACCCCTGCATCTCCCTGTTAATTTTCCTCCTTGTCCTGTCAATGGCCGCCGGCCTCTCCGCTCCCCTCCAGCAACGCTTTGGGACAAACTCTAACCACCCCGCCCACTGCCTCCATATCTCCAACAAGTCCCGCTTCATCTGCTTCACCAGCGCTTACCCCTTACACTGCACCAAATCATTTTCCCTCAAATGAATAACCACCACATCAGGACAAACTCCCCCCCGCACAACATTGTTCAATGCCGGTGCCAACTCGTGCCAGCGCATGCCCCCTTTTCCCCGCCAATGAAAACGAAACAACTGATCATCTAGCACCAAATTGAGGTTCCTGTGCTTGTCCCATTCGGCCCTCTCCGCTCTTTTAACAAAGGAATGGCCCACAATGTAAATGCTCATCACCGCTGCCGTTGGCCCCGCCACCGCACCTGCAAAGAAACACATGTAAGCGGCGGGCAAAACAGCTCCATCTTCACTCCATGCCTACCCCCTGCATCCTGACATAAGTCCTGTAACAGTCCGATTTTCAGCGCCCCAGCCGTTTTATCTCTTCTTTACCCCAACCCCGTCGCGCCACCTCCGTCGCCACCCAATGCGAAAGGAATGCGTCCCGAACTCCTTCGGGTCCTCACCCATAGACCATAGGGACCATAGGATCCACAACACCTGAGCCGCCCTCACTCTACCGGCCCCTCCCCGTCCAAAAACTTCCACATCTTCCCCCCTGCCAGTCGCCTCCCCCATCCTGCTGGGCACACCGCCGCCGACCCCCCAGGCCCCAACACCACCCAAGTACCCTCCCCTCTCTGATCAGTCTTAGAGCGCCGCAAGCACACTGCCACTTTCCGGCCTCGCACGTCCACGTCCCCCACAGCACCCCCGGACCCCCTTTCAACCCCACCAGCTCCGACACCCGGAACGCTCCAAAAAACATCCACGACATCAGTGTGAAAAACAGCACCGTTTCAACCTGATCTTTACAAACCGCCCGTAAGTGCCGCACCAACTCCTCCAGCATCCCCTCCGTAATCGGCCGTCGCTGACGCACCTGTGCCCCCTTCTCCCTCTCCCATCCTTCCAAGAGACGCGCCCCCAATTCCCCCGCCGATGGCGCATAACCCCACCACAGCTTCCCCATGAATGCCACTGCCGACAGTTTCCCCGCAATCGTCACCCGCGACAGTCCTCTGTCCATCAAAGCGAGCATGAACTGCACCACCTGTTCCTCCCGCCGCCACCTGTCCCCTTGCCTTACCGCTCCGAAGCGCAGAAACTCCTGCCATGCCTGCTCGTACGCCTTCCATGTGGACGCTGCCACCGACGCCTTCACCAATTGAATGACCCGCGGTCTCCTACGGACCAAAGCTCCGCTGGCACCGGCATCTTGCCCTTGTCCGCCTCCGTGGCTAGCCCATGGAACCTCCGCCACTGTGAACGAGACAAAGCATCCGCAATGTCATTGTCCACCGCCGGCACGTGCCGGGCTTGAAACAGAATGTCATGGTCCAAGCACCTCAACACGAAAACGCGCATCAACTTCAACACCTGCGGATCCCTAGCGGACTGCATGTTCACCACCTGCACCACTGACATATTGTCCACCCGGAACAAAACCCGCTTGTGCGCCAAATCCTGCGCCCACACCGTAACGGCCACCACCAAGGGAAACAATTCGAGGAAGGCATTACTCCTCCCCCCTGCCTGCCAGTGAGCCGGCCACTGTTCCGTGCACCATCGCCCTGACCAGTAGAGGCCGAAGCCGCCGACTCCCGCCGCATCCGATGACATCGTGACATCCCACTCCCAGTCCTCCGGCGGCACCATGGGCACCCCATTGAAGCGCCCCAGGAAAGCAGCCACATGCGCTAATCCTCACACCACTCGGCACGCGAAATTCAAGTGGCCCAGCAAAACCTGCACCTCCCTCACGTCACCTTTTGCTTCGCCAGCATGTCTCCCACCAGTGCCCCCATCACCGCCCGCTTGTCGCCCGGTAGGCGTTCTTCCATGGCCGCTGAGTCGAGCTCTATACCGAGAAAGGACAGCACCGTGCTGGGACCCTGTGTGTTCTCTGGCGCCAAGGGAACCCCCAGGTAGCTCATAAGGTAAGTGTGACCCACTTGTGGGACACCCCCGCGCCGCACGGCCACCAGCTGCTGCGTGTGCCCCTCAGCCTTGTCCCTGCCGCGCTGCCTGCCTCGCCGCCGGCTGACTCCGTTGTCATTTGTTTTGCCCTTGTTTTGTTCGCCATTTGTGCTTGTCATCTGTATTCCCTGCCCGTGTTAGCGTTTGTTTTGCCTTTGTTTTGTTCGCCATTTGTGCTTGCCATCTGTATTCCCTGCCCGTGTTAGCGTTTGTTTTGCCTTTGTTTTGTTCGCCATTTGTGCTTGCCATCTGTATTCCCTGCCCGTGTTAGCGTTTGTTTTGCCTTTGTTTTGTTCGCCATTTGTGCTTGATAAAGTATATTTTGCCTGTTTATCTTTCCAGCTTGTGTCCTTCCTGTTTGCCCGCCTACATCGCCGCCTTCCCTCCCCGCTTCCCGCCACCACCGCAAGCCCCGCCCCTTTTCTCATTCTGTTCCCTCCCCGCTCCCGCCTCCCAGCTGCTCCGCCCACCCGCGCACTTCGCCTTTATATGGCGACCGTGCGAACGCGCAGCGGTCACGCGCAGCGGGCGCGCCGATTGTGCGCCGAAGGCGCGCCAAAGGTAAGCCCGTCTGCGCCCGTCCGCGACCGGATCGCGACCAGCGCCAGGACCCCTGGCCTCCGAAGAACCCGGCCGACCCGCCTGACGTACGCCGCCGCCACCCTCATCGCACTCAACACCGGCCGACTCCCAGAATGCCACCAAGCCACTCCACGGCGCACCCACGGACCCTTCAGCTGCCACGCCTGCAAGTTCACCTGCATCCGGACCTGCCTCGCACCAGCACCCGCCAAGTCGAACACCAGCAGCACCCACCTGAAGTGCATCCTGCTCAACACCCGCTCCGTCCACAGACACGCCATCGAACTCTGGAACCTCCTAGACGCCACAGCCCCTGACGTTGCCTTCCTCACGGAGACCTGGATGAACGCCTCTTCAGCTCCCGACATCGCCATCGCTATCCCAGAGGGCTACAAGATCATCCGGAGGGACCGCAATGCCAACCAGATGGGAGGAGGCATCGCCATCATCCACAGGAACACCATCCGTCTCACGACCAGCACCGACAACACCCTGACCACCGCCGAACACCTGCATTTCCAGATCCACACCAGCCCGAACACCACCCTCAGAGGCACCCTGATCTACCGACCCCCGGGACCACGCACACAATTCAGCGAGGACATCGCCGACTTCGTCAGCCCGCATGCCCTCCCCTCCGCTGACTACATCCTCCTAGGCGACCTCAACTTCCATCTGGAGAACAACAACGACCGCAACACCAGCACTCTGCTCGACAACCTCGCCAATCTTGGACTCAAGCAACTGGTGTCCACCCCCACCCACCTCGCCGGACACACACTGGACGCAGTCTTCTCCTCCAGCCCAGACATCGACTTCAGCCACGCCACAGAACTCCAATGGACGGACCACAGCTGCGTCCACTTCACCTTCAAGAGAACGACGACCCACCGCCACCAGCAACAGGCCGCCCGCAGAAGCTGGAACAAGATCACAGCAGACCAGCTCGCCACCTCCCTGAGCCAGCACCCTCCTGCCAGCTCAGCGAACCCCAGCCAGGCCGCCGACAACCTCACGAAGTGGATCAGCAACTGCGCGGACGAGCTCGCCCCGCTGAGGACCCCGCCCAGCAGACCCGGCAGCAAGAAAGCCCCGTGGTTCACCGACGAACTCAAGAGCTCCAAGAAGAACTGCCGAGCCCTCGAGAAAGTCTGGAGAAGGGAACCTACACCGGACAACAGGACCTCCCTCAAGCTTGCCACCCGGAAGCACCACCAGCTGATCCGCGCCGCCAAGAAAACAGCATTCAAGGACCGGTTGGACAACAACGCACACAACTGCAAGGAACTCTTCAACATCGTGAAAGAGCTTTCCAACCCCAGCGCAGGAAACAACGACATCACCCCATCGCAAGACCTCTGCAACTCCCTCGCTTCATACTTCCACAACAAGATCTCGGACATACACAACAGCTTCAACAACCAACCAACGCACACCAGGACCGAACAACCACCCCCCACCACCACCCTCCACGCCTGGACCCCGATCAGCACCGAAGACACCATACGCACAATGAACTCCATCCACTCCGGATCACCGACCGACCCCTGCCCTCACCACGTCTTCAACAAGGCCGACGCTGTCATCGCACCCCACCTGCGGGACATCATCAACACCTCCTTCGACACCGCCACCTTCCCTGAGAGCTGGAAACACGCCGAACTCAGCGCTCTCCTCAAGAAACCAACAGCGGACCCCACCGAACTCAAGAACTACCGCCCCATCTCGCTCCTCCCGTTTCCAGCCAAAGTCATCGAGAAGACCGTCAACAAGCAGATGGCCGCCTTCCTCAAGACGTACGGATCCCTCGACCCCTCACAGTCAGGCTTCCGAGCCAATCACAGCACCGAGACCGCCCTCATCGCCGCCACCGATGACATCCGAGCCCTGATGGACAAGGGAGAAACAGCGGCCCTCATCCTCCTAGACCTCTCCGCGGCATTCAACACTGTCTGCCACCGCACCCTAGTACAGCGCCTCAGCAACGTCGGAATCCAGGACAAGGCGCTGGAATGGATCATCTCCTTCCTCGACGGAAGAACACAGAGAGTCCGCCTACCACCGTACAAGTCAGAGGCCTCCGAAGTCATCTGCGGCGTCCCTCAAGGGTCATCTCTGAGCCCCACCCTCTTCAACGTCTACATGAGCCCCCTCGCAGCCATCGTACGCAAACACAACCTCAGCATAATCTCCTACGCCGACGACACCCAGCTGATCCTCTCCCTGACCAACGACCCCGCCTCCGCCAGAGCCAACCTGCACGAAGGGATGAAAGAGGTAGCCGAGTGGATGACGACCAGCCGCCTGAAACTGAACTCTGACAAGACGGAGGTCCTCATCCTGGGCTCTTCACCCTCCGCCTGGGACGACTCCTGGTGGCCTCCCGCCCTGGGCACCGCACCCAAACCGACAGACCATGCACGCAACCTGGGCTTCATCCTGGACTCCTCCCTCTCCATGACCAGGCAAGTCAACAACGTCTCCTCGGCGTGCTTCAACATCCTACGCATGCTACGGAAGATCTTCTGGTGGATCCCCACCGAGACCAGGAAGACCGTCACCCAGGCCCTCGTCACCAGCCGACTGGACTACGGCAACGCCCTCTACGCCGGTACCACCGCCAAGCTCCAGAAGAGACTCCAGCGGATCCAGAACGCCTCAGCCAGACTCATCCTCGACATCCCACGAACCAGCCACATCACAGGACATCTGAGAGACCTCCACTGGCTCCCCGTCAACAAAAGAATCACCTTCCGCCTCCTCACCCACGCACACAAAGCCCTACACGACCAGGGTCCGAGCTACCTCAACAGCCGAATCAACTTCTACGCGCCCAATCGCCACCTCCGATCAGCCAACCACGCCCTAGCCGCCGTCCCCCGCATCCGAAGAGCGACTATGGGAGGAAGGTCCTTCTCCTACCTGGCCGCCAAGACCTGGAACTCCCTCCCGACCGACCTGCGCCTGACCCAAGACCACCTCGCCTTCAGGAAGAAGCTGAAGACCTGGCTGTTCGAGCAGTAGCGGCACCCCCCCCCCCCCCCCCCCCCCAGCGCCTTGAGACCCTACGGGTAGGTAGCGCGCTATATAAGTGTCACTGATTGATTGATTGATAAGGTCCGTAAAACTGCCCAGCTGCCACTGGCAGTACATCGAACCGGGCCGTCCCACCAGGAAGAAGTCATCCAGGTAAAGCGTCACTGCCTCTGAGCCTGTGCGCCAGGAAAAAGCCCACTGCAAGAAGGAACTGAACCTCTCGAACAATGCGCAGGAAACCGAGCACCCCATGGGAAGCGCTTTGTCCACAAAGATGAGCCCGTCGAGCTGGATCCCCAACAAGTGGGGATCCGCCGGATGTACCGGCAGCAACCGAAACGCCGATTTGATGTCGCATTTTGCCATAAGTGCGCCCTGTCCCGCCACTGACACCAACCTCCTCGCCACGTCCACGGACGAGTACGACACCGACGCTAGGTCCACTGAAATGTAGTCATTCACCGACGTGCCCTCCGGCCACGACAGGTGCTGAATCAATCGAAATTGTCCCGGCTCTTTTTTCGGAACAACCCCAATCGGGAAATGATCAAGTCGGTCAGGGGCGGCTCCTGAAAGGGGCCTACCATCCTTCCCTCCTTCACCTCCTTGAACAGCTTTTCCCGGACGATGCCTTTGTGTGCGTTCACAGACTTCAGGTTGTCCACCCACCGAGCGATCTGCGGACCCTCGTACCCCAATCGAAAACCCTCCCTGAAACCCCGGCGCAGCACGGCCGCATCGTCCGCCCGCGGATACGTCACCAACAGAGGCTCCAATCGATCCAGCCTAACCGGTGTATGAGCCTTTGCCCAAGTTACCAGCCCCCCCTCTGCCGCCCCCACTCCCCCCTGCTGGAGCCGTCGTTTGCTGCTGCCCCTGTGAGGGTCCTCTCCCGACCCCCCCAGCAGCGCACCACTGGGTGCCTTTTCCCACTTTTGGAACATTCGTGCCGAAAACGGTACACCTGCCTGGTACAGGAGCCCCTATTAAAGTCCCAGCAGGCCCCAACTGTGTTTTGACCAGCGGTGTCCACGGACCCCACCCCCCCACGGGTGGGACGGGCCGAAAAGCCCGCTGGCCGTGTAAATGGTGCGTCCAAACTTCGCCCCACTCATCGTCTGCTGTTACAGATCCGCATCCAGCTCCCCCCACTGGGCCTCCGGATCTGACGCCATGCGTGCCCGGAACTCCTCATTGTAATGAGACCAAGCATACCCGCCATAGGTTACCTGGGCCTGCCGCACCACATCCATATATTTGAATAAGGCGACTGACCTATCCGGGTACTTCTCACAATATACGCTCGCGTATATCAGAAATGCCGCCGACCAATTCTCGATGGTTACGGGCACCTTGGGTCGCCTGGCTAGCTCCTGCTCCTCCTCCTTCGAACCCTCCTTAGCCATCAGCTCCCTGTGGAGCAATTTCAGGATCTCCACATACTCCCCCTTCCAAATCTTTTCTTTGGTTGCCAAGGACAAATGTGCCCCCAGCGGCTTCGCCACCCCCATATACGGGAGCTTCCGGACCAGCATGTCGCAACTCTCCTTTGTTCCCGCGCCACTCACCGCAACCCCCCCAGGCTTCGCCGCGTCCACTGTCACTACACCAACCCCCCCTGTCCCGGCACTCTCCGACGCTGTATCCACCCCCATCCCCTCCTTGTCCGTACCCACCCCGGCATCCGTCACATACCTGCCTTTCACCAGCCTCACCAAGTCCTCCTCCCGTGCATCCGTACCCACTGACACCTGGCCTCCATGACGCGCCCAAGCCACTCCCCATTCTGCCACCATCCTTACCTGGCGTCAAGGCTGGCATCCGCACCGGATCCCGCCGCCTAACCAGTTCCGCTGGGGGGGCCGTCACTCTCGGCACTGTCTGCCGGGGGCGTACTTGTAAGACACTTCCAACAGCATTACTCCTCTCCCCCACCCCCTCCCTAATTTCCCCCTCTTCCTCCGACTCCAGATCCCCGCTGTCCACTCCATCCCCCCACTGCCTCGCCTGGCCACCCTCTGTACTCATCCTGCTAAGCCCCGCCTTCTCCCTACACGTCCTCATCAAGGCCCCCAAATCCACACTCTCTCTCTGCCCGCACTCATCCTGGTAATCCCCACCTGACGACGACCCCCAGTCCAGCTCGCTCTCCCCCCCCCCCCCGACCGCCCCACCTTCCACCTCTGACTCCTCAATCAATAGCGGCGACCCCTCCCCCCCAGCTGTCCCCCACCCCCCTGCCCCCTCCCCGGCCCAAACCCTGGACCCCCCTCAATCACCCCATCCCTCCCCTCCCCCGTACCAACCACCGCATCCACCCCGCCAGCCACCCCCCCGTCCCCCTCCCCTTCAGCATTTACCCCAGGCAGCTCCTCTGGCCCCCGACACCCCACCCCCCTGCCACCTCCTCAGACAGTGCTCCATTCCCCACCACCCCCAAAGTCCCTCCACCCCCAGCCTCATTGGACGCACCCCCCCATCCCCCCCACAAACACAAGTGCCTCCTTCCTCGCGCCTTTGCGCTTATTCCCCCTTGCCTCCCCCCCCCCCGACACCACCGCCGCACTCCTCCGCTGGCCGCCGCCTCTCCTCTTGCCGCCCCGCCTTCCCCCCACCCTCCTCTCGCCTTGGCCGTGACCTCGGTGGTTCGCAGGCCACGACCGCTACCGCGGCGCCATTGGCAGTGCACCGCGGGGGCCTTACCCTGACGTCGCTCCTGACCATATCCAGATGGCCGGCTTCCTCAAGAAGGCGCAAGGCCTCCCTCACCCGAGGATCTGCTGTCGCGTCGGCCGCCATGCTGCTCCACAAAACGCCCGGTCACTGCCACCAACACCGCACTCCTCCTAGCCCTGCTGATGCTCCACAACCTCTCCGCTACAGGTCGCTACAACGCGAGCCCTTGCTACCTCGACAAACGCCCACTACAGCCCTTCAAACGCCCAAAAAGACACAACACCAACAACTCTCCTGCCTAAACCCGGCTGCCGTGTCACTGTCCCTAAAATGGTGGACACTGACCGGACATGGCCGGTTATAAACTCTAACCAGGCCAAGGAGCCCAAAACTAGCCCAGGTATAGCCCAATTCCACCCAACCAGCCCAAAAACAGCCTCGACCCTGTCTCCTGCCTGTCAAACCCCCACCCCCTCCCTCGGCCCCAAAACACCCCGGGGGTGCAAGCCTCCCTCCGGTCGCCCCCCCCCCCCCCCTGCAAAGCCCCATTTTCTCACTCTTTCAAGTTTGAGCAGCCTCTAGTGCAGCAGCCACATTGAATATGCCGCGTCTTGCACCCTGAGCGAAGTATCCGCTTTTATTTTTGACTGATTGGCATATGTTTTAGGTCTGTTCACCAGAAATTTGGTTTCTGTGCCTTTTCAGGACACATGCTATATTTTAGGGCATGTTGGTGCTGAATGGTCATTTTCTTAGAGGTTGCCATCATTGAAGCAATAATGCAAAGCTCCTGTTCTAGGTGGTCCAATTCTCGTACTGTAGCCACGCCCATTCCATGCAGTAGTTAAGCGAGTTGCAGAGAGGTAAACATTTAACCCATTACGAAGAAGAAATATATCACTGCCTTCGTTGCCGAGAGTGCTGCAATAAATTTAAGAAGTAATCTATAAATAGGCATCAGTTAGTGTATTAACATTTTTGCATTGAACTAAACCATCACAATAACGATTGTATATCAAAACACAAGTCGACTCTGACTTTCATTATTGCCACTGCTACGAAAAGAGTATCTCCACTAGGGTTTGCCCCAGATATAGATAATAAACGTCTTGAAGTGGCAAGGAGGAAAATACAAAAGGCTACAGGAACATAATAGGATATTGCAAATGCTTATACATTCCTAGATATATATATGAGGAGATGGAAAACCTGGTAATTATATACTGTAGGAGAATCAAAATACGCGATCTTCATAGAGGCGGGTAAGACGTTTAACTTTTTTGTTAACTCAATTTGGTTAGTACAGCTAGTAAACAACTATGTAGTGGAGGTGTACTTCTCAGGCAACCATAGCTAAGTATGACAGGATTCAAACAAGAGGTTCAGGCAAACATCAATATGCGCTTTACCGGGTAAACGTAGATGCCGTGCCTGAAAATATGTAGAAGGCCAATGGCCCAGCCAAGGCCTTGGGAGTGCTTATGCTTACCATGCGGGTAGTATAAGTTATAGAAGAGGCCAACATGATCTTTTTTTATTTATTAAAGTACACAACAACAAGGTCCAGATACCTATCAAAGGACACGTTTATTTCCACTTTGGCATAAGATAGGAAGATAACAGACCGATGGAGGTTATAAAGCCCCAACTAAACAACTCCCTTGTGCCTTCCACACAGCAGAAAACACCAGTAGAGCAGCAAAACAAATGATTTCCCGAACAATTTACAGTCAGTAACCACAAGTAAGTGGGTCTTAAGCTTGTTAAAACACATCTGTTACATAGGATTCATCAAAAAGACCCAGCACAAGAGGAGCTACGCGCGCATCTGAGATGGCCGCGTGAGCACAGGGCTCCCGAGGACCCTTGCTGCCTCCCGCATTTATCCTGGATAATATCCTGATTTAATGGAAGGTCATTGAAGACACAACCCGGCTGATGTACTAGCAGGTTTTTGGGTCGGAATCGGATGCGGGGTCCCCGAGTTCTGCAGCCTGGACCTTGAGTTGTAGCAGTGCCCAGGTCGTAATTTAACAACAACGGCTTGAGAGGATCAGACCACAGCCTCACCTCACTTTCGGTTTCGTTTCTCCAGCGCACTGTTTCCTATCTGCGGTGTGTCTGTTGATCGGAAGAGCTCTGATGCCAGCTCATTGAGCTTCGAGCTGGCGACTGTCTGGCTATGGACTCAAATTGGCCCAACTTCGCCTCCTGTATTCTTGTGTGTGAATTTTAAGGAGCCATTTGGACCAGGTCCCAAGCCTCCCTCCGGGGCACCCGGCTCGCCATGACGGGCAAGCCCGAGGGTAAAAAACAGAAAGTCAAGACCACTATCCGTGGAGGTTCATCCCAGATGAATGTCATGGATCGCTACACACTTTCTAAAGGATCCCCTGGTGGCGCACCTAAGGCCCGGGAGGAGGCTGTCAACGATCCTGCTGTATTGGCGGAATTAACGCTACAGGACGTGATGGGCGCTATTGCTGGCATTCAGTCTTCTATTGGCCAACAGTATGAAGCCCTGGCTCTGAAGTTGGACACGGTGGCTATTGATGTCAACCTCATTCGAACTGATTTGGCCAAGACGAACGAGAAGGTGAAGTCATTGGACCTAAAGACAACCAGCCTTACCACGGATGTGTCCGACTTGCAAACAGAAGTGCGCAACCTTAGATCTGCTAATGACTTTTTTGCTCGTCGCTTGGAGGATTTTGAAGGCTGTGCACGCGCAACAACGTGTGTATTATTGGGGTCCCGGAAGATTCTAGTTCACTCGCCACTGATCTTCGAGTGGAGGACCTCATTCTTAATCATCTTGCGCCCAAGGGCCTGAGCAAATTCTTTGCCATCGAAATGTGCGCACAGAGTGCCAGGGGGAAGGCGAAGCCCGGTTTTCCCCCTCGTCCGATTATTGCACGGATCTTCAACTTCAGAGATCGCGACGCCATTCTGCAGGCGGCACGGACAAGCGGCCCTACGCAGTTCGAGAATGCTGCTGTGAATTTTTATCCGGACTTTTCTCAATCAGTCCAGAAACAACGAATGGGATTTCAAGGGGTGAAACGACGACTAAGAGACATGGAACTAAAATACGCTATGTTATTCCCGGCCCGACTGCGTGTTGAATATGACAATCGAACATTCTTCTTTGTCAGGCCTGAGGAAGCGAGTGATTGGTTGGATACTTTGCCGACTCGCCGCGCTGGCCAGGAACATGCTGGTGGTGCTGAGGGGGGACTGATGGACCGAGAATGATTATGGTGCCTGTGTCCGGAACACTATTCAACGTGTACAGCTGAGGCTCACTGACTTTCTTGATCATTCCATTCGTATCCTGGGGGGTAGCGGGGATGGCGGGAACCCTTTCCTCCTCTGGGGTTTTCTTTGTGTAGATTAGTTCTTTGTTTGTAATTGTTAGGGTGACAGGCACACTGCAAATTGGGGTGGCTTTTGAGTCGGTGCAGGGGTGCAGGGTGGGGGGGGAGTTGTGTTTGGAACCTTCGGGGGAGGGAGGGCTATGTTTTAGGATTGTTTGTTTTTTCTTTTTCAAGGCAAGGTACTTTCATTATCTTTGACATTGGCGTGATGCTCGTTTTGCGATGGGAGTTCATTGTGGATCTGGATGGGGGGTAGTGGGTTGAGGATATTATGCTGGAATGTGAATGGGTTGGGTGATCGGATAAAGAGAGGGGTGGTTATGCAGCTGTTGCGGCGCCTTTCGCCTGATGTCGTTTTGCTACAAGAGACACACTTGATAGGAAATACTTGTCACGCTCTTAATAGACGGGGTTATCGTCTTGCTGCCCATTCTGGATTTACATCTAGTTCTAGAGGAGTGGGTATTTTGCTTCGTGTTTCCCTCCTCGAGGTTGACGATGTGATCCTTGATGCCAGGGGTCGATATGTTGCACTTGTTGGGCGGTGGGAGGGAAAACCAATTTCGTTGGTGTCGGTGTATGTCCCACCGGGCTTACAATCCACGACATTTACAGACCTGGGGCAGATGGTTCTGGGTCTCCCGGAGGGTGTTTTGATACTGGGTGGTGATTTTAACTCCGTCATTTCTGGCAGAATAGACCGCTATCCGCCCCGAGATCTTCCTGCTGCGCAATCCTGGTTGGGTGACTTCCTGGAAACATTGGGACTTATAGAATGTTGGAGACTAATGCATCCAGAGCAAACAGTTTAATTTCCATTCGGGAGCTCATGGTAGTCTTTCAAGATTGGATTATATCCTGATACCGGATGCCCTGTCCCCTTCGATTGGAGAGATTAGACACTTGGCCCGGGGTATATCAGACCATTCCCCTATTTGGTTTCATTTTAATCTTGGCATCGGCGCCGAAGGGAGGGTGGCCCCGATTAACCCCTGGTATCTTCTTAACCCTAGGACTCGCGCTGAATTGATTAAATCATTTGATCTGTATTTGACTGAGAATGCTGGTTCTGTATCCTCGCCTGTTTCGCTATGGGAAGCTTTTAAGACTGTGATCAGGGGACAGGCATTGTCTTTGGTGGGGTGTGCTAAGAAATGTAAGAATGAGGCAATTGTTCAGCTCGTGGCTGAAATCACAGACCTGGAGACTGCATTGGAACGAGAGGTGTCTCGAGAAGCATTACATGTCCTCCGCCTTAAATAATTAGAATATAAAACTTTGGTTACTGATGCGGCAAAGATGATGAGTAGGGAACAGCAGGGACGGCTTTATGATGTGGGTGATAAAGCAGGAAAATTGATTGCCTGGCTGGATAGAAGGGAGAGAGCGAGTCGAGTGGTTCCGGTGATTGAGACATGTGGTGGTGTGCGTGTAACGGACCCTGTTGAAATTGTTGAATGCTTTGCTGATTATTTTCGAGAGGTCTATACCTCGGTGTTCGACAGGCCCGAGGAGGATTCGCAGTTGTTGCTTCGTGATATAGCACTCCCATGTTTGTCGGAATCGGATCGAGACTGTTTGGATGCCACGCCCTCGGTGGATGAGGTGGCTCTCGCACTACGCTCCATTTGTTCTGGCAAGGCCCGGGGTCCCAATGGCCTTCCTGTTGAACTGTATAAGTTGCGCCCTGATACTCTAGCTCCCTATCTCCGTGATATGTTTTTGGCTGCGCGAGACAGTGGCTCCCTCCCCAGAGATCAGCGTCTTGCTACCATTGTGGTGATTCTTAAGGAGGGTAAACCACGGGATCGCTACTCGTCTTATAGACCCATTTCGCTCTTAAATGCGGAGCCTAAGATCCTCGCCAAACTGCTTGCTAATCGTCCGATTAGGGTTATTAGCGACCTGATTCATCCGGATCAATCGGGTTTTATTCTGCACCGTAACACGGCATTAAATTTGCGACGTTTGCATGGCGCTCTCGCGAGAGCCCCGACGCTGCGTGAACCGGCCATCTTGGCGTCCTTGGACGCCACGATGGCCTTTGATACAATCGAATGGTCTTATCTCTGGGCGGTACTCGCCAAATTTGGATTTGGCGCTGGTTTTATTGGTTGGGTCAAACTCCTGTATGAAACGCCACTGGCACAGGTGGTGGTTAATGGCCGTGTCTCCGTGCCTTTTACTCTTGGGAGGGGCACGCGGCAGGGTTGTCCGTTGTCCCCGCTCCTCTTTGCTTTGGCGTTGGAGCCACTCGCCGCCTGGCTACGGTGGGAACCTTCGATGAAAGGTATACGCTGGACACCGGAATTTGAAGATCGCATTTCCTTATACGCGGATGATATTTTATTGTACCTTACATCTCCCCAAAAATCGCTCAACGTATTGTTTGACGTACTTGACTCCTTCGGGAAGAACTCGGGCCTTATCATTAATTGGTCGAAATCCTACATTTATGTACTTGCGGGTGATGTCCCTCGTTTGCCGCGGGGCTGTCCCATCCAGTTGTCGCAGTCTGGCTTCAAGTACTTGGGTGTGTTTATTTCGTTGGATCCGGCGGTTCGCTATGAACACAATTTACTCCCCCCACTCCAAAAGTTGTGCACCGATGTAGCGCATTGGCGTAAATTACCATTATCTCCCCTAGGGCGTGCGGCCCTTTTTAAAATGATGTCCTTACTGCGGTTCCTATACACACTTCAGAATAGTTTTGATGCCATCCCGTCGAAATATTTTCGGGAAGTAGAATCGTTGCAGAGGCAATTAATATGGGCCGGACGTTCACGCATCGCTCTTCCAAAATTGACACTTCCCTGGTATGATGGCGGTATTGCGCTCCCGGATATTCGTAGGCATTACTGGTCCTCCCACCTTGCTGCCATCAACCACGGGATGTATGGCCTGGCGTTTAATCCAGCATTTGAAATGGATAAGTGGCTGCTCCCGGGTGGTGATTACTACAGGACGCTTTATTCGGGACCCTCGCGTTCACAACTCTCGGGACCTACCGCTATAGCCGTGCGGGTATGGCATAGCGCAACGGCGGCTATGGGCTGGAGTGATAAACTAACTGGTGCAACTCCGCTCTATGCCTCCGCGAAGTTGGGTGGCCTATGGAGGACGAAGGGATTTGATAAATGGGACATGATCGGTATCAGTAAAGTGCGTGATCTCTGGGTTAAAGGAGAGGTGAAGACCTTCTCGGATCTGCAAGTAGAGTATAAGCTGAGTGACAGGGAAAAATTTCGTTATGTCCAGGTACGCCATGCTCTGAACTCTGTGTTGCCAGTGGGTAGTGATATTCCGGACTCCTCCCCTCTCGAAGATCGTATACTAGACGGTTATGTGCCAGACAGCACTAGTTGTTCTATAAGAAAATGATTAATGACCGATCAAGTCTGCTTGATCGCCTTCGTGAAGCTTGGATTGCTGATGGTATTGAACTGGATGATGAGGACTGGCAGTCCGCGATCTCCTCTCCCAGGGAGGTGGCGATTCCGGCCCGCCTCCGTCTGGTCCAACTCAAGATCCTCCACAGAATCTATGTCACCGGCCCCCGTCTGATCCATATGGGCTACTCCACGGATGGCATGTGTAGGCGTGGGTGTGGTCTCCTTGGCACCTATCTCCATATCATATGGGAATGCCCTGAGGTGGTGCGATTCTGGAAACGTATACATGAGGTGATGGATGAAGTAACGGGTGTTGTGATGATGCCAAAAGCCCGACAAAGTTTATTGAATGTGTGGGGTCCGAATGATTATGACGTGTCGCAGCTTCGGTGGGTGACTCTGGCCAATATGGTTGCGAAGAGGGATATTGCACAGTTGTGGGGGTCCCCGAGGCCGCCTACAGTGACTGCTTGGAAAGAGAGTCTGGATTGGTGCATGTTCAGGGAGAAGACAGTGTATGTGGCAAGAGGTAGACCCCAAAAATGAGGGAAGATTTGGAACCAGTGGAACTCATACCGTGGAGATATCTGTACGCCCCCGCTCACTGCGATTCCTAGTCCTTCCCATTCGCCCTGACCTACATTCCTTCTAGCTGTGGCATATTGTGCTGTTCACATGCAATTCTACCTTTGACACCCTCCCCTCGTCTGTATTCAAAAAACCTTTTCTCCTGTTGTCATATATCTCCCGTCCTCCTTGAGCGCAGGCCTACTGGCTGTATTACTGCTGTATTGCCTTGATTGTATGATTGATGTGTTGTTTCCTTTTGTTTTCTATAATAAAAAATTACAAAAAAAAATCCAGCACTGAAACCAAAGCAGATAGGTTGCAGCCGTCTCCTGTTACTACAAGCCGTACAGGAGCCTTTGTAAACAGTAGCAATAAAGGTCCCACTAAAATAAAGAAATCCGGGGGTTTATTGAGCATATTTCCTGCTACCAAAATAATTTGATTTTAAATCATATGTTAAATCTGAATTTCTAATTCCATTGGTAAAAACACAATCATTGAAAATTAACACTCTTAACAAAGTGATACTTTTATTAGCGACGGAAGCTCAGGCCTCCAGCAGATGGTTTATTCCAAATGGACTCCTACCAATCAGCAAAGCACTAACGCCAATTCTCAATGCCTCAATGCCTCCGTTGATTCAGCCATATTCCTGGAAACATGCCACAGTACTGCCACTGCTCAAGAAACCATCTGCTGACCAAACAATTCTTTCCAACTTCAGACTTGTGTCTCTCCTAGCGCATCCCAGCAAAAGTCCTAGAAAAAACAAACAGCCTACCACCTTAGCATCCACTAGCACCTCAATGCCACGTAGTCCTGACTCAGGCCCAGCAGCAGTACAGAAACAGCACTCGTCACTGCCATAGAAGACATCCCCATGACCTTGACGGAGAAGCCACAATAGCCCTTGTTCTCCTAGAATTCTCTGCAGCATTTGACACAATCCTGCACACCATCTTCATCAGGCGCTTGCACAAGATTGGCATCCGAGGACCCACTCCATTGGAACTGCGCCAACACAAGCCATCAGCCTGACTCCTTACTCATCGGAAGCCCGCAAATTCATCTGCAGAGAGCCTCAAGGCTCATCGTTTAGCCCTGCCCATTGGAAAGCATACATGATCCCTCTGGCCACCTTGATCTGTGCACAAAACATCAACATTCTCTCCTACACAGACAACATGCAACTCATACTCCCTCTCAGACAAGACACCAACACCAGAAAGTTCACCACCTGCATGAACGAAGTCGCTACCTAGATGAAAGTAAAGTGTGTCGAGCTCAACACTGACAAGACAGAAGTAGTGATCTTCATAAAGTTGTACATATACTCCCAAAGGAAGGTGAGTTACATTACATTACATAATCGACAGCAGACTGGACATGATGCACAAGCCTACGCTGTCACTGCATCCTGCTTCCAGACGCTGAAGATGCTGAGGGAGATCTTCAAATGCCTCCCAAGCAACACTAGAAAACCTGTCACTCATAGCCTAATCACCAGCAAGTTGGACTACAGGAATACCCTCTACGTCGGTTCCACCAAGCAACTCACTAAAGGACAACAATCCATCCAGAACTTAGCAACCAAACTCATCCCTCAACTTCCCACACAGAACTTGCATCACACCACACCTCAAGGAACTACACTGGCTCCTGATACACAAACCAACTCAATTCAAATTCCTCACACAAACCCATTCAGGCACTACACAACTCGGGCGCCACCTACTTGAACAGTCATCGCCAACAACCCAGACACCTCTGAGCCACAGAACTGCTTTTCAAACACATCCACAGAATCAAAACAGGAGGAAAAGTGTTACCTTACATTACTACTTTAGTGTGGAAGAACCTCCCACTCCACATCAGAGCCGCCTCCTCGCTTCTTGAATTTCGCAGGAACTTGAAGCCCTGGATTTTCTGTTAAGTATCCTACCATAAGCAAGGCTAGGTGCAAACACCATATATATAACAATGGATATCAGGAGGTCAATTAAACATGCAAAAACTGTCTATAACGATGTGTTTCATTAGGGAGCAGTCACAAAGTCCATATATAATGATACGTAGTGACCATCAAATGATTCCCATCAGATACCCATCCTGTGCCGCCCTACATTATTTGGGATCCTTCAACCGAAGGTAGTGATGTTCAACCACATCAGGATTAGGTGAACTGCCACCCAATCAAACGGAAGGGATCTCTAGTAAAGGAAATTGCTTTATATGGCATAAGGAGGGTAAATGACTAGCAGTGCAAAAAAATTTAAATGGAATGGTAGTGCATACAAAGTGAGTGATATAAAATTGGGTTATGAAAATGGAAAAAATGTATTTTAATGGTATCCTATCCACACCCATGGCTACAGCGCAGGTAGAAACGGAGCACCGCTCTAAGGAAAGGAAGGAAGAAGGAAAATAAAAAGAGGAAGGATACAATAACTGTTTTTATAGCATCATTTTAGTAGCAAAATCTTAAGACCAGAGCCAGGTGAGGTGGGGCGTTTATTCCCCATAATTTGGGTGAGTGAAGCTAACAAGTTTCTTTCAATAAATTGCTAAAAAGATGGCATCTAATTTAGAGGTCTACTATATGAGACCCCGTGACCAATAAAACGATTTGCGATGCAAAAGATTTTTTGGGGCTCATTATAACATTTGTTATTCTACAAGGAGACGTTTGATTGGGCGCTCTAATTGCCTATCTATATGATTTAACAGCAGCTTTATATGTAGTTTTATTGTCTGTCCTGTAATTTCTTCTCCATTTCTGTTCTATGTTTTTACATCTGTTCTTTTCCAGGCCAAACTGCGCTAAAACCAGGGAACTTTTTCTGGGGATAGGGCTTGTATATTCATTCAATAATCCAACCATGAGAAGACACCTTGTGCCTCAGCATCCATATCGCCTGTTAGGATAGGTAGAGAACAGAGGCAGATGGTTACGTTTACTTCATTTATTTGATTCCACTTCTGTGTGATCTGGCCTTGTTGGTTATTTCTCCTAAATTCGCTTTGATATCCTCCCAACTAAAATGTATTAATCCATCAGTCCATAGCAATTCCACAAATACTTCCATTCTTACGGTATGTTGATTAGTGGAAATTAGATCTAATAGGTGTCCTGCTATGTATGGCGGCAGGTTGACGGGTCTGAATTCTTCCGGTCAGAAATGAGGCAATCCATTGAAAGGCAGGGTCCCCGAATGGTGGTCTTGTGGCGTTATCTGAAGAGGATGGAGTGGGAGACCATCTCAAATGCTGCAGAGAGGTCAATAGAATGAAGGGCGCAGTTTCTCATTTATCCAGGATCATGTGTATGTCGTCTGTTTCTGCGATGAGAGCTCGTTCCATGCTGTGAGTGGCTCTGAATCCAAATTGTGTGGTATTGAGGACCCAGTGGTGAAAGAGGTAGTCAGTGACTCATCTGTTGATTACTTTTTCCTGGATCTTGTCTGGGTAAGGTAGGAGGGAGATCTACTGGTAGGTAGTGAGCTTGGCTGGGCCTGCTGTGTGCTTCTTTTGTAGGGCTTTGACAGGTACATGTTTACATGCTTCTGGGAATGTGGCTTTGTTGTTGGAGTCATTGAGAATGAAAGTGAGGGCTGTGCTGATGGGGGTGAGTCCTTTGTTGAAGGAGTAGTTGGTGCATGGGTCCAAAGGTGCCCTGGAGTGGATGAAGTTTATGGTTGTGGCGGTCTCCTCTGTGGAGATGGGGTTCCACTAGGCCAAAGTCAGTTCTTCGACTGAACCTGGAGGGTAGCTGTTAGGTTGATGGGGTCAGGTTTTGGGTCAAAACTGTTGTGTATGGTAGTAATTTTGTTGCTGAAGTCTGAGAGATCGTTGCATAGGTCTTGGGTTGACTGCGGGCGTGGTGAACTCTGATGATAAGGGAAGTAGTCTCTTTTTCTGTTGTTGCTAGTGTTAATTCAGTCAGCTACGGCCATCCAAATGGTGTTCCAGATTTGCTGGTGGGAGCACCTCAAGGTGGATTTGAAGACAGCCTTGTCTGTGGATTCCTGGCTCAATCTCCCCCTTCGTTCCAGTTGCATGCAGTGTCTCTTGGGCATCCTGAGGTCTTCCATGTACCACCGGGCCTCAGTTTGTGATCTTGCAGTTTTACTTTGTTTTCAGGGGGCAGGGTGTCAGCACAGGTGGCGATCCAGCCATTGATATTGTTGATGTTTTCTGCAAGGTTGCAGATGTGCCCGTGGAGGTACTTGGAGAGGACGGAAGCCCAATTCTTCTCTGATATGTTCTTCCAGCAGCATTGGACCAGACCTGCGGTGGCTGGTTGTCTGTGGTGTGGGAAGTTGATGTTGAAACTGACGAGGGTGTGGACTTTCCCGGTGGTTGGAAAGGGTTTGTTGACTTCAATATCCTTAAATGAGGTGAAGACCTATCCAGAAGGTGTCCACTGGCGTGGATGACTCCGGAAACATGCTCGGTGAAAGTGAGTTTACCTAGGCTTTCAAGGAGGGTGACTGAGTTAGGGTCGGACTGGTCATATAAGTGAACATTTAGGTTTCCCAGGAGGATAAAGCCATTAGAGTTAATGATGAATGGGGCGACTAAGTTTGTGATGTTGCTATCAAAGATGGTACAGGATCCTGGTGGTATGTGGGCATGGGTGCTGCATAGTGTGAAACTGGCCATGATTCGTAGTTTGAAGGTGAAGTGCCACATGGTGCTGGTCACCGAGTTAGCGGATGTGGTGCAGCTGATGGTGTCCTTGAATATGATGGCAACTCCTCCCTCAGACCTGTGTTGGCGGTCTTGCTGACAATCTTGTAGCCAGTGAGAATGGCTGTGGAGATGTCCAGAGCAGATGCTGGGGTCAGCCATGTTTCTGTGAGGAAGAGCATGTTCAGGGGGTAGTTGTCCAGCAGGTCTCGTATCTCCGTGGCATGTTTGTGGAGTGGGCAGGAATTTGAAGCATGCATGAGAGTTAGGGGTGGAATGTGATTGGAGTTTGGTTTGCATGTGCTTAAGGGGTGGGGTGCAGTGTGGTGGTGTTGGAGCAGTGTGCGTGTGTGTGTGTGTGAGGGTGCAGGTGAAGCAAGTTATGGTTGTGTGGTGTGCAGTGGCAGCAGCACAGTGAGCAGATGACTGGGGTTGAAGGTGTGGATGAACTTGGTGGTGTAGAGGTGGTTAGCCTGGGGGCCGTAGGACCTGGCCCTGGGCGCAGTCCAGCCACAGACCGGCTTTCCTTTGGCACATCCTCGCTGTGGCCACCATTAAGCTGGTGCTGGGAGGGGGAGGAATGTAAGTGGCAGTACCCATGGTTGGGAGGCTTGCGGGAGAGCAGGATAAGGCACATGGCACAAAAAGCAGGTACGGAGTGGTAGGAGTTAAGAGCAGGAAAAAAAGGTACAGAGGCAGGAAGGTAGAAAATAAAAAACCGAGACAGTAGCAAAAGACAAGTCGGATAAAGCCAACCTTGCAGGGTGCATTCCTGTCCCAACATCACCTGCTTTACAGTCTATGCACGGGACGTGATCTAAAACAGCAGATGCTGCATGCAGAACATTTTACTTGCCTGTAACAATCGATTTTCAGTCTGTAGTGCTGTAGATTCGCATACACTCTAAGGACCATCCAGTTGCAAGCCCTTCATCACATAAGTGGTTTTATTATTTACCTTTTATTTAGTCTAGCAATACAGGTACCTTCTCTAATTTGGACAGGGGAGATGTCAAGAGTCACCCAAAACTGAAATCTGCTCTTTGAAGAAAAATAACTTGCAGATAGAAACTAACCGTAGATGGCAAATCTATGCACAGCATGTGAGTCAACAGCACTGCTGCAAACTATTGTTGCTCTACAACTTTCACCTCCATGGTGTTTTCCAAAACTGCTTTATCGATGCCCCCATTTTTTGTATTTTCAGCTTCGTAATATTTAGGAGAAGATAACTAGGAAGGAGAAAAGACCCCAGAAAACTCAACTGAGTGGTAATGTAATTTAACAGACAACCAAACACGAGCTGTATATTTTCCAGACACACTAACACCTGACTATTAGGAAAGAGTCTGTCGCAGTAGTTAAAAAAAATGCCACATCCCATTATGTCAGCTTATTGTCTGTTACTTGATCAAATGCTTGACAACAAGTTGACTAACTGTATAGCCGCCTATTTTAAATAGCCAGGAGTAACTGCTAATATTAAAACTGATCTGTGAGCGCTGGAAACCCCCACCCATTAGTTCTTGAATTGGTGTGATAGGCCACCATCAAACCCCACAGGTTTTACCAAAGTCATCCCTGGGCGTAGCTTCCAGCGGTGCAATGCAACGGGGTTCCAGAGGTGGGAGTGGGCACACCTACAATAGCCCTTTGAGCCCTGAGAGGGCACCTACTAGCATAGGCACAGAAGTTTCGAAGATGAATGAGCATTAAATGTGACTTTAAAGGACCTTTTTCTCTTGTCACATTTGCTCTGCTTTCAAAGACCGGTCAAATGTCGATCAAGCAATCTGGAGTTTGTATAGCACGGCTACTCACCCGCGAGGGTCTCAAGGCGCTGAGAGGGGAGGACTGCTGATACATCTGGCTGTGGAGGTTCAGTCGAAGAGCCATGTCTTGAGGTCTTTCCTGAATTAGGTCAGTGACGCGTATTTCTGTGGGTGGAGGGGCAGGGTGTTCCAGGTCTTGGTGGCGAGGTAGGAGAAGGCTCTTATTCCGATTCTGGTCTTGTGGATCCGTGGGACGGAGGCCAGGTTGAGTGGGGCAGAGCGGAGTTGTATGGCTGTTGTGTGGAATGCGAGGCGTTGGTTCAGATAGTCTGGTCCTTCGCCGTGGAGAGCTTTGTAGGAATTTAGAATGTTTTTATAGTTTTCATGACAAATTACTTTTCTTTTTCTTATTGCAAAGTATGAGGATTTTGTAAAGTGAACTATGTGACAATCTTGTTGGAGTGAAAGGGAAGGCTATAGGATATTATTTTCTTCTAACGCAACACAATCTAAATACCTACAAATGAACTGTAGAAATATTTTATCTGCAAAGCTCTGTGTCTGTGCAAATGTACTCATTTCAATGGAAATGCCTACCCCACTGTGCTTTATTAATATATTTGAGATCATGTGCTAACCAGCTACATATTACAAACTTAACACTCACCAGCTGAATGTACGTGACTCATTTCTGGCACGTGTTCTTTGTGTGATTTTTTTTTCCCCTTTTTTTATACAGCGCAAACTTGACCCAAAGGTATCGGAGCGCCTTACATGAGCATTACAGATTAACACATTCGTTTTTTGTTTAAGGCACGGGGAGATTACGTGATTTGCCCAGAATCACAGGATGTTTAGCCTCCTGACAGACTTCAATCAAGGTCAAACAATCTTTATTTCGACCGTTAAGGTCATAAAAGATGAGCAAGTAAACAAGCATTAGACCATTAACAATAAAAGCATGTGTTAAAAATAATTCATCACTGTTAAGATCCATAAAATCATTTAGAAGGTTTCAGAAATGCATTTTTAGGCTAAAATCATTTTCATAGTTTCAAATGTGCATTATTAAACTGATTTAGGGACAAATTGTTCGTGGCGCATTGGAATCCCTTATAATGTTTGCACGGACTCTCCACATTGCTGTCAGAAATTTCGCCATAACGAACACTGTTGGAGGTGCAAGGTCAGTTTTAAGGACTCTGTAGGCTGGGGCATAAGTTCGAAAGCCCAAGTTCCTTAAGTACGGGATGAGCCAGTAGCTCCTAATTTTCCTGTAAGCTTTACAAAATAAGACCACATGTACGTCACTTTCAAGCTTGTAATTGCACGCAGGACAGTTAGGTGAGACCAGGTTACCATCCCAGTTTTTAGTAAGCGACCTCAACGGTAAGGAACTGTATCTCCATTGTAAAAAAAAAATTCTGACGTGCACAGGGGACATTGCATCAAGGGCATATTCAAAGCTATAAGAGTCTTTTGTTTTAATGAATATATCAGTTAGAGAGCCCTCCTGGACTGAGCTGATGGAACTTTGCAACATAAAATCATGGAAAAGTTTAGAAAGTGCTTTCTGGGGAAGCCTTGAAGCCGTTACTTCAGGACTGTTCCATAGCTCTGGGACTCCAAGGGTCATACACATGTCTCTAATATACTTGAGCCATTGAATTTTGGAGACTTGTATCGTTCTGAGGAGCTCCTGTAATTCACTTCTATAGTGGCCCGAGTCTTGACTACTCCACAAGCGCCTCCAATAAGTCAGTGGTTTCAGGCTCAGTTTTTTGCTGATTGGACACAATGCCAAATCCATTCTCAGCGGAAGGAGTGGAGTGCTCGAAGGAAGGGCCGTCAAGTGTCTAATGAAATTGTTCTCAGCCACTTGTATGGAGTGAAGTGATGTGTGTCCCCATAGTTCAGCCCCATAAGTTATGCCACCTCGTGCTTGGGCCTTGTAAATTTGTATTGCTGGCGCCAATGGGCGTAAGGGGGATTTTTTTGCAATTCTTGTGATTGCGCCCGCCCTCTGGATTAGTTTAGTGGTTGCTTTCCTTTTGTGTGGTACCCAGGTTAGATTTTGATTAAGTGTTATGCCCAGATACTCAATCACTTGAACTCTCTCTGTTGAAAAAGGGGTGGCACTACCAACCAGAATATACGATCCCTAAGTATTGCCCGGCGGTGTCGCCTCTTGAACCCATAAAGAAGTTAAACTATTGAAGAGGCAGGCGCTGGAGACTGGAAGGCAGGAAACAAGATTTTTATTCTCTCCGGAGGAGAACACAACGAAACAGACAGAAGGTATCGTTCTGAGGTGCTCTAACTGCATCCCTGAGGCCTGGCCTCTTATACACAAGTTTATCTCTTTATTGCACGTAACACATTCTCGTCGGTACTTTGATGTACGGAAAGACATCCTCAGACTCCCTCCTTCCCAACCCGTTCCCACGCAAGGTTACAGTGGAAGTCCCTGCCCCGTTCACAACAGGTGGTGATCATCGCGCAGCTGGATATTCCGCCGATTCATGGAGTGTGTGGGGTTCGATCGGATCTCGTAGGGTGGGGGGCTTTGATCAACCCGGGGATCCCTTGCTGGGGGGAAACTTTCTATTGTACGGGGAGGGGCAAGGAACAGTATCGGCAGAGCTGGGTGTCGGCTTGGGAACGAGGAGGACGAACGGGCACACGGGAAAAAAGGGGTTTGCATCAAAGGGCCGGGGATCATAAATGGGAAGAGGGGAGGTGTTGCGCTGAGAACAGGACGAGGGCCCGGGGCAGAGCAGCGCTGAAGAGGGGTTTTATGATTCGCGGCAGGTGCAGGCAGGGGGGTTGTCAGTATGCGGGGGATGCCGGCGAAGCTAGGAGGGGGAGAGAGGCGCGCTGGCTCTCGGCGAGAGCAGGGAAACCATGGTGTTCAAAATGGCGGCTGTTTTACGCGCACAAAAAGGTTAAGGAGAGCAAGAGGGCGCCGATAATGTTGACGGTCTCAGCCCAACTTTCAACAGTCCCCCCTTTTCAACATATCTAGCCAACTTGCTTTACTCAATGTCAATTTTCATCAAATTCCTAACTTCGGTATCATACAATGCTCTCATGTGTTCGCTTCCAAAGTCCACAGTTTTGGGAAAAATACAACTCGCACATAAAGAACACATAGGTGGCAGACATTGAATTCCCAAGCACAGGCCACATATTACAACTACGGGAATCATGATAATGGTGAGCAGTCTCCAGCCCCAGCTTTTGACGGTGTCCCAGAACCAACCACCAAGCGACCATTCTTCTTGCTCTTGGTGAACTTCCGAAGAGAGTCTGTGAAGATGTTCGATGGCTTTGTACACTGAGGGTGAGTTGTCCGGTATGTATGTGCAACAACTGGACCCAATAATGCGGCATGCTCCTCCACGGTCCGCCAGAACCACGTCTAGAACGAGGCGGTTCTGGAGGGCCACCAAACGGACCGCTTGGAGCTCGGCAGTGTTGTTGGCAAAGATGCCCGCTGTGATGTTCATGGTCGTCTCGACTGCCTGAGCCAAATGTCGGATGGCACGGCTGTTTGCCATCGGGCCCCAGAGGGGGACGAGTCCTTTCATAGCATCGAGGAACTGCGCCCCTGTTGAGTCGGCTTGTTCAATGTCTTTGGCTCGTTTTTGCCTGTGGTGATTCGCTGGGGCTACATAAGTCGGAGGAAGGACGAAGGAGATGTAGCAAGTGCCCCCCCAGCCTTTGGGGAGCCAGGTGTAGGCCTTCGTGCCGCAGATGAAATACATGTTTGGGGATGACACAAAGGAAGGTGGATCCGTAGAATCCAAAGTTCTGGTAAAGCGGCAAGCGCTGCGACCCACCAGCTGTGTCCCAAGTCCTTCTACACACATGTGGCCTGTGACGTTGATGACCGACAGGGCCACAGTCAGAGTGGCAGCCGTTCGTTTCCGCAGATAGGAGAAGGTGGGTCTGGTTGGATTGTTGAACACCTGCATTTCGATTCGTTCTTTAGCCGGGATGTCCATTTGGATCGAGTCGCTGGGGGTCAGCGGGCAGAAGTGTGTCTTTGTCTTGTTTCGCCCGGCCCCGTGAGAAGAATGTGCTGCAGTTCTGCTGGAGGTGGCATTTCCCGTATAGCTTTCTTGCAGGAGGATCAGCCAAGCAAGGCAGGAGCCGTGGACAGAGAAGGGTGAAGGGATGAATGGTATTGAATGTCCAGTGGCATGGGGTAGCAACCCACAGATCCAGCAGTTGGTGGTATTGGTGGCAAGATTGTGCTGGTGAAGTAGCTGCACGAAAGAGTTGTTCCAAAACTCCTTTCGCCTCTCTCTTAGTTGAGGAGAGAGCGAAATTAGATAATGGTCCTTCATGGTGGTAGGCTGAGCAGTGGTTAGGAATGTTTCGTGAGCAGGTGCATGTTCTTCCAAAATCCAGAGCGTGGTCATGAGGAGAAAACAGAAGAGGATTGTGATGAAGAGTGCAATTGTCTTTGAGCTATGGAGTCTGTCTGTTCTCGGATTTCTGTAGTGGGTATTTCCTGCTGTCCCCGTCGGCTTCTTGTTTGGCGCTTCCATCATCTTCTTATCTGGCGCTTCCATCATCTTCGTTTTCAAGGTGCTCGGAAGTGGGCAGGACCACAGACTTAGTTTTAGCTTCTCTCCAGGTAACCCTTGGTAGTTTGGGTCACCGTTCTGAGATCCTTTAACCTAGTCCGTGGCCTACTTAGCCGAAGCTCCCTCCTTTCGACGCAGGAAATACCCTTCTCGAGATGGCACAGTGGGGTCAGGATGTTTTGAAAGTTCAAGTGTCTCAGTATCAGGATAGCAGTTCAACGATGGTCGGTCCTGGTTCAGGAGCTCTTCTTGGGTGTTGACGATGTCTGTCGTGGCCAGGGCTGGAGAGACCTTTTTGCAGTGATGAGCGTGCAGCCAGTGTTTCTTCCCCTCCACTCGAAGTGCGGTCCGAGTGGTGATCAGCACTTGCCAGGGGCCCGTCCACCGGGGTTCCAAACTCTTTGATCGCTGAAAATTTCGGATCAGCACGAAGTCCCCCGGCTGGATGGCGTGACCCGGACCCCTGGAAGCATCGGGGATGGCCTGCTGCACCTGCTGATGAAGGACAGACAAAGTTTCAGTCAATTTGTACAGATAATCAGACATTAGGACGTCCGGAACGTCATGAATGGAAGTTGGTTTTGGGGCAGACCAGACGCTCATGGGTCGACCGAAGACAACTTCATAAGGGGTTAAGTGATGTCGGGTGGGGGTAGAGCGCATCGATAGCAATGCCAATGGGAGGGCGTCTGGCCATTTCAGGCCCGTGGTAGCCACTATTTTGGCCAGTTTAAGCTTTAGTGTGGCATTGTGTCGTTCGACAAGCCCAGCAGATTGAGGGTGGAAGACTGCGTGGAATTTCTGTTTAATACCCAGCCCATTTAGGATGAGCTGGATAACTTTGGCTACGAAGTGGGGGCCATTATCACTCCATAAAACACGACAGAGGCCATAACGGGGGAAAAACTCCTTTAACAGAACCTTTGCAGTGACCATAGCGGTGTTGTCACGGGTTGGATATGCTTCCACCCACTTGCTAAATGCGCACACCACGACGAGCACATATTTCAAGCCTTGGCATCTGTCTAGCTGGATGTAGTCTATCTGCAGGACTTCAAATGGGTGGTTTGGGACCCCAAATCCCCCCCGGGGTACTACAGTCCCTTTCCCAGGGTTGTGTTGCAGGCATATTAAGCATTGTTGGACCAGGCGTTTGGCGGAATCTGGGATCTTGTCATTGTGCCAAACCCTGGAGACAAGTTCGATCATGGGGGCTATCCTATGTGGGCAGGGGAGTGTGCCATGGTTAATATGGGAATCAAGTATGAATCAGGTAGCAACCATCTGTTCGTGTCTTTTGTCCGCCAGCAGCCTTCATCGTCTTTCAGTCCCACCCGTGTCCATTCAGTCAATTCGTGTTGTGTGCTAGCCGTTTGTATGTCTCTAATTGTGTCCTTGGCGTCAGTCCAGTTTTCTGCTTGTGACCTGGTCACGTACATACGTGTTGTCGTTCTATTTTCAGCTGTCGTTCGGGCGGTGATGTCGGCTAGTGCATTTCCCTGTCCAATAATGTCTGTCACTTTCTTGTGTGCCTGGCATTTGATAACGGCAAGTTTGTTGGGGAGGAGGACAGCTTCGATTAAGGCGGAGACTAAATCCCCGTGCAAAATGGGTGTGCCGTGTGATGTCAAGAATCCTCTCTCCCTCCAGAGGAGCCCAAAATGGTGAACCACCCCGAAGGCATACTGGCTGTCGGTGTAAATGTTCGCTGTGGTTCCTGTTGCCGGGATGCAGGCTCGCGTCAAAGCAATCAGTTCCGCTGCCTGGGCAGATCGCTGGGTGATGCGGGCTGTTTCTACTACAGTTCGAGCCGTGGTGACTGCATAGGCAGCGGAAGTGGTACCATCGGAGAGTTTGATGCAAGAACCGTCCACCCACAGCTCCCCGTCGGGGTCAGGGAAAGCCGTGTCTCTGAGATCGACCCTGCTCCTGGTCTGTTCGTCCGTAAGAGTCACGCAGTCATGTACGGGGTGCACATTGGGATCGTTCTCTGGCAAGGGTAACAGAGTTGCTGGGTTCAGTGTGGTGTTCTTTTCAGGGTGATATGGGGGGAAAGCAAGGTCAGTTCGTATCCAGTCAGTCGTGCACTCGTCAGATGTTGCGTCTTGGTTTGGTTCAGGAGGGTGTCGACTGCATGGGGTACCAGTACCGTGAGGGAATTCGAGAGTACAATCCCCTCACTCTGTCGGATAGAGATTGCAGCAGCAGCTACAGCTCGAAGGCAGGCAGGCAAGGCTCTGGCGACAGGGTCAAGAGTGGCAGAGAAGTAAGCGCACGGTCGTTGCTTAGGGCCGATGGCCTGGGTCAGTACAGATAAAGCGCACCCCTCCCTTTCGTGAGTGTAAAGGGAGAAGGGCTTTTTGTAATCAGGGGTACCTAGGACAGGGGCTGAGCAAAGGGCATCTCGCAGTTCTGTGAAGGAAGTTTGACACTCAGGGGTCCAAGGGAGTGGGAAAGGGACGTCTTTGTTTAGCAGAGAAAGCAGTGGTTTTACAACGAGGCTGAAGTTTGGTAACCATTGTCGGCAGAAGGAGGTGAGGCCTAATAGGGAGCGAACCTGCTTCTGGGTCTTAGGGACAGGGGTATCTAGAATGGTTTGGATTCGATCAGGGGTGAGTTTTCTTCCATCTTTGGACAAAAGGTGGCCTAGGTAAGTGACCTGGGGTAGGCAGAATTGCAACTTCTTCTTGGAGACCTTGTGGCCATTTTCCGCAAGGAAGTGCAAGAGTTGAATGGTGGCGGTAACCGCTAGAGGGGTGGTGTCGGCTGCCAAAAGGATGTCATCGACATATTGTACCAACACCACTCCGTCGGGTAACTGGACTTGGTCTAGTTGTCTTTTGAGGGCCTGGCTGTAAATGCTAGGGCTTTCCGTGTAGCCTTGAGGCGCTCGGCAAAACCTATATGAGCGGGCTTTTAGGGTAAAGCCGAAGAGATATCGGCTGTCTGGGTGGATGGGGATGGAGAAGAATGCGTTCTTGAGGTCGATGACGGAAAAGGTGGTGGCAGTGGATGGAATCAAAGTCAGGATGGTGGTGATGTCTGAGACCACAGGGTACTGGGGTACCACCACTTTGTTGATCTCTCGGAGGTCGATGATAAAACGGTATGCTTTCTCATCTCCCTCTCCCTGCTTCTTGATAATGGGCAAGATAGGGCTGTTGCAAACGTTGCTAACCACTTCCTCTACCACTCCTGCGTCTATCAGTGACTGGATAATCATTACCAATGCCTTCTCGCCCTCTGGCGATATCCGATATTGTGGGAGTTTTGGGAGTGTTGCGTCTGGTCGGACAGTAATGTGCACTGGGTCAATTAACATACGCCCTACGTCCGAATCCGCTTTGGCCCACAGATACGGAGGTAGAGTGTCAAGCAGGGACGCGTCAACGTCGGTGATGGAAAACATGTGTCGGGGAGAGCAATGTCTAAGCAGAACGGGGTTGTCGTAAAGAAACACTCGAACTCCATCTTGAGAACACCTGATCGTCGCTCGGAAGTGTTTCAGTAAGTCAAGTCCCATAATGGCGTCAGGGCTATTGGAGGAAAGCAAGAACGTGGTGTCGGTGGTGTTGTTTTCTACGTCAAAGAGAATCGGGGCAGACAAAGGGTTGGTGGAGGGCGTTCCATCGAAACCTGTCGATGTTATGAGTGAGCCAGACAAGGGTGCCCTTGGAATCAGTCGTTTAGATAACGCACTACATGTTGCGCCAGTGTCTACCAGAAATGGAGACTTGGTACCCAGGACCTTAGCAGTGACATAAGGGCCCTGCTGGTCAACATAGAGCTCGACTGGATCCCTCCCTCGCCCTTGGCTGTCCTATGCGAAGGTGTGAGTGTCGTCATAGTCAGATTGTTGATATTGGTTCTGCCTGGGTCGATCGAACGTATTTGGTCTGCTTGATCTGTCGTTAGTCGCGTCATTTGGGGGCCCTCGTTGTTGTCCCTTAGGTCTCGGTCCGTTTGCTACATCCCTGGGGTCTTTGTTTCTGATCATTTCCAGAAGAACTGGGCACTGGGATTTCCAATGGCCAGTCCCTTTGCAGAAAGCGCACTGGTTTTCTCTAAGGTCTGTGCGTCCACTGTAGGAAGTCAGAGTGCGGTCCTGGGGAAATGTAGTCTTAGGGACGTTCGTCTGGTAGTTTCCCCGGTATTGGTCCCGTCCTATAGTCACCCCTTGCAGTTTGGCAATCATCACCCTCTCTTTTAAGTCCTTCTTCTTTTTCTCTGTCGCCCTATCGTTTTCATTTTTCTGATGCTCATAATATTGGGCCATTTGGAGAATCGCTGTAGGTTTGGAGGCTGCCCAACTACTCTCGCTGGCCTGTAGTTTCTGGGAGATTTCCGATGATAGGCCCTTAACATAATTCTGGACAAACAGATGGTGTCCGGTTGCAGTGGTCATGTCCTGGCCGCTGTAATCGGAGAACACCGTTTCAAACCGGGAGAAGTATTCCGATACATCCTCCTGGGGTTTTTGGCGACAGGCTGTTACTATCGACCAGTCCACTTTCTTTTCTGGGATTAGGGTTTTTAATTTCTCTACGATTTTATCTGGAAGGTCTAGAATGGATTTCAAAGGCTTTTGTCCTGGTCCCCGTTGTTTATCCAGGTCATTGAGTTGTGACCAGGTATGTCCAAACAGCTCAAGGTGGTCGACTTTCCGGATTTGCTTCCACACATCAGCTGGTAGACATAACCCGAAGAACAAGTCGATGTCAGCCAGGGTCATAATCGTTGAGCCCAGGGCTGTACCCAATTCAGTATAGAAGGCAGTGGGGTTTTTACGTAGGTCGGGTAGAGATTTCCGGAATGTCAGTATCTCTTGCCGGTCCCATGGCTGGTAGACCCAGTTGTACACTACCCTTCCCTTCGCATCTTGGTTGTTTGCATCATCGTGAGTCCCTGTACCCCGAGGAGGAACCCAGTAAGGGGCAGCCTCTCGTATCGGCATCATGGTGTTAGATTGCTCGGTTGGTGGTTCGGTCACTACGGAGGTTGCGGATTTAGCTCCCGGCTTTCGTTCAGTGAGGTGGCGGAAAACCTCAAGCGTACGCGTAAGGAGGTCCGACACATCACACTCGCCCTCATCCCCGATATCGACCTTCCGGTACAGAGTCCTTAGGCTCTCGGGACCTTTGTCTCGATATCGGTCCTCGTATGCATTCAAGACATGATAACACAGTCGTACGGTAAAATGTCGTCTGTGACTCCCTGTATACGAGCTGAACATATCTGTGACGTACTCTTCATCATCCTTCCTTTCTACCAGTGTCCTTGCTATTTTGTCGATCCCCGCTCGCTCATCTTTGTCTAGTCTGTTTGTTCTTGCAGGGCCAGCCCCTCGAGTCTCATGGTCGTCTAACGTTGTTGTTGATGCGGGTTTTAATACAAGGGGTTCGGCTGGCACAGAGGCCATTGGGGCCGACGCTGTGGCGGTACCTTCGTTTGTACCTGGGGGTGGCGCGTGCTGCGCCAAGGGTTGAGAAGGGGCATATGGAGGGGGCATGTAGATGATAGGAGGACCTAACAGCAGGTCCTCATTGGCTCGTTGTTCGAGGGTAAATCAGGGTAGAGCATGGAGGGAGTTCTAACCGGACACTGGCTTGACGTTTCCATTTCTAGTTTCTGTTTAGCTTTCTCTCTTTCCTTTATCTCTTTTTCTAAGTTCTGGGCAGCTAGGTGGGCTGCTTTTCGCAGCTCTTTTTCCAGCCTACTCTCAGTTTTCTTTTTACGTTGTTCAGTTTCTTTTCGCCACATGCCGAAACTGTCAAGCATAGTGGGTGTTGTCTTGTTTTTACCCAGGGCAGTTTCTAGCGTTTTTATTTTATCATCATCGAAGGATCCTATCAGGGGCCACTGACTTTCTTGACCCTTTTTCGTATATTTATGCCATAGTTTACTATAGGCTATGGCGGTCAATCCATGCTTCATGAACATGTCCTTATTAGGGGTGCCTTCCAGTGGGGCTGGATGGTCCATCTCTAATAAGCGGTCCGGGCTAAACAGGCTACTAATCAGTGGGGAGAAGACAGACATGACGGCTCGTAACGAGGGACTAAAAAGTCAGCACTGCCTATCTTATCACTAGGTGCAAAGACTGGACAGAATATTTCTATTCTACGTTGTTTGCAGGCAGTGAATACCTCATGGATCAAAATAACAAAAGACCAATAAATAACAATGGGGAGAATGAGTAGGTCCGCAAAGATCTGCGTTACCTACCCTTTTCACTGTCTGCAAAAAGGGTGGTCTCTTCCCTGTTTGCAGACAGGGAATCTCCAGGAAACAATAGTTTTGCGAACAACAGTTCAGTTTCAAGTAATTATTGAGTGGGGGAGAAAAAATAAGCACGGCTGCTGCCCTACCTATCCTCCACTGCTTGCAAAGAGAGAGCCCGTTGTTTCTCCGTTTGCAGACAGTGAATCTCCAAATAAATAAAAAGAGCAATACTAGTATTTTTAAACAATCAAGCAATCAAGCAATCATTTCGCAACTTGTCGTGATTACACGACCTTACCCGGACCGCATGGACAGTTTCTTGTCTTCCGAATCCAGCGCCCGATCGTCCTCTCTTCTCCGTTATCCTCGCGGCACTCCTTATGGTTCCCAGTCAGGACCGTAGATCACCCGAGAGAGGTCTGTTCGGAACCAGTGAAGTTCGGATGATCGGCTGTCAGACGAGGGTCTATCGGACAGACGCGTTCCCGATCGTTGCAGTCGTTCACTTTGTCGTCAGGACCTCTCCCACTGGATCCATGGGTCGCTGATGGGCCCCACGCTTGGGACGCCAATTGTTGAAAAAGGGGTGGCACTACCAACCAGAATATACGATCCCTAAGTATTGCCCGGCGGTGTCGCCTCTTGAACCCATAAAGAAGTTAAACTATTGAAGAGGCAGGCGCTGGAGACTGGAAGGCAGGAAACAAGATTTTTATTCTCTCCGGAGGAGAACACAACGAAACAGACAGAAGGTATCGTTCTGAGGTGCTCTAACTGCATCCCTGAGGCCTGGCCTCTTATACACAAGTTTATCTCTTTATTGCACGTAACACATTCTCGTCGGTACTTTGATGTACGGAAAGACATCCTCAGACTCCCTCCTTCCCAACCCGTTCCCACGCAAGGTTACAGTGGAAGTCCCTGCCCCGTTCACAACAGGTGGTGATCATCGCGCAGCTGGATATTCCGCCGATTCATGGAGTGTGTGGGGTTCGATCGGATCTCGTAGGGCGGGGGGCTTTGATCAACCCGGGGATCCCTTGCTGGGGGGAAACTTTCTATTGTACGGGGAGGGGCAAGGAACAGTATCGGCAGAGCTGGGTGTCGGCTTGGGAACGAGGAGGACGAACGGGCACACGGGAAAAAAGGGGTTTGCATCAAAGGGCCGGGGATCATAAATGGGAAGAGGGGAGGTGTTGCGCTGAGAACAGGACGAGGGCCCGGGGCAGAGCAGCGCTGAAGAGGGGTTTTATGATTCGCGGCAGGTGCAGGCAGGGGGGTTGTCAGTATGCGGGGGATGCCGGCGAAGCTAGGAGGGGGAGAGAGGCGCGCTGGCTCTCGGCGAGAGCAGGGAAACCATGGTGTTCAAAATGGCGGCTGTTTTACGCGCACAAAAAGGTTAAGGAGAGCAAGAGGGCGCCGATAATGTTGACGGTCTCAGCCCAACTTTCAACATCTCCAGAGATGTTGATCCCAGGCGTGGGTTTGGGCAGCTTTTATGCTTATGGCTCAAGGTCATAAATTTGGTCTTCGCTGGGTTTATTTCTAATCCCCTTTTATTACAGAAGTCCAGGAATCCATCCAGGATCCTTTGTAGCCCCATTGGTGTCTTTGACAACAGCAGGGTGTCGTCCGCGAACATAATCGCCGGGACCCTACTGCTGTTCAGTTGTGGGGCATCATTATTAGGGATTCTGCACAGGTGCTCTATCACCCCATTCGTAAATAGACAAAACAAAGACGGCGCCAGCACGCATCCCTGTCTTACCCCGCGTTGGACAGGGAACCTATCTGTAAGCCTACCTCCCTTTCCGTATCTTACCCGGGCGTAGTTGTCTGTGTGGAGCCTAATGAGAATCTGTAGAATATCTCCCGGAACGCCCATGTCCTCTAGTACCGCCCACAACCTGGCCCGAGGGACCAGGTCGAAGGCGGCACGGAGGTCGACAAAAACTGCGTACAGTGAGCCCTCTTCTAAGTATGCAGTTTTCCAGAATAGAATATTTAGTCTCAGTATTTGGTCCACTGTTGAGACACCCTTCCTGAAGCCCGCTTGAAGGGGGCTCAAGATCTCTGTCTCTTCCATCCAACATTGCAACCTGTCCAAGATCAACCTTCCAAACAGCTTTTGACTAACATCAATGAGGCTAATCGGGCGATAGTTGGTGGGGAGCAGAGGCGAGCCCTTTTTGTATATCGGTACTACCTCTGCTCCCAGCCAAGTATCTGGTATGCCCATTCCCCCCAGCACTGCATTAAATAAAACCATCAGGTATGGAGCCCAGATCACAGGTTCCTGCCTGAAGAGGTCGCCTGGGATCCCATCTAATCCAGGGGCTTTTCCAGATGGCAACCCCAATATGGCCGTCTCGATGTCTTTCAGGTCAAAAGGGGCTGGCATATTTGTGGTGGTGATACTAGCTGCAGTTGTCTCTAACTCTTCAGCCTCGGGGGCATATAGGCCCTGGAAATGATCCTGCCAAACATTGGCTGCAATGTTTGGTTCAATTGCAGATGGAAGTTCCCCGGTCCCATGATTGATTAGTCTCCAGAATCTGCGGGAGTCCCTATCGACTAGGGACTCTGCCAGATTCTCCCAGTGTTGTATGTCCCACTCCATTCTAGCATTTGCTAGAAGTGATTTGTAGGCACTCCTTTTAGAGCGGATCTCTGACGTACTGCCTCCCTCTTTTATAGTGGAAATAAGGTCTTGTTTTGCCAAACGGCAAGTGCGATTATACCATGAATTGGTAAATTGTCCCTGTGGTTTCGGGCGGCCCTTGGCAAAAAGATCTACTTCAAGCTTCTCGATTAAATGAGTATGGATTTGGGCTAGGTCCTTATTTCTATCTAATGTGGGATATGCATCCCACAAATCGAAAGCCTCCTGAAGAATAGGAACAATACCAGCGTAGAGAGAGGTAAGCCTTTCTCCGCTGGAGACGATCCTATCCCATTTTATTCGTCTTCTACTTTTCTCCAGGAGGATTCCTCCTATCTGTTTCTCCTCACCAGTTGCTTTCTCCCAGGGGATAGTGTACTCTAATTCCAGAGTGTTATGGTCACTGTCATGTCTTGATGTTATTTTAAAATCAACCACCCTTTTCCATACCTTTAACTGTACGAGGAAGTAGTCAGTTCTGGATTCCCTTCCTGGTTTGTTGAAAGTACATTTGGATGGAATGTCGGACCTAGTGCGGCCGTTACAGGCTCTCAGCCCGTGTGTGAGACTTAGTGTGTTGATCTGGACAGCCAGAGTTGTCCATACTCTGGGAGGAGGTGCTTCCGTCCGAGGAACCTGCCAACTCGAATCCTCCTCTAGGGAGGGTCCATCGAGTAGACCAGGTAAAGGCTCAAAATGTGAATTGAAGTCGCCTCCTATTAAGTAAGACATGTCAGCGGGGATAGTTTCCAGTAGGCAAGAAAGAAGCTCTATGGTTTTGGAGGTGGACCCATTTTTAACTGGCCTTGAATAGATGTTTATAACCAACAGTTTGAAAAGACCTGGCCATTCAAGGACAACAGCCAGTATATCTAGAGAGTCTACTGGATATCTTGAGGCTCGACATCCTGTGTCCGAGGCCACCCAAGTTGCTAGGCCTCCGGATGGTCTGCCTTTCCCACCCCAAACAGCAGGGATTGAAAATGTATGAAAGCCCCGAAAAGGGGTCTCTTCCCTTGACCAAGTCTCTTGAAAGAGACAAACGCTGTTTGATTGCGTTAGTTCCACCCATGCCTCTGAGTCTATTTTATTTGACAAGCCAGCCACGTTCCACGAAAGAATATTTAAAATATGTGGGGCTTTTTGGGTGTCTGGTTGGTTGGGTATGGGAATTGTATTTTCTGCCAGAGGAGGACTTACCATTTCCCCTTCGTCTAACAGCAGGACATCTCTATTAATATCTGTTTTATGTAGAACAAGGGGTGTTTTACTAATCCCAGATGTTTCCGTCTCCTGGCTAAAAATTGGGGGGGAATAGTTCAGACATTTGTTTACTGCCAGTTGCACTGGCAACCCAGATGTAGAGGCCCGCCGTCAATCAACCATTTCAAGGCAATCATAGTAGTTATACAAAGGTAGGGGTGGTGGCTGGTAGATTCTCGGGGCCCACGGATCCTCTCTATCAAATCCGCCCCCTCCCCTCCTTCTTCTCTGGACAGTTTCCCATCCGTGGGGATCACTATGTATATTTGGGCGGAATGGGGGTATTTGTGATTGAGTGAATGGTGTCCTCCTCCTTCCTTGGTTACCCTGCCAATTTCCCTTGGAGTTCTGGTGATGTCCTCTATCCTGAGCCATGGTTGCATATTCGTTAGGTGGATAAAAAAACGAAAGGGGGACAGGGTGAATGTTGCTACCTTCATCTTCTAATGATGGTTTACAGACAAAGGTAACTGTTCTTGGGTCTCTGCAGCTCACTAGTAGGCAGTCGCCACTGATTGTTTTCGGTCTCTTGCCTACCCAGGATACCCTTCTGACCATGCGAATATCGCTGGTCATACCTCCAGGGAGTGGTCTATACGTTGAAAGCCAGTTGATGACCTTATTTCTCAAAGATTCTTCGGTTTCATATGAATCTAATTTTAATTCTGGTACCCCAACTAAGATAACAGTATATGGGGCAACCTCGGGTGGAAGATTGACAGTTACCGTTCTAGGTGCCTTTGGCCTTATATGTTTGGGATCATTCACATCCTGGTTAATATTCGGGGAGGGTATGGGGGGGTTTGTTGGTTGTGTGGTGGGGTGCACTTTGCCCTTTTCTAGGGTTGATCGCTGTTTTGCAGCAAGAGGTTGTTTAGCTGGGCCGGGAGTCAATGTTGCAACTGCTTTGGGGTTTGATGTTGTCAGTTGATTAATGGGCGCATTTGAGTTATTATTGCCCGCCGTAGATGTTAATCCTGCCTCGTTACATGTTGCAAGTTTTTGGGTGGCCAAGTTGCTATTAAGTTGCGGGTTAATGCTAGGGGGCGTGGGTCCTGCAGTCCCAGATTTCCAGCTGTCCATAATCTGTAGAGCTGTTTTCTCGATTTTAATTATTCTTGCCTCCATTTTTATTAGGCGTGCTTCTAGGGGACCTATGATTGACTTCACAAGGTGGCCTATATCAGCTAAGGTTATATCCTCTTCTGGTGAGTCAGGGTTTTGGGCGATAGTAGAAGGTATGTGCTCAGTGGGGCTATTACTATGCAACTGTTGTGAAGGATCAGTCGCTCTCAGTGGTAAAGCTTTTTCCGGGGTATTGTGGTGTAGTGTAGCTACGGTGGAGATCTTCCCTTTTTGTCCCATAGCATTTTTAGACTTTTTTTTCCCCTAGATATATTTTTCCCCGGTGTCCTTTTTTGGATAGCTCCTTCCCTTATCCCTCGGGTAGTATTTAGCGTCCCTGGCGACATTGGGTTGTCGGTTATTATACTCCGGTCCTCCCTGATTGAAATAGGGCATAGAGTTGGTATGGTGGTGACCTCCCCCGGGGTTTTTACATTGGGCAATTGGGTAGTGTGTGTTGTGGGCAATGGGAGGAGACTCATATCCTCTAAATCACTTATTGTTTCATCGGAAAGGTCATTGTCTACGAATTGCTGGGCCCCACCCTGAACACTCTCTTGTAGTGTATTTATATTTCGCCTATCTTCGGGGGTTTTCGCCAGAGCTATTGCACCCATTGAAGACCTCTTGACCCACTCTATCTCCTGGGAGATTCGTCTTTCCAGGAGGTGGATGTCATCTATCAAGAGGGAGCCTGCTTTCAGGAAGTAATTGTCAATTGTGCCCTGGGTTGGGGCTGTTGGTGTTTGGCTGGTAGCTGCCTGATTTGCTTTGCTCCTGGTCTCCATTTGACTCATAATTGGAAATGGGGCTCAGGTATGGATACAATAAGCTGTGGTACTTAGGGCAGAAGGGTGGATAAAATAACAATACCTGATGTAAGTGAGGTGGCCCAGTCCAGTCTCTCACAGTCTCGAACGGCCTCAAACGGCCAGCTCTTAGCCCGGTCTTCGCCCCGAGCTGCGTCCCGCGCTGCGGGAGGGATGAAGGAGGATATAGGGGGCGTAGAGGGCGGGGGGCGGGCCAGCAGGGAGAGCGGATCGGAAGCTGGAAGACGGTCTCGCAGGGACTCCTGGTTCCTGGAGTCCCTGCACGCTCGCAGCCCCGCTAGCGCCTCTCACCCGAAGCCGCCCTACAGCTGCTGTGCCTTTTCCGGTTTCCCCTATGCCTCACGGCGCGATGCGGCACCCGCGGAGCGGGTGCGGCGAGGTGTGGGCGGTGAAAGATGAATGCCGCTGAAGTCCTGGTAAGGTGAGGCTAAAGTGTCTCCATGCCAAAGTATTGCTGTCCCACAGGAAAGGCAGTGAGGGAAGGTTTTTAATCCTCGGTAGGGCGGGGGGCGGGCCAGCAGGGAGAGCGGACCGGAAGCTGGAAGACGGTCTCGCAGGGACTCCTGGTTCCTGGAGTCCCTGCACGCTCGCAGCCCCGCTAGCGCCTCTCACCCGAAGCCGCCCTACAGCTGCTGTGCCTTTTCCGGTTTCCCCTATGCCTCACGGCGCGATGCGGCACCCGCGGAGCGGGTGCGGCGAGGTGTGGGCGGTGAAAGATGAATGCCGCTGAAGTCCTGGTAAGGTGAGGCTAAAGTGTCTCCGTGCCAAAGTATTGCTGTCCCACAGGAAAGGCAGTGAGAGAAGGTTTTTAATCCTCGGTAGGGCGGGGGGCGGGCCAGCAGGGAGAGCTGACCGGAAGCTGGAAGACGGTCTCGCAGGGACTCCTGGTTCCTGGAGTCCCTGCATGCTCGCAGCCCCGCTAGCGCCTCTCACCCGAAGCCGCCCTACAGCTGCTGTGCCTTTTCCGGTTTCCCCTATGCCTCACGGCGCGATGCGGCACCCGCGGAGCAGGTGCGGCGAGGTGTGGGCGGTGAAAGATGAATGCCGCTGAAGTCCTGGTAAGGTGAGGCTAAAGTGTCTCCGTGCCAAAGTATTGCTGTCCCACAGGAAAGGCAGTGAGGGAAGGTTTTTAATCCTCGGTAGGGCGGGGGGCGGGCCAGCAGGGAGAGCGGACCGGAAGCTGGAAGACAGTCTCGCAGGGACTCCTGGTTCCTGGAGTCCCTGCACGCTCGCAGCCCCGCTAGCGCCTCTCACCCGAAGCCGCCCTACAGCTGCTGTGCCTTTTCCGGTTTCCCCTATGCCTCACGGCGCGATGCGGCACCCGCGGAGCGGGTGCAGCGAGGTGTGGGCGGTGAAAGATGAATGCCGCTGAAGTCCTGGTAAGGTGAGGCTAAAGTGTCTCCGTGCCAAAGTATTGCTGTCCCACAGGAAAGGCAGTGAGAGAAGGTTTTTAATCCTCGGTAGGGCGGGGGGCGGGCCAGCAGGGAGAGCTGACCGGAAGCTGGAAGACGGTCTCGCAGGGACTCCTGGTTCCTGGAGTCCCTGCATGCTCGCAGCCCCGCTAGCGCCTCTCACCCGAAGCCGCCCTACAGCTGCTGTGCCTTTTCCGGTTTCCCCTATGCCTCACGGCGCGATGCGGCACCCGCGGAGCAGGTGCGGCGAGGTGTGGGCGGTGAAAGATGAATGCCGCTGAAGTCCTGGTAAGGTGAGGCTAAAGTGTCTCCGTGCCAAAGTATTGCTGTCCCACAGGAAAGGCAGTGAGGGAAGGTTTTTAATCCTCGGTAGGGCGGGGGGCGGGCCAGCAGGGAGAGCGGACCGGAAGCTGGAAGACAGTCTCGCAGGGACTCCTGGTTCCTGGAGTCCCTGCACGCTCGCAGCCCCGCTAGCGCCTCTCACCCGAAGCCGCCCTACAGCTGCTGTGCCTTTTCCGGTTTCCCCTATGCCTCACGGCGCGATGCGGCACCCGCGGAGCAGGTGCGGCGAGGTGTGGGCGGTGAAAGATGAATGCCGCTGAAGTCCTGGTAAGGTGAGGCTAAAGTGTCTCCGTGCCAAAGTATTGCTGTCCCACAGGAAAGGCAGTGAGGGAAGGTTTTTAATCCTCGGTAGGGCGGGGGGCGGGCCAGCAGGGAGAGCGGACCGGAAGCTGGAAGACAGTCTCGCAGGGACTCCTGGTTCCTGGAGTCCCTGCACGCTCGCAGCCCCGCTAGCGCCTCTCACCCGAAGCCGCCCTACAGCTGCTGTGCCTTTTCCGGTTTCCCCTATGCCTCACGGCGCGATGCGGCACCCGCGGAGCGGGTGCGGCGAGGTGTGGGCGGTGAAAGATGAATGCCGCTGAAGTCCTGGTAAGGTGAGGCTAAAGTGTCTCCTTGCCAAAGTATTGCTGTCCCACAGGAAAGGCAGTGAGGGAAGGTTTTTAATCCTCGGTAGGGCGGGGGCGGGCCAGCAGGGAGAGCGGACCGGAAGCTGGAAGACGGTCTCGCAGGGACTCCTGGTTCCTGGAGTCCCTGCACGCTCGCAGCCCCGCTAGCGCCTCTCACCCGAAGCCGCCCTACAGCTGCTGTGCCTTTTCCGGTTTCCCCTATGCCTCACGGCGCGATGCGGCACTTCAATCTGGTTCCCCAGTTTCAAAGGCTGCCGCTCTAGCCATTAGGCCACATCCTCTCCCCTATGCTTGGATTTTTCATAATCTGTAGAAGAGTTCCGTGATGTAGCATTTAGAGTAGTACCCCAGCTCTGAAAATTGTTCATACACCACTGCCTAGTAGGACCATTGGAGCTCGTACAGCACTGTGAGCTTGCTGCCTCAGATGCAGGGGTCAGACTCCAAGCAGCAAAATCCCCTGAAGCCCCTGCAAGGGCACTGCCAAGGTCTCATTGCACGCGCACTGAATTGTGCAGAAGCACGCATGCTCATGTTTTTTAAATGCAAATTGAGCCATTATGCCCTGGCTTCCTGCTTTTAGCAGAGGCCAAAGAAGAAGTTATACCCAAGCTGCTGGATGGCTTCTGAAGACAGGACAGTAATAGTAATAACTGTTCAGTCTGACAGCTGGAGGGCAGAAGATGGAAGTTAGCAAAAGTACATAGACTCACTTAGGACAACGTTTTTGAAAGTGCGAAAATGAGTTATTTGAGTCTTGTTTGTTTCATGTTATGCTAAATAATTTACAGGTAACTTTAAAACAACTTTGAGGGGTCGCTAATGCACAATTCTTCTTTACTAAAACCAAAATTAGGAATTGTCCTTCTTCTGAGACCAGTGGAAACAATCCTAAATCTCAGAAAATAATATGTTGCTCCCCAGACCAACAGCCTGATAGAGGGGAAGCTCGAGTACCTGTGATAGACAGCACTGTAGTGGAGGTGGGTGAGCGAACAAATTATTAGAGAGAGCCGAGCCATGGCCCTGTCTTGGCTCTAAGACAAGAGCAGAGGCACGAACATAGCCATGGGAACATTTGCATGGAAATTGTGCAACCAATATTATGTAAAACAATGATAGTGTCTTCAAAATTGAAAAAACAATCTTTAAGCTTTTTACCTTAGTACATCGGATTATATCATTGCATTGACAGACATGTATTAAAAATAATAGTTTTTAAACATGACCTCAAAAGCATTCATGCCCCCACCACTACTCGGACGACAATAGAAGCAAATCAGTTTGTATGTGCTCCCTATATTTGGGCTATATTCTTATTTTATACATTATCATCCATTAAGTCAAACACAAGGAATTTTTTTGTACAGCACATATCCTCACATATTTCAATGCTGTCTCATTTGCAATAATCACAAAAATAAGAGGCACAATAAAATAATTGGCTAGGATCACATAATTTGATCAAGTGGCCATGCCGGTATTGATCCAGATTTTCTTGTTTCACATTGTCTAATTCAGCCACTAAATTGGTATCCCGCACTCGCGCTAAACATCAAAGTTTAATACTTTGTTTTTCATTCTTGGTGCATGAGGTTAGAGCATGGGTAGCAGGCAGAAGGCACATGAAAGCTCCGCTCATTTTTGGCTCAAGATGACCTAGAGCTCAATCAGAGCCTGGCATGTGGCTCAAGTCTCCAGTGTCTCACCCACCTCTATACTCTACTCTGGGTATTCTCTGCCTTAAATAGGCTCGATGCTTCTTCCAGTGCGATACTTGTTTTGTTTTTGATGCTATCTCAGCTTGCACGGATGCTATATTATACCTGTGCTGTGCATAAGGGAACTTCTACTGTTGCCAATTTCTGCACATTCTGTCCGTGTGTGTTTACACAAAGACTTGGGCTGCTGCAGATTATGTACTTGTTCTGTGCATGCAAGAGAGGCTTGCATTGTTTCCGGCCTCACTGGTACGAGTTCAGTGAATGTGAGGGAAATGTGTACTGGTACTGTACATTCTTGTGTGTGGAAATCTTGCTATGACTGTGAGTTTAGCTTGCACTCATACACTCTTGTGATGCTCCTTACACTTGTACCAAACCTGAAATGCTGCTTATATTTTGTATCTAATGGAGGTGTTAAATGGTGCTGCCCTGTGCCACACGTGTTCCATGTCTTTGAAGGAAGATTGCAGTGGCCCTGCAGTACCACACTTGTCTATGTATATGAAGAAAGCTTGCACTGGTTGGCCAAGAAATACCACATTTGTCCCATGTCTTTAAAGGAAGTGTACACTGGCTGGCCTGCAGTAGTACACTTGTTACATGTCCTTGAAGGGACCTTTCACTGGCGAGCACTGCAGTTCCCCACTCGTTCTATGTCTTTGAAGGAACATTGCACAAGTCGTGACAGTGCCACACTTGTTCCATGTATTTCAGGGAAGATTGTGATGCTTTTGATCAGTGCTATACATCCTATGTGTGTGAGCCATGGACCCGCTGCTCTCCTGCCACATGTGCTCTATTTATGTCAGTGTGACCAACAGACGGTTTTAGCTGTGTGACCAGTCTCATGTTTTCCAAAAACGAATACACAATATTGCTCAGAGAAAAATAGTTTTGGGTTAGCCCACTTGAGTTATTCATCAGGCAGAGTATCATTCACATATTAGTTCAGCCCTTCAGAACATACAACTGGGCAGTGGATTAGCCATCTTCATCCATTGGCTTTGTTGCCAATGTTTGGCTCTGCTTCGTAGACAACTGCTGGTCTGTAGGATGTCAGGTAGTCAGAGTAACAATAAATTGCCTGCTTACCCTGTGTTACTCTGCATCTAGAGGAAGCCGACCTCAGGAGATATTTCCTTTAGTTTGTCCCCCTGCAGCTCACCTGCAAATGCAGACTAGTGCTAATTGAATAGTGAGAGTTCCAACCGCTCCGCTGCCATTACAATTGGACCACAAATTTCTTATGCAGGGTGCCAAGCATCACTGCTGTAAGTTGCAAAACCATCTTAGCGCCTTGAAATGGTATTCTGCATATTCTATTCTTTTTTACCGTTCCCATATGGCAGACCAGTGAGAAGCTTCACTTTTCTTTTTTTAAACAAATTGTTGAATCACAGCCCCTACACATTTGGTTGGTATTTTTATTTTCTTTGGTTTTCTTCTACTTCTTTCTTTAAACATATGCTCCACCACCATGTTTTTTAAGAAGTCAAGTGAGACTTTTCCATTATTTATTTAAGTGTTTTAAATAGAACTGGCTATACCTGGGGATATCAGAACGTTTTACAACAATTGTTAGGCAAATCAATCAATCATAATACTTAATAACATTGTCAGGGGTATTGTCAGTCAATAATGATACAGATATGATTAAAGTGTTGAGTATCGTACCAATGAGAGTCCTTGGGAGATGCATGCATGGAGTGAAGTAGTAAATCTAGGGCGAGTCAGGTGTTATTTCCTGGATGGTTGAGGTGATGGTTAAGGAGAAATTATTTTAGTTGTCTCATGAAGCTCCTGAAGGAGGGATTCGTTCTGATATGTACTGGGAGAGAGTTCCAGATTTTGGGGTGTTGCCTTGTTGCGGAGATTCTGCACATAAAGCGAACTATGCACAGGAAAACAGGACCTCTGTCTATAGGGGTTGTACCTTCCTCACACCTAAGTGCCCAAAATCCCAAACCAGACTAGCTATAGTGTCATTTGTTCTCCTATATAATCACAAGGCTGCAAATGAATAGACAACCCAGAACACAACACTCCCGACTCTCTCAGGAATCGCAGTAGCAAGACATAACCTTTTGCTCACTCACTCGTACTTGTCCTTAATAATGATTGTCAGAGTCACTGTATAGTTTAAAATGTTTATTTTAACTATCATGCTCTATAATGCAGTATACGAGCCACTACCAACAGCAAAATGCATAAACCTAGCATAGTTAGCATTGTTACAATACCATAGAATATAAAGGGGGATGTCATCATATACAGACAGTGGAAAAAGGACTATAAGGCCCAACCACCCTCCCCTTGGTAAGTTGAGTTTTATTATATAAAGGAAGATCTCTGGGCTTTGTCAGCAGACCCCATACCTTAGATGCTAGATGGTAGGTTTACATCATAGGAACAGCATAGCTCTTCTCCAAGGAAAGGTTTCCCTCCAAGTGTGTATGAACAACATGCATCCCCGTAATATCAAAGCACGAGTATTCCAGCAGTGCAGCTGTGTTTAGCATGTTTCGTCTAGGTGCTTGGGACTGACCAGAACAGAATAACAAGGGGCATGTTTATCGACCTTGTACATCGTGTGCAGCCTAAACTCCAGGAACAAAAGAGGGTGGTGATGGACGGAGCATCTGAACCAATCAAACACTCACACCCAGTCAAAAGATAACTTAGTTGGCAGGGTATGCTCAGACGTGAGTCCCTTGCTCACTTTGCCACTGGAGTCAAGCAAGCCCGGCTGAAGACAGCTGTAATGTCAGAAACCGGTCCTGGGAAGCTTGATTCCGGTCCAGGGAAGACATGGCTTGGCAGTTCGGGCTGGACTGTTCCCATGAGGCACAGGGTCAGACTGATTTGCATATGGCCATGTCTGAACTGGGGTGGTGGAGTGAGCTAAAGAACGTGATGGATTAAACCCAGATCAGTTGACTGGGGGTGAGGGTTTGTATTGTCAACGCTCCGTCCATCACCACCTTTGATTTTCCTTTAAACTCCAGGAACAGCAGAGAACATAGAAAGCAGACGGTTTTCATGTGAAAGGCACAAACCAAGTCCTGCAAAATAAAGTCATGTAGGAACGTGCGCACAAGCAGCATCACTGCAGCAAAGCTCATGCTAACTTCGCAATGTTGAGAACGACCCCAATGGCCATATAACAGCCTGAGATAGAGCGGAAGAGGGCTTTTTGGGTGGGATGAGAAGAAATGTTTTGGAGCTTCTCAGATTTCTCGTTTGGCCAGCCCTTGTGAGTTTGGACAGGAGGTAGGTTGGACTACCAGTGTGCAGAACTTTGTGTATGAGACGGGCTGTTTTGAAGCAACAACTGGCTTCAATTGGTAGCCACTTTAGACTTTCCAGTAAATGTAAATGGTCCAGTATTTGTAAAGCGTGAACAATTACCCGAAGTTGTCAAGGTGCTGGGGGCCGTCAAGAAGACTAAGCGAGCTATTGCCCAGAGTCACATGGTGCTGGGCTAATCTGCAGCCGGAGCTGGGGATCAAACCGCGAGCCCCCGGGTTCCGGAGTCAGTCACCCTGGCCGCTGCGCCACACCTCTTCTACAAGTAAGGGGGAGATGTTTGTATCTCTGCTCTTGTTACAATCCTAGCCGCTGCTTTATGGGTGGCTCTCAGTGGGCCAAAGTAAGAATTCAGGGTGCCTATGAGGGTGACGTTCCCATAGTCCAGTCTGGACATAACCAGAGCTTGTGTGGCGGTTTTTAGGTTAATTGGTGGGAGGAAGGGCTTAATTTTGTTAGTTTGTAAGTTTTAGGTTGTAGAAATCTGCCTTTGCTGTGGTCTGCATGTGAGAGCTCATGTTTAGACTTGAGTCTAGGGTGATCCCCAGGGATTTGGCGGAGTCTGCCAAAGTAAGTTTGCAGTTTCGAGAGTCTAAGTTATTTAGACATTCTTGGATCTGGGGGAACTGGCTGTGCTTTGATAGAAGGAGAATCTCTATCTTTTTTTGATTGAATGTGAGGTGGTTGTAAGTCAGTCAGTTTTGGACCTTTATGAGAGTGGTGTTCAGCTGGCGTATGTAAGCCAGAGAGAATGCTTTCAGGTAAAGGTGGGTGGTAGGCAATATTTGCTTGTTTAAATATTATGGTGAGGCGTTCCATGTATATATTGATAAGTGTAGGTGAGAGGACAGCCTTTGTGGATGCCTCGGGTGATGCCGGAGGTATCGGAAGTCGAGTTGTTTATTTTTACTTGTGAGCAGTGGTGCAGAAATGATGCAAATCACTGCATAACCGTGTCGCCTGCTCCAATACCTTGATGCTGTTAATTCAGAAGAAGCTTGTGGTCATCTGTATCGAAGGCTGCTGATCGGTCTAGGAGGATGATCAGGCAACATCTGTCTGCATCCAGAGAATTATGTATATCATCTACTATATTCAGAATAGCAGTTTCCGTGCGGCATCCCTTCCTGAAACTTGATTTGTGAGTCGAGTAGGTTGTTGTTGTCAATGTGTTGGTTGCCAAAACTCTACCCTGCAAAAGTCCACAAAGATCAGACTCTAATAGTGCACTGCTGGTCCAGGTGTGGGTGATGGGAGAATAGATGACCTCAGTGGACGTTCAGGCTTCAGTGTAGCTTACCTCGACAGCTTTGAATTGCACTAGTGGGCTGATTCACCAGATACTCAACCTGCGCCTCCTATGCTACCATCTGCCCCAACTCCGCCCTTTCTAGTGAGGTGTGTACCTATGTGTGAGCAGTGTCCTTGAGATAGTGCATGTTTTGTAAGTGGGTAAGTGCATTCTGAGGGGTGTGCCTGTGTGCATGCAAGAATAACATTGTCTTTTGTGAAAGCGGGTTAAGTGATACACAGGTTGAAAGTTGTACGAGTGCAGAGTGAGGGATGTGTTTATGTGAAAGCCGCAGTGTGAGTGTGGGGTCCCTGCATGTTATGTCTTTGTATGCATGCACATTACAAGGGCCAGACCTATTGGTTTTTGGTAATATTTTGTAGGGTTACGGCTTTGACTTGCAAAAATGCTCTGCATCTATTTTTTGATAGTATGCGAAGTGCCCCAGGAGAGCAAGCTAGCAGGATGCCCTTTGCTTGTATACTGCTTAGATCCTAGTGCATCCCTCCTTATAGGCCTTTTCAAATATAATCACCATTGGTGCTTCTGAATGTTTTAAAATGTTGCTATGGAAATGGAACTTTTTGAGCAAATGATACACAAATGTACTAAATCGAGATAGGGGTACTCGCCATTCTGTCAAGTCGACAATTGTTTTGTTTACCTTGCTGTTCAGTCAGGTTCAATGGGCACCAAAACAACTTACCAAATAGTGTGGTGATGCAGTTAGCCACCTCGTTGCATCTCCCATCAATGTCCTATGTACATCTCTTTGATGAAAACAAATAAATAAAACAGTCCATTTTTATAATGAGGGTGTATGGCTGCAGTCACAACACTTTCAAGAGTCCATTATACCACAAGTCTATGTGTGGCTGGGACATCACAAGATGCAATGCATGCCTAAAACAATGTGCGTGCCATTTTCTTTGCCATACAAAGTTGCCTCACGGACTAAGGGCCAGAGTTATCAAAGTTTTGTTTTGCCCTTGTGCCACGCAAGGGAGCCCAAGGGCAACGGAAAACCTAAGTGAGATTTATTAAGCCTTGCATGGCCCTGCAATGACTTGATAAATCTAGAGTACCGCAAGGCAGATCAAATTGCTTCCTTGTGTTAATTTGTGGCAGGGAGGCGTGCAATGGGGGTGTTCCCACACATCAACCCATGGATTTTGGCATATTTGCAGAGTTACCAGTAGTGGTAGACCTGGGTTGTGTCAACATTATTTGCCTCCCTCGGTGAGGTGTAATGAGGAGAAATATCTTTTATTTCTCCTAATTTTTCCTCTTTCCAAGTGTACTGTATTGTGCAGCACAATTGGAAAGAGGAAAATGACTCACAGGTGTTCCTTCCTGCCCAAAAACAATCTTGCCAACAATGCATGCACCCTTGCTTCATGATGCAAGGGTGCCTGTGTTGGCGCTGGGCAGCCAAACTGCGCCAGCACTAGGAAAGGGCAGCAAAACACCATATAATGATAAATACGTCTCATTCCTGCCCTTTGACATAGCGCACCAATGTGGCGTGCTGCGTTGCACGAAAGAATGATAAATCGGGACCTAAATCTACTAATATACTGCAAAGAGTGTTCTAGATAAGAATTTAAGGGACAGATTTACAAGCCCCTTGCGCCACATTTGCGTCACTTTTAACATGGGAAAAGTGACACAAAAGTGGCGCAAGGGGCTTGTAAATCTGCCCCTAAGTTTTTTAAAGGTAGAGCACAAATGAAAATTCAAGTTCAAACATTGACTGTTGCTTGCCAAATCGTTACATCTGTTTGCATTATTTAAAACTAGATTGTTCATTTTTAAACAGTACACATTTATACACTTAATTTATAGTTGTTTGGAGCTTTTAAAAACTAAAATGTGTAGCATTTTGTATGTGTTTAATGCTGTGTAGTTGTGTAAACAACTGGTGTGGAAAATTAACATAAGGGACTTTGACATATTTATACCGCTATAAAATCTTAATTTAGTACCTATCAAGCCTTCCAATTTAAATGGAGATTGTTTTTTATATTTGCTTGTGAATTAAATAAAATATCTGATAGAGGTGTCTTACTGCAGATTACTCGCCATCCGCCTGGATTTTAAATATTTTCAGCACGCCGATAGCTGGCACAGCAACTCTGCATCGTTGTTCCAAGACACACATGAAGTACGTGACTTTTATAGGTGCCTCCCATGCCCTCTGACCTCAGTTCTTTCCTTTGCACGCCAACATGGAGGGATCCGGAGCTACCCTTCATCTTTTTGAGACAGAATTTTGACACTTCCCAAATCTACGGGGCTCAAAGCCTCTAGCAAATGTCTGTGACTGACCCCCATGTGGTTTGGCTGTAGTACCTCTAGTCTGACCAACACTTCAAGGCCTACAGTGATTGTACCCCAAGGCCATTCAAGACCGGGAAGTGCAGATCTTTGTGAGAAAGCACCATAAGACCCGGCAACATAATCGGTCGAGGCCTAAAGGTAGGTACAAGTCCCGCTCTTGCACAGGCTTCAGTCAGTAAGATAAATCTGAACTTGTTTCCTAATACTCCCCTTGACAGGGAATCGAAGAGAATAGAATTCTTAGGTAAAAGAATGGTCTCCTCGACAAGCTCGCCACTTTGCTCCATGAATGCCAGCTGCCTTCTAGAGCAATACCCATGACGTATGGAATTCTGTAGCCCATGGTCCCGGAAGAAGCCTTTGCCATCCTTTTTTAGGCTATCCAGAATGGCTGTGATGCGGCCAAATTCACTGTGAGCTTGATACCACTGATTCTCTGGGAAGAGCTACATGTACCAGGTACCCTTTGCAGGCCTGTCTGTAGGCAATCCACTGGGTAGCCTTATAGAGCTGCCATTTGATGGTGCTCTTCTTTTCAGGGACAAGTCAGACTTGACCATGGAGAGATTCAAAGATAGTAGGCCCACAGCATGCTGTCCGGGCCTCACAGTTTCACCCCCTCCATGGCTACAGTAGAGGCTTTCCGTATTGCCAAAGGCCTTACCTGGTGCAGCAATCGCCTCAGTCCTTTCGTGGCCACTGTGCCCCCAGTAAAAGGCAACAGGGACATCGCAGGACTCAGTCTTCTGCCCCACCAGCTGCTGCACTCCCAAACCTATTTAGCATGCCCTTGCAGGCACACATTCACCCTATGCGAGGCAGGATCTGACATTTTTTGCTCAAGCGGCAGGTAATAACTTCAGACGTGGGTCCTGCAAATTGTTCAGCTGGGTTATACCATACCCTTTCTCAGAAAAAGAGTAGTATTCTTGGGACTTTAGTACCAAGTAATGATGAGAGCTTCCATCCCTATTAGACCTTCACATTCTTGAGGCCTTTCTCCAAAAAGACAAGTTCAGGAGGCTCAGCGTGGCGCTGTGAGACTGGCTGGTAGGACACTTATTTCTATATTCCCATCGTACAGGCCCAAAGGTATTACTTTTGGTTCATGATGGGCCACAAACAATTTCAGTTTGGTTTGTTTCCAGTTAGCCTCTCCATCATCCCTTGGGTGTTCACGAACGTGATGGCAGTGGTTTTAGCACATCTTTAAGATCACGGGTCCTAATGTTTCCCTACCTTGATGACTGGCTTTTGGAGAAAGGATCACCCCAGCAGTTGCCCCCCACCTTCAGGCTACGAAGAACTTCCTAACATCCGTGGGGGTTAAAGAACTTCCTAACATCCGTGGGGGTTCACCAACCATGCCAAAGTTACACCTGATTCCTTTATAGATGTAATCATTCATCAGAGCCATTCTGGACATGGTACAGTTTCATGCTCACCCCCAGAGTGGAAAGTCCAGGCAATTGGGCTATGATCCTGATGTTTCAACCTATGTCCTGGATCTCATAAAGGAGGACTCTGAAGCTGCCCGGCAGCTTCAGTCATCCTCGCCTACATCCTTCTGGTCAAGCATCCCAGTGGGATCGGAAGTCTCAGTAGGTCAAGCACCTTGGGGACATTTCAGATCTGGTCCAGATTTTGAAGGAGACTGCAGACGATTTGCAGTGGTGGGTGGAGGACCAAGACTGGGTCAGCGGCTGACCCCGCTCCTTACCTCAACCAGAGGTGGCAATGGTGACTTGTGCATCGCTTCTAGGTTGGTTTCCAGTGGAAGACCTGATCCATATCAAACTTCTGGAACTGAGAGTCATCCACTTGGCATTGAAAGCTTTCCCCACATCAAAGGGAAGCTTGTGCAGGTGTTCATGGACCACACCACCACCATGTGGTATTGCAAAAAAACAGGACGAACTGGATCGTGGAACCTGTGCCTAGTTGCTGTACATCTCTGGATGTAGCTGGACTGTCTAGGAATGCCGGTCCTCATTACCGCAGCACAGATACCAACTCCCCTGTGCCATTAGAGGACCAAGCGACAACACCCATGCCGAAAGCAAACTAACTTTGGCCCAAACTTGACCAATGTCATGCTACGGGATCAAAAAAGAGCAACTGCTTGTTATGCTATTCTTTGTCAAAAAAGTGGTTAATTTTCTATTCTTGTCTTAAGGGTGGTTATATTTAAGCCACTCTGGTAGGCTTAGGAAGCCTCAATCTTGATGGGTCTCTCCTTTGTACATCCTAATTCCCAGGCTTTTGTGGAATATATCCATTGCACTATATTTCAGCTGATGTAACACAATGTGTATTGATCATCGCAAATAGAACCATTGCCATGGTTTATATCAAAGAGCAGTTATTTGGGGGTAAAACACTATTGTCACCCCTGCCATCAAGAAATCGACCATCTAACAGAACTCAGTCCCATGCTGTGTGGCTTTCAGCCATTCATCTAGTGATGCCATAACGGGTTCGGGCAAATAATTTTGCCAAGCAAATTTGTGCATCGAATGAGTACAAATTGAGCAATCTTCAGGTCTTCCTCTTATTCAGATGATTGGAGACTCCTCGTGCAATTGTTTGCCTCCAGATGAATACTACATGTGCTCTTACCCACTTTGATAGAAAGAAATTTCGCTCTAGGGGATATGTTTGTCCTGGATTAAACATGCTTGACCTGGAGTACACTTTTCCGATGGGTCCTTTTAACTTCAGATTTCTCACCTTTGTAATTCTACCAGGTGGATCCACAAAGATTTTAGCAATTATTCCTGTGTGCAAATGTGTGGGGCCATCAGACTTTGTGATGGCTTTGTCCAGCCTCAGGAATTGTCATTGTGGACACATATAAGTGCCACTCCTGCATGCAGATGTCCATTCCCATTTCCCCACCCCTTTGGTGCATATCTGAAGCTCCGCTCATGATTTTTGTCACTTCCTGAACGACTTCCTAATGGCTCTTCAAGTGACAGTGTGCTATGAACAAGTCTCCCCCAAAGACTACAGGCTTCAAACCATGGTGCAACCGCAGGAAGCAGATATCATGTACAGACCCACATGAATTTTACTTGCTCCAAGTCTTAGTTCTTGTACAGGTTACCATCCTGGGGTAAGTCTAGGATGAAGTTGAGAACAAATCTAGGTGCAAACACAAGTAGTCCTCATGGGAGTCCTCTCCTGCTTCATGAATGGATCATGCAGTTGGCTTGCAAAAGGCACAACTCTGTGCCAGTTGTCGGACTTGTCCCCATTCTATAGCCTGAGCCGATGACCCAAATATTTGTGGGACCTTTTTTAATTCTGCAGCATGTATATGCCTTCAGGGAATAATCTTCAATGCCCCTACCTTTGGGGCACTTGGATCCACTGGACCCTCCAGTCAGAGGTCCGCATCAGAGACATTCCCCAGTGCAAACTAACCCAGTTTTGGTCTCCATGCCTTTGCTGAGGGCTATGCTTAAGACACAGAGAATCAGTGACAGAGTAATATTGTGACAGTGTACATAATCTATCATAGAACCTTATTAATACTTAGAAGTCCAATCCACTGAAAGGGGAGGAGGGAGGGCAGTGACAAATCAGCAGTTAGAGTATCTACCAGAAAGAACATTACTGAAGGCAAGCAACTTGTTCATCTGGATGTTCTATGATCCTAGGACGCTTCCTGGACCAATCCAGCTGTTAGTCACCGACATGGTCCATCTGGTGCTGGAGGCACCTTCCTACTTCCAGGATGGCCTAATTTTGCACAGAGAGGACATTGATGCACTACTCCTATCAGTATCTCATATTAGCTGTTTGTGCTTAAGTGTCTGAATTACAGCTCTCTGGGACTTTGTGAGCACATCCAGTAATTCAGGTTGAAGAGGAAAGCCACAAGGGCTCAGTGACTGAGGATTTAGCCTGCATCAATCCCATATCATGTGTTGAGAATAATGTTCCTTATATCACCCGCATATGTAGGTCAATGATTCATTTTACTGTGCATATAATATCCTATCAGATTTATGTTTTTTCAGTAAATTGCTTTGCTATTGTGACGCAAAAACGATGGATTTAGGCCCAGATCTCTGTACTGGGGTGAATGTATGACATTGTTCTGCATTCTGTCCATCAACTGTTGTTTTTGCATTTGTCACCCCGATTGGGACGGGTATGCTCAGACGTGAGTCCCGTGCTCTCCACACCACTGGAGTCGAGCTATCCTGGCTGAAGACGGCTGATAGCCAGAAACCGGTCCTAGGATGCTTGATTTCGGTCCAAGGAAGACATTGCTTGACAGTTCGGGCTGGACTGTTCCCATGAGGCACAGGGTCAAGGCTGAGTTGCATAGGGCCATGTCTGAATTGGGGTGGTGTGGTGAGCACAAAAACGATGGATTTAGGCCCAGATCTCTGTACTGGGGTGAATGTATGACATTGTTCTGCATTCTGTCCATCAACTGTTGTTTTTGCATTTGTCACCCCGATTGGGACGGGTATGCTCAGACGTGAGTCCCGTGCTCTCCACACCACTGGAGTCGAGCTATCCTGGCTGAAGACGGCTGATAGCCAGAAACCGGTCCTAGGATGCTTGATTTCGGTCCAAGGAAGACATGGCTTGACAGTTCGGGCTGGACTGTTCCCATGAGTCACAGGGTCAAGGCTGAGTTGCATAGGGCCATGTCTGAATTGGGGTGGTGTGGTGAGCAAAAAAACGATGGATTTAGGCCCAGATCTCTGTACTGGGGTGAATGTATGACATTGTTCTGCATTCTGTCCATCAACTGTTGTTTTTGCATTTGTCACCCCGATTGGGACGGGTATGCTCAGACGTGAGTCCCGTGCTCTCCACACCACTGGAGTCGAGCTATCCTGGCTGAAGACGGCTGATAGCCAGAAACCGGTCCTAGGATGCTTGATTTCGGTCCAAGGAAGACATGGCTTGACAGTTCGGGCTGGACTGTTCCCATGAGGCACAGGGTCAAGGCTGAGTTGCATAGGGCCATGTCTGAATTGGGGTGGTGTGGTGAGCAAAAAAACGATGGATTTAGGCCCAGATCTCTGTACTGGGGTGAATGTATGACATTGTTCTGCATTCTGTCCATCAACTGTTGTTTTTGCATTTGTCACCCCGATTGGGACGGGTATGCTCAGACGTGAGTCCCGTGCTCTCCACACCACTGGAGTCGAGCTATCCTGGCTGAAGACGGCTGATAGCCAGAAACCGGTCCTAGGATGCTTGATTTCGGTCCAAGGAAGACATGGCTTGACAGTTCGGGCTGGACTGTTCCCATGAGGCACAGGGTCAAGGCTGAGTTGCATAGGGCCATGTCTGAATTGGGGTGGTGTGGTGAGCAAAAAAACGATGGATTTAGGCCCAGATCTCTGTACTGGGGTGAATGTATGACATTGTTCTGCATTCTGTCCATCAACTGTTGTTTTTGCATTTGTCACCCCGATTTGGACGGGTATGCTCAGACGTGAGTCCCGTGCTCTCCACACCACTGGAGTCGAGCTATCCTGGCTGAAGACGGCTGATAGCCAGAAACCGGTCCTAGGATGCTTGATTTCGGTCCAAGGAAGACATGGCTTGACAGTTCGGGCTGGACTGTTCCCATGAGGCACAGGGTCAAGGCTGAGTTGCATAGGGCCATGTCTGAATTGGGGTGGTGTGGTGAGCAAAAAAACGATGGATTTAGGCCCAGATCTCTGTACTGGGGTGAATGTATGACATTGTTCTGCATTCTGTCCATCAACTGTTGTTTTTGCATTTGTCACCCCGATTGGGACGGGTATGCTCAGACGTGAGTCCCGTGCTCTCCACACCACTGGAGTCGAGCTATCCTGGCTGAAGACGGCTGATAGCCAGAAACCGGTCCTAGGATGCTTGATTTCGGTCCAAGGAAGACATGGCTTGACAGTTCGGGCTGGACTGTTCCCATGAGGCACAGGGTCAAGGCTGAGTTGCATAGGGCCATGTCTGAATTGGGGTGGTGTGGTGAGCAAAAAAACGATGGATTTAGGCCCAGATCTCTGTACTGGGGTGAATGTATGACATTGTTCTGCATTCTGTCCATCAACTGTTGTTTTTGCATTTGCTATTGTGACGCATCACTTTCAAGCACTGTTGAATTTTTCCCCTCCAGTTTTGAGGACTCACCCATTGTGGGACGGCTCTGTGATACTTCCTGTTCAAACCTTGCATATAGCTGGGTCTGAACCGAGGTGGCGAAGTGAGCTAAAGAATGATGATGGATTCAACCCTGATCTGTCCCTGGGGGTGAACGTCTAAAAAGTTTCAGCGCTCCGTCCATCATCTCCTTGTGTTTGCTTTGTTCTCTCTAAATTAGCAGGGTATGCCCAGATGTGGGACCCTCGCTCACTTTGACACTGGATTCAAGCTAGCCTGGCTGATGAAGGGTGTTACCCAGAAACCAGTCCCAGGATGCCTGTTTCAGGTTTAGGGAAGGCCTGACTTGGTAGTTTGGCTGGAATGTTCCCATGAGGCACATGGTCAAGACTGATTTTCATATAGCTGGGTCTGAAATGAGGTGGCGAAGTGAGCTAAAGAATGATGATAGATTCAGCCCAGATCTGTGACTGGGGGCGAGTGTCTGAAAAGTTTCAGTGCTCCGTCCATCATCTCCACGGGGCAGATTTCATACTTCTGGCGCAGCTCTGCTAATCAGCAGGGATGCGCCAGAAGAGTTGTGACGCATCTGCCCACCCGTGCGCCACCACTGATGCGCCGCATTTATAATTTACGCCATGGCGCATGGAGGGGCAGATGCGTGTCGCATCCCCGGGGAAACGGCAGCGCATTGCTGGAGTTGCGTCCCAAGCGCGATGCAGATCCAACAAGGCTAGGGGTGCCCCTATCCCGAACATGCTGCGTCAATCCTTACGCCTGCTTCAAGCAGGCGCAGGGTTTTGATGCAGCATGGCTTTAAAAGTGACTGAGTGAAATCTTGTAGATTTCACTGAGCCACTTTTAGGAGGCGTTCCTGTGCCGGAACATCCCCCCCTGCGTAGGAATGCCCACATGTGGCGCAGGGTATTACAATGTGACGCGTCTCCCAGATGCGTCACGTTGTAAATAGCCCGCAGCATGGCGCTGGCTTTGCGCTGCCGCTGCATCACAAACTTGACACAACACCAGCGCAAATCTAGAGTAAGGGGCTTGTACATTTGCCCCCACATGTTTGCTTTATTATAATAAGGCCCCAAGTTCGATTTGGCACAGTGTCCCTTAAAATTTGTTCGAAGTGCTTGCAAAAGGAGAAATATTAAACTCCTCTCCGCCACTGCAGTGGTGCTATGAAGTCACTACAGACCTGTATTGCGTCCCCTTCCAGCTGCTGTAAAATTCCAAGGGCTAATTCAACAACAATACTAAAACATGATTATTTAAATATTAGTAGTGACACTAGGAATAGAAAAATACAAAAAAATGTTTATTCTGAAGTAAATTCATTAAAATTTAAAGCTTCATGTTCATTTTGTTACAGAAAAATTGCTATTTACAAGGTTTACTAGCTACAATCAATCATCCATTCATGCATACCTCACTCTAAGGTTTTTTACACATTGTCAGCATATTGAATTGATTGAATGTCTGACCAAAATACAATACATAATGATAATTGAAACGTAGAATCTCATGGATTAGTATAATGGTAGGCTGGTTTCCAAGATGTCTCGAGTAGCCCTAGGAATTTCACAGCATGTATTTCCCTTCCTAGGTATACTTCACACTAGTATGAGGGGGCCCCTTGTCTTTACAGTAATTGCGTCCCCTTCCAGTGCATGGGGAGCATTGCTGAGAAAACCCCAGGATTCAGTCTAGACGCCTGGAAAATTTCTAAAGGTGAGGAATGTGGGGTTAGATGGTGTTCACCAGAAAGACCATTGCTGAAGGTATGTAACTTTTTCCTTTGGCCACAGGTTCCAAGAACTCGACCCTCGGCTTAGGAGCCAAGAAGCAATACTTTTGTTCTGTGCCAGAGTTAGGGTGAGATGGCATTGAGGGTCATCCCCCTTACCCACCTGACTCCAATCCTAATCCAGACTCAGCAGGGGTATCAGGGTGTCCCCAGTATCATTTAATAAGGAGCCCCCATGAAGCTCTAGAAAAAGCCTATTTAGATTTATCACTTTGGACTCGTATGACTACCTATGTTTGATCTGAGAAAGGTGCATGCTGATTACTCTGGGAAGGAAAGGAGATAAAGCTGTCCTTAAACGTATATTTTCTAAAAGGAATTCAGGTAATATGGTAATATGGTAACACGAATGCTGTCGGGCTGTGTAGGATGGAGTGAATTTGAGGCATTGCAATTACATAGCAAACCATAACACTGCAATTTCAATGTTATTTAGGTGTTTGAGTCCATAACACCCCTTCAGCTGATTTCATTTGGGGAATGTTCAGGTTGTTTCAGTTTATTATCTGAGTGTAATACATAATCCTATGTTCTTTTAATGAAGGTTTTTCCCCCAGTGACTATACATGCATGTTTCTTAAGAGTGGATTCTACAATAAATACAGAATCCCTTCATTGGCTGAAACAGTACATATTTCTTATATTATTGCATATTAGTGGATTCTTACAGTTCCACCAGCAGAAGTATAACTGCCTTGTAGTTTGCATTATTAGAGAGCCTTAGTCGGAGTATCTAACTTGGTTGGACACCGATGGTAGCTATGTGTTTTCCAAGCGCTCAATACAGGGGTTAACTATAATTGTGGGCTCTATGTATGCCCCACAGACATCTAAGTCTGGGTTCCATTCTAAGGCTGGTAGGGTGCTGACATCATTTAACACCTCTAGAGTCATTATTGGAAGGGACTGGAATGTTACACTTGATCCTTTCTGGGACAGATCGGGCAGGCCAGGCATGCTCCATGACAGAGACAGGCATGTCCGATGAGACCTAATGCAGTACCATGCTATCTGCGTCCCTTGGAGACTCTTTCACCCACGAGCTAGAGACTACACTTTCACCTCCTGCCCCCATAATATTCAGACACTCATTGACTACTTCCTTTGTACCCCTTTAGTGACCCAACACTTTATAGATGCAAAATAACCCCTTGTGGGGTCTCGGATCATGACCTTGTGAAGCTGCATTTAGGGGTGGGTTTGCACCCTCCTCTGCAAGGACCTTGGTGTCTCAGTACCTCACATTATAAGGGCCTGCAGGCAAACAGTTGTCTGGCAGAATATAGAGAAGGATATTTTGAAGATAACAGGAGCTCAGTGACCTCGGTGCAGACATTGTTGGGGCAGAGAAGACCGTGCTTCGCAGTATGCTGATGAGGGATTCGGCGTTGACCAAACAGAAGCTTTAAGAATCCAGACAGCAGCTGGAAGCAAGGATCAGGTCCCTGGCTACTGATTACTCTCCCCCTCAACCCCTCAAGACCCTTTTGTTCTCTGAGAACTTCTACTGGCTAAATACCAATTGAACACACTCTGTAGCACAGAGGCAGCGAAATGCCTCTTCCGCTTTCGACAGAGACATTACGAAAAGGTTGAAAAGGCGGGTAGGCGGTTGGCTTACCAACTCCGCCAACAAAATTCTTTTAGGACGACCCCTGCAACCTGAGATCCAGAGGCTCACCTCGTCGCCTAAACAATGGCAATAGTGGTGAAATTTCAGAAATAAAATGCCTATACACGGCTGGAACTCCCCCATATGCAGAGTCCGCTTGTTTTAAACCACTTCAACTGACAAAGTTGTTGCCCACCCAATCTGAGCATCTGGAGGGAGCGGTCACAGGGAGGAAATCGCCTTGGCGATCTATACCATACCCACCAGGAAGTATCCTGTTGAGGACAGCCTTCTGGCTGAATTTATAAAGCCACCAAAGCCCATCTTACTCTCTGTTTATCAGTGGCCCCTAAACAGCGAGCACCTCTCTGCTGAGTTCCTCAGGGCACGAATGTTGGTGATCCCAAAACCAGGGAAGGATCCCCTGGAATGCTCTAGCTATCCTTTGATTTCTTTGATAAATGCGGATGTTTAGATTTTGGCAAAGGTATTGACGATGCGTTTGAATAAAAGTGTCATGACTCTTATCCACTCCCCGGACGCTCTTCGACCAATCATTTCCATGGTACTCTCTGCCTATTATATGACAGGTGAGGGATGAGGTGGAAGAGAAGGCCCTCCTCTCCCACTGGATGCCGAAAAGGCTTTCAACCGTGTCAATTGGGGTACTTTCTTTCCGACTATGGAGAAGGTGGGCATTGGTCACAACTTTCTCACATTAACCAGTGGCATGTACTGTGCTCCCACTACATCTGTCACATGTGGGGGTTTCTCCTCCCCGTATTTTGACATCCACTGTGGCACCAGACATGGGGGTCTCTTGTCTCTGTTGTTGTTCCTGTTGGCTCTGAAGCCTCTGGCGACTGCAATTTGAGCCAATGCCAACATGAAGGGTATTCATACGACAGACTGGGAGGTTAAGGCCTTTTACTACTCGGATGACATTCTCTTGACATTATCAACCCCTTTGGCCTCAGTAGGTGCTCTGATCTCTCTATTGGACCCCTTTTCCCAATTTTCTGATTGTAAGCTAAACTTGTTGAAATGCGAGGCCCTTCCCCTAACGCCATACACTATGCCCGTCTTAGTGTGGATTCACGGTGCTGGAGATGAGGCATAACGGATTGCGATATAGTACATACTTTATGAGAACGCGGCCGACTGAGAGCCTTCTGGCCACAAGTTTGGTACCATATGACTAAAGATCTTGGGGTAGAAAATTTTTTGACTGCCTGGCTAGTGCTCCTGCATAATACTTCTTGTCTCCCTATTGTGACTACAAATGTTAATAGATGGCTCTCCACTGCTCTAAGGGTGGCTAAATTGGCAATTATGCGACTCTGGAAATCGACTCTAACTCCAACATTACAGACCTGGTTGGACAACAAGTACGACATGACATGCTTTGGGCACCTTATACATTTTTATTTTATTTATTTCTTTAGAAACTTTATTTAAAGTTTTATACAATAATAAACCACAGGTGTGCAACCAATGCAGCAATAAGAATCATGCTGTCTTTAAATAGGTTGCTACCGTTCTAGAGATCGGACCAGCTGCTGAAACCCCCTTCCACCAATAAAATCAAAGCAAAAATAAACAGACATTTAATCCCCGTCCTCAGCGGCTCCTGCCCGGCCAGCCACTACTGATGGGCTTTGGGAACCTGACTGAGTGCTGTTAGTCAGCAGATCATGGCAGAGTTCCATCCAAAGCGTCATCTAATGTCTCATCTTTGCAACATCTCTTCATATGCACTTTCTCTGCTAATGTCCATTTACGCACATCTCGTATCCATGCTAAAACCTCAGGTGCCGGCGTCCACATCCACACAATAGCAATTCTGACCCGAGCTAGTACTAATAGTAATTGCTGGAGTCTATATGCAATCTTGCCTTGCTTTTTAGGTTTCCGTATTAACCCCAGTAGGCAATGGGCAGGTGTCAATTGTAATCGTCCACTCACGTTGCCTCTGATCCACTCCACCACCTCAATCCATAAGCTTCTAAGTTCGGGGCATTTCCAAGCAAAATGTAGAAAATGAGCCCCCTCCCTACGATACCTAGGGCATAAGTTGGACTTGCTGGGGGACATGCAATGTAGTCTATCTGGGGTCATATATGTGCGGTGCATGTAATTGTAATGAATTAACCAGAGTAGGGCATTACAGGAGACTAAGTGTGTGAGTGCACACACTGCCCTACTGTCCTAATCCTCCAGAGGTACCTCAAGGACTGCCTCCCAAGTAGCAAACGCCCCGGGTGGAGGAGCACTGGCATGCTCCCTCATAGCCTTATACAGCAGTGATATGAGGCGACTTCCTGCCCCGCACCTGAGTAGAATAACTACTGTCTGCATAAACGTCGCTGGATATGTGGGCGATATTTCTTTAAATGTGTTAGCTAGGGCTGCATATTATATATATTGTCCCTGCTTCAAGTCGCCACAGGCTTGTTCAAACGCGATAAAGCTTTCACCTGGGTACATATCTGCCAAAACCCAGCAACCCCCCTTCCTCCAAGCCCAGAAGGTCAGGAGCAATGTCCCACACAGATTGCTCCCGATGGACCGGGGCGCATTTTAAGAGACGCACTGTAAAAGTTTGCCAGGTGCGTAGTCTGTCTGACCACATATGGCATTGCGTCGGTGGTGCCCGCACCCTGCAAAAAGAGGGACGGTAAATCAGTAACCTGCACTCTGTCATGAGGAGCCTTTTTTCCCAATTATCCTCTAGTGCAAACCATCTTGCTGCATGCTGAAGATGAGCGGCATAATAGTAAAGCTCCATTCTGAGAGCCACAAGGCCGCCCCCTCTCATTTGTACGATTCAGTGTGGAATGTGCCACTCTTCCACGTTGAGCAGCCCAGTACAAGTCTATCAATATGTTATGTTATTTTTATGTTATTTATTTGTTTGAGCGCGAACACCTGCCCCAGCAACGAGGCGTCCCGGCGCTAATAACCATGACAACAGCTGAGGGGAATGAGAGGGAACAGCGACAAGGCCTAGGACAGAGGGAACAAATGAGTTTTTATTGCCTTCCGGAAGGCGGACAAGTTATTCAGGGAGCGAATGTTCAGTGGCAGGGAGTTCCAAAGTTTTGCCCCCAGAACTTTGAAGGAACGGCCACCCATTCGGCAGAGCTTCGTTCGGGGGATAGTCACAAGATGTTGACCTAGGGAGCGCAAATTGCGCTGAGGGGTGTACGGTATTAGGAGCGGGCGTAGGAGTTCAGGACATTCTGATTTAAGAATTTTAAACGCGATAGTGAGGGTCTTGAATTGAATACGAGATTCGATCGGCAGCCAGTGTAGTCTTTGAATGATTGCTCTGACGGAGCACCTACGGGGGAGGCCCACCACGGCCCTTGCCACTGAGTTCTGTACCCGTTGCAGCCGTGCTATCTCTGCTTTATTGGCGCCTAGCAGTAAAACACTGGCGTAATCCAACCGAGAAAGGATGATAGATTGAACAATTAGCTGGCGCGTTTTTGCATCGAAGAAACCGAGTATCGGGTAGAGACTCCTCAACAGACCCACACAAGTAGCTGCCACTTCCTTTGTGTGGGTCTCAAAATTGAGCGAGGAGTCCAGCCAGACACCCAAGTTTTTCGCCTGAGTTTTTGGTGAAGGGATGGGGCTCAGCAAGGAAGGCCACCAGTGATCACTCCAGTAATAGGAGTTTTTTCCGAAGAGCAGCACCTCCGTTTTCCCTGCGTTCAGTTGTAAGCAGTTGCCCGTCATCCACTGGGCAACTGCAGCTAAGCCATCCCTAAATCTCGTAGCCGAGATTGAGGGGCCCTCAGTGAGAGTGATGACCAGCTGCGTGCCGTCGGCGTACGACACCAGCGTGAGGTCCCACTCTTTGGCCACTGCCGAGAGAGGCTGTACATAGAGGTTAAAAAGGGAAGGACTGAGTGCAGAGCCCTGGGGAACTCCTTGGCCGATGGGGTGGGACCGGGAGATAAACAGAGGGGCTGAGACCCGGAAGGACCTGTCCTTCAAGAAAGAACGGAACCAATCAAGAGCAAGATCACTAATTCCTATAGCCTCGAGGCGTTTTAGCAAGATGTTATGGGAGACCGTATCAAAGGCTGCGCTGAGATCAAGTAGAATCAGCGCAGCACTCTGACCGGCATCAAGTATATTCCGGAGGTGTTCGGTGGTAGTCAACAGGGCAGACTCAGTACTATGTCCTGGCCTGAACCCGTTCTGAGATGGGTCCAAGATGTTATTTTGGACCATGTGGTGGGACAGGACATTATTCACATGGGCTTCTGCTAGTTTAGACACCCATGGAAGCAGCGAAATAGGTCTGACATTTTCCAGCTTTGTGGGGTCTAAAGTCGGCTTTTTAATAATGGGGGAGACCCATGCTTGTTTCCAGCAGGTAGGGACCACAGCCGAAGAGAAGGAGAGATTAAGTAGCGTGGCCAAGGAAGGGAGGAAGAAGTCTAAAGAATCAAGAAATTGGGGCGGTCTCATGGGATCTGTGGGGGAGCCGGACTTAACCTTTCTACAAAGTTTGGCTAGGTCGTCATGGGAAATTTCAGGTATGAGTGACAGCCTAGAGTCCTTGATGGATGGATTAGAAGGATTAGAAAGGTCAGGAGAGTTTTGTGAGAAGGCACCATAGATTTTCCTCCCCTTTTCTATGAAGAAAACGGCGAGATCCTCGCACTGCTGAGAGGAGGTAATACATGAAGCTGGATTACAACTGTTTTGAAGTTTTTGCACCAGTTTAAAAATAGTTTTTGTAGGATTAGTGCTAGAGTTAATTTCTTTAGCGTAGAAGGACGCGCGCAGCACGTATGGCTTTATGATAGAGTTTGGACTTGGACAGGTAGAGAGCTTTATCACTGTCTTTATACTCCTTTCTCCACTTGCGTTCAGCTATTTTACATTCTTTCCGCATGATTTTTAGAGTTTGTACCATGGGTTGGAAGGGGAACAACGTCCTTTGGTCCATTTAGCTGGTATTAGGGTGTTAAGTCCTTTAGTAATCCAGTCCTGGAAAACAGCATACGACGTGTTAATATCTTTAGTGGCTATGGGCTGGGATTCTCCCAAGGTGGTGAGAAGGTCACCGTTAGCAATTTATGCCATGGCCTCTTAAAACAAGAGGTAGACACTTCTTTAATGGGCAGTTCTCTTACCATCATCGTGAATCTGATGAGAAAGTGGTCAGTCCATCCCATGTGTTTGGGTAGGTCAGCCATGGCCTCTGGGATATTGGTAAAGACGGGGTCTAATAAGTGACCAGCTGAGTGAGTGGTAGAATGAATAAGAGAATTTAACTGTAGAGCTGTAAGATCCGCCAGAAGATTTTTGATGGTGGGGTCAAGAGTGGAGTCAAAGTGGAGGTTAAGATCTCCCAAAATGGTAAAGTTAGCTGAAGACAATACAAGGGCGTGAGCCACGTCTAAAAGTTCCTCAATGAACTTAGGGGTGGGTCCCGGAGGACGATAGATGTAAAGCCCAGAGAGGGCAAAATGGGGGCCCGTAGTGATCTTAAAACAAGCACTTTCACACCCCCAGATGTCTTCCTTCGTGAACGAGCAGGTGTATGTCGTTCGATATATAACAGCTATACCACCTCCCCTAGTGTTTCTATTAATAGACTTCATTGAGAAGCCCTCTGGCAGCGTGAGGCTATGAATGCTGGTCAGATCGTCATGGAGCCAGGTTTCACATACAAATAGAATATCAGGGTTTTCATCAGTTAAGAGAGTATTAACTTCAGAATGGTGTTTTACAAGGGACCTGACATCCAACTGGAGGACCGTGAGAGAGGTGTTTTTTGGCGCGATGGCTCTGTGTCCAGATAGGCAGGGTTTGGGTGTAGCAAAGTTACAGGACTTACATTGTACGCAAGTTTGACCAAGGCAGCCTACTAGCTTATCACATCTCTGGGCAGAATTCAGAGCGAGGAGCCGCTCCCTGTCATAGCGGTATACATACCGTGGAATTTGAGCAGGGGGACAGGCGAGAGGCGATGTCTTGGCGATGACGGGCGCAGACGGGCTTGCCTTAGGCGCGCCTTCGGCATGCAAACGACGCGCCCGCTGCGCTCGTCCGCTGCGCTTCCTCCAGATACACATGATATATAGGAGGGGGGGAAGGCGGAGGGGGCGTGGCCTCGAAGGGGCGTGGCCTCTTTGCACGCCGGTAATGGCGGCAGCTGGTATTGCTTTCAAGAGAACCGCGGCAGCGATAAAAACCGCAGCGTGGGTTGTCAGGGTGAAGGTCTCTGTCCCTGTCTGAGCAGCAGAGAATGGGGTAAGTTTAAAAACAAACACAAGAACGTGACTCTCAAGTGAAATATTTATTTAGATATTTAGAGTCCAATGCCCGGAATATTCACCAGGGGAGGGGACTCTGTAACATGTAGGCGATTCGGGACTGTCTAGACGGAGGCGGCAGAGCGGTCCTAATTTTATTGGACCTCTCTGCCGCGTTCGATACCGTTCCCTATGACCTTCTCCTCGCCAGGCTGTCTGCTATTGGTATTGGGGGAGTTGTGCTGGCCTGGCTGTCTTCTTTCCTTTCTGACAGGTCGCAGCAGGTTTGGATGCCCCCATATACATCCGAGCCCAAACCACTTCTCACGGGGGTCCCCCAGGGTTCTACTCTTAGTCCCCTACTGTTTAATGTTTACATCATTCCCCTGGTTTATCTAGCGGAACAGTATGGGGCTAAGATTATAGGGTATGCAGATGACACCCAACTGCTGTTTACCTGGCCAGACAACAATCTGGATGTATCGACAGTGCATCTATGTTTGTCCTCTGTATTTCGCTGGCTCACCCGGGCCCAGCTGAAATGCAATGAGGACAAATCCGAGGTGCTTTTTTATGGTTCCTTTCCCTCCTCGTTTAAGAACACATTGTGGCCCCCCCAACATTCCTAGCCCGAAAGAGATGGGGAGACCGGCAAAAAACCTTGGCATCTGGTTTGCAGAGGATCTTAGATTTGAGGGCCATATTAAAAAATTGACAGGCACCTGCTTTGCCACGCTGAGAATGGTCCGCAAATGTTTTCCACTGCTCCCTAGGGAGGCTAAGGAGACAGTTGCTCGGGCTCTCATACTGGCAAGGCTGGACTACGCGAATGCACTGTTCAGTGGCATTCCGGCCTACTTGGTGAAACGCTTGCAAATCATCCAGAATGCGGCTGTCCGTCTGCTACTCAACATCCCTAGATGGAAGAGTGTACGCACTGAGATGCGCACCCTCCATTGGCTCCCTGTTGCGCAGCGCATTCTGTTCAAATCCCTGGTGCTTGCGTTCAGAGCTATTCATGATCAAGGCCCCTACTATCTAAGAAAAAGATTCACTTGTTATACCCCCGCTCGTACCCTTAGATCATCCACTCTGTTTAAACTGTCTCTTCCCCGTTTTAAACGAGCCAGGCTCGGTGGCCAATCGATCTCTGTGACCGTGGCTCGGGCCTGGAACGCTCTCCCTCTCCACTTGCGCTCTATGCAAACTGTGGCCCTATTTAAGAAAAATCTAAAAACGCACTTATTCATGAGTACAATTTAAAACGCCCTCTTGTTGTTCTGTTTTCTGTTTTTCCCCTATCGCGCCAGGATACTCTCAAGTAACGGAGCGCGCTATAAAATGGTATATACATACATACATACATACATGTACAAACAGCGGGGTAAGACCACCATCTTGGCAATCGCCAACCTGCCCATTAGGGAGAGCGGGAGAGTATTCCAAAAGCCAACAGCCCCTTTAATGTATCTATCAACTTGTGGGCATTGAGCTGCATTATCTGGGAGTCCACACCTGCCACTTGCACACCCAGATACCTGAAGTGCTCCATCTCCCACCCTAAGCCCACTCTAGGGAGTGTTTCTGTGGGACACGTCCGCAAGTGATCCAGGGGGAATAACAATGATTTTGTTTTATTTAGACGCAACCATGAGCAACCACCAAACTCATCCAAGACCTGTAGCATCCTCAGAAAAGCCTTGAGTGGTGAGGAGACATGGAATAGGGCGTCATCGGCGCACAATGATATGATGTAGGAAGTCTCGTCGATTTTGATGCCCCAGTGACCCAAGTCTCTACGCACCCATATTACCAGTGCAAACAGTAGTGGAGAAAGTGGACAGCCCTGGCGCATCCCCCTCCCAAGAAGCCACTCGCTAGACCTACAGTGCCCCACCAACACCCTGGCACTGGGCGCTGTATACACTATCTGTACCCATCTTCTGAACGGTGGGCCAAAACCAGCCACCCCAAGCACCTCCGACAGGTACCCCCAATCTAAGAATCAAATGCCTTCTCCAAGCCTATGGAGACCGGGGCCAGATCATCATTTCTATGTCGCACTTCATACAAAACATACGTTGGCCTCCTAATGTTCATGCCCATGTTACATGTTGGTTTGAAACCACACTGGTCTTCGTGAACCAGGTGCACCATGTAGGGGGCCAATCTACCAGCCAGGACTTTGCACAGGATTTTTATGTCTGAATTTGTCATCGTCGGGGGCCGGTATGATGATGGGTCCTGGTCCTTCCATCCCACCCCCCTCCCCCAGCCCCCCGGCTAGAGAAGCATAACAATTTACCCTTTGCGCATAGATGGGGACAATACCCCTGCTTTGAAAGCCTCTTCATAAACTTGTAGCAAGGGTTGAACAAGCTGACTAGAATAGGCCTCCTGTAAGAAGGCCACTGGAAACCCATCGGCCCTTGGTGCCTTAGCTTCGTGCATAGCTCGTAACGCTTCCTGAACTTCTTCAGCAGTGATTACAGCGTCCAATTCCTCCACCATTGTGAGGAATGGGACCCAACATTGAACTCCCACTTGCTCCCATTACCATATTTTTACTGGACTATCGAGAAAAATGTCACAAAGAGATCAGAAAATCTAGGGTTAACATTCCCAGATGCCTCTCGTGTTCCCGGTAGAAGACCGGCCTCTTGGTAGCAGAAGCCAATGGGAGCAACCGATTGCGGGAGGGAAGGCGGAGCAACCACCACGAATGGAGGAACCAGGAAACCCGGAATGCGCTGAGATCCTCGAGGGAAAGAAGAGCCCAGCTGTATGGAGGGGGTAGGAGGACGTCGCGTCGGACGAGGAAAATAACCAAACCGCAACATGGAGGGAGGACTTTCTGGCCGGAGTGAAGGAGAGCCTGACTGGCGCTGTGCTATGGGACGAGGAAGCCAACAAAGCCCTCGAGACCTGGTGTGAGGACTGGAGGACACCCCCGGGTGACGCACTCACTCTACCGCAACTCAGGAGAGTTGCAGCCGCTGCGGTACTTGATCCGGGCGGGGGAGGAGAGTAAGGGGCTGGGGAGGAGGGGGGCCCCCCGAGGGCACCATAGGACATTCGTATCGCCGTTGTACACCTCTGAGCACTGCCCTTGACCCCTGCATCGGCCTCATGAGAACACCCCTGACCGTCTAATTATGACTTAGCAACCTAGAAGGTTAAGATTCCAGAGCACTACGAAAGGAAGAGGCCCCTGTGATACGTTGCATGTGCCCACCCCTGTAAAAAAAGAGACAGCCTAATCATTGTGTATGGACCTGTTCCCTGAAGACAAGGGACCAGTTAATGGCTGTCCTAGGATGAGAATCCTTATGTTCTTTGGGTCCTTTTCTTTCTGTCTTGGAATGGTGCACACCTTTTGTCGCGTCATATCACAAAACTCCTGGGGTTGGTGAAGGTCTCTATCCTGGAAACCCTGACCCGCACAACAGTAATACTTACCTCCGCCTTTTTCTTTTTGAGACTCCTGGGGACGTCGTCTCAGTGAAAGCTCTATCATTTCCGGAAGAAGACCCAGGAAAACCCCCTACGAAGAACAAAAGACCCTTGACTTCCTCAATGTTTTCTTGTCTATGCCCTTTTCACTAAAACTACGCCAAACATGATCCGCATATTAAGCCTCCGAGATTCTTTTTCCGCCTGCCCCTCTCACAACCATAGAGGGTAAAAGCTGTGGAAGCGCCAACCCCTCAACAACGGGGGCATGCACCTCGGGTATCATACCAGGGTCAGCAGTATAAACCTTCTGTAGGAGGTGCTGAAATACCTCTAGGATACCAGCCCTGGTGTGCCCAAGGTTCCCTCCCTCAGGCCTCAGTGTGGTAACAGATGGAAGAGCTCATTCTCTGCGGAGTATCCATGCCACTAGGTGACCTGATTTGTCACCCTCCGCATGTAGTTGTTGGCGGTAACTCGTCAATGTGTACTTCTCCAGCCTGTGCCAGATGTTGGCAATACGCTCCCATTGTGTCCTTTCCTTCACGCCTAACTCTGTGTCCATCATGTTCCCCGCCTGTATGTAGGTTAATGCTTTCTCCTATCCATCCAGCTCTCTAAGCAGCTGCCGCCGTACACCACACACCAATCCCATACTCACCCCGCGAGTCACAGCCTTTAAGGCCTCCCATTCAGTAGCCCTCCCAGTGGGAAACCCCAATTTGTTGACAAATAGTCTGTTACTGTTTTAGATATTGTAGCCCTTCCCTCTTCGTCCTCAAGTAGAACTCGCCAACGCCTCGGGCCTAATATGGGCGAGCCCCACCTAACCAAACATCTTACTGGGGGATGGTTAGACAGAAACCCTGCCAAGTGGGTCACCTCCACACCCGGAAAGGCCAGAACCCCCGACACCAGAACCCTGTCCAGTTTCCTTTGTGTTCCATAGTGTTATACTTGCTGCTCAGCTAGTGTGACTGTGATGAGAGAATGTTGATGAGTGGAATGTTGGTGAATGTGTGAGTCAGTTGGTGGATGGGCTGAGCAGCAAGAAGGCTGCTCCTGGTGGGGCTCTATGTTGTAACATCATACATGGAATAAACTTACATGGAAACTACTTAGACCAGATCTGCTTTTATTCACTACATTTTGGTGACGATTTATTAAAGAACCTGCGTGAGAGAACTACGTGGAACCTAAGCCTTTGTGAAACCTGATCTTCTTGAAGCCTGAGGCAGCTCCTGGATATGAACTTCCTTCAAAAATTAAGCGCAACATGTGTTACAGCATTCTGGCAGCTCTGAGCCCCACCAGTGACCTTTAGTTGTTTCGGCCGTTGCGCATGTTTTAAAATAACTTTGAAATCCGTTGCTCACCTGTCCCAACTGTTTCTTTTCGAGCGCCGTGTCCAGTGCGAGCGTGCATCAGGAGCTCGTGCAGTGGTGAGGAGCCCTTACCCGCCACAGATAGTGCGTGCTTGGAGCCACCCGAGACACTCCCAGCTTACATGCTGCCTACGTGCCGCCATCTTTGGATTGGAGGCTGCACGCTTTCAATTTACCCAACCATGCTCTGTTTGTCGATTAATTTATTTGAAAGCAGAAGCTCAGCGGGAACGTCTGTTTTACTGGAGCATTTGATGTGCCAGTGGAGATGCCGGTTGGCTGGAAAACAATGTTTATCGTGAATTTGTTCTTCGCATGAAGAGTATGACTTTTTTTTTTTATTTATCTCGAACGGCGGGTCGTATATTCACAGCAACTTGGGGAGATATTCTCAAGAACGTGTGATAATTATTGCAAAATTAGCTTAACACAACTCTTCACATCGCAGTCTGTCGTCGAAAAATAACGCTGTGTCAACGTTGTATTCTCAACACAACTGCTGATAACTCTGCAATAAATCCTGAAGAATAGGCCCCTTGGAGTTTGTTGGAATATCTTTGCTATGCGTAAAGACTTCGGTGAGAGATCGCTCACCACTGTACAGTTTTTTTTCCTTTTTATCTGCTCACCGGAACTTGGATATCCCTGTTTAAAGTACTCTGTGGTCCCATACTACTTCTTCATAACAGCTGTGCATTGGGACTGTGCTGTACTTCGGGTGAGGAGTAAAGTACTCTGTGGTCCCTTACTACTTCTTCACAACAGCTGTGCATGGGGACTGTGCTGTACTTCAGGTGAGGAGTCGCTCACCGGAGTGAAGTTCTAATTTCTTCCTAAATTTTACTTTTCATTTCTAATGGTCAATGCTTTATTGTTATGTTAGTTGTGATTTTCACAGTGTTTACTGCTTATTATTTCTTCCTCATTTCTTCAGGTCACTTAATGTTATATTTAACTTGTTGCCATGTATGCCTTGCCATTATTGTATGTATTACTTATGCTGTGTGCATTTAGTGTGTTTATTGTTGATTTAGAGTCTATGTACAATGCACCGTGTGCCTATTTTATAGCGCATGTTCTTACTTCATAAATCCTAATGTGCTTTCAAGTGTTTTTCTACTGAGAGTTTATATGTTGGTAGAGTGCCATGCTGTACATTTCAGAGAGGTAATTCAGGGCAGGGTTGAAGCTAGATTGTTGAAGAGTGAGTATTGTTCCTAGTGATTTTGCTTTTTCCCTCACTCCTTGAATGATTTGATGTTGAGTTGTTTTTCACATGTTCTGTGTGGAGCCCCTTCCACACGTACCACCCTCACTTTGGGTTTGGGTGAAGGGCTAAGTTGATGCTGTATTTCAAAGAGTGAGTATTTTTTTTTATTATTGCTGTTTTCCTTTCATGTTATTGGGTTTTGCACATGTTCTGTGTGGAGTCTCTTTCCACACATACCGCTCATAATTCGGGTTTGGGTGAAGGGTTACATTGAAACCGTATTTTGATGAGTGAATCTTCCTGCTAGTGATTGCTATTATTCATTACTACTTGTTTCTCTGTTGTATTGTGCGCTATTACAAGCTTCTTGTGGAGCGTTTTTCCACACATATCACCCAACTTTTGTTTGGGTGAAGGGCTATTTTAGAGTCAATCGTTTTTATTATGCGGGAAGGCATCTTGATACACAGCCCAGCTGCCTACATCAACTCACCAGCTGGGCGTATTTGCACAGTAATGACACAGCGTCTGGGCCTACACCCTCCACCCAGACCCACCCCGCTCTGCATCAGCTTCCACCTACACCCCGCACCCTCCAGGGTTCACCAGCTCTACCCAATATCATTCAAACAGCAGATGTAGCCCCTACAGCAGAGGTCTTCAAACGTTTGTAGGTTGAGTCCCACCATCTGAATTTCTTTAGAAGTTGGGCCCCCCCACCACCTGACAGAAATTTCTGGAATCTACTGCCACGTGCATATCACGGGCCATATCCGACAAATAATGTTGCTAGATCTGTTTGCAGCTCTGCGGCTTGCGTGTTAGTTCTGCTACAATGTAATTGTAGTATTCAAGTTAGACACACTTTCAGGCCGGGCTGACACACATGGCGCCGAACTTAAAGTGTCAACGTCACTGCAGTTAGTGCCCAATGATGAAGTAGACTCACAATACTAGGCTATGTGCGTCACTTCCGACGGTCCTCCTGCTGCCGCCTGTATTTCTTTAACTTAACATGCGCAGCTCCTGATCCTCCTGAACTCGCTGCTCTGACTGCAGCTGACTGAGGTATTTCCAACAGTAACTAATGCCAGCTACAGCTGATTTTCACTGTTGCCAATGCAGGGTACCGTCGACCATCTCCGGTAAAGATGGCTCATGGACGGTTCCAATGTGGTATTGGATCCCACCTGCACCATTCAGCCAAAGTCAGGGCTAGAGAGGCTGGCTGGCTCACGAGTCAGGGTCACTGTGCAGCGCCGAGGGGAATGGGGGGGGAACAGTCGCAGTGAGAGTGGGTGCATCAAGCTGCTGTGCTCATTGGTTGCAGCATGACTGATGGCACATCGGTGGCGGTAATATACCATGTGACTGGGAGGGACCAATCCTACCGGGCCGCATCCGGGCTCAGCTGCTGTCCAGTGACGATCATGAATAATAATTAATTTCCTGATAGAGCAGGTAATCTATTAACTAAACTGTAGTTATCAATTACATCTTTTTAAACACTTATCCGCTGCTGCCGTGAATAGATTGCTGTTACAGTTTTTTTGAGCTACGTGACTAGGTTTGTGCAGTACTAGTAGTAGGGCAGAAAAGCACCACGCCACGGAAGAACACTATCACAGCATGGGGGATTTTAGTTTAGGATGGGCTCACCACCTTCTGCTCTGGGAGGCCTACAATCAGGAACCACAAGTGATCACAAGAACACCATGCTGCCATGGCTGACCTGCAGCCATTGATGTATCTTTTACCCATGTATGTATGGGTCTGTTTAACAGCAGAAAACTGTAGATTTGGCGGCCCAGCCACCGCCGGCATGGTAGAGACACTGCGTCTGCTACAGTGGCGACGAGGCAGCAAATAACTTTATAAGGCCCACTGTCTTTACTATCCAATCGACATACAGTGGCGTTAGACCTTTTCCACCTGCGATCCAAGTGGCAGTGAGCAGAATGGCACACAAGTTTACCTGAGTGAGGTGACAGGAAGGAGGACTGTGTGTGGGGGTAAGAAGAACTGTGAATTAAATACCACCACAATCATACAAAGCATTTGAATTTCGGAAAATATAATCAAATAGGAATGCCAGTAGCAGCATGACAACGGAAAGCAATATGTCATATTTAAAAGCCATTCAATATTCTGAAGCTCTCAGGTAGCTTGTTCGTAAATATATTTAGCCAATTATGACTTTCAAGTCAATGTATGATTATGTCATTAAATAACAGAGTTATCCTATGGAATTCAAAAGCCAAGCAACACAATGCAAATTTTGATATTACAGAAATTGTTTTTAAAGATCTGATAACTCACGTAAAATTTGCAGCCAAGGCGGTTTAGAATTTATACAAGTGAATTCATTGAATGAATGCTCCAATATGTGTGTCATTTCTAATGTTTATATACATTTCCCTAGTTATTACTGCTTGATTTTGCTTGCGCGAAAAGTGTCACTCAGTGGTTGAAATGTCACTCATACTTACACTGAAATTATAAAAGTGTAACACATAGCAATCTGAAACCGTGGCAGCTATGGAACAGTCATTTCAGCTGCAGTGGGAGGCAAGGAGTCTCCTCTGTTTTGAAATCGAACACGAAGGAACAGGACTGTCTCTTCGTTTGCTTTCGTTTTTAGGTCTCGTGACCTTAAATGCGCGCAAGCGCATTGAGGAACGAGAATTCAAGTGCTCAAAATGCTCATGAAACCACCAGCTTTTTGCTGGCGTTTTCATGCAGTTCATGTGAACCACGTGTTCAAAACATGAACGTGCATCAGCCTCCCTCCATTTGCCGCACAGCACATCAAAGGGCTTCGCCCAGCGTGCGCTCTGCGGCTTCTCGGCTTCTCCTCCCCTAACTTCCTTGCATTTCTCCTCCCCCTCCCCAGCCAGCTTCCCCCAGGCCGTGTTCCCTCATCCCTCGCACCCCCTCCTCCTTCAGCTTATCACATTCTTCAAACTAAAAATGCGTCCCCGCTTGTAGCATGCAACGGCCTAAAGTGATTGCATTAACCAAACTAGTTTTCCTACCCAATTTTTTCCCCGACAGATAAAGGTAAGTTGCATTTATATTTTCCATTTAAGGTATGTGCGTTGTATTGTGTATGTCTGTACGTAAACATCTACCAAAATCCCCCAGGATCAGAGTTCACTTACTTTTATTTACGCACTTTGACTGCTGCCCAGATCAGTGATGAGTGCTTGGCAAAGAATAAATAGTAATAATAAAATACATTTTCATGCAGATTTTAATAATGCTAATCAGTAAGTGGCCACATCAAAGGCTCTGTGCCACTTTCACCCACACAGAAACACTTACAGACACGCAACGCCACTCACACCCACGCAAGCCCGCTATCATCCACGCAACACCACACTCACCCACGCAACGCCACTCACCCAAACAACACCACTCACACACGCAACGCAACTCATCCACGCAACCCCACTCATCCACGCAACCCCACTCATCGACGCAACCCCACTCATCGATGCAACGCCACTCACACATGCAACGCCACTCACACACGCAACGCCACTCACACACGCAACGCCACTCACACACGCAACGCCACTCACACACGCAATGCCACTCACACACGCAACGCCACTCACACACGCAACGCCACGCACGCAACGCCACTCACGCACGCAACGCCACGCACGCAACGCCACTCACGCACGCAACGCCACTCACGCACGCAACGCCACTCACGCACGCAACGCCACTCACGCACGCAACGCCACTCACACACGCAACGCCACTCACACACGCAACGCCACTCACACACGCAACGCCACTCACACACGCAACGCCACTCACACACGCAATGCCACTCACACACGCAACGCCACTCACACACACACAGTGCCACTTTCACCCACACTGTGCAGTGCACAATAGGTCTCGCAGTAGGAAAGTTGGAGCGATTGGTTTTGTAAATGACAAAGCCCTTTATGTTTTTAAAATGAAAACAAAAATAAAAGGCATTGTTATTTGCAATTGTAATAGCTCCAACTTTCCTACTGCGAGACCTATTGGCAACGCCAGTGCTTGATAGATGAGCGTCAGCTTTTTTCTTAGTCTTCAATAAATTCGAAATAAATCAACGTGTGAAATACACTCAGGTTATTTACACTTTGTGTGCGAGCTAGTCATACGCACCAGCTTTAGCTTTACAATAAATTGTGCAAACAAATTCAGTGTCCATATAAAAGCCAAGAGGAACAAGCATTGGCATGGCCAATAGGTCTCGCATTTGGGACCTTATAAGTATTTAGTTATGCAGCACAATATCCCTGGTGCAACAACATCAACTGTTGCGTTGCTAAACACTTATAAGGTCCCAGACACGAGACCTATTGGCTATGCTAATGCTTGTTAGCCAAGGAGACTTCCTGCCTCCCACTGCAGCTGAAGCATTCAGATCCACCAATTAACCCCCTCCTGGGACGGTGAACTCTTATCACTTAGCAGACAAATGCATGGCACGGCGCGCCCAGTGATTTCCCCTCCCTTCCCCCTCCAACCCTCTGTCACCAGAGTTTGCTAATGAAAAGAAATTCCCATTTGAAATGGGTAAAGATTGCGATGCGGGGAACAATAGAGGACAACAAAAGCAGATTTTAGGGTCGAGTGCGCGCCCCCCCTGGGATGGGGGGGGCGCGCCCCACAGTTTGAAGAACTCTGCCCTACAAGATCCAGAGGGATGAGTTGTAAGATTTTTAGAAATTTCGGGCATGTCAGTTCTCGAAGGTCCTTAGACAGGAGCTACAGGAACAACCCCAGAGCTTAGCATATTCAGAGCCTTTCCCATCCATGCCTAACGAGAGCTGTTCCATGGCTAGAATGTGCAAGAGCCGCTGAATCCAATCTCGAGTGTCAGGCACAGCCCTATTACGCTAAGAGGACCTGCCTTGCAGCCAACAAAGCCAATGCAATCTGCTTACCCCTCAACGAGCGCAAAGGAAAGAACTTAGGATGGGGAAGCCCCAACAGCGCATGCTCAGGCATCCGTGGGAATGTAATGTGAAGCGCAGCATCCAACTTATCTAAGGCCGTGTTCCAATAACGCTCCAGCTTCGGGCAATGCCACAGCAAATGCACCAGTGTCCCTGAAAGCCTACACCCCCGCCAGCAGAGGCCTGACTTCGAGACATCCCAAGCCTTGACACGCACCGGGGTATAGTACCAATAGGCCATTACTTTATAGGCCGACTCGGTCCCCGCAGTGTTAGAGGCCGTGTGCTGTGCACGATAGAAAACATGTTCCCACTCTTTTCCCGTCAGGGGGTGGCCCAGCTCCGTTTCCCAGCGGGTTTGCGCTTTCGTGCGCTGCTTCCGCGGTTGGCGTATTATCTCATACAGCTCCGAGATGAGCCTCCGGTCTTCTTTCTTACAGACCAACCAGCTTTCAAATGCTGTCAATGGCCGAGACATAAATGCAACGTTAGCTGGATGGGTCACCCAATGCGCCACCTGTGCATGATGGAAAGCGCTGGGCAGCTGGAAGTAATCAGCACATAACCTGGGAAACGGAATCAGACCATCCAGATCAAAGAGAGATCCCACAATCTTACAGCCTTCCTCTCGCCGTCGATGGAAGACTGGGGACGCGCATCCCGGCCAAAAGTCCGGATTATCCACAATAGGGGTCATTGGAGAGGGGAAGGTGGTCCACCCCTTACGCTGCGCCAGTTGGTCCCATGCCTTTAGCTCCGGGAAAGTCACCGGGGAGGAATACAAACCCCATGCCCTATGCTTGCGCGGCAACCACAACTCCCGCCATATGTTACACCCCGCTACCGTCTGGTGCATAAAGTTCCAATGCTTACTAGACAGTGGTCTATTCCACTCTACGATGTATCTAAGACAGGATGCTTGAAAGTATGCCGTCAGTAGGGGGAAGACTAACCCGCCTGCTGCTTTCGGGACCGTAGCTACGGACAATGCAAGTCACAGCCGTTTATTGTTCCATAAGAACCTATTGAGAAGCCCCTGAAGCTTCCGCAGCGTACCCGGCAGGGGACTCAAAGGCAGCATCTGAAAGAGATACAATATACGAGGAAGTACAGTCATTTTTATCGCAGCCAGCCTCCCATACCAGGCCAAGTTAAGACGGGACCAATCCGACAGGGCTTTGGCAACATGATCAGTAAGCAAGGCATTGTTTAGGGACAGAGTTTTAGCAAGAGATGGAGCCAAGCGTACACCCAGGTACGTAATGTCCGACTGAACCCACTGAAAGGTGAAGTCCTGCCTCAAGTCCAGTGCGTCAGCCTTAGGGACGGAGATATTAAGGATTTGTGATTTTGCAAAGTTAACTTTAAAGCCTGCTACCTTTTGGAATTCGAGGAGTTCCGTCGATAAGCACCGCAGGGACGAGTGAGGATTAGTCAACGCTAATATGACATTGTCTGCATACAGACTAATCTTATGAACATCTGCCCCAAACTTGATCCCGGAAATACTGACATGAGACCGAATGCGCTGGGCAAAAGGCTCCATATAGAGCGCAAAAAGCAACGGGGAGAGGGGACACCCCTGTCGCGTCCCCTTAGTGATGGGGAAAAGAGCAGATCTACAGCCATTCACCCACACCGCTGCTTTAGGAGCCGCATAGAGGCACAGTACCCATCGTAGGAAATTGTCCCCCACCCCAAAAGCTCTCAGCACCGCAAACAGGTAATCCCAGTCTACATGGTCAAAGGCCTTCTCCGCATCGATGGAGAGCAAGAAGGCCTGCGTCTTAGAGTGACGCACCAGATCCATGAGGTGAAGTAGCCGCTTAGTATTGTCCCCCCCTTGCCGAGTCGGAATAAATCCTGCTTGATCGGGCTCAATCACTCCATCCATTAAGGGGCTAAGCCTAGCAGCCAATACTCCTGTAAATAATTTGGCATCAATGTTGAGTAGCGAGATCGGCCTATACAAGCCACACTCTGCAGGATCCTTCCCAGGCTTGAGAATGACCGTGATTGCTGCCTCTACCATGGACGGAGCCACTGCCCCCGTATCAAGAAAGGTGTTAAAAGGCGGGTTACAAGAGGAGCCAGCTCCACGCAATAAGTTGTATAAAATATGGCTGAGAAGCCATCTGGCCCAGGTGATTTAGCTAGTTTCAGCCGCGCAATAGCAGATATAACCTCCTCGACGCGGATGGCTGAATCCTAAGCTTCCGCCGACTCCCGATAGAGGGGCGTAATACCACACGACGCAAGATACTCCGCTATTCCCCCCTAAGCCGCTTCCTCCCTCCTATATAAGTGTTGATAGAACTGGCGAAAAGCGCCCACAATGGCAGCATCAATGATTTGCTCCATTGTCCGAGGGTCCCTGATGGATTGGATAGTGGTCAATTGAGTGAGCTCTCGCAACCTACGTGAAAGCATCCTACCCCCTTTATCCCCGCAGAGGTAAAACTTATGCCGTAAACACAGTAAGGCATGCGCCCCCCTGTCTAGGTCGAGGTGTTTGAATATGCGCCTTTTCATCTCCAGCTCCCTCCAAACCCTCGGTGCCCCAGTCCTCTTATGGATCGCCTCCAATCCACTAACCTCCCTCTCCAGCTCAGCGCTCTTCTCTTTGCGCGGGCGAGCATATGTGGCCGCAAGCACTATAAAATCTCCCCGCACCACCAATTTCAAAGCCTCCCAAATCGACGCCAGGGGAGTACCCCCCACCTCATTTTCGGCAAGGTAGTAGGTAATACTGTCACGTATCTTCGCAACCACTGATTCGGAGTGAAGCATCGAGCTGCGAAGGCGCCAACTGGCTACTGGCAGCCGAGCACCGCTGGAAGTAATTACTAAAGAGATAAGAGCATGATCTAATAAGGAGCGTGGTTCAATGTCTGCTGCTGACAGATGGGGGCAAGAAGGAGGACGTGGCCTGGAAGTGGTCTAAACGCGCGCATGTCTTGTGAGCTGCCGAATAGTAGGTGTAGTCGCGCTCCTGGGGGTGCTGAACACGCCATACTTCATGCAACCCACCCTCCAGAAGCCACTGTTTCCCCCCCTTGTGACATTGCCCCTGCTTGATGGGACCTCTACTCCGACCTGTCCACTCCACCCCACCCTCCATCACAATATTCAGGTCACCAGAATCAGGGCGTCCGGTGACGTCCATACCTGTGAGAGGGCTGCCCGCAAGAAGGGCTCCTGCTTAACATTGGGAGTGTAAATGGATCTTATCGTGAATTGCAGCTCCCCCATCGCGAACAGCCAAAAATCTGCCTTTAATGTCTACCACCTGAGAGATAACCTTGCAATGTGCGCGCGCGCTAAACAGAATGGCCACCCCATGCTTCTTGTTCGGGCCCGAGGACCAAAGCTGGAGCGGGAAGCGCTTGTCTGTCATACGCCTGACATCTTTAGAGAGGAGGTGTGTCTCCTGTAATAGGCACACATCACCTTCCGCATTCTCCAGGAGGGAGAGGGGATAGCAGCACGTTCACTGGATTATTGAGACTCACTACCTTCAGGTCTCCGCCCACCATACCAATGAAGGGAATAGATAACTGATACCCGACCCATCACTAAAGCCCTATTACGTCCCACTGTCCCCATGAATCCCTGGATCCTTGCCTAAAACTCCCGAAAGCTGATGCGGTGCCCCCAAAACAAACCCAAACACCCCTCCCCCACCCCAGTCCCTTGAGACCCCCAACAAATAAAAGGCTCAAAGTTCGCAATAGAAAGGAATAGACAACAGCCTGTCAAACAGGCCCCAATAGCAGGGGAACATGGCCCCAACATCTCACTCCCCAAACTCCTGATACAGGACACACCACCGCCCAAGGACATAGGAGATTTACCACACTGCATCGGAGAACCGTCCACCTCCGGTGTCAGCTACGGGCCCAGCCAGTGCCGTGCTAGTGGGCTTCAGGCGACCCCAGACGTGTCGGCGACCAAGGCCATAGAGGCAACCGCAGCCCCTCTCTCCAGCAGGCTCGTTGATAGATCCAGTTTTGCCGTAGAAGAGGGCTTCCCGACCCGCTGCCACTCCGCGGAACACCGGCACTGCCTGTTAGGTGACCCACCTTGTCTAGGGGTGGAAGCAGGCCGCTCCAGTCCCAAAATGTCAAAGGCTGATTCCAGGGAGCGAACCTGGACCAGCTTGCCCTTGAACTTAAAGATGAGCCGGAATGGGTGTCCCCATGAATAGGGAATGCTCTGCTCCCTCAAGTGATTAGTGATGGGTTTGAATTCACTGCGTTTGACAAGAGTGGAAGCCACCAGGTCCTGGAAAAGCGCAGGGTGGTGGTCACAAAAGTGGATGGGATTGAGATCACGGGTTTTCCGGAGAATCCACTCCTTGAGTTGGAAATCATGGACACAGACCAATATGTCAGGGGGAGGGGCCTTGGACCCACACGGGAGACCAACCCGGTGGACACGATCCAATTGAATGTCCTGGACTTCCTCCTCAGCAAGAATCTAGCGAAAAAGTGCTCCCACGTATTTGCGCAGGTCATCTCCCTCTCCTTTCAACGGCACCGCCCTGATCCGGATATTGTTCCGCCGGGATCTATTCTCTAGATCCTCATCATGGGCCTGAAGATCCAGATTCTGCTCTGTGAGGCAAAGTACGTCCTGGTGGAGCTGATGGATGTCCCCTGCCGTTCCTAGATCATGCTCTTCAAGGGTCGCCACCCGCTCCCCCACAGCGTCCACATCGCGCCTCATCTTGCGCAGGTCTGATGAAAGTTGGGAGCGGAGTTCTGAAATGTCCTCCGTGATTGCGGAGAACAGCTCCAGAAAGAAGGCCTTGGTCGCCGGAGCCTCACCATTGCCAGAGTGTGGGGATGTGACAGCGGGCGGCGAGGCCGACCGCCCCGCTCCTGTGTGAGGCACATCTTTCACGTTTTTATCTTTACGATTTCTTGCTGTCGCCATCACGCTCCCAGAGGTGACCCACGCCCAAAACCGCAAATCCGGGGTATTAACACAGTCAACACTCAGGGGCCCCGCAGAGAGTCCACGCGCTCACCCCGAGGCGTAATGTCAGTCCCTCAGCCGAACTCCCAGGAGGGGGGGCGGTAGGAGAGCAGGGCCACCCCGTGCCCAAGGCCTCTGCCAACGACCCGGCGCCCAGACCGCCAGCCCGGGCCCCCGCCGCTGCCCGTCTGGGGGAAAGGTCCACTCAAGCTAGGCAGGGTCAAAAGTCCTTCAGAGCCACCAGGCACCGTTCCAATCTTCTGGGTCGCAAGTTATCAGGAGGGTAGAAGACACACCACTGTGGGGCCCGAGCAGGGGTAGGCCCCGGTCCACCGCCAGACAAGCGGGGACTGCCCGCCACCCGCCCTCCTCAGCACTCCTCTGCCGTACCAGGGCCTTGGGGGCAGGACGGCCACGAGGCACCCAGTCAACATTCAGGCCCAAGGATCAAAGTAGTTGCCCCCAGAGGCCACTCACGACCCCATCAACATCGGGGGCTCCGCGCTGCTCCCCCGCGTAGGCCCCGTGCCGTCGGCCGGTCTGCGGACCGAGTTTCAAGGGGAGCTATCCCCACACTACTCACCTTATTTAATGGGGGCTGGGGCATACGAAAGAATCAGCCCCTGTCAGGACCACTCGGCGCGGTAGCACACACCCGCCCCGCGGGGGTCTCGACCGCCGCCTCTGCAATGGGCGCCCGCACCGCTCCGGCCGCCTCAGCTCCGCTCAGCCCGGCCGCCGCTCCTCACCACCACACTCACCACTCCTGGCCTCGGCAGCGCCCGCCTGTCTCCTCCGGCGGTGCAGCCACAGCGCCACACACTACGCCGCCCGGTCAGAGCCGGCAACGTGAAGCCCCCGAGGCGCCGCTCCAGCAACTGCAGGCCCCTGCTCACTTCCTGCCACGCAGCCCATCAGGCCCGATGTCAGCCAGGGCCTCACACAAATAGGAGCCCCAATGGCTTCAGGGTAGCGCAGGAACACAGGGCCACGTCGCTGCCAGCTCGGATGGGCACAAGCTGGGGCGATTAACAAGGCTAAAGATCTGGTCGCGCCGGAGGGACAGTGAAGCACGTCCTAGTCCGCCACCATCTTGGCCACGCCCCCCCTGAAGGGCTATTTTAAAGCCAGATATGCCAGAGTGTGCGTTTTTGCTAGTGTGTGCTGTTAGCTCTGTGCTAGTGGTTGGTGTTCTTTTCTGGGTTTGTGTGGACTTGTTTTCCACACATTCCACCCATGCTTTGGGCTTGAGTGAAGGGCAGCTGTGATGTTGTTGGTTCCGTGTGAAGCGCCTTTCCACACTTTCTACCCGTCCTCGGCTTGGGTGAATCTTAGTTGTTGTGTTGGTTCGTTTTCTTCCACACCTTGTGTTTGGCACCCCATTTACTTCACTCGTTTGCCTGGCCAGCTAGCATGTTGTAGGTTTTCTGGGTTTGTTTGTGGTTTGCGGTGTGGTGGGAAGGGAGATGGTGCATGAGTGAATCTTTATTGCTCTTGTGTTCCTTTTTCTCTCTCTCCTTTTCATTTCTTGTGTATGCTATTTTCCACCTTTTATCTTCATGCTGGCATTTCAGATTGTTGCTGTTTTGCTTTTGTGTGGCAATGGTTCTGTTATCATGCTTTTGTTCTTTTGTCATCTTTTGCTTGCATCAGTTTTTATTGCTTCTCCATTCAGAGTATTTCTGTAATTAATATAAAGAAAGGAGATGTGTTATACTTGCTGCTGAGCCAGTGTGACTGTGATGAGAGAATGTTGATGAGTGGAATGTTGGTGAGTGTGTGAGTCCGTTGGTGGATGGGCTGAGCAGCAGGAAGGCTGCCCCTGGTGGGGCTCTACATTGTATCATTGTACATGGAATAAACCTACATGGAAACTACTTGGACCACACCTGCTTTTATTCACTACACATAGGTATGTGAATGGCACGTGAAGAGTGGCAGTGTAGGTTGGGTCTCCCTCCACACATTGTGGACCCCAGGTCCAGCATGACCTTTCTTAGCATCTGAGACATTCTGGGTTTTATTCCTGCCTTGGGGGAATGTCTGATCAAGGGCTGAGTCTAGGACGCAATTGAAGTCTCCCATCCATATGTATGGGACGTCTAATTCGTTGGACAAGAGTTCCTGAATGACCTGAAAGAACGCGGGTCGTCCGTGTTTTTTACAATAACAATTTCCCCGCCGTCCATCAAACCTCGCAAAATTACATAATGCCCATTCACATCAGATTTGCTTTAAGTTGGTGTAAATGGAATGCCAGGTGCCACCCATATCATGGTGCCCCTTTGCGTAAGAAGAAAAAGAGGAATGGTGAATCTGGCCTCGTCACTTCTTCGCTACGCTATCGGTGTCGTTGCCATCCAGGTGTGTTTCCTGAAGACAAGCGATAGATATGCAGTGGCATTTAAGAGAAGTTAATACCCTGTGTCTTTTGTTACACATACCCAGCCCCCAGACATTCCAGGTCAAGAACTTATACTCAGCCCATATTGCCTGTTGGTCTTGCCATTATTTCTAACCCCGAGTCCTGACTATCCATGAGGAAGCCACCACTAAGGACACCTTGGAAACAAACCAATTCTAAAAACTTGTGAAAAAACTACAACATTCCCCCACACACAGACATTTGTTGAACAACAGTTATCTTCCAAAATGCCTACCTCTATGTCATCCCAGGTCACAAGCATCCCGCTATCTTGCCCAACTGGGGCTGTAAAACGCAAGCCTCCCTGAACGTTGAAATCTGGACCCACCAACCCGAACCCCAACAATTCGACCTAAACAGGTGATCATGCCCCATGTTAAGAATCTTCATATTTTTTTAGCTCACCCCTGTATATGCTAACCGGGTCCTGCCCTATTCGTGGATCTGGGCCTGTGTGTAGTGTAAAGTCAGACAGTGGGATTTCACAAACGTTTCAGTTTGAGGGTCATTCCGAATTCCCAATTTAACGCTCCTCAGAAAACTCCCCCTCCTGTCCGAGCAAGGTTTCCAGGACCACGTCTGCTGATGCGCTTGGCCACTGTGACTGGTCAACAACTTCTAGTTTGTGAGTGCCAACCTCGGGATCCAAGGCCAGCGTGACATCGGCACTCATTTGGAGCATCCCATCGCTCCCAACTGTAATCCTTTTGTCTGTGCCAGTGCCCATCAGCTGGAGGTCCCCCATAACCCCGCCCATGCCCCTGGCCGAGTCCCCCGGAGTTGTCCGATGCCCCATTTCTTGGTCCAGGTCCAAGGTTCCCACTGTGGAAGTGCATCACCCCTAATCCCCAGCCATTCCCAGACATCTCCAGGACTCCCAAAGAAGTGGACCTTGCCCTGCACCATAACCTTCAGTTTTCCTGTGTATAGGAGCATGTATTACAGGCTCAAGTCCCTTAATTTCCTTTTTGCACCTAGAAACAATTTCCTTTGTTCCTGCACCAGCTTGGTATAGTCGGGATATATGGAGATCTTGCTGTTTTCAAACTGGATGTCCGGCTGCTCTCTAGCGGCCCGAGGATGCAGTCTCTGTCTCTATAGTTCAACGTTAGTGCAATGAACGCACGCTGGGGAGCCCCTGGAGGCGGCAGGAGGACCAGATCCCCGTGGGCCCTCTCAACAGCAAACATGTCAGATAGGCCCGAGGGACACAGCTGAGTTTTATCCTCTGTTCCAGGAACCGCTCAGCCTACCTGCCCTCAACTCTCTCCGGGAAACCCATAGCGTGAATGTTGCTGCCCCTGGCGCTCCCTTCCACATCTTTGGCGCAGCGTTCAAGAACTTTCGTAGTGGAGGAAAGCTGTTTTACTTGTTTTTTCAGAGTAGTGACCTCTCCCTTGATGCCTGTTACGGCATCCTCCACCAATGTTACATTATCTGCTCCCTTGCAAAGGTCACCCCGCAGCAGGGTTACATTGATAGAAACTGTATCTATTCAAGCCTCAAGCGTATTCCAGGAACCCTGTATGTCGGCCAGCAACTTCGACCTCGTCTGTTCTGCATCACCACCCCGTCTTCTTCGTCTGTTCCTGTTGTTTGGCGCGTGATTTGCTCTGGTGGGTGGCTCCGGGTGGTATACTGAGAGATGTTGTTAATGTCCCTGTATGAGAGGCCTTATATTTGCCCATTTTTGTGATTGGTGGGCAATCACCCTATGCTGAACCATGCACGACCCCCTGCGTCTCAGGATGTCTGGAATCCCCCACGTGTGCCGCCTCTGCTCAAGCCTCAAAAATTATTTCCAGCGATGATTCCGATATAGCATCGGGGACCTCACAGGTAATGACTGCTGTACTTCTTAATGCCCCTCCTCTGGTGCTGGGGCACCTCCTGATCCCCACTTCAGCTCAGGATTCTGTCCCAGCTGTCTGTCCCCCATCGCAAAGCTGAGAACAGCAAGGGGCGTCAACTCCCATCAAGCATTGCAGAGGCAGCTTACATGCCTGGCGCTGCTGACCAGTCCTACACCTGGGGCCCATGAGCGCTTGGAGGGTCCATTCGCAGAGGCGAGAAAACCCCCAAACCGGTAAAATGAGACCCCACCGCCTCAGTAGACGACCAGCTATTTCTTCACAGGCCACACCCGGTGTCCAAATAGTTCACTGGTCGAGAGAATGGGCAGCCGGCATCCAGCACAACGGACTAGCCCACGTTACAGCAGAGGAGCCCTTCAGGGTTAGACCCGCCACCCACATCGGCGCACCAGGAGACGTTGTGTTCAGACCCCCAGGGCACAACCAGTTCGGCTCCTCGGGGCACCGCGTTCCTCCGAAATCACCAAACAGGCCAGTGGCCCGGCGATGAGGACCACGTTGTCCCAGAGTCCAGAGCCATGGCTCTGGGCCCCCCCGCCAGAAACCAGCCACTCACTGCAGGATCACTGGAGCAGGACACATCTTGGCCGGGCAACGCCCGCCCCCACCGAGTACGGGACGCTGCTCTAATCGTCTGCAACTGCACAGGGCCAACGGGACGCCACCCATGCAGGGATCGTGCCCTCGACACCTCTGATTTTCTATGCACCTCAGGGGGAGAGGGGAGGAGAGAAGAAGTCCACAGGGTCCGTCGAGATAATGTCCCAGATCTCCTCCAGTCTCAGGGCACTTCAGAGGCCCGGATCCCAGGCGCCCGACCCCTCAGCTGTCGCTGCGTCACAAGGCCCATCCTCTTCCCGGGGCCAGTCGAGTCCCGCTCCAAAAGCTGTTATCGTCGACTTTCCCCACGCAGAGTTGGAACTCCCAAGCCCGAGAGCTGCCAGTTTCAGTGCTGTGTTCAAACACACCTACATAATTAAGGTGTCTACTGCGCACATCTACCTGGATCATGTTCCTTGCAGACCCCTAAGTTCTGCTCCCAGGCACCTTCCTCTTGAGGTTCCTCAGACTTCTATCTTAGTTGTTTGCTTTCATTATTGTGTGTTCCTTGATTTTCATCCTGTAGGGATGAGTCATTGTGGCTTGGCCTAGAAGGCGCTGAGGCCAGAAGGATATCTTATTTCATGTCCCCACATGTTGGTGTTCCCCTCCTTCACTTCACTGTGGGAGCATGTTTCCTTTCTCCCTTTCATCTCTTGATGGTTGTGCTCTTCTTTTCCCTCCATTAAGTTGTTAAATAGTATTTTTTGCCTACTTTGTGACTTCCTATGTCTGTTTTTGGAGATGTGATAGTTCTCCTAATTTTTTGCGGGTCCTCCATGGAGGCCTGGTCTACAGATGGATTATAGGTTTACATTTTACCTTGTTGGTTTACTCTTCCCTCGTTGCAATTTAACTGTGTATTCTTTTTAAATGTACCACTCTTGTTACAGTATTTTAAAACTCAATAAAGAATTGAAACGTATTAAACAAGCAGTTGCAATGCAACAGGTCTCACATTCACACAAGTTTGAGCTATTGACATTGTAAATGACAATGCCTTTTATTGATGTTTTGGTTTTTGAAACATAAATAAAACGCATTGACATTTACAATGCCAATGGCTTAAACTTGCGATTATATATGAGACCTATTGCAATGCAAATGCTTGTTTTACAATACTGTTGGCAAACCTGCCTGATGCACTGAGGTGACCATTGATGGTGGGTGATCTGGCATATAGGGTGGCTGCTAATGCAATCTTGTCTGAGGTGGTCACTTTGACAACAATCTTATTAGTATCCCAAGATAATTTTCACTGAACATAATTAAGTAGCTCTTATAGCAGAGAACGTTGGAGACCCCTCAGCCAGACAATTACGACCCAAACAAAAGTTCCTGCTTCAAAATACTAGGGCACTGACTTCTACTTATAGATATAAAGCTTTCTTCATTCCAGCAGCAAAACTGTGGAATACTGTCCCCTTTCATTTACGCTGTAAATATCCCTTGCTTTTATTCAGGTAAATATTGAAAACATACCTTTTTAATCTATAAAAAGTAATCTGAGATCTATCCAATGATACTCACTGCACAATTGCTTGACTGACAGTTCTTAACAAAGAGCCCCGGGCTGAATGCCTTGTCTGTGACGTGGGTGTTTGCCATCAAGTGTTGGGACCACAAGAAGTTGCATGAATCACACCAAACACTGCGCTATTACCAGTGAAGACATTTACGGAACAAAAACAAAAAAAGAGCCATGTGGTTCTGGTGTTAAAAAGCTCTTATCTTTGACCCTGACCTTGGTACTCGTGTGTTATCTGTGGTACTTTGATACCACGGGAACTTTCACATGCACTATAAAAAATAATTATAATTACTCGTATGGAGTGGGCCGGTTGCTGCGCCTGCGAACCAACCAGCATCAGATGCTCTCTCTCTCCTTGGCTAATGTCGCACTGCAAGGCATCTCTGGGCTGACGCAGGCAGCCTCACATGCTCACGGCTTGGAACAGTATGAAACATTGCTTCCCTTGGATACACGGAAATCCGGGCCACGTGATGAAGCCTCAAGAGGAAGAAGAAAAGCATGTTGTGTGGAAAGTACATTGTGTGTTTTCCAGGTCGCCACACTTAGGAATGACACCTTTCCAAGAGGAACAAGGCAAAGCAGTGCATGGACTGCAATGCTAGATGAGTGGGCGGGGTCTAAGGGAGACATGGCGGATACCAACTCTGCTTCCAATGAAAGCGGACACAAAACCAACGACAATAGATCTCGCCAAGGCGAAGCAACGCATGTGCTGCAACGCAGGCGAGACCCAAAAAAGGTCTTATTATAGAAGGCTTGACTTGCTATTGAGGCCATCAGTAAGAGGTCTTTGAAAACGTTTGTCCCAATCAGCATTATATATTTCCTCTGTACAAGTTTAACTTTTATTCCTTGGAAGAGGGGAGAAAGCAGACATCAAAATGAAGTGCCGAATGTGTGCTAAATTAATGTCTTTTGTCATGACTTCTTCACTATTTCACCCATCACAGGCAAGTCGTGGACACATGATGGAAAACACGTTTGCATGGGTGCTCTTCTGACGTAGAGCAGTGAAACAGAAACATTTAATAATAATAATAATAATCCACATTTGTAAAGCGCACAATCACCGGTAAGGGTCTCTAGGCGCTGGGGGCCGTCGGGAAGATTAAGCGAGCTATTGCCCAGAGTCACATGGTGCTGGGCTAACCTGCCGCCGGAGCCGGGGATCGAACCCTGATCCCCAGATTCCAGCGTCAGTCGCCCTGGCGGCGGCGCCACACCTCTCCCTTGATCAACATATTTATGAACTGGAAAGTTGACACGAGCACAGCATCAAATGCTTTTACATTCCAAGTGCCTACCCCGTATAATCTAATTAAAGGGGGCGCAACGGGGCAGGAACAGCGCAAACACCTGTTTCACTCCAAACTAAAAAAAATTAAGCACATCGCCTGGCTTTGCATGGAAACCTAACAACGAATATTAATATTATGCGTTCCTGCTTTTGTGCAGGAAGGGGCACCTTACTGCTCAAAAACAATCGATTGAGGTGATTTCCTCTTCCAATTAATGTTGTAGAATGCAGCACGCATTGAAAGTGGAAATAAATTAGGAGAAATGAAAACATTTCTCCTCGCTGCACCTCGCAACACCACCCCTGGGGTGGCGTAGCATTCTGACGCATTTCCAGGTTTGCGATTGCTCGTATATTTGGAAATGCATCAGTGGGCATGGGTGTTGTGTGAGAACACCCACAGCAACACCCATGTTATGCCCCTAACACTAAGTTTTGCGTGAAAAAGGGGGATATTTAAATGCACACGTGAAGCCACGCACAGTGGCTTTACGTGTGCTTGTAAATATCATGCAGCAGGTTGCGCCGCCAGTGTCGCATGCAAATTGACTAACCGGCAGCGCAAGGAGCTTGTAAAAATGCCCCATAGTGTCAAAAATAGATCATTCCAAATTTTCAGTCCCAGAAAGGAGAAGTGTCAACCTTCATGTCGAGATTTCCTGATTGGAGAAACTGTAGCCAGACTGAGGTGGCTAGAGGGCAATGAACGGCCAGCGTTATACCAAGACACCAATGGCCACACGCATCATTCAAAATAGCAGTTGCAAAGGGGCAGATTTGCAGAATCTGCTTCTTTGCGACTGGTATTTTGCATTTGGGATGCATCATCCCAAATGCAAAAATCGCAATTTAGGCAATCGCTAAATTTGCGATTACTTAAATTGTGATTGCATTTACCCAAAAATATTTGCGATTTCGAAATTAAGAAATGCAAATTACCATCAATTCAAAGTTGATGGTAATTTGTGAGAACTTTGAAAAATGCACAAAAGTGAATTTTTCAAAGTTCCATGTTGCACACATGTGGTCACATTTCAATTTCAGGGGCGCATCAAGGTGTCCTTTTGGCACCCTTGAAATTGCATGCGCAATTTGCGAGTACCTATTTGGTACTCGCAAATTGTGCATGCAATTCCCATTCATTCCTATGGGCCTTTTGGCCCATAGGAATGAATGGGAAGCAATTCCTTAATTGCGAGTCGCAATTTGCGAGTCCTAATTAAGGAATGTGTAGGAATCAGAATTTTGTTTGTGATTCCTACATGCATAAGCAATTGCGATTCCTAAATTGCGATTTCTTAAAAATCGCAATTTAGGAATCACAATTACAAAGTTTGATGATTGTGGCCCCTAAGGTCTAAAGCAGCCAGGACCAGTATTTGCCAGGTATTAGTGCATATAGCACAACACCTTAAATTGTACCCATCGTTCAATTGGCAACCAATGTAGGTTCCTTAGCATGTTGGCAATGGGGTATACTTAGGACGGTGGAACAAATGGCAAACACCCACTTTTTGTACAATTTGGAGGAATAAAAGCAAGTGTGAACAAAGGACAAGTGGAATACCATGTAATTTTCCTGCCTGGAAGATGTGTGAATGCTGCAAATTTGCATATTATATATGGCTTACCGTGGACCGGCGTTTGAAATGGAAATATAAAAACACAGGTATTCACTGTCACAGAGTACTTTTTGGCAACTGAGAAGTTAGCAGGTCTTTTTTGGACCTTGCCCCTTTCCACTGCAACAAACTACCCTTCAAATCCACTCATGCACATAATTTGTTAGATTTAAAAAACTCCTGAAGACCTGGCTGTTCTAACTAGTCTGTCTTTCCTGTGTCTGATAAGCACTGAGACACCTTTTGGGTGTGAATTGTCGTGCTATAACAAGTTGCATTAACATAACAAGTTGTAGTACTACTACTCTCCCATGAAAAATAATGCATCCCTTCTGAGATATGCTAAGAGCTTCCCATTGAAATTAAAGTGCACGGTGGAAGTGCTTGATAGTACCTGCCCCTTTAAAGCACTGCCGTGGACAGTTGTCCACGCATTGCCGTGGCATCTGTACTCTGGATTCAAGTCTCACAGGAGGCATCTTTGCTGTGGTGAAACGCTTAGAATTGTGCAAAAACTACATGTTTTGGTTCGAGCCTGGTAGATGCAGACATTGTTGCGCGATTCTCACGGAGTGCGGTGCAGGGGTGTGGCTTCCATTGGATCAACAGGTGCAGTGGCACCGAGCCCCATTGAACTCTGATAATTGCTGTATTTTACTACCACACCAGCAATCATTTTCTGTGCTTGTTTAAGGAATGCAAGCTGTGCTACTGGTATGGTGCTGGATTATTTTCATCTGTTTGGGCAGTACAGCATTAAACATGTTCATGCAGTACTGAGCTCTGGGAATGTTAGTAAACGTGGGCCTAAATGTGTGGGACAGTGTTAAGGGCGTCCAATGGTGAAAATTAGGTTACAGTATGTGAATTTCGAGTATTTCATGTTTTATTTGAGTAATGCTGCAAACAAGCCCATGCGGAGGCTTCTTCAGTTACGAAGTTGGCAGAGAAGAGTCATTCCTCGCCCAGTTTGACCCTACTCGAATGCCAAGAGTGTGTGGAGCAGGAATGTGCATCAATAATGGCCTTCTGTGCATGGACTGCAAACCCTCGAACTATCCCGCTCTGCCCTTTGGGTTCGTGGGTGGTAGGCCTCACGACCATTGGGCTTCGTTTACAATATTTTGATGCACAGCAGCGCAGCAAGCCTTGCTGCTGCGCTGCCATGCGTCAAAACAAAAGGGCAGTAATGCTCTGTATCTTCCTGTCCTTTTCCCCTGCACTGGAGCACAATGGGCTGCCATGCGCCAACTCAGGCACTCTTGTGCCATGGTGCCAGGGTGTCTGCATTGTAGGGTGATTGCTGTGCAAAAACAATCATGAGAGGTGTTTTCCTCTTTCTATGTGTGCTGCAGAATGCAGCACACATAGATGAAGGAAAAACAAGGAGAAATAAGGCTATTTCTCCTTGTTGCGCCTCCCTTACGTCTCCCCAGGGGAGGCGAGGGAATCTGATACATTCACAGATTTGTGAACCTTGTAAATCTGGGAATGCATTGGGTTCCTTGGAAGTTGTGTGGGAACACGTGCAGCAACACCCCTTTCACGCAACATAGTGCATGAAAGGGGGACATATTCACAAGGCAATGAAAGGTCATGCATGGTGCCTTTACGTGGACCTGTAAATATAGGCAGGCACATTGTGCTGCCGGTGCGTCAAAAAACGTGACGCACCAGCGGCGCAATGGGCTTGTAAATGAGCCCCCTTGTGTGTTCAAGTACTGACAGAGGGAATTGGGGGGGTTGAGTGAACGAAGACTACTGTATGCTTGTCTGGCTACTCTCTAAGGTGATTCCAGGGTGCCCCTCCTTCCTTGGGACTGGTTGGGCACAACACAGCACAGACCTGAAACACTTCTAACACCGACAGGTCATCACCTCCTTCGTGACCACTGGTGCAGAATCACCAGAATCTGTTGTCTGCCTCTTTCGGCCTCTCGAATACAGTGCTGAGTGTCGGTGATGCCTTTCCAAAGGCCAGAGGCCTAGGGTTGAATAAACACGAGATGGTACTATGCGAATATGCCTCCTTATTCTGCTGTCTTTTAGCACGCAGGGAATCACAACGCAGTCATTACAACGACCGCGTTGTGATTCCGCATACCACTACTCCACAAGTCGGAACGACTTGCGGAGGAGGGCGCTGGATGTTGGAATAGTATAATTTACTATTCCAACTCCAGTCTGTGCGGACACTAGGGAAGGTGTTGGATTTTAAATCCAACACCCCCCCCCCTCCGCAAGTCGTTGTTCCGACTTGCAGAGTAATGGTATGTGGAATCACAACACGGTCGTTGTAACAACCGCGTTGTGATTCCCTGCGTACTCACAGATTCGTTATAAACATTCTTTACCGATACTATGCACCAGAGGCACAACTAGAGCCAAACTTTGGTGGGGGCTAACACTCCCAGCCAGGGCTGGACCTAGCACTGGTCGCACACAGTGCAAGTCTTTTTTGCCGCCCCCTGCCCCCATGTTCTCTTTCTCCATGAATTCACTCACTACCACTCACCAACAATGCGCCTAATCTCTCTATAGCACTGTAGGATCTGCTTTCATGGTCACCTCCACTTTTTGCTGGTGTCATGTGAGTGCACAGAGAGCGACGCAACAGTGTGAGAGTAGGGTAAGAGGAGTAACTGCAGGGTGAGAGGTGATCATATGAATTTGGGTGCGGATATAAGTGCAGATTGGGACAAATGAATGCATGCTTAGTGATGGGCTTGTTTGAGTGCGATTGCAGATTGAGCAGTGAGGCGGACAGGTGAGTAAAGTGTCACATGAGTGCAGGGTGAGTAGTGTGCTCGTGTGACTTCAGAGTGAGGTACAGGGTGAACAGCGCAAGTGCATTGTGAGTGCATAGTGATCACTGTGAGTGTAGGGTGAACGGTGTCAGTGCATTGTGATCGTTGTGAGTGCAGGGTGAGAGTGAAAGTGAAGAGCGAGAATAAGGAGTGAGTTATCTGAATGCAGGGTGCATTCCCAGTCACTTAACCCCTTGTGTGCTTCTGTCGGCCAATGGCCGTCGCGCGCACTACCTTTGTAGTGCTGCGCACATCCGTTGGCTGACGTGGCCCCGCCCACTCCGCTAAACCGCCGCCGCCACGGTTAAGCCTTTAAAGTAAATCAGCATGTTATTGACGATGGCATAGGGTTTCAGATATAAGTTTAACTATTGCTATTATGGCATTAGTCAGGGCTCGAGGGTGGAGAAATATTGTTCTCATCCTGCAATAAACTTCCAGCCTTGTGATTAGGGTTGCCAGCTCATTATTTTGATGTTCTAGATGGTACTAAAATAAACAGTCACCTAAAGCCGTATTTTCAGCACTTATCTGTGCATCCTTTCAACAGCAAATTTAAATAGAAAGCCCTTTTAATTGTGTTCTAGGGCTGCCTGAATGATCCATGACTGATAATTAAAGGGAACAAAGACAGACAAGTCACATTACAAATGAGTACATACTTTTTTATTCATAACCCTATTTAGTGTCAAGACAAGGTCTTTGCAGGCTCTTTAAACAACACATGGCTTACATGTTTTTTTGGCAACCCTACTTTATATTCCTTTTCATCATGGAAGAGTAGTCCACTTGTAAACCTTTCCTTCTCCACAGTGCTCAGAAGTACAAGCTTAGTAGAAAGAGTAACTCAGCCGCCCAGCATCAGCAAGAGGCCTCATGAGACCTCGAACTAGCAATTATGAACCACACATTCACATGGCATGAAAGAAGCCCTCAACCACCCTCCGGCACCTTAGGTAGTTGGGTCTGGGGGGTAATATAACCCTGAACATCTTCCCAAGGGATTAGGATGAACAATCGACTCTGTAGAGTAGCTCCAACTGGATTAGGTGCAGGTTAGATGATATAGCAAGCTCATGGCGAGCCATTCTGGCTTTCCTCGCGTCATAGTTACCTAATTTTCCTAGGTCGGTTTCCCATGTTGATCTACGTATCCAGAACCTCTGTATTTGTACATCTTCTTCCGTGTATCCATTGGACTAGAGTTGGGTCAATTTAACTCTAGAGCTACTACATAAGGATGAATGGTTCCATGTTAAGCTAACAAAAAGCTGCATCTTGCATCACTACTCTGACCATTCTGACCCAAAACTCTGGCACTGCACGCTCAGGTAGAATGACCGAGATCCTACCCATCTCATGTGTATTAAAGGGATCATTTTTTTTATTTTTTATTCAGTTTCATCGGGAGAGACACTGCTTCACTGTGTTCACTTTTTTTATGTTCTACAGCTGGTGCCTCCCTGGTCTCAAATTACTCCCTCAACTCACTCTATTTTCCTATATTCTGCCACCACCCCGCTCCACACCACCTTTCATTGAGCCCAATTCCAATCACCATCTAAGGTTCCACCTCTGCTCGCTTTCTTTTTTGCAGTTTCTTTCTAATTTCTTTTCTGATCGAACTTCGGTCTGTCCTACAGCTTTCTCTTTAACTCCTTTGTATGTGGGTCGTAATGGACAAAGAAAAGAGAATAAAGCATTTCCTGTTTCCAAAATCACAGTTCACATGTCCTTTATATTTTTAAATCGTATTTCCTAAAATTTCACACGTTGCTTTTCTCCCACCAGGCTCATATCAATTCTAGGCTGGGGACGTAAAATATGTCTATGTTTAAAAAAATATTAGTTTGACTGTTCTTCAACTTTGTCTTGAACTTTGGTTGCACTGTATTTGTTATTAAAATATTTATATTTTTCTAAAAAATTACAATGCTTTGCCAAACATTCCCTTGCAGTTCACACTATTACTAGGTATACAATTTCTCCCCTCCGTATAAAATCCGGGTATAAAATCCCTTTCTGTTCTTTTATGATAATGACACCTTTAGTCTTTGTTCTGTCCTAAGGCTAGACTACTACCTAGCCATGCCATTACCATGCCGATAGAGGACGCTTGCATCTGCAAAAAAAGAATTACAAAACTTTGAGTGTGCAGATGTGCAAACAAGAGCACATAAGTTGTCCAGAATTCAGCAGCTCAAACTTTCTTGAATCCCCCCCAAAGTCTCATAATTCCTTTTACTTGAAGGCTCTTCATTGGCTCCCAATAAAACAAGCATTTACAATGCAACGGTCTCGCCTTTGCAAAAGTTAGAGCTATTGGCATTGTAAATTACAACATTTTTATTTATGTGTTGGTTTTGAAAACAGATAAATAAATGGCATTGTCATTTACAATGCCAATAGCTTAATCTCTCGCAAATTATGATGGAAGATAAGGTTCAATGGAGACAAATGCAGAGTCACAAGGCAAAGAGAATTCTTTGTGGTCACAGAGTAGGAGACATGGGGATATTGACAACCACCTCAAATTCCAGCACACATCGAAAACATGGCTCTTACCACTCATATACCTTTTCAAAGTAGGTATGAGAATGTGCAACTGCAACTATTCAAAAACTTCTCTGTAATAGCTCATGCTCAAACCACAGCTACCAGTTTCCCACATATATAGAGCACATCATTCATCACCACACATACTGTAACCATATCAACCCTGGACCGGCCGGCATGACCATGACGTGCACTGCAGAACAGCTCCTGTTCTGTTCTGCCACGTCATGGGCGGCAGCTTCTGCTGTCAGCTGCGCACGTGCTTTCAAGCCCTGCCGCGGATGGCCACAAGGGGGCGCACATGGCCTCTCCCTTGGACAGCGCCAGCGGCGCTGCACCCTCTCACTCGTGGGACTTGCCCGGTGTTTGCGATGCTCTGTTTACTTGGCCATCCGAGCAGCATCGCCATCCGGGGAACATTTCATTTCCTAGTTGCCAGATGCTGTGAGGTGTTGTCACATCTGCTTACTCGGCGTATTTAACAAGCAATTGGCATTGCCAATAGGTCTCGCTTTTGGGCCCTTATAAGTAGTTATGCAGCATAATTTCCTTGTTGCAACAACATAAAATGTCGCATGCATAAACACTTAGATGGTCCCAAAAGCGAGCCCTATTGGCTATTTGCAATGCAATAAGTCTTGCATTTAGGCAACTTTAAGCTGTTGGCATAGTAAATGACAATGCCTTTTCAATTTATTGTAAAGTAAACATTTTTGAAAGTTATTGTCATTTACAATGCCATTATGTTCAATTTAAGTAAATGGGAGACCTATAGCATTGCAAATGATTGTTATTTAGGATGTGTAGCCTGGCGTTGCGTGAGTGAGTGGCGTTGCGTGAGTGAGTGGCGTTGCGTGAGTGAGTGGCGTTGCGTGAGTGAGTGGCGTTGCGTGTGTGAGTGGCGTTGCGTGTGTGAGTGGCGTTGCGTGTGTGAGTGGCGTTGCGTGTGTGAGTGGCGTTGCGTGTGTGAGTGGCGTTGCGTGTGTGAGTGGCGTTGCGTGTGTGAGTGGGGTTGCGTGTGTGAGTGGGGTTGCGTGTGTGAGTTGCGTTGCGTGTGTGAGTTGCGTTGCGTGTGTGAGTGGCGTTGCTTGGGTGAGTGGCATTGCGTGGGTGAGTGTGGTGTTGCGTGGATGATAGTGGGCTTGCGTGGGTGTGAGTGGCGTTGCGTGTCTGTAAGTGTTGCTGTGTGGGTGAAAGTGGCACAGAGCCTTTGATGTGGCCTGGCGCAGGAGAAATGCTGCTGCTGCTAATTAAATACAAGAGCGGCCGGGAAACACAAGTACGGCCGGCCACATAATTAGGGGAGGAGAAGCCGCACAGCACACGCTGGGAGAAGCCCTTTGATGTGCTGTGCGGCCGCGATGCGCGCTCTGTGCTGGGGGAGGGCCATTAGCCTGAACTCGCGGCAAGATCAAACGAAGGGTGGGAGGGACATTGAGGAACAGATGGCCATGAAAGTGTATGGGCCAAAAGCGCGTGCATGTGGCCACGTGCACTCGAAGAAAACGCCACGAAAAAATGCGGTGGTTTGACAATCAGTTCGAGCACTTGAATTCTCGCCATTTCCCATTCCTTCGGAATGGTAAAGGACGAGACCTAAAAACTACGGAAAGTCATAAAGGCCAGCTGCGAGCCTTGAAGGGGTCTGCTGGTGACAGCGCCGCCCACGCGACTCTGATACCTGTAAGACAGCTCGGTGGGTTCACGTGCCTGCTGCCGAGATATGTGTGTGTGTGTGTAAGCTGCTGATCGCATGGCTGACTCGGTGTCTCATGCTCCCAGGGCCCTTCAGAGATGAGGTCCTTGAAGAGGCACAGACGGCAGCTCGGTTTGCAGAATCTGATCTTCAAATTGTCCATGTTGTCCGCAAGGTTGCAAGGTCTGTCGTGCATTTCTGCAGTTAATACTGTTTTATCCTAAGAGAAATACTCTCCAAGTGTTGCGTTAACACTCCTCGCGGGCACGCTGCGCTTTATAAGCAGGTCAAATAAAACTAATATAATACATCTCCGTGAGAGCGCTTAGAGGCTCGTCCCACGGACAGGCGCCGCGCTGGGGTATTTGCGTTACTATTTCTGGGGCCTGGAAACGTTCACCTTACAATTCAAAGACATTTGGAGGCTTATGTACAAGCCCCTTGCGCCGCCGATACCTCACTTTTTCCCATGTTAAAAGTGACACTGGCCGTGCAGGGGGCTTGTAAATAAGCCCCTTGCCGTTTGTGCGCCTCGCGTCCTCGCTTCTCGGCGCTCCGTCCTTCTCCCGAGCTCTTGGCGCTGTAAATATTGGCGCTACATGTGCGCTTGGCGCTGACTTTGGTCTTGGGCGCCGGGGGTCGTGCGCCGCACTCCATCCCACTCCGGGCCGAGTGCCACGCCCGATGCCTCCCCGCAGACTCCAGCACCCCGAACCCCGCCTTCAAACATGCACCCAGACCCCCTCCGTGAGCTGAGTCCAGCGCCTAGAGGCGTCCGGCAAACGGAACGGCGCATTTGTGCAGCGCATCACAATGGATACAAGAGCCGAGGCGCTATCTTCACACCGCGTCTGATGAGCAGGGACGGCGCAGGGGCTGAGACCCCGTCCACCCTGAAAAGGGGGAGGGGCGAGTCTGTAATTGAACAGAGGGCGGGGCGGTGTGGAGGGGGGGCGCTCCATCAAATGGGGAGGGGGGGCTCCATCAGGTGGGGGGCGCCCTCAGGTGGGGGTGGGGGGCTCCCTCAGGTGGGGGTGGGCTCGTCAAGGATCCCAGGTCCTGCTCTCACCTCACTGATGGGAAGTGTCTCTGCCAATAAAACCAGAATTTGAAAGACAAAAGAGAAACGCTTCCTTCACATGCCAAGATCACACACGGAGGGGGAAGGAAGCTGGGACGAGGGCAACAGACGAGGGGCAGGGGGAGAGTGGCATTTGCGGGGTGGAAGAAGAGGTGCCAGCAGCGAGCAGCAGGGAAGAGGTGCCCGAAGGATGGCTGCAAAGACGAGGGCAGACAGGAACGGGCTCACGGACACGGGAGGGGGTGCGGGAACGGACAGAGGGACATCGTGCAACCTACCCCTACAAACGACACTTCCAAAATGGCAAAAACAATGCTTAAAATTTTTTTTTTTAAAAACACCGCCCATCGCCTCATGACGATAGCAAGGGGGCGGGATGAGTAAAAATCGCGGGAACGCCCACGAATCTGCTCGGGGAATGAGTGACGCATCTCTGTTCCAATGGCTAGCCTCCATTTATGGAGCTAGCCAATGGGACAGAGACGGGACGAAGCCCCATACATGTAAACAAAAGTTTTTCGCTTGCGCAGCTTTCGGCGACCTAAAAAAGATTCTTTTTGGAACACTTGTCTTTGCTCACAAAGCACTGTAGGCAATCGGGGCAAGCTATATAAGGGAATGAGTGTGCTCCTTCTAGAAGTCTCCGTTCTTCTACCAGACATTTGGCTAAGGAGCCCCAAGATTCATCGAACGAGGGTAGGTTGTCTTAAATAAACTTAAGAACTATAAGGGGGTTTATCTCCGCTTTTTTTGGCTTTAAAAGCCAAGAAAGCGGAGATAAAATTATCTCCCTATTACCTAGCTGTCGCTAACACCAGTTAGCGACAGCTAGTAGGAGATAGCGACCATCTTGGGCCCCGCTTTGCATGTCAGTGAAATTTATCACTAATGACATGCAAAGTGGGCGTGCCAAGATGTTAGCGACTGGAAACAGTCGCTAACATCGCTATCTCCTATTACCAACTTTTGGAGATATTCGCGCTAAGCGCGAATATCTCCAAAAGCTAACACCTGCCCTGAGCAGTTCTTAGCCATGTTATCCAATGGGAGGAGGATAACATGGCTAAGAGCATTAGCTCGGTAATGCATGAATATCGCGGACTTTTCAGCGATATTCATGAATTTCGGCCGATTTTTATCGCTTAGGAGATAAACCTTGATAATAGCAAGGCTCCTAAGCGATAAAAATCACCGCAGCTCGGCGATAAAAATATTGCTGCTAAGCCAACATAGCGATAATTATCGCTAGTTGTTGGTAATATGCCCCTTTAAGTAGTAGTTTCCAGATGCATCACTACCTAGTGGGTGCCTCGGAGGGCCCATTTGTAAGAGGAGAGGCCAGGACTCAACATGGCCATAACTTACTCCATCAGTTTTTTTTCCTACAGAACAGTACATCCATGTGCAGATCTGACCCTGTGAATGACTCTGTACTGTTCCTTTAAAGCAGTGATAATCAAAGTTCAGCCCTCCTGACCTTTACATGCAGCCCCCTGGGCAGAAGCAGCACTGGGCTGTCGTTAACTTGACTCAGCACGAACATGGAAAAAAAGTTAAATATACAGCAAACACTTATTTAAAGGTTAATTACAGTTAGGGAAAGGAATAAACTAGGCCCTTATCTTTAGGAACACCTTCATTTGTAAAGACAGCCTAGATATACATGCTTTGCTTCGCCTACACCCACTTTACACCCCCCGCTGGCATCAGTGCGGCCCCCAGTCCCACCGTAGACCAAATTTTGCAGCCTCTGGGAAAATGTTTACGAGTACCAATGCTTTAGAGGAAGGAACAGGTGACGAGCCCGCATATTCCACCTATCAGAACACCTCCCGCCCCTTCTCTGGAACACATGTACTTCACAGTAATGGAGGACAAGAAACAATCATTTTCTTAGTGTTTTTTTTGAGTTTATTGACATAAGACTTACAGTTCATGGAGTGCAAGATACAACTAAGCGTTAAGCTGCTTGTTAATACAAGGCAAGTGACTTAGCGGGTAAAAACGTATGTCGTTACTGATACAAGTACAGAAATGTTCCGTTTTGACAGTAATTAATGTTGAATCTGCACAGTCAGTCAGATATAAGTAACAGTGCTTCGCCACCTCATCAGCGTTAGTAAGCACTATGTAAGTCTCAATACATACGATAATGAATTCACAGTTATTTAGGCAAGCAGGCTACATTAATCACAAACGAACTGGTATTCTAGAATAAAATAGCCACCACTTCTTTTTGCCACCGAGAGCCTCTGGCAAATATAGTTCTTCCATAATATATTCAAACATTTGAGAATTCATTTACGCTGCTATGATATACATTGTAACATTGTTCCTATATTTCGTGGTGGATTCTTGAATAAAAATACCCATGTTCAAGAAACAGGTTATGAACATGTATGACTAGTAAAATATAATGTAGTAATGTTTTCAAAATAAAACTGGTGCTGTCAGTTCAGGAAGTGTCAACTTCTTCCTCATTGGTCGCTTTAAAGGTCAAAGTTCATTGAGAGGTCTCCATTCAGTGAACAATAGAAGGACCAGGGCAAAGGCGGAAATGTCGAATACAGGAAGTCAGGTCTCATGACATGGCGCTGATGTTGTGACGAGAAAGAGGCTAGGCCTCAACAACTTGCCAGGGCTCCATGTGTTGTGGATTTATCTCACGAAGCAAACTCTGCCTTATTTTCTGTACTGCTTAAGAAACCCATTTTAATTGTAGAAACATGATCCTGGTGCAGATTTACAACTACCAGAACAAAGAATCTTAGGGTACATAAAAGATGACACACCAAAGTTTAGTGTGGGGACTGCATCATGGGCTCCCAGTTATTCCCATTACCAATGGTCCAAATAAATGACACAGGAAGCTGGGAAAAAGAATGAACGTGGGTGTATTTTATGTGCATACTCAATAACAATTTGCAAAACTAGCTTGATTTTACTAGGGCAAATGTGACAATGCGTTTCATGAACATTGTAAAATTGGCTTAAGTGTTTTAAAAACACATTAAAGAAACAATTATGAAAACAGTCTCAAAATGCGATCACTTGCGGTTTACTGTTTGCACTCTTTTTTTTGTCATGTGCAGAATTTCCGCTCTAAGGAAGTATCCTTTATAATTTCCCACACTATTTTATTTTAAATCTTTCCACTTAACGCTATCCTTTGCGTAGTAACCAAACTCCAGTTTATATTCAGTACTACTTTCAGCATAAGCTAAGTCAGTCAATAGAATGCCTTTTAAAATGTCAAAGGAAGCTGAAAGCTACAACCTGCCTTAATTGGCTTTTCCCACCTTATACATACTGACCATGCTTAGAACTTCCCATTTCACCATATACATTTGGTGTATTGTATCTGCATAGATAATCAAAAGAGAATGGATCACTTGTACCTGTATTACGACCACGGTCAGATATTTTAACCGTCTTTAAAAACCCTCAGTCACTTACAGGAGCGGTGGAGCGGTATATCTTGATTATTGACTTCTTACATAACGTGAAAGCATCATCTAGTCTTTTTTTAACAATATGCTTTCCTCCACCTGGAGGTAGACCATCTGATGATTATAGTAGTGATAAGACAAAGATAGGCATGGTGAGTTCAAAGTGCTTAAATCTCCACCCCTAAGAAACTTTATTCAGTTGGGGATAAGGCAAGGTTAAAATCAGGGCGGTGCGTATACAGAAATGTTTCTCTTCTATAGCGCCTTGTTATCCGTGTGAGTGGTCGACATGTTTCAGCCCTTCTTTCGCCCAGATGGGTCGGGGGCTTTCTTCAGGACCTGTGCAAATGTGGGGTTGATAATGAATTGTTACTGGTCCATAGTACCTATAACTTACTGTTCCAGAGTAGGGCTTCCACGAGGAACCGGCGGGCTAAAAAAGACCTGATGATTATGCTTTTAAGTTATGTAAGAAGCGGATAATCAAGATATACTGCTCCTGTATGTGATTGAGGGTTTTTAAAGACTGTTAACATATCTGACCCTGGTCGTAATACAGGCACAAGTGATCCATTCTCTTTTGATTATCTATCCTCGTCTGGAAGCCGAATTGATCTCAGCTTCTCTCTCTCCTTTGATTAATAAGTATTGTATCTGCAAACAACATACTACTCTGTGTATAGCTAGCACCTAAATAAATATAATAGTGCATACTGATTTAGACTTTGGGACATATATATCATGACCACACCATAATGAATCTGTGATGCTGCATTAGTCAAAGTACCCGTGTTTTTATTTTCTACCTGTTTCTTAGTACTCCTGTTTACCCTCGTGTGATGCTCTGTAAGGAATGCTCATAAGTGACTGTAGTCAGAGGGGGTCCATCAATCGAGATCCCCCCCCCCTCAAGACCCCTGGGGCCTTTTCAAGACCATGTAAAGCAGATGTCAGGTTTGTTTGTAAATGCTCTGTAGGTCTGCTAGAAACAGCCGCCTTTATTAACAAGCAAATTCTAGTTCTGAGACTGCACATCTAGCATGGTGTACTAGAAACACTGTTCAAAAGATCAGCATACCACCGTTTACAACAAAAATACAAAATAATTTGTTCCGGGATAGTAATGTTTTAGCTCATTCTAAATTTCCCAACATGTTCATCTTTCTCAGTTTTAACTTCGTAGTCATAGCATTCTTACGAACACTGTCCTTCATTTTGTGAGCGGCTACCAGAATAGATGGTAGCCGGAGTACTAGCCATCCTACCAAAGGGGCTAACAATTAAATAAAATGAAATATAGTTTTGACTGGTAAATGACATTTTCACAATAAGGAACATTCCAATTTTTGAACTCCATCAATCAGGTTTCTGGTAAAGCGCAACTACTCACCCGTAAGGGTTTCCGGCCGCTGAAGGGGGGGCTGCATGTCTCCTTTAAATGGAAATTCCAACTTTGTGAACAATTCAAAGGAGAAAGGCATAGACAACTTTGTCTTCAAACTTGTATTGTTTGAACCCATCGACCATGTTGGAACGTGGAGTTGACTTGCTAATCAGGTCTCGATTCGTCCGTACATATCAAACCGAAACTCCTACTGTATAACATGATTGACCTGAGAGCTGAATGTCTTACTATGGTTCGTAAAGCGAAAATAAAGATTTTTATTTAAACTGTCTTCACAAAATCAAACCCTTCCTAATAGAATACAACTTCAGATTAACCCTTCGGGTCCTGTTTGTTTTGCACTTGCTGGGAGCAATCTCCCTGCTCCCAGGCAACACATCCTTGCATCTACAGTGATGCTGCCTATATAACCAAAGGTCTGCACAACGGTGACCACAGTATCTCCACCCTACCTGGCCTTCATTGGGTACTTTCCCTAAAGCCAATGGATAACGATGCTGCAATACTCTTAACTACCTGGCCGGGAATCCCTGTTGGAGCCAGCGGCACTAGGAGTCATTACATTGGCAGGCACAACCCCTAGAAGTGCAAGTGAGGGGACCAGACGATAGGCATTCCCTAAGCACCCTTCCCCAGTCCCCATACCACTTCATCGCCAGGACGTTCCTGCTTTCCTGGTAGCCCGCAGCTTCATGAGGCACCTCTATTAACGTTAATAAATGCACTCCTCACCCCCAACGACAAGGTACCTCTCTCCACCATCATCCATCACTACCTACCTCCTAACCATATGGCATCTTTCTAACAGTCACTTCCCTGCCCACTCCTATTGATAACCCACCTCTCTCAGTGGTCTCCCTTCACATCTAGCAGTCTTTCTGAAGCAAGGTTCACACTTAATATATGTAAAGTTAAAAACTATATTAACTGAACTAAATTAAAAGGTATTTTTTTAAAAACAAACCCAGGTTGATTCCGTTCCTATATATAAAGAGTTGTTGCTTTAATTAAATGCAACACTGGGATCACCTTCTCAAGGTAGGTTTGAAAAAGGGAAAAAAAAGCTATGGAGACTTGTAAGACGAGAATTTAATTAAACTGTTTCAGGTTTCCTAACCATACACTTTTTAAAAGGTGTGTATTCAAGATATCGCTGTATACATTCATTAGTTTTTCGCCCCATCCTCAATAAATCTATCCCCACTTACACATACTTTGACATAACCTAGATCATCAGATCTTTTACACAAATATTTACGTTTTTCCTATATTCTGTTTCCCACCCACTGCACAACACATGAAGATTTATGGTGTTCAGACTAAAACCATTTGCACTTTGGCAACACCTGTTGCTGTCACCTTTGAGGGGAAAATGGTGCCAGAGACTGCTATCTCCCATTCTTAGTTTTAGATAATTACAGATAGGGGCACTCTTCCTGGAGCACCAGCAAACATCATGCATTGGTACCAGATTTATTCTAGCAGCAGAAGTGGGAAACTGTCCTGCTGTAAACAATAAGCGACACCATATCTCTACTATAGTGTTGGATGGCACCGCTCATATAGATCCTATATAAAGGCAACCCCCTAACTGATGATACAGTATTCTTGCTCTGTTTACATAATGTCATAGGTCTCCAATAGGGAATCTATGATAAATAGGATCATGATGAAGAAAACGAATTACAATATCCACAGAGTGTTCCACATATAACTAAAATGAAGGTGGCAGCATTTAAAGAGGACATGCATTTAACCTGAAACTACCTGAAGTTCAATGTTGTTACAGGCAGCCCTTTGACAGCCAATAAGGAACCATCGACCTCTGACTCATGTAACCTCTCTGTTCACCACTGTGCAAAAAAAGGAAAATAGGCTCACAACTTAAAATGAAAGCAGCAAATCCGACCTGTTGGTTTTTGACCCAGTGGGGCTGGCAGAGGGCTTACATTAGGTTGCCTCCTTTACACGTTTAAATAGGTGTAAGCCGTCATTCAATTCATAATTGTGAAAATGGTGGGCCAATTTAGGTTACATAAGGATAAAACTAAATGTGAAAACTCCTATAGTATAAACGGGTGAAACGGATGCATATTAGTAGCACCCTCTCTCATGGGTCAGCACATTGTGAGGTATGGTTTACTTTTTAGAAAACACTTTAATTTTAATTTCAGTAGCAGTTATGAATATATATTTTTTTATAAAAGAGACAGTTACACTAGTCAGGGAGGAATGGAGAAAGTAATTCAATCAAAAGACCAGAAGCAAAAATCTGACAATTTCACAGACAGGACCACCACTTGTAGTGGGCTAGCAAGAAAAGCGTTCATAGGGGGATGCAAGTGTTGAATATATCATATAATTCTTGTCTGATATTTATATAAGTGGCAACCAGCAAAACGCTAGTTTTAACAGAAGGTTCCTTAAGTCATTACATCCCAGTTTCCAACATGCTTAATTATTCAGGACCATAAAACGAACTAAAGGCATTCACAACTTTTGGAAGTCAAGAAGTCAACACCAGGCTTAGCAATAGCTTGTTGATGCATTGATGTTATGTAGTCTTTGTCTATTTGAGAGATGGCTCAAAAAGTCTACTGATCTTTAACATTCGCTCTCCATCATATAGACATCCCTAAGGAATATATAGGAGTGATTTGAAATCAAACCCTCCTCTATGACTTCGTAAAACAGGACTAGTTTCGGTGATCACATGTCAATAGATAAAAGACACCCAACGGGTAAATGTCTGTTCCTGGTAAGAAACGTCTTAATCCAAATGTTCAATGATTTATATGCTTGGTATAAAATCATACAAAACAGAATTGAGAAACAAAATGGAGGTCTCAGAAATGAACCTCAGCATTGCTCATTTTCAAGGATTTATCAGCTCATCACCCTTTTGGAACAATGACTGCAGCAATAATGTTCTCTAGGGCATGAGTTCACACTTCAGTACACATCTTCCACAAAAGGGATACTGTGTGTAGCAGACCCTAGCACAGCCAAGAAGAAATTAGATGTCTTTCTTGAAACAAATGTCAAACTAGCGTATACACATCGGAAGACAGGTTCCCTGAAACTGCTTTTCCAGTTCAGATGACAGAGTTTCTTATTTTATTTAAACTTTAGTGCTCTCTCAATAATATCACAGCTATAGTTTCCCTCATAAATATGGATTAGAATTCCGTCAGACTAGGAAAGGATGATCCAAAATTCTCTTTAGTAATGACGGGAAGGATGGAAAAGTAAATCCCACTTTCTTGGACAGTTTTGTAAATTCCTAGACCTTTTTACGAGTTAAGAGCTGAATTCTGATCCCTGTACAAACATATAAGTTCACAGGAATCTGAATGACAAGTTGCGTGAAAATTATTACTCACTAGCAGCTTTTCCCTGATAAATTCCAGGTAGATCAAACCCGCCAAAGTTTATTGTGTAAAAAGGCAAAACACCTGCACTCTGGTGTGTTAAAACCGATTCCACATGATATGCACCATTAAAAAGAGTAGGAGGATATATCACAAGTGGTAAATACCACACCCTGGGCTAATGGTATTTACCACACGTGGCAAATACCCCTGCCATAGTCTGAAACTTTTTAATGAGGGCATAAGTCTTCTGCGAAAACACCTGTATGAATATCTTGGCTTAGCAGAAAGCCCTATTGAACTTGAAATGTTACCTTAAAAGAAACAACTTTGAATAATGAATTGGATGTTGATAATTGCAGCGAAGTGGCTGCCTGAGCAGATGAAAAGAAAATCTCTCTGAATTCACTGGTAGTTCCGGAACGCAGAAAGAAGTCTCATTTTTAAAGGAGTTTTGGGTGTCCAGTGACAGGACGGAAGACCCACACAGTAGTCTAACATTTTTACGTATCCAAACGTATTGTCACAGAACAGGTACATGTTGGATTCTCCATGGTTTTAACCAAAGCCTTGGAATACGCTACTGCGCAAAAGGGATGGTTCTAAAATGTGCAATTTATAGGAATAATGTGAAATACAGTTTATAACTTATGGAAACTACATGATTCCTGACAATTTCAGACCTCAAAGAATGTCAAGTGTAGATAGGTGCTATGTATGCAATAACTGTCAACAAGTGTTTTTTTAGTCCTGATACCGCCATTTCGGGGTACAATTTCACCAGAGTAGAAGGCGATAATACCATTTAAATTAATGTTTGCATACCACCTTACGGCAATTGTTCCTGAGGTTGCTTTGCTTAGAACTATTCCAGAGTAGACAGACGAAGGCGAAATTTAAGCACTTTACATGTGCAGTCTTTTTTCTCCTATGTCTGAAATTATTTTAAAGCCTTTTAACAGATTTCTTGGTGCACAGAGATGCCACTGGGAGGTCATAATGACAAAGCACAAAACAAATGCTTTCCTTCAAAAGCCACAATCGCGTTATACAACAGGCACAGCCGCAAAAGACCTCGACTTCTGAACAGTATGAAATTTCAATCCACACTACTTGGGAAAAGGGAAAAGCTAACAAACTAGGTGAAAATGTTGACAAGATCTTCAGCATATTAAACCAAACTATGTATGCAGCCCTCTACACCCTGCAAGAACTTGATAATTATTTCAAATTTAACATCCTTGACATAGGATGATCCTAATAGGGGCACATGGTGGTATACCATGTGACAGAAGGAAGAGGATGATCTGGAGTTTAATGACACAGTAAATTAAATTCTTGTTTGTATGGGGATAATACGATAGATGAATGATGTTGAATTGCGGTAGAAAACGTGATCCTATATAATTATTGTTGTTGCAGCATAGGGTAGTTCTGCATTTTTGATTTTTCTTTGAAACGCTTCAGACTATGGTGCAAGAGAGCAGGGCAGAATCTTTCTTGCCACTTTCAAGACTCGACTTGCTTTTGCCATAAAAGCCACAAAATATGGCCTTCACTTCGACTTTCCTGGGCAAGAAGAGCACCCACATGTCATTATTGAAGTATCGCAGCTCTCCGCCACAAAGCTCTCCCATCTCTTCGCCTTTCTCTCCTTTTATTTGCAACTGCACAATCTTCAGCAGCTCAATCCCGGTCTGGACATCTTTCACGTCCTTCGCACACCCCAGGGTAATGTGAGCGCGGCTCCCCTTGGGAAGGTTTTCTGTCGGCACAACCTCCTTTTCAGCATCTGCTGGCCACAAAAGCAGCTGCTGGTCATCAAGATCCACGCGAGCCCCGGCCACTTCCGGTGTGACGAATAGAGCCGAGATACTTAAGGTAAAGGCTTTTCCATATCCTTTCTTAACAGCCTGTTGAAACACAAAAATAAATTACATTTACATAAGCATTATGCCTCAAGTCAATATTACATAAGTATTTACTTAGATATGGTTAGTACTGGTTTTTAGCACTGAAAATAGAACAGGACACCATAACCATTATTTTAAGTTTGTGAAAGTCTGCTTTTAGAAATGGGACTAACATGATAGATACTTACCTGTAACAATACTTACTTAAACTAAATATTTAAAGTTTGCTGGCGAACAAGAACGATTTCACCAACGTTGACAATTATTTGTAGCCTTTTAACAACATGGAGAACTGGTTACTTCAGATAGCAATGGGTCAATAAAAGGAGCAGCCTGAAAACTCTGGGCTCCCTTTCCTTAATAGGAGAATAGCAAAGCATGGCTCTTAAATATATCAAGCAAATGGATACGATGTTACAGACGTGCAGCTTTCCATTCCAATATGGCATTTGCTATAAATTCATAAGATTAGGACTAGTAACAAAACTATAGATTATGACCAACATTTAGACTGGAAGTAATAAATGCAAGAAATACGAACAAACTGCCAAATGGGTGCTGCTTTGTATGACACTTCTCCAAAAACGTTGCAGAAGCACCAAGGTAGGATCAAAACTATATTCCTTTCAACTTGTCAAACAAAGGAAAATAGCATGGTAGAGCTTGTTAAATCAGCACAGAAGAAATGTAAAGTTCTCCTGCATAAATTTATAAACTACTCATCTCTAAAGGCTATTTGAGATTATCACTATATTACCAATTGACAGCTGGGGAATCTGTTCTAGAATTTCGCCTTCTCGATCGCACACGCTTGAGGGGAAGAACATCATTGGTAGTCCAAGTTTGTAGAAGATAATCTCCTTTCACCTTAAATGCACCACAAACTGGGGCTTACCCTAACTTAATGCCACATATCCTGTAACCTGCCTATAACTCTTTCTATAAAGATTTGAAACTACAACCCAGGTCTGTCATTCTTACAAGAATGTTTATCACTTGCTACCAACTTAATTGAGTTAACCGAAGTGACAGCTCCAGTCGGGGAGCACCAAAGTCCATGTCAGGACTATTCCACTCCCAATCCTAGGTATTGGCGCACCCCATGTATGAAATTTAAGATAAGAGTGTTCTGCACTGACAAGGTCTTGCCCTGAGGTTCTCACAAATTGAATCATTTCAATCTTAAGACAACCACAGTCAGTCGTAAGTTCGTCACTTTAAACAATCATCAACTAGGCAATGTCTCAAAAACCGTTCACTGCTTGAAATCAAAGATGGTCTCTTGATGCAGCTGTGCTTGCGTCAACACCTCCATGTGAGAAGTAAATTGGTCATATCAATGTATTTACCTGAGGATTTAAAAAACCATGAACAACAAGCATGCCTAACGCAGATGGCTTTTAGTCCCTTTTCAGGCAGGGAAGCTTTTAGGGGTGGGGTGAAAAAAAGAATGGGAGAGAACCCACAATCATTATCTGTATTTATAGCAATGAACAGCCAGCGACATCGAAGCGCCGATATCTTCTTGGACATGTGGAATTCTGACAACAACTTTGGGCTAAGAGAAAGCCTTCTATTATATTGGATTGTCATTAAATATAGGGCGAACTAGACACCCAAGTGATGAAATTGCCAAAGATCTAAGATTCAGTATGTTTAAAGTTACAAAGTACAGTTACATTTCAGAGTACATTTGTACGATGGCACTTTTTGTGTCCTACAGCAATCCTCACCATGTTCTGCAAACATAATTTCTTACTCATCAGAGATCTAAAATGTCTGCTCAGTCTCGCAGAAAGACATGCATGAGCTGGTGGTTTATAGCAGGCTGGAGGGGGAAGTTAAAAAGTGAGGCTAGGGTTGGAGCGTCCAGAAATGCATTCTGCTCCAAACTAAGCTTAACTTGTCTGTCACACTAAAGCTTACACTAGCCCACTTGGAACATACCCATGATGTCGGGTATGCCGAATTCCTATTGGGGAGGGCGGGGGTCGGAGGAATCACACCACCCATCCCCAGCACTTTTTTGTCTCTAGTGTGCAGAGGGAGACCTGTGGGGAATCCTAGTTTCAGGTTGACATTCCTAGTGCCAGGTGCCATCAGAATGGGGGGCATCGGGAATAGGGCCAGGTGGAGCATAAGGCTGCCACGGTTTCTACTGCAATCCTCCATACTGCCCAGAGTCAGATGGCATAGTGGATAGGCCCCATGGATGCTTTTAGGGATTTAACTGGTGGGAAAGCTCCACGCAGGAGAGCCTACCTCCGCCGCTATTCAAACTACCACCTAGACTTACTCAGGTGTGTAACTCACAAATGTAGTGACAGTCTTTCAGTCCTTTGCTTTTGTACTGGGTCCTCGCCGTGGATTTCCTGACTGTGGCCAAAACATCAATGCTATTGTAGGAATGGCCTGCACATACTAAACGGCTAGGTGAGCTGACTATTAAGGAAGTGCAAGGAACCACCAGGATGACTAAACATCTAGGGCTGTTATTTATCTTTTAAAGGATTGTTATAACCAAAGCAGTTGAGCTGGAGGTGGTAGGAATATAGAAAGCTCTCCAACCAACCAATCAGATTACAATCCCTCAATATCCGGTGACCCCATCCCATTTAGGAGGGAAAACCAATGAGTTTTCATTTCAAGAGTGCTGCATGATTCTATCTGTCCAAGTGGCTATTGGTTTCAAAGAAGGAGAAAGGGAATTTCTGGTTGATTTTCAGCTTGTGAAGTAATTGTAGGTGTCTGCTGAAACTGTTTGCCTTCAATTTGAACACATAAGCAATGTAGACATATATAATAGTCCTGACCTATACTTCTGTCTCATTGCTCCACTGCCAGCCGGCAGAGCGGAGGGCGCTGGGCACCCCACAACAACAAAGTGTACAGAAAGTAGTCTGAGCAACAGCAAACGCCCCTTTCAAGTCAAAGGGCAGACTGCATGGCTTCTATAAGGAGGAGCCATTGGACTCTGCTAGGAACAAAGGTTGGTGGCTTTGTTACTAATGTCTACAGACTATGAGACGGAGGCTAAGAAAAGGGGTTTCATCAACTAAGATATTGGCGCTCTATGTGAGCCAGTGTTAAATTAACTGGAGTCACTACCAGTGCAGAGTCCACATTCAATTCAATTCAATTAGTTTATTTGTTACGGAACTCCAACGGAGGTCCACAAAAATACGCCAATACAATAAAAAAAAAAGCATGCTTTATAACAAATACAAAAATCTACCTTAAACAATCAACAAAACATTGCACATACCAACTAAACTACAATTCAGAAATTCTAATAAATATCCAGAAATGTTTTAAAAAATTGAAATATTCTATGGCAGATCATTTCATTAGGAGGTGACAACACAAAAGATCGGGCCTCCTCAGCGGAACGAATATTAAATTTAATAAAAGAGGGTCTCAAAAACATACGCCTTGCCCTTAAAAGTTCTGGACACACAAATAGCACATGATTGAGATCCTGTATTTGGGAGCGGCATAATTCACAGATTCTCTCATCTCTAGGAGTTTTTTCCCAAATGCCCGTTACGTATCTCAAGGGCAATAGGTTAATTCTTAAAAGAAGTATTAATCTTCTGATACCATACCCCAGCCCTATCTCTCATGGAACATTCCATGAGAGATAGGGCTGGGGTCCGCTCCCCGTCGCACTCACACGGATCACCTCGTTACGAACTTTAGGATGACTTAAAGCTATATCTCTTGTTGTATTAATCGTGCTTACAGACCTGTTTAAAAACGACTTCAGTACAGACTTTGGCATGGGTGAGTCACTATTTAAATTGAGCCCAAATAGATGATTTGCATGGGCAAAAGATCTAAAAAAAAGCTGATTTCTCTTTTAATTTTACAAAAATTTCCAGCCTCAGAGCGGCCCTTAAAGTGCCCTCAACCCCCCAGCAGAGAGAGTTCCCCCACCTCAGAACCGCTGCCAGGAAAGAAGTGTAAGAAGAAACTAAATGGAATTCCAAACGAAGAACATGTGGGGCTGCCATGGAATTTAAATTACAAATTTGACGGAAAAACCGGCCTTCAGCCTTATCGAAAGAGAGCCAGTAATTCCTATCCAAAACTTCTCCAGCATAGGTTAAAGTCGGGGGAATTTTAACCTTGAACACTGACAGAACATGATTAAAATAACGTCTCTCACAGGTCTTATAAAATCTATTTAGAGCTCCAGCCTGGGAGGCGGCCTTACCAACACACCGGTTGATGTGCTCTGAGTCACGCCTGTTTTTTGAAAAAAACTTCCCCAAATACAGGTACGCATTGACCAATTCAAGTTCTTCCTGCCCCAACAGCCATTTATACACTTTCTTTATTCTAAGACCTTTCTTGCGAAAGACAAAGATTTTACTTTTGCCAATGTTGATTTTCAAACAATGCTCCTCCGCATAATTAGTCAAGGCATCCAGACGACGCTGCAAACCAATGGGGGTTAGATCAAAAATTGCGACGTCATCTGCATATAGTAGAGTGCCAATAGACATTGTACCAATTCTAGGGGCATCCCCCTTCGCTGAGTTTACTTTCTCGGGGAGGTCATAGATATAAAAAGAGAACAAAAGAGGGGCCAACAGGCAACCCTGCTTGAGGCCATTATGTGTATTAATCCTGCGGGAAAGCCCCTGCGAGCCACCCATCATCACTTGACACCAAGTGTCTGTGTGTAATTCTATTATGAGGCCCAGGAGATGGTGTGGCATACCAAGATGAGAGATCTTTCTCCACAGCGTCTGACGATCCACTTTGTCAAATGCCGTGGAGAAATCAATAAAAGCTGTGTAGACCAACATGCCTTTTGAAAAAACATATTTCTCCACAATAGTTTGAACGACCGCGATGTTATCCAGCATTCCGTGGTTCTTTCTGAAGCCTGCCTGTTCTGCCGGTAAGATGTTCTGGTCTTGGGCCCACTGCTGCAAATGCTGAAGTATACTTTTTGCAAATAATTTGCCCGCAGCGTCCAGCAGCGTGATCTGTCTGAAGCTAGTAGGTGACTTTTTTTAGCCCTTTTTATACAGCGGGACTATGATGCTAATCAATTGAAAACAAAAGTTAAACAGTGGCACCAGGAAAGCTCCCCATGCGACTGGATCCCGTTTAATTAGCATGATCGGTATACCATCAGGGCCTTGAGCACCAGAGGTTCTAGCGTTCTTTATGTAACCCATCACTTCAGCCCTTGATGGGGGACCATAATTGCCACAACCAGCCTCCTCTATTACAGGCATCTGAAATGGGACTGAGCTATTCAGTTTATATAATAAAGAAATATAGTCCACCCACTCACTTTCTGGGATCGGGAGTGCCCTCTGTCTGGAGTCACAATACTCTGCGATCAGGTGCCAATACTTTTTTGAATCTTTGGCTTTTGCTGCTTCTCTCAACCCGATCCATTTAGCATCCATCTCATCTCTCCTTATTCTTAATTTATAGCGGCCTCTAACTCGCTTTAGGCGATTAATTTCCTGTTGCACGGCTGTGGAAAAATGTTTGTATTGCTTCCGCACTAAATTGTTGATTTCAAGGTTTAAGGCCTTCAGGATAGGGGAAACCTGATTTACTCTGCATCGGCCAGAGGATACTGAGCTTAAGTTTTTTATCTTCCTCATTTGTGCCTCAAAAATTGCATGATATTAGCGTGAGCGTTTCCGTGCTGTTCTTGGAAAGTTTTTTTTCACTATCGCACCTACCTCGACTGTATTTTTTTTGTGTCCAAAATGAACGACCATTAGACTTATTAAAATCAATCGAGCCCTACCACAAGTGCCCTTGATTCAGTGCAGGTAAGTTAAAGGCCAAAGTCAAGCCTATTACACTATGATCACTCCATACTGAGGGGATAACCTCTAGATTTTCACAGGCCCCAAACATTTGATACGAAATGGCTACGTAATCCAGTAAACTTTGTGTACGAGAAGAAAGAAAAGTAAATTGAGCTGGTTTATCAACTGGCATCCTCCCATTTAGGATAACCAAATCTGTACTTCTAATACTATCAAGCAGAAGGAAGCCCCGTTTATCCGTTTTTATTTTATCCGGTAAAAAGGATTCAGGAATATGCCAAATTTCCTCTTTGTCTGGGTTAGCATATATTGCCTGCGATGAATTGGAATTTTTTGCATTTAAATCACCCACTAATACCACTAAAGGGCATTCTTCCATGGTGGCTATTTCCTTAATATATAAAAAAAAGTAAACGCAACAGAGAATCAAAGTTTTTACCTGGGGGAACATAGAGATTTGCCACCAGGAAGAAGGAAGACCTACCAAACTCTCCTAGACATGCCAACTTCATGCAGATGCAAAGATTAGACGGGTGATAAAAGACTTTTTGATTCCAATTAATACTGTTCTTAAGCAAAATGGAGACCCCGCCACTAGCATGTCCCCTTTCAGAATGCTTAGCATAGCAAGAAAAGGTAAAAAACCCCATTACAATCAAAATCTTTACACGCCCAAGTCTCTTCTAAGCGTATAATCAGAGGGTCTAAAGATTTTAAATAATTAAATTTCTCCTCATCATGCCCCAGACCCACCATATTCCAGGACAGAAGAAGCCCCCCCCGGCTACCTTAGAGGAGCGCTTCTTTCTACCTCTGTACAGTTGGTGTTCAGGGTTTTTGCTACCCAACTCCACTGGGCTAAGACATCTTCTTTATTAGGAGAATGATGTGCGACTGCAGGGTCAGACACCAAATTTATTGATCGGCCCTTTTTATTTAATGAGACCGTAATATTTTTAGCATTGCCCATAGGAAACTCTAGGTCAGGGCCCATAGCGTCCCACACCACAGAAGTGCCCTGCCTCTGATCTTGTGGGCGTAGGATTGGACTGCGCCTGGTAGAATAATCCTCAGAGTTTAATACAGAAGTTATGTCCAGCCCTCTTTTAAAAAAGTGCTCACAATTCTGTATGGCCAAATTGGCCACAAGCAAAGAGCAGAAGGTGACTCTAGAAAAGGAAACATTCTCATGCTCAATGATATATTCACATTTAGGATATCCCTACTTTCTATCAACTTCAATGCCTCCATTTCAGAGAAAAGTTTGAGAATGAGTCCTCTGTTTATCGGATCAGACTCAGTCTCGAATAGCCAGATGAAGTCCACTATGGGCGATAAAGCAGTCTGCACCAAATTATCTTTCTTTACAGCATCTCTTTGGGGAATCCATAGAGGCACCCTATCTCCATAGTTAACCGTCTGTACTTTCGCCTTGAACTCGATCGGCATGTGAGACCCTACCTTTAGGTGGTCGTCTGGTCTATCCCCCCGTTCTATAGACCATGTTAGAGGTACATGGTCTCCACCTCCTTGTATTTTTCTCCTCCCCAAGAGATCATCCCCCTCACTGGACTGAAGAGGATGGGGTATTATAGGGGACTGCAACGGAGGACTTGATGGCGCCACTACTGCTCCGGTGACCCCTGCTACGGAAGTACTGTGACGGGGATCCTAGGGACACCTTCCCCAATTAACAGTTTGGAACCACCCTCCTCCATTACAGTCTGCGCAACATTATGGCTATCTGGGATCTGTTGAAAATGTAACTTTGAAATTTTTGGTTTAGGGAATCGTCTTTTCCTTTTTTGGTTCTTCTTCCTATTTTCCCCTTTGCTTTTTTTGCAGGCTCTCCCCTCTTCCCTACTTTAATTCCTGCGTTCGACAAAGAGTTTGAAAGTTGGACCTGTGGGGCAGATGGAGTTCGGGCCTCCCCCTCTATCACTCCCCCGCCTTTTTGCCCAACATTTACCTCGATTTTCTCCGATTCCTCAATAGCTCCACCAGCCCCCCTTTTCCCCTTAATAAACAAAGGGTAAAGTTTTAGTGGGACATGTCCCAAAGGAAGGCCCACTACAGTTTCCTCAAAAAGTGAGCTTAAACAAAGCTCTTCATTTTCAAGGTTGCAGGAAGATTCTATTGGGGGCAGTGAGGAGAGGGGCGTACCTGCTTGAACAGACACATCTCTCTGCTCTACACGAGGTACAGGTAAAAGGGGTCTAACGTCCGGTTGTTCGCCCAGACTTACGGGAATGACAGAGGGGTGAATAATGGTGCCTACTTTATTCACTTTTTGAACTTCAAACAGCATTACGGAAATCATTTCCAGCATGTGATCTGAACTAAAAACGGATTTCTCCAATAAAGACAGAATAGAACTTAAAAGTCTTTCAACGCAGATAAAATAATCTGAAGATACCCCATCCTTCTCATTACCCGGCTTTGCTTGTGAGCAAGGCAGAAATACATCATGGGCATCGTGAGCATCATAGACAGACTCCACAGAATTACCATTCAGGGGACTTGTACTACAATATAATAGGGGCAAAGAGAAGCGCCTGAGAGGGGAGTTTGCATTGCAGATGTTCTGCTCCTTCGGGCTGCTCATTGGATACCCATTCTTTACAGGGTTCTTCACAGAGTTCTTCACAGAGTGTACATTGGTAGCTCCCCACCCCCTTGTTTGAGCTTCAATGTCAATGTCTGGGACTGTAAAGTCTTCCCTTAGATTGGGTTCTCCGCAAAAAGAAGGCTTCTCCACCATTGCGACAGTGACCTTCCCGACTTCCTCCCGAGTGCCCTCAATGCACCCAAGCACACCCTCTTCACTGAGCACCATGCAAATGTCCCCCTCCATAGGGGCAACGTGTACACCCATGATCTTGCTGGATGATTTTTCTCCGCTCAGTGTAGTGGATTGCTGATTCTGCTGGTTAAGAGGACGATCCAAGTCCAAGCCTGCTTGCGAAGCAACGTCCGAAGCAACAGGTATACCGGCAGCGGGAAACTCCACTTCTAATGGGTTTGAAGGGTTATAAAGGCTATGTTGTGACTGTGAGGACCGTTGGGTTAAAAGACCACATGGGCCAGCGACCGAATTTGTCCTTAAAGATATGACCGGTAAAAAGCTGACTAAGTCATCTTCCGTGCCTGATCTTATCTGGCCCCTGGTCCCCTCTTGGGGCATTACCGGGCCCCCCGTGGAGCCATAAGGGTTTCCCTGGGCATCCCCTGTGAAAAGGAAGGGTGATGTTCCTCAGGCAGACTTAAAATGCGGACTATTTTGCCCCGATGCAGCCTCCATAGGAACGATCAGGGGATCTTTCCGGAAGAAACCCGTAATAGTTGGTTGAGATTTGTAACAAAGATGTTGTAAGTTTTTAGTTCCACTATATGATCTCCTTAATTTCCTTGTAGAACTGGGAGATGAGGTAAGAACGCGTCCAGAGCGTAGTTTTCTGGAAGTCATCTCACACGTAGGATGGGGACCCGTAGGATGGGGACCCCGCTACGACCCGCTACGACCACGGCTGCCTCAATGCACAGGACCTTAAAAATATATGAAAAGAAATGTTTATGAGGTGCCCTTGCGATAGTGTGTGCCACAGGGGATGCTGTAGGATGTAATCCCTGTCCCTGTCCTCTGATGGCGCAACCGTTGCAGCCCCCTGTGGACTGTTTGATGGCGGTTTGGTGGCAGCCCTCTCCTTTTGCTGCCTGAAGCCACCAATTGCAGCACAGGTTTGAGCTCCCACTCCAATTCAGGCAACCAGACAGCCCAAACAGATCATGCAGATCATGCAGATCATGCGGATCATGTAGATATTCATTCAGCTGGTCAATTCCAGCGGTTAATCCTCCAAGCAGCCCCCACAAACCCACCTTGGCCAGCCAACTTACTGAGAGAAGGCGATGGGACTCCTGCTCCAGCCTAGCCACACCGCTCACCAGATAGAAACGGGAGGGGGAAACACCTCTCCCACTATGAAACCAGCAACAGCGGCGATGGCGACGGTAATGGCAATAGTGATGGTAATAGCTATGGCGGTCACAATGGGTGAGTCTGAGGAAATTGAAGACAGAATTTGAAGACAGAAACGCGGAGGTCACGTATTAACAAGTCCCACCAAGTCCCAACAATTAGCGCCACCACTGTGCTCACGGGACTCTTGGGTCTCTCAACCCCCCGCCTTATGATACTCACAGCGCTGCCCTCCGCTTTATTGAAGATTTACCGCCTCTTGCGGGAGTTGCGGCATCGTTATCACCTGGGCGTCCGGACACTCACGGCGGCACTTTCCACACTGCAGCGCCGCCACTGCCAATCTTTTTACCGTTCTTTTCCGGCTTATAGCGGTATTCCCTACACCGAGGGTTGACTTGCACCGAGAAAACCAAAGAAAACCAGAGCTGCCGGAGCCACTGCTTACTCTCGCCTCGCTCCTTCACGCTCCTTCTCGCAACTCACAACTCGCCGACTCTGTGTCTCAGAGTCCACATGAACCAGAAGTGCCAGGGCAGGATACCCTTATGTGTGTGAATGTGGGACGCAGAGAAGTAGCACAGTCACCCCCTACGATGTGTCAGTTGAAAGGGAAGGCAAACACACAATGCAATGATGATCTGCGATCACGAAAGAGGTGGGGTAGTCGGATTCAATCAGACAGAACAACATTGTCTCCAATGCAAGTGAGAGCTTGGTCTCCAGGGGTCCTTCGTCTTTGGGGGATGAGGCACTGACTTCATGGACCTTTATGATTGGATCTAAGCAGGACAAGCTGTCTGATAACAGGAGATGTGCAAGTGACATGGTGATGTTATCCTTGGTATGGTTACTAGCAGCCATGCGGTTGGCTAGCAAGTGTGACCGCTGCAATGGTCCAACACGACTTCCCAGCACTTCCTGGTAAGGATAAATATGTCACATCTAAAAAGTATTTTAAACATGAGTTAACATTTTAAGTGCACCCAGTAAATGGTGTGTTTTGATTTAAAGCCAACATGTTTTTTAAAGTTTGAATGTGATCTGATATTTTTTGTAATCTTTAAATTAGATATATTTTCGATCAGAGAAGTGAAATTTTAGCTGAATTTTCAAGCCCTTAAATATGCAAAACTTAATGACATTAATGCAGTGAAATTAAATAAATTTTCCGGAGAGTGTCATACAGTGTGATGGCTTCTGCCCATCTGGTCAAAGTCCTTACTCTGCGGAGCATGAAAGAATCTAAAGACCCCAATAACAACAAAGTCTTAAGCCCCCTCTCATTTGTTGGGGAGCTCATCTCGAGGATCTATAAAACATTTATTTGTGGGGGGACCCCTCACAACACTCAAATTACCTTAAATCTGGTAAAGGCATGTGTTTTAAAGGCATATACATTGTAAAAATTAGCATGGTAAAAAATTAATGGTAAAGGTACAACGTGGTAAAAACCTCATTGTAAAGGCTGTTTCTCTTTTGATTGTGTCTGCCCATTGGGATCTGAAGTTACTGTTAAATAATCTGATAGCAGCTCCAGATCGCGCCCCTCCATTCTCATTTAGTACATTGACGCCCTTTGAATGACCGATACGTTGTTTAGCGCAGTGATTGCCCTAATAAGGATGCCCTGGCGCTTCCATTCCATTCGTTCTAACTGGAAGGAGAGGACACGCCCATCATATAAAACTGATATAACAGGCAAGTGCATTTTTCTTTTCGGTCAATAGGTCTTCAGTAGCACTAATAAACGATAAATGGAATAGCAAATAATTCCTTTCCATAGGAGGTGGAAGAGTCATAAGGAATTGAAGTAGGACTGTAGGAGAGATCATACCTAGCTGGAGAGAACATCAGAAACATGTGTTTACCAAAGAAGCTGAGCTACTTTGAAGAAATGTACTACAAATAAGTATTCAGCTAATATGCAAACTGATCCTCCAATCTGTTTTGACTCAGTTAATATCTGTATAATCGTGCTGAAGGAAGGAAAGTTCAACTTTTTGTGCTTTAGAAAGTACAAAAACTGCGCAACCAAGGCCTGTCGACCCTTCAGAAAAATATGGAAAAAACACATCAGCAAAAGTCTATGCCAACTGCAAAACAAGATAATCAGTCATTTACCTTTTGGCTCTAAATGAGAGGAAAACCCCGTCGTGCTGCAGTAGCAGTAGACTGAAGAAAGATCAGAAGTCAAACATAAAAATAAGGCAAAGGAAAACGGGAGTGCACATAACTCGGATATGAGGCTTGGGTAATATATCATTAAGTTTCCAAATACTTAGGAACTTAAATGTTAGGAACTGTACTGACCAAAATAAAGTCGACCAGAAATGAAACTTTGCAGGGCTACTGGTGTATGTCAGATACATGTCAGAGTAGGTGGAAAAGGATTCATAACTCATAATTCATAACCACCTCCAACTTTATGATGGGTATAAAAGGCCACCATAAGATAACATTTATGTCCAACCAAGAAAATTAAGAGACTTAAAGAGTACCTTTAATCTACAGTTGAAGAATTGGAAGAAGAAAACCATGATAACCGATCCGGTTTAGATGGAGAAGGATTGCCTAAATATTACAAGTTTGAGACTTTGACTCTGGTCACGAATGACCTCAAAGATCTGACTTCATACAGGCATAGAAGCCAGAGCCTAGTAGAAAAGATGCGAACAGATAGACGTGCTGCAAAGTAAGCATATCTGGGGAGTAGAAAACCGCTCTGGCATCCAAACACAAGAACCAAAATTCATCATAAGCTCTCGAATAGCTTAAGTTATCAGTAGAGACTCGGCCAATAGCAGGAGTCACAGAAACTATGGCGTCAATTCGCAGAAAGAAAAGAGAATCAAACAAGAGGAAAATCCATGACCCAAGGTTGGGATAGCTAGTTCCTCCACACATGATCTGTAGGTACGTGGGTGTGTGGCTGTGAAGAAGGGTGGTTGCATACTCAATACTGACAGAGACAATCTGGTAAGAAATTGCTGTTTTTATGTGCCCTTCCGATTTGTAAACATGAAAAATCCAAACTTTTGCGTTTTGATGTGGTTAGTGAGAGCTACGTCCATCACTCCAGCTACGTTGAAAGGCACTATTAATAAGCTCATTCACGAGAAGAGCACTAGAGACAAACTGGCTAAATTCAGATTCATTTCACTACTGGTTTCAATGGCAAAAATCTTACCGGACTTCTTATATAAAGATAAAATAGTTGGGCGGAAGTGATGTAGTTATTTTCCTATAAACATATCTTCACTATATATTGTCCTGATGTCAAGGAGATTCTTCGGGTCATGATCTCGGGTTGAAAATACCCCTAGTTACATACTCTGCTGACACTCTAGCTTCTTTGGGCGATCTGGAGCCATTTAACACCATTATTTCGTCTAACGGCCTAACTAGCTTGCATGCATGTATAAGCATGTGATTTACAGGGCCTCCTTGCGATTTTATAGTAATCAGCACCAAGGCACTCGTATTGTGTGACCTTAGGACAATGAGCCATCTCACATGTATAGGTCGCCATGATGTTAGATTGCTAGATGACAATTCTCTCTGGTACTGTGGTCATGTCACTGCCACTTAACTTCTGGCAGCAAGAAGCTATGGAGGGCTGGCCACACATCAGTCGGACTGCCTCAGAAGAGCACCCTCCGACTGGAAGGCAATGTGGAGATACAAACATATTGAGAAACGGCCATATGGCTGTAGAGTGCTGTGCCTACGAACAGGAGACATGGAAATTCTTTTGATTCATTTCAGTTTTCACTTCGGTGCAGTTCTGGGGCCATACTTTGTGAGTTGTTGCTCAGCCTAGCAGCAGTGGCCTCCAATTATTTCTGCAAACATCTTAGGCTTTGCGACCGATGTAATGAGGACTACAAGGGCCACCATAGTTCCTCTAAGCATGCAAAGACTGACTTAGCAACTCACTCCATTTCAACTTCATGGACTTTATACTGCTTAAATTGTTCCAGACATCAAAGTCTTCTCCCCTGGCCACTTTACTGCATTGGTACGATTATCTGCTGTAGAAACCGGTTATAATCACACTCCAAAAATAGCGGCTTGTACATTTCTACCCCACAGTTATCAAACTAGAAGAGAAAAAATATTACTCATATGATAAAGTCCCTAAGATGAGGAGTACTGCAGGAAAATAATGATGAAATGATGCACGCTAGCCATATTTCTGTCAGAAAACAGATTCTCCAAAAGAATGATCTTAGTATAAATTAAAATGTAAAAAATGCCATTTGAAGCAACAGAAATTGCTTTGAATTATCAGTTGGGCGAAAAAGTAAAGTAAAGGAAACATAGGCTGAAGGACGACTGTGTTACATTCAGGGGCAGCGAAGCACCCTTGCTGTATTAAAGTTACAGCTCATGTCCATTTTCCTTTATGTCAGACCACACACTTAAAAACCTTTTCTGTTTTTGTAAAGGACAAATACAAATGGTTTACTAAACTTAGTGGTTTTATTATTATAAGTGCACATTTCTTGTACTAAAGGATCTAAAATAGAAAGAAAACCTATTTACATGTGCATTGTTGTTATGATTCAAGGGACAGATTTATCTGCACTCAAATATTGTTTAAGGATACTGCACACAAGAGAGATTATCTCTTTACCAATGTTACTTTGACCCTAGCATGGACAAAGTCCACCTTCGCCAAAAGATTCAGAAGCCTGTACACTTATTTGGTGGCCTTTTAAGACAAGGAACCTGCTGGAAGTATCCGTTACACAAACAAATTACTTACCATTGGGTAACACTTTCGCTTTGCCACCACCCGCTATTGTGAAGGAGAGTATTACTAAACTGCTAACTCTTTGTATGTTTATTACAGTGTTCTGTAACATGCAGGCGTACAGAAGAATATACATGTGCAGTGCCTACTGGGTTTGAGCTGGTCACTTCCGGAGTCTTCACCAGCACAATCTGAAACATCCAAGGATTTCTACATACAGTCTAGTAACCATGGGGTGTTGTTAAAATAACCCTCCCCCACCCAGAAGACAAAGCACACGCTACAAAAAAGGTACTAAAGGTAAGTAACTTGTTCAGCTTTAGCATTCATATACTTGAAAAATGACGTAAACTATCCACCTATGGACATGACACAGTTAAAATATTCTGACTTCCTGAGTAGGTATGGCGGGATGTTGTATGCACTAGTTATGGCTGACCGCTTATGGGAGCAAAATATTTGACGCCCCCTCTGGAAGGGTTAACACTTTTAAAGAGGTAGCATGTATGAGAGCTGGAGGGTTAAATGATGACTCATTACCAGCTGACCCTTTGCCCAAATGAGAAAGCAAAAAAATATAAACATGTAGCTAGTGATCACCCCATGTATTAGATACAGTTATATGCATTAGTCAGAAAGAAAATTAAAGGAATACAAACATCATTTTGAGCATACTCCTTGGATCCAGGCGCGGTTCCATGATTGCAATATTTCGTAGTACAATGCAAGATGTTGGGTTTCTGTCCAAAATAACTGATCAGATCTACTTTGCCTCTGTGGTTTTCATCATGGATGACTAAAAGCACAATTGGAGAGAAAGAAGAAAAAAACGGCATTAGTCATTTTATCAAACATGTTCCATTTATAGATAAATGATGAACAACTTATAGACTGGAAGGGGTTTGGTGTTGCTACAGGCAGTGCAACTGTTGAAACTTCATTGGCACCAAAAATAGTTACTTGTAACATCAATTAACGCCAACCGCATCGATTCACTGATATTATACATCAAACACTTAAAACTGCTCACACTCAAACTCTGTGTTCTGATGTGAAACCGACTGTCTCCATTATTTGAGGTCAGGTAGCATGCATGTGGTAATTTTCTAATGGGGACTCCAATTTAAGTGCCTCAGTGCACCGACGCTGTGCCGCCTTCTGTCGATACAGATCCACCCCAAGAACCTTCCATCTCAGAATGCACAATCTACTCTTACCAGAACCTGCCTATATGGTTTTCGTTCCATGGAGTAATCCTTAGATCTCTGGATCAATGGCAGTGTCATTGAACTGTGTGCGCTTTTTGCGGCAAAGTAGTCCACCTGGGGTCTTTTTCCAGTTGCTTACATGCTTCTTTGGACAGGAACATGCCATTTGCCCAGCAAATAAAGACAGACAAGCCTGGTGTTGGAGTCTTTGAACTGTTTTTGAGTATGCAAGATGTTTTGGCTGTTGGAGGTTTGTCAATAGTGCGTCTTGGTGGCAAGTATTGACATGGTTCGATAAATAACCATAAGGCGTACCTGTTCGGGATGCTCTAACAGTATAAGTGTATTTTTTTCATGCTTGCAATAGTTCTGTACTGCATCAGTCAGAGGGCTTATGCAGCCTTTCAGGTTTGCACTACAAGGGAGACATCACAGTAAACTAAGGCTCTAGGAATGCACTGTTAACATCAGCAGGACCTATGAGCTTTTTAAAGCCCTGGACAATCACATCTTCTGTACTTTTACGCCAAATGAGCAAGATTAAAACCATCCGCTGCCCATGCAGGTAAGAGCAGCAGGGCCGTGGTGGGGGGGAGGTGATAGACTTATCACTAACATTATTACCTTGGTGTCTAGGGCATGCCAGCTATTGCTGTTGTGCGTTACCCATGTAATGGCCTCTCAAATTGGCAAAGCCCTTTTGTCCATTACTGCCATGCTTGATGCACTGATATGATTACTGCTGATAAACATGCAGAGGGTGGCCACTAGTGTTCTCTTGTCCGATATGATAAATATTATGACATTACTATTTGTAGCTTAAGATGGTTTTCAATGAACATATGTAGCTCTTATTATAGAAAAGGTTGGAGACCCCTGCTATAGAGAAAGACCATGGTCTGCAAACCCATGGTCTACTCAGTACTAGATTAAGGCCACAGTGAACAATTAGATTCACTTCATTTAGGAAACTGAAATTGTTCATTTCAACCTTTTCCAAAGGCAGTTTTGTAGCATTCTCAGTACCCTATGAAGAACACTGAACCAGTACAGAAGACCAAAGCATAATTCTTGGGTGTAGTATCTGGTGAGTAATGAATGTGTAACATAGCATGGACATCAAAGCACCATTTGAAAGGGCCAGTAAGCCAATATTTTTCACAGCAGTAAATTAAAGTGAAAAACTGTACTTTAGAATTACAATGTTCAACTGGGTCCTATTCATGGAAAAAAAACTTCAAAGTATAGGGATATATTTATATCTCCATCTCTTACTGATTTTTGCTATTCACAAACATTCCCAGAAGTATACCTAGAAAGCTGAAGCAAGTGCCAGTTTCCAGGCGTACTTCTGGGAATCTCACAACATCCACCATGGGGAGGGACGGAACCACATTTAGAGGGAATATATTTTCCCTGCGGAGAAAGTTATTTTATGGGTGATCCATTCCGCTCCATCCTGGTAGGAGATCCAACCATTTGCAGGGTAGGCAAGGATTTCTTAATAATTTCTTAGTACTTATGAATGCTAAACCAACATATGGTTTGTGAGCATTCATACACTTCCAAGGAAAACCACGTTTTGGAACACCCCTTTCCCGCTTGAGTAGTATTTACTCCTGCATATTTCCTTGCTCTTATGGTGAAGAAATACACAGGTAAATGCTTCCCCACCTGTGCGTAATCATTTTGTGAATTCCTAGCAGATATAAATGCTCATCACTGAAAGGCTGGTAGGAATATGACAAAGTCTGCAATAAAACAGCCTCTCTGTCTCATACAATCCTCTAGAGAAAAGTGGAAAGTTCATTATAAGCCAGTTCATCTTTCCTTAGGTGCCCCAATTAGAATGCTTCAGGCAAGTGAAATATTTGCAAATAAAATACATTTAAACGAGCAGAACATGGCAACCACCCTAGAACAGTGCTCTGCTGCCTATGTGGAACCAACATGGCAAGTTCTGCGGCACTGCTGGCTAGATTTATTTTCCCTTAATATTTCTATAATGCAGTGCAAAATAATACATATGTACACTGGCGATTAACTGGAACAAAACAAACATTGTGTAGAAAGAATAACTTTGAAACCAATCTGAGCAATGCCATAGCAGAAAATTAGAAACTTCATATTTTTTCCAAACACAGTTTTCACTTTTTGTCCCAGAGGGTTGCTTTCGAGGTTCTTTAGAAACAAACATGTGTAGGTCATACAGTCATCACATTCTTCTAAAATGTCACACAAAACAGCACCAACACATTCATCATCATCAATGAAGTGCACCTAAAGTTTGAACATCAAAGCGAAACTCCAGTAAGAAAATAAATGTTAGGTAATCAATGAAAACCAAACATGGGCATTTTGAACGTTCAATGTGTTAGCAAGAAAGAAAGAAAAAATCATGTCATAGCCCCCACCTCCTTAAATAAAAAATGCCTTTCAAAGAAGCCACCTGCCAAAATTGCTGTAACGCCCAGGGTCACTGCGGTCTTATTTTAGCCAAATCAGAACAACACTTCGATTTAGGAAAGGACCAAAGAAATAATAAAATGGGTTCTATAAAGAATATATTTTTAGAAACTGCTTCCCTTGGTCATCAATGCTGAGCTCCACTATCCAAACTTTTCTAAATAATTTTCCTCATTTTTACCACTGCAGCTCTTCAGGGGAGTGTTGTGTGGTATTCATGTATTTATATGAGTAAAAGTCGGTGACTACTAAAAATCAATATTAAAGCATGTAGGGTTTTCCCCATTTAAGCATCAGTTACACGCTATCAGGAAAGCATGTTTATCCCAGATGCTGGTCTCGTGCCTAAGGCATCAGCCAAGGCCCTAGCTTCCACATTCGGCTACAAGGAGCGATCCTACACTTTCTATGGCAGTTTCCTTATGTATCTTTATTAAATCGCTATATAAAAATCTTTACAATCTAAAATAAAGTGATGAAGTAAGTTTCTATCATGCAAGAGATTCTTCCTCTACTAAAAGGTCACATTTGGTCCAGAACTAGACAAAAATTTCTAAATAATAACCACCATCTTAGCTACGTACAACTGGGCTTTGCTCGCTTCCGGAACGCTTTGAGACTGCCAAGGTGTTCCAAGAAATTGTGCCTCATTTTTTTCAAGACATCCGCACTTGAGGTGGTCAGGAACCAGCCAAAGTATAAAGGCAGAACATCCGTGTCAAAGGGAGCTTTCATGCCTTTCAGCTCTTCCAACGATAGCTTCCAGTGACTCTTGTCCTTCAGTTGATTGCAATCCCGACGCCACTGTGTTTTTGGCTCAACAATGACGACAGTAAATTTGTGATCATCTGCAATGTCAAAGATGGTTTCCAAGCGTTCCTTATCATGGTGAGTGTCATCCAGGACAATAACATTGACACCTTTTTTGTTGAAGTTTCCAATCAGAGTCTTATCCAATTGGTTGTATTCATCAGAAATGACAGATTTAACTGCCGGCTTAATGTCATGTTTATCGGCTGAAATCACGCGGGCAACATCGCCGTACTTGTCAAGAATTTCTTTAGCCAAGTGAGATTTCCCACTTCCTGGGAGCCCTCTGAGCAGGATGAGAGTTTTTGATTCCTTGAATGCACCAACCGTGTGATCATCCAACAGAAAGGGGAAGTTCTGGCTCTCTGCCTGATCCTTTGACGCTGGAGAAGACATTTTGCGGGACAGTACTGTTGACAGAAGAGACTGGATCTTCCTTGTAATGCCTCTTTTCTTGGGGGTAAAAGAGAAAAGAAAAAATGTTTAAAATAATTGAACATTCGATCCATCATATGACTGCATTTATCTGAAAATATTTTTAGATAGATTTACCCGATTTGCAGATCATTTATTCAGCTGAAAAAATACTACACAATAGTGACAATTTTTTTTAACTTGGACACATTGCAAAACCTCTAGAAAATACATGTAGCCCTCTGGTCAGCAAATACAACCCCTGTCTCCCTATGCGGTTTAATATTAGTGGTTGATGGTAGAAAACGTGCAAAGGAGCTGGCACACATTCTGTGCATTTGTGATATAAGCGTGGAAAATGCATGTGCCAAAGTTCTTCAGGTAAGATCGGGTACGCCATTATGCAGTTCAATTCATTATACAACAGCTGATCCACCACTTAATCCATGAACCTAAGATACTTTCATTAATAAAGACTCATACACTCCTGGCTAAGTGGCATTGGCTGGTCTGTAACTCTAAAGCAGAAGCCCTGCTCCAGCATTGGCCCAGCTCATTTTTTCTGGCTCACCAAAGGTACTGAACATCAATATACATACAATAATAGACAGCTGTATATATTTACTATGGAGCGTTCATTCACTCGCTTGAGGTCACACTACTTGCCCTATCACACTTCTCTTTCTCTCACTAAGAAGGTGCTATAACGTCTGTGACCTCAGAGATCCAGTGGGTGTTGTGGGTGAGTAATCTGAACAGTGCTTACATATCATGGCCCGCTTACTGCAATGAGAGTGTAAAAGGTCCAGGTTTTTGACTCTCAGTGCCTTTCTACACCTCACCCACATCTCAGGCTGCTGATGTGCTGCAATACCACAAGGCTCTTTAGAGTCCACCTGCATTAACCAACCTGGTTCCCGTTCATCTTGTCTTTTGTTCTCTATGGAGCTTGACGCCTCCCAAAGGAAGCCTTTTCCAGGTTTAAGCCCCTCCCACCCACATATCTTCCTGTTGGTACACGCGTGAGAGTCGCCAAGATACATCAGTCGACTGATCAATCAATGGTAACTCAAACCTAGACTAAAAATGTTAATTGTTTGTAGACAAATAGCTCCAGTATGCAGGTCACATCCCATGTGTGTGCCTGCAGGCACTGCCATCAATGCAGACTAAGCCTAGGCAGACGTGGAAGCACCCGCTGGTGACCTCACAGACACTAGAGTCACTCACAATATTGGGCCCAGTCTTTAAAACACTCGCATTCACTTCTACAGAGAGCTGCCCGAGCTCAGGCACCATATTTAGAGAAAACCAAACCAGTCTTAAATACAATAGAGGAATCAAAGCAACAACCATGACATTTAAAGCGGTGCAGACATTCTGCAACTGTGTATTAGATTCACAATGTGCACTACTAAATAGTTGCTTAATGGACAGAAACAACTATGACAAAAGGTAGAGAGGAAGAATCCAAAGATTGAGGCGGTGGTATGGCAAAACCATACCATCAAGCAGTCTATGGCTTACATTATATATCACAAGCAGGATACTCAGAAGTTAGGAGATTGGTTAAAGCTATATAGGTGTATGATATGATGGAGTCATGTTGGAGAAATAGGACACCAGACATACTCCTAGTGAAGGAGGGTGTGTTTAGTACATCTAACATAGCAAGGTAGCTTAAACAGAGACTCAATAGAGGAAAAAGGTACTAGAAAGTGTCAGCAGTGAAATCACACCACAGTGACCTTGTGACATGACAGCTGTAGAAGAATACTTAGCTGCCAACTTCCTTTGGGAAACTAGGATCCATAGGTAGGGAAGGGTGGGCTGCAGCGTATATCCAGTGAGGATGGAAGCAGCTGTAATACTCCATTAATAACAGCGGTGATCATGCATCAATCACTCCTCTATCCTGTACTGTTGCTCTGTATTGCCACTTCGAGTTGAAAGCAACTGATGGAAACACAAAAGTGGCATTCCTGAAGACTAACTTCCATTATCCACTTGGATGGGACACCAGCACTCAGCAGAAGCCAAGTTCGTCTATTCCTAGGGTTCAGATCGTGCTGAAGGACTTAAGGCTCAATTTGCCTAGAAAATAATGCTAGGTGAGCAAAGGGGCCCTCCCCCCACCACACTCCTCCAGACCATCACCTCACTTCCGGAATTCCGAATGGCCCTGAAGATCTGGCTATTCGAATAAGCCGCCGGGACACGCAAATGCCTTGATACCCTATCCAGTGATTAGCCGTGCTTTATAAATCCTGACTGATGGGGGTGAGTGCTACCAGGGAGCCTTATCCACCTACAGGCCATCCATCTAATGTTACCAGCCAACAACCACGCAGGGTTTTTGAAGATACCAACCCACTTCTCGACTCTTTGCAATGCTTATTCCTTGTGTAATAAACTGTTCCTGCTCACTTATTTATATTTGATGTTTTGTATTACAACTGCTTTGAGCTATGTAAGGTGCTGTGATGCTTTAAGGTATTGTATGCGCTATATAAAAAAAATCCAAAATAAATAGAGAAACTAAAGAAGCCCAGTAACTACAGTTTCCTGAAAAATACAATGTTAGAATCAATTCAAAAATCAGCATTGGGAGCAAACATGGATTGGGAATAGTGCATTTAAAAAGTTGACTAACAGGAAAGGGGGCAGAGCAAAGTTTTAAAAAATGGTAACAGAGGGAAGTAGTAGAAAGAGAAGAAAGTCAACCTCAGTGTAAAATAAATCATAACGTAAGGAGTTAAGAGTAAAGGTTAGGTTAGTATGAATTCTCTAGCAAAGTACTTAGAAATCTTGGTATACTCTGCCATGACCCACATCTACTGACTCTTTTACTGGCAATCGTACATACTCTTGGCATGCCCAAAGTCACAAGCACAGCAAAAGAACTTTATGTGAAGCCAGGGGCATGCCCAGCTCAAATTCTGCCATTCCCCTTACTACACAATCCAGCTCACATAACCCAGTTGATTCCAGGATGCCTTAGGGTAACCATGCATCAAATCAATCTTATTTGGCGGTAGGGGTACACACACCCGGAGTTGTATGGGGGATCATCCAGACATGGAATGGATGTACTGAACGCCGATATAAGAGCCATGACCGTAACTTCTATTTACTCAAAAGTCCTAGTCGTCTGACTCCAGACTGTAAAATTCATCCTTTTACATTTTTCTTGTCAAAGAGTGCAGAAGAAGGCAAGCCTGCTTTGAAAAATGTGGGTCCTACATACCTACCTAGAATAACATTGAGCAAGCAAGGGAAGGTGAAAATGTCTGAATTGTTCATGGGGAAGGCGACGCTTCTCTCCTGCACCCCAAGAAAAAGTTGAATAAACTCTGCATAATTGCATAACTCTGCACATAAATTGTCTAAAAATTCAGAGTGAAATATTCCAATACTACTTTGATGTCTTGGGCAAGCAGTAACCTCCCTGAGGGTGCGGGCACTCATACTTAGAAAATGATGGTGCAAAATAATGAATTTATTTGCACAAGAATATACTTATGGTTATACGTTTTACAGGTGGTTTAGAGCAGCCTTCTTTACTCCACATGTTAATCCTGCGTCTTCAAGGTAGATTCCAAATTATGTTAAAGGCGGAATATCTGTATGAATGCGGCATGGTAGAAAAAGTCTAGTGACACAAAAGTCACAATCATACACCAAAGACATAAGAGCAAGACAAGCCAGAAATGCTCCTACAGCAATGTTATTAGTAAATTATGCAGACCGTAGCGGTTACACCAACTCTACATGCCCATGTCTCCGACAGCTGTCATGATGATACAAAAAACGTTATTGCTTTTACAACAACAAGGTATAATAAAAGCCACAGCTGTGGAAATCTGCTGGCACCACCAATCCAAAATCAGTAGCAAACCTCCCAAACGCAGCATTAATTATTCCTAAAATAATTGCTTTTTATATCTTTCATAAATGTAATAATTTTATTTAAAACCTCAGCTTGCCAATATCTGAAAATATTGATATTTCACCATGAAATACAGTGATTTAATTTATCTAAATAAACTCACTTCCCTCAAACATTAGCTTTTTTCATGGAAAACCTCTGTCGTGAAATACTAGCTCACCATTTTAGTTAATAAGAGTTTGGTTCCGAAACAGCTGCATGCCTTCTCCCCCTCGCACCCTCACAGAGAAGAAATTCGGCACTGAAAGTCCATTTATAATCTTCATAAAATACGAAGTATCTAAATAATAGGGTATCCGTCTTCACCACCATTATTCCAGGAATAGCCAGAATTGTGTCAATTGTGTCAAGAAAGGCCACAAAGGGTGAAGAATTGGTAGAGTTTTGCCTGTGTCATTATTAGGCAATGAATAGCAATAATGACATGTATGTCATGGATGGGCACCAATTATATCGAGATAGCCCAAGGTTGTCAATAATGGCAATAATGTCAAGTAAGGGCCACTACTATCCGAGGGATAAACAGCACTCAGTCATGAATACTCGGATCTTGTCAATATTCAGTGTTTTGTCAAGAATACCCAGAACAAGAATGAGCCATTATGCCATAAAGGACAAGCATGCCCATGTCATGTCAATGATGGGCCACCATTAACCAAGGATGGTCATAAGATTGTCAATGGCCCCAATATGTCACGGATGAGCCAATATAATAGAAGGAATAGTCAGAATATAATCAAAAAGGGTACTGTGTGCCAAGGATGGGATACAATTTTGCCATGGAAACCCAGAATGTCGCCAAAAATGTAAGTCAAAGCTCAGGTTAAGATACAGGTCTCTGCCTCCAGAGTCCTGAGGTGGCCTGGCACCTTCAAGGAATGGATCTGGAGGGTCATGGGTGCAGGGGTGAGAAAATAGGTTCAATGAGAGGCTGGGGACTGACTGGCTAAGGTTTTCATTTCAGGAGGACTCAAAAAACTGAAGAGGGTCCCTGAGGTTCAAATTGTAGGGAGAGGAAAGCAGGGGGAAGACCAGAGACAAAAACAGGAACCTCTCCCTAAACATTAATTAGTACATAGGTCATGATCTTCAAGGAGAAGACAGTAACATTGTCCCACAGAGCAACTATTTATAAAGTTTTTTTGAATTATTATTATTATTATTATTATTATTATATCAAAAGAGATCATTTTTTTAAAATATATGTAAATTCATTTGTCTAAGGAAATTAACTTAGCTTGATTCAAAGACCCCAAAGCAAGGAGAAAACAGAATATACACAACAACAATTTGGCACCACACAAACATCAGTCATACCATACAAATCCCAACTGAACAAGACCAGGCTTGTGTTTTAAAATTAGGAAGTTTTTAGAAAAGTGGTCACTCATTGCAAATCGCTGCTCTAGAGATCTAATGATCCTCATTATAGAGACAGCTCGCAAAGTAGTGGACACACTTCTGAAAGAAATAGCGGATTTAGAGGAGACACTGAAAAGAATAATTTGGTTGAGGAAGCCAAAAATTAACTTGACGAGGTTAACCTAGAACTCAACTCCTTCAGTGACTACCTGGTAAAAAAGAAATCTGAGAAACTTAAAAGGACATATGTTATTTTTAGGAGGAAAAAGGTATACCCCTATTTGGGAGCTCAATATTACAATACACATAGAGACTAGACCCATCAAGGTGATTACCAGCATTGGTCGAATAAAAAGATACTTACATTCTCTGATTCCTCTGAATCTGAAGGAGGGGCGGGACCCAGTTTCTCTAGGGGGGGGGCCGACAGCAGGAGACCCCCTTTTGAAAATTACAACAGAGGTAATCGTTTTTTAGGGAACAGACAAGGTACACCGCAAGTGAGATACAGAACCCAGGGGAGGGGCCAGTACCAACACCTAGAGAACCAGTACCAACATCCAGAGAATCATCTTTAATACCTCCAAACAAGAAGGAACCAGTACTGTACCGGTACTAATTAATGTTCAGGCAGAGGTTCCTTTTTAGTCTCTTTCATTTCAGGAGGAATCCGGAAAAGTCCATGCATTTTGAGAGGCCAGGGAATCACGGTCCAGAGAAGGATCCTCTGACTCCACCTCTTCCTATTGTGTTACGGGGTGGAATGGGGTCTGTGGCGCCAGCCTGAGAGCAGTAAAATATGGAGTCCAAGACGGTAAGGTAGAGGCCATGTCCTCTTCTCCTGGTTCAAGCGGGGCTGTATAGCCTCATGCCCAAAGCAAGATTAAAATGATTGACCCTGGAGTTCCAGCAATTCAGAGGGCATCAGAGAGCTTCCCAACGCTATGACCAACCCAATCCTCATCGGTGCACAGTGGGTCACTCAGCATATATGGAGCACTGCAGGGAGGCATAAGCAGCAGTGATTCTCAGGCTTATTATGTTAAGCTAACAGGGCCCTGAACTGCTGCTCGGTTTACTTAGTAATAATCGGCACTCAAAAATGATTTAATCTGCTCAGTGGACCTGCCACTGGATCCACTGGTCCTCATGGTGGGCGAGGAGTCTGTATACTCGTACACTACTCCTTGGGGCAGGTTAACTTACTCCTAGCAGCTAAATTCACGATCATCCCACACTTGAAAGAATCTGTTCCCTCTGAGCCTCACAGTGTGGTGGTCTAAGTTGTGGTATGTCTACGTCATGGAGCTGCTGACCGCTATAATCAATGACAGAAAATACAAGTTTGCACTGTTGAGAACCTATGCTAAGAGAGAGAGAGAGAGAGTGGCTTATCCCAGTCGCTTCCATGCCAGACATCATGCAGGGGTCTTGCCTGGGGGAGTGAGGTAGGGGGGTGACTCTTCAATCAATCAATGACATTTATATAGCGCGCTACATACCCGTAGGGTCTCAAGGCGCTGGGGGAGGGGGGGTGCCGCTACTGCTCGAACAGCCAGGTCTTCAGCTTCTTCCTGAAGGAGAGGTGGTCTCGGGTCAGGCGCAGGTCGGTCGGGAGGGAGTTCCAGGTCTTGGCGGCCAGGTAGGAGAAGGACCTTCCTCCTGTAGTCGCTCTTCGGATGCGGGGGACGGCGGCGAGGGCGTGGTTGGCTGATCGGAGGTGGCGTTTGGGAGCGTAGAAGTTGATCCGGCTGTTGAGGTAGTTCGGGCCTTGGTCGTGTAGGGCTTTGTGTGCGTGGGCGAGGAGGCGGAAGGTGATTCTTTTGTTGACGGGGAGCCAGTGAAGGTCTCTCAGATGTCCGGAGATGTGGCTGGTTCGTGGGATGTCGAGGATGAGTCTGGCTGAGGCGTTCTGGATCCGCTGGAGTCTCTTCTGGAGCTTGGCTGTGGTACCGGCGTAGAGGGCGTTGCCGTAGTCCAGTCGGCTGGTGACGAGGGCCTGGGTGACGGTCTTCCTGGTCTCGGTGGGGATCCACCAGAAGATCTTCCGTAGCATGCGTAGGATGTTGAAGCAAGCCGAGGAGACGTTGTTGACTTGTCTGGTCATGGAGAGGGAGGAGTCCAGGATGAAGCCCAGGTTGCGTGCATGGTCTGTCGGTTTGGGTGTGGTGCCCAGGGCGGGAGGCCACCAGGAGTCGTCCCAGGCAGAGGGTGAAGAGCCCAGGATGAGGACCTCCGTCTTGTCAGAGTTCAGTTTCAGGCGGCTGGTCGTCATCCACTCGGCTACTTCTTTCATCCCTTCGTGCAGGTTGGCTCTGGCGGCGGCGGGGTCGTTGGTCAGGGAGAGGATCAGCTGGGTGTCGTCGGCGTAGGAGATTATGCTGAGGTTGTGTTGGAGTGCGATGGCCGCGAGGGGGCTCATGTAGACGTTGAAGAGGGTGGGGCTCAGCGAGGATCCTTGAGGGACGCCGCAGATGACTTTGGAGGCCTCTGACTTGTACGGTGGTAGGCGGACTCTCTGTGTTCTGCCGTCGAGGAAGGAGATGATCCATTCCAGCGCCTTGTCCTGGATTCCGACGTTGCTGAGGCGCTGTACTAGGGTGCGGTGGCAGACAGTGTCGAATGCCGCGGAGAGGTCTAGGAGGATGAGGGCCGCTGTTTCTCCGTTGTCCATCAGGGCTCGGATGTCATCGGTGGCGGCGAGGAGGGCGGTCTCGGTGCTGTGATTGGCTCGGAAGCCGGACTGTGAGGGGTCGAGGGATCCATTCGTCTCGAGGAAGGCGGCCATCTGCTTGTTGACGGTCTTCTCGATGACTTTGGCGGGAAACGGGAGGAGCGAGATGGGGCGGTAATTCTTGAGTTCGGTGGGGTCCGCTCTTAACATCTGAAAGTGACTCCGACAGCGCTGACAATGGTCCAATACAAGCTGGACCCTGTTTCGTGATTCTCCTCTGTTGATGATTAATCGTCCTGTGTAATTGAGCCTATACTATGATGCAACACTGTATTGCTAGAATGAAATTGATGCTACGCTTTTGCTATGTAACCACCGTGGATTACAAAAACCTTAAATGGTGTTGAAAAAAAATAGTAGGATGACCCTCTAATGATACCAATATTGAGGAATCACCACTTCTGAGGACTGATCGGACTCATGGGGCAGAATTGAAGAGGGGAAAATCAAAGAAGCAAAATACCTATATTAACATGGAAATCTAGCAATATCTTTTGAAAGGAAGACAGGGTGTGCAACTATGAAAAAACTGAAAACTTCAAAAGAAGAAAGGCCAGCAACTTGCAACATCGAGGTGCCAATCTAATGTGGGAGCAGAACCCCAAACCCAACATTATTACCGTAAGAGATTCTGCTCAGACAGTGCTGATCTAGCATTAAAGAACACCCTCCTCAACATCAGACCCAAAATTAGTATAGCAATAAGATAGTAACTGGGACCTCTCAAAAACTGAGTTTTAGATCATGAAAAAGTTAACGGGTTTCATTACAAAAATCTCAATTTGAGCATCACAGAGAAATATAAGATATATGCCATGAAGGCTTAGATACAGAGTACATTGTCAGAAATCAGACTTATTCGAAGATCCAAATGAACAGCAAAAATCATAAAGGAATGGATAGCAGCCATAGAGGAAAAGAAAAGGGCTCTCTCTGAAATAAACAGGATAGAGTTTCTGGTAGACAAGGGAAGTCATTTGGCTCACCCACAAAACCAGGGATTTTTATACACATTTTACGAATAGGTAATAAATCAAAAACAGCAAATTCACCATAGCCTGACTGGTGATAACACATATTGGGAAAATTAAAATACAGAATCGTCCTAATAATTCACATAACACTAACCCATTTTTATGAAAGGCTACAGCAGCTTCTGCGCTGTGGCTTTCCAGAGATGCACAACACAAAATGAAACATTTTTCGAAACAAAGATTTATATACCAGTGTGTGCTAGCAGAAGCACATTGGAAAATACTTCGGAAATGTCCTTGGACTTTAGAAACACAATGAAAGTTGAACTGACAATACATTTAACAACCTATGCACACTAAGGAAAATAACCAGTTGTGTCACAGTTTCCTGTGCTCTGTGAAGACTGTGGGGAGAGAAGACATGCAAGGGGACATTGACCAGCAGGGGTAATGAGCAGGAGCAAGATGACCAGAACAACAAAACAGCATTCACGTTAATAAAAAATAGTGTCTCTGTAAAAAGGCGGTACATTTAAACCACGTTAATAAACACTTCTACACGTCTCATAAAAACCATTTCAAGTGCAATATTAATAATTCATCGTTTACGACTAGATTCGCCATTAAAAAGCTTTAATAATAATAACAATGAAAGACACTACCTTCCAGCTTACTGATGTTACCCTGGATCAGGGATTCAAAAGGCCGGTGACCAAAAACAAAAAACACCCTTAGAATGACGTGTCATATTGATGTGGCATTAAAAATCGTAAAAACAAATTCAATCGACCCAAAAGCAAAGCTTTACACTGTGCTTTCTAGGGAAAAATATTCTGTTGCCAGGTAATCTGGAAATACTCAACAGAAGTGGACAGTACACAGCCAGGTCTCAAATTATTGGCCTCGGGAGGAGGGAGAACACAATCGAACCAGTCAGTGTGTTTAAGGATTTGCTTAGTAGGAATGGGTTAAAGAGGGGCAAGTACAGAATGATGCTAAGATCACTGTTTGTCTTGTCCAAGAAAGGAACCTGGAGTAGAATGCCAGACATATATGCACAGTCATGTTCTGTGATCGCAGGCATGAAGTTCTTTCTAATTCTTTTCTAAAGTGGCCCGGATTACTTTTCAGGCGCTTATGTATTTTTAAAGCAAAGAGTTCCTTCTCAGTGAATGTGGCTTTCTTGTATGCCTCTGAGAAAGGCAGAAGAGCCAGGCATAGCTGTCTATAGCAACCCCCAGAATAAAGGGCAGTCTGCTTACTCTGGTTCACTACAGTATGAATTTCAAACAAACCATCCTGAGGAATGGAACTGATCATGTCTGTCAGTGATTCCCATGTCTACACCCTGTCAGGAAACCAACTGCATGTGTTCAGTGAGAGGAGGCAATTCCAATAGGTATTTTCGAGGAGACACCCAATACTATAGTCTCATTATGTAGTAACAATTATTTTTGTTCTTCTTCTGGGAACGAGGCTTCTGCCCAAATCTCGTTAGCCTCTAGAAGCTATTGGGCCTGAGGGAAATTTGGAGGATTTAGAAGACCACCACAGATCCAAACATCCTGATCCGGGTTCCACTTTCATCTCAATCCAAACCATTGTCTCTGATAGAAGAAACAGAGAGCTGTGCGAGGGTGAGTCTGGAGGCACCACCGATGAAGGGCCTAGAGCAGCATCTCTGAGAAACCTGCCCCTGCGGGTAGGAAGGGCAGCTATTCCACATGTGGTGGAAAGAGCACCAGAACTGGTGGCAATGGGGCATTTTGTACACAGTGGCCTTGAAGAAATTAATTTCGTTGGCAACCGTCTCCATTACTGAGCCCATACAGATCAGCCTACGGTGGTCAAGTAAGGAACCACCGGCTCACTGCTCTGGTGAAGAAAGGGAAAGGTGCAGCCAGTGCACACAGATGGCTTTTAATAAAAGAGTTACTGTGAAAGGAATGAAACCGGCAAGCAAGAAGCACTGAGGGATTTCCTCACAGATGGCTTTAAATAAAAGAGCTACTGTGAAAGGAATGCAACAGCAAGCAAGAAGCACTCTGAGGAATTTCACCCACATGAGACTGCCTTAGCCAGGTTCTTTGCTATCAGCATGAACATTCTCTTCTAGCCTAGGAAACTGATGGAAATAGTTGATTCACAGGAAGACTTCTTTTAAACCACATCTGAACAGGAATGGTCACAGTCACCCCATTGTGGTCAATCTGCACATGTAGAACAGTCACCACTCAAAACAGTCTTGTTGGAGGGTGTTTTATTTTGCATGAGTACCAGGGCAGCCAGGTCCATCTGACCCTTTATTGGCCACCCCATAAAGTTAAACTCCTCTGAAAATGTCTGTGATGCCAGCACATCTGTTGTTCTAGGTAAAGAAAGAAAATGGTAGTGTAAGGCCACAAGAGAATCTCCTGTTAAGCGCTATTAGATTTAGGCATGTTTGAAACAAGGAGTGGATTCTGATTGTATGTATGGCACATATCTAGTGCAAGGTATTGAGGGGCCATCCTTTAATGAACAGTCTGTCTAAAAAGAAGCTCGAGTTCCTAGGGACCAAGCACCTTAGGCCAGAGTGGTCTTCTCTGCTTCCACAAAATAAACTCCTTGCATGGGTAATAACAGATATATATCATGGCGACCAACACCGAATAAAACTTTGAAGCACCGAATCGTGGTCTGTATCCGTTTTTGAGTCTATGCAGGATTGCATTAGAAACGCGGAATACCTGTGTGTATATATATATATATACGAAGGGGATCGTGTGGCATATTTCTTCGCGCCTGCCAGGAGCGCGATACAAGGACCCGTCCAAGCAAGTGTCCTGGAACCTTTCTGGCAAACTTGTTTCCTTCATCAAGGTATTGATAGTTTACAGGACCGCCACGGGAACGGGCCATTGCAAGAGGCCACTGTCAAACGGCAGCCTGTAACTTTACCGGGAGGCGGGTTGAAACTCTCCTGCCTCATGGCCCGGCGTTGTTCCTATTTCTTGTGGCTTTGGACGTTGGGGACCCGAGGGAGCTCTTAACACATGAACTATGGGGCCACCAGCCGCTACACGGCCCCCCCTTTGCGAGGCAAACTTCGGCGCTCGATCCAGCTGCCAGATGGATTAGAAGTGATGCATACTGGGAGCTGTAGTGGTTCATTGCACTGCAGCATTCCCGGCGGCAGGATCAGCTGAGCTCCCACCAATGGGAGTGCCCTGGAAATTACAAAGGAGGGAGGAGGTGACACCCACGAACAATTCAGCATCTGAGGAAGGCCTAAAAGGCCGAAATGCATTATGCTGTGCAGTTTGGTGAATAAAAAGCTCCCAACAAGTACCCGCTGTGTCCTTGGGTTTCCTTGTAAGAAGGGGATCGTGTGGCATATTTCTTCGCGCCTGCCAGGAGCGCGATACAAGGACCCGTCCAAGCAAGTGTCCTGGAACCTTTCTGGCAAACTTGTTTCCTTCATCAAGGTATTGATAGTTTACAGGACCGCCACGGGAACGGGCCATTGCAAGAGGCCACTGTCAAACGGCAGCCTGTAACTTTACCGGGAGGCGGGTTGAAACTCTCCTGCCTCATGGCCCGGCGTTGTTCCTATTTCTTGTGGCTTTGGACGTTGGGGACCCGAGGGAGCTCTTAACACATGAACTATGGGGCCACCAGCCGCTACACGGCCCCCCCTTTGCGAGGCAAACTTCGGCGCTCGATCCAGCTGCCAGATGGATTAGAAGTGATGCATACTGGGAGCTGTAGTGGTTCATTGCACTGCAGCATTCCCGGCGGCAGGATCAGCTGAGCTCCCACCAATGGGAGTGCCCTGGAAATTACAAAGGAGGGAGGAGGTGACACCCACGAACAATTCAGCATCTGAGGAAGGCCTAAAAGGCCGAAATGCATTATGCTGTGCAGTTTGGTGAATAAAAAGCTCCCAACAAGTACCCGCTGTGTCCTTGGGTTTCCTTGTAAGAAGGGGATCGTGTGGCATATTTCTTCGCGCCTGCCAGGAGCGCGATACAAGGACCCGTCCAAGCAAGTGTCCTGGAACCTTTCTGGCAAACTTGTTTCCTTCATCAAGGTATTGATAGTTTACAGGACCGCCACGGGAACGGGCCATTGCAAGAGGCCACTGTCAAACGGCAGCCTGTAACTTTACCGGGAGGCGGGTTGAAACTCTCCTGCCTCATGGCCCGGCGTTGTTCCTATTTCTTGTGGCTTTGGACGTTGGGGACCCGAGGGAGCTCTTAACACATGAACTATGGGGCCACCAGCCGCTACACGGCCCCCCCTTTGCGAGGCAAACTTCGGCGCTCGATCCAGCTGCCAGATGGATTAGAAGTGATGCATACTGGGAGCTGTAGTGGTTCATTGCACTGCAGCATTCCCGGCGGCAGGATCAGCTGAGCTCCCACCAATGGGAGTGCCCTGGAAATTACAAAGGAGGGAGGAGGTGACACCCACGAACAATTCAGCATCTGAGGAAGGCCTAAAAGGCCGAAATGCATTATGCTGTGCAGTTTGGTGAATAAAAAGCTCCCAACAAGTACCCGCTGTGTCCTTGGGTTTCCTTGTAAGAAGGGGATCGTGTGGCATATATATATATATATATATATATATATATATATCCTAGCATTTGTTGGGTGTCATAACTAAAACTACAACCCTCTTCTGGTTTCAAAGATAGCTAAATATACTGCCGCAAAAAAAAGAAAATCTCCCTCTCTGCCCTGGATTAGGAGCGCAAATACGAACTTTATTTCACGAAATAGCGTTAACTTGGGCTAATCATATCAATTCTTCCTGCCAAATTCATAGGAGCTTAGAAACCTATTGACTATCAGTCTTTATGACTATGTTTTTAAAAGCATGAACTGGAGATGGATCTACCAACGCTTATGCATACTTTTTGCCCTCATGCGGAAGTTTACTGTGTGCAGATGACACTGGTAGAGTATTGCTCTATCTCATTCCCGATTGTCAAGGATATAATCTCTTGCTTGAGCAGAACAACTCAGTCTTCAAAATCAGAGGATCTAAAGTGTGCTCCCTCGTCATCTGCACTAGTCTGGATGGACATCGACCAGGCACTTCACAGTAGTTTGTGTCCATCTGGCCTAAGTAGCAGAGTAGTGATGGCAACTGTGCAAGATATGGTAATTTAGCAACTTTAACATCGCAAAGGTAACCGATGATTTAAATCACTCAAACAAGTAAACTTTGAAGTAATGTTACCAGATAACTCCATGTCCTCAGGGACACTGTGCTCTAGCCCAGTTTTTTCTTCTATGCACACTCTAGAACTTTAGTCCAATTGGTTCAATTGTGGCTTACCAAACTTACAACCCACAGCTTACACTGGGTGGTTGTTTAAAGCCCCAGGGCAGAAACAAGGTGCCTTTGATAACATCTAGCGATTTGGTAAACTAGTCCCAAAGATATACTATACTTGCTCAGTCTAAACAAACGCTTTAAACAATCATCTTTAAGAAGTTTACATTTTTTACTTTTAAATAATTCTCCAGAGTGAGCAATGGAAGGTGTGCTGAAAAAAAGACTAACCAAATTAGCCTACAGGAATGGACACGCGAATGGTTGAGAAAGCTTCAATTTATTAAAACATATGATACTTGGATAATTATTTTACATACAAGTTTAGGGCTCAACGTAGTTTGGAAAACAATTTTTTATATATATATATATATATATATATATATATATATATATATACATACTAAGGGAATAGAGCTATTCCGTGCTTCTTAGGGCTCTCTACGCATGCTATATGTATTTTAGTCATCCTATGTATAAAATTACATAAGAGTAAACACATGATAAAAACACTAATAAGAAACCAACTGTGAAAGTAAATAAAGAGAAGTTTGGTGGCAACGGCTGTAGTAATATCCAAAATAGAAAACAAGAAGGGTCTATTTTAAACAAGTGAGTACAGTCTACATTAAACAAAACCTTATTATACAACATAATTAACAATCACTTGCATTCATGCCACATACATGGAACAGCCCACTTGCAAGTAAACAATTCCATTCTTTTAGAGCAACTGGCTTTCTTGTCCCTCCCCAAAGACAGTCCAACAAAGATCAGGCTGTCTTGTGCGTCAGGTCAATAGGAGCCTGGTACAGAATGGGATAATGGTTTCTTTGCAGCACGGATGCTCTGTACTTGCCAGTTCAGTTACTGAGGCTACAATTTTACCAGCTGAGCCTGGTTTGAGGGGGCTGCCCGTTAAGAGGCAGAAACAAATAAAAAAAATATATTTTAATAGGTTTGCTAGAAATTGCGCTCTGAGATCTTCGTTACATTTCATATTGATAACCAAGCTCATCTAGAAATCCAGCTGGCAATGCTTACTCTGGGAGGTGGTAGGGGTTAGAAACTCCGGTGCAGCATCACACAGTAAATAACAAACTCAATGTCCACCAGTGCTTCGACCCCAAAGAACAAGACTTCTATAATCCGATACGTAAAAGGGACAGTTACAATTACTGCACATCCTATGTATTTTATAGTGTTTCTTTAGTAGGCACTCTTTTGTGATAACATTGAGACCTAGGTAATGGCTAATGAGGGCAGTATGCTCAAATAGCTTTGGCAATGGTCAGCTTTTTCTACAAAGGTACCAGATAGAAGGATGCAAAGTGGCTGATTTGCCAGGATAAGTAATTCCCAGTTTTTATGACTCTGGCGCAAAGTGAGCAACTGTGAGACCATGCTGCCTAATTTCCAGTTAAAAATGCTCAAGAAACCCTCAGCCCAAAAAATCCAGATTATATTGGTACTACCAAAGTCAAAAGCAATGACGAGTGCAGGAGAATTGGTGTCTTGGCTCTCTATATAGCTAAAGACATCCAGTCTCAGTGTCCCGCCAGGAGACAGGTCACATAGTCGACTATAAAACTCAACTAGTTTCCAAGGCACTGGCAACTCTTTCAACGGGGTCAGATTAATCAGTGAGTCGGCAGCGACTGTGAGGGCAACACAATTTAAGGGGCTATAACAGGAAAATTAACACAGTCAGCACAAAACTTTAAAGTGCTTTGGGAATCCACAGGATGGGATACCCACCAGACCTACAGTCTTGAGTGGTCACAACGGAACTTAGCTACAGGAGTAGAGTGCAATGCGACTTTAAAATGTAATATCTGAAGAAAGGTGTTAGCTAGAGAGATGGTTCAAATCATCAACCAATGGAATGCAAGTCCAGTGAAAAGAACTACCTCTGTTTCTTTCTAAGGCACATACAGGCATCCAAACAGTATGGAGGGCAGTGTGGCCAGCGCAGGCGCACTATAGATGCAGAGATAAGGGTCTCAGCAGATCTACCAACTAATCCTTTAAAACCGTTCCAATGTTTTCAAAATACAACAACCATATTAATGACTGATTCATATAAGGTTGTAACTTGTGCAAAGAACCAGATACAGGACGGCTCCCACCATTCTGAAACACCTCAGCTCTTATTAACATGTGGGCGCTCTGCGTTCCTGGAGTGCAGACCTTCTAGTGGTCCCCTGGTTCCAAAACGTGAAACTGGGAGGCGCTAGGTCGTTTTGTGCTTCCTTAATGAGAAACATTCTCCCCTGTTCTAGGAAAACAAATCAAGAAATGTTCTTTTGCAAAGAACTGAAAACCTGGTTCTAGTCTGAATCTTTTGAGTTCCAGTTCTCAATGTCAGTCAGGCTGCCCCATTGGTAGTACCATAAAATTGTTTGGTGATGAGCTCTGTGGAGTACGTTTTCACCGACTGCCTCTGTAACTCTGGAATATTGGATATGGTTGGTAGGTACCTGGTCAGAGAGTTCATTAATGTGACAAATATGCAGATCTTAATTTAGCAGGGCCCGGTGCAGCTCTTCCTGGCTATCGCTTCCTTTCCCTGCTGGTCTTTCCTCCCGACTGACCTTCTCCTGGTTGGTCACAGCAGCAAGTATTCTCAGTACCAAAGGTGGAAAGCTACTGGCAAAGAAGGACCTGTCCCTGACAATTATCTCTTTCAGTTGAGAAGTGAGGCCTTCTCAAAGTCCAGGTGAAGCACCGGTTACTGGTGCAGAGACACAAATAATGATCCTATTGTGGGTGTGCAGCCAGGAGGCCTTGAACAACCCATCCACGTTGAGCTATATTCAAGTTCAAAAATCTACTTCCAATTCTGAGACGGAGAGTCCCCGTCGCCAGGCAACAGCCAGTAGCATGGGAAAAGGAAGGGATTTACCTCACTCTTCAGTAAACTTTTAAAGCAATGAAAAGGAGCTCTTCACACACCCAGTTTTAGATCTAAGGCAGGAGTCGCACCTTAAACAAACTTGAGTACTGTTAAGCCGATGAATGCAAAAACAAAGCAGATCTGAAAAAAGTCACTTAAGATAGTAGTGCTTTTCCAAGCTTTGAAAGGAACTTCTATTCAAACAGCAAACTTTTTTAATTTCCTTGCATCTACACACTGGTATGATTTCTGTGAGTGATGGACACACATTCACTCTCGTCCACTTTATGGCCAACAAAATGTCCACGTGGCCTTCATGAAGCAAGAAATACCTCAATGCTTTTCTGGCAGTAACCACAAATCGCATGCAAGCACAGAGAACGTAGTACATACACTTAGGAGCAAGGTTTTGAAGCAGTATGTTTAATCAGCTCATTGGTAATACCCATGTCTCTATCGTAATTTCTAATATTGTTGTAGTAAAATGTTGATTAGGCACAAAAACACACAAGGAAACCAGTGAAAAGGTTGCTTGGAACAGCTATTGACTCTGTGGTCTAAGTGACCCTCCTAATCGGCAGATTCATCTGTAAAGCCAGCTGGGGTACCATAGCACAGTGCATGCAGCCCAAAGCGGTTGAAATTACCCACCTACACATTTTCCATTATAGATATAAAAAGCTTGCCTATTTCCACAGCACCCAGGCAATGACGACTAGCTTTGCTGTGACTGATCACTTGAGCCTCCTATGACCTTTAGCAGAGTTTCACACAACGCTATATATCAACCAGTTACTTTATGGGATTCATTAAGGCGTTTTATTAAACCCCAGCATGTCACTTGTATTGTTATTGCAGCGAGAAAGATCACAATTCATTCAGAAAAAAACGTGTTAAAGTTAATGAAACCCACAAAAGTCATCTGTGCATTTTCAGGTCTGAAAGAATGCAAATATAATGAAAACTGATTCTATGGTTTTGTTGAGGCAAGCCAGATTTCACTCTCTTAGGAAGACAAACTTTTGTGGATCCTCATGGGGCACAGTTACTAAACGTCCACGTAACACGGGGCAGCAATCAGAGCTGCTGCGCTGCAATAGAAAGGCCTCATATTTGCAAGAATATGGAGCATTTCTGCACCCTCCTTATGCTGGTGCACGGTATGCAGCCAAGCACCCAACACCCTTGCACTATAATGCAACGGGGGCTGTGTTAGGCAGGAAGGGACATCCTTCCAGCACGAAAAAAGTACTTTGAGGCATTATCCACTTTGTGTTCTGCAGCACACGAGGAAAGAGGAAATTATGAGCATCAAAACGTTCTTCTCCTCATTATGCCTCACTTGGGAAGGTGGAGCATTTTGACGCATTCCCAGATATTTACAAGTCTTTGTAAATCTGGGAATACCCAAAAATCTATGGCTGGATGGATGGGAACGCCCATGCTCCTCCACCTATGGAAGTTGAAATGTAAGGTAAAGTAGTGCAAGCATTTCTTTACAAAGCCACGCAAATCGCACCTTGCGTGGCTTTACAAATACTACTGAAGGCTTTGCCTTGTTCTTGCATGAGGCAATGACAATGCAAAGGCTTCGTAAATATGGGCCTCGGTCTCGCTCTGCAAGACTTTTAAATAGCTCAATTTTCAGACCTGTCAGGCTGAGGATCACGGGGGGGGGGGGGGAAGATACACCCCACCTAGCACACGCATGCCAAAAAAAAAATACTGAAGTTTTTCAACTCAGTGTAGACTGCTGCATGGACGCCTAACTGTGCAGGAGTCTGAATTTTGAGTTGTGCAGAGTGTAATGCATCTTGTAAGCACTGCGTGTGGATAAAGCGCACCCTTCATTAAATTTCAGCAGGTCAAACCTGCCGAAATTTAACAGGGGAACCAATACGGTATATACTGAGAAATTCGGATTTTGGGGTAGTAAGTACCACAAAAATGGAACAGGTGCAAATCATATGAGATTGGATTAATCTCACCTACCCTCGGGGCACTCGTAATTAAGGCTTAGGAAGGAAAAGTACTCGAGTCTTTTGATTTTGTATATTATTGACCTAAAAATGTCCAAGAAAACACTTCTTGACACCCAAACGTATACATCCACATACATGCTCAATGAATAAAACATCGTCCCAGGGTAAGACCGACATAAAAATCATAGAACATTATTGAAGGGACGCAAACTAGCACTACGAGGCAATATCAAAAGGAAGATAGTACGTAACCGAGATAATATAATCCCCATTCCCCAATACAATACATACACTTCACATCAGTGCCTGACTGGAAAAATAGAAGTGCAGGTACTCTGTATCAGAGTACTCGGTATCAGAGTACCTGCGTGTTACTGGGAAGAGGAGGTACTCTCCAATTAAAAATATTGTGTTCCCCTTGAGAAGTACAGGTACTCTCCTCAAAATAAAATAATAAAAAGTGCCGGTACTCAGTACCAGACAGTACCGACCCTTTTAAAGCGCTGCTTAACATCTTAACAACTGAATGAAGAACCGGTGATAAATGTCATTTCTTTCTACCAGTCTGCTTTGCTGTCAAGCGCATAAGAGGGAAATCGAACCCCTCCCTTCTCACAAAGCACACCTCACCTATCTTGAGTTCCGACGCCACTTTCATTTCCTCTGGTGACAGGTGTTTTTTATCACTACCGACTTAGCGGTAAAATGACATCAGTCAGGAAAGTCCCCACCGGCCCAGGGAAAGAGGAACACCCCGCCCTTCGCCTCCCAGGTGTAGCATTTTAGGGTGGAGCAAAACATGCCCTCTCTCTGTGTCATGTCGTTGTAAAGCGAGCAGCTCTCCCAGTGCTTTAAATGAGAATATAGAAGTGCGGTACTCCCACTATCAGGGTGCCTGCTTCAAACTGAGAAGTGCCGGTACTCTCCCATATAAAGAATTGAAAATCTCCTGTGAAAGGATGTTGAGGTGCCATTCCTTTCACATTAAAGAATTACAGGTACCTGCCCATTTAAAGCACCGCTCTCGCCCCACGTGAACGAAGCAGTACACCCTCTTCTTGTGTGCCACATGCTTGTAAAGCAGACTACCCCTTTCTGTGCATGTTATGGTCTCCAGTGTAATAGATGGCGGCATTCCGAGAGGTGTCTTCATTTGAGTGAACTATGAGTACTGATGATAGGGATGTGAAGAATGGAAAGCGCGAATCTAAAACAAACATTTTAGGACAGGTGGTGTGACGCCAGAGTTGCCGACTTTGGAGCTGGGGAACAAACAGCGTTCGAGTCTCGGCATCGGCTCAACATCCTGTGATTCTGGGCAGACCACTTTATCTCCCAGTGTTTACAAAAAATGTATGGACTGTAACTGGTTCTCATGTAAAGCGATCCAATACCTTCGTGGAGTTAGCGCCATTTAAACTGCAAACATGTAACGTTGCATTACGCCACACCTACTACCTACGTGAATAAAGATCCAAGATGGCCCGGGAATGCGAGGCCACCCACCGTAAGCGACTAGACACTTGCACCTTGACGATAACCACAGTCCTTCGTTCACACTCGCCCCAACCCTGCCTCCCCCACGGTGCAATCTATACCCCCGTGCTGCACGCCACCGACCCCTCCCTCCACATACATAGCACCTCACTCACCCCCGGTAGGAGGCCGCTCGGCGTCAGCAGCACGTGCGGAAGGGTCCGGGCTAGGCTCTGCATGGGGTCTGCCCGGGGCTTTTCTACTCGGCCCTCTGAGCGGACAGCTGTTCCCCCACCCTCCTCCTGGCGAGCAGGGCACGGAGAGCCCCCGCCCACACCCCGTCCTACAGATAGCGAGCCCCGGGAGTCTCCGCACGCCCACACGGCCACTTGTTATCTGCTGACCAGGCCCGTCGCCAAGTTTCCCTCTCAGAACAACAAGCAAATTCAGACACTTGAGGAAACGAAACAAAAAGGCCAGGCAGCTGCAGAGATGGTCCTTTCATGAAGGCAAAACACACGGCCTTCGAGCGCCCTCTGGTGGAACGGCCAGAGCTGCCGACTCCGAAGCTGGGGAATCCGCTTCGAATCTTGTCGTCGAACTCACGCCTGTGATTCTATTACAGGACCGGAGGCTTCAGATTATGCTTCTCAATCTTTACTGCATAAAACACAGCAGCCAATGAAAATGTATATTTTCAGTAAACATTAACCACAAAACTTCATTACCCATGAACACCCATGAGTATAGGCACGCCCCCACAGTCCATAAGAACCCCTTGCGTGCTCCCATCATCCTCTTTCTTTGCTGCTCACAAGCCAGAGTTAAGTGCACCTTCCCTGTTCCCTCACTCTGCTTGTTGGTCTGGGGGTGCTGTGGGAGATTATTGTGTTGTTGATGTTTATTAAGGTTGTTTTGAGATTGCTGCGGCTCAGTCCGCGCCCTGATTGAGGACATTGGTGTTTATTCTGGTTTGGTACATTTTGGGCATTATTTCTGGTAATTGCTATAACGCGCGTAGGGTTCTCTCACCTCGCGGTACATGTGGGGCCGTCTCGACACTGGGGCAGCTTCCGCTGGGGAGCGCACGCGTTTTAGCGCGTTTATCACGGTCTTTGACCGGCGAGGGGCCGCCGCGTCTCCCAGAGGGGCCCGTTACCGGCAGCCTGAGGGCGTGCAGGAGCTCCCTCATACGCCCTGCGTTCAGGCCGGGTGGCTCACGGCCGACGCGCGCGCCCAAAAATGCTGACCATTTGGGCTTCTTTTTAGTAGGATTTGGTAGCGTTTTGGGCGGCGCGCCTCGGCACGTCTCCAAGGCTGACAGGAACGCGCGTTTTGCGCGTTTGCACACACCGGCTTGCCTCTCGTCAATCCCCCGCTTCTGGTGGTGTAAAAACGAGGTCCTGAGTGGGCACACGCTCGGTGTATTTTGGACCTGGGTCATTGGCCCTATTGATTACAGCGTTGCTGAGGGGGTTTGGGTACAGTTTGACTTCTATATTGCTTGTGTGCAGTGGGCTGACCCCCCCCACCACCCCCAGTTCTGCCAGGGTTATTCCCTTGTGACTAGCAGTGTGGCACCATGGAAAATTGGGCTAAGTACCCAGATGAAGAACAGGCAGAAGGGGAGGATACATCAGAAGGGCAGCAGGAGGCTGTCCTAGAAGATAATATTGTAGAAGCCCTGGATGCCTCGGTCCAGGCTTCCGTGAATAGAGCCATGGACACGAAGGTCCCTCAGACTGTGCAGCAGGCACTAGCAGTGGCCCTGCGCCCCATTAAAAAACAATTAGAGGGTTTTGCTAAGCGCCACGGCTACGGCAAACACAAGAAACAAAAGCGGCCTAAACCCTCTACCTCGACAGCAGTTTCGGATGACCGCCATCTCTGGCCTCACGCTCAGTCCATGGCTTCCTTGCAGGATCGGGACGCTCCTACTCAGCCACGATCTGGTGGCAAGGCGAAGAGTAAGCGCCAAATAGTAGTGGACACGGATTTCACCACCTCCTACACTGATTCTAGTACAGGCACTGATTCATCGGAGGAGCAGCCTCCGCCCCCTAAGAAGGCTAAGTTGGCTCCCGCGGCCGCGGGGGCAAGGCACCCAAGGCTTTTCATTTTGACCCTTCGGACATAATTCACCCTCGGTCTTCGGACTGGGTCCCGCCAGCGGAGGTTTCGGAGTATATTCATGATCACCTCCGGAAGAGTTTCACGAGAGAGGTACGCAACCGGCTGAGGGATGAGTGCCCACGTCCAGAGATACCGGACAATGTCGCAGACACTCCGGAGATTGACGCCAGTATGTTGACCTTTTTGAAAAAGTTTTCTAAAGACCCCAAAAGGGGGCTTGACAGGGCCTGGCGGGGCTGTCAAGACAAGATGCTTGATGTTATTGGCCCCCTGGCCAAGATCTTAGAAATGGCCCTTGCGGCCAAGGAAGGGGCAACACCGGTGGATCTGGACATCTTGGCTGAATGGACTCAGCGCGCGATTTGCTTTCTAGGCAACGCAAATTGCGCCGTCTCTTCGGAGAGGCGCAAGTCCTTGCTGCTTCGAATGGACAGTAATTTAACAGAACTTGCGGAGGCGGAACCAGGTCCCCTGGCTGGGGGCTGTCTCTTCAGGGACCGTTTCATTAAAGATGTCACCAAGTATGTTGGTACCTTCACCGCGTTGGACAAGGCCCAGAGCGGTATCAAGCGAGCACTCACACAGGGTGTTTTCAACAGGGCCGGGCGAGGCGGGGGTCGCTCGTCAGGCCGAGGCTTCCAGAGAGGCTCCCAGAGAGGTGATTTTGGACGAGGCCGGGGCGAGTGGGATTCGACCCGCGGCGGCACCTTCTATCCTTCTCGGAAAGGCTTCAACAGAGGACGTTTCCAGTCGGGAAACAACAGGGCGAGTTTCAAGGCCCATCAAAGTTCCGGTGAGTGTCACGAACTTATCTCTTCTTCCTTTGGGGGGTCGCACGCAGCATTGTCTTCTGCACTGGCAGGCGTTGACACAGGATGCTTGGGTTTTACAGACGGTTCAAGGGTTCCGGCTGGAATTCTATTCTCATCCTGCGCAAGCGTTACCCCCGCCACCTCTCCGTTTTTCCCAACTAGATCACAATTTCATAGACGCAGAGGTGGCAGACTTACTGACGAAGGGAGCGATCGCTCAGTGTCAGCGAAGCCCTCGCGGCTTCTCCAGCAATGTCTTCATAGTTCAAAAGAAAGGAGGTGGCAACAGACTTGTGCTCAACCTCAAAGATTTCAATCAGTATCTGGTATACAACCATTTCAAAATGGAGGGTATTCACATGCTGGCAGACTTATTACAAGAAGGGGATTGGATGGTTCGATTGGACTTGAAAGATGCTTATCTTTCTATTCCAATTTTTCCGCCACATCGCAGGTTCCTGCAATTTCTTTGGAACGGCCGTTGGTACGAGTACTTGGCTCTTCCTTTCGGTCTCTCCTCGGCCCCCTGGTGTTTCACCAAAGTCATGAAACCAGTGGTGGCCTACCTCAGAGAAAGGGGAGTGCGTCTGATCATTTATCTGGACGACGTCCTGATAATGGCACAGGACAGGTCGGTCCTACTGCAACAGCTGACCATGACTACTTCACTGTTGCAGCGCCTAGGATTTGTGATCAATCTGAAGAAGTCCGTGATGATCCCTTCTCAGGTGATAGATTTTCTGGGATTCACGATCAACTCCCTCACGGCGCAACTGTGTCTTCCGCGGGCGAAGTTGAGGGAGCTGAAGAAAGAGATCGTAAAGTTACTAGACAGTCAACTGGTCACGCTCAGAACTCTGGCCAGGATTGTAGGGATCCTGGCGTCGTCAGTTCAGGCGATATTCCCAGGCCCTTTACATTACAGGGCCCTCCAACGCCTCAAGATCAGGCATCTTCAGAAAGGTCTCTCGTATACGGACTCGGTCCCGCTTACGGACGAGGTTCGGCACGAACTCCAGTGGTGGCTAGGCCACGTAGATGCCTGGAACGGCAGGGCGATCTTCGGGTCGCGCCCGGACGTGGTCATAGAGTCGGACGCCAGCAGATGGGACTGGGGCGCGCGCTGTGGAGATGTTTCCACAGGCGGCAGATGGTCATCACAGGATCTGGAACTCCACATAAATTGCTTGGAGCTACTGGCGGGATCCTTTGCGGTCCGCACGTTATCCCCGAAGCAGACGTCCTGTTGCATCCTCCTGCGGATGGACAATGTGTCCGCAGTGAGGTATATCAACAAGTTGGGCGGCACGAGCTCGTCTCTTCTTGTACAAATAGCCAGGGAGTTCTGGCACTACTGTCTGCAGAACCAGATATCTGTCATAGCGGAATACATCCCGGGTCAGGCCAACCAAGTGGCGGACTGGCATTCCAGGCACTTGAGGGATTACAGCGACTGGAAGCTGCTTCCCCAGGTCTTTCTCTGGTTGCAGGCGATTTGGGGTCCTTTTCAGACGGACTTGTTCGCCTCCAGGTTGACTTATCAACTTCCCCGGTTCTTCAGTTGGAGACCGGATCCGATGGCAGCGGCAACGGATGCCTTTCTCCAGGATTGGTCAGAGGGGATCCAGTATGCCTTTCCCCCCTTTCTGTTGATCCCCAGAGTGATGACTCAGGTGATACGGCAAGGGGCGGAAATTGTCATGGTGACGCCGTGGTGGACATCACAGGCGTGGTTTCCCAAACTGTTGCAGTGGAGCTGCGACCGCCCCCGGCTACTGCCGGATTTGAAGTGGTTGTTGCAGGGCCCTCGTCAGGAACAGCACCCGTTGCTGTTGGAGGGCAGGCTATCCCTGATGGCATGGAGGCTTTCAGGGAGCAATGGCAAATGCCGGGAATTTCGGACAAGACTGCTGACTTTATCCAACAGGCTTGGGCACCTTCCACCAGGAAGCGATACTCCGCTGCCTGGAAGAACTGGGTGGATTGGTGCGTGGGACGACATCTGGATCCCGTGGGGGCAGAGTTACCCCAAATTTTGAACTTTCTATCTGAGAAAGCGGCTGGAGGCCTAGCGTATCGTTCTGTCAACAATTTTCGCTCGGCCATCTCGGCGGGCCATGCCCGGATGGATGGTAAGCCAGTGGGCATGCATCCGGTAGTTTGTAAGTTGTTGAAAGGCATCAGGGTAGCCAACCCTCCCAAACCCAAGTATACGGGTTTGTGGGATGTCTCAGTTGTAATTTCATTGTTCAACAGATGGCCGGTTAATTCTCTCCTGTCCAGGAAGCAATTATGGGCTAAGCTGGCCATGCTGCTTTGTTTATCGTCTTGCAGAAGATCTTCGGATGTCAGAGCACTCGACGTAACAGGTAGAGTGTTTACCCCGGAAGGGGTTTCTTTTCATATTACAGGTCGTACTAAAACATTGTCTAGACATATCTCTTATAATGCTTTTTCTGAAAATGAAAAACTGTGTGTGGTCCAATGTTTAAAGACCTACGAGGAATGTACGAAGGCCTTGCGGCCGCAGGGCTGTTCACAATTGTTGATTGCTATTCAAAAGCCCTTTAAACCAGTGGCGGCTGCCACTATTGCTAGATGGCTTCGGTTCATTATGAAGGAAGCTGGTGTTGATACAAGCATCTTTGGTGCTCATTCAGTTAGAGGCGCTATGGCGTCTAAATCATATGGTTTAGGATCCAGTATCCAAGATATCATGCGTTGTGCAGATTGGTCCTCTGATTCAACGTTTAAGACATTTTATTATAAGCCGGTGGGAGATATTACTTCAGTGGTATTTAATCAGCGTTAAACTAGCATAATCTGAAGCCTCCGGTCCTGTAATAGAATCAAAAATTTGCTAGCATTCGCGACAAGAATTTTCAATTCTATTAAGGACACGGAGGCGAGGATTATCCCACCCGGCTTAATGTACTGTATGTATTAAGCTTCCCACCCTTTGATGCAAGGATTACGGTGGTGTTATTTCCTTTATTTCAGGATCTGATAAGAAGTCGGATTGATCGGCTCCGGAGGTCAGGATGTTCCGCCTGATGATGTTCTTCCACGTTGGAGGATTGTGACCGTTCAAGTTTTGTTGGACTTGTCGCCTCAAAGAAAGAGGATGATGGGAGCACGCAAGGGGTTCTTATGGACTGTGGGGGCGTGCCTATACTCATGGGTGTTCATGGGTAATGAAGTTTTGTGGTTAATGTTTACTGAAAATATACATTTTCATTGGCTGCTGTGTTTTATGCAGTAAAGATTGAGAAGCATAATCCTCGCCTCCGTGTCCTTAATAGAATTGAAAATTCTTGTCGCGAATGCTAGCAAATTTTTGATTCTGGGCACATCACTTAATCTTCCCATGCCTACCAAAAAGGAATGTGTCCGTTTGTAACTTAACTGGAGCTCAAGTAATGCGCTTCTTCGAGTTCGCACTGTATAAAAAGGCTGCAAAATAAAAACTCCACACACACGGCTCTAGGTCCAGGAGAACGTGTTGTTTTGTTCAAGTACAAAGAGCAGGACTGGCGGCCTTCTCACCGAGGCCCGCGCGCTCCCTCTAGCGACAAAAAAGCACAGTGCTGCCTGAATTATTTACTCCACTTTTTATTTATTTATTTATTTATTTATGCGTTTTTATATAGCGCGGACTTAACCCGAAGGTGTCAGAGCGCTTCACAATAGGAACAGAACTGATACATGAGAACATTACAAGTGAACAAATTACAAAAGCAAATGTTACATTACATGAGGCAAAAGTGACAATTGTGAGCAAACAAAATACAAGAGGTAGCAAACGGTGCATTACAGGAGGAAAAAGTGACATGTGTGCAGGTTACCAAAGCGTACAAAGTACAAGTAGAGGTATAATACTGCAATAAATGGAGGACACTCAAACACAAGAACAAACGTTAAGTAGGCAATGGTGGCACTTGTGTAAGTATCGAAAGCAAACAAAATGTAAGATGTAGCAAACAGTGTGTTACAAGAGAAAAGTGACGTGTGCATGTTACAAAAGAGTACCAAACACAGGTAAACGGGTAGTACTGCAATAAATGGCAAACTCTCAAACCACAAGAACACACTGGGAAGGCACTTCCATAGTCATAGAGGATAGACATTTTCTATACTAAAAGGTCTTCCTTCAGATAATAGAGAGGGCATTAATTAACTTTGGAAGTGTCTTTGAAGGAGGAGAACTTTGAGGTCAGTTTTGAAGGCCTGGGAGGAGGTGGTGGTCCGGAGCTGAGGCGGAAGTGAGTTCCAGATTCTCACTGCGTTGCCTGAAAAGGATTGGGCCATCGATCTTTCCTTCTCGAAAGTGGGAGGTTCAAGCAGTAGATTTTCCGCATTTCGTGATGGTCTAGAGCTTCCAGAGAGTTTCAGTTTATTCGCCAGGTAGCAAGGAGAGGAGGAGTGCAAGGCTTTGTGGGTGATGCAGGCAGTCTTGTAGATAGATCTTGCCTCGATGGGAAGCCAGCGGAGGGTGAATGGGTGTGATGTGGTCGCTTCTTTTGGCCCCATAAATGAAACGAGCTGCTGAATGGAGAACAGACTTAAGGAGGGACAAGTGGGATTTGGGGAGGCCAGTAAGAAGAGAATTGCAGTAGGCCAGTCTGGAGAGGACCAGCGATTGGACCAGGGTTTTAAGGTCATGCTCCGGGAAGAAGCGACAAATCCCCCAAAGAAGGCGCAGTTGGTATCGAGCAGACTTTGCAATAGATTTAATGTGGGAGAGTAGATTGAGTTTTGTGTCGAGTATGACACCAAGGAAATTTGCGCTGTCGACAATGATGGGTTTATGGTTCAGTAGATTCATCTGGTCCATCCATGATTGAACTGGGAGAGGAGAAAGTGAGGAGGAGAGGAGGGGGAATTCAGTTTTGGAGGGATTCAGAATCAGTTGATGTGTTGATATCCAGTTTTGAATGGAGTCCAGAGTAGAGTTTAGGACGGAGAAGACCGTGAGTGGAGGCAACCTTGAGGTAGATTTGAGTGTCATCTGCGTAGAGATGATAGTGGACCCCGGATTTACTTAGGAGATTTCCCAGTGGGTCTAAATAGAGATTGAACAATGTTTGTGCAAGTATAGAGCCTTGAGGAACACCTTGACCCACCGCCAAAGGAGTTGAAAGACTGTCCGCTATTTTGATCATTTGGGATCTATCAGAGAGGAAGGAGGCAAACCATTTAAACACAGTGCCCTCCATGCCCATTCTCTGTTGAAGAGTGTTGAGGAGGGTTTTGTGATTGACAGTGTCAAAGGCTGCAGAAAGGTCAAGGAGAATTAGAAGACAAGACTCCCCCCCCCGCCCCCCCCCGAATCGAGTATCCGCAGCGCGTCATCAATCACTTGCAGCAGGGCTCTTTCAGTGCTGCAGTTTTGGATGAAGCCGGACTGAAAATTGTCAAGAAGATCATTGTCCTTGATATGACGAGAGAGCTGTTTCGCAACACATCTTTCTGTGATCTTAGCAAGAAAGGGTAGGTTAGTGATGGGGCGGAAGTTGTTGAGGTCATTCGCATCAGCAGTGGGTTTTTTAAGCAGAGGGGTGACCTACCCAGTTTTGAAGGGAACAGGAAGGGAGCCTTGACAGAGGAAGAGGTTGACCAGAGTGGTCCAATAGGGAAGGGAATGGGTATAGAAGTCAATGGCAATGGCAGTAGGGATGGGGTCAAGAGAATGGTTGGAGGGCTTTGTTTCGCGGATGCACTTGAGGAGGACATCTTCAGAGATGGGGTTGAAGTTCTGCTAAATGGCTAGTGATTTGCACTACTCTGGAGGGGTAGGATGAGTGACCTGCTCCACAAAAGATTTCACTTTTTCGTCAAAGAATTCAGCAAAATCCGCAGCTTTCTTTGTAGAATCCTCCAACTTGGAGGTTGGGGAGAGCAGTTAGTATTCTTGATGAGATCAAATATTTTTTGGGTCACTTTGCCAAATGTATACCTTGAACCACAAAAATAAGTTGACGTTTACTTACATTCAGTGCTTCATTTGAGAAGACGGTTAGTTTTTTTAGGAACCGGTACCTATGTTTCCTTATGAGACACTGACCGAGAGCAAGAGAGGGAAAAAACAAACGCATGACCTGCGGGTCGGGTGCGTGCTATATAAAACTGCAAAAGAAAAACGCCCCAAAGGGAGACCGGGGCGTACAAGAGAGATAAGGGGATAAGGTGTGTCTTGTAGTGGATTAAAAAGGGTTGGGTGACATCAAGATCATCATTTGGCGCGCGCGCTGGTATTAATAGCACCGACCATGGGCTTGTAGGTAGGTGAGCTTTGGGCACGGGCACTCATTCTTTTACAAGTTAATCACTGCCTACATTCCAAGAAATAAAATTTCACATGATTTGTCTGTCATGAGCTGCAGTGTAGATGTCTTTTATCCCATTATTTAATGAATAAGCTTAACAAGTCCATATTTTTCTAATATTTCGAAGTACTGTCCTTATATATAGGATAAATACCCCCCCCTGCTTCTCCACGCGGCCGTACGGTGCCTCATGATGCATTGCTTTTGTGAGGTGTGATTTTACGTTTAATTTTTTTAATCTGAATTCTAAATGAAGCTGGAAAATATATGAGTGAGCTGGGTGGGGAGTGATAGTTAAGGGCACTCGAGAGTAGTAAGGGAGTCTGAAAGCAGATTGAGGGGTTGGTAAAAATTGGTGTGGCTATCGCTGCACCTGGTTTTTATAGGTCTTGACAGTGTTTGTAACCTACAGTAAACAGAGCTAAAAGTGGCTTGTTTACTTCTGTTAGTTTCAACTTGATACCTTTACTCTAACCCTTCAGCAGAAAATAGATGGCTGTTGAAAACGTAATGATGGTGCACAAATCTGTCAATCCTGAGATTGAGTGATTGTCAAAGTGGAATTTATCTTATTTCTGCTACACTGGTATTTTCAATCATCTTCCATGGAAGGATGGTGAGGAGTAGGGAGTGAAATATACCTGGTGAAATTGTCTCAAGTCCCTTTTTTGCAGTAAGGGGGTAGACTGGATTGCTTTACTTAGTCTTCAGGATATAGTTGTGGATGGATGAAGAGACTTTGAATGTCAGGGTTGCGGAATGCAAAGGGTGTATGAATGAATGAATGAATAAACTAATGAATGAATGCCAAGGGTGTATATTCTTGATTCCAGCCCATGCTTCTTTTGTCCACCACCCTACACTTCTGGTCTCTTTTTCTCACTCTTTCAGGTTTTTTGTTCATCCCACCTTTCTGACTGTATCACTGTTTTTCCAAATTTCTCCTTTTCCTTTTCATTTTTCTGTTGTTTTCTCTCTTGCTTGAGGTCTAATATGACAATAAAAAGTAAGTCCTGGTTCTGACCAATCCCTGATTTTGATAGCATGCTGGATTTCAGGAGACATTGGCACAGTCTGGGAGTTTCGCTCAAACAAACAATGGGATTTGAACTCAAAAAAACTAATACCCAGACAATTTTGGCCTGTATGTAATACAGCTATACAAAGTTTTAACGTGTTTTGGTATTTTTTTCAACATTCTTCAAAAATATGAGATTGCAAATTGAGATTTTCTCATCATGAAAAGCTATGCATGGTATTGGAGCAGCATCATGTTAATGCTTCATAATATTACTAGTAACACTCTAATCAACACTGATATATTAATTTGTGTGTTAAATTGTGATCATATGAATATGAAAAGGCCACATTTATACCAATCGATCATACAGGATTTGTAAAGCGTGGCAAATCACCTGGGTGGGTCTCAAGATGCTGGAGTTGCAAGCTGCTTCATGGTGCGCAGTTCTTTCGAATATCCAGATCTTGAGTCCTTTCCTGAATTCCCAGAGTGATGAGGTGGCCCTGAGGTGCATGGGAAGGTTGTTCCAAACTTTGGCCGCCAGGTGTGAGAAAGAATGTCCTCGACTGTTGCTTTGGCAGATATGGGGGCTGTCTGCGAGGAAGAGGGTGGTGTCTGGTCGGTTGGTGGAAGGTCATGCGTTTGTTGATGTGTGCTGGTCCTTCCTTGTGCAGGACTTAGTATGCATGGGGTAGCATCTTGAACTGGCATCTCTTCTGGATCAAGAGCCTGTGTAGCTTCTTGAGGTGTGGTGGGATGTGGGTCCATCTGGGGCGGTCGAAGATGAGTGTTGCCGCTGAGTTTTGTATTGTATGTAGTTTCTTCAAGAGGCATGCACTGATTTCTACATAGTGTCTTTCCTTAGTTCAGCCTGCTGGTGATGAGGTTCTGCGTGACGGTCCTTCTGGTGTTCACTGGGAGCTACTTGAAGATCTTGTAGAGAGTGTGTAAGGTTTGAAAGCAGGCAGATTAGACTGCGTTTACCTGTTTCTTCATAGATAGCTTGCAGTCCAAGATGATGCAGAGCTTATATTCTTCGTCAAATCTTTGGTTCATGATATATCCATATTAAGTTAAATGTATTGTGGAAACAGGCCTTACTGTGAGTAGGCCTGAAGTTGACCAAAGCCTTTTGGGAAGTCTTTTCATATTCTGAATGTGATGTACTTTTTAAAATATTCTCATGTTTTCCTTTCATTCGCAAGTGTAATATCGTCTTCGTAAGTTAGACTAGTTTGTTTAGGTTGGAAGAACTGTTAGATTAGAAAACATTAACTGGAGCGTTGCCGTGGGTTCTGCAGAAAGCCTCCTTTACCAGGCAGACTGGACTATCGATACTCTCAAGGATATGCAGCTGTGCAATCCTTTGCATGGTGGCAGAAACTTGGTGTGTCTACTGGCTACTAGAAGACTGTGTATCCTGATTGGCCTATCCAGAGAGGAAGCTGGTGCGAAGAAGCTACCAGAGACTGCTGCTTTGTTATAATTGTATGTTTTCTTAGAATAGTTTAGCAGATCCTGTCCTGACTTTGCTGAGGGAACACCTTTCCTGAACACTGTTGATGTCCCCCACCCGTGGTTCTTGAGCTTCACTCTTGAACCCCTCTGTCCATTTCTCTGAACTTTAATTTGGTTCCACTGATGCTGACACCTTAGAACTTACCCATGTCACTTTCAATGCCGTATTTAGCATAGGGAAGTTCCTTAATGGAAACCAATCTATTTTCAGTTCTGTAACTGATTATATGTTGCCTCTTCTATTATATACAATTTTAGATTGCATAACTAAACCGATACATATGCGTATTTGATAAACTGATTTGACTAATTTGCAACCTTGACTTATTTGCTCTATTGTTTTTGTTGAGCCGAATCAGTTTCAGTATAATTGAATTTTGGATCTGATGCTAGCTCCTTTCATACACTTCTAGTCAATAATAAAAGGTCCATACGACCAGTGGAGTAACCTCTTTGACTATTACACCAGAGCCTACAGGTATAGAAAGATGCGCCAGATCAGTATGCACCAGGGTATAAAATGCTTACAAGTTAACCATTATGACAGGTTTAGAGTACTCCAAAGAAAAAGCCAAGCACTATGTGCATTCTCAACAATCTGCTCATGAGTCACTAGCATCACACAGTTTTAAAGTACTCCTGAGAAAAAATAAAATATGCACTTCCTCACAAAATGCTTGCAAGTTACCGAAGCACCATGGCTTCAGAGTACTTACGAGAAAAAGTTAAGCAAGATATGAACTTTATACAAAATAGAATTAGGAACAGCCAAATGGCAGGAGGTTTTTATACGGGAGAAGAAGGGTAATTGTTCCGTTTGGTGATCAAATTATGAAACTGCAACTTGAAGGAAAGGTGAGTAGAGTTGTGTTAGGGACGATAGGAATGATTTGCAGTCTAGTAACAGGTCTGAATATGAACTTCACAAGTGAATTATGGATCTTATTGGCTAAGACCTTCAAAGGAGAGTTCACCTAAATTCTTTTATCTTGGTTTATGCTGGGTGAGCTGAAGAAAAGGTGTGTCTGTATGTGAGGGAGCAGAAGTAAGATGGAGTTGTAGTGGCTACCAACAGGGCTGGGGATTTAGGCAGTAGCATCTTTGCGGGCTGGTCAGTGATATTTCATGGCATTTTCAGAAAGATCAAGAGGGGAAGAGGATCTCTGAGATGTTGTTTCCTAAATCCTATAATCTGATCTGATATGGAAATACAAGGAGAGTAATTTACAGGGGTCAAAATGATCATCCCTCAAGTGAATACACTGGTGAAGTATGCATTCCACCATTTGTGAATGAGCGTGTGCACCACCTCCGGTTTTTTTCACTTAACAAAAACCATGGTTCTCATGCCAGGACCACACCTGGACTGGAAAAGGTTCAGAGCCATTCTGATCAGCCTATATGTTGCCTAGTGTATGCAATAATGACTAGCAAGATGGTAAGGAGCACCAACATCTCCCTCAGCACTAGGCTGCTAAAGTCTGGTCTCGTGTCTAGGTGGGGTTCATCCAATGTAGACTTTGTTTCCATATGGGATGTGCCTAACATGAAATGCCCCACATCGCCACAGTGCTGTCCTGGCTGACCTCCTGCTCACTACACTGCCATCAGGTGCAGTCCATGCTTCCTATATTTCCCCTGGAGCCTTCTTTCACACCATCCACATGGCTGTCAGCCTATGCCCTCACCACCATTGACGTGACAAGTACGTTCAGCTTCCAAAGAGACATCTATCTCTGTGATATGGTCACTCACCCTGCCCTTCCGGTGCCTCCAAGCTGCTCTGCTGTTCTTTCTATTCCACAAGAGACGCCGGAATGTTTTGTTGTGCCATCAGTTGCAGGAAAATAGGCACCCAATTTTTGAATGTCGCACTATTAGCCTTTACCTGTCTCTGAACACAAGTATGTGTCTTCACTTCCGCGCATAACCCAGAGCACCAACCTACTGCGGCAGACATTTTGGCATCCAATTGCAACTTAGGTGGCTATATCTGTAAAACTGACAAATGACAATCACCCAATGCATAACGTTATACAGTGAATTAAACAAGTTGACATCACCATAATTGAGTCTATTCAGCAGAACAATCCCATGCTTTATAACCTCTCCTATTAAAATTAGTTTGAATAAAGGGCGGGGGGGGGGGGCAGTGCATTTTTCTAGAACCTGTGCTCTCAGCCTAAGTTTACTGAGAATGAGTTGCCACTAGGCTCCAAATTATTTTCTATTACACTAACACAACAAAGGACATTGGGCAGACCGCTTCAATTAAGGGCATTCCGCATTTACTTAAACTGTGTTAAACTAAACTAAACATTTCAACACTGCTGACCCTTGTATCTGACATTTTCAACTTCACTTAGTTGTTGTGAAAGGGCTTCCCCTATTCTTTTGTGGTTGTGCTCACAACCAGTCGAGCTTAGGTGGAGGGAAGCTGGCACTGCGAATATCTACAAACTATCAGGCACATGCATCAAAACTTTTTGCGATTGCAAACGGTGCGATTCACAAAAATCGCCCGTTTGCGATTGCAAAATTAGCTTTTGCGATGCATGAAACAACTTGCCACTTGCAATTTAAGAAATCGCAATATTTCGCGATTTCTCAAATTGTGATTGCATTTAAGGAATTGCAAATTGCGATTCCTTACATGCAATGCAAGATGCCTTTTAAAATAGCTATTTTTCTATTTTGGCTCGCTATTTACAGCGAAATCATACCAGATGGTAAATAGCGAAAACTTTGAAAAATGCACTAAGGTGCATTTTTCAAAGTTGTTAGTTACACACACACGTGTGTGCGCAACATATGTGCACGGATCAATTTCAATGGTGTAAAAGAGTGTCCTTTTGACACCCTTGAAATTGCATGCGCAATTTGCGAATACCTAATGGTACTCGCGCAAATTGCGCATGCAATTTCACATTCATTCCTAGAGGAAGATATGCAAACTATGATTCTCATATTGTCAGGCAAACTGTTCTCTAAGAGAAAAGAGATTACAAAATTGGAGATATTTTGGAGATCCAATAAAACACTCAGAACACTCTGTGGCCTAAAAACCACAAAGAGGCAATACAACTAACCATCACATCCATCAAAGTTCATTTTCTTTATTCAAGAAACACAAACCACCAAACTGAACCAAATAATTATTTTATATTGCTCAACTTAACTCTAAATCTCATCTGAATCCCATCAAACATAGTCTAACTTAAAATGCTAACAATTCAATGACTGTTTCACTAACAAAAAAATAATCAGGGATTTTATCTGCACTACAACAATGCCTCAGCTAGAATATTCTCTTCCTTCCCTATCAAATAACTACTTGTCCACATTTACACATCTGAGAGAACACCTAATTAAAGCAATGAAGCTTAGAAGTTAGCCCCCATGAAGCGATCACCCAGTCTCCGTTATCAAATATAACCTTCAATTGTTGTGAAAACTGGGATTTCAACTAAGAAACCCTTCATTAATAAAATATATTGTCATCGATTCCCCCAAACCAGGGCTAATCACTTTCTATTTAAAAAGACTTCAGGATGTCCCCAACCAATAAAGTTTCTGAGTATAGGGACAAAGGAACTAGAAAAAACGATAGACAAATCGAATCGGCTGGCCATGCAAGGTGATAAAGTGCAATCAAACATTTAGCAGTCCATTTATTCACAGCACCGCACACTTTACCATGGAGAAATAACAGGAAGTTACCAACGGTACGAGTCTTCACTTTAGATAAAGCACAATTGAACATTTTACAGTCCACTTGTTTACAGCACCACTCACTTTATCTTGGAGAAATTACAGGAACTTACCAACGGTACTAGTCTTCACTTTAGACCATCAAGCCGACTCTATCACTAGTAACAGTTCTTTATAAAAGGAACATAATTTGACCTTTTTGGAAAAAAATGTTTTTGATTTATTATTTGAATGAACTGTCAATCATAGTTGTCTTCTGCCTTAGGGCCACTTTTTCGATTGTGATCTGGTGTGCGACTCAAGCTGAATCTCAGAATAAGCCCACTTTTCACAGTACGGCTGGCACCCAATAAGTCCGTAGGACCTAGTGAATTACTTCTTAACTTGTTTTAATGCAACATTTTAACGAGATTCGTGTTAATTAATGTATTGATATGATTGCTTGTGTATCTTATGCATATTGGTGGACGTGCCGCCCTTTTATGATTTAAATCAAATGAAATAAAAGTAATTTTTCACTACACTTCAATGTCCCCAACCAGCCTCCCAGCTACAAGCTCTGATGACTCTACGAAGCTTAGGCAAAGTCATTCAGAAAAGTGTGACCGACCAACTTTCCTCAAGCATTGATCAGAAAAAGTTGCTTGCACCTTAGGAATCTGTCTTTTGCAAAGTTTGCAGTACTGACACTGCAATTTAACTGCTATTGAATTTCTGGAGACATACACTATATTTTGGACAATGGTGATGTCTGCTTTCTTGTACTTCTTGATATCTCAGAGGTGTTTGACACTAATGATTAACATACGTTCATTAATGTTCTCAAGACTCGCGAGCTTTAAAGAAAAGTTTGTCAGCCAGTCTAGCTCCTTGCTAATCAATCAAAAACAGTTGCTAGGTAACATATTCTGGGACACTATCCCAATACCTGCAGTGTTCCTCGGGGGTCAATTCTTGCACCAATGTTGATGGAGAAAACAGAAGTTACTATCCATCAGTATATAAATGATAAGTCTCATTCAAGGTTACTGAACCCTATCACTCTTTCAGACCTGTAACGGAGGTCCTTGAACTTTCTTTGGCCCAATCCTGATTAAACTGAAATCATTCTCCTATACCAAATACACTACTCTTAATTCAGTAACGACTGGCTCTCTGGACAACAGGTGAAGTAAATTAATTCACCGGGCACACATAAAATTGACTACACAGCAAAAACCTCAACTGGTCATTGCTCATGAATGTGCCAAATGTATACCCTATTTTCTACCAAATGATTTTTGCCATCTGCTTCAGGTCACAGTATTATATTAGTTGTCAATGAAAATGGCACATAAAGGAAAATCCTAAATGTTTTTTCACTCCAAGAAAAGCTGGTTTCCCTTGAGGTGCAAGATTTGTTTCCGGGGCAGAGAAATTCCATTGTAGTTTTCCAATTTCAAAGTCTCTTCAATGGCTCCAGTAGCAGCCAAGATGAAATTAAACTGGTTTGCTTGACCATTAAAGTGCTTCACTACAGATATGTTTGAGCACCTTTGCTCATCCCTGAATATCTCTGAAAGCAACAACAATCTGAGAAGCTTACATAAGACTTAAAACAAAAAAGTATTTGCAACAATCAAAACCACAACTTTATAAATTTCCAGAACAGTCCCCAACTTTCGATTCACCCAAGACGATGAGATGATCTTCTCTTAGTCAACAAAAAGCTGAAAACTCATCTGTTTAAACTCTAATGGGACTAGTTACAACATCATATTTCTTAAATACACTCACTGTTTAGTTCCTTGCCACTTTCTCCCCCTCTCAGCAAAATCAAACAAGATAAAACAATTATGTAGGCAATTTTTATTTACAGGTTAAATATATATGGTAATCTTGACAAGTCTGCAAGAAAATTTTATTCGGGAAGTGCAACGGATTGGCCTGCATCTTACGAACTGCATTGTGAACGTTTTCTGCTATAAAGCACATGGGACTCGATTCACTGACATTCATGCTACTCTACAGGCTGCTCTGGCTGCTGCTCTACAGGCTCTTCTTCCTTTGGTTCCACAGGTTCTTTAAGTTCCTCGTGTGCCTCAGGCTCTGTGACGGTCTCCTGAACGATTTCCTCTGAAGATGTTGTGTCAGCTATAAAGAAGGAAATCAGATTTCATGAATAACTATAATTTTTACAATATAATTACATGGTGTGATGGGACACTTCATCTCAGGGGTTTACGCATTTTCAATTTACACTTGCGAATTATCAATACATGCACTAAAATCAAACGTAGACGTTTTCAAATTAGAATTTATGCTGGTATCACAGTTTTAATGTTGAGCAGGGCAGAAAACTAAACATTGAGTTACAGTAAGAATGATTTAAATACATTTACTACAATCCTATCTAAACGGCATCCAAAAATATTTTTGGAAAACTAGAGTTCCTAAATATGGAAACAAAGGTTTTATTTGAGAAAAAGGTTTGCCTTGAATCTGTAATCTGTATGTGCTGAAATATTTGATTTAAACATACCTAGGTGTACTTTTCCATCGCTAACCTCCAATACTGTAGTGTAGTTCCTATATTCCAATAGGCTCTGCGCATTGGAATAATATACACTATAGATTTGACCTAGGACTGAGGTCAGTATATCTCTATCGAGTATGCTAAACTTAATTGTGGGTGCCTGCTAGCTCAGAAGTCACGAGAAACGTTCTCGAATACACAAGAAGGGATTAGTTCCGAACAACCGCATAAACATGATAACTTTGTTTCCCCAAGAATTGAAAAACCTATCTTCAGAGTCGTGGAAACAATAGATAACTATTTTGCTCAGTCAATCGTGCATGCTTTGTTTCTACAGATTTGCAGAGAAACAGAGAGACGGGCATTTCAATAAAAGGGGTTTATTGAACAGTCTTCTTTCTCATGCAAGAGAGGTGAACTGCTACAATCATTAGAATGCAAAGTATAATGCGTACAGCGTAAACAGTAATATTAAATAATACTGCAATAGCATTGTCTGTTGTTATGACATGTAAAAATACATACATAAATAACACAGGCTAAAATACTCAACTGGTGCTTCTAAAATACGACTACCCCAATGTACCTAACCTAGGGAAGAAGTAAGTGTTTGTCTTTTTAGCATAGGTTAAGTTTTTGCAAGAATTGCCAAAGGTTTCTCTAGGTTCTAATCAGCTCCATACCTTAAAATGAGAGAGGTTGTTATCTCTTTCACGGACTCGATTTCCCAACACCCCGCAAGGGGAGTCAGAAACACTGGAGCTGGATTTCTCGGCAGGAGATGACAGCTTCTGGTCAGTGCGTCAGCTGGAGAGTTGGCTTTCCTTCGGCACTTGCTGTAGCGAGCTGCGTCGTGCAAGAAGGTAGTCGAACTGCACCAAACCAAACCATGCTTTGCTATAGCAAGTGAAGGTATATTTATACCTTGAAGGTGTTTAGGAAAGCCAGTTTTGACGTAAAGTCGGGCATATGAACGTCATAATGAAACCCTAAGAAATAGTTGTTCATGCATAATAATGAGTTTCTTGGAGAAATCAATATCCAGGCTAGGGGAAGTACCTTCTGCTTTAGAGTCTGGTTTTCCAAGAAATCGTTGTGATGTAGATGAACGGATGGAAGTAGCCATGCCTGTATTTGGGTAGCATGGGCTATGCCTAAATAAGGACTGGATTTCTATGCCTATATAAGGGCAATGTTAATTATACCTATATAAGGGCATGAATCGGGAAAATGCATACGGAATATAAATGAATATATGCTGGACGACAGAGTCGTTGACCCATTGTCAACCACAGAGAGAGTGTTCTCTAAAGGAATACAATCAATTTCTCGTATTCTTTCTGCAGTCTCTGCTTGCGTAATCTTCCATGCTTCATTATACGCAGCATAGATACCGGCATATATAAAACGTTTATGACGCGGTTTTCTTGGTCCTAGCAAGAATTCCTTAAGATCAGCGCCATGTTTAAGTAAAGATAAGTGTTGCTTTACATCCTTAAGTGTAGATCTATGTAGCCAATCAAGGCAGAGCTTCTCTAAACTGTATGTTGTTACAATTCCAGGATGCTGTCTTTAAATATATCTTGGGTCTGGCCTATTGAATGTGACGCCCTGTGTTTTGTTAAGGAATCTAGCTTGACAGTTGTTTGTGTCTGTGGGCCAGATCAACCATTTTTTCCAATCTGTTCTGATGCAAAATAATAGTATGTACGTCGACCTTCCCCTCTGAAGTGTTATAACTATCAGGTGTGGGTGTAGGTATGGACGGATTGTTCATGTCTTTTATCTTGGCTAACCCAAGGCAAGACGTCTGTTGGACAGTGTCATTCACAAACATAATTTGCTCAGGGATGATGCAGGCTCTAAACAAAGCTTCTACACCCTGCACTTGACAATCTTTTGTACCCCAGACAGTTTTTGTCTCAATGTTGTCTTTCCAAAAGTCAAAACCTAGTTTAGAAAGTTGGGCCTACAAGTCTGCAGAATAAATCTGTTTTGTATTGGTCAACATACTTTTCATTCCTGTTTTGTTTACATTTTTAAAGTAAAATGATTCAGCATTTGATACAATGAACCCTGAAAAGTACGGAAACTTATTGGCAAAGGTTTTTGAGCTACCCTTTGGTGGCGTAGGACAATGTTCCCATTGGTTATACATTAATACATTTCTAGGATTTGCAGATTTGTGCAAAAAATGATGACCATAGTGGTTATAACAATACATTTGTTCATAATCTGATGAGCCTTCTAAATATTCATGATTTGAATACTGCAGACATTTCTAAGTCTGACATCATATTATTAACAGTCTTAAAGTCCTAATCATCAGAAAATGTACTATACTAGATGAAACAAAGTCACATAATGAAATCTTGAACTGGTGTGGAATCTCCAACAGCTCCGACGGGCAAAAAATGTCATATTCTGTTCTGTCCCAAGCTATACCCCCAGGAACGGCTGTGATGTTCACTGATGACAAGTCTCTTTGTTCACGATGGGATGATTTGTGTGGCTTGAGTAGTAAGTTGACGTTCTTACTTGCTGTGTCCATTTTGACATATCTTCCATTTATCAGCATTCCCAGAGTTATTACCAGAGTCAACCAAAGTAGAAGAAAAAGCACACCCAACACAATCCAAAGTTCAATCCATGGTGAAACCAGATACGTCTTTTCCAGGTGATGAAAAAGGTCTGTAGCTTGTTCTTTCAAAGGTCTTTTCGCTGGCGTCGTTTCAGGTTCACTGGGATCCTCAGAAACATATCAAAGTTAATGAAATAGCCAGAGGCAGTTCTCAATTGTTGGGATTGCATCAGGATTAGTTGAAATCGTTGGAACCACTTGATCACTTGTTACTTCATGGTAGACAGGTGTTTCTCGATGAACTGTTATTTGGATTTCAAGAGGTACAAGTTCCATAGCTTTGTTGCTTAGTCCTTCATTTTGCACTGCAGATTCTTCAAAGGTGATGAGTAACTCAGTTTGAACCCCTTCGATAGTAGCTAGATTAGGGCGTCTGCTACATTGGCGGAGTGCACTTGGCCTACTGCTTAGTATCGGCCACATAATGTGGTTTAACCAGGAAGATGGACACAAACCTGTTCTCCTTTTTACTGGCAAGGGGCGGCAGTAATACTGTTCTTGATCCGTGGATTGCTAGGACAGGTACTGGTTGTCTGTAAGAAGGCCCAAATTCCTTCTTATCCGTGATATTTTCTCTGACTAGATCCCCAAGCTTCGGGATCCAGGCAAGCATTGCTGGGACGGCTGGTTCTTCTTCAGCGGTGGTGGGTTTCACGAGCACGTTGCTTTGTTTCGTTCTTATTTCTTTTAAGTCCTGTAAAACAGCCAAACGATCTTTGATATCAAAATCTTTATGGTCCACCACTGTCTGACAATCAAGGTCCGCAACCAGCAAACTAGTCCCAAAAAGGACCTCATATGGAGAGATACCCCCTAGAGAACTTCTTGGCAAGTTGTTAAGACTACGTTGGACATTTATTAGATGTTTGACCCACCCGTCACCTGAACCTAATACCCTAGCTGTTATAGATTGCTTTATGTCCTGGTTTTTTCTCTCCACAACCGAATTTCCCTCAGGATGGAATGGACTAGAGTACCGCAATGCAACGCCCAGTTTGGCCATGGCCTCCTTGTAAGCTCGAGAGCTAAACTGAGGACCCTGGTCAGAATGTAGCGTGCCGACTGCGTATGTGCCGATAAACACTCGCACATTTTTGATAACAGTTCAAGCGTTAGCCGAGCGCTGAGGCCACATACAAATGAACCTTGTCTTAACATTTGTGGGACCGCATCTGTCCACAGGGACGTCTGCGTGTAGACAGTCTAATGCTGTCTAACAATGGTGTCCGTACTGGGCTGGCTATGCAATGGTCAGGAATCTGGTGGCGTTCTGTGCTGCGATCTCTATTGCAGTCTTTGCAGTTAATCACAAATATGTGCATTCATTCCTGGCCACCAGTACATCTCTTTTAATTCTAATATCGTTTTAGAGATCCCCTCACGTATCAGACCCTCTCCCAGATGTGATTCATAAATCAAGGCTACCCTACGTTTCCTGTTTGGAATTACCCTATCCCCCACTCCAGGGATTCAAGCAAAAGGAAAGCTGTTTGCATCTATTATATATGAGTATTTGAGTGGAAAGTTTTGAGGTAACGCTACACCGCTGCTTTTGTATGTTGCATTGACAGCTTGCATTATTTCGCTGTCTATTTTCGTTTTTAAACGAGTGATTGCAGCTACAGAAGCCATTTGCACAGCTGCCTTCGCGGCTTCACCAGCCAATACTTTCCCTGCAATGTGAACGCCATCACGTTGATGACTCAGCGTATGTATCATGTGAGTGTTTTGTAGTCCTTGTCGTAACTGAACTACTTGTTTCCAAAGCAGTTTATGCTTGATTGTGCCACCTTATGCATCTTTGAAGCTGTTTTGATGCCAGTTTTGCAAGTATTCATTGTAAGATTGAACACAATAAAACAAATCGCACACTATGAGTGTGGGGAATTCGCAATCCGTGTTTTCAAGTGACATCTTGAATGCTTGTAGTTCAGCTCGCTGAGCTGTACAATCTCCTAAGGATTGAGTTTTAGTGACTATTGGTCTAAATTTACCATCGCGCCAGCGACCTTTAACGATCACACACGCTGCACTATAGGCTTTTTTACCCCCCCTAGCAGGTTGAACTGATCTGTCAGTATAAATTATACAATAATACTGGTCAAGAGGCAGAATTTCAGTAGGCAGAGGACATTCTTGCTCGTATTGTAGAAATGCTTGATCAAAAGCGTATTTAACATCTGTTGCAGTAAGAGAATTAACCCATTGTATCCATCTCGGATGTAAAGCTTTAGCATTTGGAATGCTCGCTTTTGTCACTGCCTCTAAGGCAGGTACAGGTGTCACGACCATAATTCGTTTCCCCTGTGCAAGGGCTCTTTCTTTTGCTACAGCAGTTTGAACAGGCTGTCAGAATTGTTTCTGTATAAGTGAATTTCATTTCTGCATGTGTGTACAAGTGTGATTTGTAAGCTACTGGTCCTTTTTTTCACCTTCGTTAAAAGTTAAGTAGGTGAATCCGCATTTTCCTGGAATGATCCAGATCACTAAGTTGCTTACGTTTACGCGTGTTTGAAAATGTTTAGTTGCTAACATGTCTCTTTGCAAGGAACGCTAAATTTCTGTGTGATTTTGTGTCCAATTTACTGTTTTAAAATCAGGGTTGATTAATTCGTAGAGAGGTTTAACCCTTTCTGCATAGTTTAGAATGTAAGTGCTTCAGAAATTTGAGAATCCTAGAATCGACTGTAGGTTTTTCCAGCGTTTTTGGAGGTTGGAGCAGCGCACACTTTTCTAGAAAGTTTGCTGCCAGGCTTTTGCCTTCACTTGAAAGTTCATATCCTAGAAAAAGGACGTTTAAATGGGCAATTCTCGAATTTGTGAAATTGAATTTGCAACCCTCAGAGGCAAATCCAAGTGTAATGGTGTTCACCCTATTCAAGTGCCTATCCAAGTCATTATCTGTCACATAGATGTCATCCACATATGATAATGCTTCATTATCATAAGTTTGTAGTAACTCTGTTACCCTTACTGAAAATAACCCAGGACTATTCCTGAATCCCTGGGGGAGACGACAGAAGTGACGCTGTGTCCCCATAATTGAGAAAGCGGTCAAATACCTACTTTCTGGTGCAATGCTTTGACAAAAGAAACCATTTGAAATATCTAATGTGGTTTTATATTTTTTACGCACAATGTTATTCATTAGTGCTGTACTGTATGCATTTTGCACTGCAAATGTTTTGCAACAAGAATTTAGATGTCTGTAATCCAATACTAGACAAAATGTATTGTCTGGTTTGACGACAGGAAGCAAAGGATTGTTCATTGATGAGGTGCATGTTTCAATCACCCCCTGGTATTCAAGTTGATCTACTATCTCCCTAACTGGGTACTGCCTTTGTGCAGTTGGTTGATTTTTTTGTTGGATTTTATGGTGAGGCGAGTCCTCATCCCATCCTACATGATTTTTGTATAATGCAGGGGCTTGGGCGACTGGCCATTTCCTGGCATAAGTATATTTTAAGTAAATTCGAATATGGTTAGAGAAGGCTGGCATAATGATGTCTTCGCCATGTGGGAACTCCCTGACAAATTGTGGTGGCCAGTCTTGTTCAGCTAGAAGAATGTCATAACCCTTAGAAAGTCGCTCCTAAAAGAGTGCTCTCACTTTTCTTGGTATGTCTCCCTCCATTCGGAGTGTTATTTCATATAACCTATGTGGAGAACTAACCCTGGTATCTGCAGTTTCAACTTGAATGAATTCATTCAAGTCCACTGTCTCCAGATGACCCTTCAGGTTCTGGCAAGCTATTGTGACTTCTGCTGCGCTGTCCAACATTGTCTGAGCCCATTCTCCGTTCTTGAGTTGGGTCCTCAAGATCCTTAGCATGTCTGATTTTTAGACCTGCTACCTTCTTTTTGGTTTGGTGAATTGAGGATTCTTGTTTTTCTGAACGTGTTGATAGTCTTTGGACTTTACGCGTTCTTCTTTGTTTTCTGACCATCCTCTTCTTTCGGATTTCTGTGACGAAGTCTGAAAGGTACAAGAGGAACGTCTATCAGAATCTTGATATCTATCAGGTTTTCTCAAATTATCTCTATTCCTGAGGTTGTACCTCCTTTTGAGGAGAACTACCTTGGGAATGAGAACGCTTCTCTTTAGAAGTTTGTTCACTATTTTCCCACTTCTTTTCAGAAGGAGTAGGAGTGTTTTTAGTAAAGACCTTTTCAGGACTTTCAGACAGTTGGGGTTTCACTGGCTTCCCAACCAGACTGTCACTACCTAATTCTTCATAAGATTTTTCAATTATTCTGGCTAGTTCTTGAGGTTGCTCAGTTACTTCAAATTCCCTTAATTTTTGGCGGATCGCCATGGATGCTGCTTCACCTTTAATATTAGCTAATATTATTGCTGAGACCTGTTTGAAATCTTTCAGTAGTTTCCTACCCAAATTTAAAGCAGGCTCTGCCCCGTATTCATTTTGAATCTGTTTCAGGACGTCTGGTATTACCGCCATGGACGGAACAACATGTGTTTTAGTGTAGATTGCAGCGAATAATGTACCCCAAGTGGTGCAGTCCTCCAGATGTGGTGAGATCCCCATTGGTAAACAGATTGTAAAAATTCTGTGTTTCTCATGAAGGTTAGTATTAGGAAATACTGCTTCGATTTGAGTAATGTTTTGAGCTATCCAGAATGGAATTTGTTCCCTCTTTGCAGGTAACTTACCAATGACTGAATGTAAAGTCTGTGGTGTAATTTTTAGTGAATTCCCCTGGTTAGATGTATGTTGTGGAATACTATTGCAGGTTGGACTGTTAGAGTCTGCCTGACATATTGAACCAATTGTCTATAGATTTTGATTAACTCTTTGAGTTGAGCTAGTAAGTTTACATCTGACATTTCATTAATGCCAGGATGTGGTGAATAGCTGGCTAAAACCAGCCATGTTGCTCCTGGTCTACCCAGTGGACCGAGCCTGGTAATGTGATTTCAATGTTTTAGGGCGCCTTTAACCAGAGCTCATGCCCTGGTATGTGAGTGGAATTTCAATATCCTCGAAAGGAATATATTCCTCTGGTGGTTCATCTTCTTTGTAGAAGTGAAACACATGTGTTACTGGATTTGCTTCAGGGAAGACTATCCAAGAATAGAATACCTGATATTCATAAGCCTCTATCACAAAAACTGCCCTACCACCTCTCAATGTTAGGCCATGTTTTATACGTTTTATAGTGATGGCTTTCCTTAAATTTAGAGGAATGCATACAGCATCCTCGTCGGTTTCTTGGAAACCTGTGAAGTTAAAAGCTGTATCGGCTGGATCAGCCGCAGCTCCTCCGGTTTCATTGTTGCTGCCGTAACTCGACATTGTTTAATGAAAATTGCAGAGCAAGTTTCAAGGAAACAAAGATAAGGTGCACAATATTTTGGAACACTGTATCCTTCAACGTTGAACAAACCAAAAACTAATACACAGGATTTTTTTCGTCCTACTCAGCTATGGTGGATATTATCCCTTTTACCCACTCCAGATGTCTATTGGAATATTATGGGAAAAAGGGGTCTCTGAGAAAAGCACGACTGAGTTACTTTAGTATCTAGCGTTAAATTAGTGCCTTACCAAAACATTGGGCACCATTTAGTGTAGTTCCTGTAGGCTTTGCGCATTGGAATAATATACACTATAGATTTGACATAAGGCTGAGGTCAGTTTGTCTCCATCGAGTATATTAAACTTAATTGTGAGTGCCAGCTAGCTCAGAGGTCGCTAGAAACGTTCTCGAATACACAAGAAGGGATTAGTTCCTGACAACCACATAAACATGACAACTTTGTTTCCCCAAGAATCGAATAACCTATCTTCAGAGTCGTGGAAACAAAAGATAACTATTTTACTCAGTCAATCGTGCATGCTTCGTTTCTACAGAGTTGCAGAGAAATAGAGAGACTGGCGTTTCAATAAAAGGGGTTTATTGAACAGTCTTCTTTCTCATGCAAGAGAGGTGAACTGCTACAATCGTTAGACAGAATGCAAAGTATAATGCGTTCCACGTAAACAGTAATATAAAATAATACTGTAATAGCACGTTCTGTTGTTATGACATGTAAAAATACTTACATAAATAACACAGGCTAAAATACTCAACTGGTGCTTCTAAAATATGCCTACCCCAATGTACCTAACCTAGGTCTGGTACCAGGGAAGAAGTTATGTTATGTTATGTTATGTTATGTTAACACATTCTTCTATAGCGCAACAGCTACTCCGGACGGAGTGTCCCGTCGCTTTGGCGAAGAGGTCCTCCAGGGGCAACTACATAACAGAAGTAAGGAAAGGCGGGGGCCCTATCGGGTGAAAAGCCAAGTTTTTAAAGCCTTTCTGAAAGACATAAGGCTGGGGATCTGTCTCAGCGAAAGGGGAAGCTCGTTCCAGGCACGAGGAGCCAAGTAGTGAAAAGAGCGGCCACCCAGTCTTGCGCGTTTGATGGTCGGAACTATCATTTTAGACAAGGAGGCAGACCTTAAAGCTCTATTAGGTTTATAAAAAACAAGACATTTTCTAATGTAACTAGGGCCAATGTCATGAAGGGCTTTGGAAGGTCATCGTCAGACTTTTGAAAAGGGCTCTCTTGGCTATGGGAAGCCAGTGCAGTTCTTTTAACAGATCAGAGGCACCAGCGCGTCTGGGGAGCCCGTAGATGGCACGGGCAGCTGAATTTTGGACTACTTGAAGTCGCCTCACAAGGTATTTAGGGAGTCCTAGGTAAAGGGCATTTGCGTAGTCTAATCTAGACCCAATAAGTGATTGAACAATGACCCTTCTATGCTTGATTGAAATCAGAGGGAGAAATTTTCTAAGCATCCGAAGGATGCCGAAACAATTCCCAGAAAGGCAAGATATTTGGGGTCCGAAAGCTAGGTCATTATCGACGATGATTCCTAAGTTTTTAGCTTTGATACTCGCATTTGCAGGTGGAAACAAGTCTTGCGGCCACCAGCTTTTCCAATTTGGTTCAGTAGTGCAGCCAAAGAAAAGCAGCTCCGACTTGTCGGAGTTACATTTTAATCCATGCCCTCTGAACCAGCCAAAGACTGTCTCTAAGAAGTAGGTGTTTGTCTTTTTAGCATAGGTTTAGTTTTTGCCAAGAATTGCCAAAGGTTTCTCTAGGTTCTAATCAGCTCCATACCTTAGAATGAGAGGGGTTGGTATCTCTTTCACGGACTCGATTTCCCAACACTCCGCAAGGGGAGTGAGAAACACTGGAGCTGGATTTCTCGGCAGGAGATGACAGCTTCTGGTCAGTGCGTCAGCTGGAGAGTTGGCTTCCTTCGGCAGGTACTGTAGTGAGCTGCGTCGTGCAAGTAGGTAGTTGAAATGCACCAAACCACACCGTGCTTTGCTATAGCAAGTGAAGGTATATTTATACCTAGAAGGTGTTTAGGAATGCCAGCTTTGACGTAAAGTCGGGCATATGAACTTCATGAATGAACCCCTAAGGAATAGTTGTTCATGCATAATAATGAGTTTCTTGGAGAAATCAATATCCAGGCTAGGGGAAGTCCCTTCTGCTTAAGAGTCTGGTTTTCCAAGAAATCTTTGTAACGTAGATGAACGGATGGAAGTAGCCATGCCTGTATGTGGGTAGCATGGGCTATGCCTAAATAAGGACTGGATTTCTGTGCCTATATAAGGGCAATGTGAATTATACTTATATAAGGGCATGAATCGGGAAAATGCATTCGGAATCTACAGCGATACACAACAATACTTAATCTTTAATATATTTTATATGTCAATGGCTTTGAGCAGGCAAGTTCACCAAAAGGGAGGGCAACAGAAAGCGTGGTAGGTCACCCGTATATTTACAGTACAAATCTACTGCACAATTATAAAGCTTGCAAACCCGTAAGGAAATGTGCAACAACAGTAAATAAATGGTGTGACACTGAGACAAACAGATTAAACATTTATTTCAATACCGGGTTCAGGTTTCTTCAGGATTATTTAAATAATCTTAACGAATGGATGCTCAAGTGTGGGCGTGCTTCAAAAGAAACTAATCGGACATTGATTGTTGCCGTGAACTAAATTTTGATTTGTTAATGTAAAATGCTTGGTATTTTTTTTAATAGGTTTTAGCAAAATAGTACATACTGTAAAAAACTGCCAACTCCTAGTGTAAGAGGGGAGGAGTACAAAGAGGAGAGTGGGGTCGTAAACAAAGTTTGAGGCAGCATTATCTATACTACTATTATAAAGCAAGAACTTTGAACCTTTGAGGCGGGTAAACTCGGGAACCACAGTGCCAATCCACACACCCGATACATCATTGTAATCGTCAGGGTGTGCAGATGGACATAGGCTATATAAACTATAAAAATATGCGTTATTTAAAAAATGTACCTTAAAAAAAAAAGTAGTCCCTTCGAAGTAGCGCCGCCGCGACCTGCGTGCTGACGTCAGGAGCGCGGGGAGGAGCGGTGTCCAGGAGCGGCGGACATGGTGCGGGGGAGGAGCGGTGACGAGCGGCGGACAGGCAGTGAGGACCGGCGGACAGGCGGGAGGAGCAGCGAGGAGCGGTGAACTGAGGAGCGCGGGGGGAGGAGCGGCGGCTGAGGTAAGGCTCTGGGGGACCCACGGACAATGTCGGGGCAGGCGGGGGTTGGGGCAGGGAGGGGACGGGGCGGGCCCGGACTGCTGGACAATGTCGGGGCGGGCGGGGTCCCGGGCTGCTGGACAATGTTGGGGCGGGCGGGGGTCGGGGAAGCCTGATTGCTCCCGGACAAGGTCGGGACGGACTGCTAGTTACAAGATATTGTAAAAGGGTGGCAGTCGTGGTCTAGATTATTTCATATGGTGGCAAGACCTCGAGTGCCTCAAATGTCTTCTTAGATGGAAAAGCCTACATAAGGCATCCCAAAGGTTATAAGTAACTTAGAAATTTAACTGGCTGTAGGAAAGAAGTAGGAGGTCAAGGGGATTAGAGTCCGAACCGGTAAAACCAGGCCCTACACTAAACACATATTATGTGCTTTCAGAACTAATCTGAACCTAAAAATACTTTTACTGCCTTTAAATTTTGGGGCTGAATGCTTCAAAGTGAGGGTTCTTTTTACATGAGAGATCTTCCACCAAATCCTTCAGATTGGGCAGATGGGTGGCCAGTAAACATTCAATGGCAGACTGCAAGTGTCCTGCTGGTTGGAGCAGAGAAACTTTAGCGAGATATATTGAAGCATGGCAGTGCATTGATTTATCGGCAATACAGAGAGTTTTACATTGAATTCTCTCTTTGATCGGTAACCAGTACAGAGAACAGCCAAAGCAAAATAGTCACTACACGCTAAACTAGTTAATCCTATTTGCTCTATGTATCTATGCTAATTGGTGTTAGGATTATGAATGTGTTCTTACTGTTAGAGAATTATTAATGTAAGTGTTTGCTTGAGGGCACAATTAATACCATGTTTCTGCAGTTGTGTTACAACTCCATTGTGTGCATAACTCTGGCAGGTGTAAATAAAAAAAAAATTGGTGCCCTCCAGACCTGATTATGCAGTACAATACTTATTAAATTATTTATAACGCGCACAAGACCACATGGTAATTTAAAAAGTATAATGCAGAGTATTTTACAGACAACATTAAATACAGGGCCATTTCATAACACCCTGAACCATATCATAACACACACCAGCATTGGGATCATTATAAACAAGCATTTACAATGCAATAGGTCTCGCAGCATTAAAGTTTGAGTTATTGGCATTGTGTATGACAATGCGTTGCATAAACTTTTTAGCAAACTTTGAATTGGTGAGCAGTGACAGTGTGTGCAAGAGTATGCTGTTCTTGAAAGCAGTGTGGTAGAGAGTGCAGATTAATACACATTCTCCCTGTGAGTATTTTGGCTCGATGATGCTGTTAATTTTATGTTAAGCCCTTTGAGGATTAGAGGTAAGCATATTGATGAATTGTGCAAGATAAAATATGAGTGCAAGAGGATGCTTTGAGCCTGCAGCACCTAAAAGTCATGATGTTTAATATGTAATTTCAGTGCACATGTCTTATGCTAAAGGTGTCAATTGTAACAAGGCAGATTTACAGACTTCTGTGTGCAGGAATCACAAATATTATAATATCAGGCCATGCATGGACAGTATCGGTTCACACATGGACTATATCAGGTCAAGCATGGAACATACCAGTTCATGCATGGACCATACCAGGTCATGAATGGACCATATCAGGGCATGCATGGACAAAATGAGGTCAAGCATGGATCACACATATCAGGTCATGCATGCCACGGACCACAACATATATTGATTCGGGACCAGGATTCAGGAAGGAAAGTTGTTGAGGTATCCTTCTCTGGTGACTAGTCTGACAAAACCAGAGACAGAACACCACGTTCTGAAACCTCTGCTTATCTGTGTCCCTTCATCTTCGTGAGATGCTGTGGAGGTGAGGGTAAAACTGCAGGAGATTGGTACTCATGAAAAGAGGCTGCCGTGATTTGAACCTCGAGCCAATGCCGAACAGCTGAGTCTGCACACACAGGTTTCAAGGCTGAGCGCCAAGACTGGTCTAGCGCATCGCTATAGGCGGCGGCAGCTGACCCAGAGACCAGGTGTCTCGCCAGCCCTGCAGAAGGCAGGGAAGGCAGCGCATCACTCCCGTTCTTTCCTGTTGCCTACGGCAACATAATTTAAATGAAGGTGCTATCTGCAGCTTTGGAAGCAGTACAGCAGCCTACCGCATGTTCATCAGCATGCACATGTGCGCGGGCGCGCACGCGTGCAGACACGCACCTGGGCACAGAGTGCCTACTACACCAGTGTCTTCAGACAAGACGAAGGTAAACTCGAAAGGTGCAGAATGTGGTGTGCTCGGCACCGGACTGGAGTGCTATGGAATGGAACGGGGTGGGTGTATCACAGTGATGGCCATGCAGAAAACTACTGACATTCCCCCACGGAGTAACAGTAAGCAAGCCGAGACGATCTGGCACGGTGGGCTGGGGTCGCAGCACACCGCAAACACCGGTGCTTTAGTACGGCACACCCGAAGTGCAGGTGGTTCAAGCACATAAAAGTGTGCGCACTGTCTACCTAAATGCACCGCAGTCCTTCCCGAAAAGTATTAGGGTGTCCATTGCAAAGAACAGGAGAAGCGCTCAATATGTTCCATGTAATGAATAATGGCCCGTTTTCTAAAGTGCCTGATCAGTCAGCCTGTTCATACACCTGGCGCTGCATCACCCGCAGTGTGCATGTACATTAGAGCATGGGCCTGCTGGCACCTTTAGAGTTGTGTTTTCTATTTGCCCCTACTAGGTGGCGCATGGTCCCTCTCACGTCAGGACCCGGGTGGCAGAGGGTCCCCTCCCTCGGTTCCTTCCTGCTGCACCTGGAGATTATTTAATGGTATTAGTTCAAAAGCCGAGCTCTGCTCCTCTTCTGGGGAAGCAGCAGCATGATGAAACAAGACGTGAGCGAAACTGAAACCTTCCGTGGGGCGGGACTTCCGACTTCGGAAGCCCGCGCACGCGCCCACGGAGTGCATGGCCAAACAAGAAGTGCTGGTGACGCGGGGCTCCCATGCCCGAGGGAGAGCCCCGCGGAGGCTGCAGAACTCAACAATGGCGGTAAGTGGGGCTTAGTTGTAGGGGGGAGAGGGCGTGCGCTTGAGTGTGTGTGTGTGTGCGGCAGCAGGAGGGGGGGCAGGGGTCTCTGTATGTGTGTGTGCGTGCGTGTCTGTAAGTGTGCTAGTGTGTGTGTCTCTGTGTGTGCGCATGCGTAAGCAGGGGGAGGTGTGACTGTGTGGTACAGCTTTCCAGGAGAGGAGACAGGAGCTGGGCACGGCGAGCGCGTTCACGTGCGCGTGGCCCGCTCAATTCCGAAGCGCGCGGCCAGCTCCTGTCTCCTCTCCTGGAAAGCAGAGTCGCTGACAATAGGTTCTCTGGCGAGACCGCGCTTTGCGCGGTTAACGCCACGAGACCTAAAAAGGACACGAGATAAAACTGGAGAAAAGTGATAATCCGGAAAGAGATGAAGTAAATCATTAGTGAGAGTGGTAGAGAGAAACAGGAGTGTATAGTGTGAGGCCTACAATATGTTACTTCAGATATAGTTTATACGTATACATTGCATGCCATTCAGATGTAGTTTATATGTATACATTGAACTAGACTAACCAAACCGTATTGATGTGCAGGACATTTCCACAAAACATACTATTTTAGAAAGAAACAATTAAATACATAACTATATCATAACAAAATGAATCGTACATCTTTGTGTAACAGTCGTGCTCAGTATCTGTAACTAACTGGCTTCCTCCATTACATAGCCCTTGATAAACATGCCTCCAATAGCTGGCTGGGACTCCTTTTTCCTCCATTACTGAATCTCTGATAAACATGTCTACACGCCGGAGTCCCGGTAGTCGCCCACACCTTGCCAAAAAGAGAATTTGCTTATTTGGGAAGGTATCCATTTCTAATGATGGATCGGTTGGCTGCTTGAAACCACAAAGTTCAATACATTCTTAAGAAATGCACTCCAGGGAGACTGGTTCCTGGCAAGTTTATGATTAGGGGAGGGTGGGGTCCATTCAGTATTTCTTCTAAATATTTTACCTGCTGAATTAGTGCTCCCACTGAGTCCTATCAGGATTTGCCCCATGTTTTATAGCTAGTAATCATTATGTCCAAAGGGTAGGGCACTTAACCGAGGGTAAAGCATTTGTGTGCCTAACATGTAACTTGTTGACTATGCCTTAATGGTTTTAAGGGAGGCATTTTAAAAGACATCTCAAGAAGTAAATGAATTTTTCGCCAAATGATGAAGATAAGTCAACATTCTAGTCATGTTGAGAGAGAGGAAGGAAAGAAAAGAGAGAGGTGAGGTGGCCAGAGAAGATAGAACAAGAAGTGAGAGAGAAAGAGCCCTTGTATGCTCAAGGCTGGGTAAAATGTGTCAAAAAGGGCAATAGATCTGCAGTTACTCACATGATTTTCTATATACCCTTTTCAACCCTTGAAATATTTCAACAAAGATATTTCTAACATTTTGTGCAGTGTGGGTGCGTGGCCATACTGAGGGAGGAGTAAGACATGGCCCACCCTTTGCACTCTGGCCTTGAGTAAATTAGCAATAATCATAAACAAAGGAAACAAAATTGTCAGATTATGGGGAGGTTAGCCCTAGACACTAAAGACAGAAACACAGACTGCTCAGCTCACATAAATCAATAAAACGAAAGGTGAAAGCCACAACATGCAGCAGTTGCATACTGGAGCTCTGGGGAAGAGACGAGCTAGGACGTTGTCAGATACTATACCTGATGACCACAGTGGAAAGAGAAAGGTCTGCCATCGCCTGCACCTGTCCTGAGAGGGGTGAAAAACGAGAATCCCAGGCATGTGAGTGCAGCCCTCAGCTGAGGGGACCTGATGGTGTGACCCAGACAACTACATTCATAGGCAACTGAGGCCATCAAGCAGCTCTCCTGGAAAGAAGCAGCAGCTTAGGCACCGGGGCAGAACTTGCTGCGGCAGCCCCAGGTGAGGGTACGGGATACCAGCGTGTCAGACAAAGATAGCAAACGCACAAGATGGCAACAGGCAAGAAGCATCTGAAGATACTGGTGCTCCTGAGGTGTGGTTGAGGTGACCAGCGGAGACCACACCACGCAAGCAGCGGTAGCCCAGGGCGGCATTGATATTTAATAGAGAGGGATGGCCTTTACTCAACAGAGATGACATTTAGAGGATCTGACTGCACGGCCCAAGAGATGATAGCCAGGGCTTTGACCACTTAACAGCAACCCACAACAGAAGATGACGCAACCACACACAGCTTAAATAGAGGTGAGGTCAAAAGAGAGCTGGATACTAGGCAATCTACCTTGCAGAGGATCACAAGGGGCTGGTGAGAGATGCCTGCCAGGCAATGGAGCCGGATTAGAATATCAGAATAGAGATTAGATTTTAAACCAGTGAGAAGGGAAGTCATACTGTTTGTCATACGCAGAGATGGGGATCGCCTCCATTAGAAACTCCACACAGCATCAGTACATAAACAAGCATTTACAAGGCAACGGTCTCGCCTTTTACAAAAGTTAGAGCTATTGGCAATGTTAATGACAACATTTTTATTTATGTGTTGGTTTTGAAAACAGATAAATAAATGGCATTGTTATTTACAATGCCAATAGCTTACTCTGTTTTATATTTCTAATCACAAATGTATTTCATCACTTAAACCACGTATTCTATTCAAGAGGTGGTCAATCTTGACTCCAGACTGACCACGGGCAATGCCCCTATACTGCTAAATTTCCAGGTATCGGAAAATCCAATAATTGTAGCCTCTAACATATAAATATACTACAGAAGCCTGTGCAACTGTAGCTAATATTCTATGTAGGCAACCTGCGGACTTGGCATTCTCTAGAACTGCAGAGCAAAAAGCAGGGTGCAGAAAGTACTTTGAAGGCACCCTGCACCCCCAGTCTCCCCTCTTGTAGCATGCATGGCGAAACCGGGTGTTAGCTTGTTCATTGTTACAAAACATGTCGAGTAGGCTCAAATATGCTTCTTACGAAAATGGCTAATTACTGTCTGAACTCTGTCAATGTGAAAACATATGCTGCGCCCCTTTCATCGCTGTCCGCTTCTCTTTATCAGATGGCAGTCCAGGCAGCCTCATACCAGCTCAATTATTTAGACTTGAGTCTGCTGCATACTCACTCAGGAGCCACTCGCAAGGAGTTTCACTTGGAACAATGATGGGGCGAGGATACTCAACTCACCCATTACTGCACTTAAATACCTCACGAGGAAGAGCGGGACGGAAAGTGGAGCCAGCGGTCAAAAAGGACTACAGAAAGGTGTCTGGGATGACCTGCTCTGTCATAGTGTGTAATATTAAGCACGGGACAAGTTGAGAAGAGCTGTGCAGTGCTCGATCCACTCTGGGTACTGCTCATCAACGTACTGCCCGAGCACACATCTCCGGCCTGCGCCTCCGACCTGCTGGGGGGGAGGGGGCCGAGAAACAGCGGGGGTCGGGTCAGTCAGCGCAAAGACACTGCTTCTTCCGTTCTGGGAAAACAAGAGAGTGGAGGGGGGCTGGGCAGAAGGAGGACACCTCCAGACTCGTAAATGAGGCCGGGGGCACCGTTTCTCTGAGGTGGTCATTCTTGACTCCGCAGTGCACGCCAGATCTCAATACCTGGCACCCTACACTCAAAAAGGAGCACTTGGGATGTAGGAATACAGTTCTACCGGTCTCACATTAAAAACGAGCTTTTGAAACATGCCTCGAAACATAAACAGAAGAAAAGTGATAGTCAGGATAAGAAGCAAAAAAAAACAAATGCCGGTAAAGGAAATGAGAAAAAAAACGTAAATTCTGGTGGACTTCCGCCAGAGTTCTAAGGTACACGTCCAACTTTTCAAGTCGCTCCCACCCCTGCGCGTAGAGTTCATGCATCCCTCGTGCATGACTATCTACCCCAAGACATCTCCGTTTTTATTTATTTATTTAATGCGTTTCTAATAGTGTAACGTAGAACAACCCGCATTTACACAACATACAACGATATCTGGGCAGCTTTAGCTTAATGAAAGATTTCAGTAAAGAAAAGCACAACATGGCGCCTCTGTAGTTAGCCTGAAACAGGAAGCCGGGAGACCAGCGCTGCACACAATGACGAGTGATTCTCTAGAACAAACGACGAGAGGTCCGAGGCTCCAGCCCTGGTCTGGGCTTGAGGCCTCTGTCTCTGCGCCCCCACAGAGTACACATGGGAGGACTGCAAGCTGTAGTAGCCCCGAGTGCTTCCAGTAAACACAGTCAGACACATCTCCCCAGACTGGCGCCAGCACACATTACACACCGCCCAAAACCCCTGGCTTCTCCATTGTGCAATCTCATTTCACCAATTAGAACACAGTTCTGCCGAAAAAAATGCACGAAACCTGCAGTTGTGTGGATGAGAGCGGAAACAGGATTTTTCGACAGAACTAGGCTCACGGAACTAGAAAAAGAGAAAGCCCCCTGTCTCCAGAGAGAGGCGAGACGCTCACCTAGCCACCCCCTGCAAGAGCCAGGGGAGCAGCAGCCTGGCGCGAATGCGCAGCGTGCAAACAAAACCTCGGCTCCTTCATCTCCGTTTTCCTCTTTTTCCAGTGCCCTTAAAACCGAGACTGTTGTGTGAGGAAGAAAGGGCATAAAAGAGAACAAAATGCTGCTTACCTGCTCGCAAATGCATACATACATCCCGGCACCATAAATAGCGCAGCCCACTCCTGCAAAAGACACGATGAAAGTGACAAAAACATGCCGAAAAAAAAAAAAAAAAAAAAACGCCCACCGCCGCATTACGTTTTAAAAGGGGCGGAATGCGAAAAAATCTACGGAAACCCCACAAATCTGGTCAGAGAATAATGGACAGATCTCTCTTCCAATGGCTAGCCTCCAATTATGGAGCTAGCCAATGGAAGAGACAGGCGGGACAAAGCCCTGTACTGCTAAACAAAAGATTTCGCCTGCGCGAACACTGCTGCGCAGTGGACGCCAGGTGAAACCTAAAAAAGGACTACACTGATCCCCCTGACTAGTTGGAGACTCGCGGGAACAGGAGGCAAAATGCACATTTCTGTGCTCGGACCCTAAAGAAATATTTGGGGAAAAACAGAAGAAAATATGTAAATTCAAATTTACAGGAGGCTCTCTAAACTGAACACCAAACTAAGGGTGAACTGACTTGCACTATGCAGTGCAGGCCAATTGCTAAGCACCACTTCCCACAAAGGGACTCGAAACTACACATATCACTCTTCAACTAAATGAGACTCAAACTCGTCAAGGGTTTAAACAAGAAGAAAGAGCAGTTCATTAAAGTTAAATGTTGATCAGGGTCCATCGTGGATATTGCAGTGCATTGGTAAGTAGCCAAGATGGCTCACCCGAGATGTAAAACCACCAAGTGGGCAGGAGAGTGAGCCAAAAGTTGACTACAAAGCAATTTCTTGAAGAATAATTCCAAGGTCTGAGAGATGATTATTCATCATTGCAAGGCACCTGCAACATGAACTCCGGGTAGTTAAGAAGGTCGTAAATGCACTAGAAAAGAACATGTTCTCCCTTGAATAGTCTGGAGATGGCACAACAGAGAAGCTAGAAATTCTACGCAGCGAGGAAATCGCTCTCTATGATCAAAATTTGATTCTACCTGAAAAAGACCATGGATTTGGAAAATCTGTCCGGATAGAATAATGTGGAAATGCAGAGGTGCCTAGAGAGTGGAATGGGGAAGCATTGTAAGCTATGTAAAGTTAATACATTTATTATCTGTACCAGATAAAGCTGAAACCATAACATTTGACAGAACGCCTAGGACCTATTCCAGCCTAAAGAAAAACAAAGCTCTGGATATACTGTCTAAGCTTCACAATTACCACCCATAAGAAAAAGGTACAAAGACAGGAACATTTCACATTTGACTGACATTCTCTCTTATTCTTTCAAGACTTATGAGCGGTGACCATAAAAATAGAAAGCCTGTATCCTATCACTGACACATGCATGACATAGTTTATAGGCAGTGTCATCCTTTTAGATTAATCTTTGACAGTTTTAAACTGAAACTTTCACTGATCGCCAAGTCACTTGGATTCATCTTGAACACCAACCTCAACTTCAAGGACAACATTGCCAAAAAACAGTGAGTTAAGGTCAGCCACTTATACAGTGAATAAAACTAAGTGTAATTGGTCAGTGTATGCTTCTCTCACCAGGAAAGTGCTAAGAGGTGTGCATTTCTGTACAAAGTTTGAACAACACGCAAACTATGTGTGTAGGAAAATGGGGTTCTGTTGCAGTACCCCCTCACATTTTGCCTAGTATCTGATGCAACATTGACTGAGCGTGTACTGGGTCCCTTCTAACCAGGCCTCAATACCTGCATTCTTTTCCCAAAACTCTACCTTTGTTTCCACAATTGGCACACCTCTAGTTCCTTTGTAAAAGGTACCAGTGGTACCAATGGAATTGTGACCAGGAAGGGACTTTACGGGCTGCAGCATGTATTATGCCACCCTAAGAGAATCCTCACCAAACACAAGCACACTGCCACTGCAGGTTTCGTGTTTTGGTGCAGCTAAAAGTGAAGAGTCGACCTGGCACACATCCGTGCGTGCTAGGTCTTCCAGCACTGCAAGCGGCATAGGTAAGTCACCCCTACAGCAGGCCTTATGGCCCTAAGGCAGGGTGCACTGTAAATGTAAATGTAAATGTAGCCGTACTTGTAAAGCACACTGATACTCCTGAGTGTCCTGGCGCTGTACTCATACTGCTAGGGAACCCTTCCTGGTTTTTCCCCATGAAATGTCCACTCCTGGGCATCCCCAGGGTGCAACCAGGCATCCCTAGCGCTGTAGGGGGCCGTTGTGGAGACTAAGCAAGCTATTGCCCAGAGTTGCAGCGTGGGACTCATGTTTAGAGTAGGCACCGAGCGAGAAATCAGGTCCGAGGAATTATGAGCCCAAGATCCGCCGAGACCAGCCAAGGCAGGAATTGAACCCTGGTCCCAGGCCAGACCTCTGCATCAGGGTCTGCCGCTCTAACCATTGAGCCACACTTCTCCACTGTACCTCTTGTGATGAGCAGATATGACCCTATATTGTCTAAGTCCAGTCCTAGGCATTATAAGTACATAGTAAAGCCATACTGAGTGCATGGCTGGGAGCTTGTCAATATGAGTTCCACAGCTCCAATGTTGGCTTCACAGAATCCCAATATGTTTGCTACCAAACATTACAGATTGATGAGCCCACACTGATGCCAGTGTTGGATTAATTAATAAATGCACTTAGAGGGCACCACAGAGGTGCCCCTGAAAACCTACCAAACCGCTATTGTGTGGCTGACTGATCTGCACCAGCCTGCCACTTCCAGACAAGTTTCTGACCCCTGAGGTGGGAGCCTTTTGATCTCGTGGATCAGAAACAAAGCCTGCTCTGGGTGGAAGTGCTTCACTCCTACCCCAAAGCAGGAACAGCATTCAAGGGCAGTGAGCCTCAAAGGCTTCCTGCCCTGTATTGTGCTAGCCAGGGCCTCTCCAGCTAGTCGAGATGCCCGCTTCTTGACCACGTCCAACTTTTGTCAGCAAGGTCAGTGGGAAAATTATAAGCATGAGAGGTGTGTCCCCTCTCAGGCAGGACCACCCCTGAGGTATCCTGAGCTGAATTGACCCCCTCCTTTGAAAATCCTACATTTTGTTTGTGAGGATTTCAGCTAATAGGATTTGGGGTATGCCCCCTCACTAAAAGGAATGGATATACAAAGGGTGTAGTCACCCTAAAGGTAAGTAGCGCATTGGCTACTACCCGCCAGTACCTGTAACACCCCTAAGTAGAGTATTTAGGGGCATCCTGGAACCTTGATCCTCAGATTCCTGGCTACCTAAAGAAGAAGGACTGATGAGCCATACCAGCAGTGAAGACTCAAGTCGACAACTGACTTGGAACCAGCCCTACCGGGCTGTCTGCAGCCCTCGAAAAAACTTCTGCCAAAAAGCGACTCAGCCTGCAGGCACAGCAACCTCCACAACCCTGTGAGGACTGCCCGTCTTCCCTAAAGACCAAGAACTCCAGAGGACAGCGGCCCTGTCCACAAAGAAATCAACAAGAGCTCCAGTGACCTACTGAACTGCACAACCAGACCTACCTCTGTGCCCGACACCTCCGGCCTGAGTCCAAGTGGGCCACTGGTCCTAAAAAAGTTCCCCAACAGTCCTGAGCTTGAGTCCACCCTGGTGTGACCTCTCCTGGACTCCACAAGACGCCTGCAGCCTCAACACAAAGGGTACCTTTTCTGTGACAGCTCCAGTAAGGATCTTCCAACCTCAAAGGACACCCCTGCACCTGCAGCCCCCAGGCCTTGAAGAGCATGACCGACGGTGCTCAGGTGTTCCTCAACATCCCAACTTACCACCACAGCCACTGGTTCTCTTCGTCCAGCCTCCTGGTCCGAGCCTGCAGCCTTTGTTCAACATTTTCAATCTCCATTGCTTTGCATTGGGCAGAAAAAGCTGTGCTGGCTTTCTTCACCCCGGCCACCTCTGTGTCACTGAGGGTATGTGTTTGGTGTTGCCTCGTGCCCCCCGTGTTGGTCCTAACCCTCCAATTTTACCTACCTGCAACCGGCACCACTTTGCGACTTCCCAGTCTCTATAGACTAACATTGGGCCCCAGAAACTGAATTTGGCCTCCGTACCCGGCAGCCCCAGTGCTGTCTGTGGTGTAGTCTCTACATTTATATGACCCTTGGTCCTAAAACCCAAAGACTGGAATTGTAAGTCGTGTACTTACCTGTGAAATTACAATATTGTTTTTCCTCCACTGGTTAACATTGAACTGCTTGAGAAATGCACTGTGCCCACTTTTTATACTTAAAAACTGTGATTTTATGAAACGTATTTTACTGCAACAAAGTATCTTTGGTTCTAAGTAATAAACATACAAAAAGTAATATTTTTACAAACCATTGGTCTCAGATTTTGTCATTGAGTGTGTGTAATCATTTCTTGTCTGTGTGTGTACAACAAATGCTTAGCTCTGCCCTCTGATAATTCGAACTGCTTGACCACACTACCACAAAAAAGAACATTTAGTGTTCTCTACTTGAGCCTCTGTACGCCTCTAGGGATCCACTGGAATCTGTGCACACTATACCTTACTTTGGTCTAGTACATACAGAGCCAGCTGCCTACAATGTGCACCTCAAGACAGTTTTCCACCAGCGAGTACTGAATACCAGGTTTAGTTAGATTTGTCTTGAGGTGTTCTTCGCACTATTTAAAAAGTATTAGATATTTCACAAATCTGACCCTGATGATATAGTTTACGATGATAAAACTCTCTATTTATCTGGTCATTGATTGTACTGAAAAAGCAAATTAACAAGGTGTCATTTTACGTGATCTTTAGTTAAACGTTTCTGTAGCAGCTTATGTTGCAGAGATTTAGAAATGCAATTAGTCCTTCTCTTTGGTGTATGGGAACTGTGAACCTAAGTTCCGTGGGTCGGGGCGGTAAGTGTGGGCGTGTGATCATAAACTGGATCAAAAGAATAACATTTACAGTTACTATTTTTGTTGTACTGTATTGCAACATTCATTTGGTACTTACTACCCCTATGTGGGGCGCCGAAGCACTGGCTTCGAAGGGCAGCATGCTGCACCATTACAGACCGCCTAGGATATTGCAGCATGGACTATTGTGTTTCTTGCTGCATTTTTGCGGCTCCTTATTTCTAGTGACATTTCATAGTCATATCCTAAGAAAATGGGAATATGCATGAAAAAAACCATGGTGCATATCCTAATCACACAATATGCTGTCTGTCACCTACACGCTAATCTCATCCTGCAAGATTTAATAACATAGTAGCAACCTTGGATGTCAGAAAGAGATACCCATCTACTCGCTGAATTGTACAGTGTGAAACTAAAGAAAATCAGGGATCAATCCTAGTTTCCTGTTTCACTAAATTGTGTGATTTCAGGCACATATGATATGAGAGCATCTTACATATATGTGTGTTCAGGACGTGCACTGTGCACACAAATCTCTCTTGTGTTTGCTGTAATAATCTTGTCACACTGCTCCAACTTCCTGCTTGATTAAATTGAGTGATCTTACGCAAATACATTTTTTTCACTGAACTTCCTTTATATTCTTACAGATATGAGAGCACCTTCAAACATGTGAGTCCAGGATGTCCACTATACCAAAACCTCTTTTGTAAATGGATTAACTGATTAAAATGTGGTCCTATCTATAATAACAATTCACTGAAAAAACCATAGGTTTCACACCAGTTATAGTAAGGAATTAGCATTTAAAAAACCTATTAAATGCACTGCTGATGACGTCACATATTACATCACTCATGACATGGTCAGTGACATCACTCATGACATCATCAGCAGTGCATTGCACGCGCAAGTTATAGTGAGTCCAACTAACTATAACGTGGGAATTTCAATGGTTTTATGCGAGTAAAACTTCCAGCTAACTATAACTGGTGTAAAACCTATGGTTTTTTCAGTGAATTTAATAGGTTTTTTAAATGCTAATTCCTAACTATAACTGGTGTGAAACCTATGTTTTTTCAGTGAATTTCAATGGTTTTTTAATAGTAAATCTTTATAGGTATAAAAAATAATAAATTTTAAAACGAATTTTATATTGTATAATTATGTCAATTTAAAAAAACTTGGGGCGCGCCCTGGGGCGCGTACCGGGGAGCGTCCCGTTAGCGCTATTCTCGCGAAGGAAAACAAAATCGTGACTTATCGCGTAGACGCGTGGTGCGTCATATGACGCACACCCGGAAGCACGCGTGCGCATACGATCGCGGCGCGCCCTGGGGCGCGTACCGTGGAGCGTCCCGTTAGCGCTATTCTCGCGAACGAAAACAACATCGTGACGTATCGCGTAGACGCGTGATGCGTCATATGACGCACAGCGTAAGCGCTCCCAGCACGCGTGCATACGATCGCGCAATGTCTTGACGCGCTTACGCCGCGCGCCCCGGGGCGCGCCCTGGAGCGCGACCACGGGCGCGCCCCGGGACGCGTAGCGTAAGCGCGTCGGGTCATGTGACCTGAAAATAACACTTTTCATTGGTTGCTAACATTTTTTTTATAAAGAATGACATCCCCACCCATTTCCTTCACTTCTTCTTTCACTTTTGTGACTGAAAGACCTGCCTGTTTTGCTGTCGGTTCTTTGTTGGATATCTTAGATTATCATGGCTGCCAGACCATCCAGCAGTGAAGATGACTCCAATGAATTCATCGATGAAGAGCCTCCTCAGCCAAAATACAAAGAACATTTCATCTGGAATTTTTTTTCCATACCTGATCACCAAAAGAAGGTAAATGCTCCAAAAGTGGAGTGCAGGATCTGTCACACAGTCCTGTCACGGGGTAACCCCAATAAAAAATATTCTTTTGGGAACTCCACAATGATTCGCCATGTGGAGAGAAGGCACCCCCAGAATTTTGCCCCGGAAAGTGTCAGGGCTCTGGCACAAAAGGTTCCCAGTGATGGGGCCTCTACATCAACCAGAGGACGAACACCATCGGTGAGGGGGAGATCACAAGAGCAGGTTCCGAACATTCAGCCTGCATTTAACAAAGGTGCCCTTAAATGCAGATACTATGATCAGCTACTTTCCTGTGGGGAGCAAAGTGTTCTGCTCATGGTTCGAGCATTGGAGAACCATCACTGCCGTTACCAGCCCTAATTTATTTTTTATTTTATTTTTTGCTCCTGTTGAGCAGTTTCCATTCCCTGTTTTTGTTGTAGTTCTAAAAAAAGAAAAAAGAAGAAAAAAAAAAAGTTCTTTTCAGAACTACCTCCAATTCTCATCAAAGAGCTATATTCTTAAAAAAATGAAAAAGAGTAAGTGAAGTGGAGTGCATTGATAAATGAAAGGAAAATGAGTAAGAAAGAACAGAAAAGTATGAGAGGAGAAAGGAAGTGAAGTAGGGGGACTGAAAGAAGGTGAGTGTTGGGAACGAAAGTAAGGAGAAGGAGAGTGAACATGGGGAATGTGGTTATTCAAACAAAATGTAGAAAAGGAACGGGTGTGTGGAACGGTAAGAAAAGATGCATTGCTGGAGTTGCATCATTTTTGTGACACTTTCCAGCAATGCATCACTTTTGCGCTTACAGATACGTCTGAAATACTGACGTATCTAAAAGTACTTGCGACATAATACGTCATATATTTAATATGACGCATGAGTAGAAGACTGAAGGCCTCATTTATGAGGCCATGCGTCACTTTTACGCCACCGGTGCCTCACTTTTTGTGACGCACCAGTGCTGTTAAAAATGCACCTTATTCAGTCATATTTACAAAGTGACGCATCTAGGTAGATGCATCACTTTGTAAACCCCTGCGCCACATTATACCTACGTCAGGTGTAATGTATGCAAAAGGGACGTATTGACGCTAGAAAGGGTCGTAGAGGTGACGCAGTAAAATCTATGAGATATCACTACGTCACTTTTATGACGCTGTTGCGTCCAAATCTTGCACCTGTTTCACAGCAGGCGTAAGACTGGTGCAGGCCCTTTCACATGGGGCCTGGCCCCATGTGAAAGGATGCATTGCTGGAGTTGCATCATTTTTGTGACACACTCCAGCAATGCATCACTTTTGCGCTTACAGATACGTCTGAAATACTGACGTATCTAAAAGTACTTGCGACATAATACGTCATATATTTAATATGACGCTTGAGTAGAAGAATGAAGGCCTCATTTATGAGGCCATGCGTCACTTTTATGCCACCGGTGCGTCACTTTTTGTGACGCACCAGTGCTGTTAAAAATGCACCTTATTCAGTCATATTTACAAAGTGACACATCTAGGTAGATGCATCACTTTGTAAACCCCTGCGCCACATTCTACCTACGTCAGGTGTAATGTATGCAAAAGGGACATATTGACGCAAGAAAGGGTCGTAGAGGTGACGCAGTAAAATCTATGAGATATCACTACGTCACTTTTATGACGCTGCTGCGTCCAAATCTTGCGCCTGTTTCACAGCAGGCGTAAGACTGGTGCAGGCCCTTTCACATGGGGCCTGGCCCCATGTGAAAGGATGCATTGCTGGAGTTGCATCATTTTTGTGACACACTCCAGCAATGCATCACTTTTGCGCTTACAGATACGTCTGAAATACTGACATATCTAAAAGTAAACCCCTGCGCCACATTATACCTACGTCAGGTGTAATGTATGCAAAATGGGTATATTGACGCAAGAAAGGGTCGTAGAGGTGACGCAGTGAATGAACGGGGTTTTCCCCATGCTACGCTCCCCGGTACGCTCCCCGGTGCGCGTACCGGGCGCTCCCCCCGTGAAAACCGTTTTTTTTTTTTTTTGCCCCGCGGAGCCTTTTATGGCCCCCACATCAAACCTAGGGGTCAGGGGGGGTCTACCCTGCCCCTTTTTGGTTATTTCCCCCTTTGTTTTTACCACCTCTTGTGTCTCGATCCTACCGAGACACAAGATGGCGGCCGCTCCGGACTGTTTCGAATGTTTACAGACACCCGAGAGCCAATCAGCTTTCCGTGCGCAAGTCGCGTGGCGCGCCCGGAGCGCTCCCCGGTGCGCATACCGGGGCGCGGCTATAGATATATACATTTTTTTGAACCTAAATTACTCAAAATCCTCTGGAGCACATATCTTGAGACATAGCAAAGGCACATCAGGCTACCAGTCCCTACAATTTTGCCAAGTTTGGTGAAAATCCATTCAGCCGTTCGAGCTAAAAGTGCGACCGACCGGCCTATGGAAATTAACATGGGGAAATCACGTTTTGGGACCCCCCTTTTATCTCGGCCCCCGCTTGACGAATCCCCCCCAAACTTTCAGGGAAGGACCGGAGCGCCGCGAGGCAAAGTTGAGGAAAATTTCAGGCAGATTCCTTAACCGGCGCCAAAGTTATTCCCAATAGAATGTTGCGATTTCCCTATGGAAATCAATCCTAACTATAACTACCTACTGGCGACCGCCAGTAGGTAATATAGATCCCAGGTAGTGGGCACATGACAACTGACTAGACTAACTGATGGTATCGTTGTTAGTGGGTGAAGGGTACATAAATGTTTCTGAAATTACTACTTTTGATAAATTTACTCAAAGCAGTGAGTGCACTGAAGTGAAAACATCAAAATATGAAAGAAATACATTTTTAAAGAATTTCTAAAAACATTTATCATTGGTTCAAACTAAAACCTTGACTGGCCTCAATCTATTATTTTGCTGGTCCCCCATCTATAAGTAGTACAGCTACAGAGCAATGACTGCACGTTTGTAGAAAAGGAAAGAAATGTAAATGGTTTGTTAATAATCAAACACTTTTATTTGGTTTATAGAGCAGTACCATTACAGAGCATTTACTTTTCATTCCCGTTACACTTATGCAACGTAAATGCTCTATAACAGTACTCCCTTTGAATACATCAGCACTGTTGATGACTTTACATGTGATGTCACTGCATTTTCTAATGCGTTTGTGCAATTGTTGCTGACAGCTTTGTTTTTCAAAAAGTAGGCGACTCTCACCCCACAGTCATCCTTTCGACATTGCCAGTAGGGCACCCAGCACGGAAAATATTATTTCATCGGGGGCAGGATGGCTCTAAGCAAGATGAGCGTCACGCACGTACGTGTGCTAGGCAGGCAGATGCTAGTATGTATTTCAGCAAGTAATTAGCTGTTTGCCCGGCTTCGACCTGCACGACTCCTCTGGGGACACACCTCAGGTGGAGGTTGCATGCCTGTTCCTTCTGAAAGTGAAACTTTCAGCACAGCTTGCTCAGGCAACAAGTAAAAGCCAAGTTTATATTGCTGTTTTCAGACCCGGGAGCCCATAAAACTATAAATAAATCAGGGAAGCAACCCTTTTTAGGTCTCGCCTAGCGATGCAGCGCATGCGCTGTTCGCTTGTGAGACCTATTGTCGTTGATTTTGCTTCGGAAGCGGGGCGGAAGCTCCACCCATGCTTTTTATTGGCGCACGTCAAAAACACTCGCTTTTGATTGCAAGGGAGTTATGTTTGTTCCCTCCCTGTCTTCTGTTTGCCGTGCCTGCCAGGACAGGAGAGGTGCACACGCACGGCGTCTCGACGGACTCGCTGGGGCTTTGTTAATTTGGTGTCCTATGTATTGCTTTCACTTTCAGTAATCGTGGGCCTCGTGTTGCTTGTTTGATCAGCTTTTGATCGCGCTTCATTTCAGAAGCCTGTCCACATCTTAGTTGAAGTTGATAAACAACTCTTATTTCTATTGGACGTTGTCCAGGGGTGACAGTTGTCGGGTCTATATGCCACAAATGTATAATGTCAGTCTGTTTTCTTTGTCTATTACGTACGCTTCTTGTCCCTCCTACATGTCAATAATAAACTGCCCATTTACGTCTCTTCTATTGTGCGCGCGCAGCCTACATAAACCAGCTTCACTCCGGACCAGTTGGCAGTGAAGAAGTCATGTCTCTGCAGCAGCTCTGGAGCACAAGTCTGTACACACTGAACATGCTTCAGCTGCAGCAGCAGAAATACCAAGCGGCACTAGCTGTGATCAAGGGGTTCCACAACGGAGCAGTGGAGAACGAAGGACCAAGCAAGTAGCTATCCTTTTCCCGTTGCTTCAGCACTGAACTTTATACCCCTTGCAACAGTGCTGTGTGTTTCAGCACCGCACTGTACCCCAGCGCTGCATTCAATATCGATTATAATTTGATCAATTTGTTCTGCGCCCTCCCAGCTCCCTCGCCCAACACTTCACACCCGCCTGTCCTGAGCACAACTCCCTCGCCCAACACTGCACACCCTTCCTGACACTGCAATGCATTCTCGCTAGAATTGAGCACAGCACTCGGTTTTCTGCCCCAGAACTCCCACTTTAGTCTGCACATGTTCCAGGTGGTTCTGTCCCACCTCACAGAAAGTACTGTGTTTCGCAAATTTCTGCTCCATTGTTGCATTTGCCCCCAGGTTATGCCGCCAATCCGCCCTGTCTAGGACGCACCCCAGCACTGCTTTTTTCCGGACCTGCATCCATTGCATAGCATCTCGGCTGTGCATTATTGCCAGGACTTGAGGTGACTAAGCGTTTTCTGGGACATTCCCTGTTTTCCTCCAACCTTTAACACATTTAGCTCTTGTCTGTGTTTTTAGAGAGGATTGACAGAAAACGGAGGGACGTTGCTTTTTATGTGCTCAAAGTCAGGACGAGTTAGCAGCTCTTATCAGAACACAATTTAATTAACACCAATGAGGCAGGCGTTGAAAGGTGTTTTTAATTTAGTTTCTTAGTGCCTTGTCTGTGTTTCTATGTTGGTGCACACTGTCATTGAAGTCATTTTGGTGCCCTATGGCTGATGTAATAGCGTAGTCCCTCTTGACGCTTTGCGAAATATACCGGTTTTTGGTTTTCAAAATCTGGTCACTCTACTAGAACCGTCTAGGTATTCTGGCACTTTGCAGCAAGAACCACATTTTTCATCTGAGCACTTAAAAACGCCCCTTTAAAACACAACTAACTAAATTAAATAGTGCCCCGTACTGCAGTTCTTAAACATGAAAGTCTCTGGCATTATTACCAGCACAGATTTGGATTTAGAGGGAATCCCAACAGGCATCCTCTCCCCAAAGTAGCCCTTGCCATTTCCAAAAACAAAAACATTCTTTTCTGTTTTTTAGTGTTTTATGTAGGCCTATAGTCTTATTTATTTTCTCAGCCTAATTGTTTTAACTTTCAAGAATAACACCAAACCCTTGGGATACATGAAGTCTGGGGATCAGTGTAAAGTCCAAAGGGATGTGACTATTATCATGCACATGTGAAACACAGGTGACCCATGGCTGCAAAGTTTACATTTTGCATATGTGTGACATTTTGATGTTTTTAGGGTGCATATATGCGACACTTGAACTTGTTAAGTATGACACTTAGAGTGACACTTTATTAGTGAGTAGATTAAAGTAGTTAAGTTTCTACAATGATATAAATATCAGAAATTACCCCATTTACCCGTATTGCCAGCAGCTTTTAGATCGTTCAGGCCTTTAAATCTATTTGCCCACTGGCTATGGCTAGTCATATAGTCAGATTTTATCCGATCACACTATTTTTAACACCCACTCGTCTGTTCTGGCGAGTGAACTTAAGCTGAAAGTAACAGGTGCTCTGTTCATTCTGAAAGCAAATGAGCAAAAAAGACGCCTTTAAATCTTATTTTTATCTCAACACATTTACTGTCTGTTCAACGACAGAGGTCAAATTTCAGTTTTTCTTTTAACTGATTGTTTCTTATCTTATCCTGGAGGTCCTTGTCAAGTGAGTTGTCTGACAATCGTGAAACAAAAGGCTGTAAGATGTCCGTTGTTTTTCTAACAAACATCATTTAAACAGCTTGTAAATGAGTAATAGAAGTATTTCAAAACATATCAGTAGGGCTTCAAAAATCATCCACATTTCACCAGACCTGCAGGTCTAGTAACTAATAACCTACTCGACCTAACTGTAATGCACTTGACCCGTGAACTAGTCTCAAACTGTGATCCTAGGCAAATGTTTTGTCTTATGGAGCCACCTTTTTCTTTATGACCACATAAGAGTGCACCTTCAAATATGCAAGTTACTATTTCTGCTGTACAAAAAAAACTCTTTTTATTTACTAGACAAAATGTTTGCTCCATGTAAAACCAAGCCCATATATAGGCTTATATGGCCTGATAAGCAAGTTGACTATACAGGGGCCTCTTAGTAGGCATAAAAGCCACAATACAAAAAGTGCCTCCTGCTTTAAGGTACCAGCGAACATAGGTGTTACTTTATATTAACAAGAATTTGCAATGCAATAGGTCTCGCATTTGCGAGAGTTTGAGCTATTGGCATTGTAAATGACGATGGCCTTAAATGATGTGTTTTGAAAAACTGCAAGTGGTGCGTAAACAGGCAGCCTTGCTTCTCATAAGCAATGATCATAAGTACAAAGTGGGTGTTTACGCACCACTTTCAGGTTTTCAAAACACAAATAAAAAGCATTGTCATTACAATGCCAATAGCTCAAACTCTTGCAAATGCGAGATCTATTGCATTGGAAATGCTTGTTTTTTCTTCACTGCACCCAGGCATGGATTTGCGAGCATCGCACACCTTGGTCAGTTTTGCAGCAAATATACAATTTGAATCGTGAAAAGCTGCGGGTCTGATTAGGGTGTGTGGTTGGAAAGCTGCTATCTTTGTTTTTATCCTATGTGGGAAGTGTTTCCCTCTCGTGCAGTTATAGCGTTATGGGTGAAGGAGGAGAGAAAGTCACACTGTTAATCATTTTCAGTAAGCAAGAGCACTAGCATAGGAGCTGTCAGCTGCAACTACCATTAGAGGCCTGTCCTAAGCCCAGAGGGGCAGACCAGGCCCAGCCTCTCCACCTCAGCCTATTATCAGCACCAACGAGTGGCACTCCGGACCGGCCCGGCCATGGGTCAGCTGGACAGTTGCTGGTCAGCACTTGACTCTTGGCACAGGTGAGTCAGCTCAACAGAGGGAAAGTTAAAACGTAACTGACGAGTCGAAGGTCATAATCAGCTTAGGGGCACGGCTAGGATAAGTGGCGTAACAAAACATGAGGGGGCCCCTCTGCAAAATATGCTGAAAGAGCCACTCATATCAGTAGGGGCTGAGGGGGCCACCTCCAGTATAGGAAAGCCTGGGGGCATTTTCTTATGTCTCTGGCTTGGGTAGTTAGTGAGTAGTGTAGGTGGTCAGTGGTGGTATGGCATCCTGTCGCAAGTTCCATTGCTTGGTTTTACCAGCGAGAAAGAGTCACTCAAAGAGTCACACATTTAGCAATAGAATGTCACTCATAACTTCACTGAAACCAACAAAAATGTCACACATAAGTAATGTGAAAACTTGGCAGGTATAGAGTTGTCCTAACTTCTATTAATGTTATAAAATATTTGACCACTAAAGGCGATTCCTCACACCACCACTGTGACTATATATTTTTTAATTGGATGTTTTTACATTTTAGTGGCAAGTGCTTCTTTTTGGCTGCAGTGGGCAATATAACAAAGCATATAGCAAAGACATGTAGAGTGGCACTTCTATTCCACCATGGCTTTCCAGTGTACACAATTCAGCCACCTTTCTTTCTTGCGTAAACAAGACTGCCACCCACAGTGTGGGAAGGATGGATTGGTCTCTTCAAAAATGATTTGGTAGCTCTGGAAAGACACGATTTAGATTCTTATCGAAATAAAGCTCTTTATGTTGGTGCCCTTGAGAAAGAAGGACAATATATTTTCAAGACTCTATCAGTCGCCACAGATCAGAACGGACATGACATTACTGATGTCTATATGGAAGAAAACAAAGGTGAGGAAACGGAGTTGCTTAATCTATGAACTTGGCTGTGCCTGGACACTCATTTTATACGGAGCAACAGGGACCAACGGAGATTGTCAATGCAATGAATTTGTAGCCAGACTACAGGGATTAGCAATCAAGCGCCAATTTGGCACAATGGCAGATGACGTGATCAGAGATCAACTGTTTGTGCAGGGCCACACCAAAAGACACAGGAGAGGCGATGGGCTGCCACGAATTCCACTCTGCAAGAAGCCATAGAAACTATACATGTTGTTGAGGAGTCCAGCTTGTGCAATAGACTGTTGGATGATGTAGAGTGGTATTTGCTTCTGATTCAGACGGTAAAATGAATATCATCTGTAAAATAAAAAAAAGATGCCAAACAAAAAGTGGAGCGGGGTGGGGTCTGGGGGCTTGTGGGTCAACACGAGTGCTGCTGGTGGTGTAATTGGGTTAACAAACCGGACATGCTCCGGTGTGTATGTACAACACTTCTGAAAGGAATGCAGGCGGTGTGGCAAACTGAGGCGTATAGCATTCTTGTAGAGGTCCACTGTAGAGGTCTGTATTTGAACTCAGTGGCGGCTGGTGGAATTTGAAACTAGTGAGGCGTATGCAGGACAAATCAACGTATGTGAGCGAGCGCAGCGAGCGAGTATGACGTCAATAAGGGAGGTTCGGGGGGGTTCTTCCCCCGAGAAGAATTTTTTAAAAATTGGCATCTTTTTGGTGCGATTTTCAGCACTATTTCTGTGATAAATGGACTAAAATTCAGTTCTTCTCGGCATCCATAAAAAAAAACTCATACATTATTTCAGAGAATTTCTGGGTTGCCAAGCAAGTCTGACTTCTGAAGAGGGCTAGGGTACGAAGCAAGACTACTTTGGCTCTACCCTTTCCAATAGAAAACACTAGTTAGTGATGTGAACAAGTTCAATGGACAAACCTGTGGTCTAAGGAGAGTCCCTCTCCTGAGAAAGAAATGTTAAAAAGATTGGCAAATGGTGCATTTTAAATCAAATGAATGCAGCGATAAAGCAAGGCTTATTAAGCAGTGGGAGCGTATAGTCTTGAAATATGAAATCCATTAAAAACTTCCCCGTATCTTCTTGCATTAATTTGTTCAACGGTTACTGTAATATGTAAACTGTTCTGCATGACAACTTTCGCCCTATAAAATGTATGCGTGCCCAGTGTCTTGCACTGCATGCAGCATTAACTTTGGAAAAATATGCTCTAATCACAATTTGGGAAGCACCCACAGCTGCTGGCTGTAACCAGTCATATAGAAATATGTGCAGACAGGTCTTTAAGTGAGATGAAAAAAGTGGGTGCCTCCTATAAAGGAATTTGCCAAATACATTTTTGTGATTCCCATAGTGTGCCATCAGACCGATATTTTGGTTTCTCTCTGAGATGTAATTTTATCCAGATAAATGGCATAGCAACTGACATACGCCTAAAGCCAGTCAGTATGATTGGCTTTGTCATTGGGTGTTAGCTGTTTGAGAAAAATGAGTAACAACAATGATTTCTTATAAGTAATTAACATTGAAAATGTTTAAATTCTGAACTTCTGAAATAGTGAGATTGTGAATTAAATAGCATTGAGGCCTGTGAAAGGAGCTTTGGCCTTTCTGCTTTATGTTAGATATGTATCCTCTTTTTCTCTGCATAACTTGTCCATCTGCACATCTTCAACCCCCTCTCTTTCCTCTTCAGCATAGTCTTTTCACTCTTCCCCAAATGCCCTTCCTCACATCTCTGTCACTCGACCGCCCCAACATGCACTGCACTCCCTCAAATATAAGCACCTTAATTTCTCTTACTTTTGCCTTGCAAATATTTTGACATCAGTGTACCCCCTTCACACACATTTCCACAGAACTTCAGTTGCAAATGGAATACACAAACATGGTTCTGTGTGCTCTGCAGAGAGGCAAACCCACTGACAGGTGCTTTTTTTGGCGTTAACCTTAGCGCCTGTATGATCAATCAAAGCCCCTCATAAACACCTGCCATGGCTCAAGCCTCAAAGTATGCACAGAAAAAATACTGATAAACAACACCAACCTAGGCAGATATCTTCGCAGCCCAGCCGGGGAACCAGTACATATAAACATAGCTGTCAAGATGGCTTATGCGTGACAATTTTCAGAATTTCAGGGTAATTATGAGTGACATTCCTCAACTATGAGTGACACTTTCTCGCAAGCAAAATCAAGCAAAGGGAAACATATAAATATGAGAAACTATACCCATTTGAGAAATGAGTAACTCTTAAACTGCTGCAAAGTACCAGAAATGGAAGGGCACTGTCAGACACGACTGTGCCAAACAGGATGCGAGAGACCACACTGCCTTCAAATGAGCCTCGTGTTCCTGACTCCCGCTGTATCCACTGAAATGTTGCTGCACACATAGGCAGGAGTGGGCAGCGTGCCTCCTTTACTACAGCTTTTGCAGGTGACACACACAAACAAGGCTTGGAGCGAGACTGCTGCATTTAAACCAAAGCTGGCACTGCATGTGTAAAACACCCTGAAGCATTTGGCATCTCGAAACGGCAAAGCACATGCACACAGACTTCACACTATCACAGTCAAGCTCTTTACTGACAGCTTATGAGGCACAAGGGCGTGTACACATTCAGACATTAAATAGCACCATTAGTTCTAACTGTTGACCTTTATAAAATCAAAGACTAATGAGTCTCAGTGATTGCATGCCTTGCACGTGGAACACCAGAAATATGTCCTACAAGGATTGGTCACTTGCCTCCCAGGCCGGAGATCTGGCCTGGAAACCCCTCAGTCTTCACGATCTACTCCACCAATCGCAATGTTCCTTTCAGTTTTATACAGGGACTAAACTGCACTACATTTTCACTTTGGAACCACCCTGTATACACGGGGAAGAGTTTGATCTTTTGAATTAATAATTATGCACTGTATATTGTGAAGGACGAAAAAGAAATGTAATACCCATTTCTTCTTCATGGTCCAGGTCAACACAAAAATATGGTGGTGTTGTCACTGTTACGTGGCGTGATTGATGGTTTAATTGTTTTTTGCCTTTTTTTGGACAAAGATTTAGTGATTATTTATTGTTTTTCCATGTTTTTGTATTAACGTTTTGTGTATTCACCACACCAATTTTACATACCCTATAGTTGTCTTGAATATTTTTGTGCCATAAAATGTTTTCTTCCGGATGATTGAAGCCTATATGGATAAAAATGTCACCGGCCTCCTACACCAAAAGGATCGATGGGATAGATGGGTGACGTAACACAAACATATATGGTGCAAGTTCGTACCAAGGCAAGAAACCAGTACAAGGTGACTTGCAGCAAGCAGATAAAAATTGAGCGAGCACTTCTGGTACAAACACGAAAACCCGCTATTTTCACATCATAAGAGTTTGAGGGGACGTGCAAAGAACGAAACATTTGGGTTTTTTAACAGTAGAATAGGTGTTTAAAAATAACGACAGCTGAACACTGGCAAAAGTGTGTGGTCAGTGCTGCCATGTTACCTCATGCCATGTATCACACCCTGCGCTAATCCGGGTTGGAGGAACCAGCACTCTGCATTCTGGGAGTTGTAGTATCGCTCTTCCCCATGAGCTCCCAAGTTTCAGATTGCTGAGCAATATTAGGTAAAAAAACAAAACAGAACTGGTAGCGCGTGACATAACCACACGGGCAGAGGGTGTATTTGTAGATCAATACTTAACTCTAATGGTAATTTTACTGGGCGATATTTGCGTTAGCCTTCAGCGATTACCTAAAGTTCGTGAAGGTTCTCAGTGGGATACTTCACATGGTGCAGCGGCCTGTGTGTAAACCGCACCTCACACTTAGATCACACAGCCTTTCCAGCCTCCTTAGCTTAGATATGTTGAGCACCATAGGGTAAGCAAATGGTAATGGCTGTATTTCACAGCGCGTCCACACCTGCATTTCGCAGCGCTACGAACTCAGCAATCTTTGTGTAATAATTAAAACGTAATCTCTCAACCACGTCACACACACCGGAGTTGTCACTGGGTGTTGCAAGATCAAAATCATACTGTTCACATTTAAATGTTCGGTTTAATGTTAGCCCTGAACACAAAGCCACAGTTTACTATCGTTCTGTAGAAAGCATTAAAAACACTATATTGATAAACACTTCCATTTGTTCCTCTGAACCTTCAAAACCCCTTTCACCGCAAAGTCCCGGTGCGATCACATAGCCACCTGATAAATCAAATCATCTTACATGTTTGCATTATCCAGCATCCATGTTTGACTGAAAGAAGTTGCGTACGTACAGCTGCGCCACGATCATCTGGCCAACACAAGGTGATAATTCAAGGCTACAAATCATCAGTTCTAAGGAGACTTATCTTTTATTAGCCTTGATAAACCACGTGGTTGCGCTCACATTAGTAAGTTTACATGAGCTCACAGCCACGCACCGCCAAGTACCAGCAGCTCCCCATTCAGACGACATCACCAGGAGACAGACTGAGGGGCCACGTGTCAGACAACAATAAATGGCCAAGCAGAGGTTTATCTGGCAAAGATAAATAGAAAAGGGCCGTCCTGTCAACCTTTTCATCAATTCTGCACTGACGGGAGCTGTGATTTCCACATTCCAGCTAATAATGTAAATCATAACTCTCAGTGACCCCGGTACTGATGGAATACTGCAGTAGTCACACACTCGCTGAGTGCCAGCCCATGAAATTACACACGAAAACGTGACAGAACCCACACACTTCACTTCATACTTGCGGGGCTCCAAAACGCTCACCAGTTGTGCTACATGATTATATATGTTCTGGTATATTTTATATAATGAAATGCATGCCAGAGCTTCTTGGTGCTGTAGGATAATGCAAGCACTGACAATACCATCAATCAATAGCTAAGCAGGTACAAATAAGTTTGAATGCATAGTATCCACTGTTGGCTAAACACAGACTTCTACATAGATTGTGCAAAGTTTTCGGATATCCATGCATCCTGCACAGGCTTCCACTACCTCCAGATTTTAAGAACTGGGGCCTATTATTGAGGCATACTATCGCGTTTCATCTAATGCTTCGCACTCAATTACCTGGTTTAGTTGTACTTAGTAGTCACCTCGGAAAGATGGACGTCAATGTAAGCTATTGTAAATTAATGTACATGTCCACCGGGATTTCTAGATTATAACCAATGTCAGCGGTGATTCTGGTGAAGGTTGTCTGCTCTAAAAAAATAACTTCCTTGCTTGCCCAATGCTCACATGACAAATTAAGCATGAACTAAGAGGCAATCCTTTCACGCATGCAAACCGCATTAAAACAGAATGAGTGTGCCAAACTAACAATTCCACATGGTGCTGCAGCCAGTCGCGGCACACTATAATTGCGGGGCCGGGTGGGGGGAGATTTAAATGAAATTTAAAAAACGTACCTGACACGGTCCGCGCTGCCTCTGCTCCAGGATCCATCCTGTTGGCGCCTACAGGTCCTGGAACAACAGCCGCATCACTGCTAGCAAGTACCCCTTTCAGCCAATCCTGGTTTAGCAGGGCTGCTCACCGCCTGCCCATTAGGAGACCGGGGTTTGAGCCTTTGCTCAACCGTAGCTCTCCTAATGGGCATGCGCCAGCCTGTGCAGGCATTAGTGCGCATGAGTGGGCACGGCGGTAAAATTCACTCTCCGTCCCCACTCATGCTCACTCGTGCATTGTGCTGCTGCATGCCCCTGGTGACGGTCTGACAATGCATGTCAGTCAACATGACGCCAGACCGCGGTGGGCGGTCCGACGTCATGCTGACTGACATGATTGTCAGTTCTCCCTCGGCATCTCTGACCTTAAGTAAACTGAGAGTTTACTTAAGTTCAGAGATGCCGAGGGAGCTGCGGACGCCGGAGGGCGGGGGGGGGGGCAACGCCCCAACGCCCCCAATGGACACACCGCGGCTGTGTCACAGGTTCAAATCCCGGCGGGTCCACTCAGCCTTCATCCTTCTGGGGTCGATAAAACGAGTACCGTTGGGTAACAATAAACATCTGTTATTCAGCGCCAAGGTAGGCTTGGGTAAAAGTGCACTTTACAAAAATACACGTTTTGTTATGTAAAAAGTTGGTCTCTTTCACTACCTCGGGTTTTAGTATATGTTGCAGTGCAATATTACTCTGATCAGGAAATCTCTCACACAGTAGTAGCCAAAGTTCCACATTTTCTTTTCATAGCTTGTTGTGCCCTTCGCTGTTCCTAGTTCGTTTTACTGTGTGAATCCTGCCAGCTGCTCACGTCACCCGTGCCATTACTCAGAACACTACCTGTGTTTTCCAACCCTCCGACTTCCCTATTTTGAACTCTTACGCTAAAGTACTTGCCAAAGGTTAGTGAAACTACGAATGTAAACCGAACAGGCAGAGTGCTACTTAGTCAAATGTCCACCACTGAACTTTCAACTACATGACTTCACAAAAAGTTCAACACAAGTTGTTTAACTATTCACCTTCTACGAGATCGGGTTTCTCAGCTTCCTTTGCCTCCGGTTGCTGCGATGCTTTCAGTTGTTGAACAATACCTTTGTTAGCTTCCTTCAGGGCCTGAAACACAAACAGGGTGAGATATAGTTACATGAATGAAGCTGCAAAAATACAAAATGTCTGGGCGGTTTTGAACTCTTGTAAACAATATAGGATAGGATATTTCAAGAAATGTCAGTGGAAAACGTTTTAACCAAGAGCTCATTTATTAGCCAAACCTATACAAGCCTAAGTCATCTTTCACCTTGCTTAGTGTGGTTTCCTAATCCCTCAGACAACTGGCCATCTATATACTGTCCTGCACACAGCAGCTAAATCAGCACCCTCCTGATTTACTTATCGCAGACCCAGCTTCCTCTCCAATGCCTGCTGCCTGCCCCAATCATGAATCTGGCCATACAAGGCTCCCAAACACTAGCACACACTTACCTGAAGTTGTGCATTTTCAAGCCTGGGAAAGATGGAAGTTGGTAAGAGAGTTTGGGGAAGAGATGGGAATCTGTTTTGTTGTGATTTGACAGGCTTAGTGGAGCCCACCTCCCTTCTTCCTGGTATACGAAACAAGACTTGGCAAGACCAATAGGCCTGTCTTTAAAAGAACGTGTGATGCATTACAAGGAAATAATAAGGGAATGAATACGTATTTGTATGGAAGCAAAGAACGGTAGAATAATATTGGTGTAGGTTAAAAGGTCAGGTGACAGTTGCACGGTTAAGCCAGACCTAAAAATCCATGTAGGGCAATGACTGCTCTATTTCCATCTGTGCTGCTGCCAGAAAAAACCAATATCAATAATCTACTTGTCTAAGACGTTATAACAGCATTACAGTGTTGTGTGTGAGCCCATGAAAGGTCAGACAGCTTGTTAAAGAAATAAAAACAATGATGAGAGCTGTAAAGGGGGCAAGCACTTTCTTGTGGAAGCACACAACATCTGCCCAATCAAAATATGTACTTCTGACTCCCAAAATGTGGGCGGAGTGAAACCCCTCTCTAAGAATGCTCACATAATTATCTTGCAACAGCTGCACTGTCAAGTCAGACCACCTTTTTTCCTAATCTACACCTCTACTGGAAAAGGGATAGTGGTGTCTACTTTTTGTCTACTTTTTGTCTATGTATCTATCCTTTTGTAGAAGAAAAGAGAAATGAGAACACTTATGTCTACCTATCCCATTTCTTCTGACAGCTCAAGGTTCACAGTAACAACTTCTCCAAAAGTCAGGTCTGAAAAATATTACCCCATATGCCAATAGTCAAATAAATGCAATTTGTAACTAAAAGTGCTATCATCACCTCTTAGCTCAGCACCACTTCCAATAGCATGACCGTGCATAGCACCACAATGATTTTCAACGTAAGTTCAAGAATAGGTTTATTTGAGTAGATTAATAGGGTAATAAGAACAATACTTCGTACAAGTAATCATTTACCACTGCATACGTACAAGAAAAAGAAGTAAAAAGTAATAATGGTATGCAGTAACAGTTGAGATAATAGGAAATGTATTTTGACTGTAATATAAATACAGTCAGAATACAGAAAATCGGTTCACAAAAATCTTAAATAGAAGTACTTGTTAGAAATGCATGATCGAAAGGATATTATTAAAATGATATATTAAGCAGAGTCATATTCAAACAATAGGAAGTTAGGGAGGCTTGGTAACTTCTTGCAGTAGGGGAGTAAGTAAAGAGGTTTTCCGCACGCTATCATCTAAGAATTGTGTGATGGGACACCAAAGGTGTAATCGTTTTTTAGCAAGAGATATAGGATGTACAAGTGCTGTATCTAGGCGATGATTTTGGCAAACAGCATACCACCAAGCTAGATAAGACAATTTAGAGGCATCCTTCCAGTTTTTTTGTTATCTGCTGAAAAGCTACTGCAAGAAACAAATCAATAAGTAGCAGCTGGGATTGTCCCCTCTCCCAGTCCAGGACCAAACTTTCTAAGAAAAGATTTGTAAAGGAAAGGGGGACTGTAGTGTTAAAAATAGTGTTGATTTGATGTCAAACCTGTTCCTAAAATTAAAAAACTTGTGGGCATGTAAACATATGTTTCAGATCGGCATCCTCCTGAGAGCATGTCCAGCAAGTATTGGGGCTTGTATTATGTATCGTGTGTAGGTGTGCAGGGATAAGAAACAATCTGTTATAAATGAAAAATAATGTTTGTGTTGTGCTAGCCGCTCTAGATGATTTCCTGATTTTCCACCAAATTCTATTTCACAAGGAAATAGGCCAATGTATTTCCAAATCAGTTTCCTAGGAAAGTTCCAATTTGGTTTCATCCCGATTCTCAGGAGGGATCATTATGCAGGAATAATGCACAAGAAATTATGCCTTAAGAAATGGGATTGGGAAGGTGAAGAAGGCGTATTTGTAAATTTAGCATATGCATCGAGAATTGTGTTACGTAAAGCTAAAAATGTAGGTTGAAAGGAAGAAGGTAGTGATATTGGGTCTGTAATTGTGTGAATTGAAAAGGTGAGCCGTGATCAAATAACTGATGAACCCAAAGTAAACCTTTATTTCTCCATACTTTCCAGTATATAGGTTTCTTGTTGAGAAGGATTAGGTTATTATGCCAAATTGTGGATTTGAGGAAGGTATCCAAGTCATGTGCGGCTAAATGGAGTATGGCGGTTAATAACTTATATAATTGCTTAATTACTGGGGTAGAAAGCTTTTGTGTCTTGCGAGTGAATGAAAGATATTCCTGGAATGAAAAAGGAACTATAAATGAGGACTCAAGATTAATCCAAAGAGGTTTATCAATCGGTTGATCGGTAACCAAATTCGATCATTGTCTTAACTGAAAGGCTCTGTGATAAATGGGGAAATGGGGAAAGTTTACTCCACCTTCTGACTTGTTAATTTCTGTAGCCATTCTTGATTTTTTAGCACTCCATAAAAAGGATGTCAAAATAAAGTTAATCTTGTGAAAGAATCTAGTTGGAATGGATAGTAGTATATATGATAAAATGTACAGAATTATAGGAGTGAGCATCATTTTAATTGTGTCTAAACGACCCCACCAAGAGAGATGAAGGGGGTGCCATTTTGCAGTCTGTGTTTTAAGTTTATCGGTGCATTTGTCCACGTTTAGAGAGCTAGATGTCTTTATAGAAGGAGAAAACCAGAGACCAAGATATTTTATTTGTTTAGAATTCCATGTGAAATTAGAGATTTTAAAGTCTTCCTTAAAAGTGTACTTGGTCAAGGGCAGTATCTCTCATTTTCCACTGTTCAGTTTATAGCCAGACACCAATCCGTAAGCTTCGACCTCTCCTATAAATGCTGTGAGTGAAGACTGTGGTTAAGAGAGATACTACTAAAATGTCATCAGCGTATGCTGCTAATTTAATCTGCTGAGACCCAGAAATAAAGCCTGTTATAGAGTGGTTTTGGCGAATTCTAAACAAAAAGGTTACAAAGCCAAATTAAAAAGAAAGGGGGATAGAGGACAGCCTTGACTTACTCCTCGTTGAAGACTGAAGTAAGGTGAAGTGAGACCATTAGTGGATATGGCAGCTTTGGGCTCAGAATAAAGTAACACAATTAAAGAGGTAATTTTCTGTCTGAATCAAAACCATTTGAGGATGTGGAAATAAATGGCCAATACACCCTATCAAAGCCCTTTTCCGCATCCAAAGCAATTGCTGCCAATGAGTCTGGATAGTGTGACTATTTAGAAAGGATGTCAAAGAATAAACGTATGTTATCGGTGATATTACGACCTTTGACAAAACCTGATTGTTCTTTGCCAAGCAGCATGGAAAGATGAGGTTCTAATCTTAGGGCTAGAGCTTTAGAGAACATTTTGTAATCCACATTAACTAGGGAAATAGGTCTATAAATCTTACAAAATCTAAGTCTTTATTATCTTTCGGTATTAAACATATCAAAGCTTTGGAAAAGGAGCCTGTGGAATTGCAGGAAGTAATGAAATAAAAAATAAGGGTATGTAAATGTGGGAGCAGTAAGTGGGCAAAGTGTAAATAAAATCCCACTGTAAGCCATCAGGGCCAGGGGCCTTATCTTTTTAAGGGGTTTTAGAGCATTTAGCATTTCTGTCTGTGTAATATCAGTCTCTAAAAGATCTAAACGCATTTGGGATTTAGTTTGTTTTCGAATTGTGGAAAAATATTGGAAAAGGTCTGCATCTGAAGGTATGTTTTCTGGTGTATAAAGAGATTTATAGAAGTGTACAAATTCTTGGAGTATTTCAGGGTCTTTGAATTTTGGTATTTGGTTATAATCTATAATTGAGTCGATATGAAGTTGTTTTTGCTTTATTTTTAGATAATTAGCTAATAATTTGCCGGATTTGTTCTGGCCCCCATATTATTTCACAGAGGACTTTAATAAAAATAGGGAAGCCTGTTCAGTAGAGGTTTCATTAAAAGCAATTTTTGCGTTGATAAGATATTTGAGATAATCTTTCTATTTGGAGGTGTAGAAGGAATGCTCAAGTTTTTTAATCTTAGCGAGAAGTGCATTATTTAATGGGCGAGATGTTTTGTGTTTATTTGACACAAATCTGATAATGAAATCACGAGCGGTGGCCTGAAAGGCATCCCATACTGTGTGAAAGAGAACATCATCCGTTTGATGTATACGAAAAAATTCTCTGAAAGAAAGAAATAAAAGAAGTATTAAAGTTAGGGTCGAGAAGTAAGGAGTTGATGAAATGCCATCTTTTTGGTAGTGTGGGTTGATGCAAAATATCCCATTGAATCGAAACAGGCGCGTGATTCAAAATAAGAATAGGGCCTATGTTAGCTGAGCGCAAGGATTGGGAAACGTTAAGTGAAATAAAAATTGTGGTCTATTCTAGATTGTGTTTGATGTGGAGAGGAGAAAAGGAGTATTCTCGTGTAGACGGATTACAAAGTCGCCAGGAGTTCAATAAATTCCTTTGTTTAATGGTTCGTAAACCATTAAGCATTAAACCATTTGTGTGACGTGTTTGGAATAAAGGGAAACTTAGAATTCCTATCAATAAACGGATCCATCACTTGGTTGCAATCTCCTGCAAGAAGGACATTTTCTGAGGGATATTTTAGCAGTAGTTGAGAGATACAGGACCAAAACAGGGCATCACCGCTGGTAGGGGAATATATGTTGAGCAAAGATATAGGGGTCTTCCCCAAACAAGAGGTTAGTGAAAACCCATCTGCCCTCTGTGTCCGATTCTTGAGAAACAAGTTTGGCGTTCAGTGCTTTGGGGCATAGAGTTATAACCCCGTTTCTTTTGCCATCCCTAGCAAGAAAAAGATTTCGCCAACCCAGTTTTTTGAAAGTTTTAGTGATTCGCTCTCTGTGAGATGTGATTTTTGTAATTACTCAATATTGGCATCTAACTTGGAAAGATGGGATAAAACTCTCTGTCTCTTGATGGGGGAGTTTAAGCCTCTGACAATTTTCAAAAACATATGTGAAATAAGAGTAATGATATATAAGGTGAACCAATACAATTCTGCATACTTTGAAATTTAGTACTTGTAGAAAACACAACAGGAAGAATGATAAAAACCATTTGAACAATCGTTATATTAAGTACGAAGATAATGAAAATAAAAATCAGTTGAAGAAAATTGAAAAAGTAGGGAAGATAAGGATAAAGAAGTGGAAAAAGAGATATATGATGGAGTGATAGACAAGGAGAAGGAAACAGAAGGGACACAGGGAGGGAAATGATTACTGTGAAAATTATTAGAAGTAAAGTAGCCATACCGATGATTTTCAACTTAGCCACAACCTTGGGGTGAGTTTAGGACCAAATTCTGTCTAGATGATGCCAAACCCAATACCATTATCTATGGCACCTACTGGACGGAGTACAGTTTAGCCCGATAATGATCTATATTGTAAAAGAATACCACCCAGAGAAGTAAATCTGAAACTTCTCTGATCCTAATTTCCCAGTTTTTCATTTGAGGAGGGAGCATCAAAGTTCCAATCAGAATACTTTCACATACAGCATGCCTCCTCCATAAAAGAAGGCAATAATACTCTAATACAGCTTTCTTAGACACTGTCAGCTTTAGTTACAATAGTCATTTAATGTTAGTTCAACCTTACAACACATGCATAACTAATTCAACCTACCATCAGGATCTGTTCCAGAAAGAATATGCATAAAGCAAGTTAATTTGGTATATCTGTGAGTCCACATACCTTACAAACAGCAGATCACAGAGTTTCTTATTTTTAGATAGAGCAAAGAAGAACAAGTTGCTTACCTTGGGTAATGCTCTTTCTGGTCAATACTTTAACTGCAGATTCCTCACCTTTAGATGACTTCCCAGACGCCAGACTGGATCTGTAATCATTTCCACTAGGTGTCACTGTGTAGCTCCACACTGGCTCCTTAATGCCCAGGAAATGATGGACGGAGGTGCATAGAAGCTTCACCCCTGCACAGTGAGGCCAGTTTCTTGTTTATTTTCTTTCCCCGCCCTCAGAAACAGAGGAAGAACAATAGGCAGCACCATAGTGCAGATTCCTGATTTGGGACCATTTTCGATGTTAAAAAGAGGCCACTCCACTCTACAGAACAGTGAGCTGGAAGGACAGTGAGGAATCTACGGTTAGGTAGAGTGAAGGTAAGTAACTTGTCCTTCTGATAGATACTTGTAACTGCAGATTCCTCACCTTAAAATAGACACCTAAGCAGAAGTCGCCCAAGTACAGGGTCTGTAGACTGCACTCAAACCAAAAAAAAGTCTTGCAGTAGATGAAATGCCCCTCCCGCCAGACCTGGCTGTCAACGCTGAAGTGCTTTGTGAATGTATGCACTGATGCCCACGTCACAGCTTGGCAGACCTCGAGGACAGGGATCAATCAATCAATCACCAAAATTTGTAAAGCACGCTACTCACCCGTAAGGGTCTCAAGGCGCTGAGGGGGGTGCGGGGGGGGTCGCTACTGCTCAAACAGCCAGGTCTTGAGTTGTTTCCTGAAGGAGAGGTGGTCCAGGGTCAGCCGTAGATGAGTGGGGAGGGAGTTCCATGTCTTGGGTGCCAGGTAGGAGAAGGCGCATCCTCCGACGGTGGATTTTTGGATTCGTGGGACGGAGGCGAGGGCGAGGCTGGCGGATCGGAGTTGGCGGGTGGGCGTGTAGAATGTGAGGCGTCTGTTGAGGTACTTCAGTCCTGTGTCATGGAGAGCCTTGTGTGCGTGGGTGAGGAGTCTGAACGTGATCCTCTTGTTGTTGGGGAGCCAGTGCAGGTCTTTCAGGTGGGCAGAGATGTGGCTGCGGCAAGGTATGTCCAGGATGAGTCGTGCTGAGGCGTTCTGAATGCACTGGAGTCTTTTCTGGAGTTTGGCTGTGGTTCCTGCGTAGAGGGTGTTCCCGTAGTCCAGCCGGCTGGTGACGAGGGCCTGGGTGCCGTCTTCCTGGTTTTGGTGGGGATCCACCGGAAGATCTTTCGGAGCATGCGCAGGGTGTTGAAGCAGGATGACGAGACTGCGTTCACTTGCTTGGTCATCAAGAGGAAGGAGTCCAGGATGAAGCCCAGGTTGCATGCGTGGTCCGTTGGTTTGGGTGCTAAGCCTAGGGCAGGGGGCCACCAGGAGTCGTCCCAGGCAGAGGGAGATGGTCCGAGGATGAGGACTTTCATCTTGTCTGAGTTCAGTTTCAGACGGCTGATCTTCATCCATTCTGCGACTTCTTTCATTCCTTCCTGGAGGTTGGCTTTGGCGGTGGCGGGGTCGTTGGTGAGGGAGAGGATCAGCTGGGTGTCGTCAGCGTAGGAGATGATGTTGAGGTTGTGTTGGCGAGCGGTAGTTGCGAGAGGGCTCATGTAGACGTTGAAGAGGGTGGGGCTGAGTGAGGATCCCTGCGGGTCGCCGCAGATGACTTCGGTGGCCGCGGAGCTGAACGGGGGGGAGGCGGACTCTCTGGGTTCTTCCGGTGAGGAACGAGATGATCCACTCCAGTGCTGCTCCTTGGATTCCGGTGTTGCTGAGGCGCTGAATCAGCGTGCGGTGGCATACAGTGTCGAAGGCTGCTGAGAGGTCTAGGAGGATGAGGGCAGCAGTTTCCCCGTTGTCAAGCAAGGCCCTGATGTCGTCGGTAGCTGCGATGAGGGCGGTCTCGGTGCTGTGATTTGCTCGGAAGCCGGACTGTGAGGGGTCGAGGGATCCGTTGGTCTCGAGGAAGGCGGAGAGTTGTCTGTTGACGGTCTCCTCGATGACTTTGGCTGGGAAGGGGAACGGCGAGATGGGGCAGAAGTTCTTGAGGTCCGTAGGGTCCGCTGTGGGTTTCTTCAGGAGGGCGCTCAGCTCGGCATGTTTCCAGCTCTCCGGGAAGGTGGCGGATGCGAAGGAGCTGTTGATGATGTTCCGGAGTTGGGGTGCGATGAAGGAGCCGGCTTTGTTGAAGATGTGGTGTGGGCTGGGGTCGGAAGGGGAGCCAGTCTGCATGCTAATGCAGTAGTATCAGCTGGTGGAATTGGCTCTCAGACCTTCCGGCAGCTGCTTCTTTGCCAATACGAAGCAGATAATAATTAAGAGGATTATTCACCTCAACAGGGCCCTCTGCTGAACAGCTTTCCTTTTCTTCCCTCTGAAGAACTCTACAAAAAGCTGTTCATCTCCGTGGTGTTCTTTGGTGAGATCAATATAAACGCTTCAAGCACTATTGGGTTCAAGCAAATTAAGCCTCTCCTCTTCTGTGGAGGGGGCAAAGACTGAAGGGAGCGAGATATATTATCCAACATGGTAAGGGGTCATATCTTAACCCCTCCGCTTCGCCGAACGTTCCGCGCTGGTGTGGAACATTCTATTGCGCGGGTGGGGCCGGAACGTTCAGCGGACGTGCGCAGCACTACCGAGGTAGTGCACGCGACGTCCGCTGAACGTGCGCCGCACGGAAGGGGTTAAAAAAAGAAAGTTAGAGTATTGACCAGAAAGAGCGTTACTGAAGATAAGTAACTTGTCTGGAAAAAATGTGGTGTAGGACTGTTGCAATGACAGTACCCGAAGTTCACTCACGCAATGAGCTGAAGTAATCAAATTGAGGAAGATGGTCTTCAAAGTCAAGGGAGGAAATACTGAATCTTGCCCACACAATGGGTGTATGCCGCTAAGGACAAACTGAAATGGCTTTGATGCTGTTGCAGCAAGGGAAGGGAAATGGGATTTTGGTGCCCTTGCTGGCCTGCGCATTGCCTGCCAGACCCACATCCCAGCCTTGAAACGACCAGGGTGATTGCTGCAGCTGATTAGTCAACTGTCCCCACCTGTATGCCAGCCCCCTTGAGTAGCCTCTGAATTTTGTGAAGTGATGTGGGAACTATTTGTCGGGGTAAAGTGAAACAGCGAGTGCGCCTTGGCTCTTTCGTCCTTAAAAAGCTCCAGGGCAGAATAAGCTTTTTCAACAAAAAGACGAGAGCCATTGTAGGGTATATCCATAAGAGTGGCTTGCAAATCTCCAGAAAATCCTGTGGAAAGCATCCAAGCATGGCAACGGAGCACAATGCTGGTGCCTACTGCCTTTCCCTGGCAATCAGTAGTATCGAGGCCAGCACAAATCGCATATTTTGCCTCAGCTTGACCATCATGAATTGTTTGAGTCAGAGAAGCCCTAAGGTATTCCGTGCACACAGGCAAGATCTCGCTGCCCATGTCCCTGAGGGCATGCATGTAGAGCCCCATCATACCAGGCTAGCCAAGGGGAATGTTGGTTTTATCCGGAGGAGGTGTGGGACATGTATTGGGCTTCATGGTTAAAGCTCCAACCATCAGGTTCTCTGGGGAAGGGCGTTTAGTGATAAAATCAAGGTTACCAGGCACTAATCAGTGATGCCTGGCCACCTGCCTATTTTCAAAGAACAAGGCTCTTACTGAGTGCCCATTAAGGTATTAGTGAATTTTTTGTTAAATGGTAGCAAGGGCTCAGAGGCGACTGGGCCTGTTCCGCTGCTCAAACATCCCCATTCACCCGGAGAAAATGGGATGTGCTGTCCCAATAGGGCACGAGTGACAGCAGATCTGAGGTGGCGGTGGTGGGCCAGTGCTTTTCCCTTGCAGTCTTACCTGCATCTTGCATGCGCCTCACGGGGGTCATTCAATGCCATGGAGGGTCAGACATTTCCTCTTGGGCCTTTCTACTGGCTAAGTCTTCTTCACAGAATCTCTCATTGTGTTCTCTCACTCCTGAACTCAGCTTTCCAGCAGTTTTCAGCGCCAGCCTTTCTTCCAGTTTATCATTCTTCAAGATCCTGCTCACGTCTTCACTGTTTCCCATCTGCCTGCCTCCTATTGTCCACAGCACCTGGACTACAACCCCAGGGAGCTCTATATTCTCGTGGAGGTTTTTACACTTTGTTTTTTCTCCTCTTTGGGGCTCCTTCTGGAGGTCACTTTCCTGCTGAACACTCACTGGTGTCGAAGGTAATTTGGCTACCGGAAGGGGTCGCCCTTACCACTGGCACACCAAGACTTGGATAAACAGACAGTGAAACAGCGTAGGGGTTCTTATGAGAGGTCATAGTGGTGACAGGAACATGCTACAACATTTCCGTAATATGTTAGTTTTGGTCTTGGCTTACAGGCAGCTGCAATTTTAAGCCCTCAGCTGCCCCTCGGACCACTACTGCAAATGATGCACTTTTTTCCATTGGTGAGCCAAGTGGCGAGGCCAGCCCTATTTTAGTGGTATGAATGAAGCCCACTAGTCCTTTGTAAGTCCATGTAAAAATTGTCATAATTAAAATAAGGGGGGAACGCCATTCCCCACCCCATAATCATCATCTCCCTCTGGTGGTGTACTTCATTCAGAGTCGGAGCCAAAATGAAAAAGAAACCTCAGCCCTGGTAGAGATATTGGTGCAGTGTCAAGCAATATAAAAACCATAAGCGCTTTAGTAATTTTGTAATAACGACCCTGCACAGGTCCTAGAGCTGGAATAGACATGTACGGGACCTACTGCGGGAATCAGCCTTAGAGACGAGGATGTGCTGGAAAAGGACCCACCAGCAGTAACCTGACTTGAGGACCTTCAGATCCTTGAGGTCTAAAGGTGTGCCAGAGGGATCCAGAAGCACCAAGAAATCTGCAGCATGGCCTGTTTGAAAGGTGTCACAGATGGCCTGGAAACCTCAGAGCGCAGTGGGATCCGTTGGGGGAATCCGCTCTGCAACCAGGGATCCTGAGTGGCACTGACCAACATTGTAAAAAACCCATTGACCCTCTTCTTGGTTGTAGAGTGTCATGACGGGGTCGAGTCGCGCTTCGCTTTATAAGTTTTCAGTTGGACTTTGATTTAGACTATCCAATGGACTTCAGAAACGGGAATAACTTCTCGCAGGAACGACCCAAAGAGCAAGAACAAGTCCATCCTTTTGATGGTAACTTCTTCTTATGTGTGTTGATGTACTGCTTTGCTTCGCGGTCCGGATCAGACTATTCCAAGGTAAGTCCTGAGCACAAACACCAGAGACGCACCTTCACAAACTGAAAACAGTATGATTTTAGACTGCTCCTACCAACGTTTCAGTACAGAAATAGAAATATGTATTGGGTACATGCTATGAAGGCTTTAAAGAGAGCTTCTACTGAGTGCCAGGCATTTTCCCCTTCTCTACATATGACAACGTACTTGAGGCTAGAAGAGGAGAAGGAAATATAAGAGTTGTGTTTTCGTACAACCACTGTAGAAGTAGGTGTCATTTTTGTATTGATTAGAAGCTGAAATAGAAATGCAATATCTTTTAAAAAGACAACCAATCATTGTTCAGTGTATTAGGATTGCAATTTTTTTCTAGCATCTGTTAGAGGAACTATTTTAATGACTTCTTAATTAGAATTAGTTAGTTTTTGTCGAACATCTATTTTTTAAATAACGCCTCCATCATAATAATGCCAGTAAACTCATAATCATAAAATATTTCTAGCTTTAATAGCAGAGATTTTTTATTGTCACGAATGTAATGAACATTTCATACTGGAGAACTAGGAATAAGTACGTTTTTTATGTGTATGAATGTAATGAAAATGTCATGCTGTAAAACTAGATATTAGTAATCACCTTTTAGTTATTGGTGAAAAGTATGTTGCAATTGAATAAATAACAAGACACATTCTTGGGTCGAATCGAACTGAGAAAGATTTGCCTGTCTGCTTTTTATGACTATTTCTAGGAACAAAAATCAGATTTATGTTTGCTTCGTTGAAGTTGGAATGGAATTAGTACTTTGAAAAATCATAGCTTTAGCTGCATTATACACACACACAAATACATACATTTGGGGAGAGGATGTAGCCTAACGGCTAGGGCAGTCAATCTCAAATCTGGGGAACCTGTTTCGAGTCTCGGCAATGGCGCTCAACATCTTGCGATTCTGGGGAAATCACTTAATCTCCCCGTGCCTACCAAAAATTAATGTGTCCTTGTGTAACACAACTGGCGCTCATGTAAAGCGCTCGGATAGTTTGCGCTATATACAACTAAGGGGGGGCGGGGGAAATAACATGCACACATAGCTAACAGTTTCCATTTTACATTTCCCTGCTCTGCTGCTTTTGTCATATTGGGTGCGCTGGGTAGATTTCGCTATGTCAAGATTTAGGGCCATATGTATCATCAACCTGATTTGCGATTCTCAAATAGCGATTTTTAAGCAATCGCTATTTGAGAATCGCAAATAGGGATGTATGTACAAAATCGCATTTTTTTTGCGATTTCTTAGTATTCCTTAATTGTGATTAGCAAATTGCAAATCGCAATCAAGGAATACTTTCCCATTCATTTCTATGGGCCAGGAGGCTCATAGGAATGAATGGGAAGTTATTCTCAATTTGCGATTCGCAATTTGAGAATCACAAATTGAGAATAATTTCAAGGGTCCAGAGGTGTCCAAAGGACACCCTGTTGCACCACTGAAATCAGCATGGGTGCACATGTGGCGCACATACATGCCCTAAGGGCATGTATGTGCCTCACATTGCACTTTTGCAAAAAAGTGAATTTTTCAAGGAATTTGCAAATTACCACCAACTTGAAGTTGGTGGTAATTTGCGATTCCTTAAGGCCAATTTGCATTTTTTTAATGCTTCATACATTGCATTTAGGGAATCACAAAACTTGCGATTCCTTAAATGCAATCGCAAAATAAGGAATCACAAATTTTGCGATTCCTTATTTTGCACGCAGATTTCTTTGATACATACCATTTTGCACTAATGCGTTCGCAAACGCCGAAATTCTGCAAATTTCGGCGTTTGCGAACGCATTAGTGCTTGATACATATGGCCCTTCGAAATTAAATTTTGCAATTCATACTTCAAAGGCACTAGAGTGATCACCTTAGTCCAGGCCAATAAGGATACTGTCGCCAGTCCTGAACTTCTCACTTACAAATCGTAGTCTTCAGTTGTGTGAGTCTAATTATTTCACTGGAAACAAAACCCTAACCCATAGATTCATCAAGCATCCATTTTGTGATTCCTTATTAGCGAAAAATAAGGATTCGCTAATAAGGAATAGCAAAATGCTATGCATGAAGAACTCGCTTAAAAATAGCGATTTCTTAAAATTCCTTAATTGCGACTCGCGAATACCTTCCCATTCATTCCTATGGGCCTAGAGGCCCATAGGAATGAATGGGAACACAATCTCAATTTGCGATTCTCAATTAGAGAATCGCAAATTGAGATTGCAATTTCAAGGTTGCCAGGGTGTCAAAAGGACACCCTGTTGCACCCCTGAAATCTGCATATGGGTACATCTTGCACACACACATGCCCTAAGGGCATGTTTGTGTGTAAAATGGAACTTTGAAAAATGCACTTTAGTGCATTTTTCAAAGTTTTTGCTAATTACCATGAAGTTCAATTTAATGGTAATTTGCTCCCCCTATTAGCGAAATCGCTAATTTTTTTTAACTTTAATGCATTGCATTTAAGGAATCTCAATTTGAGATTCCTTAAATGCAATAGCAATTTAAGTAATCGCAATTTTGTGATTTCTTTAATTGCAATTTTTGCATTTGGGATGATGCATCCCAAATGCAGAAATACAGGTCGCAAAGGGGCAGATTCTGAGAATCTGCCCGTTTGCGAGCGGTGTTTAGCTGGATGCATCTATGCCTATATCACCCAGAATACATTAGGATATCACACAAAAGTCCCAGAATGGAAACAGTGTCCATAATGAGCTGGAGTGAGGTGGTCACCATGTAAGTCACTCAGCTCAAAACTAAGTGGGGAGCCATTATTTAATTCCACTTGGATCATCATCGTTCAGAAATATTCACTCATATTGCCCTCAATCGCTGACCAGATCTCTCAGCACCATATTCTGTAACAAAAACCTTACAGTCTTAATGGCGTGCTCTGCTGCTTCATTGTGTAGAAGTTTAGCTCTCTCGAGGGACTTCTCAAAGTTCGTCACCGCCGACTTAAAGTCTTTCAGTTGCACTGAAAAATAATAACACGTTATAACTTAACATTGCAAAAGAAAAACAAGCATGCATTAAGGGCAAGTGGCTAGGTTGCACAGAAAGTGTCTGCCCAATTTTCATGACGAAATTAGGAAGTGTGTATACATTGCCTCAAGAACAAGGCATTAAACATTTATTGTATATTTTAAGCAAATCAAAGTACTATCATTTCCCTACTTCCTAAACTCAATAATTTTTTACAGATTACATTAATTAAAAACAAATCCTCATACAAAGTGGCATAAAAGGTTGAAAGATCCAATACAAAAATAAATACATAAAAATATCCAGTTAGATATAGAAAAGTCAAAAGCAGAATATTTAAAAGTGAATTAATTAATACTCTCATCCTCTGTCAAACTAATTTATTCACAAATAATAGAAATGAAACTGTTGAGACTAATTATGCACTTAGCCCACATTCTCATACTCTAAACGCTATAATACTAAGGGCTGGACATTATCTTTAGCGGTCGGTGGTGGGAATGCTGCCGGGCGGTGACGTGGTGCTGGGCAGGGTGGGGGGTAGTGAACTACGGAATACGGCCAAATACAGGTAAGTAAACATGTAAATAAATAAAACTAATTTTGTTGCGCCAAATCTTAACCTAACATGCATGCAGCTTTTTTAATCTATTGCCGCTCAAGTTCCTCCATTGCCAGTCTGAGAGTACCAAAAAGCAAATTCACTAATCTGCCTATTTGGTCTCAGAATGGAAAAGCGGAAATCGCAAAATTCAATGGTTTAAATGTGGAACTCATTTACTGAGAAAGTTTTATGCATTGAAATACTTAAGTGTGCAAAAAAGTATAATGACTTCCTAAGTTTTAAACATGGAATTTTATAAATTATCCTACAAAGGAGTTGAATTAAGCTTATATCGATCTACGAAGAAATACTGCTGTACCTTCTGCTTGTGCAACCAATACACTGGCATTGAGCTGCCACTCGACATCCTCTGCCTCCTCAGCAGCAGCCATCGACTTCTCCCCATAGTCGCGAGCTACCTCAGAATTGGCCAGCTCTAGGTAGCAGCGGCCGATCTCATGAAACAGCCAGGTCTTTTCTAGGCTCGACTTTGCCATTGGAATCTTCTCTTCCCATCTGTAATTTAATAACATAAAAATAACAATATTTTACTGACTTTGGATCCAAGTCTCACAAGGCAGCAAAATCATCAAAAAGCATTTAAAATAAACTATTGTTTTTGCTGCCCTTCACTACTTTTCTGTGTTTTGCCTATAGTCATCCAATCACAGAACTCTGGGCGCAATTCTGGACGTGTCAACAATGTGGCCCACTGTCCAAGGTGTATGGTTAGATTGCTTTGTGGACAGCAGTTAAGCTCTAGAAATGCATGGTTCTTGAGACGCTAGAGCAATCACAGTCACTTTTGTATATTGGGCACGTATGTGAAGCTGGTGACTAGAGCAGTGCTGTCCAACATGGCTGGGGCTGAATAGCCAACAACTGCGAATATTAATTCCATTTAGATTTTGTGCGCATGTATCTTTTGAGGCTATCCTAAACATCATGGGCAACTGCTCTCCGGCGATAAATGGCTGCTTCATCAAGAATAACTTTGTGAATCAGACAAAGATCTTTTGCTTGCTTTCAGTAATGTGATGTGGGTGAGGAACAAGACACAATAGGTCTTTCGGAATGGAAGGGCATCTGGAAAAACTGGAAATTGTTTTACGGACAAAGTCGTATTCTTGGTCACCTCTGATTGAGCCATAAGTTTGATGGGGGGAATCCTGGTAAAATCCAACTTGGGTATTTGACATAGTAGGAACCTCAATCATAATCACACATTAACTTAGATGGCATGCTGCTAGCAGAACATTCATGGGTTTGTGTTGGGTAAGCCTGACATGACCAACATTCTTATCAGAACAGTAAACGTTTGTACGCTATTATACCAAAACACGTAACATGTATCGTGATAACATGAAGAAGCTGAGGTTATGATCATACAGATAATATGTGAATGGCTTCAACAAGACAGTCTGGTGAAAATAACCCATTTTAATAGAATTGAGGTGACAACTCGGCAGCTTAACTGATTTCAGTAAGTAGTCTGCATTGCTTCTGCCACTGTTCTATGCTTTTCCACAGCAGTCTGTACAGCAGAACTTGAAATATATGGGTAAAGTTGGTTTTGAATCAATGGATTGGGCGGTTGGATCTGATTTACCCAATATCAAAGAAGAATTAAGAAACTATGAATGAACAATAAAGAAGTATCATCGATCACATTATCTTTAATAGTGCAACAGCAATAACAGCGCCAAGACACCCCCGGGCATTCGTGTGCTTTACAAATATACCAATCAAATCAAATCAGTAATACAAGGGTATCTCACTGGTATGTTCAGTTATAAATATTTTGACAGATCAACATGCAGCTGAACGTACTCACACGTCAATAGCGTTCTGGAATTGTCCAATTCTAGCATACACCCGTCCAATGTTGTCAAGTGCTCTCGATTTTGCTTCAGGTAGATTGCTGGAAGGAAAAAAGCCTGCTTAGGTTTCTGAAGCTAAGACAGAAATGTTGAATAGGTGTGAAAATATTTTGTTAAATGAAAACTGGGTTTTGTGGGAAAACGGAGACCATGCCTGTGCTTACCCTTGGTGTGTTCTGCACCGGGAAAAGATAGAGCTGGTAGATCTGTCTAATAGTTCTTACAAGGGACACCACAGCTTGAGATACCAAGTATAAATACTTTGTTGTCAAACAGGGGAAGCACAACAGGTTTTTTATCTAGACGAACTACTTCCACAAATGAAAGACCCCACTCACCACAGATTGTTATCAAAGTGATGACACATGCTCCATGCCCTCTGATACCTCATCCTCCTGGTGCCCTAAGACTACTGCAGTCTGATACTGCATTAAAGTCTTCCTTGTTAATAATTTCACATTAGTGCATTAGACCACCATGTACTCTTCCGTTAGACAACAAAATGCTTTTCATTTAAACAATAAAATCTGATCATTGAAAGATCCACTTTGAGCCTGAAGGATGGCCTAAATTATACTCCCACAGACACTTTATACTTTTGCCGCCAAGTTCGCTACGTAAACCTAAAGTGTTCCATGGTTAAGACTTTACATGCTCCATATTTACGTTCTAAGATACTGTAATATTACAGCACCGAGTGAGCATTTATACACCATTGCTAAGCCCAAATATTTTCTTTTTAGAGACACCAGCGCCAGTGCACTCAAGAGAGGACCTCAAACAGTACAAGAAATCTCCACACTAAGCTCTTGCATTCTATATAGTACAGTTATGGTAGTTCAGACAGTCAACTTGACCTGATAGATTTAGTTTGAATCCCTGCATGGCTATCTTCCTAAGACTGATCTTTTGATTACCAATTCATTGGGTAAAAGTTAATATCTTTTTTATTACCATAATTCTTCTCCTTATTATTTCAATCTTCCAGACTGAACACACACTGTGTAGTACAATTCCTGGTAGTCCTTATGTAGCAAACGTGCCTCTATGAGCAAATGATGCTTAGAATTCTCTTGCACTGTTTGTGCACCAGCACAGTGAATACTGGCAAGCACATGCACAAGGGGTGTGTACAGGTCCATTTCTCTGTTCTTCTTCATTCACAAACTAGTGGCCATTGACCCTAAAATAATCTGGCAAGACCCATTTTAGGCAACAAGCTTGAGTAGGCCACAGAGACCCAGGAGCTACAAGGAAAACACAGACAACATCAAGTACACTCCTCTTGCACGACAACTAGACAGCCAAGACAATTATAGCCTGTGAGACTTGGCCCTTTCCCCAAAATTTTTCGCCTTTTTATTTCCCTTTTAAATCAGAATGCCCTCATGGTAACAACAATGTATAGGCCTTGTGTAGTGAGGAAAGCCCTGTGTACTGTGAAACTGATGTTAAGATGCAGGTGTCTTATACCCCTAACATGGCTGCCACTGACCACTGCTGCTGCAGCGGGGTTTAGTGGGCGCATTCTAGTGGCTAGGGCCTGGCTGGAACCCTCCAAACAATGTATCAACTTAGCCTGCCAGCCTGCCCACAGGTAGAATGGTGGAACCTCCTAGAACCCCCTGGAACCTTCTGGAACAGGTGAGGTGACACCAACTGCCACTGCCAACTGTCAACTGGCACTGTATAAGGAAAGGAAGGTAAACTTTCCTGTCAGAGTGACTGAGGGGAAGACCTGGGGAAGAACCTACGCAGGAGGATAGGCAGTGGGGGTCAGGGCAGGGTCTTATGATGCTGGAAATGACAGGGCCTAGAGTGCTGCTTTACAAGTATTGAGGCATCCTGTACCCCCCCCACTGACCTAACCCCGCGGAAGGGAACCCCCAGGGACCACTTGAGGGGATTGGCTGAGGAGATCTAACACCAGCCACCAACTTAACCCCCTTCAAGGAAACAAGAAACCAAAGGGCGCAAGAAACATCACGCCAACAAGAAACTAAGCTTCTATTTACAAGGGCGCAAGAAACATCACGCCAACAAGAAACTAAGCCTCTATTTACAAGGGCGCAAGAAACCTAAAGCGCTAAGAAGAAATTAAATCATCACAGGACTTTTGAAGAAGCAAACAGGTATTGGCGCGGTACTGACCCTGCGTTTCCTGATGTCACCTGGGGTCTCCCATGCTAACCTGCTACTGGGGTGTCACCTGTCCTGTATATCTAGCGCTGCCCTTGCTGACCCTGTGAAGAGCGCTGAAGTAATGGAGGGGGTTGCTGCCTTCTGAAGCGCTATATTTGCCTGAACTGCAGCACCCTGAACAGAATGTTATTAGACCTGCTGGTCTTGCCCCCACCTCGTGTGGGCCAAAGCACTATAGCCCTGCACCCTGCTGTCTGTGAAGCGCTAGAATCCTGGGCGTGATTCCTGCCTGAAGCGCTATATTCTGTGGCGCCCTTCAGCAGCGCTACCTGGAATGAACTGTCTGCCGAGCGCTACCTCTGCTGTGAATTGCCTGCTATATCGTAGCGCTGTGAATCCTGAAAAGCGCTATCCCCCTGAAGCGCTGTGTCACCAAGAACTTCTGTGGCTCTAGAAGTTGCTGCCTTCTGAAGCGCTGACTCCCTGCTCCCCCAACGCTCCTTTGCTGTCCCTGTGAAGAGTGCTGAGGTACTGAAGGGGGTTGCTGCCTTGTGAAGTGCTGTACCTGCAGGGTGCTATTATCTAAACCTGATTGCCTGCTGAAGCGCTGTCCCCAGCATTGCCTGTGGCCAAGCGCTGTCATGTGAGGAACTGAGGTAGTGCCCAGGGAAGCGCTGTAATTTCACTCCAAGCGCTTTCTTGAATGTCCCATAGAAGCGCTGTAATTGTGCCTCCAAGCGCTCTCTTGTAGGCCCCAGAGAAACCCTGTATTTTTGACCTTAAGTGCTCACCTGTTGGCCCCTATGTGCCTCTAGTGACGTGGAGGCCATTAAGTTACTGTTTATGCCTGAGGACAGGCTTGCCATTCATTAACTGTTTGGGCCCTGGTTCCGGCGTAGGCCTAAAGACATACTGAGTTCACCTGCGATGGCTTAGCCCTGCATAGGGGAGTCCAAGGCATAGTAAAATGCTCATTGAGAATGCTTTACTGAATTGCTTATTGAAATGTTCACCTTAATTAACAGAAATGTTTTACTAATCTAAAGCAAGGCCTGTGCTTGCTTAATGAGATGTTGCTCTCTAGCAATGAGTAATGTTCTATTTATAAGTTACTTAATGAAATGCCTATGCCTGATTCCTTCCCTGTAATGTTTACTCCTGATTAGGGGGATGTTACCTATGATTGGGGAAGAGTTTTGAAGTGGTTATTCCTGCTTGGAACCAGGATTATTCTGAACTATAGAAGTTTTATTACACCCCTGCCCCAGTGTTATAACCTCTACTTATTTACAGGATTACTCTTGGGTGCTGAGAGGTTTATGCCTGCTTAATGTAGGAATTAGAATGTTGATCCTGGCCTGGGGTGGAAACGCCAACAGCTGCATAATGAACTGTGTCTGCTGACTAATGAAACATTTATTCATGTTGGTTGAAAGGTGGAGCACATGCCCACAGTTATGGAGTGAGGTGCTCCTTGCTTTAAAGAAATGTTTACATTTACTAAAAGGCTTTACATGCATAAACCAAGTCTTCTAAGCTCAGGCTTGCCTGTTAAAAATGGTTATCTCTGCCTTGAAGAGTTGTTAACTGTTGATTGCTTAGTAGGGGAACGTTAATGCTATAAGGATATAGTTACACTGCCTAATGAGATGTTTTATCCGCAGTGGCGTGTTTTTATTCCTGCCATAGGAGTTACATTCCTGCCTAAGGAAATGGTTAATGAAATGTTTTACCCTCAGTGAAGTGTTTTACTTCTGCTAAACTGATTATCACTATTGCAGGAAATGTTTTACCTGTAAGCTCCTGATTAATAGGGGGAAGGCCCTGCCTGTTCAGGCATCAGGTAATAGGATGGTGTGTGATGCCTAAAGAAATACTTTATGCCTAATGAAAGGTGTTGACCTCATTTGAGGCAATGTTTACTCCTGCCCAGGGAAGGGTCTCATACCCCTGCTATAACAGAGATCTACTTACACCTGCTCAATGTAGGGATTTCTACTTCCCTGATGGAATGTTGGTGTAGCCCTGATACAGTTAAACCTGCACAAGGGGATGGTTACCTAGATTGCAATGTTTTCTCCTAGTTAGTGCTGGCTAATGCAATGGTTAGCTGGGCCCAATGAGAAGTTCTCCCAAAGGGATGCCCAACCTTGTTATATGGAATAATTATTCTTAATGAAATGTTTAATTCCTATTACAGGAGGAGAGTTACGTCCACATACTTTTGTGGCAAATGAAATGTTTCATATTTAAGGAAATGTTTGAACTACACTTAACGAATTGTTTATTCCTACAGCGGGGAGATGTTTCTGTTATGGAACTGTCCCTTTGTTTACCTGAGGAAATGGATATTGATGCTTAATGCAGTGTTGTTCTTATGACTTTGAGATGTATTCCTTTCAGGTACTGACCAAGAAGCAAGGCGTAGGTTGGGCCTGTGTCCCACTAAAAATGTATTTAACTATTTATTGATCCAATATTTAATATTTATTGCAGAACGGATATTTATTCATCTAATATTGATCGCAAGTTTTGAGACACATGTATTTTAAATGAATTTATGATTTCCCTGATCCTGCTCTATCTATCTGATTATTTATCTTAATACAAATCACTTGTTTTTATACAAGCTCTGGAGTGGAGTCATTTATTGCGTGCCCAGGTTTCTGTCTCAGTGTGAGTGTGTGCTGCATGATCGCTTAACACATGTGCTTTCGGATGCCTACCCGCTCGTGCCATGCTACCCTAGGGGACTGGTGACCCCAGTTCCAACATAGCCAAAACGAATAAAAGGCATATGCTGGAAGAAACAGGAGTATCTTTTTAAAATACCCGCACATATAGTGGGACTGAGAAAATATTCCCTATGTTTCTATGTAACATTCAAAGGAGGTTATTAGGAGCCACTTGTCAAGCACGTTCAAAGAATGAGCTAGTAAAAAAGCATTGTCTCTTTTCCTCTGAATACTTGTATGTATGTATGTATGTATGTATCGCATATTTTTATAGCGCTGACTGTCACCCAAAGGGTATCCTGGCACTTTGACTCTTCTAGACCATACACGATGTTACACTGTCACGATGTTACACTGCCCTAGGAAAAAGGTGGGATTTCAATCCTTTTTTAAAGGAGGTAAGTTCCCCAGCGCTCCTTAAGATCAGAGGTAAGGAGTTCCAAAGTTTGGTCGCAGTAAATCCAAAGGAACGGCCCTTGTAGAACATAAGAAGGCAAGCGGGTCACAGCACACCAGCACAGCCAAAAGCACCAGTCGGTGGGTAAAAGAGACAAGTACTGGCAAAGACAGCAGATCTGGGTTTAACGTGCTAATGCATGTAGTACAAACACAATCAGTGGTTAATTTGTAAAAAAAATAAGTGCTGGGGCTCTTGTCAGGAGGCAGCTTGCACCAGCCCATTTCTCCTGTTAACCCTGCCTAAAACAGAACCGACTATTAACCATGAAACCCTAAAAGTTCGGGGGTGGGGGGGGCGTAATGGCCAGAGCGGCCGACCTCGGAGCTGGGGAACCAGGTTTGAGTCTCGGCACCGGCTCAACATCCTGGGATTCTGGGCAAATCACTTAATCTACCCGTGCCTACCAAAAATGAATGGGTCGAGCACGTGCTATAAGTGCTGGTGTTGATGATTAAGCGCCAGTGATAAGCCGGAAACCACATGCTAAAATTAAGCACTGAACACAATAGAGGGAGACATAAAGGAGGGAGCCCCATCAAGAGGGGACAGTGAGGGCTATAGCTGTAAAGCTGTCCTGCCTGCAGTTCAATGCAAACGAACTAGTGAAGGTAGAAGAATACAACCAAATAGCCAATAGCATTGGGGGTGAGCTAAATACTCCACTGAGCTGATCCAACGCATGACGCAGCCAAAAAGCTGAAAGAGGCTGAATGAAGAAAGCAAAATACTCCACTGCTCTGATCCAATGCATGACGCAGCCAGAAAGCTAAAAGAGGCTGAATGAAGAAAGCAAAAGCTGAATTGGGCGGATCCAAAGCCCACTTGTGTATATTGTTAACAATAGGTTGTTTGGAAACTGCGCTGGTAAAACCCAGACCTAAAACATAACTGGGCCAATCACATTTGACCTCCACGCAGTGGCGATTCCTCTGCTGTGGCGGAGGAGCGTCACCCCGCTGCTTTTCAGCAGTGTGAAAAGAGGAAATATAAAATGATAATAACTTTCAGTTATTATCATGTTCTGTTTCCTTGAGGGCGGGAGGGTGGGCGGGGCTGCTCTGCTGACGGAGCAGGGCCGGGGCGGAGTGGTTTGCCCACTCAAGTGAGCAATGACTAAGCAGTCATGCGCACTTCCCTGTTCTGCATGCAGGATGCATAACAGCCTGCATGGAGAACATGCCCACCCCTACAGCCCCTGGCTGAGAGCCGACAACGCTGCACTGCAACGTTGTGATTGGCTGCCTGCTTCTTGTTCCTGGAAGAGGACTCAGGAGAGCAGGAGCACAGAAGACGCAGGACTCGGCCTCGAGGTAAGTTTAACAAATTTTTTTTATTTCGAAACCCCACTCCCCCACCCCCGCGACACCGCCCACGGCCCCTGCTTGAGAGTCACGCCGGCAGCCCCTGCCTGCATGTCATGTTAATACTGCTGTAAGCCACCCTAAGATTGTGTAACACAAATGAAGGAACATGGGAGAGATGAAAAGAGGGACTAGATGAGAAAGAGGATGGGAGAACATGACAGCTAGACAGTAGAACTTGGAGCAAAGGTAGGGCTTATTTTATGGTGTGATAGGTTTGCGCGGTGTTTATCAATTGCTTGTACAGTAAGGGTTTTTCATACCACACCTTCCGGTTACTACTCTACTCGAAGCTCAGATAGTATTTTTGAAGCTAAAACATACATATATATTTTAAAACTGCATGAAATAACACCCTGTAAACTGTTGGTCACTTTGAATTTGAATTTGAATTTAAACATATTTGTATAGCGCACGTATACCGGACGGTTTCATGGCGCTGTGGGGGTGGCTCAAATTCAGATTACAGACTCAGAACCAGCTCAGGCTGGGAATGCCTGTCGGAAAAGAAAAGTTTTAAGTCTCCCTCGAAACTCAATATAAGAGGCTGAGGAACGGATGGGTAAGGGTAAGGAATTCCAAAAGGAAGGGGCAAGGACAGCAAACTTGCATCCTCCCGACCTCTTCCTCCTAAAGCGGGGAACCACCAGGAGAGAGAGGGCGGAGGATCGCAGATGTCTGCTGGGAACATAAGGGTGAACAATGGACGTAATAAAAGCCGGAGCTGTTCCGGCCAGGGCTTGAAAAGTGAGGCAGCCAAGTTTGAACAAAGCTCTCTCTTTAATTGGGAGCCAGTGGAGGGAACACAGGGCGGGGGTGATGTGCTGGGATCTGGATAAACCAAGGACCAACCGGGCCGCTTGGTTTTGTACAAGCTGAAGTCGACGCAAGGCATAGTTGGGGATACCGTTATAGAGTGCATTACCATAGTCTAAACGTGAAAGGACCATTGCCATAAGAACAAGTTTGAGGGCTGACAGGGAAAAAAACGTGAAATTTTGCGAATGGTGCGTAGAGTAAAGAAACAAGCCGAAACCACCGTGCTCACATGTGAATGAAGAGTAAGATGTTGATTCAAAGTGATCCCCAAGGTTTTAACAGAAAAGGAAGGGAGAGGGGGAGGGCCAAGTGAGGGGGGCCAGAAAGCAGAGGACCAAGGGTTGAGTTGCCCACCAGTCAGGACAAGCTCGGTCTTGTCAGGGTTGAGTTTTAGATGATTAAAGTTCATCCAATCCCTGATGAATACCATCACTGACTGGAAGCTAGAAATAGAGAAGGAGGAGTGAGATAGGTTAAAGATGAGCTGGAGGTCATCAGCGTAATTAAACACTGTGACCTCCATCTGCTGTAACGCAAAAATAAGAGGAAGAATGTAAAGATTAAAGAGGAGAGGGGAGAGAGAAGAGCCCTGGGGAACACCACATTGTACCTTGTGAACTGTGGAGGAGAAATCCGCTAGATGAACAGCCTGGGTGCGGTCGTTGAGAAACGATCTAACCCAGGACAGGGCTGAACCCCTGACGCCTGCCGCCTCGACACGGGAAAGAAGGGTGGTATGATCAACCGTGTCGAAGGCGGCAGAGAGATCGAGAAGGATCAGCGCCTGAGGAAGATTAGAGTCCAGCCCCTCTCTGAGTGTGTCCATCACGGATACCACCACCTTCTCGGTGGAGTGCAGGGGGCGGAAGCCCGCTTGAGAAGGGGCTAAGAACTTACTAGTCTCAATGAAGGTACTCAGTGTTTTGGTGATGTGCCGCTCAAGGACCTTAGCCAGGTAGGGAAGGAGGGAAATGGGCCGGTAATTGGACAGTACTGTAGGGTCAGCCCCAGGCTTTTTTAAGATGGGGATAACTGTGCCAAATTTATGCGACGTGGGAACAATTCCCCTTCTCAAGGAGTCATTAAGGAAGGTCAAGGGAGGGAGAGGACAAGCTTGAAAAATTTTACACATGATGTGGGCAGGACAGACATCCACCGGGGATCCAGATTTCACAATAGGGAGAATGGAAAGAAAAGTGTCTTCGGATAACGGAGTGAAGTGGTCAAAATGATAAGAATTGGGTGGTGGAATAATGTCAACAAAACCAGAGGAGGGGGGTGGAATGTTGAGTTTAATGTCTGCAATCTTATTTATAAAAAAGTCATTAAGGGAATCACATAGGGGTTGAGAAGGGACTGGTTTAGCTGAAGTTCTATCTGAAGTGGCCAGTTCAAATACAGTGGCGAAGATTTCCCTCGATTGACTCTCCGCTCGGAGGATCTTATCGGAGAAATAGGCGGTCTTAGCCTTGAGGATGGCTCTCTTGTACTCCGCCTGAATGGAGTTGTACAGGAGTTTGGAGGACTCGCTGTAGTTACGCCTCCAAGTGCGCTCAGCCTGACGAGCGGCCAACTTTTTCGCCCTAAGCTCAGGGCCGAACCATTTGTTCGCATCGTGGGAGCGCTTCACTTTGACACGCCTAAGGGGGGCCACCAGATCGCATGTTGAGGACAGCCAACTATTAATGGCCACTGCCTGGGACGAGATGGACAGATTGTCGATGGCAGGGCTTGATGTTAAGAGAGAAGAACACAAAGATGGCATGTCCACTTTTCCCCAGTTGCGTGCCCAGATGTTTTTGGGCAAGGGCGACTTCTTTGCTAGGCCCAGGTCAAGAGAGAAGGAAATCAAAAAGTGGTCAGACCACAAGCAGGGAGTGATAATAGGAACAGGGATTGAAATATTGAGGGACCAGATTTGGTCCAGAATATGACCACGGGCATGGGTGGGAATGTGAATGTGAGAAACAAAATTCAGACTACTAAGAAAGTCGGTGAAGTCTTTGGAAGGTACATCCTCAGCTGGGTGAGAGGGCCAGAAGTTAAAATCCCCCAGTACCAAGACTTTCAGAGACCTTACCACATCTTTGACAAGTCTGTTCTCTAATAAGACGCTGCTTCCAACCCAAATGTATTGAGCCAATTTAAACTAAAACTAAAACACAAGAACTACTTCAAAGCGTACCAAGAGGCAGGTAAATGAGCAAAACACACATTCTCTGACATTTACTCAGCGTGAATACATTAGGCATAAAACCAGTAGTGCACCATAGTAGCATTAGCAGGGTGCATACATCACATTTAGGGGCTTGCGCCCTGATGACACCATACGAATGACCAGAAATGCCCCCCAAAGAAATAGTAGTACTGGCACTCACTCTGCCGCCTGAGCCCCCACTGGGACTCTACTAAACAGAAGTGTCCCCAACGTTGCAGCTGCCGCTCACGGGTGGTACAGCTGTGCCAAATTAGCCTGGGCACCCTTGTGTCTTTGCAGCCCCACTCTAGGATTCCGAAAGTAGTTTTGTCCAAAACGTTGCAGCGGCCCGCAACTGCGGCGCTGCTGAGTACCCAAAGAGAACACTAGCACCACTGTTCACGTTGGAGCCCAATCCGGGAGTCTGGGATGCAACCGTGCCCCCTTGTTGCAGCTGCCCGCTCTTGTGCAGTGGAGCTGTGCAAAGGAACCGCCACGGAACTTCTGGTGCCACTCCCGGCCCCGATGCTGCTCTCCTCCCAGCCCCACTCACCAGGCTCTTCGGGTGCTCCCTTTGGCAGAGGGGAGGCACCCACAATAGGTAAAACCAAGCCCCACTCACCAGGCTTTGTGGGGACTCCGCTTCTCTCTCCGCCGGTCCTGCACTCCAGGGGAGCCTACAAGGCTCCCCCTCCTCTGTGCCTTCACCCGGTCTTCTTTTGTGGCATGCACGGGGCTCCCACCAGCTCACGGGAGCCCCCGCTTGGGACTCGGCGACTTCCTGGTTCCAGGTATCACGGCAGGACCCGCCCACAGTCAGGCGGCGCCTGCCTGACTTCCTCTTTTCAGCGATCCTCTCGGCGGCTCGGGCGGCGGCAGGGATTCCTCTTCACAAGTGCGGGGTGGGCACCCGCCATCAAAAAGCATACAACAGCGGGAGAGACTCCCGCTAAAGGCATAAAGCAGCGGGGTGGGCTTCCTCTTGTAAAATAAGCAAAAATGCGGGGTGGGCACCCAGCGAAGTTTCAAAACGCGGGGTGGGCACCTGCTGGCAAAAACAAGCAGAAATGCGGGGTAGGCTCCCGCTCGGGTCTTAGGAGTGCAGGGGGAATCCCCCACGCCGGGGTTCCCTCGGGCAATTAGAAAATAGCGCTCCAGAACTCCAGGAATAAAAAGGTAGCACTCCTCTTCTCCTGGAGCACAGTCCAAGGGCTCAGGCTGGGCAAGGATCAGCAGGCAGTAGGGCAGTTTAGCCAAAACCGGGTAGCAGTTCCTAGGAACAGTCTTTACTCAGCAAGGTGGCAATCCACCTGGCGCAGCAGTCTTTACTCCAGAAATAGTCTCTTCCTGGTCCAGTAGAAGGCAGAGGGGCAGAGCTGGGCACAGGCAGGCCAGTACGCAGGGACCCCCAGGAGCCAGCAGCTGGGTCCCGCGGCGGTTCCTCCTCGCAGAGTGTCTCCTCCAAGTAAGCACAAGCACAACCACCATATGGGGTCCCAACCCCTCTATTTATATAACATTTCTTCTTTGTCCGCCCCCTTCTAGAAGCCTCTGGAAGGATCTTGGAGGTTCCAGTCCCAACTGGCTCTGGGAGGGGAGTCAATCACTTTGTTTACCGGGCTTCACTCCTCCTTTGTGAGCTCGGGCTGGGTCATCAGACACACCACAGTGGGGCAGAGCCAGCATTGTACAAGGCAGGCACAGATCTATTCCCCAATGTTATCCTATGGAGGGCAGAGAGCACACGCACTATGCACTGCTAAAGAGTGCTAAAGTGCCCAGCGTCCTAAAACCACCAACACATGTTAGAAAAAAACACTAGGAGGTGCAGCAGGACCAATAACACCCCCTCCCTCCCCACCCCCAGACAGCCCCACACTCCCCCGGCAAAGTCAGCTCCGAAGCTTAAAAGCAGAATGGACCCAACATCCCTCCACCCGTTCACACTGAAGGCCCCCCACCCCCCTCCCACCAAGACATGGAGGGATCTATGACCCGAGTGGCAGGATAGGTCTAACCTGCGTCCGGGTACCAGGACAGGTGGGTCTAACCTGTGACGGGTGGCAGAACGTGTGACTGACACCGCCCCAGCCTCAGACTCTTTTTAGAGGCGCTGCTCAGATTAGACTTGCCCTGTCACCTGCCATAGACAAAAGAAGACGTGGTCAGGACGTTACACTCTGCGCCCTGCAGCAGGTGCATTAACCTACAGTGTGATCTTATCAGGGTAGATACGCACCTGTGCACAGGTACAGCAGGACCAATAAACTCCCTCCCCCCACCCCACCCCTGCTGCCCCCCACACACCCCCGGCAAAGTCAGCTCCGAAGCTTAAAAGCAAAATGGACCCAACATCCCTCCACCCGCTCACACTGAAGGCCCCCCGCCCCCCTCCCACCAAGACATGGAGGGATCTGTGACCCGAGTGGCAGGATAGGTCTAACCTGCATCCGGGTACCAGGACAGGTGGGTCTAACCTGTGATGGGTGGCAGAACGTGTGACTTACACCTCCCCAGCCTCAGACTCTTTTTAGAGGCGCTGCTCAGATTACACTTGCCCTGTCACCTGCCACAGATAGATCCTTTCTATAAAAGGATCTATCTGTGGCAGGTGGCAGGGCAGGTCTAATCTGAGCAGCGAGAGGCTGGGGCAGTGTCAGTCACAGGGCAGGCCATTTGTTGCCCGGGTGGCAGGACAGGTCTAATCCGGGACTCAGGTGCCGGAGAAGGTCTGACCCGTGGCCAGAGTGCCACACCCCCTCACCTTTCCACACCTCCACCCTACCTCTGCGGCCCTGAAGGCAGCACTGCATTCCTGGACAGCCATCTCCCCCACCACTCTCCCCACCTTGTTTCAGAAGGCCTCGTCCCCCGCCCCACCAACCCTGCCACCAGACCAGTTACACACCAGTGCCCGGTGGACAGAGCCCGGCGAAAACATCCCTCCTCCAGGAATGGCGCCCAAATCGCTGCCCTGCCTTTCTCGGGCACTTGCACACACTTGGCCGCACCAATGATGCCCACCCCACCCACTCTTCCACCACCCGTTCGTGTCCACCCCATGCAACCCCCCCCACCAAAACGTTCTTGCATGCTCCTCCACTCCTGCCGCCAGATGTCCCCAAGGGTGTGGGTGAGGACCAGTAGCACTGCAGGACAGGACACTCACCTTCCGCATCTGGATGTATAGTCAACCACGCCTCCCCACCCACCACGGCAGCCTCAGCTCCAACGTGCATAGCTAGGCACGGCAACAAAAACAAGAAGCAACACCCCTCCGTTCCTCGCGCAGGAAACGCACACCAGACAAACCCCGTTCCATCCGCGGCACAATTGAAGCAGCGTGCCACCCCTCCATCAAAGCTCCCCAGCACCCCAGTACAAGCCACATTTACCCCCACCTTCACACCTAACTTCCAGAGGTCTTGAGACGCTGGATGGTTTCTTACCAGGTTCACTGTTTACTCTTTGGCACTATAACTTGGCTCATAATCCGCAATTGCTGCGCATAATGTTCGATCGCCTGGCAGCAGCAAAGTGCATCATGCACAAACACATGGCGGGGGTGCTACTCTTTTAAAGACCGACATTGTGTTTTTTTCCCTTATAGTGTCTTTGGTGCCCCTGCTTTCACTCCCGTGGCGTGTCCCCCCCCCCAACCAGCTGTTTTAAAAAACACTCTTGCAAAGGACTTTTTGGGATGTATGCTGTTTCTGTATATACTGACCCAAGTTCTGTCAAGTTACCCAATCTGGTAGTAAGTGGATTTATTTTAGAAGCTGTTGTCATTTATTTAAGTTTTCAGAATGTTTAGTTGTTTGGCATGTGTTTTTTCCCGTGTGGCCTGTGTCCCTTCCACCCTTTTAATTTAAAATGTTACATAGCAGGGACGTTAAAATACCCTTATGCAGAGAAAAATACTGCTTTAGGTAACGTCAGGGACATTCAAATATCCTTCTACAGGGAAAAATACCGGCTTTAGGTGATTTAAAAAAAGAAATTATATGGCAGGGACATTAAAATACCCTCTAACCAGCCAAGTTGTAACTTTACATACAGTCCTTGATTACAGTTGGTGGTTGCAGGTAGGGCCCAACGGCATTCATATTTGGGGACCACAACTTACTTTTAACCGTCAGACTTTGACCCCAAACCAATAGTGAGAAATGCAGAAGAAGCAGAATAAGGATGAGAAATAAAAGAAAACAATGACAAAGAGAGAAGAGGGGCTAAAAAGGAAAGTGCCAGAGTGAGATAACGGGGTAGGGAGTGCAGGAAGGTGGATGAAACAGACATGGAAAGAAATCAATGATACCAAAGGTAGGGTTTTAAGTATACGGGATGTATAGGCGCTCAAGCACAATTAACGTAATAAGTATTTGTCAAGAGTAATGGTGCCAGCAGGGAGGGGAGACCCATAAAACCCCTCAATTTAAGTGTGAAACAAATCACCCTTATAAACATGAAAACAAAGTCCTGCGCACTCAAACAGAGTATAAACAACAATGTGACAATAAACAAGATTGAAAAAGAAATTTTATCCAACGTCGGTTTCTTGGAGGTTCATATATCTCTCCTTTTTATTAGGTCTTCAGATCAAAGATAATATACAGCCAGCCGACACGTGTTTCGTTGTAGGACTGTACATACACAGTAACTACAACTCTTCAGGGCTCAATGGCTGAATCCTCAGTAGTTAGGCCCAGTTCCGGTGATACTTCCAACCCAGAAGGGTACCCCCTGTTTTGGTATGAGCGATATATAGTGGTTACCGCTATATATAAAACAATCCAAGGCGCCAGCTAATCCATCTACCTTCAAAATCAAGTTGGTATGGACGTATCCATGTAGTGTCACCCAGTAATAAGTCCGTAACCCATGGGTACGTGTGGCACGAAGTTCTCTGGCACAATCGCCCTCGCTGTACTGGCGTCTGAGACCCGGAAGTAAAATTTCTTTTCAATCTTGTTTATTGTCACATTGTTGTTTATACTCTTTTTGAGTGCGCAGGACTTTGTTTTCATGGAAAGAAATCAAGGCTAGCAAACACAACAAGATGATGGACGGAGCGATTAAACTTTTCAAACACTCACCCCCAGTCAAGAGATCTAGGTTAAATCCATTGCTGTTTTGCTCACCATGCCACCCCAGTTTGGATCCAGCCACATGCAAATCAGTCTTGACCCTGCTCCTCATGGGAACAGTCCAGCCCGAACTGCCAGGCCAGCTCCTCCCTGGACCGGAAACAAGCATAATGAATCAAGGCTAGACAGTCTTGACATTGGCAACCCTGACATTCAGCAGCACCAGCAGCGAGCTTCTGAGAACATCACTTATTCTTTTACAAATTAAGCACTGGCTCAGCTCACTTCCTTCACTGCTTTTTTGCACTGGGTGACAGCACTTTATCTAATCAAATCTGCACAGCAGACTGAAAACAAGAAGCAAGGCTGGCAGTAAAAGAGACTGCCAGCCTTGCTTCTCATAAGTACAAAGTGCTTGTTTATGCACAGCTTGCAGGTTTTCAAAACAAATGAATAAAAGGCATTGTCATTTACAATGCCAATAGCTCCAACTCTTGCAAATGCGAGACCTATTGCATTGCAAATGCTTGTTTATGATGTAGGGATGATTTGGCCTTGTGAGGTTTCAAACTCATGACCTGAAGATCCCTCAGATGTCAGCGGCTACTACTTAATTTACTGAGCCACCCTGCTTGCTCGTGATGACATTTTGTTTCAAATTATTCACAGCATTTATAGTATAACAGCAAATGTAGAGATGGTGATTAAGTACAGGCCACAGACTGCTGGCTGGCAGGTCACTTTACAGAGGAACTGAGCAATCCTGACATCTCCCAGGCACGATAAACAGTCCCTCGCGCTTTCCTACTGAGTCCTGCCGCATGCGAATAGTTTGTTTCGGATTGTGTATACCTGTCTACACCGCAGCTTGGACTCATGCCGTGTATGCCCTGTTACTCCCCTGAAGTTCCACTGAATTCTCTTGAGCCCTTTGGGAGCATGCTGGGTAGTGCAGGGGTATAGGCCTGGGAGGCAGCGGGGGCGAGCACCCTAGGGGTACTATTCCAAGATGGTGTCCTACTGTCCTATGAACAGTTATGAGAAGAGTATGACCTCCTGCGGGACACTTCCTAGCTATGGCAGACTGCTGGCACTACTGGGGAGACACTGGGGTATCATAGACACTGAAACTGCCCAAAACCCACTAATACATACACTATACGTAATGGGTAGTGGTCACAAACTTATTACGTGGCTTGTTCACGCACTGGCATACACCATATGGGAGCCACTAGCCGCGACCCAGGTTTGTTGGGAGGCAGACGTGGGCAGAGAGTTAACACAGAAGGAGTGGGAGAAAGAGTCACGTACCCTAATAACCTCCATAGGGCCTATCTCACCCCGGCTAGCGTACATTGCATATTTGGATCCTCCTTTAATTGCCCAGATGTCCACAAATGGGAGCTGATATACTTCACATGGTCTGGACCTGCCCAAGGTGGTAACACTGTGAGGGGGGGCTGAAGTGCTGGAGGAAGTGACTGGTCGCTCAGATGTATGCACTTTAGAAGGTGCCCTACTGGGTCTGTTTAAATGCCCTAAGGGTGCAAAGGCAAACACTAGATCCAATGATTTAGCACTACTGATCACTCGCAGGCTCATTGCCATGCACTGGAAGGTACAGCCACCACAAGAACTAATGCACTGGTGTAGGGCGATGCTTAAAGAGGTGGTGGCGCTCGGCCGAGAGGAGGCTTGTGGATTGCACAAATATCCAATTGCAGCTAAGTGGGAAACACTACTGGCTGATTTACAAAACGTATAGTGACGGTCTCTCTAACGAGTTCCCTTCTGGCACTTTCATCTGTTCTGGGCTCCTGCGCCTCCACACCGGATGCCCTGTTGTACTGTCACTACTATTTATATATTCACTGTGCCTGTGCTACGAACTCCCAGTTTATGATCAGCAAGTGTTATGCTGCCTTATAAAGTCATGCTTGAATGCTTAGAATATCTTACTGGACTCCTTGGTGACCCTTCAATGTGAAATGGAAAGGATGCACCATGTTATAGACACTATTATTATTGCAGATCAATGTGCTATTACCACATGATATAGTTGGTTTGTATGTTTTTTATTATCCCAGTTAAACTAGCTGAACCAGGAACTCCTACTGATATTGTTTTAATGTCATGGTCCACACTAGTGATGTGATGGAGACGCTGTACATATACATATGTTATATAATCGATCTAATATAACTGCTTGTGCTGATGTTATAAAAATTAAAATTGGTTAGAAAGAAAAAAAAGAAAACAAAAACACAAAAGTTCAGGCCACAGACTCATGGATATGGGCATATTGGAATAGCTGAGTGGGACAACCTAGTGCAGCGTATCTAGACACACCCAACTGCTTTCTTAAAGGAGTTGATATGCTTTTGGTGAATGTTACACAAACAACCAAGAAAGGAAGAAAAACACTCAAAACATACACTGCATCTTCCACATGGGCCTGCAGCAAAATATTTTCTTTAACTATGCCCTTTTTCTGGTGGAGATACAGACGTTATACCAAGGTGTGATCTATCTGAACAACAGAAAAGTAAATTTTGACTGCAACTAACTCGGTGACAGCACTATCCTTAAACTAATTACAAAAGGCTCTCTAGGTGCGATAGCCCAACTGCTGTTTCTTAGCCATACCTAGAAATTGACATTTAGTATGAAATGTACAGCTTACAGTGTGATCATTTTTTTTTAAATGTTATACATGAGGAATACTTCACATTATGAGATTGTGTTAGTAAAACTGATTTTAAGTTATGGAGGAAAGAGGAAGTGCAATTAGCTTTTTTTAGGCTTACCATCTCTAATTATTGAAGAACTCCTGCCCTCACAGCTTAGGTAAGTATCGAGCAGTGATCAAATTTGTGCAATATGACGTCTTGATGACACCATCATCAACAAGTGGAGCCGAAGAGCAGATCTTCCTCTGTCCTAATCCATTGATTTCCACTATCTAATCCAACCAAATTCTAATGGTTGTTTCTTATCCAAGAGAATCAATGGAGAAATACTCACTATTCAGTTGAAATCATGAGGTCTTTCTTCTGGCTTTCCAGGGCTGCCTCCATGTCGCCCATCTCAATCTGGGCATTGCCAATGCAGCTGTAGAGGTTCCCAATGATTTCTTGCTTGTTGGGCACATCGTCTTCAGTCCAGCCTTCTACGGTTTTTAGGACTTGGAGAGCCTTCTTGCGGCTTGCCTTGGGATTGCCACTGGTCAGCACTAGAAGGAGAGACAAAGATGAAGACGTGAAAAACTATGTGATGTAGATTTTGCTCTTCGTCTCGTTTAGTTCTTTTCCTATCTCCTTGCCTTTATTATTTTCTTACTCTATCTTCTTTTTCTATTTTCTCTTTTCCTGCTTTCTCTAATATTATCTGTGTTCATTATCTTCATGAGACACACATTAGCCATAGTACAGTACTTAGACATGATACAACTGAAAACATTCAAGATCTGATGAGTAACGTGTATATGTCTATAACAAAAAGAATACATGCATAGTAATGGATTACATATATTTGCATTTGTTGCTTGCATGTTTTCCTATTGTATATTGGAAAATCCATCAAAGCAATCTGAAAAAAACATCTATGTGATGCATAGGATGCACAAAGTAAGAGCTAAAGCCAAGACAAGCTTTTTGGTTTCCACCACCTCACCAAAGTCTAAACAGATCTTCCCTAAGATGTGGTGGGATTGAAATGCAAGAACGTGACACACCTTCTAATCCTATACAATTGTGGGGGGCCCATTGGTGAATATTCCTGGATCTTACACTAGTCTGGAAGCCTACCTGACACAGTTGGGTTTAAATACTAGTAATGGGAAAATACTGCCTGTACTCAAACAAACAATAGTGTTGCAATACATTTTTTCCCCCAAAAAACATTTGCCAGCATTAACGCTGGACAAAACGAAATTACCCCATGGTAACACCTTGCTCCACTACATAATCTGAAAATTATTTAATCTAGAAACGTCGGACCTGTGATGCAGTTAATGTTTCTTTCATCATTTTGGCCCATTAGTTCTCCTGTGATTGAGCATTGATGACTGTTCTTTGATGAAAGTTCAGACTTTAGTCTTTGCCAGCACAGCCGTCACTGTGTGCTACCATGAACCTAAACTGTTCTTGTCACTATTCCTGAATTCCCTACTTAGATACCTGTTGTACTTCTAATGCTGATTTGTGATGGAAGCCTTCTAAAAAAAATGTAAGGGCAGCCCAATTCTCAAAACTTCAGGCCTCTGTAATTTAAATCCCTTAGAGAAGAGGAGATTGCTTTGATTGTTTTCTTTAATGATTTCCTTGTATGTGGCCTTATTTGATTGCTGTTGCCTGCTACATACCTGTTTGCTCTACGCACAAAAGTGCCTGGTATGTACCTTCTTTATTGTTATTGCTGTCACCTGTTAGTTCCATATCCAAACCTGTCTGTGTTCGTATCTTTACGTCTCGCGTCGTTCTGATCAAAGTCCAATACTTTTGTCATTCTTGAGATGTCCTTTAGTTTTCACGGGCAGGAGCCAAAATCCGGGTGTCACCAGGGAGCAACTTTACCCTATAGCACTAGTGCGGCTAACACTGAGATGCTATTAATCGTGCTTGCTGTACCATACACAATAAACAAGAATCCACTCACTCAAGCAGATCAGCTGCACTCTGACTGTCCCTCAAGTTATTTCCAAAGATAAGTGGGCATAGGAGGAGCCATATTCCCTAAACACTTGTCCACATCGTCCATATCTATCTATATCAACATATATAATCTGTGAAGTATTTGTAAATACCCCTCCTGCTCCGCAGCCACTTCAGAGTCCTCCAAAGTAAAGGGAAGGACTAGAAGAGTTTCAGATGAATATCTGGTCCGAGGTGCCAGTTCCTCAGAACACCGAGCCTTCAAAGGCAATCGACGTTGGTGATCTAATATTTCCTTTGACACAATAGTCACCTTCTGGGTCCTGACGTATCCGGTGGCACTTGCGGTGGAAGTTGAAGTGGCCAAGTGGGAACCCCCACGCACCTACTGAGGATGAAGAATTTTGTGATGCAGGGTGAGCACAGTTCGGTCGGGGTTGAGAATTGAACTGGAGCCATTAGCTGAGAGGGGAAGGATGGAGACCCCTTAACCCCTCGCTGCGGGGGTAATTCCCCACCGGTGTGGGGCGGGAGCACGGCGCCACGGTCCTCGTCACAAGCCCAGCTCGTCATGAGTCACCACAGTGGAGCTGTCCTCATTACGAGCTGGGCTCGTCACAACCACGCCCACTGATTAATTCTCCTGCACAGGTGGGAATCAATCGCACGTGGGCGGCGCGCAGCCGTTATGACCAGCCCAGCTCGTCATGAGCACAGCTCCACTGTGACATGAGCATCGAAGAGGTTATGAGGTGTACAAAGGATGACGGCTCCTCTTAGCTGGGTCTCCTTGGGAAAAAGTGTGCATCAAGGCCTCCTATTCCGGCCATATATGGGGCTCCAATGATGCTATAAACCTGCTGTCCTGGCGGGATTGCCTGGTGCAAACCTTGTAGTATCTTATGAGCCAGATGAGAAGGAGGAAGAGATAAAATGCAGGTCATTCAAAGAGAAACCACGGAAGTAAAAGGCAGTGCAAAGGAGCCCATATTGAACATAAAAAGGGAAGCCAAAGAAGACTGGGCTAGCCTACTCAATAACGCCACCCGTAAAGCTGGCACGTGCCTGAAGCACCACCATGACCCCAGCAGAGCACCTGGGTGTCAGAGGAGAGCATACCAGGTGGTGCACATGGAGGAATGTATGACTTGGAGTGGGGAGCACCCAGATCTGAGATCACTCTGCAGCACGAAATGCTGGAAAAGAGCAAGTGCAACTCTGAGTGTTATATGCTGTTTATTTCACCTGGGGGCTGTAAATTGTAATCTGATGTGGAAACATTGTAATGGAAGGCGGCACTAAGCTGCAGGATTTTAATAATAAGAAGCATGAAGATAGGGTGCTCTCACCAATACCTCTTGACCTCTTGATATTGTCTTCTAAAGCTGAGACCCATTTAGGGTACCAGAGACCCACCCATATGTGGTAAGGCCCCGGATGAAAAGGGTAGAGACACTGAAAGTATAGAGGGATTTACAATCTTTCTGGGAAGGTGCAAGCAGGAATTTGGCTGGTGCACCTGAGGAGTTTTCTGAAAGGGGATATGGCGGCCAGACAGAATAAACACCCTGTAATCACTAACTAAAGTGGATCTTCTGTTCTCTTTACTGGAGGACCTGGCCTGGCAGAATGGGCTGGACTGTTCCCATGAGGCACAGGGTCAAGACTGATTTGCAAATGGCTGGGTCTGAACTGGGGTGGCGAAGTGAGCTAAAGAACAATGATGCATTCAACTCAGATCTGTGACTAGGGGTGAGTGTCTGAAAAGTTTCAACGCTCTGTCCATTATCTCCTTGTGTTTGCTTTCTTTGCCCTAAGTTGGCAGGGTATGCCCAGACGTAGGTCCCTTGCTTACTTTGCCACTGGATTCAAGCTAGCCTAGCTGATGAGGGGTGTTACCCTGAAACCGGTCCCATGATGCTAGTTTCCAGTCCAGGGAGGACCTGGCCTGGCAGTTCGGGCTGGACTGTTCCCATGAGGCACAGGATCAAGACTTATTTGCATATGGCTGGGTCTGAACTGGGGTGGCAAAGTGAACTAAAGAACGATGATGGATTCAACCAAGATCTGTGACTGGGGGTGAGTGTCTGGAAAGTTTCAGTGCTCCATACATCATCTCCTTGTGTTTGCACTTTACTGGACCCCCACAGAAATTGACATAAACATTTATAACCTACTTACAAGTAATGAAATCAGAAATAATTGCAGCAATCGCCGAGCTTGCCAAGGACTGCAGCTAATAGGAGACTGAGTACCAGCAAGAGAAGAGAATATCTAATTTCTGAAACAGGAAGCAGAAGAGGAACATCTGTACGCTTGGAACCTAGAGATATCTTGGTGATTCCTGGCTCCTTCCCTCTGTAAGACAGGATTCTCAAGGAGGCAAGAAAATCGTAATGATACCCTATAGGGACAATGGATTCTGTGTTGTACCAAGAACTCCGGGTATTTTTAATAAAAGAAAAACCCTGATACGGATCACCATTATATGGAAAAGCTTCCAAAATACAATACAAGTGGCCTTTTCCTTTTTCTCTGTGGTTTCAAGTAAACTCAAAGACATTCCTGGAAGAGGGACAACAGGAGCTCAAGATGAGAAAAGATGAATGCTCAGCCATAAGGCAAGAAAATTCAGCCTCAATGCAGAAACCTAGTGGTCGCTGGAAAAGACCCAGGGGTTTTAGGAAGAAAACCATTAAGAGTAACAATGGCCCTTGGACAACCTTAGCAGAGGACCAAGGAGAAGGAATCCACTGGATGGCTGGATATAGGTAGCCCTGTTGCCTGTTGCTTGCTGGGACTTCGGCGTACAGCTGGGGGGCTTTGAAGTAACAAATTGTTAACAGTATTGAGGCTGGGAAAGATCTTGAAGGTATAATTGGCCACAGAGGATGATTCATTATCACAGCTAGGTTGTTTCTGGTCCCTACCTTCTGGGAATGCACAAAGTCGGAATTATTGATATTTGGCTTGTTGGGAGAAGGGGTTTTCATGGGAGCAGGAAGGGTTCAGGCACCAGGGTTTAATGTACTTAAATAATCACGTGAAACAAAGAGGGAATATAGCTTCCGGATCAGTCCCGGTAAAGCACGGGTACGTGCTGCCTAATATTTTGGCTCCGATTGGTGCCTGCTTCCTGGCATCTTCCAAACACTCCTGGGGGCCCTATTGAAGTTTTTCCCCTATTCACCGCACTGGCGCCATAACCGACCGTAACTTTGATTAGCTTGTATTTTTACTCTTGATTGAATATTCGTTCTGCCGAGACTTAGCATACCCTTCCGGGTTGGAATTATCACCGGCTTTGGGATATTACAGTTTTGGATTCAGCCACAGAGCCCTGAAGAGTCGGAGAACACGGTTTCTCTGACTAAACACGTGTCGCCTGGCTGTGTGTTTTTTGTGTTTGATGACCGATTAAAGAAAACAAAGATCTCAACGTTGGATTGGTTTAATTTGCTTTCAACATTTGTCTACATGATGTATTATCTTGTATGAGTCGCGGGACTATTGCTATATGTAATTGTGCTTGGTTCTCCTTCACAGATTAAGGGGTTTTTAGGGTCTCCCCTTCCTGACAGCACCATACTTAATTCTTTTTTCACGTATAGTTGGCGTAAATACTGCTTGAGCGCCATCACTTCCTGTCTACGAAAACTCTGTTCGATCTACCCTTATTTACATAATGACTAAGGAGAGTGGGAGTCACTAAAGATGAATCTGCTACCATGCTTACTTTATTTATTTAGGTACTCCCAGTAGCACTTCCTCTGGATGAGATCTCTTCCTTACAAGCATCAATTGACACCTTAAATGTGGTAGGGTAAGAAACTAAGGGGATCTAGGAAAGTTTTGAGGGCACACGAGTTCCAAAGGACTCGGCTTTCCAAATGTTCTTAAATATCATTGTGACCCGGTCCCTGGTACAACCCCGCCTGGCCTGTGCCCCCCTGAAACCTTACCGTTGTCAAGGACTTCCCACTCACGCACTTTTAGACAACCCCCTCGGGTCCGTAACAGTGTCAGAGCGAACAGCATGACCCACAGTGCCCCGCCCCTCTCTCTGTTCCAGGAACCTATCACCGGGCCTCAGGCACCGGAAGTACGTCACCGTGAACCCGGAAGGCCCGCCTCCGAGGCAGCGACAGCACCAGTGAAAAGCGAACGCCACTGTGAGGACGACGTCGGAGCATTGTGGCAGGATACTCAGACTGGTGTCGGAGAGCGAGAGGAAGAGCAAGCCGAAGAAGACGAGTGGTCGGAGGACTGGTGGAGCCCTTGAGGAGGTGGCTGAAGAGCGGCCGTAGCTCAACTGGAGAGCTACGGCGGACCGGGTGAGTAGCGTAAACCTCCCCGTGAGCACGCTAGGTGTTCAGTGTATATATTGTATAGTCCTCTCACCTTTAGGCACTTGTCGCACGTTAACTGCACTGTGATTACTGTAAAGCACTTCACCTTGCAAACACCCCTCTTCCCGCCACCGTCACCCTAACACACTTTCTCTGACCTACTTCCCTGACTTCCGTACGTTCCTCCTCCCCATAGAACCCTACCTCACTAGTCCTTCTTTTCTTCCCCCACACGTCCCGGTGTCGGTGTCAGCATACGATTGATACCAAGTTCGGTCTAACGGTCCCTTCTCTCTCTTATTGCCCTCCGAGGTATCTCCCCAGCTACGGAGACGAAGAACATCCCAAGACCCGGCAATAGAAGATCGTCGACCAGGAAGAACCACCCGTCTTACCGGACTGCCTTTGTCATCCTGTCTATTGACTTTCGTACCAATAAAACTCTACTATAGCCCACTATATCCGGCCTCCTTGCCTGATTTTCCGGCCCGCGACACCCCCACGATCACAATCATCATGTAGCCCAGCTGTGCATAGTATTAAAATGGTCAGTACGAAAAAGCGACTAGCATTGATTTCATATTGGAGCCACATTGGTGGAAGATCTAGATCCAGGTCTAGCCCTAAAATTATGTACATTTTAGATGTGGCAAGATTGAGACTGAACACTGGAGATGAAGCAACAAAGGGATACTGTCTCACTACCTTCCCATTGCCCTACAAACTGTTGTTTTATAACCCAGACTTCACTTCAGGGATGGAGGGATATCGGTTTGGCAAGCAGAGGGGCAGAGACCATAGAACATTGAGGGTAAGTGTAAATTCTCACTAGATGAATCAGAGAGATTACACTATTTTTAATTAAGGCAATTGTTACTATCCCAAGAGAACAGGGGGGAGCCCTCAGGGATGGCAACATGATTGGAAACACTTTTCTCCATGTTCGTGTCGACAAAGGGTTTGATAACAAATAAATATTGCCTTCTGTTGGACGTGAGTGGAGCAGTTGAGTGTGTATGCATACTTAAATAAGATTTATTTTTAGATAAAAGCATTATGCTCCCCAGATGTTGTGTGAAGATATTCCCAAGTTGATCCAGAGCATTCAGAATAGAGAAACAATGTACAAAGTTAGGTTTCACTAGTATTTGACCCTGAACAAATTGAAACACATGTATAGCAATGTGATGGGTAAATGTTGGAGAGGCTGCAGGATGCCATGCATAGGGATGAACTGCACATCTGCTGATGCAAATCCGTATAAAAGGAACCCTGAGGTGCCTTGAACCATCAGATCCAGACATTATAATTCTGAGCTTGAAGCCAATATACTTAGTACGAAACATCAAAAAGTGATTGGATAATACGGGTGAATATATATCTAGCTGCTAACAATCGATTTCTGTCTGCTGGAAAAGTATCCCCCAAAACTCAGGAGTGGACAGGGACGTTGTGGTAGGTGCTGGGCCATGGAACAGTTGACATGGAATTTACAGGAGAAGGGAAGCAAATTTGTGAAACTGCGGTATTCACACTTGGATTGTCTGAATTAGGGTTCACAAACTCTGGCATGCCTTAGATCATTACAGCATCTTCACTAGATAGATACTTAGAATCAAGATGCGCTAATTGGGTAGATCAGGACCTAATCTAGACTTTATTGAAAACCACAAGCCGGACAGATGTCAGAAGAGGATAGACTAATGAGAGAAGAGAAACCTATAATATCGCAAGAGCTTAGTAGTGGTATTGTACGCTGGGGCTAGGTGCTCTAAGCTTATTTAAAATAAATAAATAAATAAATAATCCACATTTGTAAAGCGCACAATCACCCGTAAGGGTCTCTAGGCGCTGGGGGCCGTCGGGAAGATTAAGCGAGCTATTGCCCAGAGTCACATGGTGCTGGGATAACCTGCCGCCGGAGCCGGGGATCGAACCCTGATCCCCAGATTCCAGCGTCAGTCGCCCTGGCCGCGGCGCCACAAAAGGCCATAAAATCTGTTTGAACCATTTTGTACTGAGGCAGAAATTAAGAATACCATTCTAAACACATTCTGCCAACTACAGAATAGGTAATAAAGCAAGCTGGATGTACACTAAACTTACTCTAATTATTAATCTATGAGAAAATTAGTAAAAACCAATGTGCTACACTTCAAACTTCATAAGCAGCAAAACTAAACATACCTCAATTATTTCTCAGCTCAAAATGTAATAGAATAGGGACCAAACAGTGCTCAAAACCTTGCAAGTACAAATCTGGCAAGTTAAACCTTCATACACAGAACCTACGCTTTGCAAACCATGTATTACAGATTATCTATTCTTATATTGTGATGTTACCAACTTGCATCTCCGTTTGTTCTGACTTAAGAAAGTAAAAAATTAGGAACTAAATCAAATGCCAACATTGCTGCAACTTGTGTGCAAACTTTAATCAAATTCGGCACATATTTTGACAATAATTATGGATACAACATTGGAAGAGCTAAACAAGAGAACATGCAGTCGTATTTCAACAGTTACATGGTTCTCCTTTTTTTTATAACATTAGTGGATAACTGAGAGATACAGATTCCAGACAATTTAGTTCAGAGCATGCTCTATAACCACAGTAAAATATCAGAACTCCCTTTCACTTACTTCGATCAATCTCCTGCAAGCTTTTCAGGATGTATCTGGTTGGATCTGCTGGTCTGACCTTCTTTTCCTTGATCCACTTATGCTCCAAGATCTTGCGGTCTCGTTCACGGGCATAGATGGGCTTCTGCTGGCGCCAGAAATTGGTCCTGGTATCCAGGTAAGTGATGCCGCTCATGATCAGATCTTTCAGTCTAACCCCGCCTCTTACGTTGCCTTTCACCAGGTCTACAATAATGATTAAAACACAGTGATTCACAGGCATGGCTCGAGATCAGCCAAGTACAAAATGTGTTTCAGGCATGAGCAAAATATTATTTAACTAAAACAAAATAATATTTAGTTAATTGTGTTGGTATATTCCTCCAACAAATTGCAAATTAGTTAGATGACTCTATTCAGTTATTTTTTATCATTTCCTTTATTTTTAAATATGATGGAACAATGGATGGTAGCCTTAATTGAGCCTGGGAATTGCATTAATTTATTGTGAAAATGATCCGAGTGTGGTGTCAACTGAATCATCAAGTAGCGGTGGCACAGAAGGCACACGGCTTCATACTGAAAACAAGGGAGATTAAACTCATCCATGTGTCTTCAGGTCAGAGTTGTAACACAAGTTGCAGGACAAGCTTGCCACTACACTGATTTGGCAGTGTGCCTCAGCCTTGTCCAAGAGGGACTGCTTTTTCGCATGTTTACCAAAGCATAAGACATTATTTACACTTATGCAATGTGTATAGAAGGCAAAAAAAGTATTTCTGCTGACTTTAAATTGTTCTGAAAACATCAGCTTTGTTTACATTGACCGAAAACTGCCATAAAATACCATGGACTTTCATTGTTATTGGTACAATGGATATTTAAATATGCTAACTAGTGAAGATTCCTAGCCCCTACTACAGATTTAGAATTCTCCCTGCTTGTGTCCTTGTATGTGGGAAGCAATCACAAACAACTTTGAAGGAAAGTGATAGACGGTTGCCTAAAATGGATCTGATGCTTTGTTCTGGTAAATTTGTATTGCAGATCACTAGTGGTTCTCCAGGGCTTCCCTGCACTAACAAAGGAACTTGAAACTATAATTTCGCTACATCCCCATATACAGGTAGCCACATGTTCTGAGTAGATGGATCTAATCTTGTGCTTCCCAAGCCCAAAAAACAAGCATTTGTGAGAAGGAGACAGGATGAGTCTGGAACCAGAGGATAGTTCTGGGAAATAATAGAACTAGTTGGGGTTAATTAGAAGAAGAATTATAACCTTCATCGTTGAGGAGCGTCTCCAGGTATGCCTTATCAATGTAAAGCTCTCCAAGAAGCTGCCGAATCTTCTTTTCTTTTTTCTCCAACTCTTCCTTCTCCAGTTGCAGCTGCCTGAAATCTTTCTTCACGTCTTTTTTTATGGGTTTGACTGGAATCTTCATTTGTGCTTGCTTACTCTGGTTGATGAATACAAAGCAAAATGTAATTGCAATTGTTAGGTTATGGTTTCCTACAACACATAAGCTAACACTTTTGCAATGGTGCTTAAACGTTTCTATATTTGTTTCTGAATGGGAAGTGGTAGTGTGGCACTTCAATTACAACTCTTGGGGTATTGTGGAGTGGAGGAAAAATGCAAAATGTTTGAAAATGTTTGAGCGAATGGGTGGGCAGCAGCACTGGTGTCACAGGTAAGGTATGGTAAAACAGGGGACCTGGTGATTGTGCCCTTAGTAGGTAAAGAAATATACTTGACGACCATATGGTAAAAGTCATATTTCTCACAGTACTGCTGGGAGACAAATATGGATTTTCCTTTTATGTCCTGCTCCTTTCATGAACTCAGCTTGTATGACTGCAAGTCACTCAGGCCAGGAAAAGGTTGACAGCGGTGGGAGAAATAAGGATAAGGTAATACCGTGACAACTGTTAGTTTGTACTGTGGATACTTATTTAGGGGTCTGGCAGCAATCGGGTGCTACTGGGAATCGATTGTGATAATCAGAGCCTTTTACCACAGGTGTTCTGGAACTTAACCTTACTATTGAGACCAAAACTGATCTTCGGGTATAACCTTTTAACACCTGACGTACAGTCCAAGGCGTTCTAATGGAGGTGAGTTGAGTTAGAGACTCAGCAATCACAAAAAATCTGATAACAATTAATAAATCTGCATCCGCCAGCAGTCTCTAAAAGAAAATTACTTTAATACCACCACATTATGCATTCACTGTACATAAGCAATATACCAATTGTAAATTAGTAACTAGGGTAATTTGTGAGACAGGCTAAATTCTTTTGTATGGATAGGTCTTATCTGGTAATGTTAACTTGCCCTTGGTCATTCAAGGGGAATTTCAGGGGAGTTCTCTATGAGGGACGGGGTGGAGGATTATTACTTTCAGTCCCCAAAAAAGCAGTTGTTATCCCCCACCCCACCTTCGGGATCACATTGAGACACTACCTTTTTGTCTCAGTTGTTGGTTCACACAGGCTGGGCCTGCAATTTGTTGTTGGCTGGCAGCTTTGCTGCTCACAGCCTTGCAGGACCCACTGAGTTGGACCTGTAGCTGATGCTAGTTGTGGCACATCATACATGCACCAGTGTATATTCGGTCAGGGCACCATAGGCAGCACCAGAAATATGGGTGGAGTGGCTCTGCGGCAGTAATTCCGCTCACAGTCAGGGGCGTTCTGCTCCATGAGTTCTTCCTCGAGCCCAGACAATGCCCCACAACCAAAGTTAGGAGCCTACTCCAGATAGAATGTTGAGGCACGCAACAGCCAATACCCATGGCGGTGAACAGGGACTGGCTTCTTTCCTGGTGCACCACAGTATGGTGTAACCACTGACAGTGGCGGTAAAGCAATGAGCGCTCTTGATGCTAGGCTTTAGCTTTCATTAGTGGAATCACCTACTAAACACGTTGTGGATTTTAAAGAAAGCCCCTAAATCTTGGGCACTTGTAGAAGCACTCACATGACCCAGACCTCTCCCGTCATCATGTATTGTGAATGTTCTCCCTGAGTTACAGCAGCCATCAGAGGTCCCCGCCTCCTCAGCCACTAGTCTGTCTTCCTACAAGGGCCCATGCAATGCTCCTCCTCAGCAGTTGGTGAGCTACTTCACCTCAAGGCAAGTGAAAAGCAGGTTTTCACTTGAAAACAGAATCTCCTGGCAGGCTGTCAAACTTCTCCAGAATCTGGTCCCAAATCTGGCAAGGGGAGTTGGTGGTGGATAACTCGAACCCTGGAGCAGAGAACTGTTCCTCAGCCACTGGTTTGGCACCCTGAGTTCCAGTAGTGAAACACTGGCTCTCTGGCTGAAAGGTTATGCCCTATCTTTATACTAAAGTTGCAGAGAGTAGTTGTGTATTAATGGAGCTGGCTTTCAGACCCATTCTGGGCAGTTCTGCTCTTTTACTTCTTCCATTCAGATTGTTCCAGCCAAGTCGTTGTCACAAGGGGTTTGCAGCCATGCATCACAAGAGACCCAAAACAATGGTACAAAAGAAATCGAGGTTGTCTAACCTACTTACCTGTTAACTTGTGGGAGACAGCTCTTGCAATTAACAATAAGACAGAAAATGTCTGGTAACCTACTACATAGGATTCCTGGAATGTCCTGGAGAAGCCAAGAAATTCACATCTGTTATCTGGCCTGTCTCCAACCATCCATCTTAGGCTCTACTTTAAAAAGGTGGGAGATGTCAATAGGCAACTTTCCCTGACAGGATCAGGCAAAAGTCCTCCCTTGTCACTAAACACAATTGCGGCTACCACTGTCAGTTCTGTACCATCCAGAGAGTGGTCGTTAGTCATGGTAGGAAGAGGATGCACCTGATTTTTCCATTGAGACCACAGAGCACTCAATCTGTATCACAAGAATACCTCCAGCATCCATGCATGATCATCATGTGCACTGAGGCAAGGGTAAAAAAGCTACAGCTTACTATGGTCAATTTGAGGCAGGGGCGAACGCAGGGGACCTTTCTTTATTCCAACTTGCACTGACACAGGGGAGCTCATTTGGTGTCAATAAGCAGAAACAATACAGAATCTAAAAGACAGCCAAAGAGGGGCGTAGCCTGCAGCCAAAATGAAATGGCACCTGACGACTGAGCTCCGAGACTGGGCCTCTCTTCCGGACTCTCCAGTGTGTCCAAAGACGATGGAGGCATTCCATGCCAGTGGCCATTAAATCGCTCTCAGCACACAGTGTAAAGCAACTGGGTACATGGGCAGCTCCCTAGAGCTTAGGGGAAGAGGCACTGGCCTGGAGGGTTGAGTGAGTGAAAGCAGCCATCTTGGGCCTAGCCCGGCTCCAATAGCACCAAAACGAGGCCGTCCTTGAGTAGAGAGAACACCCACAGACCTTACGGCCTCTTGCAGCTGGTTAAGTAAGAGGTGCTCAACCCCTGTGTACGCATAACCCTGGTGGTGTGAGTGAGCGTGGTAGAGTGCGCACATGACCCTGGAGCCCATCCTCAGAGGAAGGCAGTGGCTATATTTCTGCAGGAGATAGATATCATGCCCCGCAAGTGAAATTCAATGGAACAGCCTCATTCACCGTCCTTGGCTAGCTTTAGGGGTCTGCACAAACCTGGCACTTTGTGAATGGTACTCCCCCAGCAAGACCACAGAAAGCGGACAACAGAGGAAGGGTTTGAGCCTGGCACTTTCCAATTAGTGCGCACAGAGGATCATCTGATTTTGCAGTTCAATGCTCAAAGGGCTTGAAACCAACAGCCTGATTCATGTACGGGCCGTTTTGCGTGGCCCTAATAGCGAATCATAGCGACTCGCTATTGAGGACACGCAAAACGGTATTCATGTAGGAATTGCTAAATAAATAGCGATTCCTACATGTTCTCTATTTGCGAGTAGCAAATTGCTACTCGCAAAAAAAGGAATAACTCCCCATTCATTCCTATGGGCCAAAAGGCCCATAGGAATGAATGGGGAGTATCCCTTATTTGCGAGTAGCAATTTGCTACTCGCAAATCAGATAGCGATTTAAAGGGTGCATGGGGTGTCCAAAGGACACCCTGTAGCACCCCTTAAATGCACATTTGAACAGGTGTTGCGCACACACATGTCCAAAGGACATGTGTGTGTGTAACATGCAAAAGAAAAAAATGCACTAAAGTGCTTTTTTCACTATTTACGCAATTTACCACCAAGTCAGACCTGGTGGTAAATTGAGACCAAATATAGCGATTTCGCTATTTCTATTTGGTTGATGAATTGCATTTAAGGAATCTCTATTAGAGATTCCTTAAATCCAATTCCTCGCAAATATGCGAATTCTTAAATAGCGATTTTTGCATTTGGGATGATGAATACCAAATGCAAAAATCGCACTCGCAAAGGGCCAGATTCTCAGAATCTGGCCCTTTGCGAGTGCAATTTAGCTTCATGAATCAGGCTGCAAGATCCCCAGAGGGAAGGACTGAGCTTGGCTGTTCCATATTAGTGCACATTGTTAGCTGTACGATTTGGCATGACTTGGCAGTTTAACACCTATAGGGCTCGAAACCAGGGTCCGAGGTTATGAAAAAACGATCTTGATGTAAAACTTACATTTCCATCTGCTGCCCCCTCCCCCTCCCACACGAGAGAGCCCAAGACACTATGGTGGTGATAAGGGGTAATGGGGGTGCCCCCTTAACGAGGCAGGACCTGTAGTCCCATCTCGGTCACCTCCACAACAAACTAGCCAACATGATAACAACCCAAATGCAAGCTCTAAAATCTGGGCTGGCAGATGTCTCAAAGGAAATCCATTCATTGGGTGAGACAGTATCCACCAATGAGGATGGTACAAGAAGCATGATTCAGGACATCGACAAAATTACAAGACTCTGAGGCAAAAATGGAAACTGAAATTTCACACCTGTAGGAGAAATGTCATGATTTGGAGGACAGGTCAAGACAAGATAACATTCATATTAGACATGTCGAGGAGGAAGAAGACATTGTACATTTCTGCACAGAACCTTTTCGAGCAATCTTGAAAGACGACCAGAATGTGAATATACCTATCATCAGGGGACATTGAGTCAGAGCCCCTAGGTCAGATGAAGGCTCAAGACCAAGGGACATGATAGCTAAACTAGGTTTGCACACCGGAGGAAGCCCAGGACATTCTAGGCCTGCCGCAGAAGAGGACAACAACCTGGTAATGACACAGAACAGCGATGGAGCCCTAAAGAGATATCGGAGCGGAGAAGCCCAAAGTGACGTGTAGAGCAGCAAGTAAATGAGGTACTGATAGACTGTTAACAGCCAAAAGAACGATTTATCATGGCTCGCTCATCTGGCAATTACGTAACGTTATCTGCCCCATGAACCACAATTACCACGGACAATGGAGACCTTCGGTGGCTTTCACGGGGTTATGTACAGGGGCCACTACTGCAGGGTGCTTGTAAGATGACCTCGTGGGTACTTTCATGTGTGTAGTTGGGTTAATGCCCCGGTTACTAACCGGTAATCTTCATTTCTCTGAATATCGTCTTCCTCGCCACACACGTTACGAAGTGAGCTTCAGCTCCAAACCAGAACTCTCCAAAGCAATTAACATTCTATGCCTCCCATCCCTCCCCAACATGGCCGACCACTGTCACCCATGACATGGTACAAGGGTAGGGTTGACTCACCCCACTTCCTGTAGAACTACCAAGCCCCGAAAAGCAATCACATAAAGCAGACAGTAAAACAGGGAGGGAGGGAGGGATGGGAACTCATGTGGCGAGAAAGACAATACTCAGAGTAATGATGATTACCGGTAGGTAACCGGAGCATTACCTCCTCGTAAATCTTCCTCACCACCAGAGTTACAAAGTGAACACATACCCAAGCCCAGCGGCTTCGTAAACACTCACAAGAAACCACAGACTACAGGATAATGCAAACACCACGTTTAATCCAAAAAACAAATACAGATGGAAAAAAAACAAGGAGACATCCCTCAGCAGGAGTGACAATAAGAGCCGGAAGAGCCAGCCTGGAGAACAGCCTCAACAAAATCCACAGCAGAAGGACCACCCAACATCACCTTGTAGTGATTCATGAACATGTGCGGGGAGGACCACGTTGCGACCCTACAGATATCCTCATTAGAGAGAGGGCAAGAAAACAGACAAACCTTCGGGTAGACCAACCCTGGATCTGGGCAGAAACATCTAATCCCAGGGAATCATAGGACAGCAGGATTGTCTGCTTAATCCACCTACTCAGGGTGGAGAGAGAAGGCTTATGACTAGATCGAACAGGGCCAAAAGTGTCAAACAGACTATCACATTTGCAAAAGGGCAAAGTCTGTTCCAAATACAATAACACCGCCCACCGGACATCCAACAGAGAGAGACCAGAATCCACCCCGGACCAAATGATTGGAGGGAAAGTAGGCAGAATGACTTCCCGGAACGGTTGACAATCGACTGGACCTTGGGCAGAAACTTAGGATCGGGGCGTAAAACAATACGGTCTGGCAAGACACGCAAAAAAGGAGAAGACCGCAAAAAAGATCCCAGCTCCCCAATCCGACCAGCGGACACAGGGGCCACCAGAAACACCATCTTCATAGTAAAAAAATGTAATTTCCACGGACCCCAAGGGCTCAAACGGAACACCCTGAAGGTGTAGACTAGCCCAAGGCAAAATATTTATCACCGCTCACATCAAACCTTGCACCCTCCACCATTGATGCACGGGGCATAATCCAAAGCCAGAAGAGAAACCAGGCCCCTCCTCAAGTTTACCCTCCTCCCGGCCGGTAAAGACACCAGCCCCTTGGCCAACCTGGTCCTCGAACAAGGGATTTTCATAAGAATGGACTTCTAGGCTCCTTCAGCCTTCCAGTGGCGCAGCCACACCTGGTGCAAAGCTTGAATAGCAGCGCCCCCTGCAGTGGCTACAGCCCCAAAGGTATCAAAGGATATATCTGACAACAGTCTTGTCAGCTGTTCCATGACAGCCAGGGTAGGCAGTACGTCAGCTACTTGTTCCATCAGCTCGGCTAGGGATTAAAAATCCTTCAAAAGGGATTGAACTGTGTAGGAGTGGTAGGCAGAAGCTCTGATGGAAAAGCTGGCCACTGCTTAAGACCTTTTAACTGCCGCCTCCACTCATTTGTCGACAGGGTCCCAGGGGGAGGCATCCTCCGAAATGATGGACCCATGAGAAGATAACCCCCCATCAGGGAGTCCACCTTCACAGCAGATGGGTAAATCCTTCCCAAAATCTCGAATGGTGTAGCGCTACGAGAGATAGCGTGGGAAGGACTATTTGTCCATTTTCTGCCACTCATTGTCAATCACCCTCTTTATAGAAGGATGCAAGGGCAGGGATTCAGGCTTCCGTCTCATAAAAAAGTCATCCACCTCCTCCTCCTCCACTGGAGGAACAGAAAAGGCCAGGTTATCCTTAAGTGCTGCAGGACCTCCTTCAGTTCTTGTCCTTGCACATATCTGCCCCGGAGATCCTCCTTCCCCCCCTCAACATCAGCACTGTTGGAAGGCTCCATGTGCTGTTTCTTAGGGGAAGAAGGGCCATTCCTCTCCTTAAAGGCTGCAGCCACAGCAGCCTGAATCACAAATTGAATGGCCAGAAGCGAAGGAGTTTCTGAAGGGGCCAGCTTGCTGGGAGCCTCACCAGCATTCATGGCTAGATCCCACAGACAGAAGAAAACCCTAGCGATATGCCATTAATTAGGAAAATGCTGTTGTGAAACAAACACGACCGAGAGAAGCAACCGGTTGCCAAGCAACACCATTCCAAACACGGGAAGTCGGCCGGGTGATGCGCCTCCCTCCGGAAGGCAGGGCAGGCAGGAAGAGGGAGGTCATAAAACCCTTAGATCACCCTACCGCAATGCCGGCACAAAGATGCTCTGGAAGGCGCCTTGTGATCACTGCCAGCAGAGACACTGGGCCGCAAGCAACACCGGCGTACCAGACGGCCCCAAGAGTAACTCTAAACAGGTAAGAGATCCGGGACGCCAAGAGAGGACAGGCAGCGCCGATCCTGACAAAAAATGAGCCCGCTGTGCAGGGCCTCCAATTCTGTGTGAGCTTACTCCGCTGATGCCTCCTATACTTGTTCTGGTATATTGCGGGGGCTCAAACTGCTGTTGGGTTTTTTTGATCCGTCCATCATGCAGGTTATTGTTCAGGCCTCCGTTCTGTCGAGACTGGATTACGCTAGCTCGCTTTATCTGGGGACGAACAAGACTGAAATTCTGAGATTACAGATGATCCAAAACGCAGCTGCTAGAACTCTCCTTGGCCCCCCTGGAACCTGCTCTTCTACCAGTGCTATTCGTCGGCTACACTGGTTGCCGTTGGCCCGACGTGTAGAGTTTAAGTCTCTCTGCATTGCTTTTAAAATTCCGAATGTTTCGTCTCCCAGCCTTTTGGCCAACCTGCTTTCATCTTATACACCCACCCGTCAACTCCGCTCAATGGTTCATCATCTGGCGGTTGTTCCCCGGGTAAGGAGGGTGTGCGCTTGGTGGGCACTCCTTCCGCACACTGACAGCCAAACTCTGTAATTCTTTTCCTATACATATCCGCAGCCTTAACAACTACCCGGCTTTCCGTAAGGCTATTAAAACCCACCTTTTCCCTCCACTATAGGACCTGCTTCTGTTAGTAGCCTCCTAATTTCTGCTATTAGCGCTGGGACGCCCTTTGCTGGAGCAGCTGTGCACTTTATAAATAGGGCTCCCGGTTTTTCTTTTTTACGGATTTTTACATATATATACAGACGGAAAACAAGTTTTCCTTTATCTGTATTTATATGTAAAAAACGGGAAAATACTAGTACATTTTGTTCTGCTGCAATCTGGTGTCTCCCCCTCCTTAGAGGGTTAAGAGGTGTCAGCCCGGGCTGAGACACTTTCCCGGGCAGACACAGAGCTGCCAGCCACACCAGAGCACTTCACAGGTCTTTGAAAGACCATTTACTTGTTAATGAGGCTTCACCCCTTTTAGAGCCCCTGCCAGAGTCAGATTAGGAGCCTCTTTTCACCTCATTGTTGTGTGAGTTGTGGCTCTTGTACCATGTGCTGAAATGACGCACTGGAAAAATCATTTGTAATTATTTAATGCATAAAACATTTAAAGATATTATGAAAGCATTAAAAACATGGACCATGTTTTTAACGCTTTCATTATATCTTAAAATGTTTGTTGCATTCCAACAGGCAGGCTGCATGAAGCGAAATTAAATATTTCATTAAACAACACAGAGTGCATGTACATTAAATAATTACAAATGATTTTTCCAGTGCGTCATTTCAGCGCAATGAGCACTGTCACCAACCAATCGGATGTCCACTGTAAGAATTCCGCCCAGGGAGAGGAAGGAACACGGCCAGACTGCAGTATAATAACGACTGGTACCACATTGCCCGCACAACCTGCTGAGTGGCAGGTGCTGGCTGTGCTGATGTCCATAGGGGACAAAGCTTAGCTAACGCAGCATCTTACATCTATACGTATTGCGGTCGTCAGGCAATGGGGCCTGACGATGGTCTCATATGCTGATGACACGCAGCTGGCGGTCACGTTGAGTGGGGACTCTGATGTGGAGGCCCTCAGGTTCCGGGACGGCTTACGGGCAGTGGCCAATTGGATGAACTCTAACTGTCTCCAGTTGAACACCAAGAAGACAGAGGTCATGGTGGTAGGCAAGCAAGTGGGGTTGTGGGGCGACGACTGGTGGCCTTCTGAACTGGGTGTGACCCCCTCTCTGGTATCGGAGATAAAAAATCTTGGGGTTTGGCTTGATCCAACACTTAGTTTTATCTGCCACACCAAGAGGGTGGCGGCCTCTTGCTATGGCGTTATTAGAGGACTAAGGCCTATAATGAGATTCTTTGATGCCCCCACCAGACAGCTGGTGGTTCAGGCATCAGTACTGTCTCGACTGGACTACGCCAGCTCGCTTTTGGCCGGGATAAATCAGGCTGAACTTATTCGGCTGCAGCGAGTTCAAAACGCTGCGGCCAGAATAGTGGTAGGTTTGCCTAGACGGTGCTCGGTCTCCAAGACGATGCACTCGCTTCATTGGCTCCCTGTAACTCAGAGGATTAAATTCAAGGTTCTCTGCCTGGCATTTAAAATCCTCAAAGGTATGTCTCCCCAAATTCTGGCGAATCTTCTAATTCCTTATGTCCCTTTGCGGACTCTGAGATCTTTGGGCCAGAACTTGGCAGTGGTTCCACGCTTCAGGCTGAGTAGAACTGGCGGCCGCTCCTTTCGAGTACTGGCAGCGAAGTGGTGGAACCTCCTCCCTTCTGAGACTCGGGCAATTGATGACCTTCTTCAGTTTAGACGCGCTATCAAAACCTTATTGTTTGTCTAAATTTAGGTTCTTCTCTGCGCCAGACTGATGTTGTGTTGTGTTTGCCTTCTAATAGCGCCAGGACGCCCCTTTGCTGGGGCAGCTGTTGCGCTGTACAAATATTCATAACATAACATAACATTGATCTCTGTGGATTATTAATCTGATACAACATGAAAACGGTCACTCTCTGTTACATCTGGATTTTGCAGTGAGCTGCAGCCACAGTACAACAGCAAAGCATTAATACTGTCTAGACACAAATAAACGATTCCCATACTAAAGGCTTGTGCTGCGTCTGGTAATTCGTTTTGGACAAAGTTTAATGGTGTCCGTGTCCTGAAGTTGCCCTGAGTACACTGGATCCGGTCAACTCTGGTATGTTTGTACATGCGCTCGAACGAAAATGCTTCTAAAGAGTGTCACGCGCGGCGTGCACTGCGTGCGTCAACCTGCAGTGTCAGGCGTGTATTAAACAAAAACCGAATCATTACACTTAACACAGCTCTGCACGTTTGTATCATGGGAATTCAAGCCAATAGGCTTAAATCTTTCAAACAGGAACAAAGAGTGGGGGTTAAGTTCTTCCCAACAGCAATCTTCCTTTCGCCCCAAGCAGGAGTCTAATGACCCAACATGAGCGGTGTCCTGCCTGCCTCCAGGCCTTCGACAGAGATCACAGATTGGGGCTTATTTACAAGCTCCTTGCGCCGCTCGTACGTCACTCTTTGTTCATTTTCCAGGGTGGCATTAATCATTTCGGACATAGGGCACAATGCTGTCGTGTTCTAGCCTGTCCCCTGACAGCACGCTGGGAAATGGTGCATCTTCTTACATCACAGGCAGGGCCGGACTGAGAACCAAAACCGGCCCTGGCAAAGTGCTCGGCCGTATCCCCCCCCACCCACGGGGGGTTGGGGTTGCTGCCGAACTCTTTGCCAGGGCCGGCTTTCGGCCGATTTTGTTACAGGGCCGGTTTTGCAGCTAGGCTGCAAAAACGGCCCTGTAACAAAACCGACCCCCCTGGGACCCAAAACCGGTTCCCACCCGTGCGGCACACCGGGGGATTGCCCGGTGCCCGCTACGGCCAGTCCGGGCCTGGTCACAGGGCATGGCAAATCTTTAGCAACATTCTTGAAACAGCCAAGACGCACCACATTTTCAATTCAAGTAGTGTTACAAGAAGCTTGCCAGTCTCCCTGGAACATGATATGGGCAGACAAAGGAGTAATAAACAAGCATTTTCAATGCAATAAGTCTTGCATTTACCCGAGTTTAAGCTATTAGCATTGTAAATGACAATGCCTTTTATTATTATTTTTTTTTAAAACAGATAAATAAAAGGCATTGTCATTTACAATGCCAATAGCTTAAACTAGCGTAAATGCGAGACCTATTGCATTGCAAATGCTTGTTCTCTTCTGCACACACAAAACATCAATCCTCATAGTAATAGCCAGGGACAGCTTTAGTGCTGGTGGGGCACCATTGGGTTGCAGCTGAAGGCAGTGTGAGTTTCTCTCAGTGGGGCAGTATGGTGTTCAGTGGGGGAAAGGATGTGGCATTCTGCCAATGACAGAAACTGCAAGGCTCTGAGACAAATAGCTTGTGATAGCACATTTAAGCATATTTGGGACATTTTGCAAATGGTAAAGTTTTCAAATGAATGTATAGTGTTGACCAATAACAACTGAGCGCATGTGTACATTGTCAATTTAAATAAATGTGGAAAAATACTAGCTGTAGCGTCGTCTTTTGCTTGTGGCAAAAATAAATGTGGATAAATACAGAAAAAATGCCCGGAAAATAAATATGGATAAATACAGACGGAAATGGCAAAAAAATAAATACCATAAAACCGGGAGCCCTATTTATAAAATGGTATACCATAAGAGAACAAGGGGGGGGGGCAAATACAGCGAGCCCGCTTCAGCAGGGCCTCCGCCCCGGGCATATGGACCGGCTAATGCACGGCATCTCCCCACTTACCTGTAAACACGCCCATGAGAATCTGCAGCGCAGAACCAAAAAAACTAGAAGTAGGGATGGTAGTCCCTCCCCTTGTACCGTGTCAAGGGTAACGGTGGTCAGCCATGTTTGGGAGGGCAGGGAGGCATAGAATGTTAATTGCTTTGGAGGGTTCTGGTGTGGAGCTGAAGCTCACTTCGTAACTCTGGTGACGATGAAGACTTACGAGGAGGTAATGTCCTTATTGTATAAGTTTGTATAAGTTGTATAATCAGAGGATGTGATGAGTTGAGGGGTGGGGAGGGTCAGGAGGGAGTAGAGGTCACAGTGCGACTGTTCATACGAAGGGGAATACTCTGTTTCCTCTCCTCATTACATCTAGGAAACCTGCTGGGGATAAATACAGAGGGAGGGGAGGGTTTACTCTTTCCTATACATCTATATAATTGTTTACACCCACGTGCAACACACACTCCCATTGCCACCGTGGGCAGTGGTGTGGACGACACCCCATGCCACAGAATCAGGTCCTGACAAACCCAACAAATGATATGTGTAGTATCTTGGAACGTAAAAAGCTTAAATGCCCCCATTAAACGCCATAAGGTTTGGCGAAAAATGAAGGAGGCAGAGCTGGAAGCAGTGTGCCTCAAGGAAAAACGCCTCAAAGTCTCTGACGCACACCTAATGCGAAACAAACTCTAACCCACCCACATTTTTCCTGCCAGCCGCTCAACAAAGTGCAGAGTAATGGTAGTGATGCACGAGGACTTTCCATGCAAACTGGTACAAGTCCATGAAGACTGCACTGAGGGTTGTTATATCTACTTGGAGGGCCTCCAAAAGGGGAAACCATGCAACATATTCAATGTCTATGTACCTAGTCATGGGCAGGATAACTACCAGACCCAGCTTATTAATTAGCTGAATGCCTGGGCGCCCACCTCACTACTATGGGTTGGTTACTTTAATACGGTACCAAACCCTCAGTTGAACAGATATCCAGGGGATAGGTTTCTACAGGGTGCCATGTTGCCAACGCTTCTACAAACTCTTGAAGAGTTTGGCAAGATAGATCTATGGAGACAAATGCCATCCTGATGCACAGGAGTTTCCCATTTTTTCACATGTCCATAGAGAACACTCACAAATAGATCTTATGTGGGGGACACCAGACATCCTAGAAAATACATAGATTGTCAAACACAAGAGATTAGTGGTCTCCAACTATGCTCTAATTTAATCGGAGGGGGTGGGTCAATATCGACAGGCAATAAAACAACATGGAAATTTGATAAATCCCTGCTAATGGATAGGTTGGCCAGGCAAGCCCTACAGGACATAATAACAATAACAATAAGGAGTATGTCATGGGGGATGTCGCACACATGGGATGCGTTAATGTGGTCTTGCATGGACAGTGCATCACAAGAGTGTTAGACAGTGTATAATATATGGGGATCATAAAGTCTCCCTAGAAGCAGATTACTAAGTTGCCACAGATCACAATAGAGATACATGCTCCCTACAGCACCTGAGGGAGGCCATTGCTATTAGGGGGAAACTTGAGTTGCTAATTAAGGAGAAGTTGAAAAAAGGGCTACTATGTCTCTGAAAAACTTCTATAAGCAGGCCAACAAAATGGGTGCACTACTAGCACAGCTTCTCAGAAGCCAAACAGTTGCTAGATGCATCCCTGCCCTTCGGGATCAGGGGAACATAATGCCTGACAGCCCCCAGAACCAGCTCAAAGCCTTTGATACTTTTTATGAAGAACTGTATCAAGAGTTGACTATAGATCTTACCAAAGCACAGACCATCATTGAGGAGGCGCGAGTACACACCTTAACAGCAGCAATAGGGCCAAGTTTAAGGAATGAATAAATGATGAAGAGGTCTCAGCTGCAATCCTAGCTCTTCAAGCCGATAAATCCCCTAGTCCAGATGACCTCACGAATTGGTTCTATAAGCATTTCAATGAAATTCTGATCCCACACCTTACTGCCCTCTTTAATTTCTTTCTCTCCTCTCAAGCAGTGTCCCCGTCAATGGCAGAGGCACATATAACACAACCCGGCCACGGAATGCAGCTCATACTGACAGATCGCGTTGTAAAATTCAGGTGCAATTTTTTTTTACGAAGGTCCTTGCGAATAGACTGCTATCTCACATGTTTCACTTGAGAGACCCAGACCAATTTGTTTGTTTTTCGCACCACCAAGTGGCTGACAATATTAGCGAGTGCTACACCTAGTCTAAAAGGCCACCTTTAGATCCATTCCAATTGCTTTTCTGTCTCTAGATGCTGAAAAACATTTAACAGAGTCAATTGGACCTTTCTTTTCAAGGTGCTGGAGGCAATAGGGTTGGGACTCTGCATGCTAACCCGATAGTGGCAAGTTACCACTCTTTTGTGTTCGAATTCTGGTTAATGAGGCTAGGTCAAGGGGGATTTCTCTATACCAGGAAACTAGGCTGGGGCACCTGCTGTCACCGCTATTGTCTGTACTTGCTGTCAAACCTTTAGCGGCAACTATGATGATTTTGATTTGATTTGATTCAGATTTGTAAAGCGCGTAGCTACCCAAGGGCGTCCCAGCACTGATACTCGGCCTGCTTGATCCAGAGAAGGGGTAGATTATGGGAAAAGCCAAGTTTTCAGTAGCCTGCGGAATACCAGTAGGTTGGTTTCCCTTCGGATGGGGAGCGGAAGGGCATTCCATAGCCAAGGAGAGGGAGTCTGATCTCAGCTGTCTATTGGATTTATGGGGTTTGATGAGGGGTCTCAGAATGGGGGGGGCCTCTGCCATGAAGTATTTTGTGTGAGATACAGAGGGTTTTGAAGGTAATCCTTTCTTGAATTGGGAGCCAGTGTAATGATTTGAGGGCAGGTTTGGCGGAGCATCTGGGCTTTGTCCCAGTGTGGAGCCTTGCGGCGGCATTCTGGGCACTTTGTAGTCTGTTGATGACCGATATTGGGGCACCCAGGTACAGGGCGTTTCCGTAGTCCAGTCTTGAGATAATAAGGCCCTGCATTAGCATTTTTCTGGACTGGAAGGGAATTAGGGGGAGGATTTTCCGTGCTGTCCGTATCAGGCCGAAGCATGTACCGGCAGTTTTTCTTGCTTCGACTTTAAAGTTGAGGTCTTGGTCCATCCAGATGCCAAGGCTCTTAATTTCCCTTTTGGGGGTGGGGGGAGTCCCCATACAGGGTGGCCATGAGAGAGAGGGGGGAAGTTTGCGTGGGTCGCCAAGTAGAAGGATCTCTGACTTCTCTCCGTTGAGTTTAAGGCGAGAGTCGCACATCCATTTTGAAATGTTCTGGAGCCAAGTGGCCAGGTTATCCAGACATTTGGTCGACTGGTTTATGGAGACGACCAGTTGGGTGTCGTCAGCGTACATGACTACCTTTATGCCAAAGGTGTCACGATATCTTCTAGGGGGGACATGTATACGTTAAAAAGTGTGGGGCTCAAGGAGGAGCCTTGGGGGACCCCACACTGAAGGGGGAGAACTCAGGAGTTGACAGAACCGTCGGCCACCTCGAAGGTTCTGTATTCTAAAAAGGATTTGAGCCAGGTCAGGGCGGTCCCAGAAATTCCTGCCATGTTGAGACGGTGGATAAGGATGGCGTGGTCCACCGTGTCGAAAGCGGCGCTCAGGTCGAGGAGGATCACTGCCACTGATCCTCCTGCATCTAGGATGGTTCTTGCTTCTTCGATCACGGCCAGGAGAGCGGTGTCCGTGCCCTGTCCTGGTCTGAACCCTGTCTGGGAATGACGGAGAAGGTTATTGGATTCAAGGAAGGTGGAGAGTTGGTGATTTACGATCTTTTCAGCCACTTTGCAATGCCCGGGAGAAGTGAGATTGGTCTGAAGTTAGTCAGATCAGCGGGGTCGAGGTGAGGTTTTTTGAGTAGCGTGCAAACTGTTGCTTTTTTCCAGTTGGTGGGGACAATGCCTTGGGTGAGAGAAGCATTAATTAGTTTGGTAAGGGGGGGAGACACCGTGGAGGCAACCAGTTTTAACTTGAACATGGGGGCTGGATCTGTAGGGGCTCCACTCTTCACAGAATTTAGAGTGGCCAGAAACAGCTCCGTGGATACCGGGGAGAAAGCATTAAGGTGAGGGATATCAGGGCAAGTAGAAGGGGGCTGTGAGTCTAAGAGTGTGCTATGGGTGGGGATTGTTTTTAGGATATTGTTAATTTTGGAAGAGAAGAACTCGGCTAACTGATTACATCTGAAGCCTGATGGATCCACACTGGGCTGTGGTTCCGGGGCTTTTGTCAGCAGGCGGACAATGCGGTATGTTTCTTTAGAGGAATTTGCTGCGGCTAGTATTTTTCCTTCGAAAAAGGCCGCTTGAGTGTTTTTTATGCAGGTTTTATAGTCCTTCATAGCTGACCTATATTCACCTTTACTCTTTGTAGCCCAGTCCTTTCTCCAGAGGCGTTCGAGCTTTTTGCATTTCTTTCTTAATTCGCGCAGCTCGGGTGTGAACCAGGGTGATTTAAAAGTTCCCTTCTTGCAAGGGAGTGGCTTATTGGGGAGGACTGAGTCGAGGGATTGTTCGATCCAGGCTCGGAGTTGGTGATCCGCGAGGGATGGATCTGAGTCGATAACAGTGGTTGCCAATTCAAGTGACCAGGCTGCCGTATCTAATTTTGACCAGGGGCGGGACGGCGCCTGGGGGGGGGGGGGGTCTATCAGGGGCTTCGATGGAGATTTGAAGCTTAAAGGGGATTAGGTGGTGGTCTGATCTGGGCATAGAGAGGGGGTCGCCTACTACTAATTCGGGGATGTTCGTAAAGATGGGGTCCAACAGATGGCCCTTGGAATGGGTAGGCTGATTCATTTTTAAATGAAGGTTGAGGGAGGCTAAGTCTTCCTTGAGATCATCCGCTATTTTGTTTGACAGATCATCCAAGTGGATATTTAGGTCTCCTAGGACTGTAAAGTTGGGGGATAGGCAGGCGAGGGAAGAGATAGTTTCCACTAGGGAATTACAGAATTGACCTTGCTGCCCTGGCGGACGATAGACAAGGATGCCCGAGAGTGTTTTTAAGGGGGATATTTGGATAGAGAAGCAAACGTTTTCACAGGCCTGAATCGGACTGTCCTTAAAATGGCAGGACAGATTGTTTTTGAAAATAATCGCGACTCCACGCCCTATCCCGGTTAGTCTATCGTGGTGTTTTATTAGGTACCCAGGTGGCAGTGTTAGAACTATGTCTGGGTCCGATGTTGTGTTGAGCCAGGTTTCAGTGAGGAAAAGTACCTCGAGTTCTGACTCCAACACGAGCAGATTGATCTCTGCGCTGTGTTTAGGGAGGGACCTACAGTTAAGGAGGGCCATCTTGATCCAGTGCTTTTTAGGAGGGGTGTGTGGAGTCAGACTGTATGGACATTGAGGGCAACTAGTTTGACGTTCTACTAGGGAGATCGTATGGAGGCAGGGAGCGGGAGAGAAGTTCCTAAGCTGGAGGAGGGTTTCGCGGGAGTACATGGTTGGAAGCGGTATAGATGTTGCAGAGATCCTGGGCCCAGGGCCCTTTTGGGCGCGGACGGGCGCACACGGGCTTGCCTTAGGCGCGCCCGCTGCGCTCGTCCGCTGCGCTTCCTAGTGGGTGTGGCCATTTGTACTGGGGATTGGCAGGAGGGGCGAGCACTAGTCTGCCGACCCACTCCTCGACCAAGATGGCGACCCCTCACCTGACAGAAGCCCAAACTCGGCTGCGGCGGTGAGAGAGAAGCGCAGGGCACGTAGGGATCAGTGCGGCATAAATCGCGCCAACAGGTAAAGTGAAAGTGTAATTTTACAATGATAAAAACAGTTTTAAAAGTGACAACTTTAAAAAATTGAGGAGAGCTTCCCCGGCTTCCGCCTCAGGGATTCAGTGCAAGCGAGTGACACGCGTCTGCAGTAACGTGGCTTTTGTACTGAGGATTGGCGGGAGGGGCGAGCACTAGTCTGCCGACCCACTCCTCGACCAAGATGGCGACCCCTCACCTGACAGAAGCCCAAAGTCGGCTGCGGCGGTGAGAGAGAAGCGCAGGGCACGTAGGGACCAGTGCGGCTTAAATCGCGGCAACAGGTAAAGTGAAAGTGCAATTTGACAATGACAAAAACAGTTTTAAAAGTGACAACTTAAAAAAATTGAGGAGAGCTTCCCCGGCTTCCGCCTCAGGGATTCAGTGCAAGCGAGTGACACGCGTCTGCAGTAACGCAGCTTTTGTACTGGGGATTGGCGGGAGGGGCGAGCACTAGTCTGCCGACCCACTCCTCGACCAAGATGGCGACCCCTCACCTGACAGAAGCCCAAACTCGGCTGCGGCAGTGAGAGAGAAGCGCAGGGCACGTAGGGACCAGTGCGGCTTAAATCGCGGCAAAAGGTAAAGTGAAAGTGCAATTTTACAATGATAAAAACAGTTTTAAAAGTGACAACTTAAAAAAATTGAGGAGAGCTTCCCCGGCTTCCGCCTCAGGGATTCAGTGCAAGCGAGTGATGACAGGCGGACATAGAAGGGATGGGCTTTGGCAGGAAGCGACATACTATGCATCGATTTGCGGATTATATCTTCCTCACTGTGACGAGCCCCACATGATTGATCACGAAAGTGATGGAGTTTCTGAGTGCATATGCTCCGATATCTGGGTACAAAGTGAACCTAGATAAGTCGGAAATGCAGAGTGTGGGGTTGATGCCAGAGATGTGTGATGATACGCCAACCATTTCTGATTACTTAAAACCCTTCTCAGAACTCTGTGTGATGAGTTGATTAGACTACTCCAAATTTGCTGGGCTTCAGGGAAGCACCTCAAATACCTGGGAGTGTACATTACCCCATGCTTGCTCCAGCTATATGCAGCCAATTACCCAGGCCTTTTCAACACTATCAAAGCTGACTTGTCCCAATGAAAATTGCTGTATATCTCTTGGCTGGGAAGGCTGGCTGTCATTAAACAGAATGCCCATCACCGATTGCTCCTCCTTTTTCAGGGACTCACAGTCAAGGTCCGGGAGAGCAAATTAAAACATCTGCAGAAGCCTATTGACTACTTTATATGGGGAGGGAAGTGCACAAGAATATCACGGGCTGTGCTGTGAGGGTCCAAACATCAGGGAGGATTAGCACTTGCGCATATTCGCAAATACTATCAAGCAGCCCAGATTTGAGTATTTTGTGAGTGGTCCCTTTACGAAACAGAGTGACACTGTATGCACTGTATGCATATGGAGGCAGCGGTGATGGGACAGGCCACATGGTCTGTACCATGGCTCCTGAAAGAAGCAAGATTGGCAGGTTGCTATGTATCTGAGATACTGAACCCCTCCTTTGAGATTTGGGATAGCCTCGCCAAAACCCCCAAACTGACTGTGTTCCCCTCTCCTTTTACACCTCTGTATGGCAATAAAGACTTCATCCCTGGAATGAAGAGATGGTTTGTGTAAAAAGTGTACAGTACAACATAAGGAGAATCCCCATATAAAATAATGATGCTGTGGCACATCATATCCCAACATTTAATATATGCACGGCCAGGCTGATGGGTTATGTTGGAGAGGGTGTGTAAAATCCAAGCAGGGGATTTTATTAATGTGTGGGGGGCATGTTTTTCTGGAATGAGGTCCTCAGTCATATTAGAGGGGTGATAGGCAATCCCTTACGTCCAGACCCGGGGACAAACATCCTGGGCCTTCGCACAGTGGGATACACCTATTTGACAAAGGGCGACTGGAGATTAATCTTTAACATGATCTTTGCAGCAAAACAGCTCTTAGCTCAAAAATGGAAATCGTCCGCAATTCCTACAATATATGAATGGGCACTGATAGCGATGGAGAAACAAACTTGGTGGCTCTGCAACATGGTGCATACATTTGATACCCAATGGCAGCCCATGGTTGACTATCTTGGAGACGATGGGCCAGGCCTAGGGAGACCCAGGTCGCTATGCTTGAGCTGGCTTTCGGTTTAATAGGGAGTGTTTGAGCATAATGCAGGCAAGACGAAAATAGAACACTGATTTTGAGATGAGGTGTGGGATTGTGCATTTACACCTTGAGATTGCTGTGTGGGGAGTGTTTGTGAGGAATGCATGGACTTTTTGAGTGGGATTGGACAGAGGATGGGGTGGAGGTTGAAGTTAGGGTTCCTTTTTCCTCATTAATAAAAGGAATGTCCTGTTATAATGGGCCGTCTGCCTAAGGTTTTTACCTGTACTTGCTCATATGCGTAGCGGACCTTGTCTTGATTGTAATGAATCGCGATGTTTCAATAAAATATCGTTGTACAAAAAAAAAGAAGAAAAGACAGACTTAAATCTGTATCACTTCATCTCACATGGACCACACAACCTTGGAACTCGTTGGGCCCACAATTCAGGAGTCTTCCAAGTATGGCAGCAGTCAAGAAAAATAAACAACAACATACGTCTTAAAAGAGGCTTCATGATCCCCTTCAAAACCTTCACTACCACTTTCCCTACCTCCAAAAACGACTTGGCCTCGGTAGTACAGAGAGAGACCATTAAAGAAGCCCAGACCTGAGTAATTATCATGCGATCCCTGGTTCACCCCAGGCACAGTTCCTTCAACATTTGTGAAAGAGTTTAAGAAAATGAGGTATAGCTCATTAGCTGCACTGGCCATAAATGTGGGTTCAGTTGCAATCCAGCACTTTAGAAAATAAATAATTACTTCTTTCAGAAGTTCTCATAATGTTAGTTTCGGAGCGTGCAGTCATGATTTCTTACCCCCTAACACAATTTAATACCACAAAACAACTATGTTAATTCCTTAGCTTCTCTCAGAAGTGTGCTGCCAAAGAAGGTGAGTGTGGTCAATACGCTTGGCCACTGCATCCGTAGATAAAGTGTGCCTTCTGCTCATAACTCCTAATACCTGAAATGAGTAGTAATACTGATCAAAGGTTAATGAAAAGTAAAAACTGGCATAAGTAAGCGACATTCAGAACTATTGGGAACTACTAAAATTGGGAGACAAACGTAGGAACTCATTTACGGAGTTTTGGCGCAGGGCAGGGCCGCACGGAATCTGCTCCAAAAGAAAAAGGCAGGAACCTGGGGTATTCCTGTTCCTTTCCCCAGCGCTGGGGCACAATGGGCTTCCATGCGCCAACGCAGACACACTTGCACTATGGTGCAAGGGTGCCTGCATTGCGGAGTTGAAAGATTTTGTGCAGGAAGGGGCACCTTTCTGCACAAAATCAATCAGTTGAGGTAATTTCCACTTTCTTTTTGTGCTGCAAAATGACGCACACATAGAAAGAGGGAAAAAACGAGGAGAAATACGGATATTTCTCCTCGATGGGTCTCCCTAACGCCACCCCTGGGGTAGTGTTAGAATCTGACGCACTCCCAGGTTTACGATGCCTCGCAAATCTGGGAATGCTTCAAATTCCATGGGTGTTGTGTGACAAGACCCATTGAATGCACCTTTCACGCAGTGTTCTGCGTGAAAGGGACACATATTTTACAAGGTCATGAAACGCCAAGTGAGTGGCTTTAGGTGGCCTTGTAAATATGCTGCGGCACATTGCGCCACCGGAGCATCAAAAAAGTGACGCTCCGGGGGCCTCATGCATTTTTTTAAATCATAAAACTGAAATATCACTAATAATTTCATTAAAGATTGAATTTCACTTTATTTTCTGTTTGTGAACTATAGGAGATTCTGATGCAAGCATTGAAATCCACTGCTCACCTTACTTCTGCATGTCTGCAGATGAGATTTTGTGTTTTTGTCAACCATAGGCTCAAAAGAGCAAATATGACAGCCACTGTTGCTCTGTGCTTGGTGCTAGGTCTTCAGCCTCTCCCAATATTTTTTAAGTCTGACCAAGTGACAGATTCAACTTTCCCAGCAGCCTCATGTTTCCCAAAACATTCAGAATTAAAATTCAAGCTGCAGCTTTTGGTCAGCTCTTGTCATCCATTGGACAGTTCAAGTGTCATTCCCATTTTGTTTCAGTCCACCACAGCTTACAACTTACATAATGAGTCAATTGGACAACCCACTTCAACTACTGCCTCTCTTCACTGTGTGAGCGACAGCAATGTTCAGGCGCATATCTGCATACAAAGCAGTCCACTTCACTGACAGGGTTAATTGGTCTATTACTGCTTTTATTTCTGTTTTCATCTCGTTCTTGAATTGGTTTTGTCATTCTAGACAAAATCATTTTTACTTTTTGTTGCTATTACCCCTTTAATGCCTATGGCACTACCTTTTGCAAATAATATGCAGGTTTGTCAGGACTACACCTACTGGCATAACCAATGACAGTTTACAACTGGTGTGATGTGAAGGACAGGGCATTTTTACCATGCAGGGAAGTGGGAAGAAGGGATGAGTCTAAGGTTTTATAGCACTACAGCGAAGAACTAGCTTGTCACCAGCCTTTAAGTTTACCAGTGCCTTAAGTAATAGGTGTTACTACCACCCAACTCATTAGCACTTATTTTATCAACCTTAGATGCAGCAAAGACCAATACACCATCTTTAGTATTTGGGCTGGTGACCTCCAAGTTACATACAGTTATGTGTAGGGGGTGCATTCATTAATCCACTAAACAGAAAGATTATCCACATACCAAGGTCAGAATGTGTGATAAATATATTTAACATAAAATAAAAAGTGAACAGTTTGGAAAACTGCATGTGGAGAAAAGTCTTACCTCTTCTTGCTTGCTTACGAAAAGGAGATTGCCTGTGTTCTGCAGTGTCACAGACTCTGGGCCTGTCGACAGAAGCAAACAAACAGTTGTTTTTCATTATATGAAAGTAAAATCAAGAATGTATTACACTAACAGCACAAAGGAGATACCTTCACCTTTAAAACATACATCGTTGCGGTATTTTAGCAACTCTAGTCACTCATATTGTCTTCATTTGGAATATAATTATTTTAGTGCCCATATTAAAAGTTATTTCTTTCATTGTATGCCATCTCTTGAATATGTGTTTATTATTTTTGTTTTCTTCCCATCCCTGTGTATCTAATTTTGTGAGGTCTCTTACCAGATGTTCCACCTGTGCCTACATTTTTTAGATCTATCTGGTGCCTAACAAGTATTTTAAAGAAGCCATGAGTAATGTAAACAAGGTGAAATGGTGACGGGATTTGGGCAGCATAAACGTTTCACCTGTGGTTGGTCTCTGCCTTTGACCTTAGGGTTCTGGGTATAAAACAACCCAAAGTATTAGCCATATGAACCCAGCTTATGACTTCCAAGAGGCATAGTTGCTAAGTACTGATGTCCTTGTCCACTTCCTCCATAGACAGATATTCTGAACATAGCCAGACAACCAACACTATTGACATCTAAAATGTCTGCCTACTATAGTTATCAAGAGCAAGTGGGGACAGTGACAGCCAGTGTGGGGAGGTCTCCACATTTGCTGTCCGCGCTCTGCTTGTTTTTATCACATTGGTTTGCAGCTCCCGAACGGGCAATATAGCCGACTAACTTATCCACCACTCAAATCAATTCCATATTTCACTATACTAATTCACCACTAATCCTTTTGGGTTCCAAAGTACTGTGCTACTCGCCGAAAAAGCACTTTGACGCCTCGTCAGGCCTCGTAAGCGCTATATAAATGCAATTACAATGACAAATATGAAGACTGTGAAATGAAGGAGTGAATGAGACTTGTACATTGCACAGCTCTGTGAACTATATTACCTGAAGGTGATTCCTTGTTAGGAGGAGCTGCAGTGGGTTCGGGAGAAATTCCTAACAAATTAATAACAATATTCCAAGTAAAAATAACTGGAATGTAAATCTCCTCTTCCCCTCGTCTTGAAATGATACATAAATGATTTTTTGATCTGTAAAGATGTGTGGCATAAGCAGCAATGTGCCACAAAAGGGATCAATACTATGGTTGTTGCTGATATGAAGAGCTTCTTTCAAGCAAAACTACTTTCTCTTGTATGTGAGCGACTAAAACAGACATCTTCAAACTGAGGCGTGGGCACCTTTGAGGGTCATGAGTTGACTTCAGGTGGGCCAGGCGCCTGCCAAGAGGAGCATAATGCTGAAAACAGACGTTTGTGTTTTTTTGTGAAAAACAGAGAGGCAGTGAATCACTCTCTAATGGGCAATCAGTAACACCTTTTGTCACTCATGTCCTGGCTGGGAGCAGGTGTCTAAGGGGGAGGGGGCTGCAAATAATTCACAGAGTGCCTTTCCTCCATTTCCAATAAAACAAAATCACACTGTGAAAAATTTACACTTTAGCAAGACCAGGCTGCACAAAGCATGTTGATAATCATGTATTTTATTGCATTTTTGAAAGGGATAACTAGAAGCTGACTCGCTCAGATAATTACATATTACGGACCAGCGACATATATGCTACTGATCCCAACTCTGAGACTCCTTTATGGAAGGACGCTCCTGTGTGAGCTATAATAATACAGTGGTGATTACACCGGAATTGAGGATTGACTCCAAAGCATTTCTGAATCTGATAGCCTTGATGAAGTCACAGGGGTACTTCCCCCCAAACGACGGAACACGTGTTGGCTAAAGTTCAAAGGAGGTCACACAAGAAAAAGCCACACATATTAATGAATAAACCCACAAGTCAAGAAAATAAGTCTTCTCTGTTTCTTACATTGTACACTGCACTGAACCTGTTTGATACTTATTGCGTATGGCTCTTGATGGTAATTATTGTGGAAAAATATGTTAACCACTGAAAGATTGTAGCCAAGGTACCTCCCATGTCTACGCAAATCTTGGAATTCATTTACTGTTTTTTTCTCCCATGTTTTGCTCTCCTATCTACAGACCCCTAGCGGCTAGTGTGAATGAAAAAGAACTTTGATCTCCAGAGATAGTTCAATGTACATACAGGAAAGACAGATCCATGGCAGATTATTAGGATAAGCAGTACATAGATGGTCTACATTTAAATTTATTGCATTTAAATTTACCTTATGTGGCTATCCTGAAAATCTGTCATGGATCAAGCAGTCCTGCATTTAGGCTGGCCATCAACCTCTTCTCTAGATGCTTACCTAAATATGGTTGGGTAAATTGGGAAAGTTATGCAATTTATTGTACCAGGACTTCCCCTGTCCCCCAGTAATGTCAGACCTGCTGTGCTGCAAACATCCTATGCAATCTGTTCCAAAATACCAATTGCCAGAAGTAATAATGACTTGACTAAAGGAAAGTCAGACCCTGCATAGCTGCTAGTTAGGGTTACGGATGCAGACAAACAGTGACGTTATACAGGCTTCCTCTTCTGTCCAGTCACTGATGAAGTGATGTACTACTCACTTCCTACAGAGTTGATGATGGCCTCCCGAGCCTTTTGAATCCCCAGTCTGAACTGATGCAGCTCTGGGCGGATTTTGTTTCCTCGATGGTAATACACAAGTGCAAACTCAAAGTCTCCCATTAAGTACAGCGCCTCTGCTTTTTGGTACAGTCCCTGGAAAGACAGAATTCAATCTTAGAGAACAAGGCAACAACAAAGGAATCACAGAATATGTTTTCAAGCCTGCTTATACAGATAACATAACATTCCGTTTCATCATGAGCTGGTTCACAACCAATGCTGCTATGAAAGAACATGATGTTTTAGTTACCCAACCCATTGGTGCTCATTTTATTAACTTCAAAAGGTTGACAGTTTGAGTGGGCCTGGTTTGTTCTGGAGCTCTGGTCTTCAGGTTACAATGAGCCATGTGCAGTGAATACTCTACGTCCCTGAGATAGGATCTAGGCTTGAACATGCAAACAAACAGGTCAACTGATGCCATAGGATATCGTTCCACAAAGGAGGCAACAAGATGGTCCTTTCAATGGGTCAGAAGTGTCTTTAGGAAACTCTTTTCTGATGAAAACTATTTGGGTAACACTGTAGATTCTGGCTTCATTTGTTCACATGAAGGTTTCTCCCAATCCGCGATAAAGGTTTCTTGACTTCTAGTTAAATATATGTGTGGTTTTTTTTTTAAACAATGTGAGAATATTGTTAGAAAAACAGATAAGACAAACACATTACAGTATAGACACCAGTATACATCCTCTTTCCATGGTACAATGGTACCATATAAATTATTTAACATGAATACAACCACATTCCCTAATTAGACTTACCACACAGTGGTTGATGCGTTGCTCCTTCGGCGCTCTCCTCCTTAGAGCAAGTGACACTTAACCATGGACCCATTCGTGGTCTCCTTCCCAGAGACCTACTGTGAGAAATTCAGGGAAGGCTATGTATGTTCCCAATTCAAAATGACCACCACCATTTGTTTCTACTAGCCTTTCCTAAGCCTTTATGGAGGAACAACAAGGTCAATAACAACTTTCTGTCTAAGGCCTATAAAAGGAGAGAAACTTTACTACTCTTTGTGCTGCAATGCTTTGCCTGCTGACTCTTCCCAGAAGCTAGGGAGTCTAGCATCTACTCCTATCCAAGATAGGACCCATGCTGGTCTTCACCTTTGTCAAGCCATCCAACCCCTCCGGAGCTTTCTTGTTATGTTATGTTATTGTCATTTTTATTGCGCACAGATGCTCCAGCTAAGGAGCGTCCTGGCGCAGGGAAAGGTGGACACAACACAACACTAAAACAAGAAAAATAGAGGGAGGTAGGAATTTAAAACAAAAGGGTTTTCAGGGCCCTACGAAATACTAATAAGTCATCTAACAGGCGGATTTCTAAAGGAAGGGCGTTCCAAAGAATCGCAGCTCTCACACGAAAGGAACGACCGCCCATCCGGCTGAGTCTGAAGCGTAGGACAACCACAAGGGATTGACCAAGGGGTCTGAGAGGGCGGGTCGGGACATAAGGGGATACAAGATTATTAAGTATCTCTGGTGCCGACCTTTTAAAAATTTTAAAGGCCAGGCTGAGAGCTTTAAAATGGATTCTGCTTTTGATCGGTAGCCAGTGTAAGGACCGTAAAGTGTTAGAAGTAGGACAGGTCCGAGGCAAACCGACCACCGCCCTCGCCGCCGCATTCTGTACCCGTTGTAGACGAAGGATCTCCACTTGGTTTGCTCCAAGTAGGAGTGAACTGGCGTAATCCAGCCGGGAAATAATCATCGCTTGGATGACCAGCTGTCGTGTCGAGGCATCAAAAAATTTGAGCACTGGTCTTAACCCGCGTAGGACACCAAAACAACCTGCCGCCACTCTCTTAGTGTGGGTCGTAAAACAAAGAGTGTGATCGAGCCACACTCCCAGGTTTCTAAGTTCCAACACTGGTAAAGGGGCCGGCCCCAGCTCAGGCGGCCACCAACTGTCCCCCCAGCGGTCCGCGTCTCTTCCAACGATCATCACCTCAGTTTTTTTCGCATTCAGCTGGAGACAGTTGTTATTCATCCAGCTGGCCACCTCTCTCAGCCCGTTTCGGAACCTGGGGGCGTCCCGCTCGGTATCCCCGCTGATCGTAACCGCTAGCTGCGTGTCGTCGGCATAAGAGACCATGGTTAGGCCCCACTGCCTGGCGACCTCAGCCAGCGGTTGCACGTACAGATTGAGGAGCGTGGGACTCAGCGAGGAGCCCTGGGGGACCCCCAGGTCCAAAGGATGGTACTTGGACTGGAAAGGAGGGGTGGCAACGCAGAAGGAGCGATTGCTAAGGAAGGAGCGGAACCACTGCAGAGCAGAGCCACAGATGCCAATGTCCTCGAGGCGGTGTAGAAGGATGCGATGGGACACGGTGTCAAAGGCAGCGCTAAGATCTAATAGAATAAGCGCTGCCGTTTGACCAGCATCCAACACAGTCCGCAGATGTTCTACCATTGCCAGAAGGGCCGTCTCCGTGCTGTGACCAGCACGGGACCCATTCTGCATGGGATCGAGGACATTGGCCCAGGTCATATGCTCAGCGAGGGCCAGATTGACGTGAGCCTCCATGACTTTGGCCGGCCAGGGAAGCAAAGAAATAGGGCGGTAGTTTTCTGGTTTTAAAGGATCCAACAATGGTTTTTTCAGGATCGGGGAAACCACCGCTTGCTTCCACTTGGCGGGAACGATGCCTGAGGTCAGGGAGAGATTGATCAGTGAGCACACTATCGTGCGCCCCTGAAAAGAGGGGTCCCTAATAAGGGCAGATCTTAAAGGGTCCGCAGGCAAGCCAGATTTGACTCGCTGTGCCCACTTAGCAAACTCATCCCCATAAAGAATGGGGAGAGAGTGCAGCGACGGACAACTACGGGAGCCATTCAGGGGGATCGAGGACAGCGTCGTACAAGGGAACGACTGGTAGATGTTTTTAACTTTGTCCAGGAAAAAAGAGGCTAAAGTTTCACAGTGGGAAATGGAACTGTCCACTTGCGGAGCAGCTCTCTTAACCATCAGATCTTTGATGGTTTTAAAAATGATCTTAGATGGATTGAGGCTGCTCCGGAATTCTGTCGCGTAGAACGCCGCACGGGCTCTACATATGGCTCGATGGTAGAGCTTGACAGAAGCCAAATATGCAGTTTTTTTAACGGCATCATACGTCTTTCGCCACTCCCTTTCTGCCCGTCTACAAGAGCCCTTCAAAGCGCGGAGGGCACTGTCGTACCAAGGGCTCGCCTGTCGGGAACTGGATCTACTAGAGATGATGGGTATCAAAGCGTCAAGCGCCTTAGTAATCCAGTTACAGAACAGGTCATAGCCCGAGGTAGCATTAAGCAGAGGGCCTAATGGCTCTTCAGCCATGATGTGATGAAGGTCCTCTAGCCTAAGCTTATTCCAGTGGCGCCGGGGAATCCACTTGGGAGGTGGAATAGTAGGGGTTACTGGAAGGGGTAGCCAGACGGACACCAAGAAGTGGTCAGTCCATGCCACAGGAGAAACAGCCGAAACTTGAGCATCCGTTAGGTTGGTAAAAAACGGATCCAAAATGTGGCCGGCCACATGTGTGGGTTGGGAAACAAGTTGGCTCAACTGAAGGGCCTCCAAATCCGCCAAAAAAACACTAATAGCCACAATCTCTTGCCTGTCAAAGTGGAGGTTAAGGTCACCTAAGATAGAAAAATTGGCGCAACCACTCGCCAGCGTGCTCACTGCCTCCGGGAAAGCACCCCTGAAAGCGACATCACTGCCAGGGGGGCGATAAACGACCATCCCTGACAACGAGAACTGGGGGCTGATGATGATCTTAAAGAGGGCGCTTTCGCACCCAGCAATCTGCAGACCCGTCCAGGTGCACGCAAAAGTAGATTTAATAGCTAAGGTGATGCCTCCACCTCTCGATAAGCGGTTACATGTAAAAAGTAAATAGCCGGGAGGACAGGTCAGATTGATTATGGCAGCATCAGTGTCCTGAAGCCAGGTTTCCGTGATGACAAACAGGTCTGGCAGCTCATCCGTAATGAGGTCTGCAATGGACAGGTGGTGTTTTACCAGAGATCTGGTGTTGAGATTTAGGATCCGTAGACCATGGACCAAACCCCTAGTCAGTGGGGGCGCGCAAGTGCGTGCTCGTGGAACAAAGGGGATGTCATAGTCTCGAATACCTACTGGCAGGTCCAGCGACCACCTCTTACAGGCACACTGATAAGGGCCACATAGCGGGTGGTACGGTGCAAAAGTGCACCGAGGGAGAGACTTCCCAATTGCCCGGAGCATGACACTGGAATATACGATCATCCTGCCACCCAAAGGGGTATTGCCAGGGGAACCCGCGACGCCCCGCGCGACCTCAGCGCGGACGGGCGCAGACGGGCAGACTCTGGCTCGACTCAGGCGCTACCGCTGCGCGTCACCGCTGCGCGAGAGGTGTGAGCTTTAAGTACCAGCTCACCTGGACTCCTGAGAAGCGCTAGAGCGCTCAGGCAAATGGCGCGTAGAATCAGTAACCACCCCCAAGATGGCGGCCAGGCGCCACGAACCGGCAACAAGAAGGACAACAATCTCCGCTCTAAACGCGGTGAGGGCACAATTATAGTGCGAAAGTGTGGGCACAGCGGTTCTGTTTTAAAAACAGGGGAATACAAAATTAAGAAAAACAAAAATAGAGAAAACGGTAATTTTAAAATAGTTATAAGCGCTGCACGCTTAAATTCACAGCAGCATAGCGCGCATAGTAGCACCTTTCCCAAGACCGAGCAACTGAAGTGCTCGCCTTAAGTACCAGCTCACCTGGACTCCTGAGAAGCGCTAGAGCGCTCAGGCAAATGGCGCGTAGAATCAGTAACCACCCCCAAGATGGCGGCCAGGCGCCACGAACCGGCAACAAGAAGGACAACAATCTCCGCTCTAAACGCGGTGAGGGCACAATTATAGTGCGAGAGTGTGGGCACAGCGGTTCTGTTTTAAAAACAGGGGAATACAAAATTAAGAAAAACAAAAATAGAGAAAACGGTAATTTTAAAATAGTTATAAGCACTGCACGCTTAAATTCACAGCAGCATAGCGCGCATAGTAGCACCTTTCCCAAGTCTTCACCAGTCTATAGGAGATGTTCTGGATTGCTGGCTTTTTCTCCTTGGGGCGGCTACTTTAGAATGCACTAACTGCTAGGCACTTTCTATGTCAGTGTCACCATCGCTACTGGTAGGCGTTGCCCTGATCTCCGGAAGGCCAAGCCTGAGAAGACCAGACCACCCAAATTCAGATGCAATCTCAGAGATCCATCAAGCATCGTCTGAGTGACAACCTCATATAGTAGCCAACTGTGGGACATGAGGGCACCCTCCATATAACAGGATAGGACCCACATGTATGACTGAATGTAGAAGTTACAAGTGCAACTCACTATATTGCACAGCCTCTTGCATCCATCGACAATAGATGAGGGCCCTAACGCAACAAAAAAAATCCTCCCAGTGGTATCCAACCTTCACTTACGCCAGGGATGACTGTCATATCACTGAGACTCTGCTGCTTCCTCCACTGTTCTTGCTATAAGAGTCCTTTCGACCCTCCAACTTTACATACAACTACTACACTCTGGGACTGTTCAGCATCTTTATTACAAAAGCGTAATAGCGCATCACATAGTGACAAGGGCTATCAATCCTTTTCTCCCATTACAAGCTTTTTCCACACTGTCCAGGATCACGCTCTAATAAAGTTTTATCCCCCCTCCCAAGATGGCGACAGCGGTTAGCGCTCCATGCTTCTTAGGGATCCATACAAATACGTAGCTTCTGGGAACGTTCCTCACGGGGCAGTGAGGGTAGGAGTCCAGCTAGTTGCCGTCCACCCAGCCGCGAGTATGCCTTCCCCTCCATCACTGATCATCGAACTATGGTAAGCTACAAGAGCTGTGTAACGTGTGGCTTTTTATTTTTAGACCGACCATTTTAATTCTCTCTAGCATCGGAGCAACAAAGTGCTCTTTCACATCCCTGTCGGGCAGTAGATCTCGTACTGGGGGTGATTTGCCTGGCCTCAAACTGGTTTATGAAGTTGGTGTAAAGTATTAGTATGTTTAGCTTTTTCCGCAAGACGGTTTAGAACTGGCTATTATTGTTTTTAACCACTATGCTGTAGTGTAGTTCCTATTATCCCAATAGGCTCTGCGCATTGGAATAATACCTCCAATAGTATAGACCTAGACCAGACGTTAACTAGGTCTTCTACTGTCGATATTAGACTTAAAGTTTTGGGTTTGCCAGCTAGCTCAGAGTTCACTAGAAACTTTCTCGAATAGACAAGGAGGAGTTGAACCTCCCTGGATAGACAAGAAGGGATTTAGTTTCTGACAACCATAGAACATGACAACTTTGCTCTCCCCTAATCAAGAGTGTATCTCTAGAGTCGTGTGAAAACAAAAGACAACTTATTTTACTCAGTCAGTACGTGCATTCTTAGTTTCACCAGATTGTAGAGAAAAGGAAGAGACGGGCGTGTTCAATAAAAGATGTTATTTATTGATCAGTCTCTTTTCTCGTACAAGAGAAATGAATCGATATTATTGCAATACTTATGGTTAAGTAAAGTGCATACAATAAAAGCAGAAGTATAAAATAATACTGTAAAAACATTTATATGGTTTCTAAGCCATATGGTGGTTTAAAATGGATAAAATAGATACATACATATAAACATTTGACTAATCGTACTCAACTGGTGCTTCTAACCACGCCTACCCCAGTGTACCTGACCTAAGCCTAATACGTGGGCGGGGATAGAAAGTAGCAGTCTAAGTTAAGTTTGTTTTGCCAAGTGACTGATTCAAGAATTCTCTGCAAGGGGTTATTCAGTTCCATACCTGAGGTCTAGGATGGTTGAGGGATAGTATCTCTCGTCTGAGGTCTCGATATTCCAAGCTGCCTGCGAGGGCTGCTCGGAAGCGCCGGAGCTGGATTTCTCGGCAGGAGAAAGCAGCGTCTCGTTCTCAGCGCGTCAGGAAGGCGGGGCAGCGCCGGGGGCTTCGCTCTCTGCTGCGCTTCGGCAAGTCTCGCTGCTCCGATCTCGTCACCACCGCGTGTGTCTGCTTAAGGCAATATCGGTAATATTTATACCTGTCAGGTGCCGAGATTGACGTAAGGATGGACATAGATACGTCAATAAGGATGTCATACGAGCTGGTCGTTAGCGCATTCTTTTACTGAAGTTCTCGGTGAAATCAAAACAATGGCCGCAGGGTTTTTCCCAGGTTGTCATAGGTTTGATTTGTTTTGAGAACTCCGTATGCCTTATCAGGGGCTGGAGGAATATTGCTTGCCTAATTAGATGGCAAGCGTTATGACCTAATCAGATAACGCGCTCCTGTGCCGTGGTCTGGCGTAATCAGATAACGGTTTCTGCATCATGGGATGGCTGCTAGTTAACTCGTTAACCAGAATAGGGTCAGGAATAGGGGGATCGATACAGAACCTATAGGAATACATCACACCCACTCCACGCTAACTATGGCCATATTTACGAATCTAGGCATAGTAAAACATACTGTAGAGTATCGTGTATACCTTACCACCCCAAAATACATATAATGCATTTCGAAATTATGTAATGTATGGGAAAAATAAAATAGCCACATGTACTATATGCATTTAAGCAGTAGACTAATGCTAAATTAATCACGCATGTATACATTATTAGTAATCGAATACGAGTATTACACATGAAATGGCTCTTAATACAGAAGAAAAGTTCGAGACCACTTCATCACAGTTCAAAAAATATTTATAAACATACCAGCGGGCAGCTAATGTCTATGAAGTTTCTAAAAATAGAAATTAGTTCTCTAAGAATAGTTCTTACTTTAAGCAGAAGAAAAGTGTCCCGTAAAAGTTAACAAAAATATTTTGGGGCTGCTAAAAAAATTGCTGTCCGTGGACTGGAGGAAAAGTCGATCTTGCTACTTTATTATTAAAGTTGAAGGCCAAATTCAAGGTGTCGGGAACGCCGTGTGCTAGCTTGCTCAAGAGTCGTTATTTCTGCTCTGGTGAGAACATCATATCGTTGAGACTGCTGTCAACAGCTTCCTGTGAGAGTTCCACTAACTCGGAAAAGAATGTAACCATGCATTCATGTGCATGATTGTCTCCATTGACGTTTTGATTAGTATTGCTGACAGAAGGTTGTACCTGATCGATGCTGCTTTCATCTTGATCTTCACTACCCCTTAATCGTAGTGGTGAAGTTTCCACGAATGCCGTCATCAGGATTGGTAACCGTTGAGGGCAGCACAATGCATGAGCCTTTACCGGACCCAACAATGTTTCTGAATCCATTGGCGCATCCGATTGTAGCGTCAGACAGGTGTCCAACACGCATTCTTCTCCGCACAGCATGCACCTTAATACAGGTAAAACACATCTTTGCCATATCGGCCGAAATGAAAGAAACCAAGTCATGTTCAGGTCTCTAAGCCGGGTTAGTCCCAGGATTTTTGATATCCGGTCCCGGTATCCAATGGCTCGGATTGTTTCTTCCCTTGTCGCAGGTGTTTTGTCTGTGACATGGTTTGCCATAAGGAAATATAAGGACTAAGAATAGGATTCCTGCAATTAGTCCCAGAATGAGGGGAACTCCTCCAAAAATCGAATGGACGAAGTCTGGAAAAATACCCAGTATGGCTTTGAATGGTGTTAATGCCATCGGAAATACTGTCTTAAATACATTTGAGACTCCACTGGTATCAGAAATATTTAAGATTTCATTCAGGATTTCTGCGAAATGTATGGGGGAATTAGTTGATAACAATGAGTGAATCTCTGCAGTCGTCCTTGCGACTAGGAGATCATACGTTTCTTTTGATGACGTGAGCCTGGTCGGCGTCTGAAGAAGCACTGTTTTCATTCTGCTTAAAGTATCAACTCGAATAGAAGTAATTTTCAAGTGAGGCCATGCCCTTGCCTCCCTGTCTGGAAAGGAGCTGGGGAACAATAAGCGTCCACAGCACATGACCTTCGCAGTCGTACTAACGAGATAAGGAACCTCGGGCAGTAGACTACAACATCTGCGATCCACAATTAGAATGTAACTCCCGTTATAGAGTCTTTCAAAGAATGGTTCTATCTCTGTTGCAGGTGTGCCTAGCTGGTGACATGAAAGGTTATTTGAGTTCCCTTCACAGGCTCCATGCAAACTAATTCCATTACATAGAAGTGTACCGCTTAGTGACATCGCACAATTATTGCCACTAAGAAACACTTTCTGTCCTTTATTACTGACACATGCATGTGAATAGGGCAAGTTCCATATTGTCTTAATGTACCCTTTTCCCAATTTTTCGTACATGCCAGCCTGTATATATTTTTGGCAGTATTGAAACCTGAAAGTAGATATCGGAATATTAATTATACCATGTATTATCCATTCAATGACAGGTCGTTCTGACATTGTCAATGGTAATCTCTCGAGTTTCTCAATGCTCAGGATTGTATAATCAGCACCCTTCTGTGCCATACTGATCTGTTTATCAGTAAGGTTAAAGATAGTGAATAGTGACGTTATGTTGATTAAACGCCAAGGCACATAGCCTGAACGCAGGTTTTGTAACGTCCAGCCAAGCTGTACAATAGAACGCAATTGAGACTGACCGTGTTGTAACAACAGTAAGTCTTGCGATATTATGTCGATTGCTGAAGACACAATGCTGTCCAATGAAAAGATTCTGGAGGACAGAGTCATTAACCCATTGTCCACTACAGAAAGCGATTTTTCCAAATTAATACGGTCAATTTCCCGTATACTTTCTGCTGTCTCAATTTGAGTTATCTTCCAGGCCTCGTTGTAAGCTGCATATATAGAGGCTGCTATGAAGCGTTTTTGACGCTGTTTGCGTGGTCCCATAATGAAATCACGCAAGTCAGCACCATCAGTAAGTAAAGTTAGGTGTTGCTTAATTTCTGTCAGTGTGGAAGTTTTTAGCCATTGAAGGCAGAGTTTGCCCACACTGTAGGTGGTGATTATCCCTGGGGGGTGTTGTCTTTGGGAATATCTAGGGTTTGGCCTGGTCAATTTGAACCCCTGTGTTTTGTTCAGGAATCTGTCTTGACAGTTATTAGTATCTGTGGGCCAGATCAACCATTGTTTCCAATCAGGATTTGTTCTGTTTTGGTTTAATACATAGTTTACGTCTATCTCTTCATCTGCAGAGTTATTGCTGTTCATTGTTGGTTTTGGAATAGACGGTTTATTTAAGTCTTTGATTTTGGCTAATCCAAGACAGGTAGTTTGTTGAATAGTTTCATTCAAGAATATAATTTGTTCTGGGATCATGCAGGCTCTAAACAATGATTCTATACCTTGTACTTGCCATTCTTTTGTACCCCAAACACTTTTTACTTCAACATTTTTGTCCCAATAATCGAAGCCAAATGTATTCATTTGTTAAAAAAATGAGTCCGAATATATCAATTTCGTGTTCGTAAGCATGGTTTTTGTTCCTGTCTTATTTGACAATTTGAAATAAAATGTTTCAGCATTACTTGTGTTGAACCCTGAAAAGTATGAATATTTGTCATAAAAGGTTCTTGAGCTTCCTTTTGGAGGGGTTGCACAATGTTCCCATTGATTATAATTTAAAACATTTCTAGGTTGTGCTGATTTATGTAAAAAATGGTTACCATAGTGGTTGTAGCAGTACATACTATCATAATTAGACGAACCCTGCAAATAATCATGTTTGGTAAATTTAGCAGACATCACTAGATCAGACATCATGTTAATAATACTTTCAAAGTCCCAATCATCAGCAAATGAGTTTGGTTTTACAAAGTCACTCAACGAGATCTTGATTTGGTGTGGATATTTGAGGATCTCTACCGGACCATAAATTTCATAGTCAGTATTGTCCCATGCTACCCCACCCGGTATAGGATTGGCTGTGAAATTGACTGAAGAAAGTTCTCTTTTCTTGACGTGTGAAGACGTGTGTGGCTTGAGGATCAAGTTGATTTTCTGGCTTGCTGTGTCCATTTTAGCATATTTTCCCTCAATGAAGCGTCCCAAACATAGTATCATGATGAGCCAAAGTATCAGGATAAATACACCAAATGACACCCAAAATTCAATCCACGGAGAAATCAGATAGGTTTCTTTCAGCTGTTTCAAAAGTTCCTTAGCTTTATCTTTAAAAGTTTTTGTTGATGGCTGTGTCTTTGATTCACTTAGATCTTCAGAAGAATCTTCAAAGTTGATGAAGTAGCCGGATGCCGTTCTGTCTATTGTTCCAATTGCTTCAGGATTACTGTTTCTTGCAGCTTCAGCATATTCATTTGTTACTTCATTGTAGGTTGGTGTGTCTCTACTAAATGTTTTTATTTGGGTTTTCAGAGGTGTGAGTTCCATTGCATTGTTGCATAGTCCTTGTTGTTGTTCTGTAAGCGTTTCGAATGTGATTAGCCTTTTAGTTAGCACCTCTGTACTTGTAGCAAACCTTGGTGTTCTACTACTTATCGGGAGTCCACTTGGCCTACTGTTTGTTATCAGCCACATGATTGTGGTTTTACCAGGTCGATGGATACAACTCGGTTCTCCTTTTTACCAGCAAGCGGCGGTAGTACAACTGATCTTGTCCCGTTGATGGACAAGACAGGAACTGCTTTTCTGTAAGAAGGCCCAAATTCCTTCTTTACCGCGATCTTTTCTCTGACTAGATCCCCGACTTTTGGAATCCAGACAGGTCTTGCTGGGACAGGTGGTGGTTCTTCAGTGGTTGTTGGCTGCTGTTTCAACTTTATGTTGCTCAGGTCTTTTCTTGTTTCGTTTAAGTCCTGTAAAATAGCCAAACGATCTTTGATATCAAAGCTTTTTTCTTTCACCACTGAAGTCTGACTGTCAAGATCTAAGACTAGCATCCTAGTTCCAAACAGTAATTCGTACGGACTGAATCCCCTCAGAGAATTTCTTGGCAAGTTGTTTAGACTACGTTGGACACTTATTAGATGTTTGACCCACCCAGCTCCCGAACCTAATACCTTTGCTGTTATAGATTGCTTTATGTCTTGGTTTTTTCTTTACACCGTCCCATATCCCTCAGGAAGGAAGTGAGAAGAATCCCGCTTCGCTATGCTCATTTGGCCGTGCTTTCCCACAAGCTTGAGGGCTAAAGTGAAAACATTGGTCAAACGTAGCATGCTCCTAGCGTATATGCCATTTAGACTCGCAAATCTTGTATAACAGTCCCGACGTCAGCCGAGTGCCGGGGTCTACATTTATAAGTGGAAACTAGTCTTTATTTGTTAATGGGACGCATTATTTACACTTGTTTCCCTGATTCCCTGTGGAGAAGCGTGGCTCAGTGGTTAGAGGCGGCAGACCCGGAAGCTGAGATCGACCGTGGACCAGGGTTCGATTCCCCGCCTCGGCGGGTCTCGGGCTCAAAAATTCCACGGACTCGACAATTCTCGCTCCGGTGCCTACTCGAATCACGGGGTCACACTCTGCAACTCTGGGCAATAGCTTGCTTAATCTCCACTACGGCCCCTCGCGGCGGGATTCCTGGCTTTCACCTTGTGGACACCCTGCCGGGGTTTCTCACAGGGGAATACCAGGACGGGTTCCCTAAGCAAGCGCCAGGATGCCCTTTGGGTGACAGGTTTGCGCTATATAAGTACACCTACATTTACATTTACATTTACATTATTGTTTAGCACTTATTGAGTGAAACGCCATGGTATTACCCCGTTCCTCTCGCCGCTGCGATCTCTGTTGCAGCCCGGGCATTTTTTTACAAAGATGTGATGATGCAGGCTCATGCCTGGCCACCAGTACACTGATTGTAGTTCTTCCAGAGAATCTTTTAGTTTGAGGTGTCTGAGACCCTCGCCCATATGTGTGTCTGCTATTAACAAAGTTCTCCTGTCCTTGTTTGGAATTACTCTATCCCCCACTCCAGGGATTCGAGCAAAAGGAACGGAGTTCGCATCGATTATGTATGTATATTTGAGTGGGTAACTGATCGGTAACGCTGAGCAGTCGCCTTTTGATGACGTTTTCACCGCCAGCATTGTTTCGCCGTCAATGTATTTTACTGCACGCTTTTTTCTAGCTACGGAAGCCGATTCAGTTGCTACCGCTGTGGCTTTCTCAGCCAATGAATTCCCTGCAACGTGAACGCCATCACGCTGATGACTCAGTGAGTGTATCACGTGAGTCTTTGGTAGTTCTTTCTGTAACAGAACTATTTGTTCCCAGAGCATTTTTTGCTTTATTGTTGCACCTGTGTCATCTTTGTAACCGTTTTGAATCCATTTCTGTAAATCGCTGTTATATGATTTGACGCAGTAATATGAATCGGACACTATGAGTGTCGGGAATTCGCGATCTGCATTATCTAGCGCCATTTTCAATGCTATTATTTCAGTCTGTTGTTCTGAATTAGTTTCTACTGAGTGTGTTTCTGTTAATAGAGGTCTTAGTTTACCTCCGCGCCACACTTCTTTTGTAATCTCACATGTGGGGTTGTATGCTTGTTCTCCCCAAACGGGGGGTTGAGCATGTCCGTCTGTATAGATTACACAAGCGTACTGTCGTAAGGGCAGAATGTCGATTGGCAGAGGGAATATTCTTTCATATTCTAGATATTTTAGTTCCTTTAGTTCCGGATCAAAGTAGTATTTTACTTTGTCCATTGTAATGGAATTCACCCATTGTATCCATTCCGGATTCAATGCTGTTGTTGGTAAATTACACGGGGTTGTTAATGCCTCAAAGGCTGATTCTGCTGTTCTGACTGTGATGTGTCTACCGTCAGCTTTATCTTTTTCTCTAGCTATTGCGGTTTGAACTGCATGAACAATGTTTTCTTTAATGCTGAATTTCTTTTCAGCTTCTGTGTACAAGTGTGATTTGAATGCAATTGGTACCTTTTCTCCCTCATTAGAGGTCAGGTATGTGAATCCGCATCTTCCTGGGATGACTCGAATCACAAGGTTGCGTGTGTTATCACGTGTTTCTAATTTTGTTTTAACTAACATATCTGTTTGTAAGGATCTCAGAATTTCTGTGTGTTTTTGAGTCCAATTTGATTTTTTTAAATCTGGTTTTATTAGATCATAAAGGGGTTTGACCCTTTCTGCGTAATTTGCAATGTATGTTCTTCCGAAATTTAGGAAGCCTAGAATTGACTGTAGGTTTTTTAGTGTTCTAGGTGCTTGGAGTACGGCACATTTCTCTAGGAAATTGTCAGCCAGGCTTTTGCCTTCACTTGATAATTCATATCCTAAGAACAGGACTGTTAGATGGGCAATTCTAGATTTTTTAAAGTTGAATTTGTAACCCTCTGCTGCGAACCCAAGTATTATGGTGTTCACTCTCTTCAAGTGAGTATCCAAGTCATCATCTGTTAGGTATATGTCATCGACATAAGATAATGCTTCGTCATCATATGTTTGTAGTAACTCTGTTACCCTCGCTGAGAATACTCCTGGGCTGTTCTTGTACCCCTGGGGTAACCGACAGAATTCTTTTTGAGCGCCATTTATTGAGAACGCTGATAAGTATCTGCTCTCTGGTGCTATATTTTGACAAAAGAATCCATTAGAGATGTCTAATGTTGTTTTATATTTTTTGCGCACTATGTTATTCATTAGTGCAGCACTATGCGAGTTTTGTACTGCAAACGTTTTGCAACACTAGTTAAGGTGTCTGTAATCCAAAACTAGACGATATGAATTGTCTGGTTTGGAGACAGGAAACAAAGGGTTGTTCATTTGTGAGGTGCAAGTTTCAATCACCCCCTGGTATTCTAGTTGATCTAGAATTTCTTTTACCTGTTTTTTAGCTTCTTGCTTGATTGGATACTGCCTTTGTGCAGTAGGTTGTGATTTTAACTGGATTTTGTGAGGAGGAGACTCCTCATCCCATCCTACATGATTTTTATATAAAGCAGGAGCTTGAGCTACTGCCCACTTTCTTGCAAGTGTATATTTTTTATGAATTGGAATATGATTTGAGAAGGCAGGCATAATTATTTCTTCGCCATGTGGGCACTCCCTGACGAACTCTGGTGGCCAGTCTTTTTCAGCTAGAAGGATGTCATAGCCCTTGGAGAGATTATCCCAAAAAAGGCCCCTTATTTTTCTAGTCTTATCCCCTTCTATACGTAAAGTTATTTCATATATTTTGTGAGGTTTGCTAACTCTGGTGTCTGCAGTTTCCACCTGAATGTATTCATTCGTGTCCACTGTCTCCAGATGATTCATAAGGACTTTGCGTGCTATGCTCACTTCTGCTGCGCTGTCTGGCATTGTCTGAGCCCACTCTCCGTTTTTCAGCTGTGTCCTCAGTATTCTCGGCATTGTTGAATACTTTAATACTGGCTACCTTCTTTTTTGGAAACTGTAATTTTTTATTTGGATGAGCAGGTTCTTTGTCTTTGGACTTGACGTGCCCTTCCCTGGGTTCCGATCGTCCTCTTCTTTCCGATTTCTGCGAGGAAGTCTGAAAAGATTGAGAGGGACGTGTATCAAAATCTTGATATCTATCAGGTTTCTTTATGTTATCCCTATTTCTAAGGTTGTATTTTTTCACAGAGGGCTCCCTTTGGGGAGACTTGGGTCCTTGGTCCGGAGATCTTTCTCTCCGCCGAGGAGACCTTCCTCTGGACTGGAATCTCTTTTCTTTTGGATTGGATTGTTTGTTTCCATCCCAGTTCTTCTTTTGACTGTTTAAATTATTTTTAATAAATATTTTTTCAGGACTTTCAATTAGTTGGGGCTTCACTGGTATTCCACCCAAACTATCTCTACCTAGTTCTTCATAGGATTTTTCTATAATTCTGGCAATTTCAGCTGGTTGGTCTGCTATATCTGTCTCTTTTAACCTCTGGCGGATCGCCACATTCGCTGCTTCTCCTTTTATGTTGGCTAGTAATATTGCCGAGACCTGCTTGAAGTCTTTTAGTAATTTCATACCAAGAGTTAAAGCGGGTTCTGGACCGTATTCGTCTTGAATTTGTTTTAGCACATCTGGTATTACTGACATGGATGGAACTCCATGTGTTTTTGTGTAAATGGAAGCAAAGACTGTACCCCAAGTGTCACAGTCCTCCACGTGTGGTGCGATTCCCATTGGAAGACAGATAGTCAGAATCCTGTGTTTATCCACAGGGGTGGTGTCTGGAAACACCGCCTCTATTTGGGTGATTTTTTGTGCTAACCAGAATGGTATTTGTTCCCGTTTAGCTGGTATTTTACCTAGGCAGGACTGTATGTTCTGTGGTGTAATTTTATTTGTGTTCCCCTGATGAGGGGTCAGCTGTGGGATTTTAACTACAGGTTGGATGGTTGAAGTCCGCATTACATATTGGACTAGTTGTCTATATATTTTAATTAATTGTTTTAGTTGTACTAAAACATCTGCTGCAGACATTCTTTCGATGTCTGGATGTGGTGTGTATCCGGCTAGGACCGGCCACGTTGCTCCTGGTCTACCTAGTGGACCGAGCCTGGTGATGTGATTATTATGTTTTAGGGCGCCATTAAACAAGAGCATATGCTCTTGGAATTTGAGTGGTACTTCCACTTCCTCGAAAGGAGTGTAGGTATCCGGAGGTTCCTCTATTTTATAACAGTGGAACTCCTTTGTTACAGCATTTGCTGCTGGAAAGTTTATCCATGAATAGAATACCTCTGTCTGCCGATATTCGTGTGCCTCAATTACGAATATGACTGTACCACCTCTTGGTGTCAGTCCATTTTCTATAAGTTTTAACGTTATAGATCTTCTTATGTTGACCGGGATGAGTATTATATCCGGGTCTGCTTCTTGCATAGTATTATCAGCTGTTATTACTTCAGCTGCTACTCTAGCTATCTCTCTTTCATCATCACTGTCTGGCATTTTACTGTCAGGATGGTTATTCTGTTTGTTTGCAGATCAGGTTTCTTATGGAAACAAAGATGAGATGCACAATATTTTGGAACAGTGTATCCTTCAACGTTGATTGAACCAAGAACCAATCACTAGGAGTTCCCTCCTGCGAGGTTTGGCGGATTTTACCTCTCACCCACTCCAGACGTCTTTGGAGTATTATGGGAAAAAGGGGTCTGAGTGAAAAAGCACGACTGAGTTACTCTAAAGTCTTGCGTTAGTTTTATCGCCTATCCAAACACGTTGGGCGCCATGTAGTGTAGTTCCTATTATCCCAATAGGCTCTGCGCATTGGAATAATACCTCCAATAGTATAGACCTAGACCAGACGTTAACTAGGTCTTCTACTGTCGATATTAGACTTAAAGTTTTGGGTTTGCCAGCTAGCTCAGAGTTCACTAGAAACTTTCTCGAATAGACAAGGAGGAGTTGAACCTCCCTGGATAGACAAGAAGGGATTTAGTTTCTGACAACCATAGAACATGACAACTTTGCTCTCCCCTAATCAAGAGTGTATCTCTAGAGTCGTGTGAAAACAAAAGACAACTTATTTTACTCAGTCAGTACGTGCATTCTTAGTTTCACCAGATTGTAGAGAAAAGGAAGAGACGGGCGTGTTCAATAAAAGATGTTATTTATTGATCAGTCTCTTTTCTCGTACAAGAGAAATGAATCGATATTATTGCAATACTTATGGTTAAGTAAAGTGCATACAATAAAAGCAGAAGTATAAAATAATACTGTAAAAACATTTATATGGTTTCTAAGCCATATGGTGGTTTAAAATGGATAAAATAGATACATACATATAAACATTTGACTAATCGTACTCAACTGGTGCTTCTAACCACGCCTACCCCAGTGTACCTGACCTAAGCCTAATACGTGGGCGGGGATAGAAAGTAGCAGTCTAAGTTAAGTTTGTTTTGCCAAGTGACTGATTCAAGAATTCTCTGCAAGGGGTTATTCAGTTCCGTACCTGAGGTCTAGGATGTTTGAGGGATAGTATCTCTCGTCTGAGGTCTCGATATTCCAAGCTGCCTGCGAGGGCTGCTCGGAAGCGCCGGAGCTGGATTTCTCGGCAGGAGAAAGCAGCGTCTCGTTCTCAGCGCGTCAGGAAGGCGGGGCAGCGCCGGGGGCTTCGCTCTCTGCTGCGCTTCGGCAAGTCTCGCTGCTCCGATCTCGTCACCACCGCGTGTGTCTGCTTAAGGCAATATCGGTAATATTTATACCTGTAAGGTGCCGAGATTGACGTAAGGATGGACATAGATACGTCAATAAGGATGTCATACGAGCTGGTCGTTAGCGCATTCTTTTACTGAAGTTCTCGGTGAAATCAAAACAATGGCCGCAGGGTTTTTCCCAGGTTGTCATAGGTTTGATTTGTTTTGAGAACTCCGTATGCCTTATCAGGGGCTGGAGGAATATTGCTTGCCTAATTAGATGGCAAGCGTTATGACCTAATCAGATAACGCGCTCCTGTGCCGTGGTCTGGCGTAATCAGATAACGGTTTCTGCATCATGGGATGGCTGCTAGTTAACTCGTTAACCAGAATAGGGTCAGGAATAGGGGGATCGATACAGAACCTATAGGAATACATCACAATGCATGCCGCTGCATTTATCACTAAACATGACGCCGATTCGCCCGGCAAATAGCCAGGCAGTCCACACACAGAAGTGCAGACGTGACATGTACTCTCAGTGGTGACACAATGCCTCTGTGCGGGGCTACTTGGAAACGGAATTGTGCTTAAAGGAACCCGCCCCTCAAGCACTGACAAGGCCCCCAAGCTTGCATGCCTACAATCGGGAGAACTGCCTCCCGCCACTTATCAGGCACTCGACCCGCACCGGTGACTGTATTACGTAATGACTATGAGAGTGCTTGTAACACCTCCACCACTGCCACAACCAGCAAGTAACAGGTCAACCACGGCAATACTTGATGTTGTAGCTGTGAACCCACCTTTCTACCGAACACACTACTACTCAGTGCAGGCCAATCCACCTCTCACGACGCATGGTTTTAGACGGTTCTACGGCTATCGAACCTACTTAACCTGCCTACCACGGTCATTGCCAAACGTACTTTGTTTCATAGCCTCACTTTATTGTACCCTTGGGCTCACGAACCCCAGACAATCTACCCTAAGCACATAACTCCATCGCAAATGTAACATTGAGTTGTGCACTGTTTTACTCTCTCAACCCCCTACCTTTGTTTTCTTTACCATACAGGTCTCCAAAAGCCCAGTACAAATCTACTAGGGCCCCACGTCAGCCCTCCCCTAATCTTAGGAGCCTGACCATTAGTTGTGCACTTCACCATTACGTAGGTCCTGAAGAAGTGCCACTTGACTCATTAGGAGCAACTAGGCACGAAACATGTCGACCCTACACATAGTGACAGCCCGTTAGGAACATTATATCCTCATAGGGCGTCCTTCATTTTTAACTAGGCTGGATCTACCTACACCATCAAAATTGTTTATGAATAGGACTGATCCAGACTTATTTTAAATTTCACCTCACGTGCACCACACATCCTATGCCCTCTTACCCGCATGCACCCCACGGCTTCTTCGAAAAGATCTCCGGGAAAGAGCCCGTCAGGCATTGCAGCGCCTGCCCGACGAGGAGCAGAGCCCAATGATGAAGCATGACACCTCTCAGGGTGTGCGAGGGCATCATGAAGAAAGACCTGTCTTCCCCATTCCCCGCTCACTTAAGGAACTGCATACCCTCTCGCAACATAGGTCCAGGACCTCACATAATCATGGAGAGGCCTTGGCCTCTGAGCACATGCCTAGATTAGTGTGACACCGTGGCCAAAATAAAAGTCAGGATACCAGATATACACACAGTTGGCCTCAGGACACGGACCATCCTGTATACCATGCAAGGGACATTCATGTTTCAGCAAAGTGCATCAATAAAAGGGATATTTCCAGAGTGAGAAAGTGTTTATTGAGCATTTGTATGGCGAGTTGCTAAACGTGTGGAACCCTGATGCATTGTGCAATTCTTTTCTGATTTGTTTATTTACAGAGCTAGCATGCATGTTATTGTCTGAAATATTTCTGAAGCATTGGTGATGTGTGTGAGGACCTGAGGGTGTTCCACTTTTTCTGCTGTGTACTTGGTGCTGTACAAAGACGTGTATATTGCAGAGGAGCCTAAGGGTAAATGACAGAATTGTGCATTAATAGATACATCCATCAGATCACTCCTTGGGATTTATAACTTGCTCATGCATGCTCTTCATACTTACCAAATCTGTGCCTTTATAAGGCTGAGATTCTTCTTCAAACCTTCTATTTTAACAGAAAAGTGCCTATTTATGAACAACTGCATGATGTGGTTCTTACAGGAGTGTGGAACAGACTTCATTGCTGATCATTCATACCTGGATATGGGCTGAGATCTATTTTATTCAGTTTGGGGGAGGTGTTCGAGAGAATAGGTGTAGGAGAGTAGGGTCTGCAATCCTATGATCACCCAGATTTTTTGCTTTTTGCTGCACTGGTTTACGACTTTCCCTGGCTGTGGGCCTGCTAATCAGACCCACAGCCTAGCTGTTCTCTCTATCCAAATTGTACTCAGGTACTGAATTGGCACTGGGCCCTCTCCAAGTCCCTGTACCCAGGGCTGAGGTGTACCCAGAAGTCTCCCAGGGGCTGAAGCATGTATTATGCCACCCCTGGGCTGACTAACTAAACTGACACAACTGGCTGCACGACAGCTGGGGCAAGGTGGTGTACTCACCCTTTGCTTTAGATATAGTATACCTATATCTAACCCTAAAATGGACACACAGATCTCCTATCAGTCACTCCTATGGCAGGCCTTAACAATCCTGAAGGCAGAGTGCTTGGAATCGTGTGAGATGGTGCTCTGGCATGAGCTGAGCCTGTCTGCGGCTTTCGGGATCCATCCCTTAGCCGTTTCCATGATATCGCATACCATATACTCTTAAGTGCATTATAATCCTCGCGGTTATATGCCAACTCTGGTATCGCTTTATCAAAACATGTCGAGTAAGGTGTCATACGAATTGGAATACTAACCCCTCGCCAATTCTGGCGACGGGGTTAGCATTCCACCCTTCTAGAGGGACACGACATGTATGTAATCCCTAACCCCGGTTAAAGTCAAACAGAGCCTCAGCTCCACAAAATGGATGCTGCCACCGAGACACAAGTCTGCCCTCCTGCTGCTGGGAGTCCTCCCAGAACAGGAGATAAGGACAAAGGGTTTCCTGCCAGGGGCGGTGCCAGCACCGTCCCAGACAGGGTTTTGTGTATTGTAGGTAGGCAGGGCTTTAGAGGAAGGTGACTGCACGTGGCACCCCGGTGCTCACTGTGCATAGGCTGGCTGGAACCAGTTCCAGGGTCACTCCAGACCCTGTGCTGGGGAAAAGCCCGCCAAGGAAGTGGGTGTAACCACCCCCCTCCTAGTCCCACCCCTAGGGCAGGACTTAGTCGCGTGCCAGCCCCTTTTTACAGGATAAAGGTAGGAACTGGCCCCCTTCCAAATCAGATCATCTTTGAATCCTGAAACTACTTTCCACGAAAGGAACTCAAGACTTCTTCCTAAGATTTCTCCCTTGTGACTAAGGAGTAGTCACCCTGCATCCGCAGGCACCATCTTAAGAACACTGCGGTCTGCTGCAAGTCTCTCCTCCGGATCAAGACTGCCCAGCTCGACGAGAACCGGCTTCCCTGGCACCTCTGACCTCTACCTGCATCATCAGTCACGCTGAGATTCGTGGGTGTGACGAGACCTCGAGGGACCGGCCATCTTCAAGACTGCACGACTTCTTTCCAGCAAGCCCGCCGAGTAATTTCCTGGTGAGTGCTTTGGGGTCCGAGAAGCCCCGACCCTGAGCAGCTCCAGCACCGAAGTGCAGCCTCCCAGCATCTCCACGATCTGCGTGGGGCCCTTCTGCTTTTTGCTGCTCACCGCGTTGTTTGGCTACTAGCCCGCTGGCTTGTGGCCTTCTGAACGACGCCCGACGACATTTCTGCTGCTGGTCTGGTTGCTCCAGGCTGGCCCTTGCTCCCTTCCAAAAGAGGAGCCCCCCGGACCCTCCTGGTCCACTCAAGACGCCATTTTGAGTCCACCGCGTGGGCTTGAATTAGCCAAGGCTTGTTGCCCAATCCTGGGTAACTTCGACGCCGACAGCTTCATCCATCGTGGGACAGCTCGCCTCTCCATCCTGGTCGCCGACAACGCCTCCTGGTCCGTGAGATCTGCAGAGCCAGCGTCGCCCACTCACCTAGTCGAGGTGACTTCGCCCGGTGCCATCCTGGTGCCCACTTAATCACTGGCTAGTGATTCAAGAACTTGGTCCCCTCTGCTTTCAGGTTTCTTCTTCCTTGATCCAGGCTTGGATCCATCGAACTTTCCTTCACTGGTCGCCTGCCAGCAACTTCCTTCTTCCAGGCTCCTGGTCCGGCAACGAGATCCCCGACGTCTTTTCAGACCTATGCAGCTGCAGCCCCTGGGCTAGGTAACTTCGGCACTTCGGTGTCCCAGCATAGCCTCACTATCCTAGGGTCAGGATCCACTGTCGTTTTCTTCCTACCAGGTCGGGTTCGCCCGTGAACACTAACTTTGCCTTTACTAGCTTCCATAGACTTTGTCCCGCATCCCGCGTGAGAGTGCACACTCTGCACCCGAGTCCCCTAGGTCTCCTAGAAGTAATCAAACGATTCTATAGTCAAGTCCTAGCGATTCCAAAGCCTATTAGTACTGTACTTACCTGCTAGTAATTTCGCATTCCACTTTTTAAGTATATGGTTTTTCGTGCCCCTCGGGCATTTGTGTATAACGTGCTAACTTAAGTATTTTCGTAAGAGTTTTGTTCTGTGCCTAGCACCCTGTCCTCATAAAGAGTACAGGGTTGTTGTGATTCTAATAAATACATTGTTTATTTTCATAACACTTGTGTGGTGTCCTTTCACTGGGTGTTCAAGGGGTAATGTGATGGTAAAACAGCTGGCTTAACACGCCCTCTAGAGTCTTAGCCTTAGACTGCTCGTATCCATGCTACTAGGATAGCTGGTCTATAAGGTTGACTTACAACCAATCATCAATAAGGGTTGTTTGGACTGATATATAGTGATCACTAGAATAGTGAACACTGCACATCAGGCCAACTTCTCACATTGGTGAGCAGCGGTTGGGATTTGAGCTTGCTGTTGTTTTACCACACATGCCCTAAGAATATCTTGTGAAAGATCACATAAGTACTAAAGGTACATATAACTTAGCTTAGAATACTCTGAGTTCTACTGAACCAGCTGTTGTAGCTCCTAGGGCCTAGCACACCCTAAACTACAACTCTAGCAAGGGATCAGTAGGCAAACATATAGTGTAGGTAAGTGCACCACTTACACCTCACTAGAAAAGCATGTCTACCCAGGGAGATTCTACTGAGACTCCCCTGGTCAGTGTTGACCCTCCACAGGTCACTTCAAGATATGCAGCTCTCAGTTTCCAGGAGATGAGACAGATCTGTGTCTCCAGAAAACTGAAGCAGGGGTCTAACCCCACCATTCCCTTTCTGATAGGTCTCTTAGAGACATATGATGCCAGAAAGCTTTCTCAGTTACATGAGAACATGCCAGCCTTAGAGGGAACCTCTGGGGATCCAGACCTCCCCAACACTGCTACTGCAGTTGAGGAGGAGGAGGATCAGGAGGAACTCTCTGGGGATGAGGTAGACAAAGGTCTTGAGGTAGTCAGAAGGCTAACCAGGACCAACTTAGACTTACTTGGGCTAGGATCTGGGGGACCCCCAGTACTAACCCGAAGTGGGCCTAACCTTGGAGTTAGGAGAGATAGATCTCTTTCTAGGGACTCCAATAGATCTCTGCACTCTAATGCCTCTTCTCAGGGGAGAAGGAATCCTCCACAGAGGAGATTTACTTCCCCTCAGAGAAAAGAGCATGAAGCTAGAATGAGACAAGCTGAACTGAGGATTGAAAGGGAAGAACTTGCCCTGGCCAAAGAGAAGCTTGCCTTTGCTAGAGAGCAGCAGATGAGTGGGCTAGCACCCACTGGTGGCAGCAATCTCCCAAGAGATAGAGAGAAGGGTTTAGATACTAAACACCTGACTAAAATAGTGCCCCCCTTTAAGCAAGGGGATGATATCCAGAAATGGATGGCTGCTCTGGAGAGGGCCTGCACTGTGCAGTGCATTCCCCAGAGTCAGTGGGCAGCTATACTGTGGCTCTCCTTTGATGGTAAAGGTAGAGATAAGCTCCTCACTACAAGAGTAGAGGATGCTAACAATTACCAGGTCCTGAAGAATACACTGGTTGATGGGTTTGGTTTAACCACTGAGCAGTACAGGTTGCTGTTCAGAGACACCCAGAAAACTCAGTCTCAGGACTGGTCTGACTTTGTGGATTGTGCCACTAAGGCTTTGGAGGGCTGGTTGCTGGGTAGCAAGGTTACAGATTACACAGGATTGTATAATCTAATGATGAGAGAACAAATTTTAAACAATTGTCAGAACCAGTTGTTGCACCAGCACCTTGTTGATTCAGATCTGACCTCTCCCCAAGAATTGGGAAAGAAGGCAGACAAATGGGTCAGGACAAGGATCAAGCAGAACCAGAACCAGAACCAGGGTGGTCAGAAGAAAGCAGACCAGAAGGGTAATGTTAAGAATGAGCAAAATGACCAGAAGTCTTCACCAGGTCCCCAACAAACCAAAGAGGGTGGGGGTCAGGCTTCCCAGAAGAAGAAGACTCAAGAAGGCCAGTCAAAAAGGTGGTGCCAGTACTGTAAAAGTAAATCTCACTGGTTTAGTGAGTGCACCAAAAGAGGAGGACAAACTCCTGCCACTACAGCCCCTAAGGCAACTGCACCCCCTAGTACAGTCAGTAGTGGTAGTGCACCTCCCAAGGCATTAGTTGGGTTAACCTTGGGTACTGAGGGGTCTGACAACTTAGTTGGCACACTCACTCAGGCTGTCCTTGTCTGTACAGGGGATATGGATATGTCCCCTGAAATAAGTCCCAATACTTTGGGCAAATACAGGCAGACACCTTTGATAAATGGCAAAATGGCTCAGGCCTATAGGGACACTTGTGCCAGTGTCACCATGGTGACACCTAACTTTGTGGACCCTGGACAGATCATGCCAGGTACTGATTTCCTGGTGACCAATGCCAGCAATGTCACTACTAGTCATAGTGTGGCAATTGTGGCTTTCTCCTGGGGTGGAGTGAAGGGACAAAAGAAAGTTGTAGTCAGTTCAGACCTCCCAGTTGATTGTTTGTTGGGCAATGATTTGGAGTCATCACAATGGTCAGAAGTGGAGCAGAGGACTCACATGGAAATGTTAGGCTTGCCAGCACATGTGCTTGCTGTGACTAGGTCACAGGCCAGAAAATGCCCCACTGAACAGGTGCTGGATCCTGAAATGATGGACCAGACACCCTCCAAGAAGAAGAGCAGTAAGGGTAAGGCTTTGCCTTCCCCCTTACCCCAGGTTGAGGATCAAGTCTCTGAGGAGGCTGATCTGGAAGAGCTGAGGGAAACTGAGCCTAAAGAGCTTGAACTTGATCAAGTTGAGTTTCTGGGCTCAGGGGGACCCTCCAGAGCAGACCTGGGGAAGGAACAGTTGAGCTGCCCTTCCCTTGAACCCCTCAGACAGCAGGCTGCTGCTGAGGCTGCAGGGAATGCCACAGGTGCCCACAGGGTATACTGGGAAGATGGACTCCTGTACTCTGAGTCAAGAGACCCCAAGCCTGGTGCAACCAGGAGGCTGGTCATCCCCTTGTCTCTGAGAGGTTTCCTTCTCACCTTGGCCCATGAGATTCCCCTTGCAGGTCACTTAGGTCAGACAAAGACTTGGGACAGGCTTGTCTCACACTTTCACTGGCCCCATATGAATGAGAATACCAAGAAGTTTTGTCGCTCCTGTGTCACCTGCCAAGCCAGTGGTAAGTCAGGTGGCACAACAAAGGCCCCCCTCATACCACTACCTGTGGTGGGGGTTCCCTTTGAAAGAGTGGGGATTGACATTGTTGGTCCAATGGAACCCCAGACAGCATCAGGGCACAAGTTTATACTGGTGGTAGTGGATCATGCCACCAGGTATCCTGAAGCTATTCCCCTGAGGACCACCACAGCTCCTGTGGTGGCAAGAGCCCTAGTTGGAGTGTTCTCCAGAGTGGGTTTTCCAAAGGAGGTCGTTTCTGACAGAGGTACAAACTTCATGTCAGGATATCTGACTGCAATGTGGAAGGAGTGTGGTGTGAACTACAAGTTCACCACACCCTACCACCCACAATGCAATGGGCTTGTTGAGAGATTCAACAGGACCCTCAAAGGGATGATTCATGGGCTACCTGAAACTCTTAGGAGAAGATGGGATGTCCTGATCCCCTGCCTCTTGTTTGCTTACAGAGAGGTCCCACAGAAGGGGGTTGGCTACAGCCCTTTTGAGCTTCTGCATGGGCATCCTGTAAGAGGACCCCTGTGTTTGGTGAAGGAAGGATGGGAGAGACCTCTCAAAAAGCCTGCAACCAACATAGTGGACTATGTACTTGGTCTCCGCTCCAGGATGGCTGAGTATATGGAGAAGGCATCCAAAAACCTTGAGGCCAGCCAAGAACTTCAAAAAGCTTGGCATGACCAAAAGGCTGTTCTGACTGTGTACCAGCCAGGACAGAAGGTGTGGGTGCTGGAGCCAGTGGCCCCAGCAGCTCTGAAAGACAAATGGTCTGGGCCCCACACCATCATTGAGCAAAAGGGAGAGGTTACCTACTTGGTGGACCTTGGAACTCCCAGGAGCCCTCTCAGAGTGCTCCATGTTAACAGGCTCAAGGCATATGTTGACAGGAAGGACATGAGCTTGCTCATGGCCACAGATGAGGGACAGGAGGAAGAGAGTGACCCTCTCCCAGACCTGCTCACTCAGAATCCTGATGATGGATCAGTTGATGGTGTTGTCTTTTGTGGCAGCCTCACTGAACATCAGCAACAGGATTGCAGGCAAGTCTTGCAATCCTTCAGACATATGTTCTCTCTGACACCCAGCCAAACTGATTGGTGTACCCATGATGTTGACACTGGAGACAGTCTGCCTGTCAAGAGTAAAATCTACAGACAGCCTGATCATGTTAGAGACTGCATCAAAACTGAAGTGCAGAAAATGTTGGAGTTGGGAGTCATTGAGCCCTCAGATAGCCCTTGGGCTAGCCCAGTAGTTCTAGTGCCAAAGCCTCACACCCAGGGTGGTAAGAGAGAGATGAGGTTTTGCGTAGACTACAGAGGCCTCAATGCAGTCACTAAGACTGATGCCCACCCAATACCAAGAGCAGATGAACTTATAGATAAATTGGCTTCTGCCAACTTCTTAAGTACATTTGATTTGACAGCTGGGTATTGGCAAATCAGGTTAGCTGAGGAGGCCAAACCCAAGACAGCATTTTCTACCCCTGGAGGGCATTATCAATTTGTGGTAATGCCCTTTGGACTGAAAAATGCACCTGCCACCTTCCAAAGGTTGGTGAATCAAGTCCTCACTGGGCTGGATGACTTCTGTGCAGCATATCTAGACGATATTGCTGTCTTTAGCTCCACCTGGGAGGATCACCTGGTCCACCTGAGGAAAGTGTTAGAGGCCCTGCAAAAGGCAGGCCTCACTATCAAGGCCACAAAGTGCCAGATAGGGCAGACACAGGTTGTATACCTGGGCCACCTTGTAGGTGGAGGCCAGATTCAGCCACTGGAGAGTAAGATACAGGCCATCAAGGACTGGACTCCTCCAATCACCCAGACTCAGGTTCGAGCTTTCTTGGGCCTGACTGGGTACTATAGGAAGTTTGTCAGAAATTATGGGTCCATAGTGACCCCTCTTAATGACCTGACAAGCAAAAAGATGCCAAAGAAAGTTCAGTGGACAGCAAGCTGTCAGAAAGCATTCAATGACCTCAAGCAGGCCATGTGCACAGCACCTATCCTAAAGAGTCCAGATTACTCCAAGCCATTCATTGTCCAAACAGATGCTTCTGAGTTGGGTGTGGGGGCTGTTCTGTCTCAACTGAATTTTGATGGTAATGATCAGCCTATTGCTTTCATTAGTAGGAGGTTGACACCCAGAGAGAAAAATTGGTCAGCTATTGAGAGGGAGGCCTTTGCTGTGGTCTGGGCCCTGAAGAAGCTGAGGGCCTACTTGTTTGGCACTCACTTCACCATTCAGACAGACCATAAGCCCCTCTTGTGGCTAAATCAGATGAAGGGTGAAAACCCCAAACTGCTTAGGTGGTCCATTTCCCTACAGGGGATGGATTTTACAGTGGAGCATAGACCTGGTACTGATCACAGCAATGCTGATGGGCTCTCCAGGTATTTCCACTTAGAGCAAGAAGACTCACCTGGTCAAGGTTAGTTTATTGTCCCAAAGTTTGGGGGGGGGTCATGTAGGAGAGTAGGGTCTGCAATCCTATGATCACCCAGATTTTTTGCTTTTTGCTGCACTGGTTTACGACTTTCCCTGGCTGTGGGCCTGCTAATCAGACCCACAGCCTAGCTGTTCTCTCTATCCAAATTGTACTCAGGTACTGAATTGGCACTGGGCCCTCTCCAAGTCCCTGTACCCAGGGCTGAGGTGTACCCAGAAGTCTCCCAGGGGCTGAAGCATGTATTATGCCACCCCTGGGCTGACTAACTAAACTGACACAACTGGCTGCACGACAGCTGGGGCAAGGTGGTGTACTCACCCTTTGCTTTAGATATAGTATACCTATATCTAACCCTAAAATGGACACACAGATCTCCTATCAGTCACTCCTATGGCAGGCCTTAACAATCCTGAAGGCAGAGTGCTTGGAATCGTGTGAGATGGTGCTCTGGCATGAGCTGAGCCTGTCTGCGGCTTTCGGGATCCATCCCTTAGCCGTTTCCATGATATCGCATACCATATACTCTTAAGTGCATTATAATCCTCGCGGTTATATGCCAACTCTGGTATCGCTTTATCAAAACATGTCGAGTAAGGTGTCATACGAATTGGAATACTAACCCCTCGCCAATTCTGGCGACGGGGTTAGCATTCCACCCTTCTAGAGGGACACGACATGTATGTAACCCCTAACCCCGGTTAAAGTCAAACAGAGCCTCAGCTCCACAAAATGGATGCTGCCACCGAGACACAAGTCTGCCCTCCTGCTGCTGGGAGTCCTCCCAGAACAGGAGATAAGGACAAAGGGTTTCCTGCCAGGGGCGGTGCCAGCACCGTCCCAGACAGGGTTTTGTGTATTGTAGGTAGGCAGGGCTTTAGAGGAAGGTGACTGCACGTGGCACCCCGGTGCTCACTGTGCATAGGCTGGCTGGAACCAGTTCCAGGGTCACTCCAGACCCTGTGCTGGGGAAAAGCCCGCCAAGGAAGTGGGTGTAACCACCCCCTCCTAGTCCCACCCCTGGGGCAGGACTTAGTCGCGTGCCAGCCCCTTTTTACAGGATAAAGGTAGGAACTGGCCCCCTTCCAAATCAGATCATCTTTGAATCCTGAAACTACTTTCCACGAAAGGAACTCAAGACTTCTTCCTAAGATTTCTCCCTTGTGACTAAGGAGTAGTCACCCTGCATCCGCAGGCACCATCTTAAGAACACTGCGGTCTGCTGCAAGTCTCTCCTCCGGATCAAGACTGCCCAGCTCGACGAGAACCGGCTTCCCTGGCACCTCTGACCTCTACCTGCATCATCAGTCACGCTGAGATTCGTGGGTGTGACGAGACCTCGAGGGACCGGCCATCTTCAAGACTGCACGACTTCTTTCCAGCAAGCCCGCCGAGTAATTTCCTGGTGAGTGCTTTGGGGTCCGAGAAGCCCCGACCCTGAGCAGCTCCAGCACCGAAGTGCAGCCTCCCAGCATCTCCACGATCTGCGTGGGGCCCTTCTGCTTTTTGCTGCTCACCGCGTTGTTTGGCTACTAGCCCGCTGGCTTGTGGCCTTCTGAACGACGCCCGACGACATTTCTGCTGCTGGTCTGGTTGCTCCAGGCTGGCCCTTGCTCCCTTCCAAAAGAGGAGCCCCCCGGACCCTCCTGGTCCACTCAAGACGCCATTTTGAGTCCACCGCGTGGGCTTGAATTAGCCAAGGCTTGTTGCCCAATCCTGGGTAACTTCGACGCCGACAGCTTCATCCATCGTGGGACAGCTCGCCTCTCCATCCTGGTCGCCGACAACGCCTCCTGGTCCGTGAGATCTGCAGAGCCAGCGTCGCCCACTCACCTAGTCGAGGTGACTTCGCCCGGTGCCATCCTGGTGCCCACTTAATCACTGGCTAGTGATTCAAGAACTTGGTCCCCTCTGCTTTCAGGTTTCTTCTTCCTTGATCCAGGCTTGGATCCATCGAACTTTCCTTCACTGGTCGCCTGCCAGCAACTTCCTTCTTCCAGGCTCCTGGTCCGGCAACGAGATCCCCGACGTCTTTTCAGACCTATGCAGCTGCAGCCCCTGGGCTAGGTAACTTCGGCACTTCGGTGTCCCAGCATAGCCTCACTATCCTAGGGTCAGGATCCACTGTCGTTTTCTTCCTACCAGGTCGGGTTCGCCCGTGAACACTAACTTTGCCTTTACTAGCTTCCATAGACTTTGTCCCGCATCCCGCGTGAGAGTGCACACTCTGCACCCGAGTCCCCTAGGTCTCCTAGAAGTAATCAAACGATTCTATAGTCAAGTCCTAGCGATTCCAAAGCCTATTAGTACTGTACTTACCTGCTAGTAATTTCGCATTCCACTTTTTAAGTATATGGTTTTTCGTGCCCCTCGGGCATTTGTGTATAACGTGCTAACTTAAGTATTTTCGTAAGAGTTTTGTTGTGTGCCTAGCACCCTGTCCTCATAAAGAGTACAGGGTTGTTGTGATTCTAATAAATACATTGTTTATTTTCATAACACTTGTGTGGTGTCCTTTCACTGGGTGTTCAAGGGGTAATGTGATGGTAAAACAGCTGGCTTAACACGCCCTCTAGAGTCTTAGCCTTAGACTGCTCGTATCCATGCTACTAGGATAGCTGGTCTATAAGGTTGACTTACAACCAATCATCAATAAGGGTTGTTTGGACTGATATATAGTGATCACTAGAATAGTGAACACTGCACATCAGGCCAACTTCTCACAATAGGGTTCTGTACAAAATTGTTATTCCTCGTGTGTATGTATGTATGTAGTATTTCAATAGAGCAAACCTAGCCAAAAGGCAGAGGAGAGTAGTGCAAGTTTCATCTGGGTTTTTCGATACTGCGAAATTATAATTATAAGGGCTGCCTTCAAACTGAGGTTGCTCCTTGCAAGACACGTCTGATGCTATTGTTTCAGGAAGATCTTGTTTACACCAGGGTTGTAGAGGCCTTGAAGATGATGTGTCTGGCCATGGAGAGCTTGGGAAGAGCCCAAGGGCCAGAGTAGTGTAGTCCTACGTTTGTAGGTGCATTAAGAGTCTGAAAGCAATGTTCTAGATACACTGGTGCCTCATTAGAGCAAGGCAGGTGCCCCCAGACAAATGACACTGGTGTACTTTAGCCTGGGTAGTACAAGTGAAATGGTGAGCTGGACTGTTTGAGGAAAACCAAAGAAAGGTAAAACGTGCATCAAGGTTCTGCGTTTGTTAAACGAAGGTTTCATCATTTGATTTCCCTGAGGTGTTACCAAAAGCTCTATGCCCATGATGATTCTGAGGTTCTTTACCTAGCTGGCAGCCATTGAGAAGCCCTATGCTCCTTGTTCGAAAGTACACATAGCTTCCCACAACACAGGAGTTGTGTTGCTGATGCAGAGAGTTTCAGATGATTAACAATTCTTGATTGTAAGATGGCAGCGGCCAACAGCAAGATGCCTGTTTCTAGGAGTTTTCAGCGTCTGGTTATTTGGGTGTCATCAGCATATTTAGAGAGGATGAAAGTTTTGATGTCTCGGGGTGGGGGGTCAATCAATCAATCAATAAATCAACATTTGTATAGCGCGCTACTCACCCAGTAGGGTCTCAGGGCGCTGGGGGGAGGGGTTCGTTACTGCTCGAAAAGCCAGGTCTTGAGTTGTTTCCTGAAGGCGAGGTGGTCCTGGGTCAGCCGTAGGTGGATGGGGAGGAAGTTCCATGTCTTGGCCGCTAGGTAGGAGAAGGATCTTCCTCCAGCGGTGGTTCTGCGGATGCATGGTACGGCGGCGAGGGCGAGGCTGGCCGATCGTAGCTGGCGGGTGGGTGTGTAGAAGGTGAGGCGGTTGTTGAGGTACATCGGGCCCATGTCGTGGAGAGCTTTGTGTGCGTGGGTGAGGAGTCTGAACGTGATCCTCTTGTTGACGGGGAGCCAGTGCAGGTCTCTCAGGTGGGTCGAGATGTGGCTGCGGCGAGGGATGTCCAGGATGAGTCGTGCAGAGGCGTTCTGTATGCGCTAGAGTCTTTTCTGTAGTTTGGCAGTGGTTCCTGCGTAGAGGATCCCCCGTAGTCCATTCGGCTGGTGACGAGTGCCTGGGTGACTGTCTTCCTGGTTTCAGTGGGGATCCATCGGAAGATCTTACGGAGCATGCGCAGGGTGTTGAAGCACGATGACGATACGGCGTTGCTTAGTATGGTCATCGAGAGGGAGGAGTCCAGGATGAAGCCCAGGTTTCGTGCGTTGTCCGTTGGCTTGGTGGTGGTGCCCAGGGCAGGGGGCCACCAGGAGTCGTCCCAGGCGGAGGGCGATGATCCCAGGATGAGGACTTCCGTCTTGTCTGAGTTCAGTTTCAGGCGGCTGTTCTTCATCCACTCGGCGACGTCTTTCATCCCTTCGTGTAGGCTGGCTCTGGCGGTGGCGGGGTCGTTGGTGAGGGAGAGGATCAGCTGGGTGTCGTCGGCGTAGGAGATGATGTTAAGGTTGTGTTGGCGTGCGATGGCTACGAGGGGGCTCATGTAGACATTGAAGAGGGTGGGGCTGAGTGAGGATCCTTGTGGTACGCCGCAGATGACTTCGGTGGCCTCGGATCTGAACGGGGGGAGGCGTACTCTCTGGGTTCTTCCGGTGAGGAACGAGATGATCCACTCCAGTGCCTTCTCTTGGATTCCGATGTTGCTGAGGCGTTGTACTAGGGTATGGTGGCAGACAGTATTGAATGCTGCAGAGAGGTCCAGTAGGATGAGGACCGCTGTTTCCCCGTTGTCGAGCAGGGATCTGATGTTGTCGGTGGCTACGATGAGGGCGGTCTCGGTGCTGTGGTTGGCTCGGAAGCCGTACTGCGAAAGGTCGAGGGATCCGTTTGTCTCGAGGAAGGCGGCGAGCTGTTTGTTGACGGTCTTCTCGATGACTTTGGCAGGAAAAGGGAGGAGCGAGATGGGGCGGAGGTTCTTGAGGTCGGTGGGGTCCGCTGTTGGTTTTTTCAGGAGGGCGCTGAGCTCGGCGTGCTTCCAGCTCTCCGGGAAGGTGGCGGTGTTGAAGGAGATGTTGATGATGTCCTGGAGTTGGGGTGCGATGACGGAGTCGGCCTTGTTGAAGACGTGGTGGGGGCAGGGGTCAGTTGGTGATCCGGAGTGGATGGTGTTCATTGTGCGGGTGGTGTCTTCGGTGCTGACCGGGGTCCAGTTGCAGAGGGTGGTGGTGGGGGGCGTTGGTTTAGTGGTTGGGTGCGTGGTCTGTTCGCCGAAGCTGTTGTGTATGTCGGCGATCTTGCGGTGGAAGAAGGTGGCGAGTGAGTCGCAGAGGTCTTGCGAGGGTGTGATGTCGTTGTTTCCGGCGTTGGGGTTGGAGAATTCTTTGACGATGCCGAAGAGTTCCTTGCTGTTGTGGGTGTTGTTGTCCAGTCGTTCTTTGAATGTTGTCCTTTTGGTGGTGCGGATCAGCTGGTGGTGTTTGCGGGTGGCGTCCTTGAGGGCAGTCATGTTTTCTGTGGTTTGGTCGTGGCGCCAGGCTTTTTCAAGGGTGCGGCAGTTTTTCTTGGATGTTTTGAGTTTGTCGGTGAACCAGGAGGCTTTCTTGCTGCCGGGTCTGCCGGGAGGGTTCTTCAGTGGTGTGAGGTCGTCGGCGCAGTTGGTGAGCCACTGTGTAAAGGTGCGGGCTGCTCCGTTGGGGTCCGTTTCGCTGGCAGGAGGGTTCTGGCTGAGGGAGGTGGTGATCTGGTCGGCGGTGATCTTGCTCCAGCTCCTGTGGGGAACCTGTTGCGGGTGGTGGTGGGTCGTGGTTCTTCTGAAGCTGAAGTGGACGCAGCTGTGATCCGTTAAATGAAGTCTGGTGGAGTGGCTGAAGGAGATGTGCTTGCTGGAGGAGAAGACGGGGTCAAGCGTGTGGCCGGCGTAGTGGGTGGGGGTGTCCACCAGTTGCTTGAGTCCGAGGTTGGCGAGGTTATCCAGCAGTGCGGTGGTGTTGCAGTCCTTGTTGCTCTCCAGGTGGAAGTTGAGGTCCCCTAGGAGGATGTAGTCAGCGGAGGGGAGGGCGTGCGGGCTGATGAAGTCTGCGATGTCTTCGCTGAATTGTGTGCGTGGTCCCGGGGGTCTGTAGATGAGGGTGCCTCTGAGGGTGGTCTTGGGGTCGGTGTGTATCTGGAAGTGGAGGTGCTCGGCGGCGGTGAAGGTATCGTCGGAGTTGGTCGTGATGCGGATGGTGTTCCTGTGGACGATGGCGATGCCTCCTCCGGTCTGGTTGACGCGATCCCTCTTGGTGATCTTGTATCTGTCCGGGATGGCTATGGCGATGTCGGGCACTGAGGAGGCGTTCATCCAGGTTTCCGTGAGGAAGGCGACGTCTGGTGATTGTGTGTCGAGCAGGTTCCAGAGTTCGACGGCGTGTCTGTGGAAGGAGCGGGTGTTGAGCAGGATGCACTTGAGGTGGGTGTTGCTGGTTCCTGGCCTTTCAGGTGTGGTGCAGGTCCAGAGGCAGGTGAACTTGCAGGTTTGGCAGGTGAAAGGTCGGTGGGTGCGTTTCGGGGTGGCTCGGTGGCAGGCGGGGTTACGGTCTGGTTTGAGTGCGTTGAGGGTGGCGGCGTTGTCAGTCCGTCGTGTTGGCTGGCATCGTCGGGGGCCAGGGGTTCTGGCGCTGGGCGCGGTCCAGGCGTGGACGGGCGTAGACGGGCTTGCCTTTGGCGCGCCTTCGGCGCCCATTCGGCGCGCCTGCTGCGCGCGGGTGCCATTTAAGGCCAAGTGGGAGGAGGGAGCAGCTGGGAGGCGGGAGCGGAGCGGTCAATGGGGACACAGAACGAAAAGGGGGTGGGGCCGTGGGGGAGCAGCGGCGGGAAGCGGGGAGCGGAGGGGGGGTCACACCAGGGGAGCAGTGACAAACACAAGCGCAAAACAAACCTACTTACAGAAAAGAAGCACTAAACAGACAATGATACAAAAACAGTGAAAAACTGGGCACAGAGGGGCAAAAAACGGTCAAGAAGGGTGAAAGAGCGAGCGGCAGCGAGGGGGCACCGAGGTCAGGGAAGGACCTGTGGCGCTGAGGGAGAGACGCGCCAACAGCTGGTGGGCCATGCGGCGTGGGGGTGTCCTGGACAGGTCACACTCACCTATGCCGCGCGGGTGCCATTTAAGGCCAAGTGGGAGGGAGGAGCAGCTGGGAGGCGGGAGCGGGCGGTCAATGGGGACACAGAACGAAAAGGGGGTGGGGCCGCGGGGGAGCAGCGGCGGGAAGCGGGGAGAGGAGGGGGGGGTCACACCAGGGGAGCAGTGACAAACACAAGCGCAAAACAAACCTACTTACAGAAAAGAAGCACTAAACAGACAATAATACAAAAACAGTGAAAAACTGGGCACAGAGGGGCAAAAAACGGTCAAGACGGGCAAAAGAGCGAGCGGCAGCAGGGGGCACCGAGGTCAGGGAAGGACCTGTGGCGCTGGGGGAGAGACGCGCCAACAGCTGGTGGGCCGTGCGGCGTGGGGGTGTCCTGGACAGGTCACCCCCACGCCGCACGGGGGTGGGGGTCCGATAGTGGTGCGACAGCCGAGTCCAAAGGAACAGCTCCTACTATCCTGAACGATGAAGACTGGAAAGGTGGAGAGTGATATTATGCAGCAAAGAACATACATAATCCAGAGCAGTTCCTTAGACAGCGACGTGGATGCACTACTTGTCCTGCCATCTGTAAAGCATGATCGCTGCGTGTCTGTGGAAGGAAACCGTTGAAAAAATGGCAGGCATCGGACTCTTTAAAGCTGCCGCAAGAAATACTGACTGAGTTTATACTGCTTTAAGAACCACACAGGCACATTTCGCCCAACAACATTCACGTGAAAATAAACGGAAAAAGACAAATTTGAAAAATACATCACTTGTCTCATTTAAAACAAAAAACAAACAATCTTTGAGGATCTAGTCCCAAAAGGCAGATTGAAACTGTTTCTGTAAAATGCACTCTGTTGAGATATGGGGGTGGGGGTGGGAGGGTCAGGTACATGGATCGAATACAAATGGTTGATAGATCCTAGGTGAAGTAGAAGCTAGAGGAGATGCTGGCAGATATCGAAAGCAAAGGGTGAGGGTACCACATGGGTACTGGTTCTTGGTTCTGTGAGCATGGTAGAGCATGGTAGAAGATAGAAAGGTTGCTGTAGACATTTCTGGAAGGATGGAACCTATAGCTGCTTCCCTCTGTGATGCAGGGAGGAGCTCACCAGTGGCCAGATGTTTGCAAAGCTTCGCTGCAGTAGTTCACTCTTCAGCCCTTGGTGTATGCGCTGAGCTGTGACACTTTCTAGCAGCATAGTCAAAATCGTCTATGACCACAATACAGAGATCAAACCTAGCGGACGCCAAGGCCTTGGGAAAATAATGGCAACCTAACAAATGCCTTTGAATGAAGTGATCCTTCACACAAAGGTCTAGAAAGGATCCCTGGCACAAGGCATCTAGGCAATGGAAACTTGCTTAGGGAGGGCCCATGCAAGAGGACGACACATAAGTTGCATCAGCCTCAGGGTGTCTCCAAGGAGTCTAGGAAAGCCTCTTCATAGTGCGAAGTGTTTAAGGAAAGCTTAAGGAAAGGGTTATTACCAAAGTGAGTTGGATGAAACAGGCTTGAAAGTTTGAATACATTTTTAATTTCTAAAAGTTTATACCAACCTATCGCTTTAGTCAGTATTTGAAACCAGTCATGCTGTGGCCAGTGTGAAAGGTAATTTACAGTGCAGCCATTTTTCTGTGTTTTGTAAAGAAAAATGTTTCTTAGGGCACAACCCTCACCCTTCCCTTTAAATTGGTTCTGAAACTTAGGCACTGGTACCAACATGGTAAGTGACATTTACCTAACATCTATTCTATGTTAATGCCCTTTAAAACTGCGGCTGGAATGTGTAGGTTGTTGGTGCCTACAGAATGCATCATGTAAGTAAACTTTTTCTTAAACATTTCCTGAGAGAACCCTTCCTTTATAGCTTGTTATTTAGTTTCAGGTTAATTTCAGAAGAGCACAAACATTTATTATGATTTTGGCCTTACATTGCATCAATTGTTTATCCTGGCTTAAACGCCACACCATTCAGATGTTTGTGACTACCCCAAATTCCATAAAGTCAACCAGTCCTCACACAGCAGGACATACACATTACCTTTTAATGTTATTACTACTGTTCATCTACATAATTCTTACACGGTCTAAATATGGTTTGTTGCATATCCAACTTTGTATTAGTAAGCTACTACAGTGTAAATAACAGTCTCTCTCTACTCTTAGAACTCAGCTTCCTTTTCAATCACTCATTGACTCTTTACCTGCTTTTCACCAGGTTCATTGATCCACTGCCTTTTAGCTAGGTTCTCGTTTTACAAATAACACACATATACATATATATATATATATATATATACACACACACACACACACACACACACACACACACACACACATATGTAATGAAAAAGATACAATATCACAGGAACAGCTGGGTCAGCATACAGGCTGCTCGCTCATTCGGGAGACAAATGGCATACTTTAACACGTATTCTTGCACTAGTGGCATATTCGTTTCACAAAGTAATAGGTATGTAGGAAGCTCTTCATCTACATCCTCCCAAACAGTAACCAAGAAGATGAAAGATTAAAGAGTCAGTAGTGAGGTAGCAAGGGGAATCAGGTTTGAGAGGTCAGTCCTCCTGAATTCCTCAAGCACCAACATGGTACCAGGATATGTGGGGGAAATTAGCATGTATTTACTGAATTGCGACAAGGCCCATCTCAAAGCCCAGAGTTCTAAGATCCTACCTACTAAATCTCAAACATCGAGGTTGGTACTGATATCAGTGATGGCCCCCAGCATGTAAAGAAGCACTCAACAAAGAATCGTCCAAATTAGGTTCCTCAGAAACCTCTACATCTCAAGCACCTTGTGAAGATGGGCTGGTGACCATGATGGCCCCAGTGAGCCTGCCCACCAAAGGGTTGGACTGGTCTTGTGCCAGAACTTCAAGCTGTAGGCCCCACAAGGGTCCAATATACCCTCTAAGAGTGGTCCTGGCCAGGATAAGGAGTCACTTAAAGTGAGGTATTCATCCCTTTAGACCCATGCTGTGCAGCAGGGCTAAGGCACAATAGAACTTCCCCAGGGACAGCCTAATAGCAGTTTTCTCACTCTGCGCAGAAAACTGAACTGTCTCTCCTCTGCAATTTTCCAGAACACACACATTTATTTCAGGCACTCGTTAATAGGTACACATGCAGTCAACTCCCTGCAAGCTAAATTTGAATCTTTGGACTAGGCCTACGCATATATGGTATGCGGTTACTTTATTCTTTCTTCCACAAAGGGAACATTGTCTACGCTTCTCCCAGGCTTAGTAAATAATGATTGCTTCGATGCTTACACAGATATTGCAAATCCTGCAAATTCAACAAGCATACTTCTCACAGACAGTATGGAAGCCATCCTTACATACAATACGACATTTAAGAGTTATTTATTGAATAGTTACATGGATGTTACCCTGAAGAAGCTTTTGTCCTGCTTTAGAGCTGCTTCTGCATCACTCAGGGCAGATGTGGCATCACCAAGCTTTAGGTAACACTTGGCTCGTGCGACCAGACAGCCCTTGTCAGATGGCTGCAGGATGAGGGCCTGAAATACAAAAAGAAGAGTGTTCAGTGGACCATTGCAGTGTAGTCCTCGGTGCTCGATGCACAATGAGACAAGGATGCCCCTTGGTTGGTGCATCAGTGCTAGATAATACTATTCCCTGCAGCTCCTTTATCATTCATATCTTTCGCACACCACATGAGACTGCACAGACAAAACATATAAACAATTTTAGGAAAGGAGGGAATGCAATGAAAGTCACAACTGCTTACCTCACCTTGCCTTGAAACCGTGTTAACACTTGGAATTTATTTAATCTGTTTCCTACAGATAGGGTTACTTCTTGCGGGATATTCAGGATCTAAATCTTTAATTTTTCATGCAATCTAAGTAGTAAAGTACAACTGAAGCTCTACTGTTATGTTATTTAGATTTGTATGGTGCTGTTTATCACCCACTGGATAGGTCTGGGGGTGCTCTTAGTTGAACATTCAGCTCTTCAGCTTCTTGCGGAAGTTGAGGAGTGGAGTGGCAGTCCTGTGGCGGTGAAGGAGAAAGTGCAACCTCCCACCTTGGTTCTGTGGATGCAAGGGGTTGTGAGAGGGAGAGAGAGAAGTGGAGTGTAGATGTCTGGAGGGTTGGAAGAGTTGGGGAACATTGTTGAGGCAGGCTAGTCCTGCATTGTGGAGGGCTTTCAGGGCATGGATTGGAAGTGTGAATTTGCAGTGTTTCATGGTGGAACGTCTATGCAGTGTGCAAGGTAGAGCATGATGTGTGCACTACTGGAGATGTCGAGGATGAGCCTGGCAGTGGTGTTCTGGACAGTTTGGAGTCATTGTATGAATTGGGTGAAAATGCTGATATATAGTGCACTGCCGTATTCAAGTCAATTGGTGATGAGGGCCTGGGTTACCGTGAGTCTAGTGTGCATGGGGAGCCATTTGAACATTTTGCTAAGCATCCTGAGGATGTGGCAGTAGGATGCTATCAGTGATCACATAGTTTCTTACATGGTCAGTGGGGGTGGACATAGGACCCAGGTCAAGGGGCCACCAGGAGGAGTTCAGGGTCTCCTTTTGATCTGTTTTGAGTTTGAGTCAGTTCTCTCGCATTCCAGTTTGCTATGTCAGACAGGCAGGTGGTGACGTTGTTCCTGGTGGTGTTGTTTGTGTCAGTAAGGGACAGGATGAGCAGAGCGTCATTGGCGTAGGCGACAATGTTGATGTTGTGTGTTCTTTTGATTTGGGTGAGAGGTGCCATGTAAATGTTGAAAAAGGTCAGGCTGAAGAAGGAGCCCTGGGGAACTCCACAGACTAGCTGCTTGAATGAGGAAGTGAAAGTGGAGAAACTGACCCTTTGTGTCCTGTTGTAGAGGAAGGAGGCGATCCAACTTACGACAAGTTCTTTGACTACTGTTTCCAGAAATCTGGCGATAAGGATGCCGGGAGAGAAGGTGTTCAACTCAGCCAAGAGGTCGAGCAGGATAAATTGTAGCGGTCTCTCCTCTGTCCATGAATTAGCGAATATCGTCAGTTGCTACCAGGAGGGTGGTCTCCATGCTGCGGTTGCTGAGGAATCCTAATTTGGTGGAGTCCAGGAGTTGGTGCTGCTCAAGATGGGCAGAGAGCTGCTGGCTGATCTCTTTCTCCAGGACTTTGGCTGAAAAGGGTAGGAACAAGATGGGCATGTAGTCACTGATAGCCTTATGATTAGCTACGGGTTTCTTCAGCAGAGGAGTGACCTCGGTGTATTTCCAGCTGTTCAGAAGTATCCACTCAGGATGGAGGAGTTGATGATGGTGGTGAGGTTGGCACTGATCCGTGTGATTCCTGGGTTGTACATGTGGAGAGGGCAGGGGTCTGAAGGGGACCCTGCATGGATGGTGTGCATGATTCTGGTTGTGTCATCTGTGGTGAGAGGACCCCAGTTTGTCAGGAGGAGGGTGCTGCTGGTGGTTGTGGGAGGTTATGTGATGAAGTTCTTCTATTGTGGGTTTGGGTGAGAAGCTGGAGTAAATCTTGATGATTTTGTGAAAGAAGTCTGAAAGGTTGTCACAGAGGATTAACTAGGGGATGACGGTGTTGGTGACGGTTGTTGGGTTGGTGAAATCCTTGACGATGCTGAGCAGTTCTTTGTTGATTGCTGGAGCAGGATTCAAGTCTTATCATGAGGGATGCTTTCCTGGCTTTTTTGATATGTGTGTGGTACCTTCTGAGAGAAGATTTGAAGGTGTCTCTGGGGGTGTTGTCTCGGTTGATCCTTCATCTTCTTTCCAGCTGCTTGTAATAGCGCTTCAACTCACTGAGGTTCTCAGTCCAGCATGCCAGAGCATGAGTTCTTGTGTGTCTGATATTTTCCATGGCGGGCCAGGTTGTTGGCGCAGTTTGAGATCCAGCTGTCGAAGGTGGGTAGGTCTTTCTACAGGTATCCTGTGAGGGTTGGTTGGATGTGAGGGTGTGGGTTCAGTCTGATTCTGTGATGTTGCTCCAGTTGCGGCTGAGTTTGAAGTTTGGTTTAGGTTTGTTGTGGCGGGTGTGCTGATGTAGAAGTGCACAATGGAGTGGTCTCTCCATGTAAGCAGGGAGATGTGGCTGAAGGTGATCTGATTTCTAGATGTAAGGATTGGGTCGAGTGTGTGTCCAGTCAGGCTTTGTACAAGCTGGATGAGGCTGATGTTGTGGAGGCCCTCTAGGAGGTCGCGGGGTTGCGGTCCGTGGGGTCATTGAGATGAATGTTGGGGTTGCCGAGTAGGAGGAGGTAGGGGTGGTGAAGTCAGTGAGGAGGTTGCTGAAGGTGGTGCAGGGTCCTAGCCATTGGCAAGTGAGGGTGTCTGGGATGGTCGCGGAGTCACTGATCTGCAGTTTGAAGTGTAGGTGTCTCATGAGCGCAGTTGGTTCATCTGAAGAGGTGGTGTAGGTGATGGTATCCTTGAAGACGATTGTGAGGCCTCCTCCCATCTTGTGTGGCCTGTCTCAGGAGGATGATCTTGAATCCAGTGGGGATGGCCATGCTAATAGCAGGGTGGAAGACGGGCTGAGCCAGGTCTCGTGAGGAAGAGGTTGTCCAGGGAGTGAATCTTGATTAGGTCCCAAATCTTGACTTGCTTGCAGGGGATCTGATGTTGAGGAGCATGCAGGCAATACAGGGTGAGGTGTGTGCGTAGGGTGGCTTGTGGAGATGCTGCACGAGAAGTGAGAGCATGAGAAAGGACCTACAGTGCGATGCGGTGCGGTGCTGTGTGGGGGAAGCGGTGGTGGCGGCATTTGGTGGTGAGCGCTAGCAGGCCAGCTGAGCTGTTGCAGCAGTGGTCGGATGGACCAAGGTCGGTGGCACTGTGTCTGGTCCAGGTGCAGATGCGATTGCTTTTGGTGTGCCAGAGGTGGGCCCGATACGATGTTGCGCAGAGGCTACCATTAAGTAGGTCCTAGGAGGGGAGGAGTGTGGGGGCGGGAGCGCAGTGTTAGAAGGCGCGCAGGAGAAGCAGGTAAGGAGGGAGGCGAAAAGAGTGCAGGAGAGGGACGAGGGGGAGCATAATTATGGGCCCAAAGACTGGGCAGAGCGAAATGGGCACAAAAGCACAAAAAATGGGCAAACCCAGCTAAAATGACCAAAGCACAAAAGGCAAAACAGGCACAGAAACAAAACAAGCACAAGAGACCAGGCACAAAAATGGGAGTAAAAGACAAAAAGACAACGCAGAGCAACAAAGAAGTCACACATGGCAACGGACAAACAAGGCCAAGCACAGTGACAGACAGGCATGAAGGAATAGCACAAGACCACCGGGTCCAGAAGGGCCTTAGACTGGTCAGGGAACCAGTCGAAGGTAAGTGGGAGCTGGAGCATAGACACCTACTATCAGTAAACGCAGTGCAGACATGTAACCCACACTGTTACTTTAAGTCTACTTTGTCAGTCCTGCGGGTTTATCCACACATGATTACTTATGTTGTTACTTTTAGTTCCAAATCCCAGTACTATTTAATGCTTTAGGCTTATAAATCACGGCAGCCTAAAAAAAGTGTCTTCACTACCCCTACATTAAAAAGTGCATTGAATCTCCTTCCAAGCCGGAGGTCTCTTTAAACTGCTGCATCACAAAAGCTGTATATAGTGCAGAGAACATATCCTCTTCTGGGCGGTGACTACCAGCAAGGCCGAGAACACAGGGTACTAAAAAAAGGACGATACATAAACAAGCTTCCTCTGTTTATACCCCTAGATGCCCCAGACTGAAGAACAAAAGCCCTGTTAGATTCTAACCAACTTTACACAATTATCTGCTGCTCCCACTGCCGGTATGTCTCAGTCACTTAAGATTAAAGCAATCAGTCTGGACTAACACTATTGTGCTTGGTGTGCCCCTCCTGGACCACAGAGCAGTGATCTAGGGTTCACATCACATCACAGGCCTTCAGCGTGCACTAATGATTCTCTTATGTGCGGAAACTAAAAGAATAGCACAAAAGACTAAAGGGAGGGAACGCTCCTCTAACTCATGCAGAGACATCCCTGCCCCAACAATATTGTATACATTCAGGCATGCATTGTTGTACTAATGTATTTTGAAATAGGTTCTCTGCAAACAGCTCATGTACCTACAAGGCTTGTAAAACAGTGCTCCCAAAGCTCTTTTATTCAAAGTATAGTCATGCTCATCTAGCTCGTTCATTAACAATGGTGTGGTTACCCTTGTTGTAGGCACTTGCAGTGCTCCAGCTCTTGTATGCACACTGCTATAGTCCTATCACTGTACTTACAGTATTGAAACCCCCAATGGTGTTATTTTTTAAGCCTGGGAGGTGAACTCGACTCCGTTCTCAGAGTTTGTGGAGTTTTTCGCACTCTGCTACACTTTACCTAGCGGAGTTTTTTCCTCGCTCGTATTCGCCAACGGGCTAGCAAGGAAAATCCAATGCTAGACCACTTCCCAGTGAGATTTCTCAATGTGGGAAGTCGCGGATAGTCGATGCCACTCACGTTGAGAAACTTTCCGTTCGTGTTGAGGAAGCTGCTGCTCGAGTAGAACTTCTATTCAAATAGCAGAAACAAGTAGCGCCCTTGTGCACTGTGCGAGATGCCGTTCCCGCTGATTTTACAGCATGGTACAAACACCCGGCACTAAAAATCAGTACGAACGGCGCGAGGTAACCTACTCAGCCGCTTGTGGAACTCCGCGTAGCTTGGTGGAGTTTTTTTTGTCACTTCACGGAATTTCGAGAACTCCGCCCAGACTTAGTTATTTTAGGGGTACCAGATTTTTAAACCCAAAAACCGCAGCATTCCATAAACATAGAAATGAGTCTTCAATTTTCCATCATCTGAGGGGAACAGAAAGACTTAACTGACAGCGCTCAACAATACAGACAATGTGGCACTAATGGAAGTGAAAGCAACTTTTAAAAACAACATCATCTGTCTAATCTAAATTGCTGTAAACTATGGGCTGCTAACTTTACTGTCCTCACTAGTCTAGAGCACATGAAAGCTTTCTTCCCTCTGCGTTCAGTATGCTATAGATAGTGAATTTTTCTGGGACAGCCTGGTCACCCTATCTTACTTGCAGTGTTGCAACTACTGTAGTCATGCTGATTTGACTCCATTCACTGTGACCTGGTTCCCGTGACTGTATGAAAGCGGTCTACCTCTTGCATTTACAGTACCTGAGCGCATATTGCTATATCCACATTGGTCTACTTCCTACGATATCTCCAAATACTACACTTGCAGTGTTTAGCTTTTATACTCTCAATGCTGTACCCTTATAGCCAGGGCTTTAAGTGGGCCGGGTCTCACTGGTGCTGAACACCGGCAGTTTTTTAAGGGGGCCTCAAAACGGGTCCCTATCAGGCTCTGTTTTGTGCCCTGGAATAGGCGGTCCATTTTTTTTCCAGACTGCAGTGACAGCAGGCACATCGATGTGCGCGTGCTCACAATGCTCATTCGCACTAGTGGAGAAGTTATGCCAGGTGAGCGTTATAGGAGAAGGGCAATCCCTTAAAGAGAGTCATTTTCTCTCTGCTTCTCCCTTTTCTTTTTGAAACGCAGGAGCAGCAACATCGTTGTGGTGTCACCAGGGCTTTAAGTGAAAGCTTTTTTAATAGTGTATACAACAAGCCATAGTTTCTGCTTATTTATCTTATGCAACTAACATAGGGTGACCAGCATTTTAAAGCCAAAAACATTTTACAAAAATAGAAGGACTACACTTTTACTTCAAGGGAGCGCACAGAATGACAGCTCCTCAGCAGAGAATTACAGAACAGACAGTCAGAACATACATAAAATGCAATTTTTAAACCCAGTAGCTTGCCTGTTAATTAAATTGCTTTCTTGAAACAATTGCTAACTAACCCTGCTTTGTAAAACTTAAAAAAGCACCTCTCACCATTTTCAGTCGCACCTCTTTAAAAACCGGGTCATGAGCTAAATTTCCTGAAATCTGCCGGGACAGCTGGTGAAAAACCGGGACCGTTCACGCAAATTCGGGACGCCTGGTGGTCACCCTAACCCACAGCTTTCCAAACTTTTCATGTTGGTGACACACTTTTTGGAGATGCATCATTTTGGGACACAGTTAGGCAGTGTAGCGAGCGAACGTAGCGAGCGAGCCCGACAACCTAAGGTGGGTTCAGACTCACTCTGTCTGTCTCCCCCTCTCTCTCTCCCTCTCTAACTGTCTCCCTCTCTCTCTGTTGTGCTCCCTCTCTCTCCCTCCCTCCCTCCCTCTCCCTCTGTCTCCCTCTGTCTCCGTCTGTCTCCCCCTGTCTGTCTACCTCCCTCTGTCTCTCTCTGTCTGTCTTGCTCCCTCTGTCTCCCTCCCTCTGTTGCCCTCCTCCCTCTCTCTCCCTCTGTCTCCCACCCTCTGTCTCCCGCCCTCTGTCTCCCGCCCTCTGTCTCCCGCTGTTTCTCGGTCTCCCTCCCTCGGTCTCGTTCCTCTGTCTCCCTCCCTCGGTCTCCATTCCTCTGTCTCCCTCCCTCGGTCTCCGTTCCTCTGTCTCCCTCCCACTGTCTCCCTCCTTCGGTCTCCGTTCCACTGTCTCCGTTCCTCTGTTCCCGTTCCTCTGTCTCCACTCCTCTGTCTCCCTTCCTCTGTCTCCCTCCCTCTGTCTCCCTCCCTCTGTCTCCCTCCCTCTGTCTCCCTCCCTCTGTCTCCCTCCCTCTGTCTCCCTCCCTCTGTCTCTGTCTCCCTCTGTTTCTGTCTCCCTCCCTCTCTGTCTCCCTCTCTATCTGTCTCCCTCTCTCGGTCTGTCTCCCTCCCTCTGTCTGTCTCCCTCTCCTTCCCTGTCTCCCCCTGACTGTCTCCCTCTGCCTCCCTCCCTCTGTCTCCCTCTCTCTCTGTCTCCCTTTCTCTCAGTCTCCCTTTCTCTCAGTCTCCCTCTGTCACTGTCTGTCTCTCTCTCTCTCTCTGTCTACTTCTCTGTCTCCCTCCCCCTCTCCCTCCCTCCCTCTCTCTCCCTCCGTCTGTCTGTTTCCCTCTTGTCTGTCTCCCTCCCTGTCTCCCTCCTTCTGTCTCCCTCACTCTGTCTCCATCCCTCTGTCCCCATCCCTCTTTCACCCTCCTCCCTCTGTCTGTCTCCCTCCCTCCATCTGTCTCCCTCACTCTGTCTCCATCCCTCTGTCTCCATCCCTCTGTCACCCTCCTCCCTCTGTCTGTCTCCCTCCCTCTGTCTGTCTCACTCCCTCTGTCTGTCTCCCTCCCTCTGTCTGTCTCCCTCTGTCTGTCTCCCTCTCTCTCTGTCTCCTTCTCTCTCGGTCTCCTTCTCTCTCGGTCTCCCTCCCTCTGTCTCCCTCCCTCTGTCTCCCTCTCTCTGTCTCCCTCCCTCTGTCTCCCCCTCTCTGTCTCCCTCCCTCTGTCTCCCTCCCTCTGTCTCCCTCCCTCTGTCTCCCTCTCTCTGTCTCCCTCTGTCTATCCCGGACGCCCTCCCCCTGTCTCCCTCTCTCTCTGTCTCTCACGGTTTCCCTCTCCCTCTGTCTCCCTCTGTCTGTCTCCCTCTGTCTGTCTCCCTCCCTCTATCTGTCTCCTCCATCCCTTTGTCTCCACCCCTCTGACTCCGTCCCTCTGACTCCGTCCCTGTCTCCCTCTCTGTGTCTCCCTCTCTCTCTCTCCCTCTCTCTCTGTCTTCCTCCCTCTATCTCCCTCTGCCTGTCACCCTCTATCTCCCTCTGCCTGTCACCCTCTGTCACCTCACCCCCAGCTTCCCAGGCTCACACACAGCAGCACCCGAGTACTTTGCATGTGTTTAAAAGACCATTTACTTGTTAATGAGGCTTTGATGTGAATCGCCCGGTCCCCATAGAACAGAGTGTCTCAGAGTCCGTGCTGCTGCGGCGGACTCCGAGACACTCTTTCAAAGGAATGCCTCTTAATTAGCAGCGGTTATGTGCTAAGTGCCCTTGATACTGGTGTCATCCCGCGACACACCCACCATTTGCAGGCGACACAATACTGTGTCGGGACACACAGTTTGGAAAGCTCTGCCCTAACCTAACAGCCATTGACAAAGGCAATAGTCCTGACTTCTTGTAGGCATGATGTTGCTTGCTGTGTCATATATCTGGATGCAATGACAGAAACAGCAAAATACAAGTCGGGCGGTACTCTATGCTAAGCACAGATTTTTAGCTTATGTGTTTTAAGCTACGCCCTTAATTACATTGGCCACGCCCCTTTGAGAGACCTCACCTCCCCCAGTGTTTTCATCCCACTTAAAGCCCTGCTTATAGCTGTAGTCACTATCCCTACGGCTGTACTCACTTGATTCTAGCTCTTGCTCTGATCTTGTACTCACATTGCTATGATCCTAATGTTCTATACTACTATACCCTACATGATTGCATTCCCGAGCCTAGCTCCAGCCCATGCACTCAGTCTTGTCCTCACATTTCTATGTTACTACGTTTGTATAAACACTACTAAAGCCCTCAGTGGCTGTATTCGCGGTGCAACGGATGTCATATTATTCTGTCTTTCACTCGCAGGGCTACAGCCCCCTCTCTATACTCACTGTGTACTGACAGTGTTCTAACTCCAGCACTCACATTGCTTTAGAACCCTAACTCCCTGATTCACACTGCTGTAGTTAAGTTCGCATTCAGTCTATTTGCAGCGCCTAGCTGACTGACTCACATCGCCAAAGTTCACATATTTCTGCACTCCCGGTGCCTAGCTCCTATACTCGCAGGCCTGCAGGTCAGTTTCTGTACTCTAGAAATTTACTCACAGTGTTATAGCATTCTATGGCTTTCAAGTACTCCGCCTTCTGGTATAGCTGCTCCCCTTCGGCCACATAGGTGATGAATGAACTATTAGGGGGTGCCTCTATCACTGTCTCGTTGTCGGCCATAGCTGCCTCTACTCCCCGCAGACAAGGGGGTTTTCTATATCGCTATACAATCGCAAGCTTCAACTTGGTTTGTTGCAAGCATGGCCTGTAACCTAGCAACCAGAGTAACAACAGAAGCACTTCCGGCGTAACTTCGAAGCATGGAAGGAGAACCGGAAACTACCCGAGAAACACGAAAGAGTTCTTCAGGGTGAGCCCATTCCAATATGGCCTCCGCACTTTTTCACAGCTGAAGGATCTATCCGTTTCCTATGCACACGCTGTGCTCAAATTCTACGAGTGAACACTAGAAACGCAACAGGGACGAAACAAAGAGCTTTTTGGTATGCTTGATTATTAATTAAATGAGCGATTGTTAGCTTAGCATTGTTATATTTGACAGTGTGATTGCAACCTCGGGTGACCAGATCTTGAGTACCGAGAACCAAAAACCGGGACATTTTGCAAAAATAGAAGAAGGACTGCAATTTTACTATAACGGATCGTCGCAGAATGACAGCTCTCATCAACACAGGAAAACAGAAGCGGCACAAAGAATATACAATGTCATTTCTAAACCCAGCATTGTGCCAGTTGATTAAAATGCTTACTTACAACATTTTCTAACTAGCACAGCTTTAGAACGCCTAAAGGGTGCCTCTCACTATTTTCAGTTGACCCTTTCTAACAAGCATTTGTAATGTCCTTACTTTCCCCCATAGATGACAGGAGACAGCGTGGTGGTCGAGGGGTATTTATTATGTATATATAATCACCAGAGAGCGCCGAGCCGGTAATCTCCGTGCTCCGGCACTCGCGCCAATTAGTCACATTAGGTCAACAAAACCCCCGCCCCCAACATACCAACATCCCGCAAATAACACACAAGACACGAGTGTTAGATTGGGAAAAGTTGCTGCAGGTTTAATACATACAACGTTATGTAATCACGGTGGGTTATCTTACAGACGATCCAAGGGCAGGCTGCATTCTCGCCACCTGCCCGTCTGATGAGCCAAGCAGCACAGTGGCGAACCACCCATCTGCTGCGCCATTATGGTAATCACTCTACTTACGCCCCTTGTGGGGCGTATCTAGGCAAACCCCCGGTTGTACAGGCCCACAACCGCCCGAAGGACTACTGGGGTGCCGACACGGGTTCCCGGACCTCCCCTGAGGTTCTAGGTTAGGCTCTGGCACCCCTATGTGCCTGCTGAAGTACAGTGTTGCACCTCTCTGCTTCCGGATCGCCCTGTAACTCCGCCACAGCCCGGGCCCCCCACCACTTGCTACCTTATCACCTGCAACCTTTGGTCTGAAGTGCCTCTTGTAAATCGAGGAGGAACAAGTCCAAGCCCACCGGCGTGAGGTGGACCCCATCCGCCTCAAAGTAACCATTGATTTTGTCCTGAATCATTTCATGCCTAATGAAACCCATACCCCTCTGTTGGGTGAATCTTTTCATGGCGCTGTTGATTTTCCTCCTGGACCTATCTATTGTTTCATAGGACCTGGCGCCCCGCCAAACTCTACGTGGCAAGATCTCTGACCACCAGACTTCACACTCTCCCATTAAACTGCATACTTCCACAAGGTCCGTCTTCATCTTGTGCAAGAGGGTGGACCTCCCCAGGTTCGTGAGGTCATTGCCACCCAGGTGAATGACCAAATGTTGGGGAGGTGCCCTTACACTAGCCAGCGCTTCCCTTACTCTATGCAAAAGACTGTTCCAGCGCATACCAGGGAAACCCATCCAAACACAATCTGTGTTCGCGAATCCCCGCGTCCAGTTCCTGATCGCTGCCCACCGACCCAACCTGGAAACGGTGGAATGCCCCAAGACCCACACTCTTGACCCTGTCAAAAGAAAAGACTCAATTCACTTCTACATGTTTATTGACATAGAATTGCACAGCAGACTTAAATGAAAACTAATAGCTAGTGTAGCACAGCACAAGAAACACCGCACATCAATATATACAACGGTAAGGACATAGGCGGTAGGACCGCTACCGCTCATATGCGGATATAGCGCTTGTAACAGGGAGACTCCCAGCGCCCCACTTTTCGAACACTTGCCGGGAGCATGCCAGCCTTGAAGGCAGCAGTGGCCGCCCCAATTCTAAAAGAATGGCTGGAAAACCTCTTCCCCTGCCTCAAAAAGCCTGCTCTGTCGAGGCATGCTAACATGATTTTGTCCATCTGGTACTTGGTCAGTGGGCTCAGGTCTGCATGAATCAAAAGGTAACCCTGCACTGCTGGACGCTGAGCGAGATATGCCTGAAGGACAGCCACAGGACAATATCTATGATCCCCAAGGGGGGACAGTACAAAACAGCCCCTTTGCCTGCCTGATCAGTTTTGGACCGCCTGAGTGTGATGGACAAACCCTCATTAATGCTAATGTCCGCCACCCCTAAGGCATCCCCAGAGCAGTCAGACCAGGAGCGCGCCACTAACTCACTGCTACGGAAGGCTCCAAAGAATGCTAAGCAAAAAGCCGCCGCAAACAGGGACGCCTCGAATTGAGAGTGCGCCACCGCCTGCAGCACATTTAACATGGATTGCAAAGTGGGGAAATCAATGGGAGACCTGCTGTCGGGAACCCACGGTTCATCCCTAGCCCACCCTTTCAAAGCTGCCTTAATCGCAAAAGACCTACCAGGGTCACTAGCCCCTCTTAGTCTAGCATCGTGACTGATAGCCGCCAGGTGGCCGCAGGCCCAGGAGTGGGATTTACACTGTCTCTTCGCCCATACCACAAAAGCTTGCACTCTGTCCACAAGGGACAAGGCTGCCAGGCCCATCTCATCAATAGCTTTGTGGAAATTCGCCAGATGACTGCCATAGCGCCTCCTCGTACCTGGGGCAAGAGACCTCTCCCCTAAAGCTCTCAGCTCCTGCTCCACTCCAAGATGCGCCAAAGGGCTGGTGCGAAGGGGGTCAAATCTGCTCTCGCCTGTGGGCATGCCGCCTGGAAACGCTCCCACTGGAAACGAGAAAGAGCGTCAGCCGCGACATTTTTGACCCCCGCAATGTGCCTAGCCCTGAATTCAATGTTGCAGCGCAGACTCCTACTGGCTAACTCCCTGAGCAAGCAAAGGACCATAGGGCAACTCGCTGTTTGTCCATTTATGGCTTGGACGACAGCCATGTTGTCCGACCAGAAAAGGACCTTTCTATCCGACAAGGGGCCAGGCCAGAGGTGCAGGGAAATGACAATGGGGAAGAGTTCAAGTACAGTGATGTTGGAGGTGATCCCGCGCTTGCCCCAGGCATAGGGCCACTCTTGCGCACACCATAGGTCGCCCAGGATTGCACCAAAACCCTCCCTACCTGATGCATCAGTGAACATACTGATTTCAGGGCTGTCCACCCACGGGGACCTCCAGATGACAGTCCCATTGAAATCGGACAAGAATTCTGCCCACATTACCAGGTCTTTCTTCAAACCAGCAGACAACTTCACAAAATGATGACCCTTCAAAACCTTAGCAGTGGCCCTGGCTAACCTTCTAGCAAACACTCTGCCCACTGGGATGACTCTAGCCGCGAAATTGAGCTTGCCCAAGAGGCTCTGGATGACCCCCAGGGGCGCCTTGTCTTTTCCTAGCAAACCCTGGATGTCCCTTTTCAAGTCCTGTACCTTCCCGGCAGGGAGTCTCGACAAGCCCTTGACCGTGTCCAACTCGATGCCCAGGAATGTGAGAACCTGCGCAGGGCCCTCAGTCTTGCCAGGTGCCAAAGGCACTCCCAGGTGTCTAGCCAGATCGATGAAACAATTCAATCCCTCCTTGCATTCCTGCGTACCCTCCCTACCAATGAATAGGAAATCATCTAGGTAGTGGGACACCGCTGTGACACCATATTTCACAGAGAGTGCCCATTGTAGGAAGGAGCTGAAAGCCTCGAAAAAGGCGCAAGAGACCGCGCAGCCCATGGGCATGCACTTGTCAAAAAAGTACTCCCCTCTCCACTTGAAACGCAAGAGGTGCTGACTATCCGGGTGCACAGGCAAAAGTCTAAACCCTGCCTCAATGTCTGCCTTCGCCAGCCAGGCCCCTTTCCCTGCTTTCCTAACCAGGTCAATTGCCATGTCTAAAGAACAGTAAGAAACCGAACAAGCACTTTCATTTAACCAGGAATTTACAGAATTGCCCTCAGGGAAGGAGAGGTTGTGGATCAGCCTGAAAGACCCCGGCTCCTTCTTGGGGACCACACCCAGGGGGGACACCACGAAATCCGGGAGGGGAGGTGATAGAAACGGGCCAGCTACCCTCCCCAGGGCCAATTCCTTACTGATCTTAGCACTCACAACCTCCGGGAGGTCCCTAACAGACTTCTGGGTCTCAGCATCCCTGCTGACCTTGGGACCGAGATAAGGGATTTTAAAGCCTTCCAAAAAACCTTCAGCTAAGATGGATTTGTCCTTTGCATTTGGACAATACTTCAGTAGGGGCAAAAGGTTGGAGACAACAATGGGAGACGGACCTTTGGACTGGAGGGAAACGTCCTTAACTGGTGCCACTGCATGTACATGGGAAGCTAGGACAACAGGGGGGGAAAGCATGGGAGCGGGGGCAGCTGGACGGGCGAGTGACGGGGCGGGAAAAGTGCTATCACTTGTCTCTGCTGGCGGGGCCTGCTGCAGAATCTCGCTTGTCGCATGCTGACACTGGATGGAAACCGCTGCACTTGCTGCAGGCGTGTGCGAATCTGCAAGCCTTACCCCACGTGCAATTCCCTCCGTTGAACAACCTACAAGTTGCTGTGAAGCCCCTCTTGTTTTCCTGTCTGTTGAACCCCCCCCGCCACACCCCCCGAAAGGACTGCTTAAAATACCCTTTCTTCTCAGTGTTCTGGCCCTTACCTGCCTCGGCTTTCTTCTCTTGCGCGCTAACTTTGGCCCCAGCATCTGGCTTGCCCTGACCCATGTACTGCATCCAAAGTCTCACTTCCATTTGATCCCAGTCTAACTCAGGGCAGACCGACATCTTTTTTCTGAACTCGCAATCGTATCTGTACCAACCCATACCTGCATTAGACTCCGCTTCCTCCGTTATGACACTCGCATACTGAAATAGGCCCTGCGCCTGCTCGGGGAAACGCTCGGTAATAACTGCCGCTAAGATAGAAAAGGCCTGCCTACAGTTCTTGATAGATTCCTCAGGCCAAGACTGAAAGCGAACTTTCTTATCTTCATCCTTGCCCCCCATCTTCCTGCAGTCCACCCCATTCGGCCCCCAACATGAGGAGGGAGAAAATGTCAATAAACTCCCTACGCCAGATACCTTCTTTGGCCGCTAATGGCACCTGCCATGCAAGTGAGCATTTGCCCGACAATAAGGGTGCCATGGTCATAAGGACCGCCGGCGCGGGGGGGGGACTGAGCTGAGCGCGGGTGCAGATGCAGCTGGAAGCGCGGGCGGAGCCGGGGGGGCGGTGGGGGTAGGGAACAGCGCTGGAGCAGGGGGCGGCGCAGCAACGGGGCTGGATTGGGCGCTGGAGGTAGTCGTTGAAAGAACGGATGCAGCGCTGATGTCCCCACCTTGGGCCGGGAGCCCTCCCACACCTGTGCCACTGATGCGTCAACTGAGGCCGCGGAGGGAGGATTTGTTGCCCCAGGTGAAGCCACCAGAGGCCCCGCAGCTGCTAAAGCCGGCATGGGGGAGGCCCGCAAACCAGCTCTGACCTCCGACATAAATACAGTGAGGGTGTTTGTAAGCTTACCAAGGTCCTCCCGGGTGGCAAAGTCCGCCGTAGGAGCCACAGCCAGCGGGAGGGGGGCGGAAGGGCCCTGCCCGCAGCCGGGGGGGAAGCCGGCGTGTGCACGATAAAATTCCTGGATATTTCGGGCGCCCGGCTTTTGAAGTGGGGCTCCGCGGGAAAGTCTTTCACTGTAGGCTTACGCGTACGCTTGGACCTAGTGTGACCAGCGTCCTCTATAATGTCTTGTTCAGGTGCGGGAAGAGCAGGGATGGCCCCAGAAGCTCTGGGGGTGTTGGCAGTCAAAAGCTCACTTGCCCACGCCACCCCATTAGTCTTGATCAAGTCCAAAAGTGCTTTCAGCTGCACATCCTGTGAAGGTCCTATCCCTCAATCCTCGACTTGTGACGTCTGCGAAAAAAGCGGAGGGGACCCCTGGCTCTCCATTCCTATCCTTGGCTCTTCTCCTGCAAGGAAAAATTGACTGTGAGCCAAAAGAACAAGATAAAGTGGCAAAAGGCGCCAAATGGCGAGCGGGAGGTTAAGGGGTGGTACGCATGAAATGTAGATGGGCGAAAAGAAGGACCAGGTGTGTAATATGGGAGAGAGGTGATACAATGCCCAGCCCCTCGCAACCTGATCACGAAAACCTATTTATAACCAAGCTTGGTTGTCTGGTGCACACAAAAACACTTCTGCAGCCCAGAGACGACTCTGTCCCCATATACATACCTCACAAATTAGCTCCTGGCGCCGGAGTGGGGGAGGGAGGGGTGGGTTGCAACAGGGGTAGTGATCCCGGGCCCCGGAAGCGTAATGACAAAATGAGGCACAGGTCGATCTGAAAGAAAAGAATGCGTGAGACAAATACCTGAGGACGGCCCGAGACCGCAGAACATAACATTGACCCGCACTCAATACCATTGAGACTGGCATGCGGCAGGCGCCAATCTTGGCATCTACCATTGTCGACCATGAAGACGTAAACGCTCCTAATGTAGCGGCACTTAAACAGGTCCCCTTACAAGTGGGGTAAATACCGCCAATAAAGGAGACCCAAGATTTGCCTGACAACAAGGTCTGCAATAGACCACCCAAACAGGTGAAATAAAGCACTCTGAATACGCCTCACCCCCATAGCGCAACGTGGCCACTCTCTGCCGCTTATACATACCTCACAACTTAATACTGGTGCTGCGAGGGGGAGACCACCAGGACGAGCGCGCAAGGGGCAGGCTGAAATCAGTCTGCAAAACAAAATGTGCGTTAGTGAAAAGCCCCAATAACGCTCAAACAACTTCTTTAACTGGCGCAGAAATGATGAAAACAAAGGTGCACCTCTGGGAAGGATCCATGACTGTAATCTTGCAACTACAGAAATAGGCCTAAAGATTCAAAACCACCTGAGAATATGCTGCAAGGCCCGGGCACACGCCAGACTCTCTCGGGAGTGCCGCGACAGCAAAGAAATTAGTGCGAAAGAGGACATGAACGGATGCTCGGTAACATTGCTCAAATAGACATTGCTGCACTGTAAAAACAACGCTTCGAGATTGCACCACCATGTCGGGGAGGTCTATGCACAATCAATTGCCCCCGATGCTGTGCGGGCCCCGGGGAGGCCACGCGGCATGGCTGCCGCAGCAGGGTTGGGGTGTCATGCCCCGGCAAATACAGTTAGTGTCCGCTTACCCGGGGGCAGGTGCATCCAAAATAACAATAGCCACGCTTCACATGAAAGGAAAGCGGCTCCGAGCGAAGGCCGCGGCCCGCCCCGGAGCCGGAAATCACCGGGCATGCTCCACCCAGTGCAGGACCCTGGCGCTGTGCCGTGTGCAACCCAAGGTGGGCCCCAGCAGCTGGCCACCTGAAAGCCGTATGACGGGGCAACGCTTGTGGCGTGGGGACGAGGCTACACAGAGCATGGAGTGACCTCCGTGAAGGCCCCCCCAGTGGGCTACTCGCGACCGGAACATTGCGGGGAGCCCAGCCAAAGCCCGCAGACTCGGCCCCACGTTTCACCCCCAGGCTCCGCCCAGGGGCCACGCAGGCATGTCACGGCTCAGGGGGGCGCAAGGTAGCCACGTTGGGCCGGGATGGGGGGGAGGGTCACAGACAAGCCCGCACACCCAGCCACCGCCCATGGACCTCGCAGGCTCAACCAGGCAGTGAGCCGCTAGAGAAAGCGATCGGCTGGTACAAACTCAGGCCAAGGAGCACACATAAAATGCTTCGAACACATACACATCTCCAAGGCCAAGTCGCCCCAGCACAAACCATCAGAGAATTGGACCCGCGGCCTGGTAAGAAAAGCCCACAGCCTGCCCCTCAGTCGGGGGTGCCTACAAAGTGTTATTGGACGCGTGGCAGGGGCGGGAGGACCAGCTGGCGGGGAGCGCCCAGGGCACGCACTAACGTGCACGCGGCCCAGGACCGCGAAAAGGATGGCCCCCCGCGGCACCTCCCCATCACAATGGGCGCGACCCCAGTGCCACCAGGATGAAAAACAGGCTTGCTCAGGCCTGTCCCCAAGCTCAGCTCACACGGCCAGTGCAGTTGGCTGATAGGGATCCCAGTTGGCCAGTTTACCCCCTCCTCCACAGCGGCCCGTCGCTAAGCGGGCCGCCTAGCCCCGCTCAAAACCTCCGAGGGGAGGGAGTAGGCGGAGGGGGGTAAAGCCCGTAGGCATCACTCACCGGAAAAAAGAGTGTCCCGATGAATGCACACGATGTCCGGTGCGGCAAAGAGGCAGATAAAATGGCGAGGGGGAAATATATACCCCCTCGTCCTGCCTGCCGCCCCGGACACGCGTCATGGTCCCGCCCATCCTCGAACCGGGCATCCCTGCCCGAGGGAGGCGTGGTGACCACAGGCAAGGGGCGGGGAAGCCCTCCGTGACTAAGGGCTCGCCCTCCTAATGGCCACGGGGTGGCCTCGGTCAGCCGCAAATTCCTCCCTGCGCGCGCATCTACAAGATGGCCGGGGGGCGTGCCACGTCATCGCGTGACGTGCATAAGCTAGAGCGCGAACACTACATATCTCCCCTTTTTCCTATCAACCAAAACTAACAATAAACTTACAGTCCACCACTCATATCGTAGTCCTGATACCTGGATGGTCTCACCACCGCTCTCCCACTTCGAGTGTGTCTCACCGGAGTGTCTATGGCTTCTCCGTTATGAGTCTTTTCTCCCCCTTCTCAATCGTTCCGTGCAACTGAGCTCCCCACCAACCTCCTTTCGTTCATCTCCGTCTCCCTTTCGGGGATGCCTCTGTTGCCTTGCTCTTCATTTACTTCTCCGCTTTCCATGTCCATTTCTAGCTCAAGGAATTCATTTCTTCCATTGGGCTCCGCTGTCCCGTCCAGCTCCTGTTCATCGTGGCTCCTGCATCTCGCCATGCTGTCCTGCGACCACACGTTGCCGTCACTTGACAGGGCTGCTCTATCATACACCTCCTTGACCTGCAGGGGTTTACTGTATTTGCTGTCCCCCTTCCTTCGCATGACCGCTAACTTGACTCTCACCCAATCTCCTTTCTCTAATCGGGTGTCTTTCACATTCCTCCGTCTGTTATAGTACTTGGTGTAGACAGCTTGCGCCCTCTCCAAGTTCGCCTGAACTACTGCCGGGGACCACTTGCTGGTCACTGTTTTCTCTTTCCACGCTCTATTGTCCTTTGTGAAGGGGTCCCGGCCCCTCAAAATTTGGAAGGGGCTATACCCTGTTCCAGTGGGGGTGATTATGTACGCCCAGATCATTTGTCCAATTTCTTTCTCCCAGTCCTTGTCACTCATTATCGCTGCTTGCACCGATCCCATCACCACCCAGTTGAAGCGTTCGACTAGTCCGTTTCCCGCCGGGTGATATATGGAGGTGTGCTTGGAGAGGATGCCATTCCGCTCCATGAATTTAATCCATTTTTCAGACGTAAACTGGGGGCCGTTGTCACTGAGAATAGATTTGGGGATGCCCGCTCTCACAAACGTGTTGTTGAGGAACCTCAAGATTGTCTCGTGTCCATTACTTCCTCCATCTTCACTTCTGGCCACTTGTCTATGAGAACGCACACATACTTTTGAGTCCCTTGTCCGTCTAATATCGGGCCCAGGATATCGATGGACAACTCTTCCCATGGGTTCTTCGGGGAGTCAAAGCTCCCCAGCGCCGGTCTCAAGGGCTTGAGCGTTTTGTCCGCGCCTTGGCACTGGATGCATTCCCTGACGTATCGTTCAGCTTGCAGGTCCATGCCTTGCCACCAGGATCCTTGTTTGGTCAGCAGTTTCGTTTTTCCAATCCCCAAATGTCCTTCGTGGAGTATCGTCAGTAGTCTCGGGACTATTCCTGCTGGGGGAATGACCTTATCCCCTCTGTATACGAACACTCCCTTATCATCCATTGATAGTTCCTCCTTGACCTCGTAGTACTTTCGTAGGTTCTCATTGAAGCGTTTCTTTTCTGGCCAGCCCTTCGTGATGCATTCTTTCACTTCCTGTAAGACTTGATCCTCCTCATAGGGCTCTTTCCACTCCTGGTTGCTGATGACCTTCTCTTGGTCATCCATCAGGGCAACCATTTCCTTTCTGACATCTTTGTCTTCTTCTTCCGCTTCCATGGCTGCCGCTCGGCTCAAATAATCTGCCACTTTGTTCCGACCGCCCGGAATATATTCCACGTCATATCTATATTCCAACAGCTTCAAGGTCATTTTTTAAATCCTGGGGGTGGCGCTGGCATGCCCACTGGAGGTGAGCACCTTCACCAACGGTTTATGATCAGTCTTCAATTGAAATCGTGTCCCCCATAGGAATTGTCAGAACCATGTCATCGCCCACACTACGGCCAGCATTTCTTTCTCGATGACACTAAACTTCTTTTCCGTGTCGCTCAGTGTTCGAGATGCGAAGCTAAGTGTTTCCATCACTCCTTGTCCTCGGTCCTGCATCAACACAGCGCCAAGTCCCTTGTCACTGGCATCCGTTGTGAGCACAGTTCTACCTTGGGGATCGTACCCTTGTAGGGGTACCGCTCCTACCACGTCTCTCTTTATGCTTTCAAACTCTCCTTGTGCTTCTTCCGTCCAGCTGAACGTTGTCTTTTCCCTTGTTAGTTGTCTCATGTGGTGGGTTTTTGTTGCGAAATGCTGAACAAATTTACTATAATATTCTGCCATGCCTAAAAAGGACCTGACTTCTTCTCTGTTGGCGGGGGGTGGTGCGTCACAAATTGCTCTCACGTTCTCAGTCTTGGGCGTGATTCCTTGCACCCCTATTTTATGTCCCAAGTATGTCACTGATTCCATGCCCGGGCGGCACTTTTCCCTTTCTGCGGTCAGGCCTCTTTCCTCCAGCACTCTCAGTACTTTGGTTAGTTTCGCGTCATGGTCTATCCTGTCTAACCCCATCACTAGGATATCATCCTGAAAGTATTGGATGCCGTCCATGTTCTTGAACAGTTGGTGCATCACCGCTGCCCCTGATGCCAGTCCGAACGGCATACGACAAAATTGATAACATCCGAAGGGGGTGATGAATGACGTCAATCTCCTGCTCTCCGGGTGTAACGCGATCTGGCGGTTGGCTGAGGTTAAGTCAATGGTGGAGTACCACTTTATCCCTCTTGTTTTGGCTAACATCTCTTCGATCCGTGGTAAGGGGAACATCTCCACTACGATATTCTTGTTCAATTCGCGGAGGTCTACACATAGTCTGACCTTTCCACTGGGTTTCATCACTACCACCAATGGCGCCAACCATTCAGCACACGTGATCGGTTCGATTATGCCCTTTTTCTCCAACTCTTGTAGTTCTTCCTGCACTGCCTCTCTCACGGCAATGGGTACGTTTCTCACCTTGTGGGACACTGTTACCGCTCCTGCTTTGAGTACGATCTTGTGCGCAAACTTCTCCAGTCTTCCCCCTGTGCCTCCAAACAACTTGGGGTACTCCTTCTTCCACCGCTCCAGGTCCGGCCATCTTTCTGGTTCAGTGAGTAGAATCTGAACTTTCCCACCTGGGTCCAGTTTGATGCCCAGGTCACCCTGGTCCAACCATCTCAAGACCGATGGTCCCTTTTCCGAGACATACAGTTTGCACAATGCACTGCGTCCTCTGAATTCAAACTTTAATGGTCTGAACCCAACCATGGGTATGCGATCTCCGTTATACGTGACCGGCCTTATGTCCAGTCGCTCAAGTTCTGGGCCCAAGTGTGGTTTGAATGTCTCATTCCACACGCCCTCTGGACTATTGTGTAGGGCGATCCTGTGTCTGCCACTATGCTTATTGGTACTCCCCCAATCGTCATGTCCAGCACCGGCTTGGTCGATCTCTTGGAGTCCACGCATAGCACTTGATCGTAGATGCAAAGTACCGTGTCCTCCTCTTCGCTGTTGTTCTCTCCAGGTCTTCTTGTCCATGGTCTACATATCTTTCCTGGTAGACTTCCTGCGGCACACCTTCTCGTAATGTCCTACGATCCCGCAGAACATGCATTTGGCGCGAAACGCCGGACATTTCCTGTCGTGGGCCTCATGTGCCTGGTTTCCGCAGCAGTAACATGCCTTCTTGCTGCTTCCCATCTGTTTTCCTGAAGGTCCTGGATTTCCTTGCCATCGGTTCGGTCCTTTCTGCGCAGTTTCCTTGTATTTGCCATCTCTTCGGGGTCCTTCTTCTTCTATTCGGTTTACCATTGGTCTGGCCAGCGTCTCTTTCTTCTCTGCCTCCGCACATCGCCGTGCCATTTCCGCCTTTTTAACTATCACCATGACTTCCTTCAGTGTGGCATCGCCACACGCCCACAGCTTGTCTTGCATGGTTTTACTTGTGGTGTGCATCTCTATTTGGTCCTTGATGAACTCATCTTGGAATGTGCCGTATTTACACGTGGACGCTAGCTTCCTCAATGCCGCCACGTATTCTTCCACCGATTCCCCAGCCTCCTGTTTCCTCTGCTGAAAATTGTATCTGTCAATTGAAACGCAAACCGCAGGTCTATAGTGTTCATTCAATTCTTTAATCGCATGGGCATATACGTCATCATCGGTACTCGCTCGTTGTTTGGGTACTAGGTTTCTGAAGATTCTGAGCCCCTCCGGGCCTAAGTTATGTAACAGTATCCGTTTCTTCCTTTTGCTTGTAAATTTCTCCTCATTTTCGTCCTCCAGCACCTCAATAAAGTTATCTATGTAGTCTCTCCAGTCTTCCCACCTCATGAGGGGTTCACCTGGCTTAGGTAGGAATTGCACCGGCGCTGTTGCTGACGATGCCTGCGCACACATGGTTTCGTGCTTTTCTGGAGGGGAAGACCCACTTTGGTTCTTGGGGCTGCCCGGTGCGCCGTCTTCCTCCTGCTTCTTGGGCTGCAGCTGGGGACTCTTGTTCACTTCCCCTTCGCTGTTCCCTGAGGTCGCCAGCGCTCCTGCCCTCGGGGTGTGCTGTGATATGGGGCGTCCCCTGCAGTCTTACCCCGTTGCGTGCCCTTGTCGGTCTTCTCGGCTTCCTGCGTGTAATGGTGGGCTCTGCCACGCTCTCTGATGTCCCACTTCCACTGTGCAGCTGTGGCTGTGTCACACACGTCATGCTGCCTGATGCTTGCTTCTGCCCGGGGTTCAGTGCTCAGTATTTCCTGTCGTGAGGTCCGTTTTATTTCCTTTTTTTTTTTCTATCCCACGCTCGTCGCAATTGTAATGTCCTTACCTTCCCCCATAGATGACAGGAGACAGCGTGGTGGTCGAGGGGTATTTATTATGTCTATATAATCACCAGAGAGTGCCGAGCCGGTAATCTCCGTGCTCCGGCACTCGCACCAATAATTCCTCCCTGCGCGCGCATCTACAAGATGGCCGGGGGCGTGCCACGTCATCGCGCGACGTGCATAAGTTAGAGCGCGAACACTACAGCATTTGCAAGCAATAGGTCTCGCATTTATGCAAGTTTAAGCTATTGCCATTTTAAATGACAATGCCTTTTATTTATGGTCTAAAAAAGGAAAACAAAAATAAAAGGCATTGTTATTTGTAATGTTAATAGCTCAAACTTGCCTAAATGCGAGACGTATTGCATTGCAAATGCTTGTTCATTTGGGCTTTAGGTCTTAATTTAGAAATAAAAAGTAACAAAACCCAAATTTTTCATATTATTTCTATTTATTGTTCTCACGTTTTAATTTCGAAATTGCAACCTAGATTTGTGATTTGATGCAGTGTGCAATATGGAACACTTCCTTTTGCTTCCTCATGCCTGTTTCAGGGGTTTTACAAAGGTGTTGGTGGTGGGTAAGAACACAAGAGTGCAAGAAACAGCCCAGTGACATAAGGAACAGGAGGAAAAGCACACGAGGGTGACAGCAACAGACAGCGAGGGAACAGGGGAAAAGTACATGAGAAACAGATCATAGGTGTTGGGGGGGAGCACACGGGGAGAGAAGGAAAAAGCGGGTAAGTTCCCTAAAAGCAGTCCCCGTGCTTTTTTAACGCACTTCGACCGCTGGTTACATAGCATAGAAACAGACAGGGTGTTACGCTATGCATGATACTACATGACACAGAAAAAAATCAGTTCACAAGCACATTGGCTGTGAGGGGGCAAACTAAGGTTAATTTTATTTTGGCTGCATAGTCAAAATATCTAGCCACTGTTTCCTGGAGGTACTCTTGCATTTGTTTTTGGGAGAGAGAGAGAGAACAAAACTTTTTAAAAACCTGGCTACCGCTGGGATGTTCCTAGGAACGGGTGTGTGAATATGGGAAAGGAGGAGAGATGAGCATTCTAATACCAGGTCTAGAGTCGGCCTGCCCCTTTAAGTGTTTTTGCCTGCACTCAGGGGAGGGGACAACATTGCATTTAGTAACAGAAGACGCCAGTTTGGACGTGATCTGTGGTAGCGAGGGGCCGAGAGATAATGGGGGTTGTTTGAAAGGACACAGAGACCTGATACGTAGAAGGAGAGAGGGGCTGCAAAAAGAAACAGAAACAAGTAAAATAAACGTATGGCTTGGAAGCACCCACTGGCGCAGTGGCAAGTCTCGCTGTTGTGGTTTGATTAGATCTGACTGAATAATTTGGGAGTATCTGAGTCAAATCTGTTGTGACGTGTTGTCCAGGCACTCTGCGCTGGACAGCTTAGGCAGCTTCCAGCACAAACAGGAAAGTGAACGTCACAAGTGTCTATTGTTCAGGCAAGAAAAAAAGCAACATGATCTCCATTTTTTTACTGCACAGCACCCCAGCCATGTCTTCCTGCACGATGCGCTTCACTGCTGGCAGGCTGGCTGTGTGTGAGAGTTGCAGCTATGTCATAGTAGCACGAAAAACAAGCAATGGCCGCGCGGTTGTGAAAGTGAGGCGACCGTGCAGCCGTGAAAGTGATTACGATTGCACGCTGTAAGGGTGCCGCGAGCGATGCGCTTAATGAGGCATGACGGAAAGCTAGAAGGCGCCTGTGCGTGTAACCGCTTGCGTAACTGCAAGCTTTAGGCCACAAGCAAAAGCGTGTGGTTGGATTTTTAAATCCCACTTACTAAATGTCTCGCCTGAGCAGCGCATGCGCTGGCTCAGGCGAGACCTAAAAACCAGTACACAAGCCAAAATTGCCGAAATCTGCCGGGACACCTAGTGGAAACCCGGGACTGTCCCTGCGAATCCGGGACGTCTGGTCACCCTATTTCGACCACGTCGGTTTTTACTGGGATGACTCCATTGTGAAATGTTTACAGTTTAAAATATAATCGTTGGCAACGTTTTTAATGCTAATTTCCGCTTTGTCGCCTGATGCGGAGCTATTTAAATGTATGTAAGTAGTTAAAACAACCTACATCAGGTGGGACGGCGCATCCAAGAACAGCTGACTATAGTGTGAAAAAGGCCTCTTTACCCAAGTCAAAAAGAAAGATCATCCTGGAGTCATTCTTAAGTCCTCCGATGACTTCAGCCAGGCTATTTATTTGAGTTTGTAGAGCCCGATATCTACCTAAAAAGGGTTTCCCAGCACTGGACGGGCTGAGTGCAGGTAATAGTTAATTTATACAGATAGACAGGGTTATTGGTTGAATAGCCTGGTCTTAAGGGATCTGCGAAAACGTGTGTAGATGGTTTCTTTGCGGATGTCAGGGGGGAGAGAGTTCCGCGGTGAAGGACCCAGGTATGAGAATGACCCATCCTGGAAAGTTTGATTCTAGGTACAGTAAAATTTCCCTGAGTTGTAGATCAAAGATTTACAACTCAGGCTAGTAGGCTATTCCTGCAATTATCGGGGGAAGTCATCCCAAGCCATCCTGAAGTATGCCTATAGGGCAAATATTTAAATGAGATGATTCTAGAGACATCAGGGAAACTACTCCAGAATTAGTTTCTGATGACTTATGTAGCAAACATGTGATGATTTATTACTGTAGGATGATCCTGGAATGATTTGAGGATCAGGCTGGATTACTGCAGGATGGGTTCCCTGATTACTTCAGTGGAAAACATGTGAAGATCATTTACTACTGCAGGATGATCCTGGGATGATTTCAGGATTAGGCTGGATGGGTACCTGATTACTTAAGTCGAAAACATGTGATGATCATTTACTACTGCAGGGTGATTCCAGGATTACGGTGGATTACTCCAGGATGATCCTAGGAGTATTTCAGGATGGAGCTGTATTATTACATTATGATCTTGTGATTACATCAAAATGCGGCTGCGTTACTCAAGGATGATCCCAGGATCATTTTAGAGTAGGGCTGTATTAGTCGATAATGACTTCATAGTGGGGATGCACTTCCTCAAGATGGTATCTGGCTGTATTACTCCATAAGGATTTCAAGCTAGGGATGTAATACTCTAAGATGATCTCATATAGTAGTTGGTAAACATTGTTTGACATATTGTGGAAGTTAAGAATTTCACTTTTTTTACATGTTTTCTGCAGAGCAGAACATTGCTTAAAAAACACAAACCACTGCTTCATGGACTGTCCCCAAATTAAAGAAAAGTGGATTCATAATCCAAAAAGAAGAAAACCACTCACAAACTATTCAATGGAGGCATGCACTGCCCAATGTTACTCTTAATGGTTACCTAGCATCTAATCAGAAGGGTCTGACTATAGAGAACTATTCTGATTGCCTGAAAGCAGCAATTCATAATTTAAGAAAAGACTGTAGTTAGCCTCTCCTGATTGATTTGTAGAAGACATTCACATTAGCACTGTCCTTGCTTGTCAGTCACAGACTGTGATCAGAGGGATGGACTGGTATTCTCTCAGCAGTTCATGGATGGTGACCGCTCAGCCCTCCACAGGGCTTGGTCGCCCCAATCACTGCTGCCGCTCCTGCCTGCCTTTGCCGCCTCCTGCCTGCAGATTCCTTCGCTCGCTGCCCGCTGCTCCTGGGAATTTCCCGCTGCTCCTGGGAATTTCCCGCTGCCCGCTGCTTCTTGGAATTTCCCGCCGCTGCCTCCCTGCGGCCCCGCCCCCCTGTGATTCCATTCGCCGCCCCGCTCCCGCCACCCAGCTGCTCCTCCCTCCCAGCTCCTTACTTAAGGGGACCGTAGGGGACCACAGAGTGTGACCGCTCAGCCCTCCACAGAGCTTGGTCGCTCCACTCACTGCTGCCGCTCCTACCTGCCTATGCCGCCTCCTGCCTGCAGATTCCTTCGCTCGCTGCCCGCTGCTCCTGGGAATTTCCCGCTGCTCCTGGGAATTTCCCGCTGCCCGCTGCTTCTTGGAATTTCCCACCGCTGCCTCCCTGCGACCCCGCCCCCCTGTGATTCCATTCGCCGCCCCGCTCCCGCCACCCAGCTACTCCTCCCTCCCGGCTCCTTACTTATGAAGCCCCCAGAGCGACCGCGCAGCTGACGCGCGCAGCGGGAGCGCCAAAGGTAAGCCCATCTGCGCCCGTCCGCGCCTGGCCCGCGCCCAGCGCCAGGACCCCTGGCCCTCCCCGCCGAGGCAAGACGACCCGACTGACCTACGACGCCGCCACTCTCAACGCACTCAATGCCGGCCGGACCCACGCCTGCTGCCGAGCCACCCCGAGACGCACCCACGGACCCTTCACCTGCTGCACCTGCAAGTTCACCTGCCTCCGAACCTGCCCCGCACCCGCCAAGACGAATACCAGCAGCAACCACCTCAAGTGCATCCTGATCAACACCCGCTCCGTCCACAGACACGCCGTGGAACTCTGGAACCTCCTCGACACAACATCACCGGACGTCGCCTTCCTCACGGAAACCTGGATGAACGCCTCCTCTGCACCCGACATCGCCATCGTCATCCCGGACGGGTACAAGATCATCAGGAGGGACCGCATCAACCAGACCGGAGGTGGCATCGCCATCGTCCACAGGAACACCATCCGCATCACGACCAACGCCAACGACTCCTTCGCCGCAGCCGAACATCTCCACTTCCAGATTCACACCGACCCTATGACGACCCTCAGAGGCACCCTCGTCTACAGACCCCCGGGACCACGCACACAATTCAGCGAAGACCTCACAGACTTCATCAGCCCGCACGCCCTCCCCTCCACTGACTACATCCTCCTCGGGGACCTCAACTTCCACCTGGAGAACAACAAGGACCGCAACACCACCGCCCTGCTGGAAAACCTCGCCAACCTCGGACTCAAGCAACTGGTCAACACCCCCACCCACTACGCCGGCCACACGCTTGATCCCGTCTTCTCTTCCAGCAAGTACATCACCTTCAGCCACGCCACCGGACTCCACTGGACCGACCACAGCTGCGTCCACTTCAGCTTCAAAAGATCCACGACCCACCACCACCCGCAACAGGTACCTCACAGGAATTGGAGCAATATCACCGTAGACCAGCTCACCACCTCCCTCAGCCAGAGCCCACCCGCCAACACAACGGACCCCAACGAAGCAGCCCGCAACTTCACACAGTGGCTGACCGCCTGCGCCGACGACCTCGCGCCACTAAAGAACCCTCCCAGCAGACCCAGAAGCAAGAAGGCATCCTGGTTCACCGACGACCTCAAGGACTCCAAGAAGACCTGCCGCACCCTCGAGAAAGCCTGGCTCCTCGACCGGACCACCGACAACATGACCGCCCTCAAACACGCTACCCGCAAGCACCACCAGCTCATCCGCACTACCAAGAAGAAATCCCTGAAGGAACGACTGGACAACAACGCCCACGACAGCAAAGAGCTCTTCACTATCGTCAAGGAGTTCTCCAACCCCAGCACCGGCACCAACGACATCCACAACAGCTTCGGCGCCCCACCCACGCACCCAACCGTCGAACCAACGCCCCCCACCGCCACCTTTCGCGCCTGGACCACGGTGACCACCGAAGACACAGCCCGCACGATGAACACCATCCACTCCGGATCACCGACCGACCCCTGCCCACACCACGTCTTCAACAAGGCCGACTCCACCATCGCACCCCAACTCCGGAACATCATCAACGCCTCCTTCAACACTGCCACCTTCCCGGAGAGCTGGAAGCACGCCGAGATCAGCGCCATCCTGAAGAAACCTACAGCAGACCCCACCGATCTCAAAAACTTCCGCCCCATCTCGCTCCTCCCTTTTCCTGCTAAAGTCATTGAGAAGATCGTCAACAGACAGCTGACCGCCTTCCTCGAGACGAACGGATCCCTCGACCCCTCGCAGTCCGGCTTCAGAGCCAACCACAGCACCGAGACCGCCCTCATCGCAGCCACCGACGACATCCGGACCCTGCTCAACAAGGGGGAAACAGTGGCCCTCATCCTCCTGGACCTCTCCGCTGCGTTCGACACGGTCTGCCACCGCACCCTAGTCCAGCGCCTCAGCAACATCGGTATCCAAGAGAAGGCACTGGAGTGGATCATCTCCGCCTCCCCCCGTTTCGCTCTGAGGCCACCGAAGTCATCTGCGGCGTCCCGCAAGGATCTTCACTCAACCCCACCCTCTTCAACATCTACATGAAACCTCTCGCAGCCATCGCACGCCAGCACAACCTCAACATCATCTCCTACGCCGACGACACCCAGCTGATCCTCTCCCTCACCAGAGACCCCGACACCGCCAGAACCTGCCTACACGAAGGAAGACGTCGCCGAGTGGATGAAGGACAGCCGCCTGAAACTGAACTCGGACAAGACGGAAGTCCTCATCCTGGGATCTTCGCCCTCCGCCTGGGACGACTCCTGGTGGCCTCCAACCCTGGGCACCGCACCCAAGCCAACCGACCACGCACGCAACCTGGGCTTCATCCTGGACCCCTCCCTCTCGATGACCAGACAAGTCAACGCCGTCTCCTCATCGTGCTTCAACACCCTGCGTATGCTTCGCAAGATCTTCCGCTGGATCCCGACCGAGACCAGGAAGACTGTCACCCAGGCACTCGTCACCAGCCGACTGGACTACGGAAACGCCCTCTAGCCGGAACCACAGCCAATCTACAGAAAAGACTCCAGCGCATCCAGAACGCCTCCGCCCGACTCATCCTGGATGTCCCCCGACGCAGCCACATCTCCAGCCACCTGAGGAACCTGCACTGGCTCCCCGTCGACAAGAGGATCACGTTCCGGCTCCTCACCCACACACACAAGTCTCTCCACGACCTGGGCCCCAAGTACCTCAACGACCGCCTGACCTTCTACACGCCCACCCGCCAGCTACGGTCCACCAGCCTCGCCCTCGCAGCCGTACCACGCATCCGAAGAGCCACCGCCGGAGGAAGATCCTTCTCTTACCTGGCTGCCAAGACTTGGAACTCCCTCCCCATCCACCTTCGGCTGACCCAGGACCATCTCGCCTTCAGGAAACAACTCAAGACCTGGCTGTTCGAGCAGTAGCATACCCCTCCCCCAAGCGCCTTGAGACCCTCCCGGGTGAGTAGTGCGCTATACAAATGGCATGATTGATTGATTGATTGATTGATTGATCACAATGGCATACATTTAGCTGTTCACTGTGTTTTGTGCACTGAAAACAAGAAACAGGAAAAGGAAACTTGGCTTGGAATTCAATCCAGGTTACCACAGAAAATTTGACCAGCCTTACATGTGAGGACTTCAGGATATGGTTAGGTTACTGCAGGGCAATTTCACAATTACTACCTTAACATGTTCTGTGATCAACTTAACCCCTTCGCTGCTAGGCCTTTTCCCCCTCCTGTGCTAAGGCTTTTTTTGGTGTTTTGGGGTAGTGCGCGCTTAGGCCCTTGTAACTTTTTGACCACATAAGGGATCCGCGCCAAATTTGCGTCCTTTTCTTCCAACATCATGGGGATTCTAAAGGCGCCCAGGGTTTGTGGATTCCCTTGGAGGGGTCCCAGAAATTAACCAAAATATAGTGTTTTTTTTGTTTTTTTCAGAAAAATGGGAAAAACGGGCTGCAAATGAAAGTCTCTGGCTTTTTCCCTGAAAATGGTATCAAAAAAGGGTTTGTGGGGCTGAATTCTCCATTTTCTCAGCTTTTAGGGAATGACAGTGTTTTGTCAGAGAACCGAAATTTTTCACTCAGTTTTGGCATTTTTCTGGGACATAGCCTATTTTTGCTATTTTTAGAGCTTTCCACCTCCTTCCAGTTAATGGTAGAAATGAGTTTGAAAGCAATAATGGATCCTGGAAAGCTTTACATTTTCGAAAAATAGACAAAATTCTGAATTCAGAAAGGGGTCATTTGTCTAAATCCATGAAGGTTTCGTTATAGAAACTAACAGTTAGATATTGGAATATTTGAAAATTTGTTGAAAACAACAGCCTTTTGTCTCAACGTTTTCACCTATAACTTTCTCTAATTTTGACAGCTCTTGGAAAGCAATATACCGTTACATCCGTTAGACCTTCCTGGTTGTGGGGATATATGGGACTTGTAGTTTCACCAAGAACCCGACGAACCCAGATCCAAAAACTGAGCAGCAACTTGCAATGGTATTTTTTCATTTACTGGGTATAGTGCAATTTGTCTTGGAAAATGTACACATGGAATAATCTGTATGAAAGACACCTATGTATGTATGAATTGGGTACAAATTATAGAGTTCAGAAACAGTATATAATTGCACATTTTCAAAGTTGGGAATACTCATACTAGCATGAGAATTATTGGTAATTTTTCATAAAGTTTTTTTTTCTACACAATATCTTTCATTCAAAGGGAGAAATGCAAGAAAGCTCAATTGGTAATAACAGTTGATTTACAAATCTGAATTACCCCAAGTGTCCCGATAAAAACGGTACCTCACTTGTGTGGGTCGGCCTTGTGCCTGCGACAGGAAACGGCGCAAAATGCAACGTGGTCACACCTAAATTTTGCAGTTACAAATTGACCCTTTTTTGGCAAAGTGCCTACCTGTAGTTTTTGCACCCTAGTTCTTCCGGCACCTAGGGAAACCTAGCAAACCTATACATTTTTGAAAAGTAGACACCCAGGGGAATTCAGGATGGGATGACTCGACTGCCTACCACCAGGTTTTGTTACCCAGAATCCCTTGCAAAGCTCAGATTTTGACAAAAAAAACACATTTTCCTCACATTTCTGTGGTGGAAAGTTCTGGAATCTGCGTGGATCAACAAATTTCCACCCACCCAGCGTGCCCCCAGGTCTCCCGAAAAAAATGGTACCTCACTTGTGTGGGTCGGCCTTGTGCCTACGACGGGAAACGGCACAAAATGCAACGTGGTCGCTCCTCAATTTCCCAGTGAAATCTTAAGCTCTTTGGACAAAGAGACTACCTTTTGTTTTTGAGCCGTAGCTCAACCAGCACCTAGGAAAACCTAGCAAACCTATACATTTTTGAAAATTAGACACCCAGGGCAATTCAGGATGGGGTGACTCGTCTGCCTACCCCCAGGTTTTGTTACCCAGAATCCCTTGCAAACATAAATATTTGACCAAAAAAACACATTTTCCTCACATTTCTGTGGTGGAAAGTTCTGGAATCTGCGTGGATCAACAAATTTCCACCCACCCAGCGTGCCCCCAGGTCTCCCAAAAAAAATGGTACCTCACTTGCGTGGGTAGGCATAGTGGCTGCGACATGAAACAGCGCAAAACGCAGCATGGTCGCACCTCAATTTCCCAGTGAAATTTAGCACGATTCGGACAAAAAGACTACCTTTTGTTTTTGCGCCGTAGCTCTGCCAGCACCTAGGGAAACCTAGCAACCCTATACATTTTAGAAAACTAGACACCCAGGGCAATTCAGGATGGGGTGACTCGTCTGCCTACCCCCAGGTTTTGTTACCCAGAATCCCTTTCAAACATAAAAATTTGACCAAAAAAACACATTATCCTCACATTTCTGTGGTGGAAAGTTCTGGAATCTGCGTGGATCAACAAATTTCCACCCACCCAGCGTGCCCCCAGGTCTCCCTAAAAAAATGGTACCTCACTTGCGTGGGTAGGCATAGTGGCTGCGACATGAAACAGCGCAAAACGCAGCATGGTCGCACCTCAATTTCCCAGTGAAATTTAGCACGATTCGGAAAAAAGACTACCTTTTCTTTTTGCGCCGTAGCTCTGCCAGCACCTAGGGAAACCTAGCAACCCTATACATTTTAGAAAACTAGACACCCAGGGCAATTCAGGATGGGGTGACTCTTCTGCCTACCCCCAGGTTTTGTTACCCAGAATCCCTTTCAAACATAAAAATTTGACCAAACAAACACATTTTCCTCACATTTCTGTGGTGGAAAGTTCTGGAATCTGCGTGGATCAACAAATTTCCACCCACCCAGCGTGCCCCCAGGTCTCCCGAAAAAAATGGTACCTCACTTGCGTGGGTAGGCATAGTGGCTGCGACATGAAACCGCGCAAAACGCAGCATGGTCGCACCTCAATTTCCCAGTGAAATTTAGCACGATTCGGACAAAAAGACTACCTTTTGTTTTTGCGCCGTAGCTCTGCCAGCACCAAGGGAAACCTAGCAACCCTATACATTTTTGAAAACTAGACAACCAGGGCAATTCAGGATGGGGTGACTCGTCTGCCTACCCCCACGTTTTGTTACCCAGAATCCCTTTCAAACAAAAACATTTGACCAAAAAAACACATTTTCCTCACATTTCTGTGGTGGAAAGTTCTGGAATCTGCGTGGATCAACAAATTTCCACCCACCCAGCGTGCCCCCAAGTCTCCCGAAAAAAATGGTACCTCACTTGCGTGGGTAGGCATAGTGGCTGCGACATGAAACAGCGCAAAACGCAGCATGGTCGCACCTCAATTTCCCAGTGAAATTTTGCACGATTTGGACAAAAAGACTACCTTTTGTTTTTGCGCCGTAGCTCTGCCAGCACCTAGGGAAACCTAGCAAACCTATACATTTCTGAAAACTAGACACCCAGGGCAATTCAGGATGGGGTGACTCGTCTGCCTACCCCCAGGTTTTGTTACCCAGAATCCCTTTCAAACAAAAAAATTTGACCCAAAAAACAAATTTTCCTCACATTTCTGTGGTGGAAAGTTCTGGAATCTGCGTGGATCAACAAATTTCCATCCATCCAGTGTGCCCCCAGGTCTCCCGAAAAAAATGGTACCTCACTTGCGTGGGTAGGCATAGTGGCTGCGACATGAAACAGCGCAAAACGCAGCATGGTCGCACCTCAATTTCCCAGTGAAATTTAGCACGATTCAGACAAAAAGACTACCTTTTGTTTTTGCGCCGTAGCTCTGCCAGCACCTAGGGAAACCTAGCAAACCTATACATTTCTGAAAACTAGACACCCAGGGCAATTCAGGATGGGGTGACTCGTCTGCCTACCCCCAGGTTTTGTTACCCAGATTTCCTTTCAAACAAAACAATTTGACCAAAAAAACACATTTTCCTCACATTTCTGTGGTGGAAAGTTCTGGAATCTGCGTGGATCAACAAATTTCCATCCACCCAGCGTGCCCCCAGGTCTCCCGAAATAAATGGTACCTCACTTGCGTGGGTAGGCATAGTGGCTGCGACATGAAACAGCGCAAAACGCAGCATGGTCGCACCTCAATTTCCCAGTGAAATTTTGCACGATTCGGACAAAAAGACTACCTTTTGTTTTTGCGCCGTAGCTCTGCCAGCACCTAGGGAAACCTAGCAAACCTATACATTTCTGAAAACTAGACACCCAGGGCAATTCAGGATGGGGTGACTCGTCTGCCTACCCCCAGGTTTTGTTACCCGGAATCCCTTACAAACATAAAAATGTGACCAAAAAAACACATTTTCCTCACATTTCTGTGGTGGAAAGTTCTGGAATCTGCGTGGATCAACAAATTTCCACCCACCCAGCGTGCCCCCAGGTCTCCCGAAAAAAATGGTACCTCACTTGCGTGGGTAGGCATAGTGGCTGCGACATGAAACCGCGCAAAACGCAGCATGGTCGCACCTCAATTTCCCAGTGAAATTTAGCACGATTCGGACAAAAAGACTACCTTTTGTTTTTACGCCGTAGCTCTGCCAGCACCTAGGGAAACCTAGCAAACCTATACATTTCTGAAAACTAGACACCCAGGGCAATTCAGGATGGGGTGACTCGTCTGCCTACCCCCAGGTTTTGTTACACAGAATCCCTTACAAACATAAAAATTTGACCAAAAAAACACATTTTCCTCACATTTCTGTGGTGGAAAGTTCTGGAATCTGCGTGGATCAACAAATTTCCACCCACCCAGCGTGCCCCCAGGTCTCCCAAAAAAAATGGTACCTCACTTGCGTGGGTAGGCATAGTGGCTGCGACATGAAACCGCGCAAAACGCAGCATGGTCGCACCTCAATTTCCCAGTGAAATTTAGCACGATTCGGACAAAAAGACTACCTTTTGTTTTTACGCCGTAGCTCTGCCAGCACCTAGGGAAAACTAGCAAACCTATACATTTCTGAAAACTAGACACCCAGGGCAATTCAGGATGGGGTGACTCGTCTGCCTACCCCCAGGTTTTGTTACCCAGAATCCCTTACAAACATAAAAATTTGACCAAAAAAACTCATTTTCCTCACATTTCTGTGGTGGAAAGTTCTGGAATCTGCGTGGATCAACAAATTTCCACCCACCCAGCGTGCCCCCAGGTCTCCTGAAAAAAATGGTACCTCACTTGCGTGGGTAGGCATAGTGGCTGCGACATGAAACAGCGCAAAACGCAGCATGGTCGCACCTCAATTTCCCAGTGAAATTTTGCACGATTCGGACAAAAAGACTACCTTTTGTTTTTGCGCCGTAGCTCTGCCAGCACCTAAGGAAACCTAGCAAACCTATACATTTTTGAAAACTAGACACCCAGGGGAATTCAGGATGGGGTGACTCGTCTGCCTACCCCCAGGTTTTGTTACCCAGAATCCCTTGAAAACATAAATATTTGACCAAAAAAACACATTTTCCTCACATTTCTGTGGTGGAAAGTTCTGGAATCTGCGTGGATCAACAAATTTCCACTCACCCAGCGTGCCCCCAGGTCTCCCGAAAACAATGGTACCTCACTTGCGTGGGTAGGCATAGTGGCTGCGACATGAAACAGCGCAAAACGCAGCATGGTCGCACCTCAATTTCCCAGTGAAATTTAGCACGATTTTGACAAAAAGACTACCTTTTGTTTTTGCGCCGTAGCTCTGCCAGCACCTAGGGAAACCTAGCAAACCTATACAGTTTTGAAAACTAGACACCCAGGGGAATTCAGGATGGGGTGACTCGTCTGCCTACCCCCAGGTTTTGTTACCCAGAATCCCTTGAAAACATAAAAATGTGACCAAAAAACACATTTTCCTCACATTTCTGTGGTGGAAAGTTCTGGAATCTGCGTGGATCAACAAATTTCCACTCACCCAGCGTGCCCCCAGGTCTCCCAAAAAAAACGGTACCTCACTTGCGTGGGTAGACATAGTGGCTGCAACAGGAAACGGTTCAAATCGTACGGTGGTGAATTTACATTACCTTATTGCAAAACTACCTTGATTTTGGGGGGGGGATCTGAATTTGTGGCCCGGGGCTCGGTGGTATTCTTTGCAAAGTAGCAAACCCAAACAGTTCTGAAAACTAGACACCCGGGGGAGTCCAGGGAGGTATGGCATGCATGGGTCCCCCAATGTTTTCCTACCCAGAACTCTCTGCAAACCTTAAAATTAGGTAAAAATTGCACTTTTCCAAAAATGTTGCCGTGGGATCGCCGTGCCGGCAAAAATGTCCTACCACCCAGCGTTCCCCTTGTTCTCCCGAGTAAAAGGGTACCTCACCTTAACAGAGTTACTCAAAAGTCAAACATTCAAGCACGGCTATCTATTCCTCAAAGACACACACATACAGGTTGGATTTGGCACGAGGGCGAGTGATGGTTCAGTATATAAAATTTTATTAACAAGATATTTAAAAAAAAATGAAATGCTCTGTCAATAAATAAATGCATAAAAACCGAACCAGTGACTCGCAACTCGTGAGCTGTAAAGCCACGACAAGGCACCAACCGTTTTACAGGCCATTCACTCACCTTTCATACCTGATACAAACAAGACCACTGACACCATCTGGAATAAAAGCAACACATTACAACAATCACAATAAGGGACAAGGTACACCCTAATGCAGAAAGAGAAAAAAAACAATTATTACTGCACACCCATCTAATCCGCAAGCACACACACATACTGGTTGGATTTGGCACGAGGGTGAGTGATGATTCAGTACATACAATTGTATACGCAAGTAATTTCACAAAAATGAAATACACTGTGTATAATTGCAAGTATGATAAACTGAACCACTGACTCACAGCTCGTGAGCTGTAAAGCCACGTCAAGGCACCAACCTCTTTACAGGCCATTCATACACCTTTCGTACGTGTGACACATTCAAAACATTCACACCGCCAGCCGCGGACCCATCACATTTCAACACTCACACCAGCAAACAGCGCCATTCAAGGGCCCATCACTTTCACACGCCCACATTTCTGACACTGGAACTACACAAATTGATGGACTGCGTGGAGTGTCACTCAACAAGCAGTGAGTGCAGTGACCAACAGAAAGTAACTACTCACACACCGCCAGCCGAGCGCCAGTCCACCCACACCACCAGCCAAGCACCAGACCATGCACACCGCCAGCCAAACACTCAGCGCACACCACCAGCCAAGCGCCTCTCCACGCACACCGCCAGCCAAGCACCACTCCGTGCACAGACAGCTAAACACCGCTCCACGCACACCCTCCAGCCAAGTACCACTCCACAAACACCACCAGCCAAGCGCCACTCCACACACACTGCCAGCCAAGCACCATTCCACACACACTGCCAGCCAAGCACCACTCCACACACACCGCCAGCCAAGCAGCACTCCACACACACCGCCAGCCAAGTACCACTCCACACACACCGCCAGCCAAGCACCGCTCCACACACACCGCCAGCCAAGCACCACTCCACACACACCGCCAGCCAAGCACCACTCCACACACACCGCCAGCCAAGCACCACTCCACACACACCATCAGCCAAACACCACTCCATGCACAGACAGCCAAGTACCACTCCACGAACACCACCAGTCAAGCGCCACTCCACACACACCGCCAGCAAAGCACCACTCCGTGCACAAACAGCCAAGCACCACTCCACACACACCGCCAGCCAAGCACCACTCCACACACACCATCAGCCAAACACCACTCCGTGCACAGACAGCCAAGTACCACTCCACGCACACCACCAGCCAAGCGCAACTCCACACACACCGCCAGCCAAGCACCAGCCGGCACACACCACAAACACATTTAGAATTCTTTTTTTGAAAATAACACTAAACAAATGGAAATACCTACAAATCAGGTAACACAAATTCTTAAAATAAAAACTTTGCACTAATGCCAATCCTTGAAACAAACTAAAAATGTTTTACAGAATGCAGACCAGGCAATTCACTTTACAGCTCATTCAAACTCCCAATAGTTCTTTTGCGTGTGGTACGATTTAAAACAAGCTGACATACACAATGCAGGCTTAGAAGGACAGTCAGGACAGTATATACGAGACTCCTTCCGCACGCCTCTTCGCCAACAGACTCTGCATCTTCTAGTCGGAAAGTCTCTAGCAGTAGTGGAAGGAATAGATTCAGGAAAGTGGCGATCTTGCAATCTAGCCACTTCCTCCACCACTCCAAATCTAGGAACACTTGCCTGCTGCACAAGTACAAGGCTGCCTATTATAGACTCCTGAAACTTAAGAAAAGTCATCTTCGTCTCAGGACAAGACTTCTGGTACACAACGAAAGCATTAAATGATGCCAAGTGGAACAGATGGATAGCCAACTTCTTGTACCAAACGTAAGCCTTTCGAAGAGCAGCATAAGGTTCCAACCTCTGATCTACTCTGTCAACACCACCCATGAACTTATTGTAAGCTAGAATGCACACAGGTTTGCGCACTTCAGCACCCTGACCCCAAACAGGCACAGGTACAGTACTTTCATCGTGGATAGTAGTCAGCATGTACACATCTCTCTTGTCTGAATACTTCACAGCTAAAAGCTCCCCACATCGCAATGCCGTAGACTGTCCCCGCACAAGCCTTTTGCAAACAAGTTCCTTTGGGAAACCTTTACGGTTACTGCGCATTGTGCCACAAGCAACAGTGCCCACTTTGGCCAACTCCTTGAACAACTGCACACCAGTGTAGAAGTTATCTACATATAAATGATGGCCTTTGTTAAATAATCCTCTACCTAGTTCCCACACAATTTTCTCAGTTACTCCAAAAGTAGAAGGACAACCAGGAGGGTTAATGCGGGACTCCTTACCAGTGTACACCCTGAAATTGTAGACATATCCAGTCTCACTGTCACACAGCATATACAGTTTGATTCCATAGCGTGACCTCTTGCTAGGAATGTATTGCCTAAAAACCAAGCGGCCCTTGAACAACACCAAAGACTCATCCACTGCAATTTCTTTACCAGGGACAAAAATCTCAGAAAAACGATCAACAAAGTGATCAAGGACAGGCCGAATTTTAAACAAACGGTCACAATCAGGGTGATCGCGTGACAACGCTAAACTATTATCAGCAAAATGCATCATCCGAAGAAGAAGCGTATACCGATCACGACTTATGACTGCTGGAAATATAGCTGTTACCATCAAGGGACTAGTGGACCAATATGAAGTAATTGATGACTTCCTTATCAAGCCCATCAAAAAAGTTAATCCCAGAAACTTCTTCATCTCTTCAACATTGGTGGGAGTCCACCGGATTGCTCTACAATAGGGCTTAAGGCTGGCACTGTTGGCCCTCAAATATTGTTCTGCATACAAATTGGTTTGCTCAACAATCTCTTGCAAAAACACATCGTCAAAAAACAACTAAAAAATTAATTGGCAGAAAATTCTCTGTATTCACTCTACACCCAGGAACACCAGTGAACTCTGGCAATGCCGGCTGCACCAAGCCAGGGGGAACCCAGAGGCCATCCCTATCAACGGGGGGAGCAGCCACCCCAGCCTGCAGCACCGAAACATCTTGCTGCTGTTCTCCAACGGGAAGCCTAACAGCCACAGATACTTCTGGCTGCACAACACCAACAGAAGACGTAGCATCCCCAGAGGGCTCTTCCTGCACTACACCAACGGGAAGCCCAGCAGCCTGAGATGCTTCTTGCTGCACTACACCACCGGGAAACCCAGCAGGCCCAGATGCCTCTTGCCGCTCTACACCAATGGGAAGCCTAACAGCCCCAGATGCCTCTTGCTGCACTACACCAGCAGGAAGACGAAAAGCACCAGATGCCCTTTTGCGCACCACAGCAATGTGAAGCCTTTTGGGTGCAGGCTCCAGCCCACATGCCTCTTGCCGACGTAAAAAGAAAGGAAACCTTGCGGCCCTAGGCAGCAACACAGGTGCCTCTTGGCCCACTACCGGCAACACAATGTCCTCCTGTACCATAGACCCTTCATCAGCACTAGAAGAAGAGTCATCATCCGATGATGATGATTCCATGCGAAGAGAAAACTCACTGCCTGAATCTTCTGCCGCTTCCTGGGAGTCCGAATCGGACTCAGACTCTGAACCATGGTCCGAGGAAGACTCAAAAAGCAAACCAAGAACCTGCTGAGCAGTAATCCTGCGACTAGCCATTATCCTTACAAAGCAAGAAGACTGCACACACAAGTGAACAACAACCTACACTGTGCAAAGTAAGAAGTAAACAAGGTAAGGCTTTCACTAAAAGATAAATACAATCCAAAACAATTTCACTCTTACAAAATATAGCTACACTCACCAGCACCTACTCTGTTGAGACACAGCGAAAAGAAATGAAATCCCACTAGAAAGAAAAAAAGAAATGACATTAGAAAACAAAGTGCACATCAAACACTAATGCTGAAAAAAAAAACACAGAGCCACACAAACTGCTAGAAGTACAACCTTTTTCAAAAAGACAAACATCAAGGGGAAGTAGTACAAAATACATTCACTTACCAAGCACAAGCAACTACACAAGCTGCAAACAGACACGCAACCTACAACAATCCAAACAGCAAAAGCCTGGAACAAGACAAAAATAGAGAAGAAAAAAAAATTACTACCACATTTCACAAACAATATAACAATTAAAAAAACAACACACAAATTTGCCCCCCAAATTAAAATTCAGCCAGATGGGCCATCAATTAGGGCTTAGACCAAATGAGATTAGATGAGGTTTAACATCAAGACACTGGATAATTTTTTGAATTTTTTTAAAGTGCCTGACCACTTTGGTGCCAGTCAGTCTTTTGCTACTACCAGTACCCATATCACACAGGGGCAGTAAGGACATTCATACACCTTTTGTACGTGTGACACATACAAAACATTCACACCGCCAGCCGCCCATCACTTTCACACACCCACATATCTGACATAGCAACTACAGAAAATGATGGACTGCGTAGAGTGTCACTCAACTAGCAGTGTGTGTAGTGACCAACAGAAAGTAACTACTCACACACCGCCAGCAGAGTTCCAGTCCACCCACACCACCATCCAAGCACCAGACCATGCACACCGCCAGCCAAACCCCACTCAGCGCACACCGACAGCCAAGTACCACTCCACGCACACCATCCAGCCAAGTACCACTCCCCACACACCGCCAGCCAAACACCACTCCCCACACACCGCCAGCCAAACACCACTCCACACACACCGCCAGCCAAGCAGCACTCCGTGCACAGACAGCAAAGTAGCACTCCACGCACACCACCAGCCAAGCGCCACTCCACACACACCGCCAGCCAAGCAGCACTCCGTGCACAGACAGCAAAGTAGCACTCCACGCACACCACCAGCCAAGCGCCACTCAACACACACCGCCAGCCAAGCAGCACTCCGTGCACAGACAGCAAAGTAGCACTCCACGCACACCACCAGCCAAGCGCCACTCCACACACACCGCCAGCCAAGCAGCACTCCGTGCACAGACAGCAAAGTAGCACTCCACGCACACCACCAGCCAAGCGCCACTCCACACACACCGCCAGCCAAGCAGCACTCCGTGCACAGACAGCAAAGTAGCACTCCACGCACACCACCAGCCAAGCGCCACTCCACACACACCGCCAGCCAAGCAGCACTCCGTGCACAGACAGCAAAGTAGCACTCCACGCACACCACCAGCCAAGCGCCACTCCACACACACCGCCAGCCAAGCAGCACTCCGTGCACAGACAGCAAAGTAGCACTCCACGCACACCACCAGCCAAGCGCCACTCCACACACACCGCCAGCCAAGCAGCACTCCGTGCACAGACAGCAAAGTAGCACTCCACGCACACTAACAGCCAAGCGCCACTCCACACACACCGCCAGCCAAGCACCACTCCGTGCACAGACAGCAAAGTAGCACTCCACGCACACCACCTGCCAAGCGCCACTCCACAAGCACCACCAGCCAAGCACCACTCACCGCCAGCCAAGCACCATCCAGCCAAGCGCCACTCCACACACACCGCCAGCCAAGCGCCACTCCACACACACCGCCAGCCAAGCAGCACTCTGTGCACAGACAGCAAAGTAGCACTCCACGCACACCACCAGCCAAGCGCCACTCCACACACACCGCCAGCCAAGCAGCACTCCGTGCACAGACAGCAAAGTAGCACTCCACGCACACCACCAGCCAAGCGCCACTCCACACACACCGCCAGCCAAGCAGCACTCCGTGCACAGACAGCAAAGTAGCACTCCACGCACACCACCAGCCAAGCGCCACTCCACACACACCACCAGCCAAGCAGCACTCTGTGCACAGACAGCAAAGTAGCACTCCACGCACACCACCAGCCAAGCGCCACTCCACACACACCGCCAGCCAAGCACCACTCCGTGCACAGACAGCCAAGTACCACTCTACACACACCACCAGCCAAGCGCCACTCCACACACACCGCCAGCCAAGCACCACTCCGTGCATAGATAGCCAAGTACCCCTCCACGCACACCGCCAGCCAAACACCACTCAGCGCACACCGACAGCCAAGTACCACTCCACACACACCGCCAGCCAAGCACCGCTCCACGCACACCATCCAGCCAAGTACCACTCCCCACACACACCACCAGCAAACATGCCCAAGGGGTCGCTTCCTAAAAACTTTGTGTTAGTGGGCATTTTCCGCCCCCCCTGGGGGCAAAACGGCAAAAAAAACAGGCCGATTTGCCCCCAGGGTGGACAGAAAAACAAAAACACAATCATGTCCACCTGGAAGCGACCCTTACCCAAGGGGTCGCTTCCCAAAACAAACACATTGCCCCAACAAAAATCCCTGGTTCTAGTGGGTAATTTCTGCCCCCCCTGGGGGCAAAACGGCCGAAAAACGGGCCGATTTCCCCCCAGGGGGGGCAGAAAAACGAAAACATACTCAGACCCCGCCTGGAAGCGACCCTTGCCCTTGACCCTTGATTATAGCCATCTTGGCTATAATCCATATCCCTGGTGCTAGTGGGGAATTTCTGCCCCCCCTGGGGGCAAAACGGCCAAAAAAACGGGCCGATTTCCCCCCAGGGGGGGCAGAAAAACGAAAACATATTGCCAGCCCGCCTGGAAGCGACCCTTGCCCAAGGGGTCACTTCCTAAAAACTAAAATTATATCCCTGGTGTCTAGTGGGGGCATTTCCGCCGCACAATCGCGACGCTGTGCGCGATCGTGAGGCAGAAATGCCCTGCAAAGAGACATCAGGGGAAAGGAAAATCTCTTTCCTCTCCCCTGATGCCTCTTCGCTGCCCCAAACCCCCGCCGGAGTCCCAAAACCTACCTTCTTCCACCGGCGCTCAGGAAGCAAATGGCTTCCCGAGCGCTGGGAATCCCTGATGATGTCAGCGCGCGCTGTGCGCGCTGACGTCATCAGGGATTACCATGGGGGGGGGGGCGGGGGCGGCAGCGGAAGCTCTTCCGCTGCCGCCCCCATTCACAAAACGAAGATCAGAGAGCCTCGGGGGGAGCGCCAGCGCTTCCCCCGAGGGTGGGGCTGATGACGAGCTGGCCTTGTCATCCGCGCAGGACAGGTAAGCGCGATGACGAGCCCAGCTCGTCATTAGCCCCGAAGGGGTTAATACTACCAGTGTGTTACGTTATTACACAGAGCAGCAATACTATTATGGCACTCCTTTTAAGCCCACCTCACCCCAATTATTCCATTTCAATTTTTGTCACTTCAATCAAGAATTTTTGTTTATGGAATATGTACAACAGTCTAAGTATAGGGGTTGTCAACCATTAGTGCAGGAGTTGTGTTGAGTGAGTCACTGTGTATGCATGAGACTGCTGAAGATATTGTGGTTGAATGTTTTTAAGTAAGCCTCTAAGTGGGTTTGTGAGTGGTCAAGGGGGTACTGCAGTTAAGTGAAGTTGTGAGTTGGTCTTGTGGTTGAGAGCTGTAGAAGTTGTTGATTGTGCATGGTTTGATCAAATGATGTAAGCGGCCATGGAATCTGTAAGAAGATAATTAATTGCTTTGTGTGGTTCAGGGGCATTTTGAGTGCCAAGTAGTTCCGATACCTAAAGAGGTCCTGATTTTGTGTGAAAGACAGCTTTGGTTTAAACAGGCTTAGAATGATTATATGGTATAGACGGGTGGAGGTGAGCGATTTTTTGACAGTCAGTGATGTTCTGAGTGGGTGCTGTGAGTGACTGCAGGTAACTATTGCAACTCGATTATGTTAGGAGTGTTGTTCGATAGTGCAGTGAGCGTGCGTGTAGAAGGTTTTGAGTACTGTGAATGGTGGCAGGAATGTTGCCAGGGATATTGCAACTGACTGAATAACATTGCTGGGGGGTTAGCTATGAGTTGTGTAGTGAAGGACTTGGGTAATTAATTAGTGATGTGGGCTGCAATTGATGCGAAGAAGTGAATGAGTGTTGTAAGTTGCTGAGTTGTGAGTGACTTCAGGTTGTGATGTGAAAGAAAAGTTGTGAGTGGCTTGATAATGCTGTGTTATGCAAACAGGGTTACACAGATATGTGGGAGAGATGCAACTACATGGCGTGAGCAAGTTCGACATTGCGTAAGTGGATGTAGCTCATTGCTTTTGTTAGCAAAGCATGTGATTGTGGCTAGTGTTGCTGGTGGGTGATGTGAATGACAGGCATTTGTGACTAGCCGAGAATTAAGGATGCATATTGCTGAAGGTGAGTGGCTCTTCTGATGAGCGGTGTAGCGACTGAGCTGCAAAGTGACAGATGAGTGGCTACTAGAGAGGTGTGTAGTGAAAGAGGTTTTGTTTTGAGAATGGTCAAGAGATCCAAACGGCAGAGTAATGTGACATGGAGCAATGCGACGCTTGGTAAAGTTAGTGGTTGAGATGAGAGGCAGTTGTGGGATCAAGTTATCCCATGTTTGGGTGATAGTGATAGCACCCCTTTCCAAAATGTCTCTAAGACATATGGGTCTCTTCCAGCACTCCTCGCAATTTCTTCCTGACCCCATTTAGTTTTTCCTCCGGCAACATTAACATATATTTTTCGGAGTCTACCAGAAACTTCCTGTTATATCTTGACTCCCATGCTATGCCTTCCTTCTCTGTGGGATCTTCATGTGATGTCACTTCACAGAATGTTGGGAGTCAAATAGCCACAGTTGACTGGGCTGTGCAGCATGCTGGCTGCTCCTGGTGGGGTCTCCCTGTGGTCTTGTTCCTATCTACTTATCATCTTGTAACTATCCTGAAATAAACCATCTTTAAACTACATGATAACTTGTGAACTTGATCATTACAATTTGGCGATGACGGGATCGCAGTGGGTTTTGTGCCATTTGCCAGCAATGGGTTTAAGTCCCATCTGCTCACTGTACACTCACACATATTTCTCATGTGTATTGTTTGTTTGACCTCTGTTGGACCTGGCCCTCTTGGCAGGGTCATCCCTAAACTTTTTGCCTTCCTCCAATACTCTCTCTGACCTGTTTTTGTTGGTTTAATGACTCTGGGCACTTTACCACTGCTGATCAGTGCTAAAGTGCATATGCTCTCCCTGTGCAAAATGTATATGTGATTGATATACCTGATTGGTTCATTGGATTTACTGTCAGTCCCCAGTAAAGTGCACCAGGAGTGCCAGGGCTTGTGAATGCCAACACTGCTAGTGGGCCTGCAGCGCTGGTTGCGCCACCCACAGAAGCAGCCTTAAAATGTATCTAGGGTCTGCCATTGCAGAACCTGCGTGCAGTCTGGTACTGACATGCTGGCTGGGCAAAGTGCACACACTTGCCAGCCCCTAAACCTTCCCTTAACTTCATATTAGTCACCCCTATGGTAGGCCCCAGGGCAGGGTGCATTGTAAGTGTAAGGTAGGACATGCTCTGATGTGTGTGGCATGTCCTAATAGTGAATTACTGCCAAAATCGTTTTTCACTATTGTAAGGCTACCTGTTCCCTTTAGGCCAGATGGGCTGCTGGAATTATTACACTCTACAATCCCAGCAGGCTCAGGGAACATGGTAGAAATTAATGTTTAGTATGCCTGGACTCAGAATAATAAAATACTTCTTTTAGTAAAGTTTATTTTAATATCCTGTGTTTGTAAATGCTACTTTTAGAAAGATAGCATTTGCTTGCCTAACCATTTCAGCCCGCCTCTGCTTGGATGTGTATCTGACTGTCTGGTGTGTGTGAGTGACAGGGCTGGGAGGTGGCAGGTGGTGAATGGCAGGATGACACCTTAGTGGGAGGTGGGAGTTTCCCTGAACTATGCATCAGGCTGTGCTCTGCCACCACAATGCTGGCTCCGGCCCCCTGGGGAGCGACTGATGACTCAGCCTGCACCTGGCCCAGGAAGGGCGAAGCTTGTCAACAAAGTGCTCCTTGCAGCCCCTGTCCCCACAATGCTGGCTCCGCCCCCCTGGGGAGCGGCTGATGTGCCTGCCCTCACACTGAATGAAGAAGCCAGAAGTACCCACAACAGGTGCTCAGGGGCTGAGAGCAGTTAGGCAAAGGCCCCCCTGGCCTGCCAGAACAAAAGAAACTGTGTATAAAAGTAGGAGCCCTGCTCCTTGTAAATTAGATCCTGTTTGTGCTACAGAAGAAACTCTGCCCGAAGAGAAGGACCTGGAAGAAGACTACAAGGAGGAGTGCGGTCTCTGGCCTGTGTCTGGTGCCTTGCTGCAGAAGGAGAGGAGAGAAAAGACTACAAGAGACTTTTGCTTTTATTGAACTTTTTGCCAAACTCTGCTAAAGATCTGGGGAGAGAAGGAATCCACGCTGTGCGCAGAGAGGCTGTGTTCGCGCCTCACACTGCTGCCCGGGGCCCTGCCCCCTCTTGCCAGACCGGGAGCTCTTCGCCGGAAGATCTGACCCCCCACCGCAACGCCGCCCTCCTGAGCCGAGCCGTAGCTCGGATCTACTGAGGAAGACACCGCGACGTGGGACCTGGGATCGACGCCGGCATCGTCCGCCCCGGACCCCCCCTCTCAAGGACTCCAAGGTACTGTTTGTTGCTGAAGTGCGCCGCGCTCTGGACGCAGAGTCCGCCAGGCGCGTTCAACACCGACCCTGCTTTGCCCCCAAGGCTGTGCGCTTCGAACTGCACCCAGCGCACTACCGGCCTCACCTCGTCCGGTACGCTTCACCCCCGGGGTGCGCAACGCTGGGTCACCCTCTTTTTCAAGTGCGGGCTTGCAACTGCCCGAACTGCACGCTGCCTCCCCAAGCGCGATCCCGGTACGCTTGCTAGGTACGCCCCGTACCTCTGAGATACAACCGGCCGCATCATACGCGTCTCACGCAAGGCGCGTGAGCTTTGGCAGGCCGGGCAGACGGGGAACCGTGCGAAGCGTACAAAGGTGCTAGGAAGCGCCCAGGCAGCCGCGAACTGTGGGCCAACGCTGGGGACAGTATCTACGACCTGGGGAAGCCTGGTGAGGACGGGTTAACCCCTTCTGAGTGGTGATTTCGCCTGCAATACCTTGAAGCTATTCTGGAGACACTTTAAACCCTTCTAAATACAGAAGGAACACAAAAACGACCTGTGGCATATGTTGAAGAGTAACTGGAACCATTTTTGAACTGCACAAGACTGTATTTACAAGCCTGCTTCTGAAAATATATAAAGAGAGTATATTTTTTTACTACAATACAGTTTGGTGTCATTGTGTGGTGGGTTGGTGGTGATGGTGTGATCCTGCAAATGTTTAACCACGTGTGCCCCAGAGATTAGCCTAGACTGCTTGCGCCACACTACCTAGAGGGTGAGCAGGGGTTATTTTGAAGGTAATCCTTTGCCCTGACTTGGAAGAGAAGGTCCCTGCTTGTCGCCAGTGCTGCACTGCGCCAACCAGAGACCCCCAATTCCAACATTGGACGCAGCGGTGAGGATCTCGAATTTACATTTGCGGTGTCCATACATTAACTATTGACCATTGCACAGTGATGACAGTCCAGTAACTTAAGCCACAGACTCTTTTTTGATTTATGATTTGCGAGAAGAGATCTCCATGTGTTATTGAAGTCATGCCTGTGTCAGTGAAAATGGAAGAGGCAGCATCCATTTCTTCTATTGACTGTGATTGGGAGAAACTAGAAAACTACACCGGGAAGCAGCTCAAGAGCTTCTGCAAAAATTTGAACATTTCCATGACCGGACTCTCCAGAAGGGAGCAGTTCCAAAAGGCGCTGAGGGCCTGGGTCAAGGCAAGGAATGCCCCTGGAAAGGATTTTGAATTTGAGGATGCAGAACAGCAGCTGGAGGGACCCCTGACTCCAGAGTGGAGGGGTGCAACCTCCCCATTGGGTAGCAGTGTTTCTGGCCGAGGTCTGTCGCCAGAGGAGCTGGCGGACAGACAGGCAACCCGAGATCATGAATTGAAGTTGGCAGAGCTGGAAATAAATGGGCAACTGGAGCTAGAAACCAAGAAGTTGGCCCTGGAAGACATGAAAATACAGCTTGCCCGTGACTTAAGAATGAGGAAACTTGACATGGAGCTCGAGGGGCTTGAGGCCAGGAGGGCGTCAGCCCAGCAACAAGAAATGTGTGTAGCTCAGAGATTGAGCTTTGCTGAGTTGGAGGTGGAGTCCAGCTCAGATGGTGGCAGCAACATTCAGGTATCTAGTGCAGACAGCATAGCGCGCGCACCTAGAGATATGGCACCTGACTTGGAGGGGGTTAACTTACACCAGGAGGTTCAAGGGCATGAGGTAGCTCCAGTAGTGCGCAGCGTCCCTGAAGGGAATAGGGTAGCTGGCGTAGGAGTTCATGGTCCTAGTGGTGGGAGGGGTTCCCCCATGGTTGAGGTCCTGGTGGGTGAGTGTAAGGACCGCCCAGAAGAGTGTGGGTTGTGTGACAGAGACAGTCCTCTACTGTCTGGCCAGTCTCAGAAGGATGGTGTGGAGTATGTGTGTGAGGCGCTGGATGGTGAGGTGAAGGATAATTTGGTTAACCCTGCTAGGGGGCTGTGTAATCCAATTGTGGGAGAGCATACTTTAAGTCCCAGTTTTCCAGAGCTATGCCAACACCTGTTTGAGAGTGAGTTCTCTGACCCCAGGGAGCTCACGTTGGAGGCAGACCTTGTGGTGGATTCCAGAGGGTCTGGAGAGGCATTGGGGTGTGATCCTGTGGGGAGTGGCTCAGGTATCTTCCAGCCCAGAGTGGTGGAAGTGGCGCAGAGTAGCCCAGCTAGGTCCTGTAGTAGTGAGAGGGTTGTAGGGCCTCACGTCCTGTCCTTAAGGGGAAGGAGTGAGAATGGGTTTTGTCCCGGTAGTGCCCAACCTCAGTCTCAGAGCCTGGATGGTTCTTTAAGGGAACACCAGGTGGGGAGCCTAGGCTGTCCGGATGAGTCACCCTTTGAGGGGGATCCCCCAGTGGCTAGAGAACGTGGAGGCTCTGTAAACAGGGCTCCAGTAGTTCTGGTGACTGGCAGTACCACTCCAGTTGGGAGGGTGCAGAAGTCCAGAAGGTGGGGCGAGAGGGGGAAAGAGTCCCCAGTGGAAGAACCAGTGGGTCAGGGGCCAGCCGGCAGGGCTGCGTTCCCAGTGAATGACCAGGGGGACACCACTTCTGTCCTGGGGGATCGTTCCGCACTGTCAGAGGGACAGGGGTTGGGAGATCTGCGCCAGGCAGACTGTCGCACGACACATGAGTTATGTGCCACCCTCAGGGGGGGCAGGCGTGCTCCCCGGGAAGTCCTGGTGCGCCAGGCAAGTGTTCAACTGCAGGGTTGTGTCCCTGAGTTGAGAAGCCAGGTTCAGGTGTTGTCTGACCTGGAGGGCAGGACCACTGTAATCAGTGTCCTGGCCCATGTCGCTTCCAGGGGTACCACTCCAGTTGGGAGTGGGCAGTACTCTGGAAGGGGGTGCAGAGGGAGGGAGTCCTCGCCTCTGACCCCGGGTCAACTTGAGGGTTTAGACCCTAGGTTTAAGGGCCAGGTGCAGGATGTCCCCCCTGACCTGGTACCCCAGTTGCAGGATAGCACCCCTGAACTGGTGGGCGAATTGTGCAGGTCACCTGCCCCAGGTGCCCTGACAATTCTGGAAGGGGGTACCACTCCAGGTGGGAGGGTACAGAGCCCCAAGGAGGAGGACCGGGTGTGGGAGAGGCCACCCCAGTCTTTGGTCCAGCCGCCAGGTACAGGCCTGGGACTGGTGGGTCATGGCCAGGATGTCATACCTGACCTGACAGGAGGAGGAATGGACAAAGGGTGCCGAGGACCTGGGGTTACGGCCCCCCAATATTTAAGGCCACAGAGATTTGAGAGCCCTGAGAGGCGTAAGGCTTGGGTCTCATCCCTGACTACTGTCAGTGGCCACTGTGACATTTTTCTGTCTGCCTGTTGGGACACACCTGTGAGCAAATTAAGGTTCAAGGCTGCACAGGTGGTGTCCACAGGTGTAGAGAAGGGTTTCCCATGTATTGGCTTTGTGGACCCTGAGAGCATACCCAGAGGAATTGAAAAAGGTTCAGTTTGGCGTAGAACTGGAGTCTGCCCCTGCAGTTGCGGGCCAGGTCCTTGTTCTATCGCCCAAAGCAGTGAAGACCATCAAGGTAGTGATTGGTCTACCCTGCATTTTGGCTGGAAGGGGGTTGTGTTGGACCTGGCCCTCTTGGCAGGGTCATCCCTAAAGTTTTTGCCTTCCTCCAATACTCTCTCTGACCTGTTTTTGTTGGTTTAATGACTCTGGGCACTTTACCACTGCTGACCAGTGCTAAAGTGCATATGCTCTCCCTGTGCAAAATGTATATGTGATTGATATACCTGATTGGTTCATTGGATTTACTGTCAGTCCCCAGTAAAGTGCACCAGGAGTGCCAGGGCTTGTGAATGCCAACACTGCTAGTGGGCCTGCAGCGCTGGTTGCGCCACCCGCAGAAGCAGCCTTAAAATGTATCTAGGGTCTGCCATTGCAGAACCTGCGTGCAGTCTGGTACTGTCATGCTGGCTGGGCAAAGTGCACACACTTGCCAGCCCCTAAACCTTCCCTTAACTTCATATTAGTAACCCCTATGGTAGGCCCCAGGGCAGGGTGCATTGTAAGTGTAAGGTAGGACATGCTCTGATGTGTGTGGCATGTCCTAATAGTGAATTACTGCCAAAATCGTTTTTCACTATTGTAAGGCTACCTGTTCCCTTTAGGCCAGATGGGCTGCTGGAATTATTACACTCTATAATCCCAGCAGGCTCAGGGAACATGGTAGAAATTAATGTTTAGTATGCCTGAACTCAGAATAATAAAATACTTCTTTTAGTAAAGTTTGTTTTAATATCCTGTGTTTGTAAATGCTACTTTTAGAAAGATAGCATTTGCTTGCCTAACCATTTCAGCCCGCCTCTGCTTGGATGTGTATCTGACTGTCTGGTGTGTGTGAGTGACAGGGCTGGGAGGTGACAGGTGGTGAATGGCAGGATGACACCTTAGTGGGAGGTGGGAGTTTCCCTGAACTATGCATCAGGCTGTGCTCTGCCACCACAATGCTGGCTCCGCCCCCCTGGGGAGCGACTGATGACTCAGCCTGCACCTGGCCCAGGAAGGGCGAAGCTTGTCAACAAAGTGCTCCTTGCAGCCCCTGTCCCCACAATGCTGGCTCCGCCCCCCTGGGGAGCGGCTGATGTGCCTGCCCTCACACTGAATGAAGAAGCCAGAAGTACCCACAACAGGTGCTCAGGGGCTGAGAGCAGTTAGGCAAAGGCCCCCCTGGCCTGCCAGAACAAAAGAAACTGTGTATAAAAGTAGGAGCCCTGCTCCTTGTAAATTAGATCCTGTTTGTGCTACAGAAGAAACTCTGCCCGAAGAGAAGGACCTGGAAGAAGACTACAAGGAGGAGTGCGGTCTCTGGCCTGTGTCTGGTGCCTTGCTGCAGAAGGAGAGGAGAGAAAAGACTACAAGAGACTTTTGCTTTTATTGAACTTTTTGCCAAACTCTGCTAAAGATCTGGGGAGAGAAGGAATCCACGCTGTGCGCAGAGAGGCTGTGTTCGCGCCTCACACTGCTGCCCGGGGCCCTGCCCCCTCTTGCCAGACCGGGAGCTCTTCGCCGGAAGATCTGACCCCCCACCGCAACGCCGCCCTCCTGAGCCGAGCCGTAGCTCGGATCTACTGAGGAAGACACCGCGACGTGGGACCTGGGATCGACGCCGGCATCGTCCGCCCCGGACCCCCCCTCTCAAGGACTCCAAGGTACTGTTTGTTGCTGAAGTGCGCCGCGCTCTGGACGCAGAGTCCGCCAGGCGCGTTCAACACCGACCCTGCTTTGCCCCCAAGGCTGTGCGCTTCGAACTGCACCCAGCGCACTACCGGCCTCACCTCGTCCGGTACGCTTCACCCCCGGGGTGCGCAACGCTGGGTCACCCTCTTTTTCAAGTGCGGGCTTGCAACTGCCCGAACTGCACGCTGCCTCCCCAAGCGCGATCCCGGTACGCTTGCTAGGTACGCCCCGTACCTCTGAGATACAACCGGCCGCATCATACGCGTCTCACGCAAGGCGCGTGAGCTTTGGCAGGCCGGGCAGACGGGGAACCGTGCGAAGCGTACAAAGGTGCTAGGAAGCGCCCAGGCAGCCGCGAACTGTGGGCCAACGCTGGGGACAGTATCTACGACCTGGGGAAGCCTGGTGAGGACGGGTTAACCCCTTCTGAGTGGTGATTTCGCCTGCAATACCTTGAAGCTATTCTGGAGACACTTTAAACCCTTCTAAATACAGAAGGAACACAAAAACGACCTGTGGCATATGTTGAAGAGTAACTGGAACCATTTTTGAACTGCACAAGACTGTATTTACAAGCCTGCTTCTGAAAATATATAAAGAGAGTATATTTTTTTACTACAATACAGTTTGGTGTCATTGTGTGGTGGGTTGGTGGTGATGGTGTGATCCTGCAAATGTTTAACCACGTGTGCCCCAGAGATTAGCCTAGACTGCTTGCGCCACACTACCTAGAGGGTGAGCAGGGGTTATTTTGAAGGTAATCCTTTGCCCTGACTTGGAAGAGAAGGTCCCTGCTTGTCGCCAGTGCTGCACTGCGCCAACCAGAGACCCCCAATTCCAACATTGGACGCAGCGGTGAGGATCTCGAATTTACATTTGCGGTGTCCATACATTAACTATTGACCATTGCACAGTGATGACAGTCCAGTAACTTAAGCCACAGACTCTTTTTTGATTTATGATTTGCGAGAAGAGATCTCCATGTGTTATTGAAGTCATGCCTGTGTCAGTGAAAATGGAAGAGGCAGCATCCATTTCTTCTATTGACTGTGATTGGGAGAAACTAGAAAACTACACCGGGAAGCAGCTCAAGAGCTTCTGCAAAAATTTGAACATTTCCATGACCGGACTCTCCAGAAGGGAGCAGTTCCAAAAGGCGCTGAGGGCCTGGGTCAAGGCAAGGAATGCCCCTGGAAAGGATTTTGAATTTGAGGATGCAGAACAGCAGCTGGAGGGACCCCTGACTCCAGAGTGGAGGGGTGCAACCTCCCCATTGGGTAGCAGTGTTTCTGGCCGAGGTCTGTCGCCAGAGGAGCTGGCGGACAGACAGGCAACCCGAGATCATGAATTGAAGTTGGCAGAGCTGGAAATAAATGGGCAACTGGAGCTAGAAACCAAGAAGTTGGCCCTGGAAGACATGAAAATACAGCTTGCCCGTGACTTAAGAATGAGGAAACTTGACATGGAGCTCGAGGGGCTTGAGGCCAGGAGGGCGTCAGCCCAGCAACAAGAAATGTGTGTAGCTCAGAGATTGAGCTTTGCTGAGTTGGAGGTGGAGTCCAGCTCAGATGGTGGCAGCAACATTCAGGTATCTAGTGCAGACAGCATAGCGCGCGCACCTAGAGATATGGCACCTGACTTGGAGGGGGTTAACTTACACCAGGAGGTTCAAGGGCATGAGGTAGCTCCAGTAGTGCGCAGCGTCCCTGAAGGGAATAGGGTAGCTGGCGTAGGAGTTCATGGTCCTAGTGGTGGGAGGGGTTCCCCCATGGTTGAGGTCCTGGTGGGTGAGTGTAAGGACCGCCCAGAAGAGTGTGGGTTGTGTGACAGAGACAGTCCTCTACTGTCTGGCCAGTCTCAGAAGGATGGTGTGGAGTATGTGTGTGAGGCGCTGGATGGTGAGGTGAAGGATAATTTGGTTAACCCTGCTAGGGGGCTGTGTAATCCAATTGTGGGAGAGCATACTTTAAGTCCCAGTTTTCCAGAGCTATGCCAACACCTGTTTGAGAGTGAGTTCTCTGACCCCAGGGAGCTCACGTTGGAGGCAGACCTTGTGGTGGATTCCAGAGGGTCTGGAGAGGCATTGGGGTGTGATCCTGTGGGGAGTGGCTCAGGTATCTTCCAGCCCAGAGTGGTGGAAGTGGCGCAGAGTAGCCCAGCTAGGTCCTGTAGTAGTGAGAGGGTTGTAGGGCCTCACGTCCTGTCCTTAAGGGGAAGGAGTGAGAATGGGTTTTGTCCCGGTAGTGCCCAACCTCAGTCTCAGAGCCTGGATGGTTCTTTAAGGGAACACCAGGTGGGGAGCCTAGGCTGTCCGGATGAGTCACCCTTTGAGGGGGATCCCCCAGTGGCTAGAGAACGTGGAGGCTCTGTAAACAGGGCTCCAGTAGTTCTGGTGACTGGCAGTACCACTCCAGTTGGGAGGGTGCAGAAGTCCAGAAGGTGGGGCGAGAGGGGGAAAGAGTCCCCAGTGGAAGAACCAGTGGGTCAGGGGCCAGCCGGCAGGGCTGCGTTCCCAGTGAATGACCAGGGGGACACCACTTCTGTCCTGGGGGATCGTCCCGCACTGTCAGAGGGACAGGGGTTGGGAGATCTGCGCCAGGCAGACTGTCGCACGACACATGAGTTATGTGCCACCCTCAGGGGGGGCAGGCGTGCTCCCCGGGAAGTCCTGGTGCGCCAGGCAAGTGTTCAACTGCAGGGTTGTGTCCCTGAGTTGAGAAGCCAGGTTCAGGTGTTGTCTGACCTGGAGGGCAGGACCACTGTAATCAGTGTCCTGGCCCATGTCGCTTCCAGGGGTACCACTCCAGTTGGGAGTGGGCAGTACTCTGGAAGGGGGTGCAGAGGGAGGGAGTCCTCGCCTCTGACCCCGGGTCAACTTGAGGGTTTAGACCCTAGGTTTAAGGGCCAGGTGCAGGATGTCCCCCCTGACCTGGTACCCCAGTTGCAGGATAGCACCCCTGAACTGGTGGGCGAATTGTGCAGGTCACCTGCCCCAGGTGCCCTGACAATTCTGGAAGGGGGTACCACTCCAGGTGGGAGGGTACAGAGCCCCAAGGAGGAGGACCGGGTGTGGGAGAGGCCACCCCAGTCTTTGGTCCAGCCGCCAGGTACAGGCCTGGGACTGGTGGGTCATGGCCAGGATGTCATACCTGACCTGACAGGAGGAGGAATGGACAAAGGGTGCCGAGGACCTGGGGTTACGGCCCCCCACTATTTAAGGCCACAGAGATTTGAGAGCCCTGAGAGGCGTAAGGCTTGGGTCTCATCCCTGACTACTGTCAGTGGCCACTGTGACATTTTTCTGTCTGCCTGTTGGGACACACCTGTGAGCAAATTAAGGTTCAAGGCTGCACAGGTGGTGTCCACAGGTGTAGAGAAGGGTTTCCCATGTATTGGCTTTGTGGACCCTGAGAGCATACCCAGAGGAATTGAAAAAGGTTCAGTTTGGCGTAGAACTGGAGTCTGCCCCTGCAGTTGCGGGCCAGGTCCTTGTTCTATCGCCCAAAGCAGTGAAGACCATCAAGGTAGTGATTGGTCTACCCTGCATTTTGGCTGGAAGGGGGTTGTGTTGGACCTGGCCCTCTTGGCAGGGTCATCCCTAAAGTTTTTGCCTTCCTCCAATACTCTCTCTGACCTGTTTTTGTTGGTTTAATGACTCTGGGCACTTTACCACTGCTGACCAGTGCTAAAGTGCATATGCTCTCCCTGTGCAAAATGTATATGTGATTGATATACCTGATTGGTTCATTGGATTTACTGTCAGTCCCCAGTAAAGTGCACCAGGAGTGCCAGGGCTTGTGAATGCCAACACTGCTAGTGGGCCTGCAGCGCTGGTTGCGCCACCCGCAGAAGCAGCCTTAAAATGTATCTAGGGTCTGCCATTGCAGAACCTGCGTGCAGTCTGGTACTGTCATGCTGGCTGGGCAAAGTGCACACACTTGCCAGCCCCTAAACCTTCCCTTAACTTCATATTAGTCACCCCTATGGTAGGCCCCAGGGCAGGGTGCATTGTAAGTGTAAGGTAGGACATGCTCTGATGTGTGTGGCATGTCCTAATAGTGAATTACTGCCAAAATCGTTTTTCACTATTGTAAGGCTACCTGTTCCCTTTAGGCCAGATGGGCTGCTGGAATTATTACACTCTATAATCCCAGCAGGCTCAGGGAACATGGTAGAAATTAATGTTTAGTATGCCTGAACTCAGAATAATAAAATACTTCTTTTAGTAAAGTTTGTTTTAATATCCTGTGTTTGTAAATGCTACTTTTAGAAAGATAGCATTTGCTTGCCTAACCATTTCAGCCCGCCTCTGCTTGGATGTGTATCTGACTGTCTGGTGTGTGTGAGTGACAGGGCTGGGAGGTGACAGGTGGTGAATGGCAGGATGACACCTTAGTGGGAGGTGGGAGTTTCCCTGAACTATGCATCAGGCTGTGCTCTGCCACCACAATGCTGGCTCCGCCCCCCTGGGGAGCGACTGATGACTCAGCCTGCACCTGGCCCAGGAAGGGCGAAGCTTGTCAACAAAGTGCTCCTTGCAGCCCCTGTCCCCACAATGCTGGCTCCGCCCCCCTGGGGAGCGGCTGATGTGCCTGCCCTCACACTGAATGAAGAAGCCAGAAGTACCCACAACAGGTGCTCAGGGGCTGAGAGCAGTTAGGCAAAGGCCCCCCTGGCCTGCCAGAACAAAAGAAACTGTGTATAAAAGTAGGAGCCCTGCTCCTTGTAAATTAGATCCTGTTTGTGCTACAGAAGAAACTCTGCCCGAAGAGAAGGACCTGGAAGAAGACTACAAGGAGGAGTGCTGTCTCTGGCCTGTGTCTGGTGCCTTGCTGCAGAAGGAGAGGAGAGGAAAGACTACAAGAGACTTTTGCTTTTATTGAACTTTGTGCCAAACTCTGCTAAAGATCTCCAAGGGCTTGCTGTGGAACTTGCCCCCTGACCAGTGCCCCAGGAACAGTGGGCGCTACCCCATCCCCCTGGAAAGAGAAAGCTGCTGTGAGCCGTGCATCTGCCCTGCACTACTACTAAGGAGAAGCGGAGTGCGCCGTGAGAGAATCACTGTGCCCTCTGAGAGGCCCTTGGCACCCCCGTCCCGCCGAGCAACGCATCTGCTTCCTGGCAGGCCCCAGCTGACATCGCCAGGACCAGCCTCGCTGGCCCCAGCACCGTGCCTGTCGCCTGCCTAACTGCGGACTGCACCGCAAGAACGGACCTTGCCTTGTGCCTGCCTGCTCCATAGAAGAAGAAGTTGCCCGGAAGCCCCAGCCGCCGCCGTTCGTAAGCTGCAGTGGCATGGGGAGAGAAGGAATCCACGCTGTGCGCAGAGAGGCTGTGTTCACGCCTCACACTGCTGCCCGGGGCCCTGCCCCCTCTTGCCAGACCGGGAGCACTTCGCCGGAAGATCTGACCCCCCACCGCAACGCCGCCCTCCTGAGCCGAGCCGTAGCTCGGATCTACTGAGGAAGACACCGCGACGTGGGACCTGGGATCGACGCCGGCATCGTCCGCCCCGGACCCCCCCTCTCAAGGACTCCAAGGTACTGTTTGTTGCTGAAGTGCGCCGCGCTCTGGACTCAGAGTCCGCCAGGCGCGTTCAACACCGACCCTGCTTTGCCCCCAAGGCTGTGCGCTTCGAACTGCACCCAGCGCACTACCGGCCTCACCTCGTCCGGTACGCTTCACCCCCGGGGTGCGCAACGCTGGGTCACCCTCTTTTTCAAGTGCGGGCTTGCAACTGCCCGAACTGCACGCTGCCTCCCCAAGCGCGATCCCGGTACGCTTGCTAGGTACGCCCCGTACCTCTGAGATACAACCGGCCGCATCATACGCGTCTCACGCAAGGCGCGTGAGCTTTGGCAGGCCGGGCAGACGGGGAACCGTGCGAAGCGTACAAAGGCGCTAGGAAGCGCCCAGGCAGCCGCGAACTGTGGGCCAACGCTGGGGACAGTATCTACGACCTGGGGAAGCCTGGTGAGGCCGGGTTAACCTCTTTTGAGTGGTGATTTCGCCTGCAATACCTTGAAGCTATTCTGGAGACACTTTAAACCCTTCTAAATACAGAAGGAACACAAAAACGACCTGTGGCATATGTTGAAGAGTAACTGGAACCATTTTTGAACTGCACAAGACTGTATTTACAAGCCTGCTTCTGAAAATATATAAAGAGAGTATATTTTTTTACTACAATACAGTTTGGTGTCATTGTGTGGTGGGTTGGTGGTGATGGTGTGATCCTGCAAATGTTTAACCACGTGTGCCCCAGAGATTAGCCTAGACTGCTTGCGCCACACTACCTAGAGGGTGAGCAGGGGTTATTCTTGAAGGTAATCCTTTGCCCTGACTTGGAAGAGAAGGTCCCTGCGTGTCGCCAGTGCTGCACTGCGCCAACCAGAGACCCCCAATTCCAACAACCTCTTACAGGGGATGTATGCAAGGGTGTAAGTCCCTTTTGCATTCCTTACGCATCTCTTATCCAAGAGATTGGTCATGGGTTCCTACCCATGTGTTCGGGTTCCTACCCAAACACTGTCAGTTCTACCCTTTTACAGGGGAATCATGCAAAGGTTACAGTCCTTTTTGCATTAGCACGGGTGCTTACCCAATTATTCCGTTGGAATATGTCTTGAGTACCTACTCATATGTGCCGTTTAACACAGTTACATTACTACAGTGCACTGTGTGGTTTTTTCACACAAATTCTGTTCTTACACTTAGATGTGTATGGGGAGTGTTCCCAGTTTTGTGCACAACGCATCTCTATCCTAAGAGATTAGTCATGGGTTCCCACACATGCATTCTAGTTCACATATTTAGCTTACGTTTTTACCCCATTTGAGTGCATTCCAAGCTTTCATTGCTAAATATGCTCTGTTTATATTGTATTTTATAATGATAAATTTGCACTGTTATCTTTGCATTACATTTTTGTTATTTATAATGATAATGATAATGGTGTTTAGATGGGGATTCATCCTTATTTTTTCTCATCTTCCTTGTTTCTTTCTTCTTTTCTGTTTTGTTTTTGAGGTCTTCTTCTCGTGTCGCTTGTGGATTCTGGGCTTACCTCTGCTTTTCTGTCGTGTTTCCTTCCTCTGCATTCGTCTCAGCCTGTAGCCTTTTGTACTGTTTATTTTCCATTTTCAGTCTCCATTCATTCCTGTTCTGGCCAGTGGGTATGCTTTGGAGTTGTGTGTTGTATTTTCTTTCCTTTTTTTCTATTTCGTTGCTGCTTCTTTTCTTCTTCTCTGGTGTGAAAGAAGGGAGGATGGTTTATATGTTTGGTTTCCTTTCTTTTCTGTTTCTTGTTATCTCTCGCTGCTTTTCTTTTATGGGTTTTCTCTCGACTTCATTCTTGTTGCTCTTCTTTTGGTGTTTTAGGGTTCTGTTTGCTCTATTTCTCCTCTTTCTCATTTCTTCTCTTTTGTTCTTTCTCTGTTGTTTTTTTATTAAGGACAAAGGGGGATATGTTGTATCTTGACTCCCATGTTATGCCTCCCCTCTCTGTGGAATTCTCATGTGATGTCACTTCACAGAATGTTGGGAGTCAAATAGCCACAGTTGGCTGGGCTGAGCAGCATGCTGGCTGCTCCTGGTGGGGTCTCCCTGTGGTCTTGTTCCTATCTACTTATCATCTTGTAACTATCCTGAAATAAACCATCTTTAAACTACATGATCACTTGTGGACTTGATCATTACACTTCCCCCCCAAAAAAATGTATTTTCAGAATGAGTCTGATTTCTCCACATTTATTATGGACCCCAATCTTTGAATAAGGTCCACTACGACCTAAACAAACACCCCTTCTAATGACTCAGGAAGATATTGTTGTTTAAATACACTATCATCCTCAGTCCATGGAATCTGAGAAATGCCGACACTGGCTTCAGCAGGCTGGTGAAATACTAAGGTACCAAAGACAGGCCAAAGGGAAGTGTTTTAAACCTGTACAGACCTTGCCAAAAGAATTGAAGATACTTCATGTGACTGTGAAAGATGGGAACGGTTAGGTAAGCACCCTTCAAATCCAAGTGCACCATCGAATTTCCTGGAAACTAAATATCTCAAACAGTTTACAAATTCCATTATCAAATGCCGGTAGAGTTCAAACTAATTCAACTCCCTCAGGTTTATCACATTCCTGAGTTTTATTTTCTTCTATTGTATCAGAAAAATATTGCTGACAGATTCCTTGGGATTCCTTATTTGACTGCCAGCATATCCAAAGCCAAAGAGACCGCCATTCTCCTCTATGGGAAGAACAACAGCTTGGTGTTCTTGAACTGGCGGTTGTAGTAGAGTCTGAAGGGGGATTGGCGGCCAGTGAAGAAAGCCCTAAATCAACTGGCACTTGGAGAAACCATCCAAATACTCTTGTTAGGGAAGAATGCACTGGCTCCAGAAAGGAAAAAGTTTGAACTTAGCGCCCAATTTTTGTTATGAAATCATCCCACACCTACTCCATTCACTGAGGTTTCAAAACGTGCCAAATCTCCCAGTTTTGGATCAATCTTTTATAGATGTGCCTGTGGAGAACCTATCATCAAAATTGAGCAATGAGACGGATGTTTAAAAGAGTAGGGAGAAGAAGAAAGAAGGAAATGGCCTAGACACTCAGTCTTCATATCAGAAGATGTGGTGAATTATGTTGCACTTCTGACACTCGGGGACTGATTTGAAGTTTTACTGAAGAGAAACTCCATTACAAGCAACAAATTCCAAGTGTATTATATCCCATGGTGTATGTAGCTTGGCGGATGGGATAATTATCACGTTTGTGATGGATCATCCTATCCACCAAACTCTAAATCAGGCCCTCAATGCAAACGCAGACTGTGACTCGAATATTTAGAGGCTTGATATTGGTTGTATGACACAATATCGACTAACAATATATTACCTTGTCATAATATTGTGTCCAAAGTGTCAAGTGCCACTGTATCATTGAAACTAATTACGTATGAGTGGGTGTAGGTTTGTTTTTCTCAACTCCACATCTACATACCATGAAGATCCATAGGTGCATGGACGTGGAGTTTAAAGTGATGGATGTATACCTTCATGTATGCATTTAGCTTCATGATGTTGTAGGGGCTATTGTATTTAAGTATGGGCGAAATCGCGGTCCGCGAAATCATGCGAAAGCGAATTCGCGATCCGCATAATTCGCGAATTCGTGCGAAATTGCGAATTTTGGGGTTTTTGCGTGTTCGCGGGCATTTTTGCGTGTTCGCGGGGCTTTTTGCGTGTTCGCGGGCCGCTTGCATGGCGAAGTTACCCATGCGTTGTGTATGGCCACAGCACCCTCTGATTCATCACTGCCACCCTCTGGTTCATCACTGCCACCCTCTGGTTCACCACTGACACCCTCTGGTTCACCACTGCCACCCTCTGGTTCATCACAGCACCCTCTGGTTCACCCCTGCTGCCACCCTCTGGTTCAGCACTCACCACTGCCACCCTCTGGTTCATCACAGCACCCTCTGGTTCACCACTGTCACCCTCTGGTTCACCACTGCCACCCTCTGGTTTACGACTGCCACCCTCTGGTTCATCACAGCACCTCTGGTTCATCCCTGCCACCCTCTGGTTCACCCCTGCCACCCCCTGGTTTACCACTGCCACCCAATGGTTCATCACAGCACCCTCTGGTTCACCCTGCCACCCTCTGGTACAGCACAGTCACCCTCTGGTTCACCACTGCCACCCTCTGGTTTACGACTGCCACCCTCTGGTTCATCACAGCACCTCTGGTTCACCCCTGCCACCCTCTGGTACAGCACTAGTCTGTCACCCTCTGGTTCACCACTGCCACCCTCTGGTTCACGACTGCCACCCTATAGTTCACCACTGCCACCCTCTGGTTCACCACTGGCACCCTCTGGTTCATCACAGCACCCTCTGGTTCACCACTGACACCCTCTGGTTCACCCCTGCCACTCTCAGGTTCAGCATCAGCACTCACCACTGCCACCGTCTGGTTCATCACAACACCCTCTGGTTCACCCCCCCTCTGGTACAGCACTCACCACTGCCACTCTCTGGTTCATCACAGCACCCTCTGGTTCATCACTGCCACCCTCTGGTTCAGCACTGCCACCCTCTGGTTCATCACAGCACCCTCTGGTTCATCACAGCACCTTTGGTTCTCCCCTGCCACCCTCTGGTACATCACTGTCACCCTCTGGTTCATCCCTGCCACCCTCTGGTTCATCATTGCCACCCTCTGGTTCAGCACTGCCACCCTCTGGTTCATCACAGCACCCTCTGGTTCACCAGTGCCACCCTCTGGTTCATCCCTGCCACCCTCTGGTTCATCACTGCCACCCTCTGGTTCATTACTGCCACCCTCTGGTTCATCAGTGCCACCCTCTGGTTCTTCACTGCCACCCTCTGGTTCAACACAGCACCCTCTGGTTCACCAGTACCACCCTCTGGTTCATCTCTGCCGCCCTCTGGTTCATCCCTGCCACCCTCTGGTTCATCACAGCACCCTCTGGTTCATCACAGCACCTCTGGTTCACCCCTGCCACCCTCTGGTACAGCACTGTCACCCTCTGGTTCATCCCTGCCACCCTCTGGTTCATCCCTGCCACCCTCTGGTTCATCCCTACCACCCTCTGGTTCATCACTGCCACCCTCTGGTTCACCAGTGCCACCCTCTGGTTCTTCACTGCCACCCTCTGGTTCATCACAGCACCCTCTGGTTCACCAGTGCCACCCTCTGGTTCATCCCTGCCACCCTCTGGTTCATCCCTGCCACCCTCTGGTTCACCACTGTAGATTATGGGGGGAAAGCACACCTGCCCAACTGAGATGAATTAATTTGGGGCTGGTTAATGTGTCACTGAATTTGAGCTTCAAGTCTGGCACCTGCTTCCTTAGCTGTAAGTGCTTCCTGTTGCAGTTATTTTTTTACAGGAGCATTGTGCCATACTTGTAACTATTCTCTGACCCTGCTTTGAGGGTCAGAGCAGGGTCAGAGAATAGTTGCAAATAGGCAACTGAACTCTGGAGGGGCCCCTCAGGAAGCACTACAGGGAATGGTTAAAAATTAGCTTGAACTTTTGCACCTGCTAAGTGCTTTCAGTTTTCCAAAATTCGTTTTTCTGCCATTTCGCGAGATTCGTGGGGCGCGTATTCGTACGAAATCGAACGTGCAATCTGCAAATTCGTGCGAATTTGCTGATTTCTTTTTTTTTTTGCGTGTTCGCACGATTTTCTGCTTATTCGCGGACCACTTGCAGCGCACCGACCCCGAGGTTGCCCATGCGGTCGTGTATGGGCGCGGCCATCTTGTTTGCGTGACGTGTTTCCGTTTCCGAAAGAAACACAGTTGATGGACAGAATGTAGAACAATGTCATACATTCACCCCAGTACAAGGATCTGGGCCTAAATCCATCGTTTTTTTGCACTCCACACCACCCTGGGTTAGACACTGGCTATATGCAAATCAGCTCTGACCCTGTGCCTCATGGGAACAGTCCAGTCCGAACTACCAAGCCATGTCTTTCCCAGACCGGAATCAAGCATCCAAGGACCGGTTTCTGGCTATCAGCCTTCATTCAGCCTGGATAGCTTGACTCCAGTGGTGTGGAGAGCCTGGGACTCACGTCTGAGCATACCCAGCCCACTCGGGGTGAAAATTGCAAAAAACACAGTTGATGGACAGAATGTAGAACAATGTCATACATTCACCCCAGTACAAGGATCTGGGCCTAAATCCATCGTTTTTTTGCACTCCACACCACCCTGGGTTAGACACTGGCTATATGCAAATCAGCTCTGACCCTGTGCCTCATGGGAACAGTCCAGTCCGAACTACCAAGCCATGTCTTTCCCAGACCGGAATCAAGCATCCAAGGACCGGTTTCTGGCTATCAGCCTTCATTCAGCCTGGATAGCTTGACTCCAGTGGTGTGGAGAGTTGGGACTCACGTCTGAGCATACCCAGCCCACTCGGGGTGAAAATTGCAAAAAACACAGTTGATGGACAGAATGTAGAACAATGTCATACATTCACCCCAGTACAAGGATCTGGGCCTAAATCCATCGTTTTTTTGCACTCCACACCACCCTGGGTTAGACACTGGCTATATGCAAATCAGCTCTGACCCTGTGCCTCATGGGAACAGTCCAGTCCGAACTACCAAGCCATGTCTTTCCCAGACCGGAATCAAGCATCCAAGGACCGGTTTCTGGCTATCAGCCTTCATTCAGCCTGGATAGCTTGACTCCAGTGGTGTGGAGAGCCTGGGACTCACGTCTGAGCATACCCAGCCCACTCGGGGTGAAAATTGCAAAAAACACAGTTGATGGACAGAATGTAGAACAATGTCATACATTCACCCCAGTTCAAGGATCTGGGCCTAAATCCATCGTTTTTTTGCACTCCACACCACCCTGGGTTAGACACTGGCTATATGCAAATCAGCTCTGACCCTGTGCCTCATGGGAACAGTCCAGTCCGAACTACCAAGCCATGTCTTTCCCAGACCGGAATCAAGCATCCAAGGACCGGTTTCTGGCTATCAGCCTTCATTCAGCCTGGATAGCTTGACTCCAGTGGTGTGGAGAGCCTGGGACTCACGTCTGAGCATACCCAGCCCACTCGGGGTGAAAATTGCAAAAAACACAGTTGATGGACAGAATGTAGAACAATGTCATACATTCACCCCAGTACAAGGATCTGGGCCTAAATCCATCGTTTTTTTGCACTACACACCACCCTGGGTTAGACACTGGCTATATGCAAATCAGCTCTGACCCTGTGCCTCATGGGAACAGTCCAGTCCGAACTACCAAGCCATGTCTTTCCCAGACCGGAATCAAGCATCCAAGGACCGGTTTCTGGCTATCAGCCTTCATTCAGCCTGGATAGCTTGACTCCAGTGGTGTGGAGAGCCTGGGACTCACGTCTGAGCATACCAAGCCCACTCGGGGTGAAAATTGCAAAAAACACAGTTGATGGACAGAATGTAGAACAATGTCATACATTCACCCCAGTACAAGGATCTGGGCCTAAATCCATCGTTTTTTTGCACTCCACACCACCCTGGGTTAGACACTGGCTATATGCAAATCAGCTCTGACCCTGTGCCTCATGGGAACAGTCCAGTCCGAACTACCAAGCCATGTCTTTCCCAGACCGGAATCAAGCATCCAAGGACCGGTTTCTGGCTATCAGCCTTCATTCAGCCTGGATAGCTTGACTCCAGTGGTGTGGAGAGCCTGGGACTCACGTCTGAGCATACCCAGCCCACTCGGGGTGAAAATTGCAAAAAACACAGTTGATGGACAGAATGTAGAACAATGTCATACATTCACCCCAGTACAAGGATCTGGGCCTAAATCCATCTTTTTTTGCACTCCACACCACCCTGGGTTAGACACTGGCTATATGCAAATCAGCTCTGACCCTGTGCCTCATGGGAACAGTCCAGTCCGAACTACCAAGCCATGTCTTTCCCAGACCGGAATCAAGCATCCAAGGACCGGTTTCTGGCTATCAGCCTTCATTCAGCCTGGATAGCTTGACTCCAGTGGTGTGGAGAGCCTAGGACTCACGTCTGAGCATACCCAGCCCACTCGGGGTGAAAATTGCAAAAAACACAGTTGATGGACAGAATGTAGAACAATGTCATACATTCACCCCAGTACAAGGATCTGGGCCTAAATCCATCGTTTTTTTGCACTCCACACCACCCTGGGTTAGACACTGGCTATATGCAAATCAGCTCTGACCCTGTGCCTCATGGGAACAGTCCAGTCCGAACTACCAAGCCATGTCTTTCCCAGACCGGAATCAAGCATCCAAGGACCGGTTTCTGGCTATCAGCCTTCATTCAGCCTGGATAGCTTGACTCCAGTGGTGTGGAGAGCCTGGGACTCACGTCTGAGCATACCCAGCCCACTCGAGGTGAAAATTGCAAAAAACACAGTTGATGGACAGAATGTAGAACAATGTCATACATTCACCCCAGTACAAGGATCTGGGCCTAAATCCATCGTTTTTTTGCACTCCACACCACCCTGGGTTAGACACTGGCTATATGCAAATCAGCTCTGACCCTGTGCCTCATGGGAACAGTCCAGTCCGAACTACCAAGCCATGTCTTTCCCAGACCGGAATCAAGCATCCAAGGACCGTTTCCGGGCGCTTGTTGCATACTCGCGACGTATGCGGCGCGCGATTACGTGTTCATGGGCGTTTATGCGTGCTCGCGGGGAAAATATTGCGCAAACTTACCCACGCGGTCCTCTACGGGCGTGGCCATCTTGTTTTTCATTCACTGCTATGGTTTTGGGCATGCTACCTTTCTATCCATCTCACATCTTCGTAATCCTATGTTTTTCTGAACTTTTTTTTTGTCTTTTTTTGCTTATTATCTCTCTCTTCAATTTCCTACATCTATATTTTGTGTTTTTTTTAAACTTTTTCTTACTTTATTACCTACTTTATTTTTTTTCGCTCTCTCTCTTATTTTTTTTCACACCTATTCTTCTTTCCTTCTTCTTGTGCCCAGGACCATGGCTAAGGGAGGCGACAAGGGCAAGGGGAAGGGCCCAGCACCCCGTACCCGGCTCCCTTGCGGGCGTTTGAGGGGCGAGGAAGTCCAGGCCAGGGAGATCTTCACCGCGGTGGAGGTGGCCGCCTTGATGGTGTTTGTGCAAGTCCACCTCCCTAAAACCGTGGCAGCAGGTGGGCGGATTGCGTCCGGTTACGGCCTACGGGAGCGTCGCCAGCTGTGGGAGAAGGTGTGCCGGCGCATGTATAAGGAGTCTGCGGTCCGGCGCACCTACCAGCAAGTGACGCACCGGTGGAGTGACATCTTGGACCGGGAGCATGACATGGTCGACCTGCTTGGTGTGGAGATCCCTGGCCTTGGTAAGTAGCTATTTAATAACTACTTGTTATTGGCGTTGCTACTATGCTTACTTACTTTGTTGCTACTATGCTTACTTGTTTGTTTGAGAGCATTACTGCGTAATGCTAGAGACAGTAGACTCAAGTCTAGTCCTTCTTTGTACTCCTGCTGCTGCCACTTTGATGAGATAGTGGCGGAATGATACGTTGAGTTTATTATTTTTTACTTGTTATAGGACATTTGTTAGTGGTCTGCAATCATGATGACGGACTGTGTCTGTCACGCGACGTCTCGTGCTGCTGAGTGATGGCAGGCGTAGTAGAACCTTTTTGTTGTTGATGTAGTTAGTGAATTACATAACTTTCCTATTAGATGGTCTGCGAATCCTGCAATACTGTACTACTATCCTCCTAGTTGACCAGATCAGATACAATTGATGTTAATTTGTTTCCCCGACATAATTTTAGCTTGAGTACAAAGAAATCAAATATTTCCCAAAAAACAATCATCCATGTTGTGTTTCATGATTTCATGATCACCAGGACCTCCCAGGGGCAAGGCGGCGGCGGCGACAGAGACTCCGGTGGCAAAAGGTGGAGAGGCTCAGTCCCTTGCAGGCTCTTCTGCTGGCCCCAGTAAGTTGTTCTATTGTTATATTAATACTTATACTTCCCTAACTTTTACAGCTCCTATTCATTACAAACTGGTTCCTAATAAGTCTATGTTTTACAAAATAGTCTTTGATCTTCTTCTAATGTAGACTACTTTCTACATTCTTATCCTGCCTCTACCATCACTCTCTGTGCTACTACTATTTACAATTATGAGACGGTCTGTGTAGGTAGCTAAGCTTGCCCATTCGGCAAACGGTGTGAAACAAAACTCTGATACAGCAATAGCTGTAGGCACTGAGTGCAGTCCTCTGGGTTGCCCTTGCTGTCTATTCCAGTCTTCTTAATGTAAGTGCTTTGACAATTTCCAACAACAAAATGTCATTGTTTACACCAAATAAAAGGTAGCAGTTGCCTTTTTGATTTGAGAGGAGCACATCCCATACCGCTAGTGTTTCAGGGACTATTCTGCACACAAAGAAGTATGGACAAAATAAATAGGACATTGTTGATGATAGGTGCAGTTCGACTTTCGACATACCTCAGTCCGAACAGAAGTTGAACCCCCATTCCCCTGACCGACTATCTAGAATGTCTGACCAATGATTTTACGACCCAGAAGAACAGAAGAAGACCGAGTCCCGGCCTATCTGAGTCACTGAAACATGACTGCCAAGTGCAGTAGTTCAAACCTTTGCGCTCACTCACTCGTGAACAAAAACCACACAGTGTTTGTTAGTTTTAAAGTTTTATTTTCAATTGAGAAATTAAAACATTATTTCTTTATTTTTAATAGCGTAGTATTCTGATGGATGAAGATGACGTTAAAGTTTAAACAACATTCCCATGAATGAAATTAGTATGACTCAAACTTAATAATAGTTAACAGACACAGGAAATTATTAGAATAACTGTGCGTGAGCCCCCACCTTCTTTAAAGTACTTAAAGTACTGCTGGTGGTGACTCAGTAGTAGTTGGTGAATCGTCTGGCAGAAGGGCAATGGAATCTTCTTTCTGTAATGAGAAAAATGGTGCACGTTAAGCAAGCATTCATCAGTTGTCATAAGAAGAAGTGTAGCATTTAATGGAATAAGCATATAAAAGGTTAACACCCTCCCCAAAACCGTTACTTTTTTTCAATCCCAGTAATAAAAAATGTGTTATGTAACAAAATAGGGGGTTGTGTATGGCATCTGAAAATATGACATGTTTTTCCTAGACGTCACAAGATTTGATGCGGCACAGATGACCACCAGTGCCGCGGCCAGCAGTGCGGAGGGGTCCACTCTGGATGCGGCGGCGCCCACAGGAGGAGCTGGGGGGGAAGACTCAGCGGCGGCGGATGGTGGTAAGTTATTATACTCCTTACTTATTGAAATTTTTTTGAGTAGGCTCATAAAGGAGTGTATGATTTACTGTACAGTAGTAGACAGTACACTAGTATAAGTACACTGTACTGTCAAGAACATTTACTAATTTAGAACTACTTTTTGGGCTATCACGGAGAAGACAGTCAACCTTGACTTGTAATAGCATTAGCGGCGGTACTTCTATGGTAACCAATGGCCCCCTCTATTTCACTTGAACTCAGCTGGCAAATTTTTTTGGTGAAACCAAGTCATATCAGATCAGATGTAGTTTAGGGATGTGAAGAACGAAAAGTTAAAGAAGGGTGAAACGAAGGACGAGCGAGTCCTAATATTTATTTATGACTGTAAAGAATGGTTTTGTTGAATGCAATTCAACATAAGAAAGAAGAAGGCGGTTTCCAAAATATAATGAAAAGGGTGTTAGTTGATTGTTGACAAAAATAAATTTTGGTACATTTGAGACATTAAGAAGAACCATAGATGTACTTTGGAAGCCTGGATGTTATCTTCTTTATCCTCCTCATCGATAGCAGAGGTGTATGATGTAGTAGAGCAGACGCTGAGTGGATAAAGTATGGCCAGTGGCAGTGCCCCCCTTATAGAAAAGTAAGACATTCCTATCGCCACCTGCATGTACTGCTTAAAGTACTGCGAGTCTGCATCATCATGGCCTGTGTTTGTATTTCTTGGGTTAAAGCTGAGTGAGCTGCCATTATGGCGGCTACCACAAGTTCACGTACCAGTAATTTATTTTGCAAAACAAGAGAAAAAAAGTAAAAAAGGCCTTTTTTTAGTACTCTCTGACAATGTATGTAGTAGTGAGTCCACCTATAGTGCTGCTAGTGGAATTCCTGAAACTCACAGTGTCACAGGCTTACAAAGACGGCGGAAAGATACATGCCAAATTGTTATACTGTGTTTGCTACTTGCTGGTGTTACTGAGTGTCAACCTTCCGTTGAATTATTTTGACTTTATGTTAAAGACTATTGGCTACAGTATTTTTCTTTCTTTCTTCATAGATTCTCCTCCCAAAAAGCTCACCCGTAAGGAGATGGCTGTCCGTAAGCTGGAGGCTATTTGTGTCGAGTATCGGTGGTTGTGGGCTCGGGAGCATGAGGAGACAATATCAACATCTACATCCTCCTCCACTGCCCCCGGGTCCACCAGCCAGAAGCCTCCAGCCAAACGGAGCCGTGGCCCGACAGCCTCCCGCCGCCGCCGCACAGCAACAACAACATCAGCGCCCCCCCCTAGATCCTGGATCGTTCGTGTGCGCCGACTACGCAAAAGAGTGGACTACCTGGAGCGGTTGGCCGAAAAACATCAGCGCCAGCTCCGAGACCTCCGCAAAGAGCAGCGGGACATGAAGCAACAGCTTGAATAACTACGCCACCGGAGGAAGTGACTGTCCCTTGCCCCTTTTTTAAAGACTGTTGGAGGGGTGGGAATTGGGTGTTTGGGAAAGGGGACTTTTGGACGTTTGGACATTGGTTGGGGTTAGGTAGGGGGGTGAGTTGGGTTAATTTGTTTCATTTTTTGACTACCTCAATATATTTCTTAATAATTATTTTTCATACCAAAACATAGTATACGCGTTCATATTATTTTGTGTGGGGGTGGGCGGTGGTTACTGGACGTTTGGTTTCTTCCAACTTACCAGCATGAATGAAACATCTAGTCCTGAAATGTACCAAAGTGCCAGTAACCGAGTTAGTGAATTCAGTAGCCCTACTAGTACTTTACTAGTAGTACTGGCAATCTCTGCTCTCCTCCCAGTGCTAGCCCATTATTCTACCTCTCCAAAATGCTTATCTTACCTGTGATTCGTGTTTGAGAATCGGGGTAGCCCCAGGGCTGGCTGCATTGTAAATGGTGATTAAGGTTGGTTGTTGACTTGAATCCTCGACGGATGCAATATCATTGTTGTGCTGGTAGCAGTAGTGGTGCACACTTGCAGTATCACCATATGAAAAAAAGAGGAAATTAAACATTGAGTGGCCTGAGCGTAGCATTAGAAACAGTACAATAGATAATACGGTACAGAACAGTGCCCTAAATTGTAGCCTACGCAGTGCCAACGTAAGGTAAGCATTAAGCATTAGATTGTTCACGTCGTGTAGGAGGAGGATGTTCTTATTATCAATCCACGATGGCGCACATGAACTTCTGGTTGCTTTGACCTTATCCTCCCCAGCAAGTGTGTGGAATTTATTGTTGTTGTCAGTCACACCTCAATGAAATACCACACAGCCCGGGGGAAGAGGGTTAGGGTTTGAAAATTGGATGGGAATGGGTTTTTTTGGGAAAGTTTGGTAGAGAGGAAAAAAAACACAGCATGGACAGTCAAACAACAAATGAAGAGAAACAAATCTTTGGATTTGAAGATATCGATAAACCTTTAAAGGGACATAAAGGAAGTGCACTACTGCATGCCAGAAATTTTTTAGTAAATGGATGGTTAGCTTACTGAAAAGTAGTACTACTACTTACTGCAACTTACTAGTAACTACGAAGGAACAAGTTGGCAGTACAGGACTGCAGTCATTACGCAATTTCACTTGCCTCTCTGCCCTCAGAGAATAAACACTTAGAACATTAAATTATTGTTAAACATAGCAAAGACGTATCATATAGCTGGAGGGATGAATTTGAAGCAGAGATCAAACAAACGCAGTCACACTCGTAGAAGTAAGTTCAAGTTCACAAGAATATCATTAAAAAGATAAGGAGAATTTTGGATACTGTTACTGTTTTTTGTAGTTGTCCCGTTGAATTTGTGAAGTTGATGCATTGAGCCATTCCTCTTATTCGCGGTACTCCTTCATTCCATCGGATGCTCCGTCGATCAATCTTGCTGACCAGACACACTGACTGTCCACTGCCTGCCTGATGCGGATTTGCGGATCGCTAATTGTAAGCCTGAGTAGTATATCAATGGCACAGGGTAAAAGCCTGCCTGTAATTGATGATGGAAAAACACAACAGTAAGTGTTAAGGACACCTCGGAGAAAAAAATATATAAGGCATGCTGTGTAGTGTAAAAATTATACTGTCACTTTCAGAGATGACAATCCCCAAAATCTAGAACACCCCACATTACCCTACCAAAAACGTGCAGAATACTGCTGCTACCTCGCAGAGGCCTAATTTCAAATCGTGCCAAAACGCACTCAGAAAGTATGCCCAAAACCCCCCTTTCCCACCATGGATTATCTTCAAACCACTTGCAATCAAAATTAGACTTCCAACAAGTGTTCCAAGACCCCACCCAGTCGTAAAAATCTAGAACCCCTGCCCAAACACATGCAATACAATACTGCTAACCCTAACGAGCCCTAAGTTAAGAATAGTGGCAAACGCTTTCTTTAACTAGGCCAAATCCCCCCTTTCCCACCATGCATTTTCTTCAAACCACTTGCAACCAAAATTACACATTCCCACGAGTGATCTAAGACCCCAGAACCCATTTGCAAAAATCTAGAACACTCTCAAACACATGCAATACTGCTGCCAGTGCTAACCCTAACGAGCCCTAAGTTAAAAAAAGTGCCAAAACGCTTGGATTTTCTCCAAACCACTTTTATCCGGTATTAGACCTTCCCAGCAATGCCCAAGACCCGCCAACCCACCCGCAAAAAAGCAGACCACCCCCAAACAGGCAAAAAGCAAAAATGGAAAATCTCATACTTAGAATCGGCCTTCTTTCAATTCTGTCCAAACGGGCTGTGCAGCTAGGCCATGACTCCCGTTTTCCACCATGGATTTCCTGAAAAACAAATGCAATCAAAATTAGACTGTGCCAGCAGTGCTCCCAGACCCCAAAACCCACCCCCAAACACCAGGAACCCCCCCAAACGGCACCCCAAAGACAAGCAAGTGAGCAAAAACACAAAAACTTTTTCTACTCCGATTTTCTCCAAAACACTTTTATCCGGTATTAGACCTTCCCAGCAATGCCCCAAGACCTGCCAACCCACCCGCAAAAAAGCAGAACACCCCCAAACAGGCAAAAAGCAAAACCTTAAAAAGTGAGACTTAGCAAATTTCGGGCCAACCTGGATTTCAGTCCAAATGCGCTGTGCAGCTAGGCCCTAACTTCCCTTTTCCACCATGGATTTCCTGAAAAACAAATGCAATCAACATTAGACTGTGCGAGCAGTGCTCCCAGACCCCCCGACCCAGCACCGCAAATCTAGAACACCTCCAAATAAACCCAAAAACCTGTAATACTGGTATATTGAAAACATGGCAAATTGCGCTGTTCACAAAAAACAAACAGCAATTGGTTTCAACAGAGACAGACAGCCATTGCTGTCCACTGCATGCCATCTTCTCATTATTCATTACCTGTTCTACTTTATGTCCGCATCTTCTTCGGAAAGTGAGGGCCCACAGGGCAGCCTCTCCTGTAAATTTTAGGAGTAGGTCTGTCAACAATCAGCAAGCATGTAGTCAGTCAGTTATTTCAGTCCCACTTGAGGGGACTCGTCTACGAAGACAAAGTTTGTTTTTTCTCCATAATCCATCCATCTCACTTGAGGGAAATGGATTGGGGGAGTCTGGAGGAGGAGGATAGAGGAGCATGATTGAGTTGTGTACTTGTGAACATCTGAATGCAGACTGCGGCACCTTCAAATCAATAAGGAAAATAAGATGAAGACAGTGCTGATGATGGACTTATTGTGATTAGGTGATTAGAGTTTTGTTGTGGTAAAAGTAGCAACACAAAGAAAGACACACAGGAATAAAAGTGAATAAGTACGGAAAAAAAGGAAGTAATTTTCAGTCCTCGGTGTCAGGGAAGCAGAGCTCGTCCTCCAAGTCTATGAAATGAGACCGGAGTAGGTCTGGTGACCGAGAAGAACTTCCGTCGTCGTCACCTAAGTTGGTGTCCTCTTCTTCCTGCGTGCATTCACGTATTTTGTAATCGGGTGGTATGAAGTGCTGATTCATCTTGATTATTGTTAACCTCTCCACATTTCTGGGCAAAAGGCGGGTCCTTTTTGAAGTAACAATGGCACCAGCAGCACTGAAAACACGTTCAGAAGACACACTTGCGAGTGGGCAAGACAAATAATTTAGAGCCAGGTTGGTGATCAGTCGCCATTTTGAGCTTTTCGTATACCAATATCCCAATGGGTTCTCATTATGACAGACCTCTGTTGGGTCATCCAGATAGGCCTGCACCACCGACTCAAGGTTCTCCAGGGTTGATCCACTTTGCGTACCATCTGCGACCTTTTCATCAGTGGACCGAGCTAACCCTTGCTGAGTTAGCCAATCCCCTTCCGACAATATTTGTTTGCGGCCTGGTGCAGGTGAGGATGATGATATGGTTGCTGGTGTCGTTAACGGCTGTGAGGGAAAGTGACTCCCTTCGGCCACGGATTGAGAAGTGGAACTTGACGCCGGATGGCCTGCTGATTCAGTTGTACTTGTGCTGCCTCCTTGAAGGTTCTGCCAGTCTTTTTCGAACCGAGTGGCTGACACAGCTAGCCACTGTTTGTACTTTGAAACATCTGCTTCAGAAAAAGGAATGAAAGTATTGGTGGGCAGTGCCTTTTTGTACCGTGGATCAAGAATAGTGGCACAAATGTAATGTTGTTCTGTATGTATATTTTTAAGCCTTTCATTGTCAAGTAGGCACCATAATAACTTCTCCGCCAAACCATATGCTTCTCGCTTTTCACCATCATCTCGGAACGTTGAAGACACCTCCTTCAGTTGGTGCTCTAGCATGCGCAACAATGGGATAGCTTTGCTCATAGAACAGTCCTCCCTGCTGACTAAATGCGTGAAGAGCTCAAAAGGACGAAGCATGTCTGTCAGGCTTGCAATTAGCTTCCATTCCTCCAACTCTAGCATCAAGTCTTTGTGAGTAGAACCCAGTTTAAAGACAAACTCATGTATTACCTCCCACTGCTCAGACAGACGCTCAAGCATGTAAAAGGTTGAGTTCCAACATGTTGCCACCTCCTGGATTAGTCCTTTGACTGGCAGTTTACGTTCATATTGAAGGCTCCTCAGCTGCTTCCGGGCCTTAAAAGAATGGTTGAAATGTGCGCAGATTTTTCGGCAGACGGTCAGTACTTTGACGACTGGCTCTTCTGTTTTCAAGAAGGCTTGCACCACGATGTTAATACTGTGCGCCAAACACGGCACTCTGAAATAGCCACCTTCCTGCATGGCCTTAACTATATTTTATTTATTTTATTTATTTTAACGACTTGTAGAGCGCCTGGTGACCCGAAGGCATCCCCGCGCTGTAGTGATTTTGATATCCAGATGAGATGGAGGAGAAAAAAGGGGGGGACGTTATTTAGGGAATAGAAGTGTTTTCAATTTTTTTCTGAAAATAAGATAGCTGGGTTCCAGTCTGAGGGTGCGGGGGAGTGAGTTCCATCCGGTGGAAGCTTTCACAGAGAAGCGTAGGCCTCCAGTACGTGTCTTTTTAAATTTGGGGATGTTGGCTAGATGTTCATTCTCGGACCGCAGGGATCTGGGAGCTTTATAAGGAGTTACCAGGTCGCTGAGGATCGGAGGGCCAGCTCCATTAATCAGTTTGTAAGCCGTGCACATGGCTTTAAATTCCACCCTTTGACGCACCGGGAGCCAGTGCAGGGCCTTGATGGCAGGTTTAGCTGACACTCTGGAGGGAAGGTTCATGAGTAGTCGGGCTGCTGCGTTCTGTGTTCGTTGCATTTTAGTCAAGGTGGTCTCAGGGGCTCCCAGGTAAACCATGTTACTGTAGTCCAACCGTGATAGTATTAGCCCTTGGACTAGGAGTTTCCTGGAGGCGGGCGGGAGTAGGGGAAGAATCTTGCGGGTGGTGGGCATAAATGTAAAATGTAAATGTATTTCGATTTATATAGCGCACTAATCACCCAGGGGTCTCAAGGCGCTTGCTTAGGGAACCCGTCCTGGTATTCCCCTGTGAGATACCCCGGCAGGGTATTCACAAGGTGAAAGCCAGGCATCCCGCCGCGAGGGGCCGTAGTGGAGATTAAGCAAGCTATTGCCCAGAGTCGCAGAGTGTGACCCCGTGAGTCGAGTAGGCACCGGAGCGAGAATTGTCGAGTCCGTGGAATTTTTGAGCCCGAGACCCGCCGAGGCGGGGAAACGAACCCTGGTCCACGGCTGATCTCAGCTTCCGGGTCTGCCGCCTCTAACCACTGAGCCACGCTTCTCCACAAGGGCTAATACTATCACGGTTGGACTACAGTAACATGGTTTACCTGGGAGCCCCTGAGACCACCTTGACTAAAATGCAACGAACACAGAACGCAGCAGCCCGACTACTCATGAACCTTCCCTCCAGAGTGTCAGCTAAACCTGCCATCAGGGCCCTGCACTGGCTCCCGGTGCGTCAAAGGGTGGAATTTAAAGCCATGTGCACGGCTTACAAACTGATTAATGGAGCTGGCCCTCCGATCCTCAGCGACCTGGTAACTCCTTATAAAGCTCCCAGATCCCTGCGGTCCGAGAATGAACATCTAGCCAACATCCCCAAATTTAAAAAGACACGTACTGGAGGCCTACGCTTCTCTGTGAAAGCTTCCACCGGATGGAACTTACTCCCCCGCACCCTCAGACTGGAACCCAGCTATCTTATTTTCAGAAAAAAATTGAAAACACTTCTATTCCCTAAATAACGTCCCCCCCTTTTTTCTCCTCCATCTCATCTGGATATCAAAATCACTACAGCGCGGGGATGCCTTCGGGTCACCAGGCGCTCTACAAGTCGTTAAAATAAATAAAATAAATAAAATATAGTTAAGGCCATGCAGGAAGGTGGCTATTTCAGAGTGCCGTGTTTGGCGCACAGTATTAACATCGTGGTGCAAGCCTTCTTGAAAACAGAAGAGCCAGTCGTCAAAGTACTGACCTTCTGCCGAAAAATCTGCGCACATTTCAACCATTCTTTTAAGGCCCGGAAGCAGCTGAGGAGCCTTCAATATGAACGTAAACTGCCAGTCAAAGGACTAATCCAGGAGGTGGCAACACGTTGGAACTCCACATAAGCCCAAAGCAGGTTCCTGCCGTTTTGGCCGCTTGTGTTTTCATTGAAAGCTCGGGTTCTAGCCAGACTCCTAGGGTCTTAATTTCTTTTTTCGGGGTGGGAATTTCCCCGAACACGTCTGGCCAGGCTGATGGGGGGATGGTCACCCATTGCTTTCCCATGAGCATCACTTCGGTCTTTGACCCATTTAATTTGAGTGATGATTCACACATCCAGCCATAGATTTCCGTAAGGCAATTTGCCAAATTGTCTGGGTGGTTGTCTAGTTGGGATAGGGAGACGACCAGCTGTGTGTCATCCGCGTAGCTCACTATTTTGATGCCGAAGGGTGTCACCACGTCTTCAAGGGGGGCCATGTAAGCATTAAAAAGCGTAGGGCTTAGAGATGATCCCTGGGGGACCCCACTCGTGAGGGGGAGGGTGGACGAGTGGTGATTGCTGTCCCAAACCTGGAACGTGCGCCCGGCAAGGAAGGACTCTATCCACCTGAGCGCCATCCCGGTGAGCCCTGCTGCCGCCAGCCGCTGGAGGAGGACACGATGGTTAACTGTGTCGAAGGCTGCACTAAGATCCAGGAGGATCACTGCCACTGACCCTCCTGAATCCAGAATGCGCCTTGCCTCCTCCATAACGGCCAGAAGGGCGGTATCAGTACCATGACCCGGGCGAAACCCAGTTTGGGATTGCCGTAAGATGTTATTTACCTCGAGGAACTGAGACAATTGTCCGTTGACCAGTTTCTCGGCTACCTTGCTAATGCCAGGGAGGAGTGAGATTGGCCGGTAGTTTGCCATGTCTGCTGGGTCTAGCTGGGGTTTTTTAAGAAGTGCTTTCACCACTGCGCTCTTCCAGCTGGCGGGGACAGATCCTTGGGCAAGCGAGCTGTTAATAAGCTCTGTGATCGTGCGAACGATGACAGGGGCTACGGTTTTGAGGAATCTAATTGGTGCGGGATCCAGCGGTGATCCGCTTTTCATTTTGGCCAAGGTTGCATCCACCTCGTTGCAGGTTACTGCCCTAAATGAAGCTAGTTGGGGGCGCATGCTGCTTCCTGCCTGGTTGGGGGATGATTCATTGTCCGTGTGACTAGAGGGACATGGGGGGGGGAAGGGATGCTAAGATTCGGGAAATTTTGTCATTAAAATAGGTTGCTAATTCGTTGCTTCGGTCCACAGGGGGGGCGTTGGAGTAAGGAGTGGTTGGTACTTTCAGTAGCTCTTTTACGATTAGGAAGGATTCCCTAGCTAAGTTGGTAGATTCTCTTATCCGAGTGTCGTAATGGGAAGCTTTAGAGCGCTTAATGGTAGCTTTGTATAATCTGACTGAGTTCTGGTAGGCTTCCTTGCTGGCGTGCTGCCAGTCTTTCCTCCATAGCCGTTCGGCTTTCTTGCATTTTTTACGTAGTAATCGAAGTTCCGGGGTGTACCATGGGGCGGAACCCCGGAATTACTGCCATTATCCGTGGAAACATAACCAACTGTGCGGTTTCTTGGATGCAGCCATTCATTGACCTTCCTGTTAAACTCCTCCAAAAGGTTAGGTGCAGTGTGAGATTTATCCATGGCAAACATGCCTACTGTTGCATGTTTGCGAGTAGCTTGAAAAACTTCCTCCGTATCAACATCTTTGTGTTTTAACTGTTTTTCGACTCCTGCAAAAGAGACCCAGTGTGCAGTGATGCACATGTAATCAAGGGCTTGGCAACTGGTCCACATGTCAGTTGTCATGTGGATAGTGTGAACAGCACTCTTCAGAATAGCTGTGCCAATCACCTCCAGCACATCTTGATGTAGTGCTGGAACAGCAACCCTTGCAAAATAGGACCGGCTAGGAACCTTCCATTTAGGGCAGACTGCTGCCACTAATTCACGAAACCCACCCCTTCCACGTAAGAGAAAGGGAGAAGGTCCAGCGCTAGCATTTTAGCCAACTTTGCATTATACAGACGGTGGTTGCGTTCAAATGGCGCATCCGACCAAAACATGCTGCTAATGGTGCGCTGGACCGTTTTACGTGATGATGATGATGATGCAGACTTCAGACCAGTTAGGCTCATTGATTTAGTTTTTTGCATTGGTGTCTGTCCCAGACTCTTAGTATGCCTCATACATGTTGCAGGGGTAGAGGGTGTGGGCACTGCACGATCAGCCTCTTGTCATCCTCAGATTCAATATCAAGGGATACATTTGGATTTGTTTTGGTTTTGTCTTCCTCGATGTCACTTAGGTGCTTATACCACTGGATAGCGTGGTGTTTTTTGAGATGACCTCTCTGGCCTCCGGTACCATAGTTAGTACCAAGCTTACCCCGACTAACTGATACTTTACAAATCGAACAAACGACCATGTTTTCCGCCTTTTTGCTAACAGTAAAGAAGTCCCAAACTGGGGACTGGAGATGTCTGCTGGTGGTGGAGGCGCTACTTTGACTTTCAATGCCAGATGAAGTGGAAGATGGGCGTGGCTGAATTTGTTTCTGATGTTCACTTACGGCACCACTACTTGAGGTAATGGAGGTCGAGCTGGATGGAGGTCCCTGCCGGCCCTTCTGACGAGAAAATATGGAAGCTGGAGGTCGTGTTGGTGTTGTAGTTAACTGCGTTGGTGGTGGTACCAGTGCCACGCGGACCACATCCCGCTGAGCAGCCATTAGGGCTAGGGTTAAAATGTTTGTCTGCTGCATGCCCGCTGTGGCTGGAGTGACATCTGTGATGACTGGGTCATCATCAGACTCTGCATCAGCAGCAGAAGGCACCACTTCTTGTTCATCGTCAGCAATCATAAGTCGAAGCCTTGCGGGAACCTTCCTTTTAGGCTTAGCTACCTTTGTCGGCTCATGGCATGCCTCACTGTCAGACTGCATTGGTGGGTTCCAATCAAGATCAAGGTCATCACAGTGAAGGGGGCTTGAAGAAGAACTTGTAGTAGTAGCAGCCTCCTTAACCTTTTTCTTGCTGGGGATCTGGAACACAATGGATCATCCTCAGGAGGAGTGGCTTCCTCGGATGATTCTTCCACTTGAATATCAATTTCCTGATGTGCCCCTACTTCTGGAGGAACAAGCGTTGTAGACAGTTGTGCCGCTCCATGAACCACTAGTGGCACCTCTCCATGCACCTCTACCTGCGCCTCTCCTTGTGCATGTACTTGCGCCTCTCCTTGCCCATATATATTGCGCCTCTCCTTGCCCATGTACTTGCGCCTCTCCTTGCCCATGTACTTGCGCCTCTCCCCTCTCCTTGCCCATGTACTTGCACCTCTCCTTGCCCATGTACTTGCGCTTGTACTAGTTGCACTTGTGGTTGTCGTTGCGGCTGTGATTGTTGGACACTCGCCAGCTGAGTTACACCCGGCGTTAAATTGGATGGTACTTTCTTGTGATGAGCCAACATCACTGGTCGATGGTGATTGAACAACCAAAGTGGCTGCCGCAGCAGGACTCATGGTCTTGGACCTAACTTGGCGTGGTGGCACTGACCCCAATGATGTGGAGGTGCTGCTTCCAGCTTGGTCCCCAGCAGTCACCGCTGCTGCTGCAGGCGTAGTTTTTTTTTCTCCCAAAAAAGGTGTCGGTGGGCACACCCGTCTCCTTGGTAGGTGGTGCCACTTGCTTCTTCTGCTCCTTCTTACTGGCAGTGGCACTGGCAACTTTCTTCGCTGAGGCGCTACGGCCACCTTTCTTTGGGCCCATCTTCTTCAGATGTCAGAACAGCAGGCCGCAGTTGCACGAGTTGCAGAGTTGTCTTGCCTGTGGCCACACGTGACGTTGCGTGACGTGCTGCACACAGCAATGGAAGACAGAGGAACATCAGTTATACACCCCAAAAAGTCGAAAAACACATAAAAATCACCACAATCCCATGCCATCCATGCCCTCAATGATGTTTAAATTCAAGACACCCCACAGAAAGACTAGGCCCATGCACCACTGAGTACCCCTGGGCATAATGGGTGAAAGCTAGGCAAAATGGGTGCAGGCCTGAGAACACTGCCTGCCTTCAAAATGGCCCCTTGCCCCCCAGCACATGGCCAGGCCCTGCCTGTACCAGCACTGAAAATGGCCCCCACCCACACGCCCAGTCCCCACCAACACCCCCAAAAATCGAAAAACACATAAAAATCACCACAATCCCATGCCATCCATGCCTCAATGATGTTTAAATTCAAGACACCCCACAGAAAGACTAGGCCCATGCACCACTGAGTATCCCTGTGCATAATGGGTGAAAGCTAGGCAAAATGGGTGCAGGCCTGAGAACCCTGCCTGCCTTCAAAATGGCCCCTTGCCCCCCAGCATATGGCCAGGCCCTGCCTGTACCAGCACTCAAAATGGCCCCCACCCACATGCCCAGTCCCCACCAACACCCCCAAAAATAAAAAAACACATAAAAATCACCACAATCCCATGCCATCCATGCCCTCAATGATGTTTACATTCAAGACACCCCACAGAAAGACTAGGCCCATGCACCACTGAGTACCCCTGGGCATAATGGGTGAAAGCTAGGCAAAATGGGTACAGGCCTGAGAACACTGGCTGCCTTCAAAATGGCCCCTTGCCCCCAGCACATGGCCAGGCCCTGCCTGTACCAGCACTCAAAATGGCCCCCACCCACATGCCCAGCCCCCACCAACACCCCCAAAAATCAAAAAACACATAAAAATCACCACAATCCCATGCCATCCATGCCCTCAATGATGTTTACATTCAAGACACCCCACAGAAAGACTAGGCCCATGCACCACTGAGTGAGTACCCCTGGGCAAAAGGCCCCAACAACAGCCAAAAAATCGAAAAACACATAAAAATCACCACAATCCAATGCCATCCATGCCCTCAATGATGCATACATTCAAGACACCCCACAGAAAGACTAGGCCCATGCACCACTGAGTACCCCTGGGCAAAAGGCCCCAACAAGAGCCAAAAAATCGAAAAACACATAAAAATCACCACAATCCAATGCCATCCATGCCCTCAATGATGTATACATTCAAGACACCCCACAGAAAGACTAGGCCCATGCACCACTGAGTACCCCTGGGCAAAAGGCCCCAACAACAGCCAAAAAATCGAAAAACACTTAAAAATCACCACAATCCAATGCCATCCATGCTCTCAATTATGTTTACATTAAAGATACCCCACAGAAAGACTAGGCCCATGCACCACTGAGTACCCCTGGGCATAATGAATGAAAGCAAGGCACTTTGGATGCAGGCCTATGGCACAAAGCACACTGCCTGGATTCAAAATGGCCCCTTGACCCCCACCACATGGCCAGGCCCTGCCTGTACCAGTCCTCAAAATGGCCCCCACCCACATGGCCATGCCCCATTGAGGAAAGTCAGGAAAATGGTCAGGCGATTTAGTCGATGTTTCTTAAGTAGTTTTGCCCGGCGTTTAAACGCCTCTAATACCATGCGAAGTTTATCAAATAAAGAGGCAGGCGCTGGAGACAGGAAGACAGGAAACAAGTTTTATTCCGACGGAGCAGAACACATCAGATCGGACAACAAGGTATCGTCTCGAGGTGCTCTCTAGCAGCCTCTCTAAGGCCTGGCCTTTTATACACTGGTTTATGACATGTGACCGCTCTTTATTACAATAAAGACATTGTGAAGTAATGAAAAATGACATCCCCGGTATCCCCCTAGTTCCGGCTCATTCCAACACGTGGCTACAGTAGAGGTCCTCACCCCCCATACAATAGGAGGGGGCTATCACGCAGCTGAGTGTTCCGCCGATTCCTTTGGAATGTGTGCGCCTGATCGGGTCTCAGGGGGTGAGGAGGTCATGATCAATAGTAGCTCCTTTGAAGAGGGGCGAGTGCATACAGTAGTGGGCAATAAACTGTATCCTCAGGCCAAGGGATGACCAGCGGTCCGTGCAGACAATCGGGCTCAGAGGAAGGGGTCATCAAAGGAGAGATATCCATGAAAGAAAGGATCGGTGTGGACAATCGAGCATAGAGGAAGGGTTTATCAAAAGAGGGGTATTCATGGGAGGAAAGGAGGTGTTGGTCAGGCGCAGGGTGTGATTCCCAGAGACAGAGTCATGTGGAAGAGGAGGGTTCATGACTTGTGCATGTGAGCGCGGGGGCAGCCAGGGTGCATGGGGGATGCTTGCAGGGTCGGGGAAGTGCGCTGATGATCGATCGTGAACAGGGAGACCATGGTACCTAAAATGGCTGTCGTGTATGTTCATACGTGAGTCTGAGGAATGGGCAAGATGGCGCAGATGATGTTCAGTTCACGAACTAAAATTCCACAGTCGTCCCTTTTAACATGTCTCGCCAGATTGTCAATTCGGATCTATCCCTATAAGACCACGTATTTCGATCTCATAGAGGGGACTCATGTGCTCAGTTCTAAAGTCCAAAGTCTTAGGGCACATACAGTTAGAAACGAGTGAACACAAAGGTGGCAAACATTGAATACTTAAACAACACCCACACAGTATCACGACTGGTATCAGTATAAATGTAAACAACCTCCATCCCCAGTCCTTCAAAGTGTCCCAAAACCAGCTTCCAAGCGACCATCCTTCTTGCTCCTGGTGAACCTCTGAGGATAGTCTGTGGAGGTGTTCGATTGCTTTGTAGACTGAAGGCGAGTTATCTGGCACGTAGGTGCAACAGCTGGAGCCGATGATGCGGCATGCTCCTCCACGGTCGGCCAGAACCACATCTAGGACAAGGCGGTTCTGAAGAGCCACCAGGCGGACTGCCTGAAGCTCAGCCGTGTTGTTAGCGAGGATGCCAGCCGTGATGTTAATGGTTGTTTCTACTGCCTGAGTCAGGTGTCGGATAGCACGGCTATTTGCCATTGGGCCCCACAGGGGAACAAGTCCCTTCACCGCATCCAGGAACTGTGCTCCGGTGTAGTCGGCTTGTCCAATGTCTCCGGCGCGCTTTTGCCGGTGATGGTAGGCTGGGGCCACATACGTGGGGGGAAGAATGAAGGCGATGTAGCACGTACCCCTCCAACCTTTCGGAAGCCAAGTGTAAGCTTTGATGCCACAAACAAAGTACATATTCGGAGAAGCAACAAAGGAGGGGGGATCAACTGAGACCAATGTTCTGGTGATACGACAGGAACTGTGACCCACCAGCTGTGTTCCCTGGCCTTCGAGGCACACGAGACCTGTGACATTAATGACAGACAGGGCCACAGTCAGAGTGGCAGCCGTTCGCTTCCGCAGGTGGGAGAAGGTGGGTCTAGCTGGATTGTGGAGCACTTGCATTTCAACTCGTTCTTTGGCAGGGATGTTCATATGAAAGGCGGAACCTGAGGTCACAGGACAAAAGGGGGCAGACGTCCTTCCTGTTTTGTTCAGCCAGAACCCATAGTAGAAATGTGACACTGTTTGACCAGAAGCGGCGTTGACCTTGTGGCTCTCCTGCAAGAGGATCAACCAGGCGAGGCAGGAGCCATGAACTGAGAAAGGAGAAGGGATGAAGGGGATGGAGTGTCCAGTGGCATGCGGGAGCAACCCGCAGACCCAGCAGTTCGTGGCATTTGCAGCAAGGTTGTGTTGGTGCAATAGTTGCACGAAGGAATTGTTCCAGAACTCCTTACGCCTTTCTCGGAGCTGAGGCGAAAGGGAGATCAGGTGATGCTCTTTCATGGTGGTTGGCTGTGCAGTGGTCAGCAATATCTGATGAGCGGGCGTGCTGTCCTCCAAGATCCAGAAGGAAGTCATGAGGAGAAGGCAAAAGAGGAAGAGAATGAAGAAGGCGATTGTCTTTGATTTGTGCAAATTGTCAGTCTTTGGGTTCCTGTAGTGGGTATTTCCTGTTGCTTTCATCATCTTCTTGTCTGGCGCTTCCATCATCTTCTTATCTGGCGCTTCCATCATCTTCAAGGTGCTCGGTAGTGGGCAGAACCACAGACTTAGTTTAGCTTCTCTCCGGGTAACCCTTGGTTGTTTTAGGCCACCGTTCTGAGATTTCAACTTAGTCCGTGGTCTACTTAGCCGAAGCTCCCTCCTTTCGACGCAGGAAATACCCTTCCCGGGATGGCACAGTGGGATCAGAGAATTTTGCAAGTTCAAGTGCCTCGGTATCAGGATAGCAGTTCAACGATGGCCGGTCTTTGTTCAGGAGCTCTTCTTGGGTGTCGACGTTTTCTGTCGTGGCCAGGGTCGAGGAGACCTTCTTGCAGTGGTGGGCGTGCAGCCAGTGCCTTTTTCCCTCTACTCGAAGAGCCGTCCGAGTGGTGATCAGTACTTGCCAGGGGCCCGTCCACCGGGGTTCCAGACTCTTTGCCCGTTGAAAATTCCGGACTAAAACATAATCTCCCGGTTGGATATCGTGACCGGGACCCCTGGAAGCATCGGGGATGGCCTGCTGCACCTGTTGATGAATGACAGACAACGTTTTAGTTAATTTGCACAAATAATCTGACAGAAGGACGTCGGGGACGTCGTGAATGGATGTTGGTTTGGGGGCAGTCCAGAGGTTCATTGGTCGCCCGAACACAACCTCGTAGGGGGTCAAGTGGTGCTTAGTGGGAGTGGAGCGCATCGATAGCACTGCCAGTGGGAGGGCATCTGGCCACTTAAGTCCTGTGGTGGCCACTATTTTTGACAGTTTCAGTTTCAGTGTAGCATTGTGTCGCTCAACTAGGCCAGCGGATTGGGGGTGGAAGACCGCATGGAACCTCAGTTTTACTCCCAGCCCCTTCAAGATTAGTTGGATAACTTCAGCTATGAAGTGGGGGCCATTGTCGCTCCATAAAATTCGACAAAGGCCGTAGCGAGGAAAAAACTCTTTCAGTAGTACTTTGGCAGTAGTCATGGCAGTGTTATCACGGGTTGGCTTCCACCCATTTGCTGAAGGCGCATACAATGACTAATACGTACTTCAAGCCTTGGCATCTCTCCAGCTGGATGTAATCCATCTGGAGGACCTCAAAGGGGTGATTGGGGATCCCAAACCCTCCCCGGGGTACCACAGTTCCTTTCCCGGGGTTGTGTTGTAGGCAGATAAGGCACTGCTGGACCAGGCGTTTGGCTGAGTCGGGGATTTTATTGTTGTGCCAGACTTTGGAAATGAGTTCAATCATGGGGGCAGAACCTATGTGTGCAGGGGAGTGTGCCATAGTTAGTATGGGGATCAAGTATGAGTCAGGCAGCAACCATTTGTTTGTGTCTTTTGTCCGCCAGCAGCCTTCATCATCCTTTAGACCCACCCGTGCCCACTCAGTCAGTTCGTGAGGTGTGCTGGCCGACTGGATGTCCCTAATCGTTTCCCTAGCGTCAGTCCATTTTTCTGCTTGTGACCTGGTCACATATATGCGTGTCGTCGTCCTATTCTCAGCTGTGGTTCGGGCAGTGATGTCGGCCAGTGCGTTTCCCTGTCCAACTAAGTCCGTCACCTTCTTGTGTGCCTGGCATTGGATCACTGCTAATCGTTTGGGGAGGAGGACTGCTTCAATCAGGGCGGAGACTAGATCTCCGTGAAGGATGGGCGTGCCGTGGGACGTCAGGAATCCCCTTTCCCTCCACAAGAGCCCAAAATGATGAACCACCCGAAGGCATACTGGCTGTCCGTGTAAATGTTCGCCGTGGTTCCTGTCGCTATGATACATGCTGGTGTGAGGGCAATTAGCTCTGCCGCCTGTGCGGATCTTTGCGTGATGCGGGCTGTTTCAACTACTGTTCGGGCTGTCGTCACCGCATAGGCAGCTGAAGTGGTGCCGTCTGGGAGTTTGATACAAGAGCCGTCTACCCATAGCTCTCCATCAGGGTCTGTAAAAGCAATGTCTCTGAGGTCAATTCTACTCCTGGTCTGTTCGTCCGTGAGGGTCACACAGTCGTGTATAGGGGGCACATCGGGGTCATTTTCAGGCAAGGGCAACAGTGTAGCAGGATTCAAAGTTGTGCATCTCTTCAGAGTGATGTGGGGTGCAAGTAGAGTCAATTCGTACCCCGTCAGTCGTGCACTAGTCAGGTGTTGGGTCTTGGTCTGGTTCAAAAGGGTGTCAACTGCGTGGGGTACTAACACCGTGAGAGAGTTCGTAAGTACAATTCCCTCACTCTGTCGGATAGAGACAGCAGCGGCGGCTACTGCTCGAAAGCAGGCAGGTAAAGCTCTGGCGACTGGGTCAAGAGTGGCAGAGAAGTAGGCACAAGGGCGTTGTTTGGAGCCGATGGGCTGAGTTAGAACAGACAATGCGCATCCCTCCCTTTCGTGAGTGAAGAGGGAGAAGGGCTTGGAGTAATCTGGTGTTCCTAGGGCGGGTGCCGAGCAAAGGGCATCCCGCAACTCCTTAAAGGACGCTTGGCATTCGGGGGTCCAAGGGAGTGGGAAGGGAACATCTTTGGCCAACAGGGAAAGTAGGGGCTTTATAATGAGACTGAAATTTGGTAACCATTGTCGGGAAAAAGAGGTAAGGCCCACCAATGAACGGACTTGCTTCTGTGTTCTTGGGATGGGGGTGTCTAGGATGGTCTGGATTCGGTCGGGTGTAAGCTTCCTCCCTTCTTTGGACAGGAGATGGCCTAGGTATGTCACTTGAGGCTGGCAGAACTGCAGTTTCTTTTTGGAGACTTTGTGGCCATTCTCCGCAAGAAAGTGCAAGAGTTGGATAGTGGCCGTGATTGCAAGTGGAGTGGTGTCGGCCGCCAAAAGGATATCATCGACATATTGGATCAACACCACTCCATCTGGTAGCTGGACGGCGTCCAGCTGTCTTTTGAGGGCCTGGCTGTAAATGCTGGGACTTTCAGTGTAGCCCTGGGAAGCTCTACAAAATCGGTACGAACGGTTTTTTAAGGTGAAGCCGAAGAGATAACGGCTGTCTGGATGGATGGGGATAGAGAAAAATGCATTCTTGAGATCAATAACGGTGAAAGTGGTGGCAGTGGACGGGAGGAGGGTCAGAATGGTGGTGATGTCTGAGACTACGGGGTACTGTGGCACCACCACTTTGTTGACTTCTCGCAGGTCGATGATGAAGCGGTACGCTTTCTCATCTCCCTCACCTTGCTTCTTAACAATGGGTAAGATAGGGCTGTTGCAGACATTACTAACCACTTCCTCTACCACTCCTGCATCTACCAGGGACTGAATAATCGCTACCAATGCCTTCTCGCCTTCGGGCGATATCCGGTACTGTGGGAGTTTCGGGAGTATTGCGTCTGGTCGAACAGTTATGTGCACAGGGTCGATCATCATTCGTCCTACATCCGAGTCGTTTCTGGCCCATAGGTACAGGGGTAGGGTGTCGAGCAAGGTTAGGTCAGCATCAGTTATAGAGTACATATGTCGTGCGGGGCGGGATCTGGACATGCTCGGGTTGTCGTACAGGATGACTCGGACTCCATCTGGGGAACACCTAATAGTAGCTCGGAAATGTTTTAGTAAATCAATACCCATAATGGCGTCAGGGGAGTTGGAGGAGAGCAGAAATGTTGTGTCCGTGGGGTTGTTTCCTAGGTCAAAGGAGATAGGTACAGACAGGGGATTAGTGGAGGGCGTTCCATCGAAACCTATCGATGTAATGTGTGAGCCAGACAAGGGTGCCCTTGGAATCAGTCGCTTTGATAATACACTACGTGTCGCTCCAGTGTCTACCAAGAATGGAGACTTTGTACCCAGGACCTTAGCGGTGACGTAAGGACCTTGCTGGTCAACACAGAGCTCGACTGGATCCCTCCCTTGCCCCTGGCAGTCCTATGCGAAGTCGGGAGTGTTCTCACTGTCAGATAGTTGGTACTGGTTCTGTCGGGGACGGTCAAATGTGTTCGATCTTCCTGGTCTATCGCAGTTGGTGTCATTTGTGTACCCCCGCCCCTGCCCTCTAGTCCTGGGGCCATTCGTTATGTCCCTCGTTTCTTTATTTTTAATTAGTTCCAGAAGAGCCGGACATTGAGACTTCCAATGTCCAAATCCTCTGCAAAATGCACACTGATTATCTTCTATGTCCCTACGTCCAGGGTAGGGAGTGGGTGTGCGGTCCTTTGGGGGTGGATTTCTAGGGGCGATTGATTGATAGCTCCCCCTGTGTAGTTCTTTCCCGACTGCCACCCCTTGTATCTGGGCTATCATCACCCTTTCTTTCAAATCTTTCTTCTTTCTCTCGGTTGCCCTATCATTCTCATTCTTTTGGTGTTCATAGTACTGAGCCATTTGGAGGATAGCGGCGGGTTTGGAGGCCCCCCAACTACTCTCGCACGTTTGTAACTTTTCGGAAACCTCTCGTGACAGACCCTTCACATAGTTTTGCACAAATAGGTGTTGTCCGGTTGCGGTGGTCATGTCTTGGCCACTGTAGTCGGAGAACACGTTTCAAATCAGGAGAAGTATTCTGATACGTCTTCCTGGGGTTTCTGACGGCAAGCCGTGACTATTGACCAATCTACCTTTTTCTCTGGGATCAAGGTTTTTAACTTCTGAACTATTTTGTCCGGGAGTTCCAGTATGTCTTTTATCGGTTTCCTTCCGGGCTCTCGTCGCCTATCTAGCTCACTGAGTTGATTCCAGGTATGTCCGAACAGATCTGTGTGTTCGGCTTTCCGGATTTGCTTCCACACGTCAGCTGGCAGACATAACCCGAAAAACAAATCAATGTCTGCTAGAGTCATTATCGTTGAGCCCAAGGCTGTGCCTAATTCGGTGTAAAATGCTGTCGGGTTCTTCCTTAAATCAGGCAGGGTTTGCCTAAAGGTTAAAATATCTTGTCGATCCCATGGTTGGTAAACCCAATTGTACACAACCCTTCCTTTTGCATCTGCGTGGTTGATATCGTCGTTTGTTCCCTGACCTCTTGGGGGAACCCAGTAGGGGGCGGCTTCTCTGATAGGCATCATAGTGTTGGCTACTTCTAATGGGGACTCAGCCGTTTCAGGGACTGTGATCTTAACCTCTGGTTTCTGTTCCGTGAGGTGGCGGAAGACTTCAAGCGTTTGCATGAAAAGGTCCGTCACATCGCGTTCAGTCCCATCTCCAACATCGATCTTTCTATATAGAGCCGTCAGCTTAGCAGGACCCTTAGTTTGATACCTATCCTCATATGCGTTCAGGGTGTGGTAGCTGAATCGTAAAATGAAATGCCGTCTATGGCTACCGGCATGTGAATTGTGCATATCCATCGTATATTCTTCGCTCTCTTTCCGTTCTACCAATGTCTTTGCTATCTTGTCAATCCCATCCCGCTCGTCTTTGCTCAACCTATTTGGTCTGGCCGTTAGCTGCTTGCTAGTCTCGAGTTCATCTGATGTTGTTACCAATGTGGCTGGTGCGAAGGCCGTAAGAGCCGGGGCACTAGCGCTAGGGTCACCCTCGCCCGCACTCAGAACTGGTAGGTGTTGTGCCAGTGGCTGGCAGGGGGCATAAGGAGGGGGCATGTAGATAATCGGAGGACCTAGCAGTAACTCGTCATTTGCCCGTTGTTTGGAGGGCATCTCCGGGTAGAGCGTAGAGGGGGTCCTAACAGGGCATTGGCCTGCCGACCCTGATTCTTGCGTTTGTCTAACTTCCTCTCTCCTTATTTCTTCATCTAGTTCCTTCGCTGCCAGGTGGGCTGCCTTTCATAACTCTTTCCCTATTCTTGCTTCTTCTTTTTTCCTTCGTTGCTCTGCTTCTTTGCGCCACATGCCGATACTATCGAGCATGGTGGGCGTTGCCTTATTTATTCTAACAGCTGCTTCTAGCGTTTTTATTTTATGATCATCAAAGGAACCTATCAGTGGCCACTGACTTTCGGGGTCCTTTTTTGTATATTTATGCCATAACTTACTATAAGCTATAGCGACTAGTCCTTGTTTAATGAACATGTCCTTATTAGGGGTGCCTTCCAATGGAGCTGGATGGTTCATCTCTAATAAGCGGTCCGGGTTGTTCCAACTACCAATCAGTGGAGAGAAGACAGGCATGACAGATTACAACGGGGGACAAAGGTCCGCACTACCTATCTCTCACTGTTTGCAAAGACTAGACAGAATATGGCTATTCTACGTTATTTGCAAGCAGAGAACCTCAAAAGAACTATACTCCAAACAATCTATGTTCGGACAATCAATCAGTGGGGAGAAAAATAGGTATGACAGATTACAATGGGGGACAAAAGTCCGCGTTACCTACCCTTCACTATCCGCAAAGGGAGATAGAATATTCCTATTCCTCCCCGTTTGCAGGCAGCGAATATCTCAAAGAGCGACAATGCAAATACTAGTATTTCAATCAATCAAACAATCAATCAATTCGTAATTCGTCGTGTGTCACGACCTTACCCGGACCGCATGGACAGTTTCTCGTCTTCCGCTTCCAGCGCCCGATCATCCTCTACTCTCTGCTGCTACCCTGGCACTCCTGATGGTTCCCAGTCAGGACTGTAGATCACTCGGGAGAGGTCTGCTTGGAACCAGTGAAGTTCGGATGATCGGCTGTCAGACGAGGGTCTATCGGACAGGAGCTCTCCCGATCGTTGCAGTCGTTCACTCTGTCGTCGGGACCTCTCCCACTGGATCCACGTGTCGCTGATGGGCCCACCCAAGGACGCCAATTGAGGAAAGTCAGGAAAATGGTCAGGCGATTTAGTCGATGTTTCTTAAGTAGTTTTGCCCGGCGTTTAAACGCCTCTAATACCATGCGAAGTTTATCAAATAAAGAGGCAGGCGCTGGAGACAGGAAGACAGGAAACAAGTTTTATTCCGACGGAGCAGAACACATCAGATCGGACAACAAGGTATCGTCTCGAGGTGCTCTCTAGCAGCCTCTCTAAGGCCTGGCCTTTTATACACTGGTTTATGACATGTGACCGCTCTTTATTACAATAAAGACATTGTGAAGTAATGAAAAATGACATCCCCGGTATCCCCCTAGTTCCGGCTCATTCCAACACGTGGCTACAGTAGAGGTCCTCACCCCCCATACAATAGGAGGGGGCTATCACGCAGCTGAGTGTTCCGCCGATTCCTTTGGAATGTGTGCGCCTGATCGGGTCTCAGGGGGTGGGGAGGTCATGATCAATAGTAGCTCCTTTGAAGAGGGGCGAGTGCATACAGTAGTGGGCAATAAACTGTATCCTCAGGCCAAGGGATGACCAGCGGTCCGTGCAGACAATCGGGCTCAGAGGAAGGGGTCATCAAAGGAGAGATATCCATGAAAGAAAGGATCGGTGTGGACAATCGAGCATAGAGGAAGGGTTTATCAAAAGAGGGGTATTCATGAGAGGAAAGGAGGTGTTGGTCAGGCGCAGGGTGTGATTCCCAGAGACAGAGTCATGCGGAAGAGGAGGGTTCATGACTTGTGCATGTGAGCGCGGGGGCAGCCAGGGTGCATGGGGGATGCTTGCAGGGTCGGGGAAGTGCGCTGATGATCGATCGTGAACAGGGAGACCATGGTACCTAAAATGGCTGTCGTGTATGTTCATACGTGAGTCTGAGGAATGGGCAAGATGGCGCAGATGATGTTCAGTTCACGAACTAAAATTCCACACCATCAACACCCCAAAACATCAAAAAACACACAGAAATCACCACAATCCAATGCCATCCATGCCCTCCATGATGTTTACATTCAAGACACCCCACAGAAAGACTAGTCCCATGCACCACTGAGTACCCCTGGGCAAAAGGCCCCAACAACAGCCAAAAAATCGAAAAACACAAAAATCACCACAATCCAATGCCATCCATGCCCTCAATGATGTATATATTCAAGACACCCCACAGAAAGACTAGGCCCAAGCACCACTGAGTACCCCTGGGCAAAAGGCCCCAACAACAGCCATGTACTTGCGCTTGTACTAGTTGCACTTGTGGTTGTCGTTGCGGCTGTGATTGTTGGACACTCGCCAGCTGAGTTACACCCGACGTTGATTGGATGGTACTTTCTTGTGATGAGCCAACATCACTGGTCGATGGTGATTGAACAACCAAAGTGGCTGCCGCAGCAGCACTCATGATCTTGGAGCTAACTTGGCGTGGTGGCACTGACCCCAATGAGGCGGAGGTGCTGCTTCCAGCTTGGTCCCCGGCGGACACCGCTGCTGCTGCAGGCGTAGTTTTTTTTTCCCAAAAAAGGTGTCGGAGGGCACACCCGTCTCCTTGGTAGGTGGTGCCACTTGCTTCTTCTGCTCCTTCTTACTGGCAGTGGCACTGGCAACTTTCTTCGCTGAGGCGCTACGGCCACCTTTCTTTGGGCCCATCTTCTTCAGATGTCAGAACAGCAGGCCGCAGTTGCACGAGTTGCAGAGTTGTCTTGTCTGTGGCCACACGTGACGTCGCGTGACGTTGTGCTGCACACACCGCTGCAGGACTTCTTCCTGGCACTGGTGGTTCTCTTGTGCACCTAAAAGCAATGGAAGACAGCGGAACATCAGTTATACACCCCAAAAAGTTGAAAAACACATAAAAATCACCACAATCCCATGCCATCCATGCCCTCAATGATGTTTAAATTCAAGACACCCCACAGAAAGACTAGGCCCATGCACCACTGAGTACCCCTGGGCTTAATGGGTGAAAGCTAGGCAAAATGGGTGCAGGCCTGAGAACACTGCCTGCCTTCAAAATGGCCCCTTGCCCCCAGCACATGGCCAGGCGCTGCCTGTACCAGCACTCAAAATGGCCCCCACCCACATGCCCAGTCCCCACCAACACCCCCACAAATCGAAAAACACATAAAAATCACCACAATCCCATGCCATCCATGCCCTCAATGATGTTTACATTCAAGACACCCCACAGAAAGACTAGGCCCATGCACCACTGAGTACCCCTGGGCATAATGGGTGAAAGCTAGGCAAAATGGGTGCAGGCCTGAGAACACTGGCTGCCTTCAAAATGGCCCCTTGCCCCCCAGAACATGGCCAGGCCCTGCCTGTACCAGCACTCAAAATGGCCCCCACCCACATGCCCAGTCCCCACCAACACCCCCAAAAATCGAAAAACACATAAAAATCACCATAATCCCATGCCATCCATGCCCTCAATGATGTTTACATTCAAGACATCCCACAGAAAGACTAGGCCCATGCACCACTGAGTGAGTACCCCTGGGCAAAAGGCCCCAACAACAGCCCAAAAATCGAAAAACACATAACAATCACCACAATCCAATGCCATCCATGCCCTCCATGATGTTTACATTCAAGACACCCCACAGAAAGACTAGGCCCATGCACCACTGAGTACCCCTGGGCAAAAGGCCCCAACAACAGCCAAAAAATTGAAAAACACATACAAATCACCACAATCCAATGCCATCCATGCCCTCCATGATGTTTACATTCCAGACACCCCACAGAAAGACTAGGCCAATGCACCACTGAGTACCCCTGGGCAAAAGGCCCCAACAACAGCCAAAAAATCGAAAAACACATAAACATCACCACAATCCAATGCCATCCATGCCCTCATTGATGTTTACATTAAATAGACCCCACAGAAAGACTAGGCCCATGCACCACTGAGTACCCCTGGGCAAAAGGCCCCAACAACAGCCATGTACTTGCGCTCGTACTAGTTGCACTTGTGGTTGTCGTTGCGGCTGTGATTGTTGGACACTCGCCAGCTGAGTTACACCCGGCGTTGATTGGATGGTACTTTCTTGTGATGAGCCAACATCTCTGGTTGATGGGGATTGAACAACCAAAGTGGCTGCCGCAGCAGCACTCATGGTCTTGGACCTAACTTGGCGTGGTGGCACTGACCCCAATGAGGCGGAGGTGCTGCTTCCAGCTTGGTCCCCGGCAGACACCGCTGCTGCTGCAGGCGTAGTTTTTTTCCCCAAAAAAGGTGTCGGTGGGCACACCCGTCTCCTTGGTAGGTGGTGCCACTTGCTTCTTCTGCTCCTTCTTACTGGCAGTGGCACTGGCAACTTTCTTCGCTGAGGCGCTACGGCCACCTTTCTTTGGGCCCATCTTCTTCAGATGTCAGAACAGTAGGGCGCAGTTGCAGAGTTGTCTTGTCTGTGGCCACACGTGACATCGCGTGACGTTGTGCTGCACACACCGCTGCAGTACTTTTTCCGGGCACTGGTGTTTCTCTTGTGCACCTAAAAGCAATGGAAGACAGAGGAACATCAGTTATACACCCCAAAAAGTCGAAAAACACATAAAAATCACCACAATCCCATGCCATCCATGCCCTCAATGATGTTTAAATTCAAGACACCCCACAGAAAGACTAGGCCCATGCACCACTGAGTACCCCTGGGCATAATGGGTGAAAGCTAGGCAAAATGGGTGCAGGCCTGAGAACACTGCCTGCCTTCAAAATGGCCCCTTGCCCCCCAGCACATGGCCAGGCCCTGCCTGTATCAGCACTCAAAATGGCCCCCACCCACATGCCCAGTCCCCACCAACACCCCCAAAAATCGAAAAACACATAACAATCACCACAATCCCATGCCATCCATGCCCTCAATGATGTTTAAATTCAAGACACCCCACAGAACGACTAGGCCCATGCACCACTGAGTACCCCTGGGCATAATGGGTGAAAGCTAGGCAAAATGGGTGCAGGCCTGAGAACACTGCCTGCCTTCAAAATAGCCCCTTGCCCCCCAGCACATGGCCAGGCCCTGCCTGTACCAGCACTCAAAATGGCCTCCACCCACATGCCTAGTCCCCACCAACACCCCCAAAAATCGAAAAACACATAAAAATCACCACAATCCCATGCCATCCATGCCCTCAATGATGTTTAAATTCAAGACACCCCACAGAAAGACTAGGCCCATGCACCACTCACAACCCCTGGGCCTACTGGCTAGTGAGGCTTTACAGGCACCCCAAAATAAAAAAATAAAAAACATATAACAGTGAGCTAAAATTCCCTGACATAAATGAGAATTAAGTTAAATGTATCATGCACCCATGACTAACCCGGGGCCTACTGGATACTGTGGCTATCTACCACCACAATATATATTTTGTTAAAGTTGTGAAAAAAGTTTTAGAACTGGAGTTGCCTCAACTGCAATGCCCCAAACAAACAACACCAACTTACTTGTAAAATCTCAAGTCTAAAAGTGATCCAAACTCCAAAGTCCAAAAAGTACTCAAATACAAATATCCAGCAGCAGCCAAAAAAAGTAATCCTTCCAGCTCCACAGCCAAATGAAAAGTGACCAGGACATGGACAAAGCACTGGGAGGAGCCTGCTGGACAGGAACAGGAAGTTGTAGACTCTGGGCACTTCCTTCCTCCCACCCCACCCCAAAAAATGGACTCCAGCAGCAAAAAGTGCGGCCAAATGTCAATCTGAGGAGTTATTCTGATCCAAATCATCATTTTCCCAAGGTTTATGCTTCCTGCGGTGGATTTCTTGTGCAGAATTGCAATTTTTGCAATTTCGCGAACGCGAGCTGTTCAAATCTCCTGCGGGAAGTCAGCTGCGCGCCGTCGCGGGCATTTATGACGTACTCGCATTGTCAAACTCTCGCCGTGCAAGATGGCAAGCCGCGATGACGTAATTGCGTTCGAAAAACTCTTGCGCGATCACGCAGCAAGATCGAAAATGGCGCAGCACACGCAAAACAGGAGAAAAACAAATCGGCAGGCTCAGAGTCAACGCCGCGCGCGCGATATTGTATTTTTCAAGCGCGACCAAGCCAAATAATTCGTAGCTTGCGAATTTGCGGATTCTTGGGCTATTTCGCGCGATTCGCGGATCACGAAATCGTAAAAAATCCGCAAATTCGCCCGCGAAACTGATTTTACGCCCACGCTTAATTGTATTATGGTAGGAGGACACCAAAAACTCGATTTTGTGATGCAATACCACCACTGTACAATATTATCTGCTGGAAACAGGTGAGGAACAAAGGGACATTTGAAGTTACTTCAGCTGTTTTAGATCATAAACACCTTTTCAAAGTAGTACTTGAAGTTTTCAGTAATTTTGAAAATTGCAGATTTCTGAAACTTTGTTACATACTAGATTTGACTATGCATAAAAATACATTGTTGGTCTGTCTTCCCTAAGGTATGAGTGAGAGAATGGTGGAAATGTGCATAACGAATGGCCTGTCAATCTGCTTTGGACTTGTTTGCTAAAAATTTAAATTGGAATGGTGACCCAGCTCTTGGGGGACATTTTTGTTTTGTCAGGGAGCAAAGACAGGGATGGGTGATTTTTGAGGTAACGCTTAGCAAAGTATAACTGTGGTCAGAGAACTAAACGAGGATAAGACATGGCTGTAAACAGGGACAAGGAGAGAGATGGGAAACAGACAAGAATAAGGTTTGATCAAAGTAAGGAATGTAATGGTATATGACATGAGGTCTTTCAGTAGCTTAGGAAACGCCCTTTGGACTGACACTAGCTGATTGCTCTTAAAAAATATTCTACAGGAAGCCACACTGGTGTACTCCGTGAAAGGTGGACTGAGACTGACAACAACACTGATGGGTAAGATTCCAAAAAACCTGAGCGCAACAACAACAGTTTTTCCCTTACCTGATCTGAAGACCAAGCGGAGACCAAGCCAGAGGTCACACTGTAAATGGACATGGACTGCAACAGACTCTGGACCAAGTTTAGAATGAGGGAAAGATGCAAGCCTGCTAGTGCAGGCTGTATACTGTCTATGCTATCCGCCACAGGTATAAAGTCTTGAAGTCTATTTGCCCCCCACCCCTTAATGCTGATGAGCAGGCCATGCTTTACATTTTTAGTGGGTGTCGGGGTTTCGAGTTTCTCTTACGACGGATTGCTGATAACTTGTGGGGAGAAGCAATCCGTTCCTCTTGCATATGTGGGAGAGTTTGGTATCCTACTGCATTGGTGCAAAGAGCAGAAGCAGGATCATGAAGCAGCTTACTAATGTTGCCCTGGCTGGAGCCGGAGCAAATGAAAAAGGACAAATGGAGGCTGCTTGTTGCGGACTCCCATTAAGCTGAGCCGTAGCAGCTGCAACGATTCAGGGTGGTGGAGGCAAACGGAGTGGCAGCAGCAGGTCAGGCCCTAGATGTGAAGTTTTGGAGGCTTGAGTCAAGAGCCGCACTGAAAGCCAAGTATCCTTTGCAGCAATTGGACGCAGAGGAGTCATTCCCTTCAGGCTCCAAGAGCACCACTCCTGCTGGCATCTTTGGTATGGCCTCCATAACTGGTTCAGTCCAAAAGCTGCAGCAGTGCATCTCCGCTTCAGCAGTGTCATGTGTCTTAGTTAGGCCCACTTAGAAGCAATGCCATTTTTCAGAACAATTTGATACCCTTGTAGGTTTATGGGTACTCATGGTGGCACTGTGCGCTAACTGGCCTATAGGACAACATATCCTGAGGGGGTGCTTTGAATCAGTCTGTACCGTTCAAAAGTTGTGCCGTCCACAAACTCACAGTTTCTATCCTAGGGGTGGAAACTACACGATAGCAGAGCCCACAGTGCCCCAAAGGAGACTGTGACTGGGGCTAATGATCAGTTGGAACTCCTTCTGGCGCACTAGCTGTGTTCCTCACAAACTACTGTGGACAGAGGCTGAGACTGAAAGGGAGTCTGGCGTGAATAATGGGTTTGGCATGCTGCAGCCTGGCTTGATAAGAGCGGTGATATTAACCTTAGTGGACCTGCTGACCAGGAAGTTATACTGGCAACAACACTGCTAGCTATAGCGGCGAATAGGATTACGAGCCCCTCTTAGAACTCAATGTGCATACATTGCAAAGTATGGAACAGTCTGACAAGGGACAAAGAGTCAATGGAAGCAACTGCCAGATAACTCAAATTACCCCAGGCAATGACATTGGTGATACTATGGGCACAAGCTCATCCCTGGCACAATCTTCAAATCACCCTTGGGGGATTAGCGGTGATACAGGGCTCCAGCCTAGCAGTGGCAGTACTGCCCCCGGCTCCTGACCGACTATCAGACCTTGGCATGGTGAGAGGGCTGGGCACTCTTCCCAATGTAGAAAGGTGCGGGCCTTATTTTATTCCTTGGCTGACTTTTCCTCAAAGTCCTCCTCCAATAATAATATTGATGACTCTGAGAATTAATCCTCATTGCCCAGGAGTTTAGGTAATAGGGAGGCAACAATCAGAAGGGGGAGGAGTCAGCTAATAGCGACATGCTTTGTGTGTCTGAGGGAATAGGTGAATAAGATGATATGTCAAAATCCATTCAGGGCGCCACAGTGCCTGCAGGGGCTAGAGGGCCACAGCTGTGGGTTCCGGGACTTTTTGCATCTGCTGTCCCAGGAGCTGTCCTTTCAGAACACCAATCTAACAAACTGGGTAAAACTTCCAAAGAAACCCCTAAATCTATAATATCATGTGAGGAATTTTCCTCCTTCCTCTGTGACAAAATCACTGCCCTAGGAAACATACTTAATACCGCAACGCACTCCCAAACTACGCCGGCCCTACCTGTTCTCTCCACGCTGCCATCCCAGTTTTTACCCAAAAACATAGCGCACTGGTCCAACTTTAAAGTCTATGAAGAACACTCTGTCTCGAAACTTCTATCCTCCTTAAACCCGAACAATCACTACAACGATCCTCCCCCTCTAACTGTTTAGCCGCCATCTATCAGGCGATCATCTCCTCTTGGACTGCCTTTGGATTTACATCAGATCTTAAGAACTTTACTTGGTTGTTTCATAAATCATAAAAAGTTGTGTCTCTTAAAATCGTAATAGGTGAGCCGGAGTCTGCCATCACCTGAAGAGGAATGTTATCAATTATAGCGGAGCATAATGGACCTTTTAATGGAATTTGACTCGCTACCACAGTCTAGTGTTACTACTATGTTATTAAGGGCATTACTACATGCATCTTTAACAGTTTCAATACTGTTTACATTGAGGGATCTTTTAGCGGTCCTGCATACTCCCTGGAAATGCAGATTTTTCTTGCAAATGACACAGCGTTTGCCAATGGCAGGGCAACCCTGAAAATTCCCAATATGATTTTTGGACCCGCATCTATAACAGAACAAAGGTTGTTTCTTTTGATTACATTTTGTATTTCTACTCTTGACATTCACAGAACAAACTGAATTATCCTGATCAACATCTGTGGGTGATATGAGATTAACCCTGGTCATAGCGACCTCTTGCATTGCCTTGCTAGAGATAGCAAAATCAGTGGCGTAACGAAACTTGAGGGGGCCCCCCTGCAAAGTACATGGAGGGCGCCCCCTCCCATTCTCCGTGCCAGTCTAGAGCTTTCAGGCCAGCAACACGCCATACTGCAGGGGATGCGGGGCTATTGTTATGCCACTGTCACCAATACAGCCGTTATAAGTAACACTGGATGGTGGAGTCAAAGGTTGGGCTTAGTCTGCCAGCAGGCTATCATAGGTGGTGGTCCATTCATTACAGGGTCCCTGCCATCAGTAGGCCGGGGAAGTTTGCCCAATTTTAGGTGGGTTTCCTGATGCAGACTCCTGTCATGATATACAACATCGGGCACACTTATCATTCAGTTTAGACAAAAGTGCATCCACTGCTCGGTCTCTTTCACACCTCCTTCCTCCATCTTGCTTTCTATCTCTTCCATTCCATTATTTCTGAGCATCCTATCTTTTCTTCATTCACATCCCAGCCTTTTTCTTTCTATTTTCTGTCATGTTTATCTCCAACTTTTTCTCTCCCATCACGTCAAAATCATGCCACTATGCTTTTTCTATCTCCTGTCAGGTATTTCCCTCCCTTTCTCTGCTCTTTTATGCTCTCTGCTTTGTATTTCCTTTGTCCGTTTTCACACCCTCTCCATTCCCTACTTCTTTTTTCTCTTTTCCTCTTTTCCTCTTTTATACCCCACCCTCTCTTCCTTATCAGCTTTCCAGCTGACCTTGCCCTTATGGCACCTCTTGATTTTTTATTCCTGCATACTTTCTCACTGTGTCCCTTGATTGGCGATTCCAGTGCATTCTTATCTATCTCTATGCTCTTCATCAATCCTGTGCAGACCTGGAGACTGGATGTCTCTTGAGCTCACATTGCCCTTCTTCTTCCTCATACTCTCCCAGGGCCCCTAGCTTCAAAGGTTATATTTATTTACTCCAGAGTCTTCACTGGTGTCTCTATAGAGGCCAGATTGTGCCTGTTACCCAGTGCTATTTGTCTTGTCTCCCATGGTGCCCACCACCACAGCTGATCAATGTATTGGGTGACAACACAGATAAAACTGACACTGCACCTTGCCACACACATTAAATTGCCCAACTACCTTTTCTAGCAAATCAGTGCTGTTTGATTAAAATGTTTGGATCTCTCTCTCTCGCTCTATCTACATACATACACACACACACACACACCCACGCCCTCACACACATACAAAAAGGCCACTGATGGAAGGTGGAAGCAGAAAAACCAACTATATCAGGGAATGCGATCACCGACAATGAACATTATGAGGGCTGGATGAGAACTATTGGGGAAAGAATGAAAACTCGTGGAACAAAACCTAAAACTACCCAAGGGAAAAAATCTGCCCCCTGGTATACAAGCTCACTAAAAGGAACATTGAGAGAAGTGAGAGTATTAGAGCGTAAGTGGCGTCGCCACTATAAGAGTGACGACCGGGAAAGATACAAAAAGGCCAGGAGAAATTACCATATCTCAATCAAACTTGCTAAAACAAGCCACTACACAAAACTGATTGAGTCTACGAATAATAAGCAAAAAGAGATATTCCAAATTTTCAACAGTTTTAGGAAACCTAAAATACTGTCCCAAGAAATCCCGCCATCCCAGTCTCTCTGCAATGAAATCGCAGTTTATTTTGAACATAAAATTACCAATTTTACAAAAGATTTCCCACAGGTTAATCAGGAAGAGCTAGATGAAGATTTTAAAGCTCTAAAGGAAAGATCGGGTACCACAACTTGGGAAAGCTTTGCCATGATTAGCCCTGCCGAATCTTCCCAAGCTATCTCCAGACTGAATTCAGGTCCCCCTTTTGATCCTTGTCCCCCGCTGCTACTAAAGGCTATAAAAGATGAAGTTAATCCATTGATTAACTGCATACTCAATTCCTCACTCCAAACAGGAGATATCCCAACATGCTGGAAGGTCGCAGCTGTCAGACCTCTCCAGAAAAAAGCCATCCAAGACCCTACAGTACTATCAAATTTGCGGCCTATTTTGCTGCTTCCAGCGGTATGCAAACTTGCAGAGACCTGTATTAATAAACAGCTTACAGCATACCTGGAGGGTAATAATCTTCTCCATCTAAATCAGGCTGGCTTCAGGTCCCAGCATTTGACTGAATCTGCCCTCTTATTCTCTACTGAAACAATTAGAGCTGCTTTGGATCAGGGCAAAAGAGCAGTCCTGATCCTGCTAGATTTATCTGCAGCCTTCGACACGGTGTCCCACAATATCTTGATACATCGCCTTAGGAGTGTGGGCATAGTGGGCACCGTGTTGAAATGGTTTAACAACTTCTTGAGACAAAGAAAGCAGATTACTATGCTGGGGCAGTACTGTTCAGAAGAAAGGGAAGTCCAGTCTGGGGTACCTCAGGGCTCTAGTCTGAGCCCCATTTTATTTAATCTTTATATGGTCCCACTGATGGAGCTCATCTCTTCCTTTGCCATCAGCTCTATAGCATATGCCGACGACACCCAACTTGTCCTAATCTTGGATGAGGACGCGGCAATTGCCGAATGTTCTCTGAGAAACTGTTTGAAGGCCACTTTTGAGTGGATGAACATGAATCACCTGAGATGTAACACCGCAAAGACTGAAATTTTACCCTTTGGTAAAAATAACCTGTTATCCCCCTGTAACAAGTTGAATAATAAGGCACTTGTTATTTAAATTAAATGATTTATTCCAAAGGGCAAACTCCACCCGGCAGCGGAGCGTCTGATCAGCGGCAAGCCAACGGTTACAAGGGCAAACCGTAGATCTAACGTCCATGCACGGGTGGTCATACATTTGTACAACAACATGTTATGCGCGAGTTTACAATCATATCGTCATACATCGCGTGGGGCTCCACATGGTGCGTGAAGTTCCACGCGGTGTATGACGTGACTCTATTTACTTATATTACATCACCTTCCTCCTTATAACAACGAACAAAGAAATATTTAGAATATATCTAGAATTTCACAAATTCATTGTATCTTTCTGGTGTTTTAATGCGTCTACCGAAGGAAGAAAATTGCTGATTAACAGTATTGTTTTGAATATCTACACTGTGCCTAACAGGAAGATGTTTATCAGAATGACATGAAGCATTCAAATCATGTCTGATTGTAATTGGTTCATTAGATTGATTAGAATCATTCGTTATATGTGGACTATTGATCCAAAAAGACCAGTCTAAATCATTAGAACTGTCTAAATCATTAGAGATGTGAGAGTTCCCTCTACCTTTAATAATTTCAGCTTGACATTTTGTAATCTTTACTAATTGACGTTTATTCCACCAACCTCTTTTATTAAGGAAAGCGGATCCTTTGCTGACTTTTAATACCTGAACAGGTGTACTAAATTTTGAACGACCTTTCGTTACTTTTCCAGGACTTTTAATTAACACCCAGTCGCCTACTATAACATCAACAAGATTACTGTTTAATCCTTTGTCAAAATTTATTTTCATTTGTTCTTGTTTTTCTCTTACCACTCTCTTAATTGAATGAAATTCAGGGGTTCTTTTTACAGAATCTCTTTGTAACCATGATGGAAACGAAACAGAACGATTATCTCTTCCTCTTAAAAGTGAAAAAGGGGATACGCCAGTTACACAATGTGGGGATGTGTTATAATGCCAGATTTTTCGAGTAACAAATTCTCCCACTTTATACCCACAAGAGATTGCAGTCTGGATACCTTCTTTAATTATTCTGTTTCCTCTTTCCACGAGACCATTTGAAGATGGTGAATACAAAGCTACTTTAAGCTGTCTGATATCTAATTCTTCTAAAAACGTATGCATTTTATCAGACACGAAATGTGTACCATTATCTGTAACTATAAATTTTGGAGTTCCTTCTAAATCGAAAATTTTCTTCAAAAAAGTAATGGTGGAATTTGAATCTGGTGATTTAACAAAATCAAAGTATAACCACTTAGAAAAATAATCGACTAAAAGGATCACATATTTATTTTCCTGTTGTAGAATGGAATATGGACCTGAAAAGTCTACTCCAACTTTTTCCCAAGGTGAATTAGGAAATTGTGTGGGATGTAAAGGCATCTTTATAGTGCGCCAATGTTTATCAGATAACAAACATTCAGGACAAGTATCAATTAGACTCTTGACTTGGGCATCTAAGGATGGCCACCAATAGTTTTGCTTAATCCGCATAGAAGTCTTTGTTGTTCCTAAATGCCCCTGATGTGCTAAATTAATAATGGATTCTCTCAACTTAAAAGGGGGAACAAATTTCTCACCTTTGCGAACAATATCATTTTCAACAGAGAGTTCATCAGCCACTTGAGCGAAACTCCGTAGTTCTCCGCTCAAACTTCTTGGTTCAGGCCAATGGTGAGTAGAAAATTCTATAACCTTTAATAAAACCTTATCATCTTTAGTTCCATTTTTCCATTCTTCCTCTGAAATGATAGTACTAACTTCCTTTATGGCATCAATTACTGTGACACATTCTACTTCTTCCACTACCGAGTCTTCTTCATCATCTTTGGACATAGCCATTCTGGATAAACAATCAGCCCGAATTTTTTTTCCACCTACTATATGCCTAATTGTAAAATTGAACTCTTGTAACTTTGATACTAGTCTCATGAGCCGAGCTGATAAGGATGTAGAACTAGGTTTGGTGAAAATATAAATCAGGGGTTTGTGGTCAGTTACTAACTCGAATTTTCTTCCCCAAATGTACATTTTAAATTTGTGAACTGCCCAAGAACAAGCTAACGCTTCCCTTTCTATTGTACTGTATCTTTGTTCAAAATCTTTTAATGCTCTGGATGCGAATGCAACAGTTTGTTCTTGTCCGTTCACTTTTTGAGTAAGAACTGCTCCTAAACCAGAGATACTTGCGTCTACAGTAATAATTGAAGTGGCATCCTCCCTAAATGCATGAATGGCTTTTGCAGAAATAATCATCTTTTTGACCTCGCAAAAAACTTTATTTAAATCGTCGGTCCAGATGAAATTCGATCCTTTTCTTAAAAGTTGTCTTAGTGGTTCAACCAACTGCGAATAAGATTGCACAAACCTGGCATAGTATTCTGCCAGACCGAGAAAAGAACGCAAAGCGTCTTTATCTGGGGGAGGTTTTGCATCTTCAATAGCCTTAACAACAGAAACTTTAGGAGTAATGCCTTTGTCTGAACAGTATGACCCAAATACTCAATTTCATTTACTGCTATTTTGCATTTCTCTTTACTAACTGTCATATTTTTAGACATTAAAATTGATAAAACTTTTTTAAGAATTTTGTTATGCTCGTCTAAAGTTTCTGCAAAAATTAGAATGTCATCCAGATATGCTTGGACGCCTGTAATTCCTTGCAGTAATTTATCCATTAATTTCTGAAACACACTACCTGCGGATGCCAGTCCAAAAGGAAGGCGCAGGAATTTGAAAGCCCCAAATGGAGTAATGAAAGAGGTGAGTTCTTGTGACTCTTTGGATAAAGCAACCTGATGGTATGCTGACCTCAAATCTATTAGTGAAAACCATTTTGCGTGACCAATGTTTGCTAGTAGTTCATGAATTCTTGGTAGGGGATGGCAGTCGATAACAATGTTCTTATTTAAAGAGCGTAAATCCGCACACATCCTAATTTTTCCAGTCTTTTTTCGAATGACTACAATTGGTGCGACCCATTGAGAAGAATTAATAGGAGAAATGATACCTTGTTTGCATAATTCATTTAACATTTCTTTTAATTCTGTTCTAACGCTCAAGGGAACTAACCTGACTTTGTGTATAACAGGTTGAGCCTCTGTGATTAATCTTATTTTATGCTCGAATCCTTTCACGCTCCTAATCTTCTCTTCAAAAACGGGCTTAAATTCTGATAAAATGTCTTTAATATTTACACTAGAATTCTCTATATTAGCCACATAAAGCCTATCAGGAACTGTTTTAAATTTAGGCAAGTCTCCAACTTTGATGGGACTATCGTCACCTGGAACCAGATAAAGTCCCATCAAGGCTAAATCTTTCCATCCCACGATGTTTTTGCCTTTTTCGGCTACATAAATTTTTGTAACAGTTTCTCTCCCTAAACACTGAACCAAACCTTCAAAATAACCCAACATATTAATATCCTTTTCACCAAATGCTCTTGGATTCACATCTGATTTCAACAATTCAACTCTTTTATCCCATTTTTCATAAAAAGTGGAATCTCTGAGAATGGTATATGGCGAACCCGAATCCGCCATGACCTGTAACTGAATATTATCAATAATGGCAGAACATAAAGGACCCTTAATATATTCTACATCGCCATTGGAATCCAGAGTTACGATAATGTTTTTAAATGAGGTTGCACAATCATCTACATCAATGCAATTAATATTAGAGTTTTTCTTTGCAAATCTGCAAACACCTTGAAAATGGCCTACTTTCTTGCAAATTGAACAACGTTTTTTTATAGCTGGACAGTTTGTAGCATTTGCTAAATGATCCCTTGAACCACATCTGTAACAGGAAACGTTCTTTTTCTTTTGAAAATTTTTACCTTGACTTTTGTTTTTAGGATTAATTGCACAAACAGTATCTTCCTGGTCAGAATCAGGGTAGTCTAAAGCATTAATCCCTTGTTTGGATGGTTCCATTACTACTTTACTGGTTAACGTAGATCGTTCAATACTGAGAGCCAGGTCAATAACTTCACTTAAAGATGGGTTCTTACATCCAAGAATTCTTTGTTTGATTTTTCTAGAGACACAATTGAACACAAACTGGTCCCTTATGAATTTATCCGGAGAAGGTTCAAAATTACATGTGATAGCAAGAACTCTAAGTGCGGCAATGTATTCTTCAACCTTCTCTTCCTCTTTTTGTTTCCTGGAATAAAAATTGTGTCTCTCAAGCATGATGTTGGGCTCATCACAAAATTGTTTTTTTAGTCTAGCGATGGCTTCAATATATACATTCCATGTATTATCTCCACTTTCATCTTGAGAAATAGGGGAGCAATAGGCACGATACTTTTAAAAATTCGCTGGCCAGCTTGACCTAAACAACCAAAAAGTAATGCGAATTTTCGTTGTGCAGAATAACCACTAGCGTCCATGGCAACTAAATGGTTTTCGAATAAATCAAACCATTCTGACCAAATAATGTTAGGGGTCCCTGGTTTGTTTAAGAATGGAGGTGGTTGTGTAATCTGTTGCCATTGGTTATCAGACATGTTTAAAATTGAAGGGTTAAATAAAGCAACTCTTAATACACTTTAAAATGATGTAGCTATTATCAATTTGTAAATAATTAACTTCTATCACATCTATTTGTAAGTATACAATTCCAAATGACAGCTTATTCTTGAATTGAAGAAGCGTGCATATCGCTGTAGTGATATGCAGATTGTAAATATGTAATTCCAAAGAATAGCTTAGTCTTGAATTGAAGAAGCGTGCGTATCGCAGTAGTGATATGCAGATTGTAAATATGTAATTCCAAAGAACAGCTTAGTCTTGAACTGAAGAAGCGTGCGTATCGCAGTAGTGATACGCAGGGAGTAATTTATTCAAGTGTGCACATCGTTGGTAAACATATGATTGAATAATAGAGCGTGCGTATCGCTGTAGCTGTTTGTAATATGATTGTTAATAGCGTGCGTATCGCTGTAGCTGTTTGTAATATGATTGTTAATAGCGTGCGTATCGCTGAAACGATACGCGTATAAGCTTTAAAATTTGAGCTGACTTGAATTAATTTTGGAATAAACAAACAGAAGATTAACAGTACCTTGTTCCGGACGTGGGGAACGTCTACCTCCTTATTTGTTTTCTTTCGTCGAGCGAGATCCAATTGAAATGCGCTTTGAATACGCGATTGCAATTGTCCAATGGGTGAGGTTCGCTTTTGCCAAAACAAGAATATGTGGCGAATCAATGAACCCCTTTCAATATTTGTAACCCTATTGGACGTTTTTACGCGTTGAAATGCTTGACATGCTGAAAAGCTCAGTTTCTTCGAAGTGCAGCCAAATACGAAGATGAAGTATCCGAGTGTAAGTGAATAAAATTTCTTCTTTGCGTGGGAAAGGGTGGAGTTTGGTTCCCAGCGTCGCCAAAATGTAACAAGTTGAATAATAAGGCACTTGTTATTTAAATTAAATGATTTATTCCAAAGGACAAACTCCACCCGGCAGCGGAGCGTCTGATCAGCGGCAAGCCAACGGTTACAAGGGCAAACCGTAGATCTAACGTCCATGCACGGGTGGTCATACATTTGTACAACAACATGTTATGCGCGAGTTTACAATCATATCGTCATACATCGCGTGGGGCTCCACATGGTGCGTGAAGTTCCACGCGGTGTATGACGTGACTCTATTTACTTATATTACACCCCCCCAAACCTGTTGGCCGATAGAGGCTGAGGCGCCGCCTAGCACCATCACGGCGGCTCGAAATCTAGGAATCAAATTTGACGAGACATTAACCTTCAAACAACAGGCTAGTGAAGTAGCAGGATCGTGCTTTAATGTAATAAAGGGCCTCACAAAATTCTTTACCTTTCTTCCCCTGTCAGCCAGACGTACGGTAGCAGTGGCATTAATTATATCCAGGTTGGATTATTGTAATAGTTTATATGCAGGGGCAAATAAAGCAGCTCTACATAAACTACAAATGGTCCAACATGCTGCCGCAAGATTAGTGCTGAAAATGCCTAGAAAAACCTCAGCCTCTGCAGCACTCGATATGCTACATTGGCTCCCCATCCAAAAGCGGATCCTATTTAAGGTCCTAATGATAACTTTTAGGGCCTTTCATAAACAAGGGCCACAATATCTGTCTAAAAATGTCATCCGCTATTACCCCAGCCGAGAACTAAGATCGGCAACAGCCAATCTGATGGTTGTTCCAAAATTCCGGCTTGCTACGAGAGGAGGAAAATCTCTAGCGGTTAGAGGAGCTAAAGCCTGGAATAAACTCCCGCACCAAATTCGGGAAATCACTTGCGAAAGTAAATTTAGGAAATTTCTCAAAACCTGGATTTATAGCTTGGCTGACACAACCTGCAAAACCTTGGTTTAGGAGCTAACGGCAATATGAGTATTACATCTTTCATCATCTGGAATACACAAGTCAAAAGCGCCAAGATGCTCTTCGGAGTGATAGCGCGCTATAAAAGTTCCCTATCACATCACATCACATCACATCACTGATGGAGTAGAGGACTTTGCTGGAATGGGGGACATACCTCTACCACTGACCCACCACAAGCCCTTTTTATTTTGGGCCATGTATAATAGCCTTGTTCAAATCCCTTCACTTTCCTTATCACTCATATAGGATTCTAGTTGTATTCTGTACAGTGACATAGCAATGTTGTTGCAGACTCTTCTGCAAACAAAAAAAATCCCCCAGCAGGTCAATACCTCAAATACAGAGACATCCACATTGACACAATTCCAAAAAACCCAGGCATATTCCAAAATAGGAAAAGGTAAAAAAGAGCACGAGGGGCATCATTTAGGTCAGCACATTGGCTTAAAGAGAATGTACACTTTTCTTTTGGTCAGAGTAGGCTTATCAACATTTTCCGTCAGTTGTGACATTAGTAAATCTGGTCTTGGAATCTGTCACTGCTGCCTTTTAATTTGTGCAAATGCATTGGTTTCCATACTCTGATATTAAATTGTAAAGACCAGGCATGGCTGAGGTTTTCAACACATGCAACTGTCTGTTACCATTCTTGGACAGATGTATTTAAACAGTCCATTGTTGTGTTTCCTGAATGCTAACAACTCGCTCTTGCTTCTTTTTCAACCTCCCCGCCACTACCTCACAAAGCCATTAACTGATAAGCACCACTAAGGATCAAGACAAAATCACCCCATATTCCAACCACACACCATCTTCCCAATAACTCACTTCAAAATACTCTGCAGAGGGCTGATCCATTTAATGTTTGCAAAAAGCCCTTGAAACAGACTTCACAACCCGTCCAACCTGCTAATGTTCAGAGAACAAGTGAAGGATCTCCAGCCAACACCCAACATTCCACCATGTGATCCCGCTACTCAAGACTCACTAGAGTCCTGGTTTATTGATAATCAGCCCAAAACTAAGACCGGCCTCTTTCTCCAACCTACCTGCAGAAACAAACCAAGGTGTCATCCCCAAATTTTTATAAATCGATCAAGACAAAGACAACCAGTCACAAACCTAACCTTTCACACTGTGCAGCTTTCTCTTCCAGGGTGTCTGAGAGACTGACAGACAGACACACGTTCATGGTAGAGTGAGTCTCAGCAATTCTCTTGTCAATTGACAGAGACAAGGCATTTGAGCAAGTGCACTGGCCTTTTTCTGTGGGAAACACTGGATAAGGTGGGTCTGGGTACACGATTCAAAACATGGGAATTGTGCAACTATTCTAGCACCGCAGCTTGGAAGCTGAGCTGGACTTTCACTTCATCCAAAAGAAATGAACTGACATCCTCCACAAAGTGCACACCTCCTCATTCTGTGCCTCAGGAAAAGAAGCAATGCTTAAGGTGACACAACTTTGGCCAGCCAGACACACTCTGTCCCAAACTCAAACACTACTGATAGGCCGTCTAAAAGATATCAATGAAATTTTTGAAACAGATATACCCCGTCTTTCTAGTTACGTCCTACTGAGACTCCCCAATGTCCCAACACACTCTCTACACTCTAACAAAGGGAAGGCAATAATAATGGCTTTTTGTGGGGCAAAACATGTCATTAAAGCCAAATGGGGCACAGATAGATTGTTGTCTCACTTTGACTGGCTGCATAATCTATGGGACCTCACAGAGATGGAAAAGCTTCCTGCTTCCCTGCAGCACAAATTGCTACACTTTGACAAAATGAGGGACCCATGCATCCAATCTCTGGCAGAGGACTTTTAGGAATTTACTAGTCCTCTTTACTTATGAGTACAACAGCTTACAGGATGAGGAGGCATGCCTGAGCAACAAGACAAAGACTGACCGCAGTGGGTACGACGCACTAAAAGACCCAACCTGCTGACACTGAATACATTGTGAAAGAGCTAATTCTGACGAGAGGGGCTATGCTCCCTGGGTGGCAACCCCTGATATTTTATCCCTCCTCTCCAACCTTTCCCAGTCCCCCCCTGGTATCCTCTCTTCCTCGCTGTTTATCTCCTTCTTATGTTCTCCCACTGTATGTCCCATTGTTCTACTTAATCAGCCTTTGGATTTAGGTAAGAGTATTTGTACCTGGATAAATTAATAAAAAGATCTGAACGATAAAAGATCAATGGGTCTGCAAAATAATAAAATGTTAACATTAATATAATATTCCATCAACACAAGTAAAATTCAAAGTTGTGTGCGGCAATAAGAAGCACTATTTACAAGGAGAATAAAGCGAAATAAAACATTTGAGGGAAAAAGCCAAGACCTCATTATACCAAGCAGAATAGAATATGCCACCAAATGCTTAAATATTTTATAAACAAAGATATTCTAATTGCATCAAGATTAAAGAAAAGTACATTTACGTTGATTAGTGTGATGGTAAATGTGAGCCTTAAATGTCAAATCATCAAGCTTGGTAAATATAATCCCTGACACAGAGTTGAATTTTAATTATGGAATATGCAGAATGGTCCATGAGCCTTAATGAAGGAACCTTGATCCTGCTGAGCAGTCTGAGAAGCTAGCACTGTTGGGAATTACGGCAGTGGCTGATCAGACCAGTGTGAGCTATTTACACTTAACTACACTTAACTATACTACACTTAACTAGAGAGCTTCAAACGCTGAGCTCGCAATCCAGCACATCACACATGCACTGAAAACTGATAACCAACTCATGTAAAGGCAATACTGTTCCCTTCTCCCTCCGGGGTTTCCGTTATCTAAGTTTCTTCTGATGTGTCTCCTTTACCCATTGTTTGGGTGGATTTCTCCTTATGCATTATCGGTCTTTTGCAAAGTCTTAATACTTTTCAGACGCCTTCTCCCTTTGTCTTTCACTGGCTCTCTGTTTTACTTTCTCACTCTCTTTGTGGGTTCCCGGTCCCTTCCACCCATTTTCTTATTTGGGATCTTTTTACCCTACATTGATAACGCTCTTTCATCCTCTTTTTCATCATATTTATAACCTCTCTCTCTGGGCTTGTTTCTTTCACTCTTTCTGCCTCCCTGGGACCCATTCTATTGCTCCCTGAGGCCCCATCTCTCAATCTTTTTGAAGAGATTTCTTTCACTCTCTCCTAGGCTGTCTAACATAACCTTTTTCTCTTTGCTCATCCATCCCCCCATCCCTCTCTTTATCTATCCCCTGACAATGGTCCACCCAACACAATCTACCATCTCTGATTTCTTTAATTTACTCTGCACAACATATTTTGATGATGATCAACAGAACGAGAATGTATTCTTTTACAGAGATCCTTACAAAACTCGAAATTCATTTGGTCTCTCTCTCTCATGGCTTAACTGCCTTTCTCCCTCATTCTCAAGGGTGCAACGTTTGCTCTTATGGGTCTCTTTCAGTCTTTATGTGATTCTCTGGGTTTCTCAGGCTCCTTTTATACTTTATCTTTGGGGCTTTCTTTTGCCTTTTGATCTTATATGCTTTCATACTCCAGAGTGTTTTTTTCCTAAGTGCAAATTAATACATTTTCCATAGCTCTACTCCTGTTTTCTTTCACCCATGCACACATTTGTGCTCTTTAAACATTACTTTATTCCTCTCTGTTTAATAAGGTTTCTCTGATTTGTGGTCTTATATTTTCACTGTTACTCTCAAACACTGTAACGTTATTTCACTCTCCTTTGGTCTGCGGAACTCTCTGATAACCCGCTTCACCTCAAGACTCCTCTTATAATAAAGTGTTTCTTCAAAGGCATTATTGTACACATTTACCAACCTTAAAAAGATGAAACTATGACTTGGCCTAGTTGAGATTCAAATTCATGAACAACAGATTACAAAACATGTCTTCTCTTTTGATCTCACTGTATCTTCTCTCTCACTTTCTCCCTCTCTCAAAGTCTGCTTCTTCTCTTCTTCGTTCTCTCACCCTAGTCTCTCTCTCTCTGTGCCTCACTCTCATTCTTTCCATTTATCATCTTCACATTATCTTGCTCCTCCTCTGTTTTACTTTCTGTTTTCCTCCCTCTCTCGTTCTCACCCCCTATGCTCCGCTTCTCCTGTCACCTAATTTTTTCTGTGGCTCGCCACTTTTGTTTCCCCTCATACTGTTACACTTCTCAATCACAGCTTTCCCTTCTCTCATTTGGTTGCTCAGATGGACGCGCTCTCTGCTCTCATTTCATCTTCCACTCTGTCTCTTATATTTCTCCCTGAGAGTTCAGACTTCTTCATGTGTAGACGTCTCACTCTGCACTTGAGAATGAAACTTTAAAATAAGGTTAGAATCCCATACTGGTGAAATACGTTAAATAACTCCAAGAGCTGCATCACCTTATGGATAGGCAGCATTCAAATATACCACTGCATATAGGTTTTAACAACATAATGCCATCTGAAAAATACAAATTGCAGTTTTTTTGCCCCTACTTTCAAATATGCACTGGCCGGCGCTTTGTGTTCTTTGGTCCTCTGCAGTGCTTACCATGGAGCTCGGGTCAAGGAACCTTTCTCCAGCACAAGTGCTGTCCCCAAATGGACTGCTGTGAATCTAAGCACATTTATAACATTGTGGTAATGAGTTTTGGCATCCCCAAAAAATGGAAAAGACTTTGCTCCCCAGGAGGTACTGTATGTACAGGCAACAAACTTTAGTTTAATGCCAAGTAAATGTCTAAGTTTGTAGAACAATAGCACTCACCTTTGTTTACCCTGGAAAATCACTGTCTTCCTTGGATGTGTTTATTTCAACTTTCCACTACTGGTTAATTTTTATAAGTTCTTCTAGCTTTTAAGGGGAAATGTCCATATAGCAATTGAGCTTGGGAGTGGTGAGCATGGGTGGCTTTAGGACAGTGCTAGTGGTGAGGCGGCACTAGGCGCTGACCTGGAGAGGGGAACAGTACTCAGGAGGGGCGATGTGATTAGCAGCTTCTTACTATTTAAAAACGCCTGCTGCAGAGTTCCTTATGCATCCAGCTTTCGGGCAGCAATAAAAATGGCAAGATAACTCTTGTAATGAATGTTCCTGCTAGAGAAATTGATCAGAGTTGTGTCTAGTGGCAGTTTTAACTTGCAATAAAGTAGCATAGAGGGTTAAAATACAACAACAACTAAAGAGTGACTCAAAGGTGCTGTGGTCATATTAATACACCAAGCAACCAGAAAAAAACTCAAACTATACGTGAGCAGACGTTGTCAAAGAACCTAAAAAGTGCCACACACATGATGAAAAATATACCTTATTTATAAGAAGAACCCTCACTCACCCTAGTGGTGACATGCTTCATCATGGGGTTCCCACTGGAGGAACCGAATGTTCCTCCAGTGTGCTTCCATGCCTGATTTACAGCGGAGCTGGTTGTTGTGAAAAAGGTTTTTTGGTGTGTGTTAAGTGTATAGTGATAGTGAGATTAAAAAATATAAGCTGTACCCGAAACAATTTTATTCAGAGGTCAGCTAGTATTGGTAAAAACCGTGTACAGGATACCTTAGAGGCTATTTTATTGACCCCTTGTATCCTACAGGGTGAAGGTCGACATGTTTCAGCTGTCTTTTAAATTTATGCAGCTTTCTTCAGGACCAAAAAGTGAATATACCCGGTAGTCCATGCCTGCTAAGGGTGTCCTATACGTGCGGATATGATATGTGAAAAATGAAACACAATTTAAAAACAACAACTCACGGTATTACCCGTGTTGGCACTCCTAGAATTCCCAGGGGCCACAACCTGTGGAATAACAAATCACAGCATTAAGGACATACAAACAGTTATTTGCCTTAAACGATTTGCTCTGTGACTTTTTAGTTCCCATGCATTCCAGGCACACTGCATTGCAGCACCTAGGTTCACCTTGAAGTGGTATGACGTAAGGCATTCACCCTAAGATTTCGTAATCAAGTTATTAGGCCCCATGCTCCATTTTGCGGACAAGGAGTACCTTGTTTATCTTTAAATTTGTCAATAATTAGGCCCGCTCATTGTCGCCAGCAAAAATGCTCAATTATGGCCAATGCGGCAAAAGCACGTTTTAGAGCGTCACCAGGGTGGTCAATTCCTTACCCCTTAGTGCAACAAGACCCATGTCCGAAAACAAACAACATAAAACCCAAACCTTCCCCGGCTGGGGAATGATTGAGAAACTGCAAAAGTTTTTAAAATGAAAAATGAAAAGTAACTTGGCTCACTTACAACACTTGTTTATAGTGTTTTCGTCATGGGCTAGCGGAGGGGGTATTCTTCACGCTACTTATTCTCTGTAAAATAGTTTAAGAGATGGCATTAGCAGCGCAGTGTTGCGCCCTCGATAGTCATAATATCCACAACGCATCAAACGCACCACTATCTCACTGCTTACTTGCAAAACAACGGCTCCCCGCCCACAACCTGTTTCAATCGCTTTCGCTGCCCGAATGGTAAACTCCACGGGAGCAACGCGGAAGTAGAAGAAGGCTGGGGTCCGGTCACGTGATTAACATGACCGACGTATTTTTACCCGTATGTTCCTACGCTCTTAAAGGAACATAATCGAGTGTCCGCCCGTCTTGTAGGATTGTGATCACAACGTATGCTATTAATATTTTACCCGTAACTCATCTTACTTTTATTATCTTACTGGAAAATTACAACACCCGGTATACGCTAACCATCTGCCTCAGAAAAGCTGTAAGCGGGCACGCAACCAGCATAGGGAAGCTCTTTTGGAGGATCACCATAAAGAGGCCTCTCCTGAGGTTCCCCTTACATGTGTAACAACATATAACCCTCTGTTGAATGCAGTAACCCGCTGCATTAACAAGCATTGGAGAGTGCTTAAAAGTACGAATCACGACTGGGAGAAACCTCTGTTTTCGTTTAAACGGGCAAGGAGCTTGAAGGATGCTATTGTCCATACCCGTCCCAGGAAGAAACAAAACATAAATACTGATGGAGTACTGAATGCATGGGGTTTACCATCTGTCACCGGGCATTTCCCATGTGGAGGATGCAGAGTGTGTCACCTGACATCCAGGTATTAGTCCTGGAACCCGGAAAGGAATGGCAGCAACGGAACCACACCAATTGCAATTCTTGCAACGTTGTCTACTTACTTACCTGCCCCTGCGGGTTTAAATATGTAGGGATGACAACAAGATGCGTTAAATTGCGAATTGGGGAGCATCGTAGTAATAGCCGTTGCCGAAAAAGTAACACATGGTTGACATCCCACTTTTTACAGATGAATCACACCCTGGATGACTTGAGGTGGACTATCATCGAGCAACTAGCCCAGGGCTCTGAGGCTAGGTTGTTCGAAAAAGAACAAAGGTGGATATATCGCCTTTCGAGCCACCGGACAGGCTTGAATGATGATATTCCATGGGGGACTGTTATGAGACGATGATAGAAATCAAGATCACTAAGATTTCATCATTAGCATCAAGACACATGAATACATCAGTAGATTGTAACACAGACTTTTCACACATATCGGGTGGTCATCTGGGGATTAAGAGATAGAGCCCCTCCCACAATAATGTATCATGCGCCACTCACACTAAGCTGATTGTAAGGTTTCGTTTCCATTAGCTTCCCCAAAATCTCGGAGTCCCCAATCACCAATGAATGTTGTTCGAAATCACAGTTTACATCTGCCATATGGTTTTCCATTTTGAGTACCCCTCTTAATAGATATGTAAAAGAATATCCCACATTTCTCAACTATTAGAAAATGTCGTAGAAATAATGGGAGAGAATTAGGGAGTACACTGACTTTTGGAACCAACGGGACCACACAAACAATAAACTTTTGAGAAGGTGTGTTTTGCTTAGGATAAGTTAAATTTAAGTGGCCAGAGAGTAGATGCTGTCACTTAGAACAGTCACAATAAAGCTAGATTTGCCCACCATGGGGCGCTTAATAAAGTTTTTATGCATAAAGAAAAGCTGTGATCCCAACAATAGACAGTGATGGAATCCAGTGTTTTATTTGAGACTGTTCGTGATAAACCTAAATCATGCTGATATGGTTATAAAAGTAAGATGAGTTACGGGTAAAATATTAATAGCATACGTTGTGATCACAATCCTACAAGACGGGCGGACACTCGATTATGTTCCTTTAAGAGCGTAGGAATATAAGGGTAAAAATACGTCTGTCACGTTAATCACGTGACCGGACCCCAGCCTTCTTCTACTTCCGCGTTGCTCCCGTGGAGTTTACCATTCGGGCAGCGGAAGCGATTGAAACAGGTTGTGGGCGGGGAGCCGTTGCTTTGCAAGTAAGCAGTGAGATAGTGGTGCGTTTGATGCGTTGTGGATATTATGACTATCGTGGGCGCAACACTGCGCTGCTAATGCCATCTCTTAAACTATTTTACAGAGAATAAGTAGCGTGAAGAATACTCCCTCCGCTAGCCCATGACGAAAACACTATAAACAAGTGTTGTGAGTGAGCCAAGTTACTTTTCATTTTTCATTTTAAAAACGTTTGCAGTTTCTCAATCCTTCCCCAGCCGGGGAAGGTTTGGGTTTTATGTTGTTTGTCTTCGGACATGGGTCTTGTTGCACTAAGGGGTAAGGAATTGACCACCCTGCTGATGCTCTAAAACGTGCTTTTGCCGCATAGGCCATAATTGAGCATTTTTGCTGGTGACAATGAGCGGGCATAATTATTGACAAATTTAAAGATAAACAAGGTATTCCTTGTCCGCAAAATGGAGCATCGGGCCTAATAACTTGATTACGAAATCTTAGGGTGAATGCCTTACATCATACCACTTTAAGGTGAACCTAGGTGCTGCAATGGAGTGTGCCTGGAATGCATGGGAACTAAAGGGTCACAGAGCAAAAAATGTTAAGGCAAATAACTGTTTGTATGTCCTTAATGCTGTGATTTGTTATTCCACAGGTTGTGGCCCCTGGGAATTCTAGGAGTGCCAACATGGGTAATACCGTGAGTTGTTGTTTTTAAATTTTGTTTCATTTTTCACATACCATATCCGCACAGATAGGACACGCCTTAGCGAGCGTGGACCACCGGGGATATTCACTTTTTGGTCCTGAAGAAAGCTGCATACATTTAAAAGACAGCTGAAACATGTCGACCTTCACCCTTTAGGATACAAGGGGTCAATAAAATAGCCTCTAAGGTATCCTGTACACGGTTTTTACCAATACTAGCTGACCTCTGAATAAAATTGTTTCGGGTACAGCTTGTATTTTTTTAATCTTACTATCACTATACACTTAACACACACCAAAAAACCTTTTTCACAACAACCAGCTCCGCTGTAAATCAGGCGTGGAAGCGCACTGGAGAAACATTCGGTTCCTCCAGTGGGAACCCCATGATGAAGCATGTCACCACAAGGTGAGTGAAGGTTCTTCTTATAAATAAGATATATTTTTCATCGTGTGTGTGGCACTTTAGGTTCTTTGACAACGTCTGCTCACTTATGGTTTGAGTTTTTTCTGGTTGCTTGGTGTATTAACATGACTACAGCACCTTTGAGTCACTCTTTAGTTGTTCCTATGCTCTTAAAGGAACATAATCGAGTGTCCGCCCGTCTTGTAGGATTGTGATCACAACGTATGCTATTAATATTTTACCCGTAACTCATCTTACTTTTATTATCTTACTGGAAAATTACAACACCGGGTATACGCTAACCATCTGCTTCAGAAAAGCTGTAAGCGGGCACGCAACCAGCATAGGGAAGCTCTTTTGGAGGATCACCATAAAGAGGCCTCTCCTGAGGTTCCCCTTACATGTGTAACGACATATAACCCTCTGTTGAATGCAGTAACCCGCTGCATTAACAAGCATTGGAGAGTGCTTAAAAGTACGAATCACGACTGGGAGAAACCTCTGTTTTCGTTTAAACGGGCAAGGAGCTTGAAGGATGCTATGTCCATACCCGTCCCAGGAAGAAACAAAACATAAATACTGATGGAGTACTGAATGTATGGGGTTTACCATCTGTCACCGGGCATTTCCCATGTGGAGGATGCAGAGTGTGTCACCTGACATCCAGGTATTAGTCCTGGAACCCGGAAAGGAATGGCAGCAACGGAACCACACCAATTGCAATTCTTGCAACGTTGTCTACTTACTTACCTGCCCCTGCGGTTTTAAATATGTAGGGATGACAACAAGATGCGTTAAATTGCGAATTGGGGAGCATCGTATTAATATCCGTTGCCGAAAAAGTAACACATGGTTGACATCCCACTTTTTACAGATGAATCACACCCTGGATGACTTGAGGTGGACTATCATCGAGCAACTAGCCCAGGGCTCTGAGGCTAGGTTGTTCGAAAAAGAACAAAGGTGGATATATCGCCTTTCGAGCCACCGGACAGGCTTGAATGATGATATTCCATGGTGGACTGTTATGAGACGATGATAGAAATCAAGATCACTAAGATTTCATCATTAGCATCAAGACACATGAATACATCAGTAGATTGTAACACAGACTTTTCACACATATCGGGTGGTCATCTGGGGATTAAGAGATAGAGCCCCTCCCACAATAATGTATCATGCGCCACTCACACTAAGCTGATTGTAAGGTTTCGTTTCCATTAGCTTCCCCAAAATCTCGGAGTCCCCAATCACCAATGAATGTTGTTCGAAATCACAGTTTACATCTGCCATATGGTTTTCCATTTTGAGTACCCCTCTTAATAGATATGTAAAAGAATATCCCACATTTCTCAACTATTAGAAAATGTCGTAGAAATAATGGGAGAGAATTAGGGAGTACACTAACTTTTGGAACCAACGGGACCACACAAACAATAAACTTTTGAGAAGGTGTGTTTTGCTTAGGATAAGTTAAATTTAAGTGGCCAGAGAGTAGATGCTGTCACTTCACTTAGAACAGTCCCAATAAAGCTAGATTTGCCCACCATGGGGCGCTTAATAAAGTTTTTATGCATAAAGAAAAGCTGTGATCCCAACAATAGACAGTGATGGAATCCAGTGTTTTATTTGAGACTGTTTGTGATAAACCTAAATCATGCTGATATGTTTATAAAAGTAAGATGAGTTACGGGTAAAATATTAATAGCATACGTTGTGATCACAATCCTACAAGACGGGCGGACACTCGATTATGTTCCTTTAAGAGCGTAGGAATATAAGGGTAAAAATACGTCTGTCATGTTAATCACGTGACCGGACCCCAGCCTTCTTCTACTTCTGCGTTGCTCCCGTGGAGTTTACCATTCGGGCAGCGGAAGCGATTGAAACAGGTTGTAGGTGGGGAGCCGTTGCTTTGCAAGTAAGCAATGAGATAGTGGTGCGTTTGATGCGTTGTGGATATTATGACTATCGTGGGCGCAACACTGCGCTGCTAATGCCATCTCTTAAACTATTTTACAGAGAATAAGTAGCGTGAAGAATACCCCCCTCCACTAGCCCATGACGAAAACACTATAAACAAGTGTTGTGAGTGAGCCAAGTTACTTTTAATTTTTAATTTTAAAAACTTTTGCAGTTTCTCAATCCTTCCCCAGCCGGAGAAGGTTTGGGTTTTATGTTGTTTGTCTTCGGACATGGGTCTTGTTGCACTAAGGGGTAAGGAATTGACCACCCTGCTGACGCTCTAAAACGTGCTTTTGCCGCATAGGCCATAATTGAGCATTTTTGCTGGCGACAATGAGCGGGCATAATTATTGACAAATTTAAAGATAAACAAGGTACTCCTTGTCCGCAAAATGGAGCATCGGGCCTAATAACTTGATTACGAAATCTTAGGGTGAATGCCTTACATCATACCACTTTAAGGTGAACCTAGGTGCTGCAATGGAGTGTGCCTGGAATGCATGGGAACTAAAGGGTCACAGAGCATAACATTTTAAGGCAAATAACTGTTTGTATGTCCTTAATGCTGTGATTTGTTATTCCACAGGTTGTGGCCCCTGGGAATTCTAGGAGTGCCAACATGGGTAATACCGTGAGTTGTTGTTTTAAAATTTTGTTTCATTTTTCACATACCATATCCGCACAGATAGGACACGCCTTAGCGAGCGTGGACCACCGGAGATATTCACTTTTTGATCCAGAAGAAAGCTGCATAAATTTAAAAGACAGCTGAAACATGTCGACCTTCACCCGTTAGGATACAAGCGGTCAATAAAATAGCCTCTAAGGTATCCTGTACACGGTTTTTACCAATACTAGCTGACCTCTGAATAAAATTGTTTCGGGTACAGCTTGTATTTTTTTAATCTCACTATCACTATACACTTAACACACACCAAAAAACCTTTTTCACAACAACCAGCTCCGCTGTAAATCAGGCGTGGAAGCGCACTGGAGGAACATTCGGTTCCTCCAGTGGGAACCCCATGATGAAGCATGTCACCACTAGGGTGAGTGAAGGTTCTTCTTATAAATAAGATATATTTTTCATCGTGTGTGTGGCACTTTAGGTTCTTTGACAACGTCTGCTCACTTATGGTTTGAGTTTTTTCTGGTTGCTTGGTGTATTAACATGACTACAGCACCTTTGAGTCACTCTTTAGTTGTTGTTGTATACTTATCAGGGATATAGGAGTGACCTATATTAATCCTTACTCTCTTGTTTTTGATATATAGAGGGTTAATATGCCTGCTGCAAAACAGATCTATATTTTTTTAGGCTAGGTGAGTGGATTAGTAAAACCAGCCGTTAACAGTGCTTTAAAACAAATGAAATGTATGTGAGAGAGGGGCTATGGAGAGATGAGGGGCACTTTTGACAGATGACAGTGAGGGAATCCGAAGAGGAGGTCATTGGAGGAGGACACCCAAAAAATACTGTAGAACTGGGCACCACCAGAGCTAAAGCAGGCCCTGGTGGTGAGTGATGAACTGACAGCATTGCATGTGCAGAAAGTGCCTACCCTGCCTTCTCAGCACCTCCTCTAAAGTGTCTTGATTATGAACTGCTCTGACATTGGATGGCTGATGCTGCGCCACTCACTTATAAAGCATCACAACTCCTGACAAGCAGCCAGAGCACCATCGCGATACAGCCTCTCAGAAATAATATACAAATTAAACCACTGCAAATCTCTGCTGCCCATCTGCGGCCGGTCTGTTTTTTTTTTTACTTGCCCTTCAAGTTTCTTTCTCTCCAGCGAGTGGAAACAGAGAGGTTGGTGCACGGCAGATATGAGGAAAAAAACTGATCTGAACAGTCATTGAGTAAAATAATGCAGCCTCCACAGGCAATCAAGGTGAGCACCACTGCACTGGCTGCACCACTGATAGCTCTTCCCCTGATTTTTTACCTACAAATGCATCTCACCAGATCCTGTTTTTTTGTGTGGAGTTTTATATAGGGCGAACTAGACCTCAGGGTATCAGAGCGCTTTACATGAGCTCCAGGGAGATTAGGGGCCAGATGTAGGAGAGAAAATACCAGTCGGTAACGGCCGATTTCGGCCATTACCGACCGGTATTTAGGATTGGGCATGTAGGGGCCATCATTTTACAGAATCTGTAAATTTACCGATTCTGTAAAATACCGAATCGGTATTTTTACCGATTCGGTAAATCCACATGTAGGTGACACTCCTAAGAGTGTCACAGGCCCTTAAGAATCGGTATTTTACCACCCAATCCAATTGGGTGGTAAAATACCGAATTCAGGGGTGCTAGAGGGTGTCAAAGTGACACCCCCTGCACACTTGCAGGATTAGGTATTTACTTGCCCATTGATTCCTATGGGCTTCAAGGCCCATAGGAATCAATGGGCAATACCGATTCGGTATTTACCGAATCGGTAAATACCGATTCGGTAAATTGAAAAATAAATTTACCTACATCTCACTACTTCTATTTTACCGATTCATAAATACCGAATCGGTAAAATTCGGTATTTATGAATCGGTAAAATAGAATTACCTACATCTGGCCCTAAGTGATTTGCTCAAAATCACAGAATGTTGAGCGTCCCTGCCGAGGCTTGAACCAGGTTCCTCAGCTCTGAGGTCGCCCACCCTAGCCGATAGGCCACATTCTCTCCCCGTAGTTTTACACAATCTACTTTACTCTATGAGTGCTAATACAATGTTGATTAGTGCTTCAATTAAGACTAAATCAGCGAGTGTTGGTTAATACATTCTTCAACAGGAGCAAGTCAATGTGCATACATTATAAAGCTTTGCATTTTGCATTCCGATGGGATTCATGGCAAGAAAGCCCTGCCAAAGACTTTGCCCCATAATTTGCCATTCTTTAGCTCACCAGCGGGACCAGCCTCCTGCATAGGAAACTGCAAAGGGGGGTTGGGTAAGTTGGAAGGGGTGCTTTTGCACCCCAATGTTCCAACAGCAATGGTCCCTGTTCAGCAGAAAAATATCTGCAACACATTCAACAAAGTGGACCCTTGTCCACTAGAGTCACCCAGCATCAGATAGGTCACAGGGAGTCAGATGCAATTCAATGGCTAAGTGCAGACTGTGGAAACCGGCAGCCGGGAATTTAATACTTGTACAGCTTTACCCCAAATGGATTCATCGCTTTATCTTCCAAATGGGACAAATAGAAAAATACGGTTATAATGGGACAAAATATGTGACAATTTTTTACTTGTAATTGCAATGGGGATTCGATTTAGCTGACAAGATAAGGCAATCCAATGTCTATGCAAAAACAACAGTTGATGGATAGAATGCAGAACAATGTCATACATTCACCCCAGAACAGAGATCTGGGCCTAAATCCATCGTTTTTTTGCTCACCATGCCATTCCAGTTTGAACCCAGCCATATGCAAATCCGTCTTCACCCTGTGCCCCATGGGAACAGTCCAGCCCGAACTGCCAAGCCAGGTCCTCCCTGGACTGGAAACAAGCATCCACGGACCGGTTTTGGGCTTTCAGCCCTCATCAGCCTGGATAGCTTGATTCCAGTGGCATGGAGAGTATGGGACTCACGTCTGAGCATACCCGTCCCACTCGGGGTGACAAATGCAAAAACAACAGTTGATGGACAGAATGCAGAACAATGTCATACATTCACCCCAGTACAGAGATCTGGCCCTAAATCCATCGTTTTTTTGCTCACCATGCCATTCCAGTTTGAACCCAGCCATATGCAAATCAGTCTTGACCCTGTGCCCCATGGGAACAGTCCAGCCCGAACTGCCAAGCCAGGTCCTCCCTGGACTGGAAACAAGCATCCAAGGACCGGTTTCGGGCTTTCAGCCCTCATCAGCCTGGATAGCTTGATTCCAGTGGCATGTAGAGCACGGGACTCACGTCTGAGCATACCCGTCCCACTCGGGGTGACAAATGCGAAAACAACAGTTGATGGACAGAATGCAGAACAATGTCATACATTCACCCCAGTACAGAGATCTGGGCCTAAATCCATCGTTTTTTTGCTCACCATGCCATTACAGTTTGAACCCAGCCATATGCAAATCAGTCTTGACCCTGTGCCCCATGGGAATAGTCCAGCCCCAACTGCCAAGCCAGGTCCTCCCTGGACACAAGCATCCAAGGACCGGTTTCAGGCTTTCAACCCTCATCAGCCTGGATAGCTTGATTCCAGTGGCATGGAGAGCACGGGACTCACGTCTGAGCATACCCGTCCCACTCGGGGTGACAAATGCAAAAACAACAGTTGATGGACAGAATGCAGAACAATGTCATACATTCACCCCAGTACAGAGATCTGGGCCTAAATCCGTTGTTTTTTTGCTCGCCATTCCAGTTTGAACCCAGCCATATGCAAATCAGTCTTGACCCTGTGCCCCATGGGAACAGTCCAGCCCGAACTGCTAAGCCAGGTCCTCCCTGGACTGGAAACAAGCATCCAATGACCGGTTTCGGGCTTTCAGCCCTCATCAACCTGGATAGCTTGATTCCAGTGGCATGGAGAGCACGGCTGATTTGCATATGGCAATGTCTGAACTGGGGTGGCGGCGTGAGCTAAAGAACGGTGATGGATTAAACCCAGATCAGTTGACTGGGGGTGAGTGTTTGTATTGTCAATGCTCCGTCCATCACCACCTTTGGTTTTTCTTTGTTCGCCCTAAGCTGGCAGGGTATGCTCAGAGGTGAGTCCCTTGCTCACTTTGCCACTGGAGTCAAGCAAGCCCGGCTGAAGACGGCTGTAATGCCAGAAACCGGTCCTGGGAAGCTTGATTCTGGTCTAGGAAAGGCATGGCTTGGTAGTTCGGGCTGGACTGTTCACATGAGGCACAAGGTCAGACTGATTTGCATATGGCCATGTCTGAACTGGGGTGGCGGAGTGAGCTATTGAGTACGCAGCTGTGTTTCCACTCTGCACACAGCCTCCATGGGGTTCCTGGGTACTTACCTTGGGTGGTTCCTGGTGTCCCCAGCTCTTCTGTGTCTCCTAGTCCAAGTCCCGACTTCAGCCGCAGTTTGCATTCAATTCAATTCAATTTCATAATCTTTATTTTGATTTAAAAAACCATAAAAGATTACATTCAATTCATTTGAAAGCATCATATTGTAACATTTCACAGGGCGCCATGCCAGACCAGTACAAAGCTATTGAAAATCAATGTCTCAATGCAAGACCTTTCTTAGACATTAAAAAGACAAATAAATATAAATAAAATCACGTCATTAAAAGCATTTAGTGATAAGATGGCATTTGGGGAGTAATTAAATTCATACATTCATGTAACAGTATATTTTTTAAACTTTAGCAGTTCTAATCTGTTAATCGATCTATCAAAAGTGCACAAAAATTCCATGGCATACACATAATATGAAACATAGTGATGCATAATCCATCTAGAGCGAGACCAACAAGGTATAAGCCTAGATATAAATTCGAGTAAAGCATACTCTGGTTCGTATAGATGTCTACAATTTCAATCCTATTCTCTTTCTTAATAGATCTACACCAATTAGATATCTACTAACACTAAAAACTATTGCTTGTGTCATGTCTGATCGCAATATTCTTGCCACCTCATAGCAGGATCTAATACCCAAAAGCTTACAAATGGGTTTGATCCATTTCCTCCTGCAATATATATAAGCTGAGCAGAAGAATAGTAGGTGCAATTCATTCTCTTTTGCACCTATGTGACATATGGTACAACAACCATCGCTTACTTCGCCAGCGCTATGGGCCCATTTTACTGTATTTGTATTTATCCGCAGAACAACGTAGCGAAATTTCAAATAGAGAGATTTTGCCAGATGTGGTTGTATTTCATCCAGAAAGGATTCATATTTCCCATTTAATTTTATTGAAAGAAACCTTGTAGATAAAGTGCCGAGTTTTGAGCAGTAGGACAAGGAATCTTGATTAAAAGGCCAGAAAGTTATTTTCAACATTTCTTTTGAACCAATGGACTGGTCCCAAAACTACTCAAGTCCTAATTTTTAAAACCAGTCACGAACATGATTTAGCAATGGCAGCCTTGTATTATTCTTAATTCTAAAAATGTCCTCAAGGCCTTCTCTATCATGAATAAGTTTGTCTATTGACCACAGGCGGACCCAAAACAATAGTGGCCGTAGAACTGCCTGCTGATCAGTGCAACGGATATTTAAATCCAACACTACTGGTATTAACGGGGTACGCATAGGTAAGCTTAATAACTTTCTAAAAAAATTATTCTCAACCACCATAAAAGTATTCTTTATTACGTGACCTCACAGTTCAGCCCTATATAGGCATGCAGATTGCACCCTATATTTATATAATTCAAGTGCAGGGGCTACAGCTTTAGAGAAACTGTTCTTGTGCTTCCTTATTATTGGCACTGAGTTTTGGAGTAATATAGTCCTACTTTTTTCCAACGGTGGTCTCCAATTCATTTTAGAATCCAATGTTATACCTAGATAGTTTAGCACGTATTCTATCTTGACAGGTAGATTTAAAAAAAAAAAAGACTTGTGTGGGCTAGCTGCCATATATTTAGTTTTGGTAGAATTTATTTCCAGGCCCTTCTTTTCACAATAAATCTCGAAAGTGTTTAATAAACTTTGCAGACCTTTGGGGGTTTGTTATATTAAAATAGTATCATCAGCAAATAAAAGTGCTGGTACTGGCACCCCCTAACTTGGGAGATTCATGTTCGCAGCCCAAGAGGTATTGAGGCATGTCATTAACATACAACCAAAATAAGGTAGGGGCCAACACGTATCCCTGCCTTACCCCCCTTTTTTAGGTCGAGCAGACCTACCCTCAATGCGTGAGCATTGATGGTGTCTGCTTCAGACCTAATGTTACCCGTATTTAGGAATGTGGACAGCAATGTGCCACGCGCTTTTCCTTTCCAGTTTTCACCGCGGGAGCGCGCGTCTGAGCCGCGCTTGCGCAGAGTAACTCACAGCCCTTGCTCACACACAGACACAGGCAGCCCCCACCCCTCTGCATGCACGCACACACACACACCCACAGGCGCGCGCATGCACACGCAGGCACACACATACAGGCACACGGCACACAGCACACACACAGGCACATGGCACACAGCCCCCCCCTCCCTCCCCCCTCCCTTTAACTCACCGGAGTCGGACTCGGGCTCGCACCATCTGTTAAGGGAGCCCCGCAAAGCACTCAAGGTCCTCTGGCACTCTCCCAAAAAGCGGAGCTCTCCCCATAGGCATGGGGGCCCGCAGTCTCCCCGCTGGTCTTCACCCGGGCCCCCTCCTGGGACCCGGGACTTCATGCGGCACTTCTCTTCTCCGGGCTCGCGCTCCGACCTGAAAACGAAACTGAGAGTGGCGCGCATGCGCAGGCAGCCCCCGCCCTCCCACTCCTCACAGGCCGGCGAAAAGCTGATGGTAGCGCAGGACTGGTTTTTATTTTATTATTTTCTGTTACCACATCTATTTGGAAAAGCATCTGTTTCAATGTCCCAAGATGAGATTGTGTTGTTTTGTAGTGTTATAAGGCGTTAGTGGCGTGGTCCCCTCTTTTGTGGCGAGTTTTGCTGGGCAGTGTGCTGTTTTGCTGTGTTGTACCATGTTATGTCCAGCACTCATGCATCAAAAAAAGTGCATTTATTTCACTGTGCAGCCAGACCCCCCCACCCCCTCCCCGCCTCCCTCCATCAACAGGGCTCTGGTCCCTGCTGTGGCCTGTAAGGAAGGGCCCGAGGCAGCGTGGCAGATGGGAGTACAGCCGTGCTCTTACAAGAGGAAAACGCTACACAAACAAACGCTTTCGATTTTCAGGACAGTTTAGCACAGAAGAATCAATGACGCTCATTAAAGCGGAAGAAACGAAGAACCTTTTAGGCCCCGACCTATCCTTGGGACTGAAGCAAGGGCGTAGGAATCTCGGGGGAGGAAGCGTCAGCACTGGGTCATTTCGACTGACATTCACTGGAGTGACACATGCAGTTCCTTCCCAGCTATTAGTTTGTGCTCTAGAAATCCCAACTAGGCATCGGTGAAATTTCTGTTCTGCCCGCGCATAATTTCGGTCATTTCGTGATATGCTTTTGATGTGAAATTCCTGAAATTAGCCTGTTGATTCATATTGCGTAATTAAGTGCTCTTGGCAAACATTTATCGTGAGTGCCTGGGAACAACGGGAAAGAACAGAATGCAAGAAACTGCTGTTTGCAGTGCTTGTGTTTTTATATTTTAGCATGGAATTCATCCACGAATATAGCAGTTCAGTATAGCACCGATTTTGCATTTACAATACAATAAAATACAATTTATGAAGCACACGGCTGCCTCCCAAGAGACACATAAGTATGCAAAATTTCAGTAAAATTGTGAATTATTTAAAAAAATGCAAATTACATATATTTTGCATACTCCTAATCGCAATCCAAACAGACAAAAATGTAGAATTAAACATATGGCGAGCAAGATCGCACTGTACACTATTTTAATGTCAGAGTCATTAGTCTGCCTCACACACACACACACACTGCGCTGCCTCACACACACACTGCGCTGCCTCACACACACACTGCGCTGCCTCACACACACACACTGCACTGCCACACACACTGCGCTGCCTCACACACACTGCGCTGCCTCACACACACACTGCGCTGCCTCGCGCACACACTGCGCTGCCTCACACACACTGCACTGCCTCACACACACACACATCGCTGCCTCACACACACACACCGCGCTGCCTCACACACATACACTGCGCTGCCTCACACACGCTGTGCTGCCTCACATACACACACTGCGCTGCCTCACAAACACACACTGCGCTGCCTCACACACACACACACTGCGCTGCCTCACACAAACACTGCGCTGCCTCACACACACACTGCGCTGCCTCACACACACACACTACACTGCCTCACACACACACACACACTGCGCTGCCTCACACACACACTGCGCTGCCTCACACATACACACTGCGCTGTCACACAGTATGTAGTCGCACACTGCTGTGTGTCACTCACACTGTCCTATCACACACACTGCACTGTGAGACACAAACTGCACTGTGAGACACACACTGCACTGCCTCACACAAACACTGCGCTGCATCACACACACACTGCCATGATACACACTGTGCTGCCTCACACACTGCCTTGCCTCACACACACACTGCCTTGCCTCACACACACAATGCGCTGCCAAACACACACAATGCGCTGCCTCAGCACACACACACTGCGCTGCTTCACACACACTGCGCTGCATCACACACACACTGCACTGCCTCACACACACACTGCACTGCCTCACACACACACTGCGCTGCATCATACACACACTGCCATGATACACACTGTGCTGCCTCACACACTGCCTTGCCTCACACACACACTGCCTTGCCTCACACACACACACACTGCCCTGCCTCACACACACAATGCGCTGCCTCACACACACACTGCGCTGCTTCACACACACACTGCGCTGCTTCACACACACTGCTCTGCATCATACACACACACTGCAATGCCTCACACCCACACTGTGCTGCCTCACACCCACTGTAATGCATCACACCCACACTGCGCTGCCTCACACACACACTGAGCTGCCTCACACACACACACACTGCGCTGCCTCACACACACACACACACACTGCACTGCCTCACACACGCACACACTGCGCTGCCTCACACACACACACACACTGCGGTGCCTCACACACACACACACACACTGCGCTGCCTCACACACACACAGTGCTGCCTCACACACACACACACTGCCTCACACACACACACTGCGCTGCCACACACACTGCGCTGCCTCACACACACCCACACTGCGCTGCCTCACACACACACACACACACTGGCTGCCTCACACACACTGCACTGCCACATAATTACACAGCTTTCAATGCAGCATACACTCCAAATACCACTCCGTGCCACATAGTTATATGCAACATAATTACACTCTACTGAATGCAACACACACTCCACACAATACCACTCAGTGCCACATAATTATATGCTACATAATTACACTGCACTCAATGCAACATACACTCCAAACAATACCACTCAGTGCCACAAAATTACACGCCACACAATTACACTCTACTGAATACAACATACACTCCACACAATACCACTCAGTGCCACATAATTACATGCTAAATAATTACACTGCGCTCAATGCAACATACACTCCAAACAATACCACTCAGTGCCACATAATTACATGCTACATAATTACACTGCACTCCATGCAACATACACTCCAAATACCACTGAGTGCCACACAATTACACGCCACATAATTACACTGCACTCAATGCAACATTCACTCCAAATCCCACTCAGTGCCACATAATTACACACCATATAATTACTCTAATGAATGTAACACACACTCCACACAATACCACTCAGTTCCACATTATGATATGCTACATAATTACACTGCACTCAATGCAACATACACTCCAAACAATACCACTCAGTGCCATATAATTATATGCTACGTAATTACACTGCACTGAATGCAACATACACTCCAAATACCACTCAGTGCCACATAATTACTCTACTGAATACAACATACACTCCCCATATTACCACTCAGTGCCATATAATTACACACCTCATACTTACACTACTCAATGCAACATAAATACACTCTATCTATCGCACTCACTCTATTTATCGCCATCACTCTATCTGTCCATCTATCTTTTGCCCTCCCTCTATCTATCTATCTATCTATCTATCTATCTATCTATCTATCTATCTATCTATCTATCTATCTATCTATCTATCTATCTATCTATCTATCTATCTATCTATCTATCTATCTATCTATCTATCTATCTCCCTCACTCTATCTATCTATTGCTTCACCACAGCATCACTCAGCACCACCACAGCATCACTCATGGGAAATCCAACATCACTAGGCGCTACCACAGCATCACTGAACACCACAGCATCTCTCGTCGCCACCACAACATCACTCAGCACCTCCACACAATCAATCTGTGCAACCATTCAACAACTGGTTCAAATATGTTCTCTCAATGTTTCAAGCTTTATTACAAATGTCATAAAAAGATGTTAATATTTCACTTCTGTTCTTGGATTTTCATCACAATAAAATACAATTACATAATCTTCACAAAAATTATTTACAAAAGTTTAAGCTATTGCCATTATAAATTACAATAACTTTTATTTAAGTATTAATTATTAAAAAATGTAAAAGCCATTGTTCTTTGTAATATCAATACATCTAAATCACGTAAATACAACTCATATTGCATTATAAATGCTATAGGTGTCACATTTGAGAAAGTTAAAACTATTGACATTGTAAATGACAAAGCTATTAAGTTCGCTATTTTCAAAACCAACACATAAATAAAAAATGTGTCATTTACAATACCAATAGCTCAAACTTTCCTAATGCGAGACCTATTGCATTGCAAATGCTTGTTACTTGTATGTGATCAGTAAGTTCACCATTTGGACCCCAACTAACCCTTGCAAAATTATCCTCATGTAGTCTTATAATCTGCACGAGGATTTCTCCTGGAGCACCCTGATTTTTTAATGATTTTCACAGGAGATTTCTGGGGATGAGCTCAAAGGCTGCCTTAAGGTCCACAAAGGCAATGTACAGATGAGCTTCCTTAACTGTAATATACTTCCAAATTATGCAAAGAAATCTAAAAACCTGGTCTATTGTGCTAGTTTTGGCTCTAAAACCTGCCTGGTACTTTAATAAAATACTGTACTCCTCAATCCAATCACTCAATTTGTTTAAAATTTGACGTGCATATATCTATTGTAAAACATGAATTAAACTAATCGGTCGGTAATGCGACGGGTCATGGCCGTTGCCCTTTTTAAAAATGGTTGCAATCTCTGCCCCCTTCTACGTTTTTGGAATCGGTGCACGTGTTGCAACCGAATTACATGAAAAATTTAATATAGGGAGCCCAAACCTCCTTTTCATGTCTCCTTAAATCGCCCAGTATTTTATCCGGTCCAGGCGCCTTCCCGGGTTTTACGGCGTTTATTGCTACTATTATTTCCTCCATACTAAAATGTAATAGGGCACTATTTAAAGGGATTTCATAGTCTTCTGGATTGTAATCGATGTCAATAGTAGAGGATGAATAGAGTTGGGAAAAATGGGTTACCCAAGTATTTCCATCTAGGAAGATGTCCTTGTTACATTTCCCCATTTTGTTACCCTTAGATATCAAACGCCAAAAAGTTGATTGGTCATTTGTTTTGCCTGCAATAATTAGCTCAGTCCAAATGTTATCTTCCCAATTTTTCTTAACCCGAGTTAGTACCCTCTTATAATGGATCAATTTTTCCCTTAGGGTTACTATATCTTTGGCCTTTGCTGCCTGGTTCAAACCTTTTTTTGCACACAGCATTCTTTATTGTACCATGGATTCTCTAGTATAGCTTCCTCCGATGACCCCTTTTTAGGTCTCGACCTCTGCCAATGCGCTTGCGCATTGCAGATGTCGAGATCTATAGAAGTTGAAACAAACTCATTGAACAAGCGGATTCCAAGCGGATTCCATGCAGTTCATGTGATCTTTTGAAGCGTGACGCTTCGCCAGCGCGCGCTTGGCCTCACTCACACCCCATCCCCATATGCTCTTTTTCCCTCCCACTCGCTCGCTCCCCCGCCTCCCCACCAGGCTCTTGAAGCGCGACGCTTCGCCAGCGCTTCCCTCCCACTCGCTCACTCCCCTGCTCAACCATCCGACTTGTTTTAATTTCGCGCCGTTCTCCATCAATCGTCAAACACTGTTCTACCTTCCTGTCAGCATTTCACAGCCTTTGTGAACATCTACAAGATACTGGTAAAACAAAAAAAATTAGCTGGTGACTTCAGCATTCACTTGGACAAAGTTCATTTGCTCACAAAAGACTTCCTTTTACTAATTGACTCCTTCAGCTTCACCCAGCATTCCAAAGGTCGGCGAGACCCGCGTGCACAATAAACACCATCTGCCGCCTCATAAGGCTTCAGAGGAATCCGTCTCATAACAGCCCCTGCCCTTCCCCCACTACAGAGCGCGTCTCACGGCTGTGCTTTCACTTTCACGGCCGCGAGGCCGTGTCTCTTTCATGTTCTTTTCCTGTTGTGCGTCCTTGCTCCTATGCCTTGCTCTTATTCTTTCATTTACCTCTATCCAGTTCACTTTTCACTTTCTCATCCCTTTTACGATTTCCCCCTTTAGTTTGGTGCACTCGACCCTACCCATCAGCTACCAGAGCTTTGCAACGGCTTTCCGTCCGTTTCACGGCGCATACATTCCCTTTTTCCTCCCTCCTTGACACCCCAGCTGCTTTGCCACCCCCTCCCTTCCTGCTGGCATTCACCCCTCCCTTCTCGCTCAGTTTTTGCAGCGCCCACAGTTACATCTAAGCACCATGTTTAAATATGAAGAGGCATGATTCAGACTTTTTTTTCTTTCACAGGCGAGGCACTTGGGTTTATGTGTGCGTGTCACAGATCCAAATCAAGGAAGTGCCGTCACAGCCATTTAACCTTTCGAGGTCAGTTAAAGCAACGCCACACATTTAGTCGACAATAGTAACGTTTGTAATGAGGAATCTGCCAAATTTTCTGCAGCAAGCACTGTTAAAAACACCGGCATTATTTTTTTACGTGGTTGCTTTTCTGTCCGGTCCTTTGCATTTCTGATTTTATAACTAGTTGCCAATTTTGTCTGATGCGGACCAAACCTAACATCACCACGGCTGCTTCTAGTGGGAGAGTTGTGGTTGTTCAGAGCTCCCTTCCCGTTACGCTCCTTCCATGGTCCCTTACATGGATCCCGCTCAGTCTGTCCCGGGCCTCGTACAGATAAAGCTAGTAGAGTGACTTACATCCTGCAGGCAATCACCGTGGGGACGGCCCGTGACATTGACGAAGTGCGCGCCCCGCAAACGTGTTATCCGCAGGCCCATTGTATCACATGACCAGACCCGCCAGTAGACCCCACCCCTGCTCCACAAAGCTGTCTGCAAGTTTGGCACTGCACCATAACCTATTGTAGTTCACATCTGTTCCAAGTTTATAATGTGCTAAATTTGAAGGTTGTCATTTACTTTGTCAATTATTTTATTCACTTTAGGATGACAAGTAGTTATTTTTATCGATTTTAAGCACGCCTAATATATTTTGTCCTACTAATAGGAAGTGCATTTATTTTTGTGTTTCTACATCATTGCTGTACAAAATGTGCAATTTTATTTTACATTGATATTTTATAAGGGTCCTTTGCATGTATTGCCTTAATGCTTCATAAAGCATCAAATATCGAACACAACATACTCCTGTTGACCTTTACACCAGCAATGGGTACTTATTATTTATAGATCACAATTCCCACCCAAGCAAGCTTGCAATCTTAGTCCTGCATTGCCTTTTGATTTATTAGTATTGTGTGGGATGAATAATCCAGACTGAATGCTGGGAGTCCCTCTGATGTAAGGGACTATTGTAGGGAAACGTATGAGGAATATAAAGTGTGTCTGATGAGACTTTCGGCCGAACTATGACGTGAGAGCTTATTTTTTTTCTTCACTGGACGCAGTGTCATCTTTAGAGTGTTTGCATTTTTTTGGGGGTCAATTTCAATAATTGGGCAGCCCTCACAACCTCTGCCTCTGCAGGCAGCAGCACACAAAGGCGCTAGCTCAATTCCGTTTGCAGCCAGTGCTCCTGCTCAACACCCACCTTCGTCACTTTGAGACTCGCAGCTTGGCCATGGACGAGGGGGAGGAGCAAAAGGAAGGATCTGTGAACTTCTCCAGCCCCCAATATAATAACTCTACATGGGGGAAAACGTTGTGTCTTTGTTTAAATAGCGCTTCTGTTTTCAGTTGATCCTCGTTAATTGCTTGTTTAACTCCCTGTTCTCTTCTGCTGTGCTGATCTGCTGCTCTCTTCCACATTCATCCTTCTGTAACCGCACACACACATACATACAACCACGCACACACACACATACAACCACACACATACAACCAGACACACACAAACACACAACCACACCACACACACAATTTCACACACACAACCACACACATACAACCACACACACAACCCCACACACAAACACACATCACCCCACACACAGCCACACACAACCACACACACAACCACACACTCAACTACACACTCAACCACAAACACAACCACACACACAACCACAACCACATACCCAACCGCACACACCAACTACACCCAACCACACACACAACCACAACCACACACAGCCACACATACAACCACACCCACACAACCATACACACACACAACCACACCCAACCAAACATGCAACCACACCCAACCACACACACACAACCACACACACAACCACACACACACACACACAACCACACACATCTATCTATCGACCTCACTCTATCTATCACCCTCACTCTATCTATCTATCTATCACCCTCACTCTATCGCCCTCACTCTATCTATCACCCTCACTCTATCTATCGCCCTCACTCTATCTATCGCCCTCACTCTATCTATCTATCGCCCTCACTCTATCTATCTATCGCCCTCACTCTATCTATCGCCCTCACTCTATCTATCGCCCTCACTATATCTATTGCCCTCACTCTATCTATTACCCTCACTCTATCTATTGCCCTCACTCTATCTATCGCCCTCACTCCATCGCCCTCACTCTATCTATCGCCCTCACTGTATCTATCTATCGCCCTCTCTATCTATCTATCTATCTATCTATCTATCTATCTATCTATCTATCTATCTATCTATCTATCGCCCTCACTCTATCTATCGCCCTCACTCTATCTATCGCCCTCAGTCTATCTATCGCCCTCAGTCTATCTATCGCCCCTCACTCTATCTATCTATCGCCTCACTCTATCTATCTATCTATCTATCTATCTATCTATCTATCTATCTATCTATCTATCTATCTATCTATCTATCTATCTATCTATCTATCTATCTATCTATCTATCTATCTATCTATCTATCGCCCTCACTCTATCGCCATCACTCTATCTATATATCGCCCTCACTCTACCTATCTATCGCCCTCACTCTACCTATCTATCGCCCTCACTCTATCTATCGCACTCACTTTATCTATCGCATCACCACAGCATCACTCAGCACCACCACAGCATCACTCAGGGGCACCACAACATCACTATGCGCTACCACAGCATTACTGAATGCCACAGCATCACTCGTCGCCACCACAACATCACTCAGCGCCACCACAGCATCAATCTGTACTACCATTCAACAACAACTGGTTCAAATATGTTCTCTCAATGTTTCAAGATTTATTACAAATGTCACAAAAAGATGTTAATATTTCACTTCGGTTCTTGTATTTTCGTCACAATAAAATACACTAAATATAATCTTCACAAAAGTTATTTACAAAAGTTTAAGCTATTGCCATTATAAATTACAATAGCTTTTATTTAAGTATTAATTATTAAAAATAAATAAAAGCCATTGTTATTTGTAATATCAATACATCTAAGTCAGATAAATACAACACATATTGCATTACAAATGCTATAGGTGTCACATTTGTGAAAGTTAAAACTATTGGCATTGTAAATGGCAAAGCTATTAATTTTGCTATTTTCAAAACCAACACATGAATAAAAAATGTGTCATTTACAATACCAATAGCTCAAACTTTCCTAATGCGAGACCTATTGCATTGCAAATGCTTGTTATATTTCTTAGGAACCTTACTTAATATTGGTCCTAATTCTTCTACCATTCTGTCATGCATTTCCATTATTGGAATCTCAGATATGGGTAGATTTATATACGGGGAAACTATTTCTACGTAAATATCATAAAAAGTCATTTCATTTCCCATAATCAATGGCCATCTAAGTGCGCTACGGTTATTCATTAATAATGGCTCAATTGGGCTACAGCTAGAATCGCTTTTTCTTAAGGAGCTTAGCTGAAAGAGGGAGGCTGCGAGTGTCAGACATAAAGGGTAGAGATCACTCTCTGTTCTATCCTCAATTACTAAATCACATATCATGGGCCACAAAGGGATAGATACCAATATATAATCTATACAACTTTTTTAAATACCCCTGGTAAATGTGGGTAAATTTGGGCTGTCAGAAGGCAGTCGTCCACTACAGGAACGTAGACCATGGCCTGATACCAGCCTTAATAGCTGTGCAACGGCACATGTGCACGGTACTACTGATCTGCCAAATCCTCATCCTCAAAAATATTTTCAAGTCCAACCACAGGTTCAAATTTGCATTTGAAATCACCCCCCACCATTATCAAAGCATTTTGATTGACTGTCGTTAGAATTTGATCCAGATGTTTAATAAGTTTGGATTCCCTACTTGCTAGGTTCGGTCTACTATATATATTAAAAATGTAGACCTCCCTTTTGTCAGGCGTAAGAACTTTATTCCCAAAATGTCTTGACAAGGTGAATCAATTTGCTTAATATCAACACCAAGAGTAGTTTTTACCCAAATGGCAAGACCTCCTGAGGGACTTCTTCTGACTGAATAGCAGCAGTACTAAAAGTTTTAAAGCCTACCCTATAAGGGATGTACGATGGTACAACGCGTGGTATTACCACGCATACTGTTACAACGCGTTTTTTACAACGCAAGTCGTTACCACGACTTGCGCTTTAGGGGTGCTGGACTTAGAATAGTTAAATTTACTAATCCAACACCAGCCTACGTACAGTAGAGAAGGTGTTGGAATAGTAAATCTACTATTCCTTGTCCTTGAGCGCCCTCCCGCGCAAGTCGTGGTTACGACTTGCGTTGTAAAAGACATGTCGTAACGGTAGTGCGGGGTAACATCCGCGTTGTAAAGGATGTTTCCCCTCTATAAG